>NC_084759.1:186774482-188024482 GCF_028858725.1 Colius striatus
AACTAAGATATTAGTGAATCCATATTCAGTCTAATATCTTTCTGTCTAGGAAAGAATCACCTTTCCCATCTAAGCCTCTTTCTCACATACTAATAAAATGGTCTGCCTTGTTGTATTCCCTTTCAGACCTTGGGGACCACTTAAGCCCTTTCAATGCTCATAGACCATGTCAGCCCCTTTAGATCACAGGGAATATGATGTAGATACTAGGCTAATGGCAGATCAGGCAGAAAAATTTTCTTAGCACCTCTTCTTGTTGTCCCATATTTGCAATTTGTCTATTCAGCAAAGTACTCAGGCCAAATACATCAAATAATAGCATTTTGCTGAATTAGCTCAGTCATGGTTTCATCTGCTAAGAGTGGACTGTCATTGAAAGCAGTAAACTCCTTCACATGGACTTCATCCTATTAAAAGCTAAACCCACTTGAAAACAATTGATTTTTAACAGAACAGATGAGTTGTGGAGTCTCCTTTTCCAGACATATTCAAAACCCACCTGGAAGAGTTCCTGTCTAACCTATTCTAGGTGATTCTGCTCGGGAAGAGGTGTTGGACTAGATGATCATTTGAGGTCCCTTCCAACCCTTAAGATTCTGTGATTCTGTGTTGTGTCTGATTGTTCGTTTGTACTGTGCTGTCATGGGATGGAGGTGGTCAGGAGCACCAAGTGGGTTGGAGTCAAACAGGGATTACAGATAAACTTCCATCATCAGGCATCTATACTCTCAGTTGCTTCCTTTCATGCTTCTCTGTTCCAGGATCCCCAGTGTTCCTAACACACTCAGGAAGGACAACCCAGGAAAATACAGGCTGGTCAGCCTTACATCCATCTCGGGAAAGATGATAAAACAACTCATCCTAAATGTCATCACTAAATGTATGAAGAAAAATATGGTTCTCGGGGGAGTCAACATGGATTCACCAAGGGAAATCCTGTTTGATCAACCTGATAGCCTTCTATGAGGGCATAACTGGCTGGCTAGATGAGGGAAGAGAAGCGAATGTCATCCACCTTGACTTCAGCAGGGCTTTTGACACTGTCTCCCATAACATCCTCCTCAGAAAGCTTAGCTCAGTGTGGCTTGGATGAGTTGATGGTGAGGTGGATCAAAAGCTGTCTGAATGACAGAGCCCAGAGGGTGGTGATCAATGGCACAGAATTGAGTTGGAGGCCTGTGGCCAGTGGAGTTCCACAGTGATTGGTTCTGGGGCCAGTCTTGTTCAACATCTTCATCAACAACCTGGATGAGGGGACTGAGGGTACTGTCAGCAAGGTGGCTGATGACACCAAACTGGGAGGACTGGCTGATTCCCCAGAAGATTCAGCGGGATCTTGACCAGCTTGAGAGTTGGGCACAGAGGAACTTCAATAAGATTCAATAAGGACAAGTGCAGAGTCCTTCACCTGAGAAGGAACAACTTCATGCACCAGTACAGGCTGAGTGTTGAACTGCTGAAGAGCAGCTCTGCAGAGAGAGACCTGGGAGTCCTGGTTCATAATAAACTGAACATGAGCCAGTAATGTGCCCTTGTGGCCAATAAGGCCAATGGCATCCTGGGATGCATCAAGAAGAGTGTGGCCAGCAGGTCAAGGGAGATTCTTCTGCCCTTCTACTCTGCCCTGGTGAGGCCTCATCTGGAGTCCTGTGTCCAATTCTGGGCTCCTCGGCTCAAGAGGGACAGAGAACTTCTGGAGAGAATCTAGTGTAGGGATACTGAAATAATCAGGGAACTGGAACATCTTTCTTACGAGGAAAGGCTGCGGGAACTGGGGCTGTTTAGTCTGGAGAAAAGGAAACTGAGAGAGGCTCTTATTAATATCTATAAATATCTAAAGGGTGAGTGTCAGGAGGTTGGGGCATCCATTTTTTCTCTTTTATCTAGTAATGGGACAAGGGGAAATGAGATGAAGCTGGAACACAAAAAGTTCCATTTAAACATAAGAAAAAACTATTTCACTGAGGTGAGGATGCACTGGCACAGGCTATCCAGGGAGGTTGTGGAGTTTCCTTCCTTGGAGGTCTTCAAGACCTGCCTGGACATGTTCCTGTGCAACTTTAGGTGGAGCTGCTTCTGCAGGGGTTTTGGACATGATGATCTCTAAAAGTCCCTTCCAACCCCTACCGTTCTATGATTCTATGAAGTAAAGGCACTGGATGATTGTTGTTTATACTCTCCAGTGATGTAGATTCTTAGTTTATCACTTGTTTAACATTGTGAACATTGAAATTTGAATATAGTCCTGTGGCATTTCAACACTATAGTTGGTGGGATGTCATGCAACATTAAACGGATTTCAGGAGCTCTCACATATTCGGAAGGTTATTAGTAATGTGAAACTGAATCAGCCAGACAGTAGAGAATAACATATGTCTTCAATGTTTCTTTAGTGACAATTTTGCCTTTTTTTTTTTTTCTTGTATTACAGCATTTCTGTAGCTAAAGCTGTAAGAGTATGTTGTTCCATGAACTACAGAACAGATGAAATTAGTCATTAGCTGTGACTACTCAAAGCTGTGCATGGTTTTCTTTGCCAGTTGGTGTGATTGTCTGACTGGACAGTAGGTACAAGTGTTCTGCTGCCAAAACAAGATGTATAACAGATGACTGCTGCCTGACTTTCCCTTCCTGTCATTCTCTTTAACCAGATAACATTCTTCATTAAACTTGCAGGAGTTTTAAACTTCAACTTCTCCTTCGAGTTCACTGAAAATTAGTCAATAATACAAAATGTAGTAAGTGCAGTGTGACAAACATGCAAACAGTTGAACTGTATATGTCCTGGGAAACTAATTTTAAAATGCATATTTAAAAAATGTTGAGAGAATCCTTTCTTCTAAATGTAGTTGGATTCTATATTGCAGAGAACAGAAATATAATATTTATATCAGTCTTGAACCACCCAAGCAGAAAGCAGTCCATCTTTGAAAGGATATCCAATAGCTTTTGTGTCAGGGTTTTATCTCCATGTCTTTTTTGTGTGTACTATCCTGTTGAGGTTCAACTAGTCTTCTCTATAAATCTACTTGCTGTGTCTTTCACTGCAGATCACATAACTTTAAGCAATGGCAATATTATTATGCTAATATTGTTATAATACATTATTAATTGACATTATATAAGTATTTCATAAGTTAATTGCCTGAAATTATAAGTACCATAAAAATCTTGTGAGACAAACTCCACACAAAGGAAGACAATGCAATCTACTTTCTTGCTCTGGAACAGTTTTGTTCTCAGAAGCTTGTCCATTGCTTTCCTCTATGTCAGTTGGCCTGATAAAAGGTTCTTCTTCCTATGAATCCTGTCCTCCTCACATGCCTACAACTATTTTGACTACAATACCACTGTCTGACAACCAGCAGTGTGGTCAGCTCCTGAGCTATCCTGCCTATGTGGGGAAACAAGTTAGCTGGTTTCATAACTTACAACCCCTACCATTCTATGATTCTATGATTCTATAAGGCTGGATGCCACTTAACTTTTGGACTACTTCAAATTCTTCTAAAGATGCAAATTTCACAAGAAAGTGGATATTAAACATTAATCTCTAGCCTTAGCATCTTTTCTCTCACTTTTCTCCCACATATATTTCTTCTCATGTATGCAATTTCAAATGAGTAGCTTCATTATCTTTCATATTGTATCTGACCCTTTGGAAAGGTTGCTCATATGGAAGTGTGAAACTCTCATATTTCTGGTTGGCAGCTAGTATGTCAGTCTTTGAACCATCTAAAATGTATTAATATTTCTTCTTTGTATTTCTTAGTTCTCATCTGTATTTTTATATTTTTATCTATTCTCCTGAAAGATGATCTTTTTTTTTCCCCCTCTTGTTTGCATAGTGCACATTGCAATAGGCCTGGGGTCTGGCTATTATAGGGACTCCTGTCCTCTACTGCAACATAGTGATAGTGGATAACAGAAGGGTAGGATAAATCCTGTACCCTGGTGGTGTTAAAATGGAAAATTCTCATCAGTTTTGCGTGAATGTGTGCATATTATAGAATTAATCATAGAATATCTCAAGTTGGAAGGAATCTGAAGGATCGAGCTCAACTACCAGTAATGTATATGTGCATACACACATCCATGTATCTCAGAGAACATATAATGTGTATGTGTGCAGATATAGGAGAGAAAGCAATATTTAATATCTCCTTTCCCTGAATTTGGTTATGGTGATTCTGAGTTTTAATTCCAAAGTCATATGAACTGGGTCAGTACCACTGACAGATGACTGAAGGAAAGACACAGATCTCCACAGTGAAAATTGTTTAATGGCTGAACTGAGCATGTGCTTTATGAAGCTGGTGAGAACAGAATGTTATGACTAGCACATTTCAACAATCCATTTTTAGAAATGCCAATTGCTCTGAGTTATGCAGAAAATAACAACAGCCCTTCACAGTGCCCAGACCCTAATCCTGAATTTGAAAGATGTCCATGGCTAGCAGCTGCCAACATGTACTAGGTGTGATGCCAACACCTCAGAACGTTTCTCAAGCTACGTGTGGCTGGAGACAACAGCCACTGCAGGTTATTCACCATGTGTGCAGTGAGTCCAAGCCACATGTGAAATGCAGACTAAAGTCTAAAATTGTATACTATCTGGAATCCCTTTAAGACATACCTGGTATCTAGTGTCTCAGCACATTTGGGCTCACTAAATGGTCCTGTCTCTCCACAGTCAAAGTTTTCCAGTTTTTGGATCACTGATTGTACAATGAACAAAACATTCCCCACTGTCCTAGTCACTTTAACACATCACTTTGTAGGTAGATCCTGTGACCAATATAAGTTTTTGAAGTAATTTTAACAAGAGATCATTAGATGCAGTTGCCCAGCTTTGGAATACTCTTATAGAGAGAAAAAGGAGTGAAAGAAACAAATTGTAATTTCTTATGTTCTTGCCATATGCTAGGTTTTGTTCTTACAAACTCTTACCAAGATGTCTAACTCCCTGTGCTACTTATCCACATCTGAAAGAATGTTATGTTGACATTCACCATGACAAATTCCATGGTCAAGACTGGTCAGTAACTTCTGTGATAGACTGAGGAACTTTTTGGACTAATTTCTGTTGACCAATATACTGGAAGGTACAAAATCTCTGGCTGAGAGTCCATCTAAATCTCTCCTATATGAAGACCCATGTATTCAAATATCCACCAAAACATAGGGAGCAGCCCAGATTGCTTTCTTCCATTCCATTCCTAGGTGATGGGAAAGGGTTTCACGGAGACCGACACTTCATTATCTGTTCAGGAACTAGAGGCTCTTGAAGAAATTTGGTGTTACTTTCAAAACAAAACAAAATAGCTCTAGTTAAAATAAGTATTAGAACTATTGAACTTCTTGAAAAGGATGTGTGACTTTCAGGAGAAATTGTCCACAAGGGAAATACCCTTTGGAAATTTCAAAACAGATTAATTATGTCCCTTTTGACCGATCCTCATGAGCAGAAACTAGATAGATATGGGAGAAAAAAACAAAACAAAACAAACCCAAATGCTGTTATTTCTGTATTCTTACACTTGGTTACCTGTTCTTGCCCTCTTCCATTCTCCTGGAAAAAACTTATGAGTGTTCTTGAGAACGGGTTACCAGATTAAGTAAACTCTTGGTCGGAACAGTACATCTATTCTTACCTTCTTTGACTGGTTAATCCTGTAAACACCTGAGTTCTGCAGGTACCTTCTAGTCTGGAGTGAAAGTTCATTCAGTCTATATACTTTTCCCTAATGCAAGTTCAGAATTAGTTGAGGCTCCATCTCCTTCAAGAAATCTGTTCAGCTTCTAGATTTCTAAAATAAGCCAGCTAACTGATAACTCTCTTAGTAAGAACATTTGCTCAGGCAATAGGTGACCTACTGCACAGGTGACTTCAGGCCACTTTGACATACTTGAATGCTATTGCATGCTCAGTTTCTTAATATATCTCCAAAGCAGTAGCTTTTCTTTTATAGAGGAAAAGTCTCGTTCAGATGCTAAAAATATTTCTATCTAGATTGTAAAAATGCCCACTTCCCACCCCTCACTAAGAAGCGTCATTGTCCTACTTTGTTCAGGCTTTTCTCCTTGAGGCAGTCTGCATGTATTATAGAAACCTGAGGATTTCTATTCCATTTTCCTCCGATTTTACAAACACGCCCGCCCTGAGACACTGTGTCATGACCACCACCATCTTCAGTTTTGGAAGATTAAGAAGCTCCACAGAGCCTGCTAACATCACATAATTGACTGAGTGGGTATTCCTAAACAGTAGTGTAAAGAACTTCCTTACCATCAGATTGTCATGATTGGGTGTTTACTTTGGAAAAGGGTTCTTCACACTGCTGCTTTTGGGAGGGGAGGAGGGGATAAAGGAGAATGAAGCCTTGACTGCACTTTTCACGGCTTTCAGTAGGAAAATCTCAGCAGTATTAAGACAAGCTGTTCTGTTTGGTCACTTGCCTGGATTGTTTGCCTCTGCTTGGAAGAATTAAAGCATTTTCAGAGAAGTAATCTTATCACATGAGAGAGCAATTAGACATTTTGTAATCCTATCACCCCTGTGCTGAAAGTACTGTGCCCAGTTAGCAATAACTCTGCTTCTAAGAACAGAGTGAGCAGTGGCACAGCATGAATTATTTAACTCAGTGCTGCACTTCCTGTTTTCAAGTCGTCACAATAATACAGGCATCACAGACTGTAATTATTCCCAGCATAGAGAAGAAACAGTTAATGGAACCTGCCTTTTAAATCAATATTATTAATTCAAGGAAAGAAACAGCATGTACTATCTGACGCCTATGGAGTTTTGATCTGGGCTTGATGTCACACTGAAGTAAGTGGTTGCCATGGAGACCGGAGCGTATGTCTGCATATCCCTCCCTACAAGCGAGCTGTGAGGAGTGTTTTTGGAGAGGAAGTGCCCATCTGTAGTCAATCGCTATTGTTCTGGTGGAGCCACATGCCAGCCTCACTGCAGCCCGCCAAACTGCGTCACGACACAGCAGTATCAGCCGTTCTGAATAAAGCCTCCCTGTTGAACCAGATTTATCCAGCCTGCCATTTTCACTGTCATTTGATTATCTGCTTGTATTTTCTGGCTGCGCTAATGCAGTCTCTTAGCACTGTTATCATAGAATCCCTATGGCTTGATATCTCTTAAAGCTGGACAGATTTCCTTGTGTTTGCTTGCTTTCTTGGTCACTCTCCCCAAGGGAAAGCACCTGTACTATGCCAGCTTCTTTGCTTATTTTCTTCCCTCTTAGACAAAGAAGACCTTGAGAACCCGAATGTGCTTTCTCACTCTGCACAAATTCATAGCAACCAAAAACTGCTTGCAATAGGTCTTTGTATTAAATCATCATTGTTAATTGCCAGCATATGTTTCTGGAACAAAGACTGGCAGTTTGGCACAGTCCACCATGATTATTGAATATATCTGTTTATTAACCAAATTAAGTAATGGGCTAGTATGCCAGTGGCATATCAGATCAGGGCTTTACTGCTAACTGGAAGATATCAGGCAAAATTACTTCTGCTACCTGAAGATGATGTGGTGAGACATTTTCCTGAATACCAGGTGGAGTCTGTGGGCTTATTTTCATCCTTAAGTACAACACTCAAAGTAATCATAGAATCATTGAATGGTAGGATTGGAAGGGACCTCCAGAGTAATGCCTAATAAATTTCTGCCAGAAGTTCTGAGAAGTTACTGTCTTTGAATACCATGCACAGAAACAATTAGCTATTTTGACAGCAGAAGATTTATTTAAAGATTTTACCCTTTATTTTTCTTTGCTTTCTTTTACCTTGATATCTCTCTTCTCTATCTCTATTATGCATAACTCTTCAGGCAAGTAAAAGGTACATTTGAATTACCTAGGCTTCTCATTGAAAGATATGTAAGAGGTTTTCAGAGCAGCTAATACATGTAACTTCTTCTGCTATCATTCTGAGAAATGACTGAACCATTTTTTCCAGAAATATGAAAATAAATCAGCTTTGAGCAGGTACATGATGGGTGAAACTTCAGGAAAAATGATTACAGTTTAGTAAACTCCAATGATGATGAACATTTTGATTGTGAAGAATGTACTTTCCAATGATTCTGGGTCCTTAACTAGCCACTGACTATTGTCTAAATTCACTTGTACCAGTGGTAGGTCAATTACAGCTTAAGTACTTCCAGCCTTGGTATAGATGTAGAATTCACGCCTTACCTTGCACTGTATTCTAACTTTCCTAATTACATGACGAATGCAATTTCGTATTTGCAATCTGCTCTACTAAAATGAAGAATATAAACATGTATTTAGTTCTAGATTGCTTGGCATGAGCAAGGTTGCTGTGGCAATGTGCTCAGCACTGCAGGGATGCACAGGAAAAGAACAACTTTCCATCACTACATCCCCTCCACACCCCCCAATACACCCCCCAACATGTTTTATTTATATCTCTTTCATTCCAGCTGGCATGCACACTGGCAACTCTGGGATCTCTGACCTGGAACTAAACTGCTGCAGGGTTGAGCAGGAGACTTGGCAGGTACTTAGTGAAGATGAACTTCTCTGCAAATATTCTAAGTATAATGATTTTTCAGAGAAGTTTCAAAGGACTTTTTTTCTGAACAGCTTTTGAGGAAGACAGTTTGGATGAAGATGCCAGTCTCACCTATACAAATAAAACTAATCTGCAAATAGAAAAGCAGTACATCTCAGCCAAGCAAGGAAACATATACTTTCACTCTGGAAATGAGTGACAAGTTGAATACCTAGTCATGGGGGGGGAAAAAAAAAAAGGAAGAAGTATCTAGGTGCTTGGAAATCCAGTGGGGTTTAACAGGCAAAAATATAGTTGTTGGAAGGATTAGTGAACATAGATATATTTATATTTTAAAGTATATTTAAACTATTCATCAGAAATTCACTGATATTGGTATAATCCCACAGAACATGTAAATGTCAGTGAACTTTCTTTTTCACAAGGCTTTACATTAGAAAACATCTAGGCAAGTTTATTTTCTTCTCCATGAAGTCATGAATTTTTCACCTGGTTGACTGAAAATTGTACCATATCAGCTCTAGGAGACCTGTGACTTTATGATTTTTTCAATAATTGACCAGATGAGCTATCAGACATCTGAGATTTCTGGGTCTCAATGGATCTCCAGCTTTAAGGAAACCTGCCAAGAGGAGAAGAAAACTTTGGATTCACAATCCATAAGTTATTTTGTAACCAATGGGATATTTTTGCTGAAGCAGGACATATGCAGTTGAAAGTCATATGGGATTCTGGAGAATGATATCTCATCCTCTAAATAGAAGAATTCTCATGGTCTACTTATCACATTTGAATTGTATTTACTGATTTAAATTATAAATGTTTCTGGGGAAATACTCTCCTCTTCCTACAATAGATGACTATTTCCATATATAGGAAACTGTTTTGTCTCTCCAGCCTGAAAGATTTGTTTTTATTGCTCAACTGATGAATACAATTACAGTTTTTCCTGTTTCATCTGGTCCACTATGCAGCAGGGAACTAAGATTTTCAGGACCTGAAGGGATCTGTATGTAGACTAACATTTATGTTGGTATTGGTCACCAACTGTGAGACACTAAGGTGTGAAGTTGCTTTCTTTTTGCTTTTCAAAAAATCTGACATAAGCACTTCCATAGTGTAAAAAAACCACAGCATTTGAGCATTTTTGTGATCCTATGTCCTATAATTCCTAGGACTTCTGATTCTAGAAAGGATCTCTAATAAGAGAGCTCCCTACTTTTGTAGCGGAACTTTTATGTTGCAGTATTACTATAATTATTGTGGAATTTCAATTAATGTAAATATTTTATTTTTAGGAAGATTAGTAATTTGTTTATTCATTTTATTTTTAGAAAGTCAATGTTTTTACAAACCTGGCCAGCTCTTAGCTCGTGTATTATAAATGTAGCAAAGTCTTGAAGCATTGCTTAAAAAAAACGAATGAAGATAAATATGCAATCTTTCTTTGTTTATTCTGTTTCTTTCCACTCATTCAAGTTCTTTGGCATCTTTTCACTGCACACAAGTGGACATGCTCAACCTCTGTCAGCAGCCATAACCTGTTTTATGTTCTGAAGAACCTTGCCAGAATGAACCCTTCAAGCAACAAATAGTTCAATTTATTTATGACAGTGACAAAAAAACTGTTTCCAGGATCTTCATAGGTCAAGAGATCCACTGAAATAGAGAATGCCTTGAGGATCTATTGCATTGTTTATTTACTGTGTATGTTGCAGTCATGCCCTGAAGTAGCAATCAAAATCAAGGAAATCAAGGGAGATTGAAAGAATGATGATCTTGCTTTCAGTTTGAGACTATCCTTATAACTTTGTCATGCTATGTACAGTCACTCCTTTCCTCTAGGACATTAGTTTACCCTTCAAACAATTTTCTTTTTAAAAATATCCTTCCATTAGCCTCCCATTTCCGTTTTTATGGAGCTGTTGAGATCACTAGTAACTCAAGCAGTTACATCCAGCGAAAGGATGCTTAAAATGGATGCTTCATGGTTTATCTTTTTAGAGTCCTTCCTCCTTTACACACATACAAAATCATATATGACATGAATGAAGTATCTCAACATCTCAATGTTTGCAAAAGATTTTGAAGTTGAGCTTTTATAAGTAGTCTTTGGGAACAGTCTTTGGGTACTGTGCTCCATAGAGTCAATTAAGGAACTAAAGTAATGTTCAAGAATATTGAAGACAAGGCAGGTCAGAGCAACTGTTTTCAATAAGACCCAACTCATTCTCTTTCTTTGTTTAAAATCTCCTTCCCAATTCTCCCAAACTTTCATTCTGATTTGACCTTTCCTTCAGTCATGCAATGAACTCACGCTGGGTGACTAAGACCCGCCTACTTGCAATGAGACATTTACAGAGTTAGTGGAGAAGTCATGAGCAAAGCAGTGAATGTAACATTATCAACAAGGAACTAGTGTTAGTCAGGTTGAGTTCTTTGTGGGAAGCATAGATTTTCCCCTTCTTTCAAACAGATCCATATAAATCACAGTACATTTACTATAGCAATTCAGGTCATGTGGATAGAAGTCAATTTAAAAGTAGTTAATCCTTGCCTATGTTTGTGAGATTAATGGGTCCTCTTCTTGCTTTATCTAGTTCAAACTTTTACAATACGAATCTATCTAACAATGAATACAGGATGAATTTGCCTGGCTTGTTCTTATTGATGAATATGTTGCAAAGAATAACATAACAAAAATATCCTTGTACAGTGGAATGAAATGTATGTGACATTGTTTAGGCCTCCAGAACTCACAGTTTCCTCCTCTTGAGGAAGAAAGGTAGGCCTGAAGGGAGAGTGGGATGAAGGAGAAAATTTGAAGTAATTTTACAGAGTTAAGAGAGGGATTGGGTAGTAGGAATTAATGAATCTTCGTTCTGGTTTGGGGATAAGTTTTGCAGGGGTTAATTAACTTCATGATCTGTAAATTTCTTCTTTGCGCACTCTGTGGAAATGACTGTTATCTTTTAGTTTTGATTTTTTTTCTAATGTAAAATGTTATAATAGTATCTTTTTTCTATCTACAGGGTCAGAGAGGGATCTGATTACTTATTATAACAGGAACTCATATTTTTGGAGTTTGAAGCTTCTGTAGTCCATTATGCTTACACTCTCAGGATAAGCAGGAAAAAGAATGAGACCGCAGAACACTAAGATCAACAGTGTTTTTAGCATCTGCATGCAATAATATGATTTGACTGGCTTGCATGGACCTGAGCCCAAAAACTACAAGAAGGCTTTTATTTAGGCCATATTGGCTGACATGTGAAAGATGTTCCTACTATAACTTTTATGCCTATTACAATATTCAATCATTTTCATAAAAGCAGACGGGCTTGTCTCAGTTTTCTTCTGTAGCTTATGTTCCTCTAGCCAGTTTTCATCCCACTGTTTGTAAAACAGCTTGTGCCACTTTAATAATTATAAGAAGTTAGTTCAGAAAAATAGCCAGAACTTTATTCATCTGTACTGCATGAAGGTTTGGTTCATGAGATTCCGAAGAGAGAGAGAAAGAATACATAATGTACTTTATCTTCAGCACAATTCAGGTTACTACACAGAACCTCCTACACACCACGCTTCAGTGAGTCATGCATATTAAGAATAATGATTCCTCTTTTTTTACTGTGCTCTGATGCTAATTTTCTCATTTTACAATTACAAATGTTATATTCATTTAAAAAAGTAGATGAAATGGTATTGCTGAAAATATATAATAATGTAACTGAATAATTTTAACTCATTCTTAAATCCCTTTTTTTGATTGCTGTACAGTATTATAGCTATTTTGCATTAACTTTGTACAATATGTGCCCTCATAAAATCTTTGGAAAGATACTATGAGCATATTTGTCAAAGCTTTTTCTGTGTGATTAGGTTTTATATTACTAAATTTAAAAAAAATATCAATCATAGAACTGTCGAATCACAACACAACTTCTACTAAAATGCTGGCTGTAAAGGACACCTCTTCTCTTTTACCTTGTTATCTTTTTTTTTTTTTCTAGTTTTGGAGTTACATAATAGATTTTTTTCCTGCCCCTTTTCATGGACAGTTCCTTATTAATATTTGAGGAAAAGGAGATTATGAATCCACATGAATCCAAAGACTTATTTCCTTGCAAAAGTGAAGACAGAATCATAGAATCATAGAAAGGTAGGGGTTGGAAGGAACCTTTAGAGATCATCATGTCCAACCCCCCTGCAGAAGCAGGGTCACCTAGATCAGGTCACATAGGAACATGTCCAGGCAGGTCTTGAAGACCTCCAAGGAAGGAGACTCCACAATCCCTCTGGGCAGCCTGTTCCACTGCTCCAGCACCCTCACAGTGAAATAGTTTTTTCTTATGTTTAAGTGTTCCAGCTTCATCCCATTACCCTTTGTTCTGTTGCTATCTACTATAGAAAAAAGGGATGTCCCAACCTCCTGACACTCATCCTTTAGATATTTATAAATGTTAATAAGATCTCCCGTCAATCTCCTCCAGACTAAACAGCCCCAGTTCCCACAGCTTTTCCTCATATGAAAGACATTCCATATCCCTGATCATCTTGATGGCCCTGCGCTGGACTCTCTCCAGCACTTCCCTGTCCCTCTTGGGCTGAGGTGCCCAGAATTGGACACAGGACTCCAGAAGAGGCCTCACCAGGGCAGAGTAGAGAGGGAGAAGAACCTCCCTTGACCTGCTGGCCACACTCTTCTTGATACATCCCAGGATGCCATTGGCCTTCTTGGCCACAAGGGCACGTTTCTCGCTCATATTTAGCTTATTATCAATCAAGACTCCCAGGTCTCTCTGCAGAGCTGCTCTTCAGCAGTTCAATCCCCAGCCTGTACTGGTGCATGGGATTGTTCCTTCCCAGGTGCCGGACTCTGCACTTGTCCTTGTTGAACCTCATGAGGTTCCTCTCTGCCCAACTCTCAAGCCGGTTGAGATCCCGCTGAATGGCAGCACAGCATTCTGGGGAATCAGCCAGTCCTCCCAGTTTGGTGTCATCAGCGAACTTGCTGAGGGTACACTCTGTCCCCTCATCCAGGTCATTGATGAAGATGTTGAACAAGACTGGCCCCATCACTGATCCCTGTGGAACTCCACTGGCCACAGGCCTCCAACTCTGTGCTATGTAACATATGAAAGCTATGTTACATATGAACATATGAAAGGTATGTAACATATGATACCTGCAATAACTTGCAGTAATTTGTGAAAGTAATGTAACTCCATAGGTCAAAAACCCCCCCTATTAGCCAGAAGGAGACATTAGGTGTTTTTTATGATCTGGGTACATGCCCTCTTAAAAAATAAGGTAAGAAATTGAGAAAGGCATTAGCAAACAAGCAGAAGGCAAAGTATTTTCTCAGCCTTACTTTAGGGAGGGAAAAATTCTGCCTTCTGCAAATAGAAGGCATGTCATGTTTTTTTGTGGAGCAATTTCTTGTAATGGGAGACTGTAAAGGTGGCGCCTGTAGGAAGTTGCTTGAAGCCCTTCCCAGCTCTGAATCTGGAGCTGAGCCAATTAGGCACCTCCACAGACTTTTTTTAAGAAGAAGAAGCCGGAAGAGGAGGGTTCTTCGTCTTCCTTCTTGCTTTTCTTCCTTCTTTCTGGCTGCTGGTGGTACAAGGAGTGATAGGAGAGAGAGAAATGACCATGCAGACCCCAAGGTCAGTGGGGGAAGAGAGGAGGAGGTTCTGCTGGAGCAGAGACTCCCCTGCATCCTGTGGAGAAGGCTGGTTAAGCAGAAATTTGTTTATAGTTCGTAAAAGACCCCATGCCAGGGGCAGTGACTATGTCCAGAGGAGGCTGTGTCCTGTGTGAGGGACCCCATGTTGGAGCAGGGCAAGAATGAGAGGAGTCATCGTCCTCTGAGAAGAGAGAAGTGGCAGAGACCATCTGTGAGAGACTGACCACATCCCCCATTCCCTGCGCCCCTGAACAGGAGGAAGTAGAGATATTTGGAGCAGTGAGCTGGGCCTAGGAAGAAAGGAAGGATGGGGGGAGGGAGATCTTAAAGTGCTGGTTGTATTTTTTTTCTCATCATCTTGCTCTGTGTTTGCTTTTTGCTCTGTTCTGTTTCCTGTAGGTAGCAGAATAAACTTTTCTTCCTTTCCTCTCTAAGTTGATTAGTAAAGTCTGTTTTGCCTGGAACTGTAATTGGCAGTGAGCCCTCTGTGCCCTTGTCTCAATCCACAATGTTTTTGGTTATCTTTTTTTCCTCCCATTTCGCTGGGGCCTCTGCTGTCCTAACGAGAGTGGGGGTGGATGGGGGGCACTGAGTAAAAGACTGTGGTGGTCCTTCGTTGCTGGCTGGGCAAAATCATGACAACCCATCATATCTGATTAATCTTCCAATACTAGAGAGCTCACATTTAAAATATTACAGTAGTATCATCATGGAATTCAATAGTTTTGCAACCTTGAAGACGTTACATCATTTCACAGCTCAAGTTAGTTTTTTAAAGAGACCATGGGTCTGGCCATCATGTGGAACAAAATGGTGTTCAGAGGTACCCAGAGTTCTGTAACAAAACAGTAGCAATGAAGCCTGTCAGTTTTTCTGTACCCCTATTATGAAGCCTCACAGGGAAACAGCCATACTGAGATGTTTGAAGTTATACCACAAGTGAAGTTTAGTTATAGACTTGGCTAAAGTTGATGAGAAAGTTTTTTTACATGGTTTTTGTCAGGGGACACCTGAACTTGCTCTGCCTAAGACCTTTCTCATGATGATACAAACAAGTTCTCATCTGAAGGGTCTACACTTGATCTGCTGTGATAAGCACTGTTGGGTGCATGGTGCTGTTTGGCTTGGCATTTATATTCCTCCTGTCATGATGAAATGCAGGCAGAGCAAGCATAGGTCTAGACAACAGACAGAATTTATAGTGCATTATAGAAAGCCAAGGCTCAAATGTACAGTAGTCCCTTGAACCAAAGGTAAGAGCCTGGGAGACAATGGGTTTCCCTTATGCACATAAAGATGGGATACAAATCATAGAAGCTAAGTGAGAGAAAAATAAATTCCGTGATAATTCTTAAGTAGCACTCTATAATAACTTTTTTTTTTTCCGGATAAAATTTGTACTGAGAAAAGACTGTCTGGATGAGCCTATGTAAGTCATAAATCAAGCAGCATGTATTCTGCTGCCTTTTCTGATAGCTTGTATGTTAATATCATCTAATGTGTACTACTGCTTGCATTCCCTAACAAGTCCGTAGTCGTCTATTTCTGGTCAGTAAATTATTTGTACTGGGCTGCTTAGATGGTACTTCAACACAGATCAAGTCAATATCAGTGACAATTCATCGGGAAATAATGCTAACACTCTTTAACACTCTCACTACCTCTTTCAGAATAATTTTTGGAAATTTTTATCACCATTTAAGAAGGATGTATGTGCTTTCAGAGGTATCTATGCCTTTCTGTTGTCTGGAGAGTAAATTTAACAACCAGCTTAGATTAGAAGCTGCAGGCTGGCTTCAGCTGACTAAACCTATGTATTTAGTACAGTTTTTTGCCTAGAGTGTTCCAGATGTCTGCAAAGCTACAGAACATGACTGGTGATCTAAAGAGAATCCAGGCTTTTCTGGAGTAGGAGCTAGAGCATAGTTAGAAATTGCTTGGGCAACACAAACAACAGTAGACATCCATGTTGAGACAGAGACACTAAATTTACATATGTACAGGAAGATGACTGTATGTGAGCCAGATATTCAAGTTTCTACTATAATCAATGGGAGTGCAACTCAGTTGCTTAACATACATATTCTCTGAGATGCCTCAGGGTACTTAGCATGGTCTCCGACTGCTATAATGAAAGGACATCGGTCTCCTTTGAGGTTTATCCATACCTGACAGCCTTCAGCTGGCACCTTAGACATCTGGAGAATCTCAGATGATGCTAAACACCAAAGGTGTTGACCTGAGTTGAATGTTAGATCTAGTCAATACAGCTAGTAGAAGTGAGAAAGCTATTCAGCTCAAATAGTCACTCACTTTGGATGATCTCAGTTACCCTCTGTACTGCACTGACTCAGTTGACTAGATTAGCTAAGGCTATAACTTAGTCAGCTTAGATACTGAATTTACAACTAGTCACATGTTTGAAGCTGAAACCCACCTCTAGCTGTCAGAGGCCTGAAGTTAGGTGAAATGAATCCCATTCCCAACATTCAGTACAAGAACATACGAGAGATGATTCTCCCACCTCTGTGTTAGCGCTGTCACTTTCAGTTTGGTGAGGCTTGCCAGGCTGTTAGCAACAAGTTGTTTATTTAAAATGTCAGTTATATAACTTATGACTATTTAAATGTTTTCTTCTTCATATTACAGTAAATGAACGTGGTTTAAATATTACTCTCACTTCCCACTTTATTCAGTCTGAAGTTACCAGAGTTCTGATTTTTGTCAGGACATCACTGAATACAATAATTTAAGCAGTCTGAAATTTCATCAGCTGCCTTTTCCTCCATGAACAGTTCTCTAGTCATTTTGCAATGTTTGGCAAACACAGGTAATTCAAAGTAATGCTATTAGACATGCAGCTTTGGAGATTTTTTTCATGCCCTATTCTCCATCTGAAAGAGCCTGGGCATCCCTTAAGCACATCATTTTATAAAGGAAAACCTGCTGGACTAGACGACAACACCAATTCCTTGTACTGAACTTTGCACTGGATCATTTCCAAGGAATAAAATCATGTGGAATATAGCAATAGCACAAATCAATGGGGCAATTCAGTTCATTTAAACACTGGTTAGTTCATATTACCATACTCAGAAAACATAATGTTCATTAGAGCTGCTGGCATAGGGATTGTCCTTATCAGGCTAGATGTTAATTCAATGAGTTAATTCAGAATTTTGTAGGTATCAACGGGGAGAATCTATGCTCTTGCAACATGGCAATTTTGGTTGTAGTAATGACAGACTAAAAAAGGTGAAGCAGACCAGTCAAATGATCAAGCAAATCAATTCAAGATTAAAACTACCTATTCTTAGTTATGTCAAAATTCTTGCTCAAAAGCACATCTTCGAAAGCCATTTCTAATTTAAACAGGCTGTTGAAGTTTGATGTATGTGCACACACCTAGAGTGAAGGTAAGAACTACAGAATGGATTTAGTTAAACAGGGGCACAGAAGAAAGCAAGGACATGACCTTTTAATTTCTTTGTATACTTAAATAATCTGTATCTAGCCTTCTAGAAGTATGTGTCTGTCTTCTCTGAAGAAAAGATGTATAAGAGGCAAGCAGCTTTCTCAGTTCCTTACTCTACGCAGTTGAGGTAAGATTGATGTATGTGATTGGCAGCAGCAAATGAGTCTCAAAAGTAAAATGGAAGTGGATTAAATTGTGGCTTCTTAATTTCTTTCCTAAGGCATTGATGAACAAATGCAGCCATAATACTCCTTGCTGTACTGTACAGATGAATGCTAGCTCCTAAAACAAAACAGATTTATTTTTACACACACTCTTCCATCTGTATTTTGCCTTTTCCCAATAACATTGGTCTGTAAATTTGTCCATGACAGAATCAACTGCTCTGTGTGCAATAGTATTTGGTAAGGAGGTGTTCTTTGGTAGTTTGTACAAAGACATTTCATACACATAAAATACAGATATAGGAATATGTTTTGTAATAATGTTAAACCTCTCAGAAGGCTTGAATGAAACCATAATATCAAAGATAGTAGCAGACCTGTTTTGTTTGTCGATGTAAACTGTGCTTAAATTATGTCTGGATACAAGCATCTTTCAAAATACTTCCTCTCATTCATACACACAAACATAAATTAGATTCTCTTGTTATAATAGCTATGAAGATAAGTTCTTTTACATGTCATTCTGAAATTTAATTACTTTGCTTTCTTTGAGTCATCTGTGACAGCTTACCTTGCTTGTAACAGTTTTGCCTCTGCTATATGCTTTGGAAATATACTGGGGAACCTTTAAACTTTTAGACAAAACAGGCAAAGAACTGGTAGAATAAAACCCATCTGTGCAAAACAACACATTGACCGCTAATATATTGCTATAAAAGTGAATTACATTTTATCTTCAAATTGCATATTGAGAAAGGATGACCTCATGAGGAGGGTGTAAAGAGAAAAGGCAGTATGAAGGGTCTTGTTCAGCAAAAGTCATAGGTAACTGCAACATTTCTTGTCTCTGTACAGGAGATATGTTGACTAAAGGTTTGGTTACATGGAGAATCTAGGATTCACAAACTGTCTGTGCTCTGTAGTGTATTGCCCTATACTAATGGTGTTCGTGATGTAGCACAAATAGAGAGCCAGTGTAACGTACTTGCCCCCAAAACTCTTTTTCAGATGGCTAAGGTAACGTCTTTTTAAATAAACACAGAACATTTAGACTAATTTTTTTCACTTCTGAAATTACTGTGATGTTCCAGGGTTGCTTTGTATTTGGAAGAACACTGAAAACCACACCAGCAAATAAGAATTAATGTTTTTCAGACTAGCACAATTGAATTTGAAATTTTACACTTTCTTGCCCATACAGTACAAATATTTCAGTTGTTAAGGGTAATTATTGTGGCATTGAACAAAGAAGAAATAAGAGAAAATTAGCAAGATTTACTTTGGAAAGCTGAGATAGTAACAGAACCATTTTCAGTGACAAATGAAGGAAGAATATGAGTTAAAGGTCAAGGAAAGAAAGATATTTTAACTAACAGATAGAAAATACCCTGTGAAATTTCATTTATTTAAAGCTCTTAAAACTCAGTTTCCTCTAGAAGTGTCCAGAAGACAAATGTTTATACAGTTGCTCTTCGCACTCATGTTTGACTCCCGTGTTTATGAGTGATAGATTGCATATCTACTACAATATTTACCTTTCATGTGTTACCGTTCCTGACCTCATTCAATATACAAAAGAATAGGGGGAAAGAAAGAAAGAATAAACAAAAGAGGTTTTTCCTAACTAACAGTATGAACACTTATCTTCTGGTGTTTCTTGTGTCTCTTAGATTCTCTTGTTCCCTAAAGTATCATTGTTCAAAAAATCTTTGGACACTTATTAAGCATTGTTATTACTTATTGGATGCTATGCTGCTGATCCTTCTTGTGTTTTTTTTTTTTAACTTTTCAAGGTCTCAATATGCTCCCTGACTTTCCAGGAAATTTATTTGTAATGAGACATCTGATTAAAAAACTCTTTGGTGCTACAACAGAAGTGAGTATGTGTGCAGATGGAGATACTGAACACTGCACATGTGTGCATAGAAATAGCCATTGTGATTTTATAAATGCTGCTAGCAAAGCTAAGGTGACAATTCCACCCAGCTTGGTGTCATCTGCAAACCTACTAAAAGTGCATTCTAGCCCCTCATCCAAATTATTAATAAAGATATTAAACAGGACTGGCCCCAGTACTGCACCCTGGAGGACACCACTTGTGACTGGCCACCAACTGCATTTAACTCCATTGACCGCAACTAGACCATCTAACCAGTTTTTCACCCAGGAAGGTGTATGTATGCTCAGCCAAGCCAAGAATAGCCAATTTCTCTAAGAGAACACTATGGGCAACTGTGACAAATGCCTTAATAAAATCAAGGTAGACAACATCCGCAGCCTTTCCTTCATTGAACAAGTGGGTCACCCTGTCACAGGAAGAGATCGGGTTTGTTACACAGGACCTGCCCTTCATAAACCCATGCTGACTGGGCCTGATCACCTGGTTGTCATGCATGTGCTGCATAACAGAATTTAGGATGATCTGCTCCATCAGCTTCCTGAGCACTGAAGTCCATCTGACAGGCCTGTAATTTCCTGAGTCATCCTTCCATCCCTTCTTATATATGGGTGTTACATTGGCTGACTTCCAATCAGATGGGACCTACCCAGTCAGCCAGGACTGCTGATAAATGATGGACACAATAATATGCATTGAGAGCATTGCCTGTGAATGCAGGTGTGTGCTATAATCACAGGGACAAAACCACTGTGCCAATCTCAGCCTCTGCCAGTTTCTGTACGCTGACTGAGTGTACAGAAGAGATTGGGCCCATTGCCTCTTCTAAACATACAACTCTGCAGGTCAGATTTAAGGACCCAAAAATTCTTTTAGGAAATAATGAAAACTATGAAGTACTGTGTCACTTTTTTCAGTGACTAGTATTTCCATCTAATTATTTTGCTTTCAGTTGACCGTCAATTATATTATGAAGTTCTGTTACAGAGACGACAAAGACTTGCTGTGCCCTGAATGGTGCATGTGGCTACAGAGACACAGTGTAGTCATAAAAACAAATCAATAATCTCAAGCCAGAAGCTGGAACAAAGTGTTACTTATTACCTACTGAGGACAACACATGGATCCTTGAGGTCCCTTCCTGTGACAATCAGAGATGAATTTTTTTTTTGTAAATTGATTTCTATGTGAATGCAAACTTTACCCTCCCCGTCTACCAGTCCTACTGAAGTGCTATTGGACACTCAGCCGTTTCAGGAGTTGCTCATCTGTACGACTAATTTGGGCTCCTGTTTTTAAAAAACTTGATGGAGAAATGGCTTATTGATATGAGCTCTAGCCTGAAAATACTAAAGGCATACTTACTGCACTGGTAACATCTTTCCAATACACATGAGCTAGCTGTTAATGTGAAGGAGGGAGATGATTTACTTATCATAGAATAAATGACACAAGTGGGCAACACAAATGCCAGCTGCTATATTTAGCTGAAAATACTAATATTGGAATGTCATAATCATGCCCTCTTCCTTAAAGGCAGCTGTGTGAGTTTCTATCTAGATTTTATGATCTTATATGGAAAGTAATTCAGCTATTTGGGGAACTATGCTGTGTGCTATGCACAAACAGTGAGGCTACTTAAGTCTGTTCTCTGTGTTATCAGTACCATTAAAAAGTCACATCGTTTGGGAGGATGTGCTGCTTCATAGTTTCTGCTTTTTTTGTTTCTAAGGAAACCGCTTATCTACACTGACTGTGCCTGCCACATCCTCAATTTACAGACAGTTGCGGCAAGGAAAAGCAGTACATCAGAAAATCTGTTCTTAATAGTACTGTAAATGTATCAGTATTCCTCATCTTTATACTTTTTAAGTCAGACTCTGATTTAGCAAACGTCCTGTGTCTTTGTAGGTTTCCACAGGAATACTCTGACATGGAGACATTGTGCCACAGTTCTGGTCAGCACTTTGAAGAAAATTTAGTTGTTACTGAAGGCCAGAACGACTAGAGAGGACTGTGTTATATTTAGAGAGATGATGAATAGAGAGGAAACTTATAGAGGAGGCTAAAGCTGAAATGTTCTTTAAAAACACTTGTGTTGCCACCTTCCTTCTTAGTTTCATAGAAGAGATTCTTCTCTTTATGGAATTTGAGGGGAATAAGAGCAGAAATTCATAACAAAGATAGGCCAAGAGAATTATTATTTTCACCTGCATTTACTTCTCCATGATTTAGCAGGTGTTTTGAGGGATTGCTTTTCAAAACTAACAGCTTTTGTCACATGCTGCTAGTTATGAACGTTTCAAAAGTTTTTTGTTTTTTAAACTCAACACATTTTAAGCACATTAGGGAATGGATGTGCCCATTATGTGAACGAAGTAGGGTTTCATAACCATACAGAAACTCGTGTGGAGATTTTTACAAGTGTACAGGACTTTAGAATCATAGAATCGCAGAATGGTGGGGTTGGAAGGGACCTTTAGAGATCATCTAGTCCAACCCCCCTGCAGAAGCAGGTTCACCTAGATCAGGTCACATAGGACTTTAGATGACAGTGTTGGGAGTAAGCATGTGGAAATGGAGCTTTCTTAGCCCTCCTAGCCTCCCTGTTGGACTTCCTTTTAGAAGCCAAAGTTTAATAAAGGCTAAGCATCTACTATTTTGCTGAAGAGGATTTATTGAACTGTGAGTCTGTCTTTAGTAGTCTTGAGAGGTCTTAAAACGGTTTGCAACATGTCTTCTTATGTCAGTCTGGAATGAAGGTATACTTTTCTCTGAATATGTTTAGTCAAAGCAGTGGACGGCCAAACATTCCAAAGATTCCTTCCAGATGGAAGAGGTAACACTAAATTGTACTCACAGAAGATTTAGCTTCAACACAATACATGCAGAAAAAGAATTTAGAACCAACCAGAGGTTTTCTGATGAATCCATTTTCTTCCAAGTTCAAAGAATTAATTTTAAATAAATTCTTGAAAATGTATTGATTTTAATAAAATCTTTTCATGTTTCAGGATAAAAAGAATATTATATTTCAAAATTTAAGTCAAGATCAAAGATCATGTATTAACGTAGCCAAAGATGGATTAATGCAGATAAGATTTTCTTATGTTGGAAGCAAACTGTTTCTGGCTAACACACAACAGAAGTAATGGTACTATGTATTTAAAATCAGCTTTCTTTTAGGCAGTAATTTTAAAATGACAAAAGAAGAAAGGTATTGCAACAATTTATACAGATTCTCTGGGTAGGTTTAATATGAAACTTCCATTTTTAGGATACCTAGACACATAACAATAACATGTGAAAGAATATCATACAGGTATAGATGATAAGGGTTTACAGCTGCTGACTGTGCATTTATTGGTAATAAATAAATGCTTAAACTTGGCTTTATAACATTTTACAGTTTCTAGGTATAAAATCATAAAGCTGGCATGATATTAAAAGTATCTCTCTCAAACAGATTTCTGAAAAGGTGTTAAATTCTTTTCACTTGTGGAGTATTGTGTAATATAGGTATTTAGTCTCTACATAGTATATTTTAATATGCTTATAAAAATCTACAGCTGAAGGTAATTTAGTATGAATGATTATCCATTTGAAAATTCACTCAGTATTAGCACTTTTTCATTTATTATTTCTATCATGCAATCAAGGAATTGAAAAATATTGTAAGTGTTAGGTAAGCAGTCACAGCAAGATTCGTTTCCAGTGAGTAGTGGGAAAGCATGTCCTATGAGATAGCCACAGATTATCAGGCTGATGGGTCCTACGCTTGTGAATAATTATGATGTTTACAGAAATCAGGTCAGGCTTCCTGAGAACCGTGGAATACGAAAATGCTTGCACTCCTTCTAGTTGTTAATTGTGCTATATCTGTTTTCTTGATCACTTTCTTGTTTTAAGATGATTCATCCACTTTTCCTCTGCACATGCATCGACTGACAGCTTTGAAACTTCTAAGTCCTTGGTGGAAGGTGAATGCATTAACTGTTTTTTCCAGGTCCTATTTACACTCTCCTATGCATACTCTGTCCTTACAGGACAATTTCTGTGCTCCAAAGTGAAATGTTCTGCAAACTAGTGTATTTGGAGCTTAAAAGAGATATAAGTAGATAGGACCTAATATAGCTTGTCTGGGACATAATATGGCCAGTATGATTGTGTAATGTGGAACCCTTTTATAAGCAATAATATTACAGAAATGATGACGCCACATATTTTTTTTTAATTAAACCCTATATCATTAACCAGTAGAGTGAAAAAGTACATTCAGTATCCCCGCATAGCTACTTGATGTTATCTGTTTGCCCTTTTACATGAGCCAGAAGGAGAACCAGAACATAACAAATAGCTTCTATTCTCACAGCTCAAATCAGGGAAAGAATAACAAGTTACATAAATGGACACAGAAATATTAGATTTCATGTTATTCCTTTTTCTTTTCCAGTCTTCTGAAGTGATATTAGTAACATAGGTAAGTAAAAATGTTGTAAAGGTTTAGTATCCTGTTACCTGCTAATTCCTCTGTCTACCTCAGTCACTGAGCTTTTACAACCAGCTCTAAGGAGATTGCTTCAAATCCTTCTAGATCACTATGAGGAATTTTTTTAAGGCGACCCTGACAGGTGTACCAGGCTCATATCTCAATTTGTCTTTCAGAGTTATAGTCTGTTAGAGAGTTGGGGTTTAAGGAGTCTTTTTAAAAATAATGACTTTTTAGTTATCAAAAAAGTAACTCTATCCTGGTATGTTTGGTATTTCGTGTTCCTTCATCAGCAGGGGGATGCTTGTTATGCATGCCACACTAACTTGCTTTATGTTAAAGATTTCCTGTCTAGTAGTAAAAGAAACAAAAAAGTTACAGCCTGACAGCCCATTATTTTTTAAAACAGGTAAGAGTCACTCAGCACAAGCAAATAAGACAACTCCATTGTGTCAGAGACCCCTGCTCACCACTAAACCCCAGAGAAATCAGCTAGATAATTGTGTTTTCAGACATTTCTTAACAATTGGCTTCAGATACTCATCACGTGCTGTGATGAGTACTATATGCACAAATAGACACAGACACATGCAAAAATCACTAATCAGAATTTTTAATAAAGAGATAAGCAATCATTATAGAGCTGGCCAGTTGGTCATTTCCTGGCAAATAGATGCAGTAGAATTTACTTTGGAAATCATATTTGCCTATAGAACATATTACTAAAATCTGTGGCAACAGGCTGATCAGTTTGCTCTCTGTAAATTACTTACAAATGTTCACCAATCAGAATATACTTTTACTTTCACATCTATAGGACAGAACTATAAGCCCTTGCTTCTGGTACAAAAATTAATGCATATGGCTTCTGCTGAAATTTCAGACACGTCTAATTATCTTTTAACTGGTTTTTTGTGTCACGTGTCATATGACCAGAAATGCTGAAACGTAATACATTGTCATTTATTGACTTTTGGGAACCCTTTCTCAATTTAATTTAACAGGTTAACTCACTAATGCAAGTGCTGCCTAATATGCGTGAGGACACTAAAACAATAAATGAGTTACAAGTGAGTCCATTTCTGGAAATTGAGATGAATTCTTTTGACTGGAGAGGTGGACTTCCATCTGCAAATATTTTGTATTTTTATTTTTCTGACAACAAGGGATGAACTTATACAGATGAACACAGTTTTTTCCCAAAAAAAACCCCTCATATGGCTTCCTTAGATTAGGTTGAATTAATTTATCTCTACTAAATTCCTATTGTCATTGTTTTCAGTCATGTACTTCACATTGACCAAAAATATAGTCATATATTGAATTTATTTGAATGAAATTGTGTATTACAAAGGATCTCAGCCCTGAATACTAGTGTCTTGGTCAAATTTTTCTTTGACAAATTTAATGTGCTCTCAGGTGAAATACTGCACGTGAATGCAGGAAGAGCATAGATTTGAGCTGGTATCTTGATTTTTTTTACCCCCCCCAAACCAAACTGTATAGTGTTGGAGTTCATGTCTGAGCCTATCTGTTGAGTTTCAGAAAAGAAATATGAACTAAACCAAAAGAGAAAAAGAATCCAATCTGAAAATGGGCATTTTAGCTCAAATCTCTTCTGCAAAATCATATGGAGAACTTCATTTTCTGTGTCAGTGTCAGAAGAAAATCTCTAAGTCTAAATGGCAAAAAAATGCAGCAAATTGAAACCTTTATCCTCCAAACAGCTCCAGTTTGGACAGCTTGCAAATATCTCTCCGTAATGCCAAATACAAAATCCTGGAGTGTTCCCAAAGTGGTATGTGAATCTGTAATAGCTTTCTTAATTTACCAGAAACAAGGCCAATAGAACTGGGCATGCCAAGAAAAAGCAAGAGGGCATGTGAACTGTGTTACCTGGCAGGGACAAATATATTTTTGCATGAGTGGCTATCATGAAGCTGCCTCATTGTCCAGTTTATGTACAAAATAAACTGGAAATATTTTAGCTAGGTATCCATCCTCAAAGAAAACTGCACTTTACCCTTTTTTCAAGGTGTTTGCATCTGAAATTGTCAGCGTGGCGCTTGTAATGCTCTCCTGAGAACCCATAATCCCTGCCAAAAAAAATCCTCAGAATGATGTCAGCAAGATTTCCATCACTGAGGCCCCATAAACTAGGATTACCCATTTAGGGAGTTAAACAGGAGCAATTGTTGCTACATCTGTCTTAGAATGCGTGCTCCCCCTGCTCTCTCTGCAGTGGCTCTGACAGCATGAGAGCATTATTTCTCAGTGCCACTTTCTACCATTGCCTTATGAAGAATTTATACGTTTTGAGTTTTCCTTCGTGGCGGGCGTCCAGCGGTGCTGTACTATAAACCTGCCACGAAGAATGAAAAAACTGCAGTTTTCAGTTCAGCTGGGGGCCCAGACTGATGAGCTCAGACAGGCCAAACCTCTAAAGGTTAGTGAGTCTGAACCTCGGTTGATTCACCACGCACTGTCAAATTATGTACTACTAAGGAGGTAGCAAACATTTTTAAAGACTAATTACTTCAGAAGGCTGTGGAAAGTGATTAATAGACCCAAATCTTTTATTGGAGTTCTCTGGAGGAACCCTAATGAAATAACAAATCCAGAGAGAGGACAAATTCTTTTCCTTTTTTGGCAAGTAGTTATTTAAGCCAAACAATGCTGCCAGCTGAATGCATCATTAAAGGAATGGCTTACTGTTGCACACCAAAACCCCCACTGTGATAAATGGCAAATAAAACACGTCTTTCATCCACACATCAAGGCAGATGAAGAGGAGCAGAGCAGGGCTACCAGGATCAGTCTCCGTGGAGTTATCAGTCATCGATGGCCTGTAGAGGGCTCTCAAGGTCCTCTGCTGCGGCTCTTAACCCAGTTTTCACGGGCTGCAGCTGGAGGTTTTCTAAGGTCACCGAGGTCTTTCTCAAAAGGGCTAAACAAAAGGATCCTTCAGCATAAGCGTGCATTTTTATTTTTTTTCCCCCTTTCTATGGCCTTGCTGTTCCTATGCGCTATCTCCAGCCACAACTTTGCCTACATTATTTGATTTAGCAAACAGATGTTAGAAACCCACTGTTAAATATAAGTCTTCCCTGTAAGGGTCATTGTGAAGAGGAAAAAAAAAAATAGAAGAAAAAACCCAACCATTAAAAGACCCACCAAGCTTGTAATAGGAATGAACACTTTCAGCATTCTCTGCCTACTGTCATCTTTGTGATGGTTGTATTATAGGCACAAAGAACACAGGTGAGGTGATTATATATAGTTAGCTAATTTTCTTCAGTTCCCAGAATTATCTGGGATATCTCTGGAAAACAAATATTGCAATTGTTATAATTTCTTTAAAGAAGATTGTAGTGCAGAATATACATCATATCTGATACATAGAGTAGCAGAACCAGCTACACAGGGAGCGTATCAAAATGCTTGCATTGAAATCAGAATCTAACCTGCAAGTGCCATGTATGCATAAGGACATGACGCCTGCAGCAAATTACATTTACATATATATTTCATGGCAATTAAACTCTTGTCTTGTGAGTTAATGACATATTTTAATTGCTTGTAACCACAGTTTTATTTCTTAAAAATATGACCTCTACTGGAGGAAGGAAGATGCCCTTTCCCCTTTGAAAATAGCTGTATTTTAAATCTCAGTTCCTGCTGTGATTATCTGCACACGCAGAGCTGAAAAATCCAGATTATTACAGATTATTACAGCAACCTCAGTTCCTGTGTTTTCTTATCTGGCTATACCGAAAGGAAGAATCCTCTAAAATTAGGCTAATTGGTTTTCATTTCTAGTAAAGTTCCTTTATAGAAAGTCATATACCCTAACAGTCTTTGATGGTACCTCCTGGCATTAAGAAGTTTGTTTGCTTGTCTTTTACAAGTAAAAATGTTTCTTAATATTTTTCTGCATTTACTTCATGTTCCTGTTTCCTTTCCTTGTATTACCAGGGTGGCTGGTACTAAAAGCTGGAACAAAAGTTATATATGAAAACCTCATATCCTGTATGTGTCTCAGTGTGCAGCAAGAAAGCTGTAAATGTAGTCCTGCAATTTTTCTTTATATTGAGCCTCTGAACAAGCCATTTAAAGTACCAGTAGGTTCTAGTCTCCTGAACTGTAGTGGTAGCTGCCATTGAGTTTCTGAAGATGAGTTTGCTATGACTAGCAGAAAGAAAATGTGCAATAGAAAGGAAAGAGAATTGTGGGTAACAACATGAAGCAATGACAGTGTAAACAGGTGGTACAGACTACAAATCTTGAGGCTGCTGAATGACATGAAAAAAAACCAAACCCCAGAACTCCTCATTTGTTCTCAGTTTTATAGGAGTTCACTTTTTTTTCTTGGCTTTAGGTCAGCCAAGGGTACCATTGCTCTCCACGTTAAATGGCTGTGAGCAGTGAGAGCTGTATGTGGTAAGAATGAGACTGTCAGGCAGATGCATAAATATTATTCCTTTGAACTGCTATGTAGACATCTGTAAGTACCTACAAAATGGTACTATTGAGAGGTTTTTCAGTCCAAAGTCTACTATATTGTAGACGTTTCTGCAAAATTGATCTCTTACAGTGAGGGAAACTGCAAATTCTTCTAAGCAAGCAGGTTCTGTAGATGTGAGGAGAAACATAAGACCTTTCCTATGTGCCATTCCTTAGGAGCCATTCAGCACATGCTAGTGCTGAATGCTAGAAGAAAGAGTCAGGCAGTGGCTAAAATATTATGGAAATGTTACAGTATATTTAAGTTTTCCTGGACATGTTCTGTTTTTTTTGGGGCAGAGATTTTCTACACAAGAATTTTTAAGACTTTATGTGTTTTTCCAGGATTCCCTGCTGTCTCTGGCCCTAGCAGGTCATATCCCGCCAACTAAAAGCCACACATCTGGAATTCCTCAAAATATTGCAAACCAGATCCATGTGCATCAAACTATCTGCAGATGTGCAATGTGGTTTGTTCTGTGCATGTCCAGGAGGTCCAACATGTCCTAAAATTGTTTGGCTTACTGTGCATGTGTAGAAGATATATACATATAGATTTCTAGACCATATGTCCTGGGATGCCATGCACCGTCAGTGAGAAAGTTCACATGGGAAATGTTGATTCTGCAGAGCTTTGTTCTGAATGGTGTTCTAGCCTTCAGTGTTTCAAGAACTACCCCTCCATGTAATTTTCTGTAACAATTTTTTTCAAATGTCAGTACTCACCAGTGAAGTCCTGAAACCAATGGAGTTGCCTGACACTCATGGTTTCACTGCAATTTTGTGGAGCTGTCAGAGGCAGAGAGGTTCAAATTCATGGCATTTCTACTTCCACCCAATGCCCATTACCAAATACCTTATTGGATGGACATTATGTACCCTGTTTGTACTAAATCACAGAGAAATGAACATTGTTTCCAGGAAGCATTTTCTCTTAGGAGAATATAGTCATGCAGGTTGGAAGAGACCTGTCAGTCCAACCTGCTGCTCAAGAAAGAGTCATGCAGACCAAGCTGCTCAGTTTATTTCAAAAATCTCTTGAGAGACTGAACAGCTCTTTTTAGCAATGCTCAACTACCTCTGTGGAGAAAAACTTCTCTTTCTGTCTAGTCAGAGACAGACAGATATTGTCTGGATATTGTCTCATGTCCTCCTGCTATGTACTTTGGTAAAGAGACCAGCTTTACCTTCTTGGTAACATCTCCATTACTATTTGCAGGCTGCAGTTAGCTCTAGCTGAAGCTGTCTGCTCCAGAAGAAAAAGGCCAGTCCTCTCAGCCACTCCTCACAGGGCAAGTGCTCCAACTCCATACCATCCTAGTGTCCCACCTCTTGGCTCACTACAGTTTACTGTGAACTAGGTGACCCAAGACTGAACACAATTTTCTAGATATGTCTAAGGAATGTGCAGTAAGAGAGACAGTCCCTTCCCTTTATTAGGTGTGCTGCTGTTAGTACAGACAACAGTACCGTTGGTTTTCTTCTGTGATGGGAGACAGTGGCTCATGCTCAACTGTCTATGTCAAGGTGCAATGAGGGCCAGCTGCTCCCAGGGATGGGAAGCTGGGAGGTGCGCTCAATTCCTGGGCTTGCAGGGTAGGGCCTCTCCAGCCAGTCCCAGTCTGCCCCTCCCACACCAAAATGAGGTGAGCAGGGCAGGCCTGGATAAGGTAGTATCAGATACAACCTGGTGCTGGTGTGGCAGGTCTATAGTAACAAGGCATGTCCTAGGTCAAAATAGGAAGTCAGTCAGAGCTTAGCAGGACTGTCCAACAAGTAAGGTTCAGCAAAACTGTGGACAGACACAGACAGGGCTGCAGTGAGTCTGAGGCCATGGCTCAGGTAGTGACCAAGAGGGAGAGCCTTAGCTGAGAGCAGCCTCCAAGGGAGCTAGCATCAGCTCTTTGAACTCAATGATCCACACGTTGAGCCGTGGAACTAATATTCACTAGACTACTTATCCCTCCACACCGTAACATCCCAACTTGGATAAAAGGATACCGCTGGAGACCACATCTAAGAACTAGCTGAAGGTGAATTAGTGATGTCTGCTAGTTTCTCTTCAGCTGCAGAGCGAGGTTTTTTTAATCACAGCAGACAATAATGTTAAATCTCTTCTATGTTACTAATCCTGAGTCACACTAAACAACTCTACTTGATTCCTTGCTTGCTGTCCTCTTTAGTCACTTGATAAAAAGTTTAATGAATGACTCCTTCATAACTTTTAGACAAGGTTATGTGTATTTTATTCCTTTAACATTTTCTTCAGAAACGTACATAAGAGTAAGAGGAGGACAGGAAGAGATAAGAAGAAAGAGATCTCATGATTAACTTGTTCAGCTTCTAAATTCAATAAAGAATACAACAATAACAAGGCTTTATGGATCTGATGCTCTCACATTTGTAATACAGAGATTCAATGGTAAGAATCTTCTTAGTTTAAAAGGATAGGGTCATTTGCTTTCATATATGCTCAAGTTTTAAATTTCATTTTAGAGACTTTGAAAAATATTCCTCCTTTAGCCTGAATGATGTTTAAGTCACTTTTCAAACTTTGAATTCTAAAATGTGTTTATCAATATGTCCACTTCTTCTAGGTCTTGAGTACTAATTTCATCACTGAAGTGGTAAAATCCCTTGAATTCAGTACAATTCTTCCTTTAACATTAATCATTTCTGGATCAAGCAGTAACTGACAAAGCAAGCTAACTCCATTTTTAATCCTTTTACCCATGTCTTTTTGGTCAGCATGTAGAAAGACATATATATTATGTAAAAAAAAAAAAGAAAGCTGCAGTGAGTAGCAGCTTTCCTATCAGTCCCAGTTGCCTGAGCATAGACTAGGTTTCCTGAATTATATGTTACCGGAATTTGATTTTAATGTTTGTATGATGAGCATATTTTCTAAAATCTATTGAATATTTTATATCTGATGTTTGTAGGCAGAAATATGCTGATTAGTTGTGTGGCTGTGCTAGCCCCATGTTATTGTTACTATTCTCTGATTAGAGTAATAACAGCTCACAGGCCACTAACACGCCAGGTAATATGTGAACCTGTGATATGATCAGGAAGACCTTAGGTATCTTACAGACAGCACAGAAGAAAACAGAACACAGGTTTTCAATAAAAGTTATGCTGCTCAGGGTATGCCTTTGTATTCACTTACAGTTAGCCCTATATCGCTGTGCCTGAGCTAATAAGCCCTGTGTAGAAGAGGAACTTAGCTGTTTAAACAACACTAATGTCGCTAATTGCATTAAATGAAGGTGATCCTTATCTGATGAAACTGCAATATATGAATAGTATCTGCACATGGTCAAGAGGATGTCTGCTGTGTATTGACCTCATAAACCATTCCCAAAATAATATTCATGAAATATTATGCTACTTCTACCTTCAGTGGTTTGGGAGGTATTATAAGAAAATATATATTGCCACACAGATGGCAAAAAGGCATGATTTCTTCTTTGATATTTTGTCTTCAGAACTGGAAACACTAACAGCACTGGGTCCTCAGTCCTTAGCACAGAAGCCTTCCAGGAACTTATGCAGGAATCCAGTGAGATATTGTCAAACTGCAGATGTATGAGATGAAGTGCTGGGGTTTGAAAAATCATCACATTCCAATGAATATTTTAAATCGGACAATTCCTATCAGCTCTACTGATGAGCTCTACCAGCTCACAAGCAGTAACTTCCAACACATCATCAAAATTGCTAAGGTGTGCTTAGTCAGGAATTTCAAGAAACTGCCACACTCATTAAAACATAATACTTTTTATATGCATATATGGAAGTACAAGTTCATATTTGTATTTAGCAAGCATTTCTATGGTCAAAAAGCAGAGCATGCCTGTAAATAAGTTGTTTTGGACAGAGTACAGAACATATTTTTCTTGGTGCTAGCACAACTATAGCACATAAACACTGGGTTATTTTACTGTAGTACAAGTCATTTTAAAAAAAAAATACCAAAAGAAAACACCAGGCATTCCTATTGGGTTTGAATTCCTGTTTCAAATGAATACCAAGTGATTATGATTTCTGGAATTTGTTATGCATAATTGCTACTAAAATATAGCAATGGTCTAAACCCCAAAGCTGTGTGCCATTTTTAAATTTTAACTCAGCTATGAGTTCAGTACACTTTCCAAATGATGTTATAGTCTGGCACTGGCTTTGAATAGTTCCTTTACTTCGCTTTTTTCCTATGGAAGCATCACATAGCTCTTTTCATATAAACTCAAATAGCAAGCTCTTCATGGCAGCTGAATGTCCATGTGAACACCGTTAATACTGTCAATCTCAGCGCTATGAGACTTTTTTATCATAGTACAGCACTGGATGAGAATTCCCTGATGGAGCCACTTCAGGTTGCTGTGTGTGGGTCAGGTTGAGGAAATTCTTACATTCTCCTTGAGTTGAACAAATTGCAATACCAATTACAATTCTGAACCTGTTGGGATATGTTCAGTGAATATTATTAGTTAATCTTGCATTGAAGCAGAATAACAATTCTTTCAGCTTTTGCAGACTTGTGGCAAATGGCTTAACTTTTTTGGGAGGAAACAAATAGGGGAAGTACATAGCTATGGGGGATTTTACAAAGGCTAATCAAAGCATGTTTCTAACCTGTAATGAAGCACAATGTAGGGACTCAGGCTAAACTTCATACAAACCACTATTTCTACACCTATTGATGTATCAGGTCAGATCCTGAAAACAGCAGTTGAGCCCATATGCTAATTGACTGGTTTAGGATTGCACTGATATAATTACTGTTTTTTCCTTTTTGATTTAGTTTGTGTGAGGGCTAGCTTAGATACCACATATCATATGCATATGTGGATATATTCCTACATAGGTAATTTCTGCTTTAATTACTACAAGAGATATAATTGGTTTAGACAGAACAATTAAACAGATAATTTTAACCTCTAACACAATATGGGACTTGACCATACTCTTGAAAGTCAGTATTTTCTTTTATTTTTTACTCTTTTTTCCCCCAACTTATGGCTATTCTGAGAATGTTTAAGGGTGAAGTGAAGAATGAAGAACTTGTTTTCTACATCACCTTTTGGAAAAGTCCTAGAAATTCTCTTAGAAGTCCCCAGCTCTAGGGTGTATGGCAATTTTCCCCTTTGATGCATTTTTTCTCCTACAGACCACACAGGGTTTTTTTCTCTTTCTCTTTGCTTGCATTTTTTTCCCATTTTTTGCTTGAGGTTTCCTTTTAACTTACTTGATGTGAATTTAAAATGCAAAATAATCCATTTGCAAATAACCTTTAAACACTCCTCTTTCATCTTCAGTTTTTTTAAGGACTGTTATTAGTATGCTCCTTCGTTCCCTAGCCTCATTGTTTCAACTCCTAATCTCTGTTTCCTGTTTCTTAAGTTGCTCTATATACACAGAGTGTCCAATAATCCTCTTGCTTTCAGAAGACTGTAACATCATCCTTGCTGACATGTGCCTTACTCCATAGCTAAATGGATGGCCACTAACATAAGATTTTCATTCTAACCCACCAACAGGTTTCCGAAAACATCATAGTTTCATGGACAAAGAAAAGACTCAGAATGAATAGGTAATGTCTAATAGCCATATATGACAGAGCACATATTTTAAAAATCAACTTAAAATTACTGGGTGCTTTTAATAGCAAATAATTGTATACAAGTCAGCTGAAACATCCTAATGGATTCTTTTTCATCCTTGCTTTCAGCAAATTGTAATGCATGAGAGAGAAGCAGAGAGAGATATTTTATATCTGAACAAAAGAAGTAGATCCCTTATTAGATGGCTTTAAAACATTGAAAAAGGTCTTGTGACTAATCTAATTTCTATGAAAAACATTAGGACAAACTCTCTTAGAGCTGATAAATTAATCTCCCCCCATCTTCATTCGTTATTGATCAAGATTGCCTTAGATGGCTCTGTAAGGGCGCAGGCCAATTGCTTATTTACTGGGAGAGCTTTGGCATTAGCGTCTACACTGCTCTTAGGACATGAGCACTGGAAGAGAACAAAAGGCTGTGCTTGGCAACTCTCTCCTTTAAGTCACACCATTCGAATCAATGGTCAGTCTGTATGAGTAGACCTCAGGGTAATGTTGAAGGATTGCAGTGGCAACACTGAGCTCAGGTATTTCAGTATAAAAACATGGCATTGGAGAGTAAGTCTCATGCTGTCCGTTGATTTCATCTCAGAATTGCTGGAGGTTTGAAAGAAAACAGAAATTCCTTTATACCAATGTTATTTTCATCTACATTGCAGCTTTAAATATTGACAATGGCACTAAAGCAACCTTGTTTTCATTTCCTCTAGAAATATATTACCTTATTTAGCTTTTGTTTGCCATATTCACTCTATTAATGAAATAGGTGATCCTGCTCAAAGTTATGATAATTTCACTTCTATGGGAAGAAAAAAAAAAACAACCCATATTTGGTATTTAAGACTGAGTTTGTACACAAATTCTACTATTTTGAAAGAAGTGAGAATAAAGCTTACTTTGGAGATTCTGTTCAGGTCAGATGAAAAAAAAAAAAAAAGATAAATCAGACCAAGCTCCCCAAAGACTGGTATGTGCACAATTACCAGGTGCTATGACCTCAGGGTGCATCTCACAGCAAAATTCTGTATTGCAACAGGGAGAACCTGGGTACTTCCAAGCTAGTTTGGTACAGCTATCCAACCCAGCACAATGCCTTGCAAAGAGACTAGCTTGTGGGTGTGAGTCACAATAACTGATTTAGCCTAGCCTGTATACTTGGGTTAATTACCCTAAATTGGAGCTAATTAGTGAGCTAGCTCAGGTGGAACGATATCCTGCTGCAGCTATCTTGTTTCTGGTTCTAAGCCTGGTTTGTTCTGAGCCAGCTCAGTGCTCTCTGCTGAGCTGCGTGGTATGGGCTTGCCCTAAATAACTTGTTCCAGGTTCAGCTGGGTACATTTCAGAGCCAGGAATAGAACTGCCATCAGTTGACTTCATGACCTGCCTGAAACCATGCTATTGTTGGTTTTCTTGGAGATCTTGATTTTATTTTTAATAAGCCTTCAATTTTGCAGCTGAGAAGCTTGAGGCATAAAGAGGTCAGTCAACGGCACTACTGGGAGTAGCACCTGGTATCCTTTGGAGAACCTATTCCCAGATCTTTGGCTCTAAGCAACAGAACATGCAGCCTCCTTTAGACTTATTCCAGAAATGATCTATAAATACAGCAGCATCAGGTTTGTTTTGAGCCCACACATAAAGAGTTTATTTGAGGGCACCCTCAGGCAGCCTTTTTCAGTTATAAAATAAATTCTGAAGTGACTCTGCTGTAGTTGAGACTTCTTAGATATTCTCTAGGTTATACAATTGGCTTAAGAACAGAGCAATTGCACATATCTGTGGGTTAGCAAGGTGACATTTTCATATGTATTTATGCATTCTGTCATTTCCTTCCCCTCACGTTTTTTTTTAAATTTCCCTTCTTTTCTCCCCTCAACTCCATCAGGAAAGGAACAGCCCATAGAAAGCAAGAAAGGTTAATGTGAGCTCCATTACAATCAGTGTCTGTTGATGCTTGCTGTTAAATGAAGTGTGAAGCAGGTTGTTAATGAGCTTTCTTTTTTTTTTTCTCCTGAAGGATTAACTTTTCACCTTTATGCTAAAAGAGTGATTCACATACATATCACCACTGAGATCCAGATATATACTACTTTATATATTCTGTTTTGTGACCTCTAATGGACAAATGAGATTTATTTACAAGGGTTGGCCAGCTGCATAGCAATTGTGCTTTCATAACTGATTTATTTTTTTATTGACTCCAGAGTAGCTGATGGCTGAAACCTTATGTTTATCTGCAATACCTAAAGCACTGGCTAAGTAATCCTTTCACTGATTCACTCAAGAAACATGTGGTCTTATTAATCTTGAAGAATAGGAATGATCTACATAATAGCTAAACATATTATGCATTAAGTAGCAGGTAAGTTCTTAATTTATGGTGTCTGCACTGTGGAAGAGATGCTACAGTACTATTTCTGACTCAGCCTGGGGATGTTTTTGAAATTAGACCTATGTATAAATAACCTAAAAGACACATGGCTACCTATTTTAACACTTTGCTAAACAAAATGGACCTATGGTCTCTAAAATCTGTATTTTATGTTAAGATTCTGCTTCTGGCTATCCTAGAACATTAAAAGAGCACACGTAATAGTGACTCAAGTGAATCTGACTGGAAGATAACATCATATGGATAATTAATAAGAGGAGGAAGGAAAGAGTTTGGACAAATATAAAACAACTCACCCAAAATCAGTTTAATGCAAGCTTATGAAAAAGTTTGAGAGACAGAATAAGGAAAGATGTGGAGTTATGTGGAAAACAGAGCAAATATTAAATGAAATTGTTATAGGTAGACAATAGTAATCTAGCCAGACATCATTACTTTATAAAAGAGCTGTTACTTTTAGACAAGGGAAGCATTAGATTTAATCTAACTAATTCACTAAAGCATATGTCTATGGTACCACTCAATAAAATGGATTATTAATAAGATTGGAATGTAAACCTGAAACTGGTTGAAAAGAACATGACACCTAGTTACCATGCTAAAGAAGGCTATGACTGAAGCTCCACAAAGATCTGAGGTGAGCTGGGTTATCGAGCAGGAAGAAGTAGATTACTGTCACAAAAGAGCAAAATAGAATAGTGATAGAACCAGGACAAAATATTAAAATACAGAAAGAAGTACTTGCGATGAAGAACTAAAAGGAATTTATGTTCAGGGTGATCAGTGGACTAGACGACACATAGCAAGATAGCAAATAAAAAGTCTTGGCTTAGACTCACAGAATGAAATCTGAGACATGGTTACCCTCTGCAAATGCATCAGAGGGGAATAAACAAGGAGGGAGAAGAACTAATGAATGTAAAGGACAATGTTGGCACAGAAACAAAAGACTTTTATAAGATTTAAGTTAGAAGTTAGAGGAACTATCAGGAATGAAGAATGTCCTTCTGATAAAAGTAATGCAATCAACAATTAATTTTAAGGTAGAGGGTACTTAGTTTATAAAAAGGAGATTATATGATTCATTGCAATAGTAGACAACTAGACTACATGAGTCAGAAAGGTTCTGAGTCTTGTGCCCAGCCTCCACCAAGTATTGAACTTTTTTTCTAGAAGTTCACAAAGAGGAGAACACAATGATCAACAATCACCATGCAATGATCAATATTTACCAGATATTTAAAAAAACCCAACAAACTACAGAACTTTTTTCATTCAGTGTTTAATTTCATGTCCATTGACTTCCCTAGAGGCAGGATGGGATGAAGGCAGAACACTCACTCAAAATAAACAGAAAAGAATAGGACCTGAATTTGAATTTGATTAAAAAAAATATCCCCTTCATGAAATAAGTCATCTATGGGCATTGATACTTGAGAATAAACACAAATTATGTCAGAGGACATATAAAAGTGTAAATCAGCCTTGCAATGTGTATAATCCATTTTTCCTATTCAGACAAACGCGTCTTGTCTAGGAGTACATCCATCCTATTCTACTTGCCCTTCACCCTTTCTTCCTGCTGTTGCCCTTTTTAAAGTAAGTTGGCTCTGGTTTCTATGGATGGAATGAGGACATTTAAAACAGGGTTTTTTTGATTCTTTGTGCATTGAAAAGTTGGCACAAATAGAAAATTTCAAAAATCATTGTGATTTTTTTGTGTCTTTGCCTAAGCAATACCTGACCTGTTTATTGGTGTAACAGATTGTTTTCTTCTTAATAAGTGAAAATAGTAAGCTTCTTTTTTCTTTCTCTTGGATCATGGTTCTTTTCTGTAGAAATCAGAGATATTTTTGGCACTTCAAACTGGCAGAAAAATCTGAAACAATATCTGCAGTTGCTACTGAACAACATCTAGTCTGTGGCTAAATGAGAATTTTAGTTCTCAATGTTGTCAATCTGCCACTTTCTGCAAGTAACTCATTGACCTTTACTCTAAAAGTGTAATCATTTATTTCCTCTATTAAATGTAAAATTGTCCAGCCTTTGTCCTCAGAATGATTCAGTGTTCAAAAAAGAAAAGCAAAGAAAAAGGGTTGATCTTCCAGTCAGTGCACATGAACTGACCCTTAGGTGCTCTCTTGATCTTTATGAGTTGGCAAAATAAGAAATCAGAGCTATTATACTACATAAACTAACAAATGCAAAACTTTTAACGTTATTTTTTATCTTTACCCTTCTTCTCCTTTCATTCCTAATCCCATTCATATAGTTTTGAGTGATGCTATTTTTATGATTCCTACTACTTTATTTTTTCTAATGTATTATTCATTGAAAGTAACATTGTAGATCATGCAAATGTTCCAAAAAATTCTACTGTCATGTTAAACATACTAAAACTATCTGTGTATGTACAAATATTTTAAGAAACTATATTTTACAAATACAAATATTTACAGATACAAATATTTTAAGAATTCTATGACTCTATGATACATGTTTGTAAGAGTCATAACTAAAACCAACTCAAAGGTTTAAAAATCTTTCAAGTTTTCAGAAATCTTGGCTTGGAATCTCAAAGAATTTATTAATCTTCTCCTCTCTTTCCCAGATATAAATGAGAAAATGATGGTGGCAGGTAAAAAATCTGAAACTATTGTTGTCATATGGAGCCAATTCTTAGTTGACAATATGGTATTAACTGTGTTGCACGTTTTATTTTTTCAGGGTTTTTATGTATCTTCAATGGAAACACCTGCATGAAAATCTCCCTGTTCTCAGAGTTTTTTCTACTTATGTTCTATATTTTCCCCACTCTGTACAGTAACTTTCACAGAAAAGAACATTCAGAGATTTCATGGTGAATGAGAGATGCAGGCAGAGAGAAAAAGTTTTGTTTTTTCATGAGACATGAATAGGAGGGAAAAAAATCCTACATTATTTTACAAGACTTGAACAGTCATTTAAAATTAAAACTCTTAAAACTCTCTTTCGTGTGTGTTCTTGGTACCCTTGCAAAGTAATTCTTGAAGCAGGCAGCCTCCAAGAAAGCTCAGTCCTAACACAGCGCAAGGATGTGCATTTTGAGCTGTGTGTGTTAACTTCTCTCTGCAGATAAAAACAAGTATCAAACAGCTGAGAATCTTCTGTGTTTATTTTAATTAACCTTTTAAAAAAAGTTATTATAACATTCTCTGTTATAGAAGCTTTCCTTCCACATTTCATTAGGTTGTGATCGGAATTGAAATAAAAGAAATGTACTACATGGTATATGAGAGGTAATTAATTTCTGGGCATATCCAACCAATAGTGTAATTGAAAGGTGATTGATAAATGAATGTGCCATTTTATGAAATGAATGTGTTGTGTATTATGGGAGTAAATTTACTTACAAAAAAGTAAATGTGAAAAAACCTAAGCAAGCTAGAGAGGAAACACTCATCTCAGGTTGTGTAGAGACACTCGCGTTCTGTACTATTCAGCCAAGTAGTTATACTGGCTGAAACATTGCCCCTGTATAAACTGGGAATACTTGTGAAATCAATCAAGATTGCAACTCTGGACAGAGTGTTCTTTGCTAGAATGTGACAAGATTCAAGAGCTCTAGGAAAGAATTTGAAACACTGCATAAAAGCACTTAATGTTTTTGTATATATATGAAAGTATAGTCATATCAGAGATGTGATACACAGATATTGTGAACACTTTGTTCAGGGACACTTGAGAATCCTGTGTGCTGCTTTTTTTATTAAAGATGATATAACATGAGAAAACGAGGTTTACAGTGTATTAATGCAGCTGCACTGATTGATTTAATATTTAAAACAAATAAGACTAGAGGGGAAAAAGGCCTCATAAAAGCCGAGGTTTGTTTTATTTATGTTTTTTTTAGTGTATTCAGAATGAAACAAAAGTGAGTTTTGGAGACAGATTTTTGTATTGTTTCTCTTTTTTTTTTTTTTTTTTTGTTCCATTAACATAACAGAGATCTGATTTTGTGGTAGTCTTAGACACTCTGATGCTCTAGAAATATTAAATAGTACAGCTATTTTGAGCAAAACAGTTAGCATGTTTTGGAGTATCCCAGTTTATTCTCAGAACAACAATAAGATATTTCTAGAGCTGAACATGTCTTTAATGCTGTAGTAGTTTTGTCTGGGCCAGATGTTTGGTTGCAAGGAGCTACAGAGGTGGCTTCTTTAAACAAAGATCTACCAGAAGCTTCTCCTGTAGCTGATGGGACTAATTCCAGTCAATTCTAAGATGCACTCTGGAAAAAACAAAAAATAGAAGTAATTAGCAGGTTTGGTTTAAGTAAAAAAACAAGACTCACCAAATATACTTGGGAAAAAGGTGAACTGGACACAGTTAGTCATTCTACTGCAGTTTACGCTGAGGGAAGACTGGTCCTTGAACACACATGCTAATAACATATATCCAAACAAAAAGTCATGTTGCAGAAGTAGGAGCAAGACTTGTAAGTTTACTTCTGACCATAACTCTCCCTATGGAATTCCATGGAAAATAATTTTTGTCTGGATAAAAAGGAAAAGCATGCTTGTCTACTTCACAAAGGTCAAGATTATTTTCACACAGGTAAAGACTATTAAGGAATATTTTTCTAGATCTACAAATATTTAAAAATATAATAAAATGAAGGTCTGTGTGCTTTCCATCGCTCTAATTCTTCATGTTGTGATTAAGTCAATAATGTCTCTCATAAATGTTAGGTTAAGGATTTCGAGCTTGATTTTATGACTATTTAGCCATATGTATGCATATTTAAAATGCAAATATAATTGCATACCTAAGTTTTACATGTAGGCAATTACTTTAACGAGCATACAGACAGGATAATGATATCTGCAGGTGTTCATAATTCACCATGTCTGTGAACTCGATTTGTTCATGCAACTGCAATACTTGTGCATGCATATACTTTTATGTCTAAATTATCTGAAAAAAACAAACTTAAGTGTGTTTTTTGTCTTCCTTCAATTTTAATATTTAATTAAAACAAGCATTGTTTAAAACAATGAAAATGTTATAAAAATGTCTTACATTGTTCAATATTAATCCTTTCCATGTGATTATATTTTCCATATTCCAAAGATAATACTTATCTTGAAACCATTGTTAAAATGTTAGGTATAAACAATGGTAGCCTTTGCTTGTTCTTTAAACTGGACAGCAATCTATTGTCCTGGGTAGATGTTCACCAAGGCACACCCACACAATATTTAGGCTCCTAAACATAATCTGTGAAAACAATCTGAATTTCCTAAACCTAGTTTCCTTGGTAAAGAAACTGCAATTACAATTTTTACATATGTCTTTCCTATCGATTACAATTTTATCTGAATTCAAAGGGGAAAAATAAAGCATAAACAATTTTCAATTAATTTGTGATAGCATGACGTGTTAGTTGGAACCTCTTTGAGGTCACTTTTTTTTGTTTCTCTGTGAATTCTAAGTTATGACAGGTAAAACTTTTATTCTGGTATACAAGAAATTTGAAATCATATTCACAAAGCTAATTTTTGCTTTGCCCATTTGCAGAGCCACCAAATGCATTCTCAACATAATATCTTTTACTGGAGTTTTATCTAAGTGCTCTTCTCCTTTTAGTTAAACCTAATGTATACCATAAACATTGTAAACCTATTCAAGACTAAACTGGTTCAAGTGTATTACTCTAAAATTTTATGTATGTTTTACATTGTTTAAACAGTGTGGCTAAAGGATTACTAGATATTTTGCTAAATAGTTAATCCATTATTTTGCAGTCAAGATGCAGATAGTGTAGAATCCTTTCCAGATCATTATTCACATATCTACTACTCATTAATAATTTATTTGTTCTAATTTCTTTTTAAAAAGAAGGTTTTCTTTTTAACTCAGAAGGGTCTTGGTTGTGAGAAGGGAGTTCATAGGTGCTGATACAGTTATTTTAAATACTTGCCACACTTTCACCTTATTTTTATAGTTGGTGATATAATGCACTGGGCTGAAACAGAAATAGCTTTATAGAACATGTTGTTTTGATTAAGCAGCAGAGCATCCTTAATGTGGGAAAACCCTACAGTGTAGAGAAAGCTGGTAATAAAAATAGAGAAAACAAAGCTACATTGATTTTGTTGGTATATTATCATGTGGGAGAAGATAATTTTCAGAGTCTAAGTTTTTCTGTCATATGAAAGACAAAACATACTGGAAGGCAGAGATTGACAAAAATACGTTAGTAGACAGTGACTATGTATTTTTGTTGGTAAATAGTTTTCTGTTTGTTCATTCCACTGAACACTAGAAGGGCAGTACAGAAATTCCTTTCATTCCAAATCTTGGATGTGATCCATGAAGTATTTAAGTCATATTAAAGTAGCTATTGTCAAACCTTTCCTTTTTGTCCTATTTAAAGCCATAAATTAAGACTAGTAAGGAAGTTATCCAAAACATTTATCAAATTATTAGCATTCCTTTGTTGCATAAAACTTTGCCCACAAAGATATCTAAATTATGTTCTCATATCAAATAAACATTTGAACATCTCAGCAGATTGTTGTTAGAGGAAAAATTAAAGAAAAACTTATTTGTGCTCGCACATTTTGACTGCTAAAAAATCTAGTTCTACTCTGATTGTTGGTCAGCAGAGATTTCATTACAGTTTTCTTCAAGACCGAGTCAGCTCACAAGTTTTAATTTGGTTGCTATTCTGTTTCTATCTGTGTTTTGTGTGCATAAAATTTTATGTTCATTTGGCAGAGACAAGTTTGTTCATGAAACTTTGACTAATTTCCTATGTAAAGGTGCAAATTTGAAGCAAACTAACTCCCACTTGCAGTTATATATTCTTTAAGCAATTAAGAGATCCCATTTTAAGTGTCGTCTCAAACTAGTTTGAAATACCTCCAAGGAATACAAGTATTAGATTTTTGTGTGTATATGCAACTGGAAATGAGAAACTCTATGTAATTTAATACACCCATAAAATTAAGGTCAGTCTGTCTGACAAACTACGTCATGAACTATCAGTATTTATCTATTAATCTACAAAAAAGCAAAGAAAAAATCCCAAACCTGAATGGATAGTGCAAATTACTTTAATCCAAGTAACAGTTTTTCTTCATATGCATATACATGCTTTTTACTTTGCAAATACCTTTTCCTGTTTTCATGTTTGCCACTAACTCTTCAGAATTCAAACATCAGCTGCTATTTCAGTTTGCATGCAATCTATGCAGTCTGTTTTCAAATATTTAAAATATTCCCAATGTCCATAAAAATGGCTGGAGTTACAAGAGAAGAAACGGGTTGCAAGTTGTTCAAAGCTGAAAACATAAATGAATCCGTAGTTGTACTTCAGCTCACGACTTGACACCTCTGTAAGAAAAGGGTTAGGTAGAATAGATATTGTTGAAGATTGATCAAGAATAAGGATCCATAATTCAAATATGTGTAGTATACAAGACATCTAATGGGCTTCTTGGCCTTGAAAATATGAATCTATGAGTATAAATGTCTGAAACAAGAAATTAGATGTTCTCAAGGTTTTTTTTTTCAAAGCAAAATATTTTGTCACTTTTACAGAATGTCAGCTGCAGCATTTTTTCTAGAATATAATTCTCAAGGAGATACCACTTTAATTGTGGAAATAAGTTATCATTTTAGCTGGTTAATGAAGCATTGTGTTTAGAAGTGCTTCTTTTTGAGTAAGCTGTCAATCTGCTTTGCTTTAAGGGTTATAAAAACATTTATCCAGTGTGCAAATTCATGCTTCCAGATATTTTAAAAATCTGTTTTCCTCATGACTATCTAGAAGAAAAAGAGGGAGAGAAGGGAGGGCCTTGGGGACATTGCAGACCTTGGCCATTTTCATGTATCTTCTTTGCATTTTTGACACTATGAAGTAGGAAAGAAGGCTGGAAGTCTCCTTTTCTTAATGCACGTTACCTAGGAAGCCTCAATTAATACTAGAACAATGTGAAGAGGTGGAACTAGGTTTTGGAAAGAGCTCATGCATAGACTGTAGCTGGAACTAAGCAATACTCCTAAAAAAATACCCCTCCAATTTAATGTCATAAGAGTCGGAGAGCCTAGGAACCGGAAGATTTTACTGTAGTACCTGCCCAAAATATCTTGCACTTCATGCCAGCCTTTGTATTCCTAGACGTATGTTCCTATAGTTGAGTCTTCTTGACCAAGGCCTTTCCTTAGCTGGTGAATTCTGCATTAGGAGATGTCAGTCATGTCTCATGACCTTAAATTCTATCTGAAAACCTATATTTCTCTCTGCAGTGATAGGATTTATTATGAAGTGGTGGGATGGCATTGAACTTTGCCGTCAAGAGGCAAGCAGTGCCACCTCCACTAGCTCCTCTTAGGAGAACTGTCAGAGAGAAGGGAGCTGATCATCCCTGCCTGAGGAAAGGCTTGGACATGTATGTTCAGAAACAGCAGTCAAACAGGAAACCCAGTCTTGAATGTGCACAAAAGTCCAAGGGAAGGGTAGAATTTCATTTTTTCACACTATAAGTTTTTTTTTTCTGACCAGTTTAATCCTCTGCTCTGCTCTATGTGCTGGCTGTCATGATCCTGTTCCCAGTTCATGTCCCACTCCAGACTTCACGATACATGTTGTACAAACTTTGTGGACTGTATTCTGGAACCAGACATATGAACCCAAATCCAGCCATGGTAATAACCAAGTTGAGTTATTTTCTGGTCTAAAGTCTTTCTCAGGCTAATTTGAGCTTTTTTTGACTACTAGTGTAATGACAGTCAGTTTCTAGAGCACAGGTACTAAAAGCCTTGGCTTACAATACAATAGTTTTAAAGTACACATTTGTATGCTTATACCATTTAGAGTATATTTTATGTAAATGATCAAATATGACATGCAATATTTTCAAGAAATACTGTCTAGGAAAATAGAATTCATTAGGGAAGATATTAATATGAGAGGGGGACAGATTAGATATAAATATATATGTATATAAAATCTCCCCCCTCCAAAAGGCAAGAAAAGGCTCCTCTTGAAAACTACATTAAAAAAATCATGTCAATGTTTGACACTGTAACATTTTATTGAAGAGAAATGGAGGTTATAACTTCATCGGTGTTAAGAATAATATGCAAAGATCTTCTAAATCAAACAAGTAATGGAAATATAAGCCTGAGGTGGACCACTGTCTTTCTCTTGCCTGCCAACAATCTCTGACCTCCAGTATAGGAGGCTGCAGATGTTTCTTCTCAGTGAGAAATTATTTAAGAACTGTACCTTGTTAAGAACAATATCAAAAACAATATTAAGAATAACAGTTCAATTACCACTGGACAGTAGATGGTCTTGTGGTTGAGTGATGGCATGTAAAAGCTTCCACAAGCTGAAAGCAGATATTTTTTACAGTTTAAAGCAAAAAGGAGACACCAGATTATGTATTTTACCTTGATATGACAGACAGAGAGATTCTACCCAACAGGACACACTCTGGGATGAATCAGAGATTTTGCTGAGCCACATCTTGTTTTTTGAATCAAGCTTCTCATCTAGAAACACCAACAGTTACAGGATACAATTTTTCCCTTGGTAGTTTACTTCATTGATTTATCACTGCCAATATTAAAAGAGCACTCATCATTTCTCTTTTGAATTTGTCTGATTTCAGCTTTCCACCACTGGATTAGACACTCTTCAGTATATATATATTTTTCCACATTTAAATCATTTTTCAGTCTGCTTTTTTATAAAGTGAACAGATGGACTTGTTACAGTCTCTCAAAACGAGGCATTTCTTTCCACTTTTAAATATCTTTATGACTTGTTTTCTGGATGATTTCTCAATGTCATTCTTAAAAAATTGCAAGAAGAAAATGTCATGCCACATTTCAGTACTAGCCTCAATGGACTACGCAGTCTTGGAAATATGTCTGTCTTTGCCATTGTGAAAGAATGCAAACCACTGGAAATGCATGTCAAATTGCTCATCCAGCCCTACCCATCTGAATCTCAGGTTCCAAGATAGAGTCTTTCATTCTTTGAATATAATCTGCCTCTTTCTATTATTTTTTCCCCTTTCATTTAGTGGTGTTTAAATGCATTCTGTGAATTTACCAAGCAATACAGGATTGCTTTATGTGATTGTCTTGGTTCACTAATTACCTGTGTTCTTTCTAAGTGATTTGCAAAACCAACACCGTGTTTAATTCTTGATTGATGACAGGTGCTGAATAACATGGAGTACTGATCATCATTAAACTGAGATCCCATACTGAGATCCACCTATAACCAATTCATAAGCTGTTCAACCTGCAACTTGCTGATATCATATAGAGCTCTTTAAAAAAAGAGGTGCTATTCATTATAAAGTTAAACCCCAATGCTCCTGACAGCTTGTATTGTGCAATTCAGAGGCAGATGGAAATAAAAAATAATGAATGGAAAAGATCTTTGTCAGGCACTTTGCCTCAAAATGAACAGCTGAGAAATCATGCTGATTCGATAAGACACACTTTCCAAATAAATATTCTGACTGGTTTCAGGTAGACCCTTACCTTTCAGGCTTTTTGCAGTTGAGTCTGACATCAGTACTTCCATTACTCCTTTAGAATATAATAAAATACCTTAAATTAGTTTTATGTACATTAAATTAGGATTGAATAATTGTTTATTTTCTGGACTACATGGCATACTTTTTGATTCCCATCAGTCATAAAGAAACATGAGATGATTGACACTTTCAGTCATATATTAAAGATTTGATATAAAAGTTTTTAAAAGAATCATTGAAAAAAAAATAGGATTTATATTAAAGGTTTCATTTCCTTGTGAGGAAACCTCTTCAGTGAATTTCAGTGCGCTTTTTTAAGAAGGTTTTTTGTTGTTTTGCAGATTATTACCAAATGTTTGCCATGGGCAGTGCTAATCTGATTCCCATTGACTACAATGGAGAAAAAAAGTAGTATTGTTGGAGATGTGGAATCATTAAAGTGAAACTGTATTGGTTTCATTGTCATGATTTGACATGAAGCCATTTCTGGTAATGGAGAAGAGGCTGTAAAGATGGCTTCTGTAAGAAGTTGCTTAAAACTCTCCCCAGTTCTGAGCCAGACCCACTTCTGGGGCTGAGCCAATTAGACTCATGCATGATCACTTTTTAAGAAGAAGAAGCTGGAAGAGGAGGATTCTACCTTTTCATTCTTGTTCTGCCCTTCCTTCTTTTCTGGTTGGTGGTAGTGCAGGGAGTTGGAGGAGAGAGAAGCGACCATGTGGACCCCAAGGTCAATGAAGAAGAGAGGAGGAGGTGTGCTGGAGCAGAGACTCCCCTGCATCCTGTGGAGGGGAGTGGTGAAGCAGAGATTTGTTTCCAATCTGTTTAAAGACCCTGCATCAGGGACAGTGACTATGGCCAGAAGAGGCTGTGTCCTATGTGAGGGACCCCATATCCACAGAAGCCGCAACTGTGGGGAAGAACCCACACCAGAGAAATTCGTTAAGGACTGTGTCCCATGGGAGGAACTCCATATTGGAGCAGGGGAAGAATATGAGGAGTTGTCCTCATCTGAGAAGAGAGAAGTGGCAGAGCCCATCAGTGAGAGACTGACCACATCCCCCATTCCCTACCCTCCTGAGCTGTTGAGGGGGGAGGAGGTAGAAATATTGGGAGCAGCGAGCTGAGCCTGGGAAGAGAGGAGGGATGGGCGGAGGGAGATCTTAAAGTGCTGCTTGTAATTTTCTCATCATCTTACTCTCTTTTTGCTTTTTGTCTGTTTCTTGTAGGTAGTAGGATAAACTTTCCTACTTTCCTAAGTCTAGCAGTGGAGTGTGTTTTGCCTGGAACCATAATTGGCAGTGAGCCCTCCCTGCTCTTGTCTCAATCCCATTTTGCTGGGCCTTCCGCCATCCTAACAAGGGTGTAGGTGGATGGGGGGCACCGAGGAAGAGACTGTTGTGGTGCTTCATTACTTGCTGGGCAAAACCATGACATTAATCTAAAAAAATTCTACATGCTACTGTCCTTAAGTTGTAGCTTCATAATATGTCAGCTTCAGTGACAACAGTTTAAAGCATTCATGACCCCTTAACCCCACCAGATGTGCTATTGCAAGCTTTTCTGAAGTTAGGCTCTTGACTGAAACAATGAACGAATGCAGGTCAAAACTACCACAAAGGAAAAAAAAACCCTTTATTTTCATACCAGGTAAGTTCAGTGATCTTGGTGACGGCACAGCTCTGCAAGGAGTTGTGTCAGCTCAGATGTGCGTGGAGGTGGTGTGAGGGCACACACACGAGCAGTTGGGAAAGGGATACATGCCCTGAAAATGTTGGTCTTATCTGGGTAATCACTGTCAAAGCAGTGTAAATTTTAGTGAAGTTCAGATATCAGCTAGCAACATGGCAAACGCCAGCTATACACATTTGAGAGAAGAATTTGACTCAGTTTCTGGGAGATGAATTTGTGTTTAAATTACGCAGATGAGCTTGCCGTGCTTGGATGCAAAACGTAGAGGTTTTCATTCAGCTGTGACACAGCAGAGCAGTAGCATGTCTTTCCATTCATCCGTGTTATTTAAATCATTCAAGTTATATAAAGCATCTCAGACAACCTCCTCAGCTGTTCTTCTGAGTTAGCAGTGTCACGCAGTGTAAATTTTAAGTGCAGTGTGAATTTGGCAACATTGAATAAATGTAGCTTAACATTCATATATAAAACCCTCAAGTTCTGATTCAACATCTTTCTAAATTTCTATGCAGTTGTAAAAGTAATAGTCCTTAGTTTACCCCAAAATATATAATTTTTATATAAGTCAATGTACATGTGTCACAATACACTTCTTCCTATTTTATGTCTATTTTGGCTAGTTTGAAAGACGGTGATGTAGTTTTCAAAATGTAAAATCTTAAGATCAGAATTCAAGGTATCCATCTCTGTCTCAAAGCATCCATGTTTTATGTAGTGTATTTTCCAATTAGTCCACTTTTTTTTAATTCTTTTTCATATTTTAACAATGTAAAATCTTTGTCCAAAAGATGCTATGCCAATTCCACCTAAGCTGACTACACACGTATGTATGGCAAAATAGGTTTTTAATTCCTTCCTGTCATCTCCTTAAAGAGAGAAAGGATTCATCCAGTAATAGCTTAACCTAAGAAGACATTTTATAGCCACCAGTTTACAATGTTCTGATCACCCAATGAATTGTTGTGTCAGATTTTTTATTTCTCTTCACTTGCTCAAAACTCTATATGTGAATTAGCATAAATGCACGTATTTTTTTGTTTTGCCTGTCTTCATCACATAATTTTTCAGAGTGATATTAACCACTATATCAAAATGATTTATTACAACTAGTCTTCCACACCTCTGTCTTGTTCTTTGTGTATTACTATTATGGCACCCTTTTCTGTAATGAGATAGTTTTATCTCAACTTATGTGAATTCTGACACTTGTCCTTCTTTCAACTACCCTGTAAATATTAAAAATGGAGATTTGAAACAATTTTCAAACCATGCATATTACGTTTACTTATCTACAATATAGAGTGATAACTGGCAGAGACATGGAACATCGAGAAAATTTTGGCAACAGAGTTTTTCCATTTCATTATGTGTTTGATTTTTTTTTCAGTTCACTTAATTTTATGTCCATTTTCTTCCTGTTGTTTGCCAACCTGTTTGCTTGTGTGAAACACTATAAACACTATCTCAGCATGTTGCCATAGCAATTGTTCTGTTTTCATGAATGCAATAGAAGTATGATGAGATTGTGTATATATAGAAACATATAAACAGTGTTTGAAAGACAAGTGTCTGAGATGTAGGATCACATATAACTAAGGATTCATGTTTCCTACACTTTCTATGCTGTATTATTACACTACTGATTATAATTTTAACTATCTTTTAAGCTTACTAATAACTTCATTAAAATGCTGTCAGAAAGAAGAATCAGAAAGCAATCTGAATTTCATAGTGGGCCCTAATGACACCTACAATGGTTTGAATTCCATCCCCACCCCTCTTCAAAACTGTGACTGAGTATGGAATTTGTGGGTTCAAAAGTGACATATGTAAATGACTGAATCCTTCTGCAGAAGTAACTAGATAGGATGGTTGCTGTTTAAAGGTCTGACTGACATGATGGCTTACGTATATGACAGCTCCATGGACCTCAAGGCCACTTGAATTCAATGGGAATACTCACACTGTGTAAAGACAAAATGCAAATTCCTGCTCCATTACAAAGCAGTTTAAAATGAAGAAGGAACTGCACTGTTAAATGGAAAAAACAAACACTAAAATTCTAAGTCTAGATACTAAAATGTAAAAGCCAGTATCTGATACCAGAAAATATCCACTCAGTGCCATTGCGCATTATTTTATTCATTTTTCAGATGAAAAGAAATGCAGGCAATGGTCAGTATGGAAATCCTAAGCAGGGATATTAAACTGTGTGCATACATGAGTAAATCTATTTTTGTGCCTTTGAGTATTTTCCAGTTAGTTGCTTGTAAAAAGATTATTATACTCTTCCTAACCAAAGTGAGACACTGGAGCAATTTTTGCTATTTATGTAGGAAAGGTCTACATGCACCCGGAGAAACACAGCACTGTGACATGTTACTGCACCTGAACTGAATTAATTTTGTCATCTGTATATTTTGAGACAATAGTACAGACAAAAACATAGAACCACCCATCATAAAATCTGATTGCTGAGATGCTAAACTTGCTCACAGAGGGTAACGACCGAAACTTAATCCAGTAGTTTACTGGCCACTTCACTATGAACTTTTGGCTTCATGGTGGTGCTATGGAACTGGAGAAGGGAACTGTTCACACAATGAAAATAGTTTTCTTGGACTTTAAGATGAGACCATTTCATCATCTATTAATGCTCCCTGTATGAGACCATAGTATTCTACATGTGTGTTCAAAAATAGTAGCTGTGAATTATCTAGCGAATACCTTTTGCAATCACAAGCAATTTTTATTTTTAAAATTCCTGTAGAGAGAAATGAACCACAGCTAAGGGTGAGTGCATCGTATAAAATATATGTATCTTCTTTCTATAGATTGCATCTGATTTAAGCTTCCCTCTGGAATGAATTACTGCAACTTGTAATGCCCATTGCTGTTCAGTCCTCTTAATGGTGGCCTTCACCCATACTAGAGGCTTCTTCTGTAACTCCATACCAGGCTATTAAAACTCACACTTTTTATGTTTCTGGGTTTTTTTTTTTTTCCTTTTAGTTTATCTGTCTCAAAATGTTCATTTTTGTGAAGCTTCTTTCAATTAGTAAGTACTGAACTGATCTTAGTCTACTCGTCTACTCAAGTTGATTACTACAGACCATACTTTAGTCTTCAAGCAGGTCTCAACTAGCAGAGTGAGTTTCATATAGACTTAACTGTGTACTTTGTGGAAATTTCAGAAATAGTAAAGGCAGCAATGTACCAGGTAGGAAATCTTCTGTATCTCTCTGACAATGAATTCCCTTATAACAGTGTATTAGTTTTTTCTTTTTATTTTTCCCACGTACCTCATATAAGTGTATACAGACATGGGAATCCTGTATTCCTACACAAATGGACACAAAAAGGAAGCACTAAATCTGAGCTTATTTAATGTTTGAACACGACCTGTAAACATTAGTTATGAGATGCCAGTATCAAGTAATACCTCTTCATTTTCCTCCCTCCTTTTGTCTTCTGATCCCTCCTAAATATTTGAAGCAAATGTTTCTAGCTTTTTAATCATGCAAAGCTTCTCAGCAGGATTACATAGTATTATCCGAGTTTACAGAAATGAGTGAGCAACTCTACTTTCTCTCCCGTTTGTCATGTTGGTGGATAGGCAGCTAGAAGAGTTGGGGGATTTAATTTGTTTACTTTCTTGTTTTTCGGGGTTCTTTTCAATTAACCTAAAACTTGTGAAAAAGGGTATGGTTAAGAAGCTGACTGAGGGTAAAGTGTACACCTGACTGATAGTGCCGAGGACACAGCAGCTAATGTGTTATGTGCTAGAGTCACTTACCTGTCAGGGAGGATGGACATTTGCCATTGCTGACAGAGCTGCACTATCTTCCTGAAGTTGTTACTGAAGCTCAATAATCACAGAATCACAGAATCTTAAGGGTTGGAAGGGACCTTGAAAGATCATCTAGTCCAACCCCCCTGCCAGAGCAGGACCACCTAGAGTAGGTCACACAGGAACTTGTCCAGGTGGCTTTTGAATGTCTCCAGAGAAGGAGACTCAATAACCCATCTGGGCAGCCCGTTCCAGTGCTCCCTCACCCTCACAGTGAAGAAATTCTTCCTTGTATTTCTTTGGAACCTCTCATGTTCCAGCTTATACCCACTGCCCCTTGTCCTATCATTGGCCATCACTGAGAAGAACCTCTGTACGTCTTCCTGACACTTGTAGTTATGTAATTATAAACATTATTGAGATCACCCCTCAGTCTCTTCTTCTCCAAGCTAAAGAGCACCAGATCCCTCAGCCTTTCATCATAAGGGAGATGCTCCACTCCCTTCATCATCTTTGTGTACGGAATAGTCTCCAGCAGGAACCTGTTCTTCTTGAACTGAGAGGCCCATAACTGGACACAACTTTGCGGAAAGCTCAGTGTGGTTTGGATGAGTGGATGGTGAGGTGGATCAAGAACTGTCTGAATGATGGAGCCCAGAGGGTGGTGATCAATGGCATGGAGTCGAGTTGGAGGCCTGTGGCCAGTGGAGTTCCACAGGGGTCGGTTCTGGGGTCAGTCTTGTTCAACATCTTCATCAACGACCTGGATGAGGGGACAGAGTGTACCCTCAGCAAGTTCACTGATGACACCAAATTGGGAGGACTGGCTGATTCGCCAGAAGGCTGTGCTGCCATTCAGTGGGATCTCGACCGGCTTGAGAGTTGGACAGAGAGGAACTTCATGAGGTTCAAGAAAGACAAGTGCAGAGTCCTGCATCTAGGGAGGAACAGCCCCATGCACCAGTACAGGCTGGGGATTGACCTGCTGGACAGCAGCTCTGCAGAGAGAGACCTGGGAATCCTGGTTCATAACAAACTAACCATGAGCCAGCAATGTGCCCTCGTGGCCAAGAAGGCCAATGACATCCTGGGATGCATCAAGAAGAGTGCAGCCAGCAGGGCAAGGGAGGTTCTTCTCTCTCTCTACTCTGCCCTGGTGAGGCCTGATCTGGAGTCCTGTGTCCAGTTCTGGGCTCCTCAGCTCAAGAGGGATGGAGAACTTCTGGAGAGTGCACAGGACAGAGCTACCAAGATGATCAGGGGACAGGAGCATCTTCCTTATGAGGAGAGGCTGCGGGAACTGGGGCTGTTTAGTCTAGAAAAGAAGAGTCTGAGGGTGGACCTCATTAATATTTAGAAGTATCTAAATGGTGGATATCAGGAGGTTGGGACATCCCTTTTTTCTGCTGTATCGAGTGACAGGACAAGGAGTAATGGGATGAAACTGGAACACAAAAAGTTCCATTTAAACATAAGAAAAAACTATTTCACTATGAGGGTGAGGGATCACTGGCACAGGCTGCCCATGGAGGGTATGGAGTTTCCTTCCGTGGAGGTCTTCAAGAGCCACCTGGACACGTTCCTATACAACCTGATCTAGGTGGAGCTGCTTCTGCAGGGGGGTTGGACTAGATGATCTCTAAAGGTCCCTTCCAACCCTACCATTCTATAATTCTATGTGATCTCAGGAGGGCAGAATAGAGGAGGAGGAGAACCTCTTTTGACCTACTGCCCACAGCCCTTCTAATACACCCCAGGATGCCTTTTGCCTTCTTGGCCACAAGAGCACATTTCAGGGTCATGGTAATACAAGTCAGCAAACACTCAGTAACACCTGTTTCAAGCAGTTCTTTGCTTTCCCTTGTAGACGTATCTGAAGTCAGCCATGGGAAGGACAAATTAGATCAATATACAGTATTTGGATCAGTGCATTGAAATGTCATAGCCATGATATTGAGAAATGTGAAAAACAAGAGAAAAAGGATATACAGCAGCATGGATGTCTGATTATCTCCAGGCATTTTGATGGTCATGTTCCTGATGAATTTCACAAATCTTCCCTCAGTAGTAAAAGCAGAAGCCTTGAGGGAACAGTTATCAAAATAGGAGTTCATAACAGTGAGGTATTGTATTGCAGGAGAAATTTCTGAATATCCGAACCTTGCTGAGAAACACATCATTGAGGACTGGAAAAGGATGCTTACAGGTTTTTATTGCCTTTGCTCATTAAAGTGACATGTTTGTGTAAGACATTTACAGAGTAAGATATATTGAGATTCAGAAAACATGATATTAAATTCTTTCTGCCATTACTTTGAAATGTTTTAAGCTCAGAAAATAAATCTGAGAAGTTAAAAAGTATTCCGATTAAAACTATTGAGATTTTGTCTTCGTACCTTTTAACACTTCAATCTTGCTGACCTTACAGGTCAGTCTTTATAAATTTGTGAAAAGGCAGCTTTTTATATCCATTTCATCTAAAAATCAAATGACTTTCAAGATCATGTAATAATTGAGAATTTTTAACTGTTACTGATCTCAGCTTTTTACAAAGTTATTGAAATGGTTAAGTAGCATGCTATCAGCCATGCATATGAAATTTGGAGGGAGAGGAAGCAAGTGGATTTGAGGATGTTCTCCTTCAGTTCATTCAAGGTTCACTGAACAGGAAAGTGAATTTTTATTATCACTTCCTGTGAAAAGAGCAGTTGACAGGACCCCATCAGGGAACTGCCAGAAACCTCAAGAGTTTTGAGTATGAAGCCCAGAGTCCACTGTAAAGTTTCCATGACAACACACTTATTAAAACAAAAGGAAATTGTGTCTTATATTTACAGCTTTCAGCATTCAGTTGAAAGCCTTGCATCTCAGATTTCCAAAGTATTTACACCTGGGACCCAAGAATGCATGCTGTCAAGAAATAAAGGGTAGTTGTAACATTTAGCTGTGAAAGTGGAAAGGTTGTTCACAGGTTAGATTTTCAGAATCCTTCAATTTCTTGAACTGCAGTGAACACTTTTTCTGTTTTATCCTGTGTTATGCTAAAGTGTGAAAAGGACTTAATATTAGGTTGGAAACCATCTTAAGTGAGGCTTTTAGTGAGAGTGATTTTACTGAAGACAAGGATATTCTTCCAAGAAAAGGAGCTTAGCTATGAAAATAGCAAAATTATTTTTTTTTAAGGTACTACTATCTAAATTGCAAAGGATAAATCACAACTGATACTTCCTCAGGCTTGGTAGTGATCACCTACATTGTGAGAAAGATCCACAGGGATGAAGAGAATAATAACAAAGGTTGTTTACTTGAGGTACCAAAGTCCCCTCAGGCTCTTTCCTTTAGTATTCTCCTCTTTACACTGCTGTTTCCCACTCTTTCCTTTTGCAATCGTGTCAGCTCCCTCTCTGTGGCTTATACACTGAATGATTTTATTTTTAGATGAGAAGTGAGAAGGCTCAAAAAGGGGATAAAATAACTCAGTGGAAAATAAGATGGCTGCCAAGGTAAGGTCAATAACAGAATTCGAATGTTTTGTTTGACGTGGGCCGAGAATAGCTCTTGTTGGCCCTGATTCTTCCATTTCTGCAGTCATACAAGAGGTTTCTGTAATCATTACTGTGTTTTATTTTGGCCTTAAAACGGGTGAATCTCATAACATTCAGTGAACAAAGCTTCAGGTCACTGTGCTACAGGCCAGGATGAGGAAGTACATTGGCCTTCATGGATGTCATCACAGAGTTAAAGAAAAATAAAACACTACAAAAATACACTAGCACGTGTAAATATACTTCAAATTACATCGTTGCACAGATGAGTTGTTGAGTCTCTGTCTCTAGAGACATTTGAAACCCACTTATAGATAAGTTCCTGTGTGACCTACTGTAGGTGGTCCTGCTATGGCTAGAGGATTGTACTAGATGATCTTTCAAGATTCTTTTCAACCCTTAAGGTTCTGTGATTCTGTGATTCACCTTCCCTGATTTTACAAGCATTTTTGGGCAGGCTGTAGGTATCAAATTTCATCACATGAATAATGTCTTAGATGAACAAAAGCATCAGTGAGGCATGTGTGTCAGCTGCTTGGGAGGATATGTTTATGGATGTTATTATGCTAGAATTAGCCTGTTTATAGGTCTGACTTGGTAAACTGACTGAGAGATCAGACAGCTAGACTCCTCTCTTTCCCTCATCTCAGTGCTTGGGCTGTGACTTCCTTTAGAACTGATCTAGCACAACAGTTTTTGTTGTTATCTTTTTGCATCTTTTTGCATATTAAGACAGAGATCAGCGCATACTGCCCATCCCTGCCTCTGAGGTGTTATCAGTTATATGGCCTCAGGAAAAGGGTCACCCTTTACTCTGTCTCCAGTTAATCAAATCTAGTAATTCCCACAAGCAATCCTTGAAGGAATATTGCAGTTTCTCTCTTCCATGTCTGCAGCTTGCAGTCTACCTTTGCTACCTGTGGCTGACCTTGCTCACGTTGTAAGTGATTGCTTTCACTTCTGTGGCTTTCATATTCAGTCTTCTTTCCTTTACACAATATCACAATCTTTTCTCAGTTTCCCAGAAATCCCAGCTCTAGTGCTTTGGTCATTGGGTTGGTTAAACTTTTGTAAAATCAGTACAAGTTTTTGTAGTTTAGCCTGAGCACTGTGTTACTTATTGGAAGAAGGAAGAAGTCCTTCCAGTCTCAGGATGGCCTTTTTCTCACGTGCATACTGGCTCTGAATTCAATTATTCTGCCAGGATCCCCGTACAGACACAGTTCCCAGTAATAAGCCTATGGATTCCTCAGCCCTCATTGTTGAAGGGTGCTCCAGCACTGTCTCTTTAGCAAGATCCACAGTTTTAGCTTGCTAACTTCCTGTGGGAGGAGGTTGAGAGGAATATTACTCTCCTGTTTTCAGTGGGCACTTCATCAGCCTAAGAATACTTGTCTCTGAAGCTTTCGTAGGTCTCCTTGATTTTCTCTGGGAAAAAGCTTGTTAGAGGTACCTGTATGGTCAGGTCACTGTCCCTTCAGCTTCACATCTGAAGAAAGTTTTTGCATATCCTTGGCAAATTGTAACTGTGGTATACCACCTAGTTGGTGTTCTGCAATCTTGGCTGATTTGGAATGGTAAAAAAAGTATAAATCTTCTTATTGTTTAAAGACTCTGCCTTCATTTAATTTTCTTGTCTAAAGCTTACTTTTACATTTTAAGCTCTTACTTTGTCACTAAAGTCCTTGGTTTTCACTCTGGCAATTGCTTTATTCACTGAATGTATATGCAATGTCAGTCAAACTAATTTTTTTAGTTTCACCACCTTCTTGTTGATAGACCACACACCATATCCACTGTATCAACTGGACAGACCTAGCATATATGTCACTCTTTCTGCCAGACATACAAGTGTTACCCTCTGGTTCCTCAGACAGAAAATATGAGACAAGAATATCCTAAGAGCTGTTGTGATTGAGAAAAGAGTCAAACAGTTCATAAAATCAAATTGCAATCCCAAAGTGTCCCACAAATGAGATCTCACAAATCAGCAAGAAAACTTTTCTCAGAGTAGAGATTCTTGGCAATGTTCTTCCATTTCTAGAGCTTGTATGCAACAGGTTGTATCTCAGGACTTTCTGCTTCTTTTCAAGACTTGGCTGATCTCTAACAACTTCTAAAAATAATTCTTGTTCTTCTCCCCCTCTACTCTGCCCTGGTGAGGCCTCCTCTGTTTCTTGTCCTGTGTCCTGTGTCAAGTTCTGAGCTCCTCAGCTCAAGAGAGACAGAGAACTTCTGGAGAGAGTCCAGCACAGGGCCACCAAGATGATCAGGAGACTGGAACATCTCTCATATGAGGAAAGGCTGCGGGAACTGGGGCTATTTAGTCTAGAAAAGAGGAGACTAAGGGAGACTTACTAATATTTATAAATATCTAAATAATGAGTGTCAGGAGGTTGAGGCATCACTTTTTTCTATTGTGTCTAGTAACAGGACAAGGGGTAATGGGATGAATCTGGAACACAAAAAGATCCATTTAAATATAAGAAAAAACCATTTTACTGTAAGGATGAGGGAGCCTTGGTACAGACTACCCAAGGAGGGTATGGAATCTCCCTCCTTGGAGGTCTTCAAGACCTGCCTGATCATACTGCTATGTGACCTGATCTAGGTGGAGCTGCTTCTACATGGGGATTGGACTGGATGATCTTCTACAGGTCCCTTCCAATCCCTACTATTCTATGATTCTATGATGCTGTTTGGTTTTTCACCCATGTGTACAAAGAGCAGCACCTACTTCTCCACCCTTTAGTCATAAGATATATATCATGTCCTTGCCATAGGCTAGAAAACTAAGAAAGACCAAAAAATAGGATGAAAGGTAGAACAGGCAATGAGCTAGTGGCCATCTGGAGAGCAACACTATGTTGATAATCATTATCTTTTTTATAATTCAAATTTTATGAGGAATCAGAAGGACATTTAGAAGAAATTAACTGAAATATTTAGTAGGCTGTTTCAAACACTCAGATATTGAAAATACCAGAAATTCTGTCAGTGTTTCTTTAGAAGTTCTTTACTGCTTTTCAACACAAAAGTCAGTGGCTGTGTTGTGAGAAGAATAAAACATACAAGAGAATAAGCCATTATTTAGTGAGAGAAAGAGAACTTTGGTACATTAGGCCTTTTAATACAGTTCAGACCTTTTGAAAAAAATAGCCATTTTCAGGTGAAAGCATTAGATATCACTTGGAAAATATTTTTGCAATTAACATCCAGCAGACCCAGTAGTAAAATACTGCCATTTTCTTTTATCAATGAGTCCATTGTTTTGATGGTGTAACTCAGTGAAGACTGAATTTCTTTTTTCCCAAGATCATACATCAGTCTTGTAGAAGGACTTCAGATGCTGAAAAAAAATTGTTAGAAAGCTTTAAAAATATAACATAGTGAAGGGATTTACTGGCAGTATGATTGTGTTACAGAGGTTGATAGCTTCTTGAGCTCCAGTGTCATGCTTACTTTTTGCTGTGTACTCTTGACTAGCATCACCCACTCCATGCTGCTGGGAGAAATTCAGGAATACACATAAAGTAGTTTAATAGATTTCTTATAGACTTGAAAGAAGTTTGTAAAGATTCTAGATAAATTCTATTCCAAATTTTAGTTAATTTGTGCCAGTGGCCTGCTGTATTGGATGCCAGTAGGCTTACAGGACAAATTTCATGTGTATCTGCAAGGTCAAATGTCCCTTAGCCATCACCTCTGGAAGATTCCCTATTTGTCAAACAATACAGTCATCTGACTCCTCTGAGATTTGTGCTTTCTCTTTTCATCACATGCCTCATGCCTGTGCCTATGCCTAATCAGTCAGCAACTTCTAATTAACCTCTTCACATACTAAAGGCACTCACATCTCACAGAGCAACCACAGGCCCCACAGGTCCTGCTCTTGCCTCTGTGTATAGCAGATTCTAATAAATACATCTGCCTGTCATATTCTTCTCTCCTTTCTCTAGTAGAAAACTGTCTACAAAAGCCTGTGAAGTAATTTGAGATTTGAATTTGAAATTCTTGGATCATAGAGTAAATAAAAGCATAGGGGTGGTAAGGATCAGAGGGGTCTTACCATGGCTGAAAAGAGATGACACGTATTTCATGCACAGAAATCCACTCATACTGTTTTCAATTCTCTCCTAGGATGTGGTGCATAGATGTCAGCATATTTTCCCATGATTTATTTTTATAGATTTATAGATTTATTTTATAGGCCAATGGAAAAATTATCTTCTTCCTTTATAAGGTCTGCCCATTTTAAACTCTAAATGGGTTAGGAATGTCATTTGGATATTCTTGATAATGCATGATTATAAGACATAAAAAATCCTGATGTTACAGAGATATTAGTAAGGGAGACTTCTGCTAGGATTCCTAGAGCCTCAATCCTTTCTCACGGATGTGTATAAAAACTGACTGTGTAGAACTTTGCAGAACCAGTCATCTGGCTCTGGGTCACACTGAACATATGTCAATATAGCTTGGAAAGAGCACTGTCCAGAGTAATCAAAGAGACTGGGAGCTGGATATTAAATTCCAATCCATTACTTCAGAAATTGCATCATTACTGTTTTGTATTAAAAATACAATGTCCTGCTTCTCTGTGTTTTTAAATAAACCCATAGAGATCTGAACGCTTTTTAGGATTCTTTTTTTTTCTTTGTCTATTTCATTTTTTTTTTTCTTTTTGTGTATGAACTTAAGATCTAACTAAACATTTATTCACAGATAAGGACTTATGCATGTCATTTTCCACACATACTATTGTGCAGGCACTGTGAAAAAAAGTAGTCCCTGTCCTTACATTATTTATGGCTTTCTCATGCAGAGAGGTGAGGCACATTAAATGGTTCAATAACTGTCTTCTATTTAGTTGTGTCAGCAAGAAAAGTCTATTCTTTCTTGTACTTTACATTCCCTGGTCCTCTGGTTTCCTTCTGGCTTTCTTTGATCTGTAAAAACACATTCCTGTCTTACGGAAATTATTTCTTCAGCAGGGATGGTAAGTGAAGTGGATCAGATAAAATAAAACTTGATCTGTACACAGCCCTAAAACTCAAGCTGAATCAGAGTGTAATGGCTTCAGCTGCCACCAGTGGCTCTTTGACCTTCAAGATCAATGCAAAGAAGAAGTCATTATGTACCTAAATTACATGGATGTCATTATTACTTAAGCACATTTGAAAGTATAAACACACACAAAGCAGTTTATTAAATTACCCATAGACCTGAAAGCTCAAGGTAAAACCAGCCATGAAAACATACTGTGAATGAATCATAATTCTCACGGCTTAGGGGAAGGTGAACAAACACAGCACAAATATTAAAACTCTCCTGTGGTACTTTCACTACTAGGCATCCAGTTCTTAAAAAACATACAGGAAAAAAAAATATTTGGTTTCTTCCTAATGAAAGAACCTGTTTCCTGGCCAGCATCATACTGCAGTAAGCAGCCTACTCACTGCTCTTTTCCTCACCATTCAGAACAGTACTATAATCAGCAGGGGAAACAGTTGTAAGCAGTGCTTAGTTGCACCCATTCAACTTTTTATATCTTGAGGAGGTCCCTGGAGGACCAAGTCTGGCACATGGTGTGGCTTTCTGTGCTGCTCCACCAACAGGATTCCTCCAGCAGTGTCCGGAACAGATATCCTCACAGTGGGACAAGAGTAAGCAGACAGTGACTCTGTGACTGGCTCCACAGCAGCTGATATATGATTGCAAAAGCTGCTCCAAACACCAGATGTACTCACAGCCTACTGCACCATGGGATGGCCATCCAACTGCCCAGACACCCTGGAGGATGTGTCCAAGGTCTGCCTGCTCCTTAAGTACACTGAGACATGTGGCCCATGTGTCCCCAGAGCCTGCCCTGCCATGCTGTAGCCAGGCTTGCAAATACACTAGTTCCCAGCAGGAGATCTAAAGGCAGCTTGAAAAGGAGAAGATGGAGTATATACTGAATGTTAAACCTGCATTTTTTTTATAGACTCCTTTTTTTCTTTCTTAGGCTGAAGTTTAACAGCTGGTGAAAGTCATTATACTTCCCTGTCATTCAGTAAATCTCCATTCTACCTATCCTACTGTATTTAGCTGTAAACATACTGTTTCACAAGAACAGACTTGTGAACTGCTATGCGTTTCTCCTCCCAGCAGCCAATAAATAAGCTCATCAGTGTGTAGAGTGCCTTTTTAAATAAAAGTAAATGAATAAGAGTACAACTAATAAAACACAAGAATATTTTTAACAGAAAAAAGTGTGATTTTATATTGCTTTGACAAATATTTTTGTAAAAACATGTTCATGTTTATAGAACCTGTTAACTAATCTGACACTCATAATAATAATTGTAGTAATGATAATAGCTATAATCATTGTATTATGAGATGAACAGCAGGGAAAACAATAATCACTGGTGTAGGCAATCACCGGAGCACATACTCTAACAAATCACTGAAGAACTTACTGTAACACTATGCTTCGATCAATAACAAAATTGTTTTGTACTCACATAAGTGAAAAGAATGGAAGCAACTAATGCCTTCATTTCAAATAATTGATCAGCTATTTAAAAAAGAGTGACTGATTTTAAACCCTAAAATTTGCCTTTGTTTTATGGGTCCTTTAAATTTGTAAAGAGTCACAAAATGTGAGGTATATCTTTAGCTGGTTTAAATAAATAGAATTCTATTGAAGTCAATGGCATCATGTCTAGGTCTGTCTTCAGTTTTGATTGTGAAGCCTAGAAGACATAACTAAGTGGGTATTTAACTTCATTTTTCCTGGCAACTGCTGTCTGGATATTGTTTGGCTTATTGGTTAAGAAGTGAGTTGGAAGAGTCAGAAAGGCCTATGAAATCAGGGGAAAAAAGTGCCAAATGGTTGTAACAATGGAAAGAACAGGATGGAAGAAGGAAGCAGTGTAAGAGAGAGCTCACTTAGGGCATGACCATAAACAACAGTGTGATTTTCAAATAATGTACATCTATTGGGGTGGCCACATTAGTAAGAACACCTAGGTGTCTGAACTCCATGTTTGGGCATGGTATTACAAATAACAGGGCTTGATGGATTCTGAAAAATCACTGCAAGATCACTGGCATGCCAGTTTGAAGAGATGCTGGCTTTCATTTATCCCTTTCCTTTCCTTTCCTTTCCTTTCCTTTCCTTTCCTTTCCTTTCCTTTCCTTTCCTTTCCTTTCCTTTCCTTTCCTTTCCTTTCCTTTCCTTTCCTTTCCTTTCCTTTCCTTTCCTTTCTTTTTTTTTTTTTTAAGAACAAGACAAAGTTTGTCAGCACTTGGCATGAAGTTGCAGCTCTGTGTAGGACTCAGGCAGAATGGGAATGAGGCAGCAACACCTATCATTTGAACAGGTGTGATAATTAAATACAGCACCTCAGCAGTGGCCTGTGGATTTAAAATCTAGGGTTATGTTCTGAAGTGCTAGCAGGGTGCACAAAGTCCCCTTTTTGGCTCATGTCCTAAAGGTCTTTGAGAATCCTGCAAAGTGACTAAATCATTTCAGCAATGTTGTGCTTAGGTTTAGTTTGGAGCATTAAGACCTACATAATAAATAAATGTCTTAGAGGAAGATGGTTTACTAACCAGTACAATATAATCATGTATATTCTTTGTGCTGAGTGATAGAGGAGTGTTTTATTTTAAAGGAATACCAGGTAACATATAATATTAATGTAATTATTGATCAGACCAAATTGATAAAAAGTTAAACTTAAACGTCAAGGGATTCAAGACCATTGGCAAGGACAACTGATTTTTAACAAATTTTCACAATGAATGATGTTGCAAATCATAATCAGTTATATCAGCTACAAATCAGAACTTATGTGTTTCAGTAATTTCTATGATTTTTAGTTTCTTACATCCTATATAAGCAAAATCATGCAATGTTCAGTCTTGAGTAGCTTTGTCAAGAAGAGCTGATATTATCAGGATTCTTCTACTATAAGACATTTGTCACATTGAAAGGTGAATTAGGTCCAAAAAGTCTTCCATTTATGTAAAAAGACAGTAAACTGTAATTGTTTTTCTGTAATGTGGAAGACAGAAGAGGTAAAAGTCAATGGTAATTTTGCATCAGAAAGACTTATATGTACATTACTAAGGTTGCCAAATAAAGATCTAAGTGATTCTTTACAGTAATTGCATTAGTTGTGTAATAACAAAAATATCATTAACAGCATTACAAAAGAGCCAAACGCCTTATCTGTTCCAGCACGTTGGGTCCAGATGTTTAACAGAAGAATGTTTCTCTTTTTAACAGCTTTCATAGGTAAACAAGATTGATGAAGACTAGAGTAGGAAAGAAGGGTAAATTGAGTTGTTCTTGATTACAAAGCAAATCAGTGACAAGCCAGGAACGAGACAGCCAGTCTTCTGGATCACAGATTTCTTTGCATGTTATCCAACAAAACATATGATAAGCAGTTTCCTTCAACATTTTCCTGAATGAGACCTCAGTTCGGAGATTATTTCCCAAATCCAGATGACATTTTTTTCAAAATTTATTGAAGTATAACTTTGTGACCTTTATCCTTCTGTCAAAGTTGACTAAAATTGCCCAGTGCATTAAAAAGTCATTCTAGGTAGTTGGACAGGTGCCTTCCCAAACAACGCAATGTCTTAATGATTATTTCTTTAGGAAAATATGGCAGAAAATAGATTTAACAGATCTTGGTTTATTTTGGCATTTTCACATTTTATTTCTTGGTTTGATTTTGCAATGTGATTCACAAATGTGTGGTGGTTATTATTCTCATGGAAGAGTTTGGTTTCATCATATTCATGCACTAGGAGATCAATGTGGTTTTGGTTTTGCAAACTAATACACACAGTGATTCAAACCCAGGTGTTGTATTATACAAAACACTAAAACCTAATTAACTCATGATTACTGAAAAAAATTAGGAAAGAAATAGACAATTTTATTTTGTACCGACAGTGGCTTAACTGTATTGTGAACAGTAAAGTAACCAAGAACGAAAAGACATTTTTTTCAGCTCAGTTTTCTGCTTACTATTTAAAAATAAATGTGAATCTTTGCTCAAAATATAGATCACAAATTTTCTTCAAGATTTTCATTTTTTTTTGAATGTCTGGAATTTATCTCAGGACCAAGTCTGCTAAAATGACAGGATGGTATTTGACTGGTAGCAGTGGGAAGCGTGATGAGGCCTCCCCCTGAGAAGCAGCAGCGGCAAAGTCCATCTGTAATGAACTGACCATAATCCCCATTCCCTGTTGCTGCTGGGTGGGAAGGATGGAGAATTCTGGGAAAAAGGAGGAGTATGTGGAGATGTTTTAAGATTTGGTTTTTATTTCTCATTTCCCTTCTCTGTTCTGATTGTTCATTAATAAATCAAACCATTTCTCCCCAAGCTGAGTTTGTTTTGCCCATGATGCTAATTGCTAAGTGATTTCCCTGTCCTTATCTTGACTCACAAATCTCTCATTATATTTCTCTCTCCTCTGTCCAGTTTAGGAGGGGGAGTGATAGAACAAGTTGGTGGACATCTGGCACCCAGAGAGGGACAAATCACCACAGATATTTTTGAAGAGTAACATACATGTTTCTCTACACAAAACTTCATTTATTTTTCAGGTGGAGGAAGGAAAGAAGCAGTGTGGAAGAGAGACATTTCTGTTCATGTACACTGTATTTCTTAAAGGTATGGACAGGGTAGGGAGACCCAGGAAAACAAATTCAGAAATAAGAGGTGCAATATGACAAGTATGATCAGCAGCTGATTCTGAACCTATGTAGGAGGATTTAGTTCTTGATAAACCTTTCTTTATCATTTAAATGTTTTCACCACTGCAGAAATGAACTGGCCAGGCTCTTCAATGGGAAGTTTTAAATAGTGATCTAAGAGATTGATCTCAACTAAAGCCATGTGCAACTGGCTTTCTTTACTCTGATACTGCATTACAAAAACCCCATCAGCACCCCTCTGTCCTGGGCTCCGTAAGGCTCTTGTTCTTATGTTCTCTCTGGCAGAGCAGATTCTGGCAGGGGGCTCCATAGCTTGCACAGCATGATGGATTCACAGAATGTGCTTTCTCATACAACAACAGATTGACCCCAGTTTCCTTGTTTTGTGGTAACTACTCATTTGTAGGCTCTTGTGATGAGGTACCTGTCACCTAACTTTGTCTGTATGTCAGACATCAAAAGTGAGCCATTCAGGCTGATGTTATAATCCCTAATGATAAAGGCAGCAGCAGAGGACAATTCATCCCATTTGAAAGTAGTGTTTAAGTGGAGTGAACTGGGCTTGGGAGGTGAAAAACTCTGCTCCACTGACTATACAAGAAATACCTATAACTATTTGTCTCTATTTCCATCTCCGTGTCTCTCCATCTCAATCTCTTCATCTCTATCCCCATTCCCATCTTCTTCTCCATTTCTACCTCTACCTCTACCTCTACCTCTACCTCTACCTCTACCTCTGCTTATTTTTATCATCTCTATAGCTGGATTAAATGATAAAAAAACCTTTTAGAAAGTTGAAGTTACCTGAAATAAACCCACGCATATTCCACTTAAGATTATTTGAGATCACTATAACAAGAGATGGATTGAAATGGGTAGAAATCCTGACACAGTAGCTTGGAAGCCTTAGTTTACTTCTCTGATTCATCTGAGAAAAGGGTCATATACTCTTTCAAGCATATAACAGCATGGGGAGTGACATACTAGAGAAACGACAATTTCCACAGCTTCATGCAACCATCACTTTCTAGGAATTGCATTGAAAAGGATTTCTAAAGGGCAAAATAGGGATGAAAAGCTAATTTGCTTTCACATGATGTTATATGTGAAAGGAAATAAATTCTAGCTCCTCTCTAGAAATGTCTGTTTTGCAGAAAGATTTGGAACAGACAACTGGAAATGAAAAATATGAGTAAAGAAATCAGATTAGAAAGGTAAAGATATTCTGATCATAAAGGGATCTTTTACCTATAAAATAAGGTCTTTGCTGAAGTCTGAATGAAGGCTAAAGTAAATTTGACCAGTCTCTTGGCCACAGACATGCTAATAAAAACCTAAAAGTCTCATGTTAGCAATCAAGAGTCTGTAATTTGCAGTAGAAAATAAATTCATGCAATCATTATGAAACTTCAAAACAAGATCTCATTCAGAGTCTCCAAATTGCCTTCAGTAACTTTATTTCCTTTACAAGGGAAAGAAAACTGTAAGGCATTGAAGCAGAATAAAAATGATGAAGGTTTTTCAATGGACTCATTGTAGGAATAAAGAAAATAAACCATCAAACTGGCCTTTATTGTCAAGGTAAAGAGCCATTTCTGTGCTGGATGTTTCTACACTGATTTGTGAGACACACTGTCTCCATGTAAAGTTTACATCTATATCCTATTCACATTTTGGTCCTGAATACAGCAAGAGAAAATAGGTTAAAATAACTGGGAATTATTCTCAAAAAAATTATGTCACCATTACCTCAGAGTAAATGTGTCTTTAGGTTTTTGTTGGTCCTTAAATAGCTTTTTGTGCTGCTAGAGTTTAAGCACTGTTGGAACTCTGTCAATTCTTGACCTTATTTTTTTTCTTGCCTAAGTAAGGAAAACTCCCAGCTGATTGTAAGAGTGCTCTGTTGCCATCACAAAGGACTCTCTTCTTTGGAAGAAAAGCTGAATTTCCGGTCTGAGATCATCAGGTTCGAGAAAAGGAAAAAAAATGCTTTTAAAAAATAACTGAAACGGACAGCAGAGCAGGAATTGGTGATTATCTGGCACATAGTCAGATCGTCAGTCATGGTGAGGCGCGAGAAACACTGGCTCCGCAGCTGCAGGCTGAAAAAAAATTGGTGAGACTAAATAGTGAGCATTTATCAACAACTGGAAGCATTTAGACAAAGCAACTAATTTTTCATTGTCCTCCCTCATAATCAGTTTTTTGCTACATTTTTCTGCAGTCAGGAAGGCAATTAGTGAAGAGTTCTCATCAGTCCTTCTGAGAGCTTTCTCTCCTGGACTGAGAAAGTAAAACTGATCATATGCAATTAGTTTTTGGCCTGACTAAAAGATCTGAGGGCAAGGCCAAATCTATATCTATTTATTTTTAATGGGATAAAGCAGTCACTGTTCCAAAGGAGCCAGACCCTGGTGAAAAAGAAGGTGTTCCTTCCCACTTACACTCTGTAATCAAAGTACTCTGACTGTAAAATAGAGACTTCTGAAGTTTAGAGCCTTGGGCAAGTAATACTTTCGGCTGCTGTGGGCTATATTGCTGTGACAGGGAGAAGCAGAGATTACAGATTCATCTAATTTCCATGGAATTTCAGTTTACTGTCATGAAAGACATTGCAAAGCTGAGGAAGGCAAAAAGAGGAGACAGTTGTACCCCAGGCTTGCTTTCTCCTGTTACTGTTGAGGCTTCTCACACATAGGTGTGGAATTGGTAGAAAAAATGGAATACAAAGAAGCAGATGACTACTGGAAAGTGAGTCATCAGTGATGGGATGTTGATACTAATGTAAAAATATTTTTCTTTTGCTCTAATCAAGAGTCTAAAGTCACATAGAAGTTTTCACTGTTATCATGGGATGTCCTTGTCCTACATCTTTAGGAATGACTAATGATTTCCATAGACACGTGGCCAGTGCAGATATGTTCTGTTCCTATCCTCTCCGTGCAATGGGGGGGTATATTCCTTTCTTTTATTCATGAATTCAGGGGCCATACATATAACATAGAGGCAAAGTGCTCTGACAAGTGGTGTACCACTTGCTTGCAATACAGAGGGAAAGCTCAGCATAAAAGTGAGTTCATCTTGGGCAAGAGGGTATGTCAACTGAAGAGGTAGCAGTTATTGGCAATACACTTTCTGGGGCCTTTAAAAGAAGTTTAGATTAACACCAAAAAATTGTCAGATGTAAAATAAATTTTCCTTAAGGCAAAAGGGATTGTATGTCTCAAATAGTTTTACTATCTCCTGTCACATACATCAACTGAAAACTTAGCCATCTCTACTAATTTAATGTAACTCATTGCATGGAGAATTAACTAGGTGGCAGTAATCACTCAATGATCTCAGATGCACATCATAAACCCTCCAAGTTTTCTTGTCAGACTAAAATTGAGGGAGGGAACGTAAGACAAGTTTCAGCTCTTAAAAGGATATTTTGTCCTAACTACATTTTGCAGAAGTGTCTATAGCAGATTTATGGCTAACACAATGAAAGCATTTGTGGATCCTGGTTCATCACTGATGTTGCATATGCACAGAGGCTTTATGTTCTATGAAGAGCTGCTGAATTTATGCGACTATATATTTAATTCCAAAACTGTTAGGAAATACATGCTATGCAGAACAGTATCCACAGTTGCTTCATCCTCACTGGTACATCAGCATTCAGTTATTCTGTATATTAAACAATTACTACATGTATAAGGAGAGAAAAGTAGGAAGAAAGAGAAGGAATTCTAATGGAACTGTGAAAGGGTATTTTAAAAAAGAATACAAAAACATGATGTAACATTCTGCAAATTGAAACAAGCCTGTGTCTTCTAAAACTATTTATTATGAAATCACTAAAGATCTGAAAATTTTGCTCCAAGCAGTTCCCAGGAAAGAAGCCTATGCAAAAATACAATTCTGTGAAGATCTCACTTTAAAATCTTTTACTGGGAAGGTAGTCAGTGTTTGACTGTAAGAACTCAAGTTTTTTATCCCTCAGTCCTGAGTTTCCTCCTGAATTTTAAGAGATTGGCTGCAGTTACAGGCATATTTGAGAAGGTTACTTGCTTTAGTTGAAGTAATACAGGTCAATCAACATCTATTTGGGGTTGATGTTTTCAAATGGCACATGTGAGTTCATGCTACAACCTCTTAATACTTTTATGGTGATGCTTAAGAATGTACAGCTTAGCAGGTATGAAAAAAGAAAATACAGTTCACCAGACAGAAAGATGGGCAAACATTCACATTCCTCAGAAGGAACATGAAAAAACCTGCATTGCTCTGAGGGCAATGCCTTACATACATGACCACACATCACATGAATGGAAAGATGCACAAAATATAGATCTCAGTAGGTCATTAATCATGAAAACTCTCTTTTATGTACCTTATGGTCATATTTTGGAACTGACTATACTTTCTCTGTAATATGTATCCATGAAAACCATTACTATTTTCAGAAATAGGTGTACTTTTGCTCCAAGTTCAATACTACAATTCATCATTGGTTATATCTGTACTAAAGAATAGGAATTTGTGACTTGCTTGTAGTGGATTTCAGCAAGTTATCTGTGGAATGAACCTCTTCAGACTTTTGGCTCAGAAATAGAGAAAGAGAAGAGAGAACATGTGTTGACTCTTTGAGCTCGGGGAAAAAAGTATCACTGGCATGCATTTATGTGGAAGAGTTATTGTAACATCCAGCAGTAGAAACAGAATACATACACACTTCACAGTATGTGTTTTAAACTGATATTATTAAAGAGTCAACTGTGATGTCTTAGTGAATATATAGTAAAATAAATACTATTCCTGACTAAGGGTCCTCTTCGAAATTCACAATTAAACTCCATAATAAAAATGAAAAGAACCAGAAGTAAAGGCATTTGTGACAGTTCTAAAACCTGAAGGGAAAGGAAATTATATCATTAATATAGCAATTTCTTAAAACAGGGAATGACTGGGTAGAAAGGCTTCTATTATCTAACATTACCTCTCACATTATCCTTGATTGAGTTCACTTTTTTTTTTCTTTTTATCATAACAAGATTATCATGAACTCTCTTTATACAAAGACATCTTTTTTTCCCTCCTTTATTCATGCATGTTAGCCACCTATTTTCCCACTGATTAGAAATGAAACACTGATTGTGCTTCACTGATTCTACATAGTAATTGAAAGAAGGATCTTTAGATTATTACCAAGAGAAAAAGAATAAAACCTTACTAAATAAATATAAATGGTGCATGCCAAAGGCTGTTTCACTTATTTATCCAAGGCCTAAATTATGACAGTTTACAAGGATCAGTATAGCACTGTGGTGGTGGAAAACTGTCAGGAAAGAAGTGAATTTAAGCCCGTGTTAAAGGCAAAGGAGAGTAACACATGAGGGAAAAGCAAGCTGTGCTATTATCCCTTTAGCATTGCTTTCCACTTTAGACACACTGACTTATTTACTCCAGTGTATATCTCTAAAGTATCAGCTGAATCCCCAGCGGACAACATTGTAGTTTACTGCATACAGTGTAAAGCAGTGGAGAAGTTTGTTAGTGTTTTGTTATATCTTAAAACCTTATTGGTGTGCTACAGCTTGTGACATCTTAGGCACTGGTTTTAAAACAACAGAGATAAAACATATGTTTGGAAGAACATAGTTAACCTTATATGTATGTATACAAACATATTTGGAGGACTATTGATTGCTTGTTTTGGTTTTTCTTATGTGTGAGGTCTTGACATTTGAAAAGATCTTTTCATAGAATCATAGAATGGTAGGAGTTGGAAAGGACCTTTAGAGATCATCTAGTCCAACTCCTCTGCAGAAGCAGGTTCACCTAGATCAGGTCGCATAGGAACATGTCCAGGCGGGTCCTGAAGACCTCCAAGGAAGGAGACTCCACGACTCCTCTGGGCAGCCTGTGCCACTGCTCCATCCGCCTCACAGTAAAATAAGATTTTCTTATTTTTAAGTGGAACATTTTGTGTTCCAGCTTCATCTCATTACCCCTTATCCTTTTCTTTGGCTTTTGTGGTTTCTTCTTTACAAGACTAAATTCAACACTTAGATTTCGAGTTATTAAAATATGTTGCAGTTTAAGTAACACACTTATCAACCTGCTTAGTTCATTTTTACCATGCAAACTTTTTACAAGCTTGAAGTGTTTTCCAAAGTTCATATCTTGCTGATCAAAAGCCTGTGTATTGCCTCCAACCTTGGGAAAAAAACAAATGCCCTTATATTTTTAAATTTTGTCCTAATTTTGTTATGAATTTTCTATATGACCTTCAGCATGTGTTTTAATCTTCCCTTCTTGGTATGTCTCTACAACAACCTTCTCTTCTCTATTGAGAAGATAACAATTAACAAAGACAATAGAAATCGACTGAGTATTTTCTTGTAGGATTCCTTCTTAATAAATCAATCTGATCTTTATTATATGTATAATAGAGAGAATAATACTGTTTTACTCATGGGAAGCTATATTGCTTAATGATATTTGAAGTATTTTGAAATCCAGAGATTGTCTGTACTTCAGAAGTGTTAAGAATTCTAATTTAGATGAATGCTAGAGGGCTTTATCAATGATTATCTAGTAACCACATTTTATGTACTCCAAAGCAATGAATTTTCTGTTTTTACAGGTGTAGGTATATAATATGTATAACATTGTGTATTATTTTATGTTAAGCTTGATATCTGTATTTGAGAAATCCAACTAGACCTTTAACAGAGAAGCAATTCAAGTAGCCTAAATGCTGAGCATAATAATTGAAAGAATAGAAAGCCAGAAAATTATGAAAACACCACATTTACTTATTTATTTATTTTTAGTTACGTTAAGTAACTCTTATTCATTCATTCATCCACGGAGGATCATGGGTTTATTGACCTCTGACTATGTTTGTTTTCTTCAATTTGGTTCTCTCCAACTAGTTCTCATCTTTGCAAGAGTAGCCAAGTAAATGTTGATCTGGTAGAAAAATCTCCTTGAGATAAAATTACAAAATATATTTCAGTTGGCTAATTATTTCAGTCTCATGAGACCAGTAAATCAAGGAGATTGTTTCTGAACACATCTTTCTGTTTCAATGCTTATGTCGAGGACTCTTCAAATTGTATGGTGCCTTTCATTATGAATAAAAGCAGTGTTATAACATAGAAGAAATAAAAGAAAGTAACTGCAAAGTATTTCTGCAAGATATATTATTGCAAATAGAAACTTTAATAAAATGTTAAGATTAACATTAATTTTATGTGATTTAAGTATTTTAAAATTTCTCTCAGGTTACTCTATATTACCTAAAGGTAGTACAAAAAAACCAATCTTAATTATAGTCTTTCCCCTAATTGCTATTATGTAGCATTAGTTAATTCATCTTTTTAAAAAAAATCTAGAGACTTTGCAAGAAAGGAGAGAAAATGGGACTATTTTCTGAAGTCACTTGTATTAGACACTATTGTATTCTGGATTTTCTTTTTAATATTTTGTTGCGACAACATACAGAGACTCCTAGAGGAATGTCCATTTCATGCTAAGATCTCCATAATGTCTACAGGATTTCAAAAACAATTTCATTGTAAGGAAATCATGCCAGGAAAGAGAGACACATATCAAAACTTAACTTTTCTTTTTACTCTTTCTTTTTACTCTTCTTAATCTACAATAGATGCTGTTGTGACTAAATGCTGAATGCTTCTTGTTCTGGAAAAAACATTGCTGAGAGTCAAAACTTCCCCCTTACACTCTATGTCTTTGTATTGGGTCTGAGGTGCTGGTGATTTTCCACAGCAGCCCCTGTAGTTCTGTGCCTTCTGTTGGTAGCTAAAAACGTGTCTTAACAGCACATCAATGTTTTGCCTACTGCTCACACAGCTTTAAGGCTGTCCCTCCAGCATTCCTTCCCCCAAGGTCACCAGTAGCTGTGGATTGACAGGATCCTGGGAGGGACCATGGCCAGGACAGCCGACCCAGACTGACCAAGGAGATATTCCATACCATATGACATCAGGTCAGCAATATAAACATGAGGAAACAAACAGGAAGGGGGAGGCATGATTCATTTTGGCCTTCTAAAGCAACTGATATGCATACCGAAGCCAAGGCTCTGCTTCTCAGGAAGTGGCTGGACATGGATGCTGATGGGAAGTAGAGAGTAACATCTTTATTTGCTTTGCTTCACTTCTCATGCTTGTGACTTTCCTGTTTCCTTATTAAACTGCTTTTATCTCAACCCACAAGACTCCCATCTTATTTTCTCCCCTCCCTATCTTGCTGAGGAGATGGGTGATAGAGCAGCATGTTGGGCACCTGGCATCCAGCCAGTGTCAAACCACCACAGTCTTACTGCATGAGTACAGTATTATGGGAGAAAAGGTATTTGCTGAAACTTGAAGTCCTACTTGCAACTAATTTTATGCATACATTTTCCTTCTAAGAGTTATCGCTCATTCATGAATAATTGATGTTTTGCACTCTTAAGTGAAGTTTCCAAGCTCAAACAAGTAAATTGATGGAAGCAAATAGAGAAATCACTCAAACCTTCCAACCTTAAACTCAAAATCATCCATTTCATGTTTATATCATTTAGTTTGGAGATTGCTTTATTTTTAATTCCTTAGCATTTGGGGACCTTATTATATGATCCTATATCTTGAAATGAAAATGTTATTACTGTAAAGTGGGTTGACAACCTCAGACCTGTATTAAATAAAATGCACCAGGAAGATTCTTGGATATACTGGATTGTTTTCTTCGGTAATATTTCCAGAAGGATTTTCCAGGTTGATAAGGACTACCACTAAGAATTAATAACATATCCAATAATGGATTATTTTGTAGCTTCAGTTTAACATGGATGGACCTGAAAACCCAGAAATGTTAGTCAGCTTTACAAGATCCGGCAAACAGATTCATACTCAACCAAAGTTTCACGTGAGTGAATAACAATTGCAGATATATTTATATACCAGATTTTAATGAATTTCTTGAATACATATCAATGTTTTTCAAGATAAAAAGTAGTATAGCCATAAAGCACTCATTCTATTAGAGCTCCAGAAGTTATTCTTGGAAAGATGTAGTTGAATAAGTTGGTATTTATGATTTCTATGGCAAAAGTGAAATCTGAGGAGGAATTTGGAAGAAAAATTGATTAATTCCAGTGGCACTAGTTTGGAAATTATTTGCAGTTTAATATTCTGATCTCTCTACACCAAGATTTTAAATTGATAAGTTGCTGAGATTCATATAAATTATACACAAAATCTCCAAACAAATCCTGCTACATTAAAAAAAAAACCATGAAAATTAAAAAACTAGATTCCTGAAACAAAAGACTGTTGCTACTTTAATTCTATTCCTATGCACTTGTGTGTTATAAATCAGATTTACAAATACACTATAATTCACTAGTATAGTCACAAGACTTTTGGATTGTTCAGTCCAGCAAGGAAGACTGCTAATTTGTGGTCTTTATTTTCTCTTGGTGCTGTCTGATCCTGCTTTTCTTCCACGTAATTACTGATCTGGCTTCATACGATGCTCATCCCCTGATTAAATGATTGCTGTAATGACTCAGGTGACAATCAGTTTGGTTTTACTGTCTTTTGTGTTTACTACTCTTCTGATTTTAGAACTCTCTACAGACAAAATGACTGTTTACCATACAAGAAGTATGTATACACAAGTCAGCTTTTGGGGTGGTAGTCGGGAAAGAGCCAGGCTTTTTTCAATGAGTGGGTTAAAAAAAAAATGCAACCAGTAAAAGTTTGTCTTTCTTTTCATTGATGGATACTGCATTATTGTGACCAAAGCCAGTCTGGGGACCAAAAGAAACTACAGGAATGAACTTTGACTTTAGAACCCTTCTCTGGAACTCTTTGGACCAAAAAAACCTCCCAATCTTGTGCTAAATCATTTCTTTAGTGAGGAAAATTCAGGAGAGAGTCTTTTCTTTAAACAGTGGGTCACCGTGTTCAAGAGAGGGCTTGGAAGGATCATAGTTTATTGCAGCCATACACAGACCATAGATGCAAGTCTCAGTTATCTGTCCTTGAATAGTGTGGTTAGCACTCTCCAGTTGGTTAGCATTTACGCAGCAATCAGCAGGAAGAACTAAGTGGAGCTGTAAAGTGTTCCTGTTTAGCTCAGCAGAAGAATGTTCTCTGCTCTGCCTTCCTTTGAGCTGCTCAAGTAAATTCTAATTGACAGGCTTCAGCAGCACCGATCATTACATGTTCACTCATCACTGTGCTGATCCGGAAAAGATTGACATGTATGTAATGTTAACAATGAAAAAGGCCAGAAATATCTTGTGGAGGTGCAAAGGTAAGATTTCTCCTTGGAAAGAAGGATTATACCCTTTCATCTAATTCCATGAAGTATTTAAATGATTTGTTTGTCAGAATAACTGGGAATGATCATAAGTGCTTAGGGGAGAGGTGAGTGAGAAGCAAACACTATGGAAGTAGCTGAACTTGTAAAAGACAAGAAAACATTCCTTTGCTTCTTTTTTTCTTGAAATAAAAACCAGAATCCCAGTATGTATTACTGCATGATGCCAGAAACAAAGCAAGCAACAAAGTTTTCACAAGCACCTAGATGATAAAAAGGCCACACCGCTATGTCTTCTGATAGGAACTGGTTTTGGAATTAACCTAAACTTCTGAAAATCTCCACTCTGTTTCCAAAGTTTATGTAGCGGGAACCTCTCTTTTAATGGATGACAAAACAGGTTTAGATCAGCTGTCTCTAAATTGAAGGTCATCCAGGTATAATCATGTGCCGGAAAGAAGCTGCATGAAATGATTCAGATATACTATATGTAGATCAGAGAGAAAAAACTGAGAAGCCATACACCTAGAAAATTAAATTTGGACGCTTTTCATAGTCAATGGGATTATAATTGGAATAAACATAAAGTAAAAAATGGAAACATGCCCAGCAAAACAATAGTAAGGTTTATAAAACAGAGAAGATATTTGAAATATAAGGTATAAATGAGACATTTGGACAGAAATAACTACAGTATGAAATGAGAGAGGAGAAGCAATCAATGATATGAGGAATTTTCAAATCAGAATTCTGTATTTAGGATATGTCCAAAAAGATGTTTTGTAACTCATCAGAACACCATTGGTTATTGCACTGATTCCTACTTCCATTGCATTCAGGATCTTTGCCAGAGAGGGGTAAACAAAACTGTGTGACTGACAGCAAACTGCAGAAAGAGAATCTATTTTGTATACTATAGAGTAAATTTATCAGAAATGAGGAAAATTATGATAAATTTTGTGCTGGATGCCTAGTGAAAAAAGTCAATTTTGTGCTGTTATCCATCACATTTCTTACAGTGTTTTTTTTATTGATGGTCCCTGTTTCTTGTGAAGCAAAAAAGATATTTTATTTTAGGTCAATGGAAGAACTTACTCTACACACCTTCTCTAATTCTTCCTAGATCTCACTTCTGCAATATAAACATCTGAGTAAATTCTTTCCTACATTATGCTTTTTGCATAGAATGTCATATGAAATGTTCATTATTTGGACTTCCATATTTGCAATCACTAACTTCCTACTTTTTAGTGGAAAGAGTCTATTCATTGATTAGCTTGCAGGGATGGTTTTCAAGCCCTAACATTACCTTGGGTCTCAAAACCGAAGCTAAACTTCATTATAAAAAAGTCACATCTGTTATAGCACTAACACTGAAGGCTTCCTTTTGATCACTATAACATATAAAATTCACATAAGAACTGCTGAGAAGGAGTGATAATGTTCAGTAGCAGTGTGGATTGGTGAAACGCTTAAGGCAACACCAAGGAGATCTACCCAAGAAGAATCTTTTGAGCAACCAACTCCATTCCTATGACTTGTTACTTCAATCTACTTATCACAAGATCTTTTGCTCAATTCTTCCAGAATGCAAAAGCATTTCTGTCTGTCCTACTCGTAACTGCTTAAAAGAAATTCTGCATTGAGCATCAAATAATCCATGGAATCTTTCTATCCAAATGCAATGGGTTATCTTAAACTGGCTAAAGTTTAGTTTCCTGAAAAACTTAGATGATTTGGACTGAAATATTATAGGGAGTGTTTATGAGCATATTATCTGTAGTATCTGAGAGGAAAGTAATTGTAGTAAATGCCAATGTACTTGACAGAATGAAATGCTTGTAGAATGAAGTGATTGTATCTGTTACACTTGAATACAAGAGAGATTTATTTATTTCCTCCAAATGAAATGAGAATCTCAACGCAAATTTTTACCTTAGTGTTAATTTGGTTTAGTTGCTAAAAGGCTGATTCCCTACACTCTTCACTTAATATCTTACTCTCTACTAAAATAGTGTAAATTCTGAATAATTGAGCAGTGTCCTGGCACAATGGACTACAAAATTCTTGCATTCCTTGGCTAATTTTAAAATACCTTTTTCTTGAGTAACTAGACAATGACATGTTTACTCTCAACCTCAACAATATAATTCAATTGACAATTTTACTTTCTTTCACTTTTGTGCTTATTCTTGTTGTCAATCTTTACAGAATGATGCACTTATTAATATTATCATTTAAGTCATTATAGTTTGTTGGGCAAAATGTTATCACTCACTTTTTTAGAATTTGCAAATACTAGATGGTCTGTTCTTGACAAGTATTTAATGTTATTTGTCTCTCATATAATTACGTATAAACTGGGTACTGTGTGGCACAAAGAAGCTTTCTGGATATACCTACCAAAATCAGAAGACAATTTCTTTATACCTTAACAATAGTGAGAGTGCACAAGAGTTCAGGGTTCATAGACCTAATGGCTTTCAGTGGCTTTTAGTTAGAAGTCTAAATGCTAGCTACCCACATTTTTATAATGACTCTGCAGCTTTGAACATGAAAGTAACCAACGATTAACCACACTGTATAAAAGAAGAAAGATATTTCCTTCTGTGGGAAGAATATTATAGTTTCAGGGAGAAAAATTAAAGGTTTAATATTTCTTGTAGAAAGAATATTTCTGGAAGCATGCAGTCTGGACTGTAAAAAAAGGCTGCTGTAAATATGACAGTGTTTAATATCTACTATGTATAAATGGGAAACACTTTCATCCTGCTGTCTGTGTGTGGTGATTTAGCCCTGGCTGGATGTCCCCTCCTTCTCTAATGACCTTGGTGTCTGCAGAGATGTTCTCACATTCTCACTTGCTGTTACTGCTGCAGTTTAGCAACTATGCAACACCTTCTTCCCCTTCTCAAATACGTTATTCACAGAGGTGTTACCTCCATCACTAATTGGCCAGGCCTGGGTCAGCTATGGGTCTGTCTTAGAATTGACCCACCTTGGCTGTGTCAGCTATAGGGGAAGCTTCTGGCAGCTCTTTTTTTAAAGAAGCCAACCCTGTAGCTCCCCCCACTATCAAAACCTGACCCAGGCGAAACTGCTACATTAGACACTTAGAAACACATTCTCAGTGAGCTCAGTTAGATATTGTTCTTATTCTCCATTGAGTTCTCTGCTAATTCTTATTGATTTTTACCCTGTTAAAACTGTGGTGTTTTCACCTTTACTCTTTCAAGAACATATAGAAATTCAGTTTTGTAAACAAAGCAAAATAAATAACTCTCACAATACTTTCTATTATATGGAGATATTATTTTGTGCAGATATTTTGCCTAATAGGCAACATTTTGTTAGATAGGCAAACAAAATTAGAAGGGAAGTATTAGGGGCTATTTTCCTATCAGTTTTCATGATTTGTTTGTTTTTAAGATGTGGATATCTTTAAGAGAATATGTGGAAAATTGAGAATAGATATCCAGTCTAAGCTGAGGGCTTGAGGAATGTTTTTGATAGCTGCTTTATGGATGATCACATGCATGCTAAGATTGCACATACCAGTGACAGAGTAATCAAGCCACCAAATAAGGAACAGAGTCTGAGATGCTTAATCCCATGAAGAAATAGGAAAGAGACTCCAAGTTTAACCATAATGAGGAGATGAGGACATGAAAAAGATCTGAATACAATTTTTTTATCCTACTTATGGTCTTCAGTGGCAGTGTGCAAAGTGAAGATTTGCCGGTGATTAAACAATGAGATAACTAAGCTTAACCATTTTTTCCTGTAGCAAAATTTTTCTACATTTCATAACATTTTTTGAGATAAAAATGCTGAAAATTTACACTATTTCTTTATGACTGAATTAGAATCTAGCAAACATGACTCTTTGAGAGGTAGTTATGGCTTCCAAATCTACTTTTAGAGTGTAATTTCACTGCATGTACAAACGTTGTCATTAAAGAAATGGTAACTCAGATGGCATTACTGTAAAATATTAAAAAGCTCTTGTGTGGCATAATGTGTAATGGTAACAGAATGTTTATCCAACTCTATGTTTGGTGCCACAGCTAATACATTTTGTGCTCCTAGCCAGGAAAAGATGAATGTGCTGATTAGACCATGACAAATTACTAGCAGGAAAGAACCCAGAAAATATTAAAAATAAGAGTTATGACATTGTTTTCTGTTATATGTTGAGCTTTGCATGCAAAGGAAGGTATCAGAGTGGGAATATTTCTTCTATTGGTTATTGTGACTCACCGGTAACAAAAGAGAGATTAGCAACTTTCTCTTTCCAAGACATGCCTCATACTTGCTCCCTGAAGTTACTATAAGTGTCTGGGAAATTCTTTGTGCTGGCAAGCCTTTCATGCCCAGTTTTCACTCTGTTAGACAATTGTGAAATACACTTCTACTTACATTTCTGTTTAAAAGCTCTCTATATATTACATATTAACATCCAATATAAGGGTATACACATAGACATTATGCCTGCTCTACGAATGTCTTCCTGGTATGTCTCTGTAGACTGATAGAATTGATTTTCTGGAACAGGAGTTTTATTTATGTTTTTCTTTTTAAGAAGATAATGGGCATAATCCTATGAGGTAACAAGAGCTTTATTTCTGGCTAAAACCCAAATCAAAACCAGATGTACATGAAACTCTGGTGAACTTCTGTGAAAAGAATGTCCTGAGACCAACAGTCAATAGGGAACTCCAAATAGGTTTTATGCAAATCAAATATCTAAGTACAAAACTTAGTACTTTGGAATAGTCAAAGAAGGCTGGAAGTTCAGAAATCTATGTGTAGAATACACTAAACTTTAGAAAACAGTAATATTGATAATATTCTCCCTACTTCTTAAACACTGCAGAATATTTTCATGGACTCAGCAACTTGTTTTCTATGCATTTCTTAATTGGTAAATCTTCTTTAACAAAATAAACCTTTCATTTTAACCAGCGTCAACTAGGAACACCTAGGAAGCGCAAACAGTAATTTTGATTAAAAAAAAAATTGTTAACAGCAATATTTACAAAAGTAATAATGAAACAGAGTAGTTTAATGAAATACTCTGCAGAAATTTCAGCTGAACACACATGAACAAGTTATACCATAAACAATGTACAAAGAAGTCTATTTGGCAACTTACTTTTCTAACATACAGCTGAATAAAGAAAGATTAAGAATAAAGTTCACTTTATTTATATTCCCACTCCTCCAGAACAGAGTTTTCTCTTCAAAAGATGAAAATGCATCCTTACTGCTACAACCAGTTTATATAATTTCAACCTTTTAAAAGTCTATCTATCACAGTTAAGTGATGACACTCTACTACACCTTGGGCCCTTTACACAAAATTATGTGCATATACAGATCATAAGTGAGGGACAGAATATTGGGAACATCCATCAGGAACTCCTTGGTGATATAGGTAATGGGAAAATAGATTAATCTGTCCTAATTCAGGCATTTAAAGAACTCTCTAGTCCATGGAGAGAAATCAGGGTATCCAATGAATGATTCATTTCTTTCTAAATCTAAACCAGCTAAAATGTATTACCCCTTAGTGAAACCTATTTCTCTCTGTTGACTGACTCCCATGAGAGTCCAGGATGAGTGGCTGCTTCTTAAACAACTTGCATGAAGATAAACTCATACCATGGGACTGTTCTCTACTTAAAACCTTATCGGTAAGGTTATCTGTTCACTTTTGCTCACTAAGGAGAATAATTTTTAACTCTAAAACTGGAACCGGCTCTAATTCCTAGACTCATCGTTCCTTAAAATATTTCTCTAAAAATCTCAAGAAATTACAAATAGTTGATGCTGAACAAGAGAATTGCAACGAGAAGAAGGAAGATAGAACCAAACATCAAGTCAGGATGTTATAGCAAATTAGAATGCTGAGATGCTCAAGGGCAGGGCTACCCTCCAGAGTGACCAGAGAAATGAACTAACAGTAAATCTTATGGAAGATAAGAAAGAAGTCCTTGCAATGATACAGGCTGGGGACTGAGAACGGGGACCAGTTCTGTGGAAAGGAACCTTGGGGTCTGCTGGACAGAAAACTAAGCATGTGATAGTAGAGAGGCACAAAAGCCTCTTGGGATGCACTATCAGGATCAAAATTAGTATATTGAAGGGATTAATTCTCCTACTTGTCTCTCATGAGATCACATCTAGAGTAATGTATCAGTTTTAGTGCCTCCAGTGTAAGACAGTCATCAGTGCTTGGAGTGAATTTGTCAGATACAATGATGACTCTTGTCTGGAACATTTACCCTATGAGGAGAGGCCAAGGGAGCTGGATTGTTCAGCCTGGAGAGTAGATGACTTTGCGGAAGCTGAACTGCAGCACTTGCTATGTATGGGGAGGATACCAGAGCCAGGTTTTTTCAGCAATGTATAGCGAGATAAACAGGCAAACACTGGAAGAATGGAGATTATGCAGTCTCGAGTCTTTAAGATCTAACTGAAGGTTGGACTTCCTGGAGTACTTTATAACCTGAATGAATCTATAAGCAGTATCATTTTCTGAATAAATATGGTCAGAAATAGAGCTATAGATGTTGGTCAAATTTTTTCTTAGTTAATCTTTACTCAGACACATCATGAATTCATCAAGCTCTATAAGCTTCTCAGGTTCTACTTGAAAAGATACTGATGTTCCAATTAGATGACTGTTCCAGAGCATTTTTGCTATAACAGAGTGACATTTTTTTTATTTTTTAACCTAAATTTATTTATGGTTTTGTGGTCTAATTTTGAGTTAACTTGGTGTTTAAACTTAAATGACTCTTGTCCCTCCCTATTATTTACACGTCATGGTTTTGTGAGAAGCCACTTTTGCTTGGTAACAGGGGGAGGGGGCTGCAGTGCAGACCTCATAAAGAGTTCTTAGACTTTTCCTCAGCTCTGAGGTTCAGACTCACCTCCAGCCAAGCTGGGCCAATCTGGTGCCTCTGCAATCACTATTTAAGGACAGGAATTTGAAATGCATGGAAGAAAATGGAAGGGAAGGGCAAGATGGAGATGACCACATGGACCCTGCAGAGAGGAAAAGACAGAAAGCGTGATGCCAGACCAGAGACATCCTTGCAACCCACAATGAGAAACAGATACCCCATGACAGAGGGATTGACAGCTGGAGACTCCGGGTCACAGGGAGCAAGGAGTTTAGACCCCAAACTGGAGAAGATGAACTGGGTTGCAGTGTCTCGTTGGAGTGGTCTGTGCAGGTCTGCCCTGTGTGTGGGAGACCCTGAGCTGGAGCAAGGAAGGGCTGACAAGGAGCACTTCTCAGGAGTGTGATAAGCGTCAAGAGACATCAGGAAAGGACTGACTGCACATCCTGTTCCCTGCCCTGGCATTGCTTATAGGGGGAGGAGGTAATGACACCAGGCTCAGGGCTCTGAACCCAGGAAGGGAAAAAGAGTGGGGGAAAGGTGATCTTAAAAAGCAGGTTGCATTTCCATCTTTCACTCTACCCTACATTATTTTTCCATTGGATATTTCTGTTTGTTATGGTTTAGTCTGGGGCAGATTAAATTAAGTTTAATTTTCTTCCCCAAGCTGAGTAACCTTTTCTGTCTTGTCCAGGACCATAAGCAGCAATTAAGCCCTCCCTGTCCTTCAGGAGTTCCAAAGTCTGTGGTACTTAAGTTTAATCGTGGTCTTTTGTGATGGGCCTAAACCACAACAACTCACTTGGTATATTTATAGGCAGCAGTCATGTTACTTTCAGCTTTCATTTTGTTAGGTTAGAGAAAACAGGCTCTTACACACTCCTCTCAGAAAAAGCGTGCTTCCTACTTTTCTTTGTGCTAGCTGTTTACTTCAGTATCTGCCTCACTTGTTCCTGAACAAGTGACCAGGACTGAGCACTGCTCTATGTTCCAGGGATGCTTTCAGCAGTACGGGATGACACATGCTACCTTCTGAGATGGCTAATCTCTTTCTGCTTGGACAGTGGCTGTTTCACATAGACATTGCATAATACTAGGTGAAACTAATCAGACTTTGGGTCCCCAGCCTTGCCTCATCCTTTAGTCTTGTGTGCTGCATGAACAAGGAACTGCTTGTAACTATATGTGGAGTTTGAGAGTCTGTATCACATTGTGAATTTGGATGCACCAATATTTACATGTTCAGCAGATGAGCTCAAAAAAGAAATAAACCATCTTCTAAATGTGTCATCTCACAACAGAGGAGCAGTTGAATCCATATTGAAAATGTCAGGCTTGCTCCAAAGCCAACAGTAGCTGGGAAAGAAAATTGCTGATGGCACTCACAAATCAGCAGGTTTCCAGATTTTCTGACCTCCTCAGTAGATTTTGACAATCTGTCATACCTTTGAATAATGAAAGACCTATTGTGCAAGCATGACAAGCCCAGTCACCTAAACATTTATGAAACAAGTCCCAGTTAGCAGTGTTTTTTATTGCATTGGCAAAATGTTATCATATAGAGTCCCTTCTCTTAAAAATGTGTAAGAACAAGATAAATTATTCATGTAGAACTTATCTGAATTGCTTCTGATTCAGTTCTTTAAAGTTTGAAAAGCACATCTGGACATGCATCAGTAAATAAGCACGCTAGGCTTCCCTTAAAACAGCTTGTACTTTGGAAATAACCACATAATTTGAGATTAGGATGACCCTGGTATTTAGTTGAATAATGTTAAAGTATCCCATCAATGGGAATTAAGAGATTCAAGCTGAGATCAATTTGCTGACCTGGTGAAAACTGGGATTTGCAATACTGATTTGCTATAATGGCAACTGCCTTATGTGGTTAATTGCATAAATGAATTTATTGGTTATCCCCTTTAGTATTTCTGTTGGCTTTAAAAAATTTCAAAATTGGGTCATTTGAAAGCCGTTCTGTAAAAAATAATAGCTTGTGGTATTCAAGCGTGTTAGCATAGCTAAATGCACATCGGTGAATTCAACAGCCTTGGATACAAACGGAAACTGTAAGCATTACAATTCTGCAGCACTCATTTTACATATGTTTTATATATGTAAAGCTTAGATTGTTTGTGCATTTTTTTTGTTTTATTAAGATAAATTTGAATGCAGATTGAAGGATTCCAGAAAAGAAATTAGGGTGACACTAAAAATAATAATGTCTTGCATCTACTTTGACACTGGAGTCCTGTGTCCAGTTCTGGGCTCCTCAGCTCAAGAGGGACAGGGAAGTGCTGGAGAGAGTCCAGTGCAGGGCCACCAAGATGATAGGGGGCTGGAACACCTTTCATATGAGGAAAGGCTGCAGGAACTGGGGCTGTTTAGTCTAGAGAAGAGGAGACTGAGGGGAGATCTTATTAATATTTTCAAATATTTAAATGGTGGGTGTCAGGAGATTCGGGCATCCCTTTTTTCTATAGTATCTAGCAACAGGAAAAGGGGTAATGGGATGAAGCTGAAACACAAAAAGTTCCATTTAAATATAAGAAAAAACTATTTCACTGTGAGGGTGACAGAGCAGTGGCACAGGCTGCCCAGAAAGGGTGTGGAGGCTCCTTCCTTGGAGGTCTGCAAGACCTGCCTGGACATATTCCTACATGACCTGATCTAGGTGGAGCTGCTTATGTAGGGGGGTTCGACATGTTAATCTCTAAAGGTCCCATCCAACCCCTACCATTCTATGATTCTATGATAACTTACCTATATTTTTATTCATATGTTAAAGAGGGACTTCAGGAAGTCACCTTATGAACTTTTTCAGAAAAAAATATGATCATGTCTTCTAAGAAATTGTGATTTTTATATACCTTGTGTTTTTTCCCCAAATTATCTAAGACTATGTTAATTTTAAATAAAAATAAAAACTAAAGCCTTTAATATAGCTTAGTTCGTACCAATGGAAATATGCATTAAATGTCATTACAGAAACTTTGCATGGGTTGCCGAAATCAGAATCACAGTTCTAAAGATTCTTGCTCAGTTTCCTTTTGCTGGGATGATCCTCATTCTTTAGTATTGGCATCTCTTAGTTTTGCTTTTTCATGGAGGCACAGAAAAGTATAAATCTTGCTGTACTATTTCATATCTGAGCCTTGGTGGAAAGGATAGACTAGATTCATCCTCACACATTTCTAAAGTCAGTGTTTAGTTTCTGTCTCATGTGTTTCTAGTGTCATCTAAGGTGTATTCAAGGCATCCATAGAACACTGAGAGACCACTTGTGCCTTTCTGGAACAGTACAGAGAAACCAAGAATAATGTTGTAGGACATATGAAATGATACAACACATTTTTGTGCAGAATAATGTGTAGACACCAGATCTTGTTCAGATCTTATGGGTGACTTGCACTCTCTGAAGCAGATGACGGAAGTCAGCTAGGAGAACTCTTATTATCTAACATGGTGTTGTGGTTCAGATGGCGATGAAGCACCATGCAGCTGCTTGTTCATCTCTTTCCCCCATCTTATGACGGTGGACACCTCAGTGAGATGGGAGAAGAAAAGATGACCAAGGGTCTTGTGGATCAAGACAAAGGTAGGGAGGGGTCACTGTCAATTACAGTTCTGAGCAGAACAGACTTTGGCAAGAAAATAAGATCAGTTTATTCCTCCACCCACTAGAAAGAAGACAAACAGTAAAAACAGAGTAGGATAGTGAGAAAAATAAAACAATCTCTTTAAGATCTCTTTCTTCCTACCCTTTCCTTCTTCCCAGGCTCATCTACCTGCTCCCAATTTCTCTATCTCCTCTCCCTCAGGAGAGTAGGAGTACAGTGAATGGGGGATGTGGTCAGTTCCTCACAGATGGTCTCTGTCACTCCTTTCTTATCTTCAGAGGATGACTTCTTGCATTCTTCCCCTGGTCCCACAAGATAGAGTCCTTAATGAACCTCTCCCATGTGTGTACTTTCCATAGGCTGCAGCTCCTCACAAACTCCTCTTGTGTTTCTCTTCCACAGCAGTCGAACTCCAGACACATTCTGCTCCAATGCTTCCTCCTCACAGAGTCATGGCCCCTCTAGGCACAGCCACCCCTCTGCTATGGGGTCCTTCATGAGCTGCCAGCAGCTCTCAGATCCACTGTTGTCACCCACAGGTATAGGGGGACAGCTGTCATCTCACCATGGGATATAGAGAGAGTGTCTGCTCCAGTACATTTCCTCCTCTCTTCCCTCACTGACCTTGGAGTTTTCATGGTGTCTTCTCTCTCATTCCACTCCTTCACCACCACCTCCAATGCCTCATTTTTCAGCTTCTACTCCTTAAAAAATGATCACAGTGGCACTCAGATGGCTCAGCCTGAGAGGTGGGTTCAACTTAGAGCCAGAGGAAGTTTTGAGCAACTTCTTACAGGAGTCACAACTCTTTACTTCTCCCACTACCAGAAACAACTCCACACAAACTCAACACACATGGTCCAAGAAACATGTTTAAACCATTGAATGCTCCCCTAATTTCCTAAAGATAGGCAATTTACTGTGGCGTAATGTACCCTACTTGGCCTCTACCAGAAACTTGAAAAGGCCAAAGTCTCATGTCACCACGGCAGGCCAATGAGGCTGTCTTTGACATCCTATTAAATCTCAAATTACATTGGCTCATTATATTCAGGTAGCTAGGTCAAGTCCAAAATGTGGACAGTGTGTAGTTAATGTTCAGTTTGAGATCAATGTTGAACTGTAAGTATCTATATGTTAGTGTTAGCCTGTGAGCTGTATATCTGTGTCCTTGTAGCCAAGAAGGCCAATGGCATCCTGGGATGAATCAAGAAGAGTGTGGCCAGCAGATAGAGGAAGGTTCTCCTCCCCCTCTACTCTGCCCTGGTGAGGCCTCATTTGGAGTTCTGTGTTCAGTTCTGGCCTCTTCTGCTCAAGAGGGACAGAGAACTTCTGGAGAGAGTCCAGCACAGGGCCACCAAGACGATCAGGGGACTGGAACATCTTTCATAAGATGCTGTGGGAATTTGCTGTGGGAATTAGGGCTGTTTAGTCTGGAGAACAGAAGACTCAGAGGGAAACTCAGTGATATTTATAAGTATCTAAATAATGGGTCTCAGGAGGTTGGGGCATCCTTTTTTCTGTTCTATCCAGTGACAGGACAAGGGGTAATGGACAAAAGGTGGAATACAAAATGTTCCACTTAAATATAATGAAAAGGTGTTTTCCTATGAGGGTGAGGGAGCCCTGGTACAGGCTGCCCAGGGAGGGCGTGGAGTTTTTTTCCCTGGAGGTTTTGAAAACCAGCCTGGATGTGTTCCTGTAAGACCTGATCTAGGTAGAACTGCTTTAGCAGGATGGTTGGACTAGATGAAGGCCTCTAAAGGTCCCTTCCAACCCCTATCATTCTGTGATTCTCTGATTCTGTAATTATGGTCAAAGGAAGACTGTGAGTCAATGAGGAAATCTAAAGTACAGAAAGCTATTTGGCTTAACACAGGTAACAACTACTCAGCTGCTCAATATAGATGGCTAACATCTTTTGAAATATCCTAGGATATACAAGACACCTACATGAGGATGGGAGATTTGATAGTATATACAGGAGTTCCATGCCTTTATGGGATAAACTGAATGCTCCATGGGAAACCTTAATGTATCTGGTGTTTCAGAGCTGATTCCCATACTTGAGGACAATATCCAAGTAGGTGACTAAGCTCTTTGCACAATCAATGGGGAGAGTGAGAGACTTGTAGGGCCTGACCTAACTATTTTAAGTGTCTCCTGGCACAATATGAATTACAACCTAAAAGTGATAGTTGATATGAAAGGACTTTAGACAACCATCTTACTTGTACATATCTGCATTATAGAAGCGTAGATTTCACCAGATGATCTTACAGGTGTTTGAAAAGGTCCATCTGATAGTTCTCAAGCTCTCCTCTGAGCTTTTAAGATGGTGGTGGCTCTGTCACTCCCATGGCTCCTTTGCCTTCCTCCAAAACTGTTTCAGTGTGCTGGAAAGAGTGAAGTTCTTAGCTAAGTTTGGCCTGAGAGAATTTGCATCCATAACTTCTATACCCTAAGCAGATGCTTACACCGTTTGTTAAGACACGGGTAATTCAGGCTGGCATGCAGGACCCCTAAATCCAGTAGATAAATGTATCAACATCACAAATTATAATCAACTACAGTTCCAAGCACTGCAATCTGGATTGCTCTTAGATTTCTCTAGTTTGACTTTTTTTTTTTTTAATATAAACCCAGATCCAGTAGTCAATAATTTGAGATTATTTATCTTTGTTAAAATGAACTGATGTATTCGTAACACTATTTTGATACATTCTCTTTGAAATGAGTGAGACTAAGAGACATACTCAGAAAGCAAATTATTTCAACACCGATTTAGAATCATCGCGCTGTGTTTGTGCAAGCTAAAGTGCAATTTACTTTCTTGTCTGTATTTAGCAATTTATAAGGCTGCTTCAAGATACTAATCAATAGTGCAATAGGTACTCTTAACGACCTGCAGTTTAGTTCAGTTCATTGTACTGTGGTCCAGCATATATGTTATACACATATAAAAATAGATCTATATGTTGTTTAAAAATAAAGGAAGAAATTTTAAGAAGATCTTTGAAGAAAAGTAGCTCTTATCTTTTTACCTGATGGATTTCCATACTGGATAGGTTCTCAGTAAAATTTTAGAGATGTTTGCACTGCCTATGTCAGTGGCTTGCATACTTCCAGATGGTCATACTGAGATTCTGAAACCACTTTCCAAAGCAAAGAAAGCAGATGTGAGTAATAAACAATTGAACTGAGTATTGCTTACAGAGAGGAACTCGGGGTGCTGTGCTCATCACGTTTTCACAGAATCACACAGAGTCACAGAATGGTAGGGGTTGGAAGGGATGTTCCATCTAATACAACTCCCCTTCAGAAGCAGGTTCACATAGATCAGGTTGTACAAGAACTTGTCCAGGCAGGTCATGAAGACCTCCAAGGAAGGAGACTTAAAACTTTTGCTTAAAAAACACTACATAATTTCATCTGTAATCATAAGTAAGTATTGATACTTAATTTTGAATTACATATCTTAGCCTATTATCTCCTGAGTTCTATTTTACCCTAATAGGTAAAGGATTATAAAACCACTCAGAGGTGCTTGGACAGAAATTAGAAGTATCAGCATTATCGGAATTCAAAATATTTAATCCCTTCAGTTTAAAAGAGTCAAAATATAGAATAATTTATTCAAAAGTAATGAATAGGATACATTGGGAAAACAAGATCTATGGAGTATGCAACAAGGCAGTGTCTAAACATTAAATTTTGTATTGATATTGCAATACAATCATATAATTTTTAGTAAATCATGTTTTCAGACTCTTGAAAAATGTTTTCATGAACTGTTGGATAATTAAAAAACCAGTTTCTGAGTTACATGTAATTTCTCATTACTTTAATATGTCATTAAGACTTACACACACACTTAGAACAGTAACATCTGTATTTTAAAATAATTGGAACCATATGCCATTCATAATACAATAATGATTTTTTTCATAAGAACATTTAGTTTGATGAGCAAATGCACTGTAGCACAAATGAAAGTTTTGGGGTTAGATCAAACAGCAGCTGTAAACCTTTTCAAATAGCTGTGGCTCCATTTGGAGTTTAATGGAACATGAGTCACAGCCTGCCATTTGAGCCTCTATCACAGCAGAGAAGCAAAAGAACATCCTGGCACTGGAGTCTGAAATAAAACAGACATTAGGATAGATAGTGACAGCAATTAAACATGTCAATGAAATTATCCTTTATGCTTTGGATACTTGACTTCCAAGGTTACAGATAAAATCACCTAATTCTATCAAACCCCTCTGAATCTGTGTATAGAATTTTTCTGTATGAAATAATGTATACATTTGTTTAAAACCGATTGAAGTTTGATCCAGTGTCTTGTGTAAAGGTACTGGTAGGCTCTCTTTGTGATGATTTAGCTCAAGACTAAAAAGTATTTCTCAGCATGCCCATGAACTACGCTAATTTCCTTAGTTCTCAAAGTTTGTGTGTGTGTTAGTGTTGTGGTTCAGGCCTAGATGGCAACGAAGCACCACACAGCCTCTTACTCATGCTCCCTCATCAACCTCCACTTCCCTTAGGATGGTGGAGGCCCCAGCAAGATGGAAGGAAAAAAAGATAACCAAGGACATTGTGAATTTAGACAAGGACAGGGAGAGCTTGCTGCTTATTATGGTTCCTGGCAAAGCAGATTCAACTAAACCTAGAGAGGAAAGTAAGGAGAGTTTATTCTATTATCTACAAGAAGCAGAACAGACAGAAAGAATAAGAGAGGATGATGAGAAAAATACAACCAGCACTTTAAGATATCCTTCCCCCACCCCTCCCTTCTTACTGGAGTCAGCTAATTGCTCCCCGTATCTCTACCTCCTCCCCCCTCAACGTCACAGGAGAGCACAGAATGAAGGACGTGGTCAGTCCCTCCCAGCTGGTCTCTGATGCTCTTCTCAGGGGAGGATGACTCCTCACATTCTTCCCCTGTTCCAACATGGGGATCCTTCCTATGGGATACAGTCCTTAATGAACCCCTCTGGTGTGAGTCCTTCCTAAGGGCTACAGCTTCTGTTCTCAGACTCCTCCGGTGTGGGAGTCCTCTGCAGCCAGCTGCACCTTTCTCTGCAATGCTGCCATCTCACAAATTCACAGCCTCCTCCAGATGTAGTCACTACACCTGGTGTGTTGTCCTCTATGAACTGCCAACAAATCTCTGCTTCACCACTCCTCTCCACAGGATGCAGAGAGAGAGCTGCCATCTCACCACAGGATGCAGGGGAGTCTACTCCAGCACACCTCCTGCTCTCTTCCCTCATTGACCTTGGAGTCTGCATGGTCACTTCTCTTTCCTCTAACTCCTTCCACTACTCTGCAGAAAAAAAGGAAAAACAGGAAGAGTCCTCCTCTAGCATCTCTTTCTTAAAAGGTGGTGGTGGAGGTGCCCAATTGGCTCAGCCCCAGAAGTGGGTGTGACTCAGAGGCAGGGAAACTTTCAAGCAACTTCTCACAGGAGTCATCTTTATAGAACCTTCCCCATTACCAGGAATGGCTCCACACAAACTCATCACAGGCGCATTGCTGTTTATAGCTTTCTAGCAGAACTGATAAAAATTACACAAAATTTTATTAAATGCTTCAATTTCTTCACAAAAAAATATTTGCAACAAACATTAGTGAAGTCTCATTAGAGAACCTCACGGTAGTCATTTCCTAAGCCAGAGATCCTCCTAAATTCCACAAAAGTTTGTAATCTTTAAAATATCAGACAACAGTACAGACTGACTTGATTTCAAGTTTGCCTAACTAACTTTCCAACAATTTTCCTAAATGCTTAAATTTAGGTGCTCACACCTCAGGAGCATTCTGATGAAGAAGACAGCTTCCTATCTCTCATATACCTTTGCAATAGTACAACATTGTCTGAAATCTGCTTAATTATCTTGAAAAAAATGTTTTCTGTATCCCCGTCCAACATTTTCTAGAATGTCTTTAATTAGGGCATACATTGAGTATGGTAGAGAACTAGAAACTAGAACAATTTCTTTATACCAGTGGTACATTCTAGGTCAGAGTAGTTTTCAGTCCTTTTGAAGCTTTCTTAATGCTTTTCTTAAAGCCTTTTAAAGACCTCTCTTCATCTGATAATAAGTTATGAGACCTGTTGGAGAAGTTGAAATGAAAAACCATGACTGCCAGACTGCAGCCAGATTACTCATCCTCAGAAGTCTGGGTAATTTGTAGACTTCAGGGACTTCAGTAGAGGAAAAGGACATTTTCTTTTTAGGAGTGTTTAATGGATGAATACATATACAGTCCAGTACATGAGCTGTAATATTATCTGTATTCCTGTCTTTTGCACCTTGTAGGTAAGTACCTACTCCTCTCAGAGCTATTCAGTACTCGCTTCAGGGAGGCCAGCTTCAGTTTTGGAAGCTTTTTTCTTCTCCTGGAAATTCTTAGATCTCATTCATAGAGACAGACCAGTCAGGCCAGTATGCAGAAGGTATACTGCTTCTGAATAAAGTCACTGGGAGCAAGCTATAAGTGGGTTATATCTACTTTAGCAAATAGTACAACTCAAAGTAGTTGTATCTGTAGAATGAAACAGTTGATGCTGATGTCTCAACATCTGTTTCTATGTGTTTCAGGATTTCTTTGGCATAGCTCTACTTTAGCTCCACAGAATGGATGTTCATTAGCAGTTGGATTGAATTAAGTTCACTCCCAGGCTGTGTCATTTGTCATTTGTCAACACAGAATCTAGGTAGCACTCTTAAAATCTACTCTGCCGTGCAACCAGTACATATTAAATGACGATGCCTGAGAAATTTTCTTTGAATATATACTTCTGGGCTAACTCAATTTCTGACTAATGAAACAATCACTTGTGAAAAACTGGGATAGGTGGTTTATATTGTCTTGGAAGGGCTTAAGGCCTGGAAGGGCTTAAGGAAGGGCTTATTGGCCTGGTGTGATTCAGTTGCCTAGAGAGATACATCTCATGACATTTAATTTGCACTAGGATATCCTCTCTCTTCTCCAAATGCCTATTATGGCACAGACCTCCCATAGGTCCTGTATCATATTGGCCAACCTCAACTGGGTGTTTCAGATATGATACAGCATTTAAAATGCCAATAGATATCTGTCTTTAGGCAACTGAATCAAGTCCTTAAATACTTTAAGGTGGCTTCATTGTCCTTCACTGCCCATAAAACAACATGGGCATATCTGTGTGTTAGTCATGTTATATCTCAGGCTCTATTTATAAAGTAGTGGCAGCATCTTCCCCAGGCTAATTTAGAATATAGATGGGGGCCTGGAGCTCACTTTCTTCTGAAAGACTTTCCTAACAAATAGGTGATAGAGTCTACTCTGCTGAGGTTAAAGATGTGTACATAAGATTAAAAAAATCCCATAGAACTATCTGAAATTTTTTCCATCATCATATGTAAAGACCTGTCCTCATCCCACAGGAACTCTACTTGGTATGATTTAGACTGTGGATGAACAGCAAAGATTTTGAAGCTTTACTTTTACTTTGCATATGTTTTTTTTAAAATATTTACAAGTTTGGGGTTTTTTTTGTTTTTTCTTTAATGATGTTGCTGTCAGCTCTCTTTATGGAAAGTTTCACTCAGACAAATAATTACAGCTATTCTCTGTTACAAACCATAAAAAGGTGTATGTCACTGGCTGTGCCTTCATTTAAAAGAAGGATATGCGACTTCCTTCTCATCCAAATCATGCTGTTTTGCAATGATAGACAATCATTCCCATTCTTTAGGCCACTAAAAATGAAAGGTAAGAACTACTTACACAGAAATTAGAGCCATAAAATGTGAACATTTGTCGTTCTGTCTGACAGTAGTCATATGCCTTTATGCTTGCAGCTGTGTTGTGGAATTTACACTCTTTTCAGAGATAATTCTGCTGGTGCCAGACTCCAGCTATGGAGGGACAGATGGATTAGCAGAGTACACACAGAAAATATAAAAGCAGCATGGGAGCACAGCATGCATTACAGAATCATAAATATATGACTTTCCCTTTTATTGTTATATTAGAGCAAAGATTTGAACTCTTGGGTCATATTATTTCAAAGCAGTAAGAGTTAGAAATGTATTCCTTTAGAATTATTTGTAAAACACTATTATTCTTGTGTATTAGGGCAGAGGGCTTTTCTTTTCTTTTAGTTTTTTTTTAACAGAATCTGTAATATACATTCTTATCACACAGTGAAATTAATCCCTGTTTAAAAACATATTCAGATTTGGATGAAGTTTGAATTTGTTAGATGATTATAGCTCCTCAGTGATCTGTCTTTGAGGAGAAACTTAAAATCGATGTACACAGGTCATGCATAATACACAAACTTCTTTTGTACCTTGTCGATTTCTGTTTCTGTTGAACATCATGTTCAGTTTGCCATGAGTACAAAGGCTTGTATTTCCTAGTTCTGAGCTGTGGTGGTTGGAACAGATGTAATTGGAACAGGGTGTAGCAGAAAATTTACAGTTAGGATGGGCAGAGTTGAGCAGAGTCCTGTTCCGTAAATAGATATATTGAAAGTTCATCTTTATGAACTAATTTAGTGAGGATTGAGACAAGAAAACAGAATTGCTGAGAGCTCTGCAATCCCCCATAATTTCTGTTGTTAATCTCTTTTTAAGAGTGACATTCTGTCTTTCATAAGGCTAGTAAATACTAATTTTAATGAAAACATTTTTTCTGAGATGTGTTTCAGAGATTATGAAATATATTTACTGGTATTGAATTTCAAGTATGTAACTTTTTAATGATCCTCTAGGGAATAAGTACAGATATTTATGCTATTTAAGCTTCTTCTTCTGTGTAAAATGTCACCTTAAACAAGACAAAATGTAGGAAAGAGAGGACTTTAATTATCTTTAACTTTTCTGCATTGCTTCCAGCAAAATGTGGAGTACTGAAGGCTTAGAAATTCTTGCAAAATATCCAAACTGAATCAGAAAAAAACATCCCACTTGGTGACACCAGGCTATTTACAAAAATATTTCCTGTATTCGTTCAGAATACCTTGCCCCTCATCTAGATTGTTGTGGGAAATTACAGAGTTGAAACGAATAGGCTAAAAATCTTCAGGTCCCTATTCATCATTGTATGAGTGTCTGATTGGCTTTCATGAAGGACGATAAATTAGCTGTATACCTAAAATAAAAATGTATTTTCCATTTTTATGATGTCTTTGATTTTTTTTTAATCACTCGATTGTTGTTATTTTATTTATATGGGCCATATTAACTCCTCAGAGTTTAATAAGAACATTAAAGAATTTTGTTTTTACAGACTGAACAATAAAACTTTGTTAAAATAATGTGTTATTTTAAATTTAAACAATACATTGTTTGTGGTTTTTTACTGCCTGTTACTTGTAATAGATGGATAATTGTTTCCAGTAGCCTGATTTAAGACCAGAGAGCCTTTTGTGGCCTCACATTTCTTTGGAATTCTTCTACAAACAGTATAGTAAAAGCACAAAATTATGTTTACCAGATGCTTTGGAAAGATTAATTTTTATTAACGATATTTTGGAATAGAGTAGTTAGACTCTATTTCTTTTTTGATTTTTTGGGAAGAGACAGGGTGTGATCAGATAATCTGTCCAATTTTTCAAGAAATAGTAGAATATGGAAAGACCAAAAATAGCATGACTTAGAAACTTTTTTATCAAATAGCTACATGTTCTACCAAAGTATTATGGAAATTTTCTCTTGTATTATCACAGTTTTTAGAATTGGGGCATTAATTAGAATCACCAATATATCATAAAGCAACCAAGAAGGAAATCCTTCTAAATTAGAAGCTTGGCTGCTGTTTACCATGCACTACCTCTTGAGCCCTAGGAATGCTAAGACTTCTATTTTTAATTTTTTTTGTGAGGAGTGAAATGGCCTTCCTCGACACTGAGGATGCCTAAGCACAATGCCTCTGCCAAGAGGTGGGATGCATATAGTACTAATATGTTTTGTGATCGGTAATATGCTGAGAGAAATATTAAGAACAGTACAAGTAGGTATGAAAGCTTCCTGACTCTTGCAAAAGTTAGCACGGCTCTAAAAGGGAGAAAGAACAAGCAAATAAATCAAAGACAAATGGATGATTGATGAAAGCAACCATATCAAATCCTGTCATTCACATGCAGACTCATCAGAGCCTGCAAGTGATCATCTAAACATGTCAATCAACCCCTAATGACAGTCATTTATCCTCTGTGATGAACAGAGAAACCTATGTCCAGGAGAAAATTGAATGACTGAGACCTTCAAGCAATATATAAGCTTAAACAACTCTCCAAGATTACCCTTCTAGTCTTAAACCCCCCAAGCCTGGGACTTGCTCAGATGCAGGTGAGGATGATTTAGATTTGGACTCCTTAGTGCCATCTCCAGCAAGTGCTTACTGAAGAGTGAAAAGGTTAAACTTGAATTTAGATGATGAGGGTAAATGAAAGACGTTTTACAAGGCAAAATGTGAATGGTCACATTATGAAATATCATTATATATTATCTGAGAAATGTATATATAATATAATTATATATAATATATATAATATGTATAACTCTATATTATCTGAGAAATTATATTGTTTCTATTTCTATATTACACAAATAAATTATATTATTTAAAATGTAATCCACTTATAAAACAGTTAAAATAAAGAAAATGTTTAGGTTTGTTGTTTACATTTTCCTAGATTTTATCTATCAAAACTATAAATAAATTCTCTGCTAAAATTTACGTAATGTAAAGGGGCAGATATGTTGCACATATATACCAGTGACAGACAGACTGGAGATTTTTAGCCTCAAAGCTCTCAGAAAACGTTTAAGATAGTAGGCTCACCAAAAAATAAAAAAGAGCTATTGCCAATATTTTGGTTTATACCATGTACCATGTACTAAATGTAACAAGTTTCAGCATTTGCAAATGCTATGCTATTTACCCTAAACAGAGACAGAGAAATAGCAGGCAAAATTCATATTCTGAATGAATCTCCTATTGAATGTACTTAGTTTGACAATTTTCTTCCCTAAGCTACTTTCCTTATAGCAGATATTCTGCAAGGTAGAGCAAACCTTTGTACTTTAATTGTGCTCAGATTATTCTTCAAGGAAAAGATCCATTAACCAATAAAATGTGTCCAAATGTAACTCTCGGATTCTCCTGTACTGGTGACATCCATGTGGTAGAAAAACCACAAAAAAACCCATAAATATTCTGCCAGCACTTGTGCTGACCCTATGTGATTTGTAACTAAGGGAAGCTGAGGTTGCTTATATTCAATTTCTGTTGTATATAAAAGATGCAAAGAAATACAAACAAAAAGGAAGAAAGAAGGATAAATTTCACCATAAACTAGACCAGCATTCTGCCATTGTATTACAGATATAAAGACACTGCAAAACACAGAAGTAATTCACTATAAAATGTTTGTATTAATGTTTTGTTCTTAAATCGAAAGACACTTTTTTCCCCCACTGCCTATTAATTTTAACACAGTCAGTTTCATAGTAATTCTTATATTACCCTGCGTTCTCAGTGAGACTACCCAGAAAATGTTTGTTTTAGAAGTGTCATAAAATAGAATGATGACAGCTAGTAATCTCTAAATAGTCTTTAAGATTTTTGTATCTTTTGATAGTATCTGGACATTCAATCTGTAACTTCAGTAGCTGCTTGGAGAATGGAAGTTTCTATAGGGAACTGGACTAGTAATTCATTTTAGTATACTACCTTTTCCAGTGACTTTTGCTATAGGCCCTAGGGGAAGACCTAAGAAACTACCGAATACACATTTGAAAGATAATTTGACACAGTAAAAAGCCCTTTTTCCTGTATTTCCTGTGCTTAGGAAGACATAAGAAATATGTTCTTAATCAGAAGACACAATGTATCATGTATTTTTTATCTTATTTAGATGTTCCTGGGCCTCCATAAAACTATCAAACTTGTTTTGAGTTGTATTAACATCTTGATCTCAATGACTGCTTGTGCAGAAGAACTGTGCAGGCAAATTCTGCAATCTGCATTGCAGAGAAAAATGCTGAGGCTTCTAAAGGCAAGTAAGAAATTACTTCAAATGTCAAGTCTGATTTGACATTCTTGTTCCTTAGATTTTGCAGGAGATTCTCATCTAAATGAGTTCCACTATATTATGTTTAACACATTCTAAATTGGCTGTTAAAAGCTTGAAGTTGTTATAATTTTGAACTGAATAAGGAGGATGTGGTTTTATGTAATTTTTGTGAATTAGGAAACAAATTGGGCTTATACCTCCCAAAAAATAGAAACTGAAACAGTGGAGAAATTTCCTCTTTTTAGTATTTCAGATAACTGGGGTTTATAATTGAGAAGACTTATGATCTAGAAGAAAGACATTTTAATGAAGTACACTTGTAATTTGTATATAAATAACCACATTAACTACAATGTCAATGTTTGACAGCCTCTTGTAATATAAGGAATATAATTGTAGCTTATCCTTGATTCTATAAATGCATATCAGACAGAGATATAGGGGTATGAGTTAGACAAAATAAGAACCTGCCTGAAATGCAAAGCTTCATTGTCTTTGAGAGTCTCAATAACCCAGGAATTCAGTAAAATTCATAATTCTCATTTTTGTTTAGGACAGACCACATAAAGTAATGGTGATTTTTTAAAAATTAAACCCAGTGAATTAGACAAATTCCTATACAATTCAAGTTCAAGATTTGTAAAAATATCCAAAATTTGAGTCGATCAGCAAAATCAGATTCAAATCTGAGATTAGGTGTAGTAGACTTAATTTAACCTCAGAGTGAATTGACAGATCAACTCTGTTTCCTTGTGCAACCATGATGCTTTGTGACAGACCTTTTGAGGTCTTACATACATAACTGGCCTTCTGTGAAAAAAAATAGTACAATAGCATTTGTAAATGAACAAAAGTAAACAATTTGTAATAGCCGAATGGCTTTGTGAACTGAATCCTGTTATATAATCATTTCAGAACAGCATGATTGGAAAAAAGATCTATAAATGTACTGGATGAGTCAAGAAAATCAAAATAATTGAGCCTTCAATAAATTTATAAATTGCTAAAAAATTGCTAAAACAATAGCTTCAAAGGGCCCATGAAACCAATATTAGTCTGGTGCTTTCAGTTACAGGTTTCCATAAACAAGGTCTGGATGCTACTGGTCTCCTGATGGGTGTATTTGACTTGCTCACATGAAGGAGCAAAGCTGAAGTGTGATTCACAGTACTTCAGGCTCCATGAATGAATCACTCTTGGCAGCTCCAGAGCTTTCCCATCTCCTGCCTCCCTCTTCATGAACCATTGTTACTTTCTGCTAATTTGCAGCCATGTCTATGGCCATTTCTCTTCTGTCATGTATCAGTACCACAGTCAGGCATGCCTGATTGTGGGCTTGCCAGCAGTAATCCACACTTTGCATTCTCCATCTGCTAGCACTCATACTGTCAAAAGAACAGTTCAATAAGACTATGACGGAAGAACTCCTTTCAAAGTACTTAAGAACTTTAATGCTACAAAGTCTATTTCTCACCAGTAATTCATGTCTTGTGACATTCTTGAAGTTGGAGTTTGCAGTACTGTCGTGAAACAGAGAAAAGACAAAATCAATGTTCCTGGAGGAAAGATGTTTAAGGACGTTTGCATAGCCTGCAGTAAAAAGTAAAACTGTGTTAATTAAATAGTAAAAATGTAATTGACACATAAAGAAGTTTTTTTCTCCTGGACACAAAGATATTTCACTTGACTAGGTATACATCCATATATGCACAAACCAGTTTGTGAATCTGACCGGAATCTTTAAACTATATGTCCTGTTGCTGAATGTCCCTTGGAATGATGCAGTTTTTGCAAAAAAAGGTCTATATTTTGCCTCAGTTATCCAGTGAGACTATATATTTACAGCTCTAATAACAGAAAGCTATAGAAACTCCAGGAAGCTGACATGGTGTTCGAATGATAAGAATAAATTTCAATGTCCAGTTTAAATCTGAATTTATGCCAATGCAAGTATTTTTGATTCTTCTGTGACTGCTGGCAAGAAAAGGATAAATTATGTTTGTCCCTTCAATGTTTTATTACCAAGAGGACAATGTTCTTTGTTTTTTTTTTTTTAATTGTTCTTGAATAAGCAAAGATGGTGAGGAAGGAGTGCCATTCAGGAAATAATAGTTTGAAAAGACTTGAGGCTGTTTTTACTAGTAGGAACTGTTTCATAGAAAGGAAGGCAAGAAAAAAAACTGAAAAACCCCACATTTTCTATGATGTATTTTGTTTATTTAGACTGTAGAATTCATTATTCTTAATGCTTGCACTTCAGGAAGAAATGAGCAAGCAGAAAGACTTTTGTATGGAAAAGATAACTACTCAGAAAGTCATAACTATTAACAATGAAATATTTTGGAGAGTTTAAAAAAACCAAGTCAACTATTAGCAGCAACTGTAAAGATTCCAAGAGAAACAATTATTTTCTATTATTTTTCTAAGCATGGAAAATATTGTTTCCTATAAACTATAAAACTTAAGTCACAAACATAGCTTTTTTTATCTTTTCTATAACCTGAAAATATAAACTCTAGAGGAATTTTATGGAAAAGAAATCTGTTCCTGTTGTATGCAGACCTGGGACACCAAGTTTCATGCCATAGATAATTTTTCTGGCAGTGCTAGAAAACAGTGAAAATATAGGTTTATACTGGAATCATTGACAAGCATTTAACTCCAGTGAAGTGACAAAGTAATACTGTGAGAAAAGCTATCACAGTATTGAAATCCTAGAAACAATCAACTAATGTACGGCAAAGGACAAAATGTAGATATTAAGGTAATTATTACTGAAACTTGTTTGCTTTTCACATTAAATTTTGCAAGTTTTGATTTTTAGAAATATTACATATGTATTCATTCATTATATAATATCTAGTTTATATTGTATATAATTAATATTATTTTCTCTGTATTATTAATCATCCAGTGAACAAAAGCAATATTTAGCTACAGTAAAAGTCATAAAAGTTCTGCAGCACTAAATAAGAGTAAATGCTTTTGCTATTGAGTGGGTGAGAAAATGAAGATGAGGAGAGGGCATCATTCCAGTTGCTAAAATAAATTTAGTCTTTATTGTTCAGAAGCACAAGCCAACAACCAGAAAAATCATTTGTATTTGCATTATGTTCATAGAAATATTAAGAACTTAATGAGTTTCCACAAAAGCCTAATTTAGTTCTCCTTTTTTAATAATGTGGAATGTATTAATGTTGAAAGGCCACCAAGTATTCAGAAATAATGAGCTCTGAAGCTTCCAAAGTCATCTAATCGGTACTCAGCAGAGTTTTAAACATGACTAACTAGGCCAGTCTTTTTTTGGTAACATAGAGCTAGGTATAAAATTTGGCCAATTCAAAAGGAAAATGAAAGAGGAGCTTTGTGAGCCCGTTTACACTCCCTCTACACACTATCCACTAGATTGCTTTACTGTTTCTAAGTCTACTGAGCCAGGTACTCTGAGACATCCCTCCCTTCTCATTCCACGTCTGTCTAATACATTTCCTGGCCTCAGATTGTCGTCTATGATTTCTTCCCAGAAACAGACTGTCACAGTCCAGCTGCTCTGGACTTCATAATTAAAGCTGTCTGTTCCCTTTTCCTGCCACCTTAAATGTACCTTTTCCCAAGACCTTACACTTCAGTTCTTCAGGGACTTGAGTTAATGCAAGTTGCACCCTTAACTGACCAGTCTATATGAAATGAATGAACATAACCAGATCAAATGCTGAACTAAACTGCACACGTTTGTGTTCTTCAGTTGTTAGATTCCCTGTTTTGGAGCACTTTGTAGCTGGAGAAAAGTGTTTTCAAGATGTTCAGAACCTTCCTCACTTCCCCCAGCTCTGTAAACTCTTGTTTTTTTCCAAAGTGTGTTTGCATCATGGATATGAATCTGCAGAAGTGCTCTTCACAAGTTTATTCAGTACTTGCATTGCAGCCTGCCAGAGCTTGCTATGAGATGGCAGCATATTTTTCTCTGTGCAGAAATGCTTCTAGAATGTTTTAAGGTTTCCAAAACCCATCAAAAGCACAGTTTGACAGATAATTAAAAAAAAAAAAAGAGCAGAGAGTCACTGGGAAGATGAATAGATTAGGTGCCATAAACCCCTTCTTTGCTACTCTAGGTTAGTATGACGTGTGTTGATACATTTCTTTACATAGACAGACAGTGGCAGGTAGCCCTCGTTTCATCTAACTTGTAATATCAGTTGCCGTTCAAACACAATCAATAAAATCCTTTCTACTCTCCATTGAAAAGAAACAATTTTACTTTCTTACAGTTCCTTTGCATTTCCTCCTCCCAGCTGTGAAAAAAGAACACAAAGTGTACTTATATATTCCTTGGAAAATTTTAAGAGATTTTAATGATGTTTGTTATTGCATCTAGTATCCATCACTATTAGATCAGTTTATAAATTTCCTCACGCTAAAGTGGATACCTATTTAAAATGCACCACAGGGGTTTAGCTACTTCAACATTAAGTTAGTGCTAAAACATTTAAATCCTCACATACCTATCTGAAAATTTAACTGGTTTGGCTATAACAGAGTAGTAGCTTAATTGTTTTAATGGCTTGAAAGGGAGACTTATATGAACAGAAAAATATTGAAAGTACATTTTCACTTTTGATTAACTTGATGTTTGCAAAGGCTATTTGGAGAAAGAAATATCTCTATGCTAAACATTTTGAACAAGTACAAACCAAAATATATGTATGCTATTGCAAGAAAGGTAGTATATGAACTCAGAAAACCATACCAGTACATTGTCTTTACTTTTAGCTAGTCTATTTGAATTCAAACTGAATGAATGTTAATGAAAAAATCATTAACTAATGAATCTCTCTAATCTGAACTCCTATGAGGGTGTAACCCAGTCTCTGGTGTGTATATACTGTGATTGTGAGCTGGAAAGGAAATTTGTCAACTTTTAAAAGGTATGAAGTCAGCAATTTAATTTAGCTTGCTAAGTACTGAAGTGGAAAAGACTGGCCTAGATAATCAGAGATATCTGTGTATCTTGGGTTAGGAAGCTAACTAGTAGTGAAATTCCATTGATATAAAACCTGACATTGTAGTATCTTAAACACAACTATAGTAGATGTAAATGGTTCAGGTCCCGCAGAAACATTCAATGCGATCATATTCAAAAGTTTTTCTGAACATAACTGCAACATAGATATGTTGGTAAATCTATATTTTAGGTAGATTTTCAGTGATGTTAAGGGAGTTACTCAAGTTGTATTCTCTTGCAGCATAAGTCACACAAAGGATATTACATACAACTTTCCCAAACATTTTTTTTTTCCAGCAGGAGGGATTGGACACGTTTGTCTCCACAATGAACACTAATTCAACACTCTCAGTGTAGCTCATTGAATGCATTATAGTTCGCCTTAGAAACCTGTACAATGGTCCACAGTTTTAAAAGCAATAAAGGAATTAGTTTGCCTCACTTTATAAAAATACAAATAATGCTGTGAAAGTGTATTTTCTGTTATATGATCATTCTCAAAGCTATAGTTTACTGAGTTCCAAAGTATGATTTACTGGCATAAACACAGAGATTTGTTTAAGAATCAGTTTTAGACTAGTCTTTCTGAGCAATATATCCAGTATGAGGAAAGATATTATGCTCTCAGATTTGTAATGACAGTATACAATAATTGTTTCTAGATTTGTATACAAATCAATGTCAAAGCAAAATGCAGGTTCTCAGGAATGATATGTTTTAGGACAACTGACCAAGGAAGAACAGAGTAGCAAACACGAGTTCTAACTGGCAGATGGATTTGAGTTTGAAAAAAAACAATCAACAAAAAAATCCCACCATTTTTCCAGATAGTTAGAAAACAACTGAGATCTGATATTTTGCTTAACAATGCTGGCACAATCTTGCATTATAGTTGACTCTTAATATCTCCTTTCTAACCAAGTAACAAATCTGAAAACAATTTCTTTGTTTCAGACAATCTTCAGACATATCTACCAGGATTAATAATGACTATTTTTATCTTCCTGTTCTTTAGAAGCTTTCAAAAGTCTGTTCTTATTGTTGCTTTTAAAGAAGACTAATCTAGAACTAGCATAGTAACCACTCCTTTGGCGTAAGATGTCTTTGGCCACCTTTCCTTAGAGAATCATTCTGGATCAGAGAACTCATCCCAGCCAGCTAAATCTTGTACTTAGAAGGAATGTCCCTGGGAGTGATATTTTCATGGGATGACATCACATTTGATTTTGGTACTATACTGGCATGTGTGACTAGGCAGTCACTGACCTTGGCTGTGAAGAAATAGCCTGACCAGTGAAGGCCAGCTCACCATTCTTCCCTAGAACTACCTACATGCTCAGACCACCTTTTTCATCTTCTGCCTCTGAACTACTTTTATTGCTCCTTCTGACCTTTACTGTCTAAGGTATGTGGATCTTAGTTATACGAAAATTATGATGTTTCATTTGTAAGGTCATTACTAATTCTATAAGTCAAGCCTCCGAACACTCATGGGTCAAGCAGACAACAAAAATCCCAACAGAGCCTTTTTATTTTACACAGATAATGCTACTTCTACTCAGAGAAACACAGAACTATGGAATGTTTTGGACCAGAAAGGATCTTTAAAATCATAGGGTCATTACAGTTGGACATGTCAGGTATTTGGAAAATAGCTCAAAAAATTGAGCATTTCTATATTATCAGAAATAATTAATGATGCACCCGTGTGCTTTGAAATTGTATTCATGATAACAAGAAAACAAAACCAAATGGCCACTATTTTACAATTATATACTCATAACATATACAACTGATAAATGTAAAGTTTTGGTTTGACTTTCCAAAATATCTCTAAAAAAGGGTTATTAAATATCCACTTATATTATGAGAATGAATATATCATTCTCCTTCCTTCTACCTCATTAAATACGTCTCTCCATTGAAGCATTTTATTGCATGATAACACACAATATTTGTTCTAGGGCTTTAAACAGATTAGTATAGCAGTGCTTTGAAAGAGAAAGCACTGATTACAGTGAAAGAGGTGATTACAACCATAAAAAAATCTATAAGGTCATCAGCCATCTCTATAGATGAAGCATGTGACAGCTGCTGATTGGCTGACTGTATTTGCATCATATCGATGTATATGTGATGTTGTTGTTTTTAACTAGCTGTATTCTTAGACGATATACAGCAACTAACAATTCTCCACCAAGCCTTCTAATAGTTTCCTGATTGACTACTACATACTTGATTCCATTACTTTGCTTACTGGTTTATTCATTGTGGTTAGTGTACATGATACTGTTATTACTGGAGATTTCACATGCAGAAGAGTTTATAGTTTTGATTTCTATAAACCTCATTTTGTTTTTAAGAGCCCAGGGGTTAATTTTCTTGGGAAAATGTAAAGAATAGTCAATCACAGAAACCCTCCACACACACTACCTTAACAGTTCTTAACTCTGTTAAAAATGTTACTTTGATTTATACAGGCTTTTTCCTATAAACAGTCAGAACATTTCCTTCTTCAGTCTCTGCTTGTTGCTTCATATTCTCTCACCATACAAGTCTGTGAAGAACCTGGCTCTATCTTCTTGATGTCTCCTTCATAGAAGCATCAGTTTTTCCTACTGTCACTTTGGTGTCATCTGAAAACTGGCAAGAATGCACTCCAGTAAATGCACTCCAAGAAAATAAAAATGAGAGTACATGCATTCAAGTTACATGAAAGAGAAGTTCATTTGGAGATAACTTACCTCCTGAATTTGATGGTGAAACATTTCAAATTTGGATATCTAATTAAAGACACTAAAATAGCAGATAAAATAGAAAAATCACATGTAGTTGGAGAAGAATTTGAAACTGAACAATCACCTTAATTTGCTGTAGCTGATGTCTTTATTGGTTCCTTGAAGAGTTTATCTCCCTTGGTATTTGGAAGTATATTTGGGAAGAGAAATTCTTCTAAGAACTGAAAAGAAGGAATAGTAAACTATCATATTTCCACTTATTCTTCAACATTCAGTGTTCAACATTCTTCAAATATCCTGGATATTACAAATTTCAGAGGTGTTTTTTGTTTCTCTCAGTTGTTCCAATAGCTTTAGGATCTGAAATTTGTCCATTCTTGTCTCAGCAAGTTATTCCTCTTTTTTTTTGTGGGATGTTTAATGGTATTGTCTAAGGCTCTTGCCTTTGCCTGCCTGAACATGTGGGGAATTACTAAAATGTAGGACAGAATTAGGTAAGGTCTGCATGCTGTCATTCAGTTCAAGACTCATTAACTCTTATCAGTTGGTATAAAAAAAAAAAAATCCACATTGATTATTTTTTCTTTTTGAATGAGTATTGCATCAACAAAAAAAAAGGGAAGAAGTTGAGGCCATATTTTAAAATCTGCTTAAGTTCAAATTTATGTGAGTGGGTCCTGTTTAAGGAAATTACAGACATTACTGCTAGAGGTAAGGACTCATTTCCCAGAGTCACATGAACTAGTTTTATTCATTCTGTAATTTCTGATTTAATAACAGATTCTTGAACAGGTTTTAGGTAAAGATCTGGTCATATGCATGAATTAAAGATTCTCAGATTTCTTCATAGTTACACTGCTGCTAGAAACGTCAGATTTTTCTCTACAACTAGAAGAGAGGGCTCTCAGTTAGTAGATCCCATATAAAATGTAAAAACATTTCTTCCAAAATCAAACCATGCCACATTTTTATATGATTTTTTGTTTCAAAAACATTCTTTTATTTGAAAGGCAATGTTGTCCTGGGGAAGTAAGCATGTTCAGTTTCTGAAAGATTTTTAAGCCCTGATACTGTAATAAACATTAGATAATATTTTCCAGAACCAGATTATCCGCTAACAAATTTTTCACAGTGTCTAAATCATCTTTTACTTCCGTGTGTGTGCAGACACAAAAAAAACCCAAAAGTGACCCACCTCAAGAAGTCTAAAAGAAGTATTTTATGACAAGTTACATAGAATGCAGAAATTACATAATTTTTATGTATGTGTCTGTATTTAAACTCGCTTATTATGTACTGAAATAGCTTCTCTTAGCAGGTCTAATCTTACATGCAGCTATGCAATTAAGATGTTCTCTATACATAGAAAAAATATTTACAACATTTCTAGAAAAAAGAAAATAGACCTTATGTTTACAGCAGTTCCCAGAACTGCTTGGCAGTGGTTTTCAGTGTCATTCAAATGGCTCATGAGAGAACTTTTTCATTCAAGAAAGAGACAGGCAAAGGAGCCATCATAATTATAGCAGGCATCTAGAAATATGAATGCTGAAACCGTCTCAATGACCTTTTCTTTCAGTTCCTCATAATGCTCAGAAATCTTACTGTTAAGGCTGAAAATTTTCATTTTTATTTCAACCCAAAGACCTCTTTTAAATCTTCTTTCACCTCTGCCTCTCTCTCTTTTAAATACCTTAATGTATACATTTCCTAGTCACCTGCAAACAACTATTTATGAATTAAACTCAATCCAGGTGAGTTAGTTCACTGAGGCTCCACAGGCAGATATAGTTTAGTATGATCATGAAAACAGAAGAAATGGGGATGGTAAGATCCCAGACAAAATGTCACTGACCCTGCTCAAAGGCAGAATCAACTATACTTGAGCAGCCTCTACATGCCTATTTAAAATAATCTGGGAAATTTCTAATGAAGTACGTCATAAGCAATTCAGCATTTTATGTTTTTTTCCAACATTCAAGATGATATTATACTTACTTCTTACTCTTGGGATCCAAACAACTTACACATCTCTTCATTGGTGTTCATATTCGAATGTCATGAGCTCCCACTCAAATCAAATAAGATATTAAATGCACTTGAGCATCAATGTCTGCTAGGAATTATTTTTTTAAATGAATTATAGCATTACTATTTGTATCCTTGGTTGTTGCAGATCAGAAATATAAATGTAAAGAATGTTGATAAATTTCTGTATTTTAGCTATATTCTTAAATATCTTATTACTAGTATTGAGTCCCTTTATTGCCAAGTTGCTCAACCACTCCTGGAACTAGGGAGAAAGCAAGTTCCAGAAAGCAATGCCGTGGAGAGGACTGGATCATGGAGAAGGGTCTGGTGTCACATCTCTTGATTTGATGGGTGTCTTCATCAATCCTGGCACTAAGCAGAGAGAAAGTTCTAGAAGTCCTGAGACTGGGGCCAATAAATAGGAACATCTACAAGTCTCTGGGGTTTTGTCTACAATGAATAACCCTACTGACAGATTTAGTGCTGGATCCAGGACTGGTGACCTCTTTAACCCTCCTCTCTCTCTCTCTTCCTTTCCCTCATTCTTTTTTCTTCTTAAAATTGTTAAGGAATGTAAGGCTTACCAATGATTTACCATAACATCATATAGTTTAGACAGGAGCAGTTGTGGGAGGGCCAAGGTTTACAGAATGTTTATGCTATAGAAGTTGATATTTGTGTGCCGACCTTGAGTGTTATTTCACCTAATCCATACCAAGGGGGATTTAGCCACTCTCCCCAGCTGCCATAGATGGGATGTGACAGTATTCCTGAAAGTTTATAGGTTAATCTTGAAAATAGATCCATGAAAGTTAACTCAGGAGGAAATAAAAAAATCCACAAAAGTCACAAACAAACAAACAAACAAAACTCAATAGCTGAGTTCAAATTTGCCATGCCGTAGTCTGTATCTGTGGTGAAGTTTGATATACATTTGTTTATGTCTTCAAATAAGGCATGGAATCAAAAAGTTGCAAGTCTGAGAACTATTAGAATATGTTTCAGTTTATGGAACCTTATTCCAAAATTATATATAAAAAATGGAGGTCACTTCATGAGTTTCTCTATGACTACATAGGACAAGCTAATCTCTTTCTTTAGGAATGTACTACTTGTGTGGATGAAAAGAACTGTGACAAAGAAACTTGAGACACAAAGACAAAACACTGCATTTGTGCACGTGAACAGTAAATATCTGTCTGCTGTCTAATTTCCTTCAACTATTCCAGTAGAACATGTTGCAGGATCAAGACTTAAAATAATAGGAAAATCTGATGTCAGTGAAGAAAGTGAACCCCAGATGCCTTCATATATATTCTTTTACACATTATATTTTTTAAAAAAGAAAGATCCCTTCCTTCCATCTTGCATAATGGCCCTGTTTGTGCTCAACACAAAAAATTCTGTCCCGACTCAGACTTTTCCTGAGACAAGTCTCACAAAGACATGTTTGTTTAAATCAATTCATCAACTTTCCCTTTCTCTTCTTACTGCTAAGATCCACAAACATATTAATTAGGTTTGCCTTGAGTTAGATATCTTGTCTGTCTTAGAAGTCGGGAATGACTTCACTTGTCAGGCAGAGTTTCTTAAGCTTTTATTGCTCTAATTAGTTCTTGTAAATATTTACCAAAGGAATAAAAACCCCAAAATCACAGATGGTAAATCAATGGAAGAATGTTTCTAAAAATAGCATGTGAAAATAGTTACAAATTGTCTCTTGTTAATCGGTACGCAGAAAATTGGATAATTGTATGTGTCGGAATTTTCTCTGGCTAATTCAGTATTTTTCTGTTAACAGATACTCTTGAATTCTTATGCAAATCCAAGTATGAATGACCTCAATCCCCTAAGGTACTAATAATAAACATAATTGTGAAAGGTTCTACTTATGTCTTTATTTTATTTAATTGAAGATGTGATACAGTTAAATTGTAACATGATCAGAAATTAAATGTAAATTTATTTCCAGAATCTTTTATCATTACCTCATTAAAAAAACCTAATTTTCTGTTATTTTAACAATCTTTTTTTACTTGAAACATGCTAAATCTTACCTTCCCCTTCTCTTTCCCCTTTTCACCTTCCTGCTCGTGCTACCACAGATAAAGTCAATTTTAGGACTATCGCAAATGGCTACAAGTCTCATCAGGCCAACAACGTATTCTATGATAATATATTAAAAAGTGTATATTCCACACTTATGTCAGTAAAACAAATTGTTAGAAATGTCACCAAAACTCCCATACCTCAGAAGATTCAGCAAGTGTTTGGGGTGAACATTGTAAATCACCTGCTGTAAATCAACATAATCACATTAAAAAAAAAACAATAGAAAAAATACTCAAAAACGCAGAAGAATCTGACATTAAATGAAATGTCATACCTTTATTATTTTGATGTCCATAGGTAACCTTGTCCATAGGTAACCTTGTTCATAGATAATTTTACTACAATTGGAATCTAATGAGTGCAAACCCTGTGATCTTCTCAGGAAGAGATTTGTTTGACTGCTCAGATTTCTACTCTGACTTCCTGTTAGATATCAAAGGTGGGACTGTTACTTTAGATGTATTCAGACGTTGCTGATTTTACAGACATATATCAATTAATAATAAGGTGGGCAGTGTCATTCCCAGTTGTAAACGTATGCCACATAACAGTACAAAGTCAATCAACATTAAAGAACTTCTTCTATAGATTTAACTGTGGACTCCATCACTGTAGACCATGATTTTCAGTGTAGATATTGCAACAATAAAAGGGAAAGGAGAAGAGTGGTCTTATCCTTATTTATAGTGAGGAAATGAACGTGTTTATAGACCAGCGGTAATCAAACTGATTACAAGAAGACTAAATAACTTGCTTAAGTTCACACAGAAAGTTTGCATTGGATCTCAAGCAAAACCCAGGTGTTCCTCTGAGATCTATGTCTTGAATTCCAGACACAGGAAAAATTCCCACTGAGTATATTATTTGTCTAAATTAGGATGTAGGATTTTCTTCCTAAGGAAAAATAGCTTCTAAAATGCAGTTTACTGTGATTAACCAACTCGGATTAGAAGTATAGATATAGATTTCTGTTGCTTTCTGCATTTAAGAAACAATATTCCTTAATGTAATGATATCACCACAGAGATTTATGGTGCTCATTACACACCACACATCAACAGAAACCTCTTTGTAAATGTGATTTAAATTTAACTGGTTTTGTCTGTCCAATGTGTGGTATTTGCTGTAGATCTAATTTTTAAAACTTACTACCCACAAATATTTTAGATAACAACTGGAAACTTTTAGGGAAATTACTGGATCACATTACAGACATGAAATGAGCGATTCTGCTAACCAAAGGCAGAAGCGCAGAATGCTTATTTATTTCATTACGAAACTACTAAATGTTTCCATATTTCTGAGAGTATCACTGTTCAAAGACAGCCTGGCAATTTCTTTTGTTTGTAACCATTGATTTTGAAAACAAACTCAACTCCTGTATTTGTATTATGTTGGTATATGTGTTTGAGTACCTGTAGCATATAGATAAAGACCATATCGCAGGGAGGAATTCCTACAAAGGAATTCCATTTACAACTTTATGAAAAAGGCATCCAATCCCTCTAAAGAAAAAAGGATCAACCAACAGAAGTAATTCCAATAATAGGTATCACTATTAACACTTAACACCCATCTCTGATAAAGGCTAAAACTAGAGTGCAACTAGACATACCTTTGGACTTTTTCCTAATACTGTGCAAAATGGCTTTCTTCCCACATTAGTATTGTGATTAGGACTTTTCAGATGATATAAAACATCTTTCATGGTGTTCTGATACTGTGGGTCAAGGACTATCTGATAACATTTCTCACCTGTTTTTTTCAAGGATATGCTGTGAAATCATTTTTTTTTCCCATTCAAAAAATTCAGAATATACTTTGAAAATTAAGGCTGATAACATCTTTTTTTGAACCAGCTTTCTTTATTGTCAATAGCAGTCTCTGGATGCACAGAGCTGAGTGGCCTGGAAAACCTGTCCCAGAAGTAAAAAAATCCACTCAGATTTAGAAGATAGTATTTGCTGGAATATATTCGTCAACCTAACATGCCATATTTAACAACAATGATTTAGACTTGCTTAGATAGGCCCAGACAAGGTGCAGTCATGTTTTTGAGTGGCAAGTATGTAGTGGTTTTGTCTGGGCCAGATATTTTGGTAGCGGGAGAGCTACAGGGATGGCTTCTTTAAACAAAGATCTGCCAGAAGCTTCTCCTGTAGCTCACAGGATTAGGGCCAGTGAATTCTAAGATGGACCCTGCACCTTACCCAGGCCTGGCCAATTAGTGATGGAGGTAATGCCTCTGTGAATAATGTATTTTTGAAGTTGTTGGACAGTTTCAAAACTGCAGCACTATCAGGGAGTAAGAATGTGAAAATATCTCTGCAGACCCCAAGGTCAGTGGAGAAGGAGGGGAAGGAGGGTGCTTAGGCCCTGGAAGAAAGGCTCCCCTGTGACCTGTGATGAGGGTGATGGTGAGGCAGCTGTCCCCCTGCAGTCCATAGAGACCACTGGGAAGCAGACACCCACTCACAGCCCATGGAGGACCCCATACCGGAGCAAGTGGATGCCTGAAGGAGTCTGTGACTCCGTGGGAAGCCCATCCTGGAGCAAGTTCCTGGCAGGACTTGGGAACCCAGGAATCTTTGAGGAGAGATGAGCCCATGCCAGAGCAGGTTTGCTGTCAGAACTTGAGATCCTGTGAGGGACTCAGGCTGGAGCAGTCGGTAAATGAAGGACTGTTCTCCCAGTGGATGACCCATGTTGGCGCATGGTGTGAGGAGCTGCCCCCGTGGGGGATATTCGTGTACTGTTTTGAAAAGATCTTCACTCAGACACTGCCTAAGTCAATACATATTTAACAGCTCTTCACTTCATTTACTTGGTACTACAGGTCTTGTTTTGCACGTGACTAGATGTCAAAGTGAATCAGTCCTGAATTAGTAAAAAGAATGAATAAATTGAACATCAAATTCTCCTTTTTCTAACTTAAAAAAAGCCATAGAGTTTTAGTGAAAAAGATGAGCCATTGAAGGAAGGGAATTATTATACAATTATTATAAAATACCCAGACTAAATTCTAATCAAATATACTATTAAAATAATTTTATTCCATTTGAAAATCAATGACAGAGTTGTTTTGGGTAGAAAACTGATTATTTGTTCCATTATTTAGTTAATAATTAAACATTTATTAACACAGATAGCGATGTGTATGGAAATAGAAGCTTTAATAGACGATTTTCACAAAATACAAAGTATAAAATCCAGACTTTTACCGTTGATTTTATGATACTGTCTCATATCACTTAAACCAGATATTCTGCCCCAGAAAAAAAAGTCTCAAACGACCTCCTTCTTCTTTTATTTTGTATTTACTTTTTGTTCAAATAAGCCTCAATATTCTAGAAACTCCAGATTTTCTCTAGAATCTTTCCAGAAGACACATTTATAATGGGAAATAAAAATAAAACCCAAAAATATTTATTACATAAGTTGCAATAACCATCTTATTATCTTTTGAAAGATACTGACAAACACGGAGGCTTTTTCAAAGACCAGTTCATGTAACACGTGCAGCTTTAATTCTACAGCTAATGCCTTTTATGTGGTTAAGTCTTCATAGTAGGTGCTGCTCTGGTGAAGTGTCATGGTTTTGCCCAGCCCTAAATGAAGCATCATGACAGTCTCTTGCTCACTGTCCCCATCTACTCCCATCCTCGTTAGGATGGCAAAGGCCCCAATGAGATGGGAGGAAAAAAGATAACCAAGGATGTTGTGGATTAAGGCAAGGGCAGAGAGGGCTTGCTGCCAATTACGGTTTGGGCAAAACAGACTCCAGTACTTGGCTTAGAGAAGACAGTAGGGAAAGTGTATTCACCCTTCCCCATCTTTCCTTTCTTCCCAGGCTCAGCTCACTGCTTCCCATATATCGACATGCTTCCCCCTCAATGGCTCAGGTGGGCAGGGAGTGCAGGATGTGGTCAGTCTCTCACAGATAGTCTCCGCTGCTTCTCTCTTCTCAGAGGAGGATGACTCCTCACATTCTTTCGCTTCCCCAACACGGGGTCCCTCCCATGGGAAACAGTCCTTAATGAACTTCTTTGGCATGCCCATGGCATGGGGTCTTTTACAAAATGTAAACAAATCTCTGCTTCATTACTCCTCTCTGCAGGATGGAGTCTGCTCCAGCACATTTCCTTCTCTCTTCCGTCACTGACCTTGGAGTCTGTATGATTGCTTCTCTCTCCTCCCACTCCTTCCACCACCAGCAGCCAGAAAAGACAGAAGGACATAACAAGAAAGAACAGGAAGAACTCTCCTCTTCTGGCTTCTTCTTGAAAAGTGATCATGGAGACCATTGGCTCAGACCTTGAATTGGTTCTGACTCAGAGCTGGGAAGATTATTGAGAAACTTCTTACAGGAGCCCATGACATGAAGCAAGAGGGAGATTTTAAACACCTGAAATCCTGCTAGGTGCTTATGGCTGGCTTCAACATATCCCATCTTTAATGGATGTCAGTTGAAACTCTTTGAAAATAATACATGATCCAGCTTATATTCTTAACAGCAACAGACTAAATGTCTCTAATTGACTAGAGTTAGTGTGCCAAATTGTGTAAGCACTACTAAATGTGTGTATGTGGGCACTTGTTTACATGTTTTTGTTTGTAAAGTGTTTATCTCTTCAAAGAATTTGGCCTAACTCATGGTATACCAATGTTACTCCTGCCTTGCAGGAACATCCCTGCTCAAGGAAACAAGGATGATTCCAGTAGCTGGACTTTTCAAACTTCCTCCTCTGTAAACAGGTTCAAAAGTAGATTACCGTCTTCTGAGCCACCTTGAGGAGAAATCTCCCCTCAGCAGTGTTGATCCTTTAGGGATGAGTCTGATCTGAGCTGATGGGCCATGTCACAACTCAGGATATATCTGAGAAGAGTGAATTTCCCTCTGGAATGTCATAAGAGTCTCTGCTTCTTTTTTCAGGTTGTCAGAATTTAATAAGAAATGTTAATAAAATTGCATTTGCTTTGTGAGTGTGTTTAGGATTTTCTTGCTGGAATTCTTTTTTTGAGAAACACTACAAAAATTCTTGAGATAGACTTTAAAAGATCTTTAAAAAATCTGTAAGGTTTGCAGTAGTTTAAAAATTCTATATTGAATAGGAATGAGCAAACATTAATCCAGAACCAATCTTTTTACAATAGCAAGAATCCTTGGCAAGAATCATTCTTTGAACAGTGTTTAGCGGAAGATATTGGTGAAAACATGTAAGTAATTTATTTGCATATGAATTGCCCAATAAGGAGAAGAGATAGCCTACAGATCTTTTAAAATTATTTTTAAAGATAAAATAGAATAAAATTTCCTTTCAGTCAAATCAGTGTAACGGCGTGTCTTCTGGATTTTAAATAGGAATATTGCAAGAAATCCTGAAAAGCAATAAATGTTCCAATTCTTTGCTAAGACCTGCAATTTTGAGCCTCAAAAATTTGACTGCAGTAATAAAACTATGGTCTATTACTCTCATTCTCTATCAGCTAAAGGCAATTTGCCATTACCTTACTCATTTTCTTTCCAATAAGTAAATGGCAGGTTGAAAAAATTCCGGAGTGTTCAGTAATGCTAATGCATTGATACATGAAAATATTAATGTTATAATATATTCAGTGTTTTGAACTTTCAGAAATGACTTGTACTTTTCACAGTTCTTTTCTAAGCACATGTATATAGCTATTTTGTTAATAACTTAATTATAGTATTCTAGTGTGATACTGGAATAAAGCAGTTTGTACCATGTCTGAAGTGGACATGACACAGCTTTTGCCACCTGCATTACTGGAGTTGCTTCATACGTCAGTACATTTTGGGAATCTACCTTTTCTGATGGTAAAAACAGATATCCACAGATAGTCAGAGCATAGTATCAGCCCCAGACATCCCAATAGAACAGTATTTATGCAACACCTTGTGTATTAAAATATATGTTTGAGATTAATAGTTTATAATTCGTATCTGAAGGTATGGTACACTTCAGTTACACGTCTTATTCTAGTCTGTGAAGAACTAAATTAGCTGTCACTTTGAATTTAGTGTACTAAAGAATTCATAATAACCCTTGAAGTTTATTTAAATATTTTACGTTCAATCTCTGAAAAGGCAAAATCCTGTATATACTCTGTTGTTTCTCAAAAATCTTTTAATGTGCTAACATATCGGTTATTTACAAGAATACTTCAGGAATAAACACTTTCCAGAAAGTGCAACATCTGTTACAAAGGTCTGTATTTTCAAAGTACTTTAAGAATTCAGAAAAAAATTTCTATTAGAATAAGTGGATAATATGTTGAGGTTTTTTATCAGAAAGATCACTAATAGTGTTGAGAGCATGGCTTTTTAATTACATGAGATGAAACCAAGGATAAATTAATTTAAACTTGTTTGAAGGACTTTTGGAACTAGTTTGAAATCTCATTGATGAGAAATATAGCATAGGTTTAACAAAAAAAGAGTAATATCACACAATAAACTCTTCAGTAAACTCCAGTGAACATATCATAGAATCATAGAATGGTAGGGGTTGGAAGGGCCCTATAAAGATCATCTAGTCCAACCCCTCTGGTAAAGCAGGTCCACCTAGATCCCTTTTCCCTTTTTTTTATTTTATGTGAAAACTACATCATCATCTTTAGAACCATGGAAGGGATGTGATTTTTTTAAATTTTTTGAGCATTCTACTTCTTTTAATATACCATTCATAAAGTAATGGAGTGACAAAACATGAGAAGAATCCCGGCTGATTTTTTAGATGAGCAGTCATATTTTTTTGTTCTGTGTCACCATATAAAAAAAATATAATGAAACAGATGTGTAAATTATGGGCACTTCAGGAGTAAGTTTTTCCTCAGAAGGTCTTATATAGTACCCTTGTGTAATGTGAAGTGTAATGTGAAATATACTTTACTATGCATTCCTCTAGCATGAGAAAAAAATGCAGCTTGACTTAATTTTTAGCCATCCAGTATGTGCTAATTGCAACCATTGATAGTGTAGAGCAGCTCAGTGATATTATGCAAAACTTGGCCAAACTTGTTTAACTTTAAACATACAAATCAACAGCTTTGATAAAGAAGCTGGAGGTTTTGATTTGATTTCTTGTCCTTTTTTTGCACATTTTGGTTTGGATTGATGGATTTTAGTCAAGCAGGCTGAAAGTTACAGTTGCTTTGTTACATATTTAAAACCTTTCATGTAGCAAAGTTTTGCATGTGTTCTAAATTTTATGTACTGTGCATAAAGCTTTTATTTCAGTGAACCACAAGAGCACATATGTAGACAACTATAGATAAGCACATAGTAAAAACTTTTACATAATCAGAGGCCATATGAACCTACATTCTGTAAAACTTGTGGTCCATTGTCTAAAGAAGCACCTTCATTAGTAATGTATGATTTGCATTTCCTTCCTGTAAAGCATATCTTACATGACTCGGAAAAAAATCATGTTATCAACACATTCACCTGAGTAAAACATGTTTTTTTTTCTCTCTTGTAAGGTCATACTAAATCCTGTCTCATTTTCTCTCTTCGACTCTGTGAAAGGCATTATACTATCATTTTTCCTACTCCTTTTTTCTTCCCCTCCTTCTTCTCTACTTTTCCACTCTCAGTCTATTCTATTTCCCCAAACCCCTCTTTCCTATTAAAAGTTAGTTGAAACTGAGCTTCTTACATCTCTGTGAGAAGTCAAACAAGAATGAATCAAATACACATCTGAAATGTTCCTGAAATTGTTACTGCATTGTTGGCTTGAACATAAGACTTATGTGAATGGCTAAATAAGTAAAATGGAAATAAAAATAAGAAGAAAAACGTTTGAAATTTATCCTAGCCTGTTGAAGCAACTCATTATGATTTAATCCCTTCCAAAACTGACACAGAGCTTCAAACTGAATTATGTGTGATTTTATCCCTTACCTTCACAGTTTCTGGGAGAAACTGTCTCAAAATGTATTGCATCACCATCCAGGACACAGTTGCTACCTAGAACTTGCACCATTGTCTGTGTGATAAATACAATCATTTTGTGCCTGGAGCTGTTCACGATGGAAATTTTCTACCCACAAACAGTCTTGTTAGTTTCATAATTACTTCCCCCTTATAATGAATGCAGAACATAATGAATGCCAAGCCAATCTTTTGGGTTCAAATCTAGGGATCTTCGTCAAGACAATGAATGTGCATTCATTAAGTAGAACCATATTGAAAGTGCTTTTGCTGTAAGTACAGTATAATACATTTTCTTTAATGGGAATGTAGTACTTTAACACATTACTTAATTAGGGATGAGCAGACAAATGGAGTTAATTCCTTCAGCTTCAGTGAGTGTGGCAGAAGCAGTACATTTTCATTCATTGCTTAGGGAGCCATTCATTACATAGAGCTACAGGCTGAAAAAGGGTATTTTAAGTATAATATGTTATAAAATATATTTGAATAATTTTAACAGTTACTGAAAGGGTGAGGCTGGAGGTAGCAATGTAGATCATCCTCTTAAATTTAATCTCTGGGGAACTGAGATCAAATTTGAGATTATTTTGATGCTCTCCATTCTCTATTGATGTAAAACATTGAACAATGACTCTGGGAGAACAGAAATAGCTGGAATTATGTCATTCAGCAATTAAATGCATTTACAAACCTGTGTGGGAAAGTTTGAGCTGTGTAAACGAAGACTAAATCTGGTGGAGCCTATTAAGAATAGACTATAACACTAGTTAATGAGAAATGTATTCACAATTTAAAAAGTTTACAACCTGTATTTTAAATAAAAATTTTAGATGAGTGTAAAAAACCCTCATGATTATTAAATACTCCCATGTTAAATTACTGAGAGTCACTTATGCAAGTACTTTGGCCATTGAATATGAAAAACTGCAGCTGAAAGGAGAGAGTCTCTACTGTTTCCTCTGAACACAGGTTGGAGATATTACTATAATAATTTCGATAAAGTTAATGTCATATGAAATATAACCTATAGAAATCTATGCTCTGTGTTCCATAATACATCAGGATTTCCAGTATAATTCTTCCATAATAATGCCTTTGGATGTTATACTATTCAGTCAATGGAATAAAATACATTAAAATGGTCATTCAGGTAAGTTTCATCAAGGACACTTAACAAAAGTGAAATATAAAAACCACGATTCAGGTTGTTCCGTGTGATTTTGAAGTCAACAATTACATGCCCAATATTTTAATTTTGGAAGAAAGGAACTACTGTTGTAAGAGTGTCTACGTTTTGCTAAAACGTAGAGTGTGTCAGAGTGTTTCTGTGCACTGAGAACTTGCTTGTTCTATTTCCCTTCCTCAGAGGATTTGAAGCCTTAGCTCTCCTACCTCTCCAATACTGTCCAGTTTTCTCTAGGCTGTTGTAGAGATGCAATATATACATTTCTCCCATTGACATCCTCCTCCATTGCATAAAGGTCTGAACATCCACTGGGGTCCAACTCTTATCTGCCATGTGCAGATAGAATAATGTCCATATAATCTTGCTCTTAATCTCAGTAAATGCTTAAAATACTGCATTATGAATAGGATAAATCAAGCTGGATCATTCAGAGTACTTTGTTTCAGAACACCCCATAACTTGCAGGAAGAAAATAGTTAAACTTTGTTTAAACTCACAGAACAGTCCAAGAAGAGCTTTAGTTTAGAATTGTGTCCACTCTGGAGTAGCCTAGCCTTTAAGGTAGAAGACATTCCAAGGAAAGTTTGCTTTCTGAAATGTTTTGCTTAGTATGAACTACATAAATAATAACTGACATTTATGCTTGTCTCAACACTGGCCAATATTTTCTGCAACATTCCCCAAAGTTCATCTCAGATTCACCTCAACTTACTGTAGGTTTGTTTCAGTATGATGAGCATGAGGTGAGTTTGGATTCTCACTTTTTTAAACTATAGTGTGAATGGATTCTAGTATCTGCCACAGCAGTCATGTAATCTTCTTGGATTAAACAACACCAGTGGAAGAGACTGAAAGCAGTGTCCTATCCTACCACAGTGTAAGTCAATGTAGCTTCAAAGAACTGAAGCCAGATGAGAGTTTCACTGTGTATTTGTTCTTGATATTCAGATATAATTTATCATTATTTCTGAAAAAAAAATCTATGCTAAATAATTTTGTTTGAAAATAGCTTTCTCTCTCAGCTATTTGGATCAAGTGTGTTCAAGTGATCACACTGAATACATTTCTCCTCCCTGGACAGAGGAATGGGCAGCACCAGCACGTGCCACACTGAACTGAATGTTCAGCTACAATGAAGACCTCCAAGGGAGGAGACTCCACAACCCCTCTGGGCAGCCTGTTCCACCGCTCCGTCAGCCTCATGGTGAAATAGCTTTTTCTTATATTTAAGTGGAACTTTTTGTGTTCCAGCTTCATCCCATTACCCCTTGTCCTGTTACTATCTACTATAGAAAACAGGGATGTCCCAATCTCCTGACACCCACCCTTTAGATATTTATATCAATATTAATCTTCAATCTTGTCTTTCTATAACAGACTTCAGTGGTTGCTTCGCAGTTGAAATGTTAAGTTCTGAATTTTGACTAAACCATGTGATAGTCCATCCAGAGCCTCTCACCGTGCATCACAAAAGTCAATTCGATACCATCCAAACTACAGAGACATAATCAGTGTGTTTGACATGATTTCAGAGCAGCTTCTCTTTACTCATAGTATTGGTGATCACTAGATATATCAGATATTCAGAAACAGACTGAAATTGTCACTAGTGTTTCATACTTCATTTCCTTCTAATAGGTGAGGACAGACAGTGAACTCTGCCTCCATGTCTCTGTTGAAATTTTCTATGAAAACTAATATTTATAAATGAAATAGATGAGGACTGTTTTTTCTTTGATGATGACTATTTCTTACAAATTCAGTGACATGAAGACAGGCTTTGTCAGATGAAAACCATATAAAAATGTCTTACACATAGTCTGAACTTTGGGAAACCTCCACTGAAATCACACATCACTGGTAATATTTAAAGATCATCTTTTCATGTAGCATCCTCTAGTATTATCTAATTCAAAGGTATTTGCATACTTTTTCTTAGCATTCAGTCCTTGGAAAACCATTTATCTGAATGCCTTCTTGATTCAGAATTGTGTCCTAGAACCTCTTTTGCAGTTGTAGCAATCTCTCCTGCACTTCTTTCCCTTTTTCAGCTGTATTCACATGAGAAATTACCAAAAGCAAAAATATTGCCAACTAGAGGCTGCAACATATGATGAAGTCTTCACCATGACCACAATTCCTGGTCTTAAAGAAAATTGTTAACTAATGCAAGCATAAATCAATGGCTTGCTTGTATATTCTGTTCCATAAGGTAACTATATGTCCAGAAAAAAACCCCATCTTTTATATTTATAGAATTCTGAGCCATTCGGAATGATGGGAAGTGAAGCCAGAATGTTTCAGATATTTGGAAATAAACTTTCAGGACATAAGACAGAGGAAACGGACCCAAGAGAAACTTCATTCTCAGTCTTTTCACTACTAAAATGAAAAGGGCAAGATACCTCTACACAGAAAAGGGAAAAATACATGATTATGTTATTTCTCTAGTAGAGGAGCCACAAGGAGTATTTCTCCAGACTAATCATGGACCTATAATCTTTTAAACTGCTTTTTTTCATTGCCTCTCTTCATTTACATTGGAATTGTGAACTACACTCTCCAATGTATGGAACAGACTACTTAAGTAGGCTGTGGAGAAGTCTTCCTTGGCATGCCCCTAAATCCACTGGGATATTAGTAAAAAAATTACTGAGAGAGGTGTACAAAGATTTTGTAAAAATCCCTTTGCTGTTATCCTCCTTGTAGATGAAGTTCTGACATTCTTTTCTGCTTGTTTGCTTGTTTTTATCTATTCCTCTAACAGTGTTTTGTAGCTGGAGGTAGTACTCTGGACTGTTCACTTTCTTTAGTTGTGTCAGAAAAAGACTGCTCTTCTTTCATCGTCCTAGAACCAATCCTAAAGTCATCATTGTTTAACTCATCATCGTTTCTATTCCCTCTCAGTTGGTATCTCTAATAGCCACTGATGCTCCATTCACAGTGATTGACCAGAAAACAAAAACAAACTTACCTTGGGAAAGATTACAAGGTTTACCGTGAAATACTGGTTTAGATATGTTTACCCTTCACATCTATGTCAGCTCTACCTAAATATTGGCAAACTATGATGAAGGAAAAAACTGTCTAGAGCACTTAAAGCTCAAGAATGTTTTCACAGTTTAAGAGAAGACTCGGTATTAGGATAAAGGTTGACGTAAGATTTAGATAAAGTTCACATCCATTTTCCTTTTTTTTTTGACCACAACATATACTTTTATGTTAGTTATTATTGTCACAGTCTTCAATCAACAGTGTCTTTTATCTCTTTCTTGTTTAACAGTCTCCTTCATGAAAAAGCACTTTGAATTATTATGCGTTCTGATTGATCCTCTATACAACCTCCTTTCTAACCTAAATACCTTTAGATGTAAATGCTGGCTATATCTCATTGTAATGTAAGTAGTCTGAAATATTTGAGCATTTGTTCTGTTCACTTCATCCTACTCTGAGTCTAAAGAGTCTTTATCATAGGTATTAGATTAAGCACATTTAGCACATTTTAGTTTAAGCTTTAAGCTAACCTTTAGATTAGTGTTCTTTCTGTTTGTCTATAGTGAATAAACATCACCAGGAAAAATGGATTTTTTTGTCCTTCGTAAGAAGTTAGCAAACAGCCAATATTCCTAGACACCAGTGTAATTTCAACCTATGTGATTCTGACCACATTGTTTGTCCTGTCAAGCAAATTTCCAAAATGTGGCTTTATTTAAATCCATTCATTTATAGACTATACACTTTCAATGTCAGCTGGCTTAATGTGTTGGAAAATACTACTGAATGTGCAAGAGTGGTTATGCAGTGTTATAGTGTATTTAGGCACAGGGCTCTGCCTCTGCCCTTCAAAACATCACAGACCCTTTGGGGCTGCAATACTTAGCAGAAGTAAGATTTCCTATTCATCTCAGTGGCTAGCATTTATTTAACCAGAGGATTCAAAGTTAAATATATTTGGAGCTTTATATCCCACCCATACTAATCATCATAAATTCAAGAATGATAATTTGAGACAGATTGACACAGTGTCTTTTAAGGCAGATATGTGGCAGTATGAGCAGACTGATTTCTGATCCAAGAAAAGAGTAGGTCATCCAAGAAAGAGATTCTATTTACAAATTGCATGCCTGGCTTTTTACACTGCCCAATCAACAAACAAGGCCAGCATTTTTCTGCTCTTTTAACATTTCTCTACAAAATTTCTAACAAATCTCTACTCATTTAGCATTTACAAAGACAAGGATTTTGCTTGAGAACTGCATGAAAGTTTTCTCTGACTTGGTATTTATGTGTATAACTCTCTTAATTTGGCATCAAAAAATGTAGGAAATATTTTTTATGTAAAAAGTGGACCTGTTAAGATGACATTAAGTTCAGACACAAACCATTTCCTGAACTATACACTTAGGCATATGTCTCTGCAACACAACATAGTGTTGTGTGAAATACTTCAGCTCACCCTGAAGGCATTGCTTTGTATACTGGAATTACTATAGCCAATTACAGCATCCCATCAACTTAATCAGCATTTAATTAACCAAGAAGTAGATCATCTGTTTTTTGATACTTTTTTTCTCTAAAACCAACTTTTAATGATAGCTTTTTCTAAGAAGGTGTATAAACTCAAAACAACATGATAATGACCTGTTTAAGATCTCTTGAAGCCTAGGTACATGTATGTGCACATATGTCTATGTGTACAGATATAGCCTTTGTATATCACTTGTGTTTATATCGCTGGCTAGAGTTTGATATTGTCTAAATGTTTCAAAATGCTGTTATGAGAACTGTATGACTGCAAATCCAGAAGCAAAAATTGTCCAAGTTACAGAACACACACTGTATTTTTTTGTCCAATGTCCCGAATGTTGATCCAGTTACTAGAAATTTTTAAAATTTATTTACTCAAAAAGGTCCTTGGCCTTATAGAAATCCAGCTTCGCTTTTCTGTGTTGACAGGGGGAACCATAATATGCTACTAAGACCTTAGATTTAGATAAATAGAATCCATTAATACTTTATATGCATTTTCTTACAATCTTTTTTAAAATGCTTTCATGTTTTGCAATTTACACTTAAATCTTCATTTACTTTTACCTTTTCTTATTGTGTTATTATGAAAGTTAATATCATATCGAAACTCTATTAAAAATCAAAGTAATGTTAGCTACTTTGAAACAGAACCCAGTATGAGCTCTCCACTGTTTTCAGCCTTACCTCAAAACTCTTATCTCACTTGCATCAAACTCTTTAGGGGAGTTGTTATGCTATCATAATTCTTCAAGTCTGTGGGGACATTTGTTTCAAAACTGATGATGCAGGATCCTGAGAATAGTATTCAACATATCTGAATGCTTCTTGCTCTTCCTCAACCAGCATCACAACAGAGTTGTGTCTTGTGAAACATCAATCAGCTATGTTTACATGATGTTTTGAAATACTGAAACTGTAACTATTTTTCTCAGTTTTACCACCCCAGTTTTAGCCTCTAATGGGTCACCATACATCTGAACTATGGTGTGTTAACTCATGTTGTAATTAATGGAATCCTGGTTAATACTGTCAATAAGGCGTGGAGATCTCTTCAGCAAGAACAGCATTACACTTCTTTGAGATAAAATTGTCAAGGGACTAGCATAGTCTAGTGACTGTCATTTTAGATTTTAGCTTGCAGACATCAGATTGCATAGCTCTGCAGAGAGACACCAGGGAGTCCTGACTGACAATAAACTGAACATGAGCCAGCAATGTGCCCTCATGACCAAGAAGGCCAATGGCCTCCATCAAGAAGGTTGTGGTCAGCAGGTTGAGGGAGGTTCTGCTCCCTCTCTACTCTGCCCTGGTGAGGCCTCATCTGAAGTCCTGCGTCCAGTTCTGGGCTCCCCAGCTCAAGAGGGACAGGGAAGTGCTGGAGAGAGTCCAGCACAGGGCCACCAAGATGATCAGTGGAATGGAACATCTTCCTTAGAAGGAAAGGATCAAGGGCTGTTGAGCCTGTAGAAGAGGAGACTGAGGGGGGACCTCATTAATATAAGAATTTGAAAGATGTATGTGAAGAAGATGTGACATTTTTTTTTCTCTAGTGTTCAGTGATAGATCTAAGGGTAATGAATAAAAGCTGGAACACAAAAAGTTCCACTTAAACTTAAGGAAACACTTCTTTACTCTAATAGTGACGGACCCCTGGCACAGGCTGCCCAGGGAGGGTGTGGAGTCTCCTTCTCTGGAGGTTTTCAAAGCCCACCTGGTCAAGTTCCTGAGTGACCTGATATGGGTGGACCTGCTTGAGCAGGGGGGTTGGACTGGACAATCTTTAGAGATCCCTTACAAATCCTGCCATTCTATGATTCTATGACAGTTATACTCTACATTTAGAGTGAGATCTTAACATTTAAGAATAATTTTGCTGAGGATGAGGGGTCATTTCTTCTGATTTCTAATTCAGATATAATTTCTACTTTAGATGCAATTTAGAACCATCTGAGTTTTTATATTCTAGTTAAAATTGAAAATAATTGGTGCTTATTGATCTTGATTTACTGGAGTACATTCTAGAGTGAATCAAGAAATACTTCTAGCTTCTTTGTATGAAATACAAGCCTTTATTAACTTTTCTTGTTTTAATAGTTTCATGTTTAGTGTTATTTTAATTTGACTTTCTATATAATCTTTCCCCCCACCCCCTTTTTCTTCATTTTTATTGTTTTCCTTTGGTACTTGGACTATAGATATACAAAAAATAAAGATCAGAAATTATGGATCTGACACTGATTTTCATTAGGCCCATATGTAGCAGGGGCATAACAGTTTTTTCTTTAAAATGCACATGGACACACTTGGACAGCTCAAAACTATCATAGACCCTGTCAGGTAGTCTGCTAATGTATGTGAAGATATGTTTTTCGTAGGACATATTAAAGAAAGAAGAAAAACAAGCTGTCCTGGACACAGTGATCATGAAATGGATGAGTTTCATATTTTCAATATAGTGAGAAAAAGAGGACAAAAGAGTTCCTACCCTGGACTTCAGGTGACCAAACTTTAAGTCTTCAAGGAGTTATTTAGCAGAGTATCCTGGGAATCTGGTTTTGAGAGCTTAGGAGTTCATGGGGGATGGTCAGTTTTTTAGAAGTATGAGAGCTCACAAATATACTGTGTTATCTGTCAAGCAAATGGGGCAGAAGATCAGTTTAGCTGGACAGGGAAATTCTCATGGAGCTCCAGAAGAAAAAGAAACTCTATGATCTCTGGAAGCAAGGTCAGGCTTCACAAGAAGAGTACAGAGATGTGGTTCATCATTCAGGGAGAAGACCCAAAATGTGAAAGCTCAATTAGACTTGAAACTAGACAGTGTTTTTTCAGATAAAAATGGCTTTTTAAAGCATGATCTGAAGGAAATAATGGATAGATACTTGTTGAAGGTGGCCATCTGACTAATATGGATGAAGAAAATGTGGAGGCATTCAATGTATTTTTGCTTGAATTTTTAATAATAGACTGATAGACCTTGGGCTTCCTGGTCCTCTGAGTCAGAGTACAAGTAGCTTTTCATTTGCAGATATTGAAATTGGAAAGGACAAGCTGTATCACCTGAATGTTCACAAGTCCATGCAGCCTGATGGGATTCATTCCAGGGTTCTGAAGGAGATAACAGATGTTACAGCAGGAACCCTCTCAATATCTACCAAAAGCTTTGGGAGTCTGTGGAGGCCCCTGCTAACTGGAAGCAAGCCAGTGTTAGTCCAGCCTGCAAAGAGGATGTGAGGGAAGAACCAGGGAACTACAGACCTCTTAGTCCAACCTCAGTTCCTGGAAAAATTGTGGAGAAGACTAAAGTGGATACTATTGAAAGGCATTGAAAGAATAATGCAATCATCAGTTCACAAAGGGAAAGCCTTGTTTAACTGATTTGATATTCCTCTATGACAAGGTCACCTGCCTGGTGGACGAAGGTGGTGGATGTCATTTTTCTGGATTTTAGTAAGGCTTTGGATACTGTCCCTCACAGCATCCTTCTGGACAAGTTGTCCAGCTGTGGGATAAGTGAGTTTATGGTACACTGGGTGAAGAATTGGCTGAAGGGAAGAGCTCAAATAGTTGTGGGGAATGAGATTACGTCTGTTTGGCAGCTGGCCACCAATAGTGTTTCTCAGGGCTCAATTCCAGGGCCATTTCTATTCAATATATTTCTCAATGATCTGGACACAGGAGCTGAATGCAGCAGTAGCAAGTTTACTGATGACACCAAACTATTAGATGCTTTTGACTCTTCTGAGAAACAGGAGGCCTTGTAGAAGAATCTATACAGACTGGAGCATTCGGCTATGATTCATGGGATGACATTTAGCAAGTCCAAATGCCAGATTCTGAACCTGGGAGAGAATAATACCAGGCACAAGTATAAACTGGGAGAGGAGTATTTGCAGAGCAGCCCTGCAGAGAGTAATCAGAGGGTGCTGGTCAGCAGCAGGCTCATGATGAGTCAGCAGTGCCCTGGAACCTAAAAGGTAAACTCCTTCCTGGGAGGGATCAAACACAGGGGAGAAGGAATCATCCTTCTATATTCAGCATTAGTGCAGCCTTACCTTGAGCACTGGCTCTACATCCTAAGAAGAATGAGAAGGTTGTTGAATGCCTCCAGAGGCAACCTAAATGATTCTCTGATACATTTTAATTACTATTTCATATCATTATCCTAGCTATAACAGGATCGTCTATCTGATTTCAGGTCCTAAGTACGTGCATTTCTGACAGTAACCAAAAAGGTAGAAAAATTAGTTCATATCTTTAAATTAACATAGAAGTTTTAGTCATTAAGGAATGATCTGATCAGGATGCACTGCCAGTTTTTACCAGGTGCATTCCTACTACCTGAGGCTTGTTAACCTCATCAGACATTTGTTATGAATTACAGTACAGCTGACCCTTCTCTTTGGAGCCTAAGCAGAAGGTCACTGCTGAGTAGGGTATGCAGCTAAAACCCTTGCCATCAGGAACTGCCAAGCTGTATCTATGATTTACAGAACAAATACAGCCTTGTTTTACTGAAGATTACAGGAGTTTAGCAGAGAGTCCAGTGGGTTCAGAAGTAGTCTCTCAAGAGCAGTGAATTTTTATTTTTGAAGCATTTATTAACGTAGGGAGAATTTGATCAAGTAACAGTAGTGAGCTCTCTTGTTTCTGTATTATTTTGGTTTGTAAAATATGAACATCATTCAAATCAGATGACAAAAATAGAAAGACTTTCAGATCTATCTTTTGGCACCGATTCTTCCTCCTTTATTTTGTCTTTTGTGTGCTGAGATAGACATCTCTATTAACAGTGGAACTTTTCCCATTATATCTTGAATATAGAAAACAGAAAATATTTCTTTTTAGTTTTTCAAAATATACATATTTTTAAACTTTACATCTTGCATGATAATAGTGTTATGAAAAATAAAATTAAAAGTATATAAAACAAGTAGTTATTTTTTAAAAAGTTTGGAAAGTACCCAAATAAATACTGATTAAGTTTCATTTTCCCTAGTCTCCAATTGGTACAATTATATGTCATTAGCAGGAATAAAAAGGATTAAGTCTACAAGAACTGTAGATATAATGATTTTATCTTCTTTCTAATTTACATATCTTCTCCTTGTTGTTAGGATTACAGCTGTAGTATGATACTTGGAAAACTGGATAACAATATTAAAATCCACTAAATGTTCTCTCATTTTGCAATGTTTACTCCACAGGCCAATGGAAAAGATTTATGCTCAAAGGATGACCACTGCCATTATCAGTTCTCACTATGAACAAACTCTCCAGCATGGAGTACATAAATGGGCTTGTAAAGCTTCAGAGAATCTTCCATCTGAATATCGAAGAATATTCTAAAATTAGTGTGTATTCACAAATACACACTGTTCTCTTGGCATGTATATGCAGTGTATTGAATCTGTCCCATCATCTCTTTGCTAGATGTCCTTAGTTTTTTTATTATTTTTAACTTAGATACAAAATTGGCATCCTTCTCTTAGCGATGTTTGCTGTGAAAAGTAGAAAACCTATCAAGAAGCAAATATTCAGCATATACTTTAATGAATAATTAAATCAATAGCTGTACTGTCAAGCTCTCTGAAGAAAAGAAAACCAAACATTGAGGTAATTACTTAGTTATTGTTAAAAATGAGGACTAAAATCTGCCATATCTCAAACTCTTGGATTTCTATATTTTTGTGGGATCTGTATAAAAGAAACTTGCAAATAACTTGGGCAAGCAGATACAGTTAAACAATCAGAAAAATCAAACAGGCTTTCAGCCACATTTCCCATAATAAATCTTTTCACCCACAAAATCGGTGCAGCTTGAAATGCAACCAAAATAGTTCTTGATGCCTGTACACATACAACATATGAACAGCCTGGTGTGGATAGTTTGTGCAAAGCAAAGTCTGTTTCTTAGTATAGATTCACATCTTAATTATGCTACATACTTGATTTCCAGCAAGAAAAATGTATGACTGTAGTATGACTGAGCCTTCTTTTAATTTTTTCTAGTACATATTATCTGAGATATTCTTTTACTGGGCCACAGAAATACACTCTTTAAATCAAAGCGTATTAAAACAAAATTAACGAGTTCTAAAGATATGACCGTAGAATGTCTACAGATATTAAGTGAGAAGTAGAGGCTGAATTCTCTGTTCTCTGATTGATGTGCAAAAAATGAATAAAATATCTGCAACAATGGTGACTCGACAGCATGATTGTGGAATATTTTTCATAATTCCATAATTCTATTTTACATGGGGTGAATATATATATATATATGGGATTCTGCCTTGAAAGAAATTTAGGATTAATGAAAAGTTAAGCATGGATTTCAGTTCACATAATGTCTTCATGTAAAGTTTAGGTAATTTATACCTCAAATAATCATTATATGTTCCCACTATGGTCAGTAAAATGAAAGAAGTCCACAGATTTCTTAGGCATTTTCAAAAGTCTTTTTCTCTTGAATTGTCTAACTTTGTTCGTTGATATGAAGACAGTCTCCAAAAATTAGCTGAGAATTAGGAGCCTAAATTAAGGCAATTGAAGGCTACCCTTTAATACTAACAAACATTTATATTGTATGAGTCCCTCCCTCATGTTATGAAAGGACCTTGGTTCAGTGGAAATAAAACTGACTACTCACATTATCTTTCAGTACTGTTTTGCTCTTTTTTCATGTAGTTCCGATTTTGCTTTAAGAAAGGATCAGGTTTCTGTGTAGATTCTGGACTCTTCCACTTCAATTTAGAATTAAACTTTCTTAATCAGAGAGAGTTTTAGTTCTTTTTTTACAAAGCTTAGACAAACAATATTTCAACATAAGTTGTTGCTTCTAATAATTTTTATTGTTTCAATCTTTTCCAAAATGTCTCATAGAAATCTTGAAAGATCTTGCACAGTACCTGCCAACTGAAATTTCAAATCCTAAAAGCTATAGTTTCCTAACTAGGTAGATGTACAGTTTACTTACCTGTTTTTACCAAGTGCTTAAGTTGTGAAGTATCTGGATGGAGCTAGCTCAAAACATGGCATACTTTTCCTTTGTCAGTTTCTTTTTTCTCTATATATTCCTCATGCTAATTTTATTTTTTCTGCTTTATTTTGCCACTGTTTATTCTACTTCTCCTTTTCATTCTCTTAGTTTTATTTTCTTTTTTTAGTTTAAAACACCACAGGAGTCAAGACCTGACGTAGCAATGACATTGGCTGCAGTTACTTACATCTGATTTCAAACCTTGTAACCAAACAGAAAGATATAAGAGGAAAAAAGGTTTTCCTACAAACTTACTATGGCAACAAAGTAGATTTGAATAACTTCCCCAACAGTTTAAATGAATGTGTAATATTGCAAATGAATGCTGAATTAATTGTTAGGAGTAAGTACCCTTGAAAATTATACAGGCTAAGTGGGAGAGAAAATATTGAGAAAAAAAATGCTGCTGGGGCATTTATGAGAATGAATATGAAGAGAATTAGTGACAGATGCAGTTCCAGTAAAGCTATTGGATTGACAACAGTGCAAGGCATGAGATACCTTGGACAAACTTGTCCTAGGATAGTTTTTGGTTGGAGGAAAGTGCAAGCAGACAGTATTATCAGACTGTGAAGGCTGAGATGCTGTTTCTTGTTAAATGAAAATGATGTTGCATGCTTCAAGGAGCATGAATTGTCTACTGTCCTTAAAACCAAGTCTCTACTCTCTTCCTGGCACAAAAGTACCTTGTGTACCTTCCTGTCTTGCTTTTCCTATAACCTTTCAGCAGCCTCTTTGGTTGCACAAACTCTACCCAATATTTTCTTGATCTCTGGGAAAACTCTCTTTTCTGTCTGTCACTTTTGGAGCCTGTTTGCTTGTTTGCCTCCTGCTTCAGGTAAACTCTCAGTTCCTCTTAGGAATCTATGAGGATGAGCTGTTGCCATAGGCTCCCTCCTGGCTCTGCCACTGTGTCTCCACCCTCCTGACATTTCTGCCAGTCATGCATGTTTAGCTGTCCTTTGAAAATACATAGTTTCCTTCTGCTGTCAGTTCCCCTTGGTCCACAGGTTTGAAGCCAGGGATCCTTTCTTGGCAGCCTTTCTTGGCAGCAGCAGTTTTGCTGCAAGCCTGGGTGGTGCCCACAAAGTACATACAATTAAAAAAAAAAAAAAGATATTATACCACGCACCATACACATTAAGAACTGGAGAACAAGCTGCTGAAGAGCATTTCATGCTTGGTAGGGTCGGTATGTTTCACACAGAATCACAGAATGGTTGGGGTTGGAAGAGACCTCTGGAGATCATCTAGTCCAACCCCGCTGTTAAAGCAGGTCCATCTAGATCATGTAACACAGGAACATATCCAGGTGGGTTTTGAAAACCTCCAGAGGAGACTCCACAACTTTTCTGGGACTTCTCTAGACCTCTCTATACCACTTTGTCCTGTATAAAACCACATCATTTTATTTGATTCATGCAATGCATAAAATTATTGAGCCTTTGTTGTCTCGAAGTGGCATACTCAATTCTCATAAAAACAGACTTTCTAACTTGTCATGCCTCTGGTATAAGCCTGGTCTAAGCTCTGATATTACTATTTGCTCTAAACATTGACAGTTACTTCCAACATCAGGGTGCAAAGACTAGCACTTAGGAAAATATAAAAACCGGGAGAGAATGAGAGTTTAAGTAAATGTCTTCCATGGTGTGAGAGACACCACAAACTGCTGAATGATATCCTGTGAGATGAGAAACTTCCCTGTTGGCAAGACTATACTTTTCCTAGGAGCTTAAACAGAAGATTTAGCAAAGCTTTAGGAGTTAGAGGGAGATGTAGGGAGCAAGATGCAGTTTGAGGCAGAGCTGATGGTACAGGATATGGGGTGAGGCAGAGCAAGGGAATGTGCAAGAGCAGCTGCAGAGGCATCTCATGTGGCACTGAGAGTAGTGAGGTAGTAGCAGGAGCAACATCAGCAACAGGTCAGATTGGCTCAAAACAAACTCTTACACCTAATAGAAGTTTAAAATGTTAATTAATGAATTAAAATGATTTCAGGGGAGGAAAATCCTCAGTCTCTGAGGTTTTGTACTTTTAGCACTGTTTTTGCTTTGTTGGAGTTTTCCTTTGGAGTTTCTACTTGTTGGAGTTTTCTTTCTCTTAACAAAAATGCTGCTTGTAAACAATTTCAATCATGTTTTAAAGGGGAACAAATTAGTCATCTGAACACTGGAATGTTCACTATACTTTTCAATGATTTCTCTACACACACCTAGCCTGGTGTTTTTGTTAATATCCCTTTAAAATTATTTTTAATTTTCCTGAGTTATTCCATGTATTTTTACTGTCTTCATAGTCTTTTCATCATCCACAATTTAAATTACATGGATTATGTTTTCTCTCATTTATATGAAAAGATACTCCCTATAAAGAGATCTCCCTTCGAAATAAGCTCAGTTACATAATTCTGGTTTTCTCTTTTACTCTTCCTCACTTTTGGAATGAATTATAACTCATTTGAAATCTGTCAGTAAAATTATTTAAGGTACATTTAGTTACATTTCATATGACTGAGTTTTAACCGAGGTAATTTAAAATTCATTATTTAGCAGCACTCTGAAGTTGTGTAAATACTCCATTGTAATGCATGACTGATTGATTTATTGATAAATATGGCTTCTTCAAGGAGGAATAGGGGTCAGTATATATCATCCAAAAGCTATTAAATTGAACTTCAGTGCCTCCTTAGGGTGCAGTTTGGCAAAATAGGTTCCAGTGAGTTGATAGGTTGTATAGTGTATCTGTATCTAGAGGCAGGGAACATTAGCATCAGTGGAGTCTTTGAAAGTAACATTGGGACGAATGTAATAAAACCTGAAAATAGCAGCCAGCCATGCAGTGCTGGCAGATTACAAAATCTCCTACCATTTTAAATGTCTGTGCTGCACTCCTCTGAAGAGAAAGTGCACCAAGACACATCAAGAATTTATTCTTTTATGAGCTTTGATAAAGACAGTGTCCTGTGTGATAATACAGGAAGGAAAGTGTTAAACACTTACTCTGTGTATAGCAGTGTTTAGCAGTGAACCTTTACATCCAGTATGATTAGTATCCCTTTGATCCTACTTCTTTTGATTTTAACACCTCTGATACAGATGTCCAAATGAATCCAAATACATTTAAAGTAAATATAATCTGCCTTTGAAGGGTATTCAGTTCAGCTCTGAGAAGTACTAATAAGAACTGGGTTTTGTAATATAGTCTATCCATCACTTTCACGTTGAAAAATGCAGAAAATAGCCAGTTCCCTGAAAATGAAAGTCTCTAAGGATAGTTTTTCTCTGCATCTGCAAGTACATAAAGCAGGTAGATACAAAGCTACTGAGAGCTGATTTATACTTTAATCTAGAGTTCATACTGATGTATGTTCACATGACTTTAAACTACTCAGGCTTGCAGTGATGATACTTCTCAGGACCTTTAAACATCTCCAGAGAACCTTACTTGATCCTCAGAAACTCGTGGGAACCTAGAGATCACCTAGGTTGCACAAGCAGTAATCCCATTTAAAGAAAATATGTACTGCCTGACATGTGATAGAGTCTTTGAAATAGGCAAAATCAATGTAGCTCATAGGGTTATGGCCAGTAAATTCTAAGATGAACCCACAGCTGAAACAGGCCTGGCCAATTAGTGATTGAGGTAACGCCTCTGCGAATAACGTATTTGAGAAGGGGAAGAAGATGCCGTGTAGTTGCTGAATGGCAGTGGCAACAGCGGCAGAAGGGAGTGAGAATATGAGAGCATCATCTCTGCAGACACAAAGGTCAGTGGAGAAGGAGGGGGAGGAGAGATTCTTCTGTGATCTGTGGTGAAGACCATGGTGACGCAGCTGTGCCCCTGCAGTCCATAGAGGTTCACAGGGGAGCAGAGATCCATTTGCAACATGTGGAGGACTCCACAACAAGCAAGTGAATGCCCAAAGGACATTGTGACTTTGTGGGAAGTCCACCCTGGAGCAAGTTTGCTGTCAGGACTTGTGATCCTGTGGGGGACTCACATTGGACCAGTCAGTTCCTGAAGGTATGTTTTCCATGTTGGGGCAGTGTGTGAGGAGCTGCCCCTGTGGGAGGCCCCATGCTGGAGCAGTTTTTGAACCCTTTGGGAAGGACCTACATTAGAGAAGCTTGAGAGGGACTGTCTCTCATGGGATAGGCCCCATGCTGTAGCAGTAGGAAGTGTGAGGAGGCTTCTCACTAAGAAGCAGCGGCAAATTCCATCTGTAATGAACTGACCATAATCCCCCATCCCTCATCCCCTGCGCCACTAGAGGGGAAGGAAGGTGAGTCCTGGGAAGAAGAGTTGAGGGGAGGTGTTTTGAGATTTGGTTTTAATTCTGATTTCCCTGCTCTGTTTTAATTGTTCATTAATAAATCAAACCTTTTCTCCCCAAGCTGAGTCTGTTTTGCCCATGATGCTAATTGCTAAGCGATCTCCCTGTCCTTATCTTGACTCATGAACCTCTTCTTATATTTCTCTCTCCACTGTCCAGTTTGGGGGGGGGGGGGGGGGGGGAAGTGATAGAATGGCTTGGTGGGTATCTGGCACCAAGCTAGGGCTAAAACACCACGTTATATTAATCTCTTCCTGAGGAAGTTTCATTTAAAACTACAGATTAGAGATCTTTGGTGGACGTCTTGAGCTCAGCCAGTGACTTTGGTCTCACAGCAGTAGAAAATACTATTTTTGACAAGGATGAATTATTTGCTACTGAAAAGGTGAAATTGAAAATTATAAAGAAATCATGGGGAAAAGTTACTTTCTTCAGCTGAAGCAAAAAGCTACATCAGACTTATTCTTGCTGCATTTAGTTTATTACCTGTAGTTGATCATCTATGTTCTAGAGGTTTTATCTCGTCAGTAGGTCGAGACAGGTTCTCCTCCTACTCTGCCCTTCTGAGTCTGCATCTGGAATATTGTGTCCAGTTCTGGGCCCCTCAGTTCAATAAGAACAGGGAGCTGCTGGAGAGAGTTCGGCACAGGGTCACAACGATGAAGAAGTGGTGCATCTCCCTTGTGATGAAAGGCTGAGGGAGCCCTCTTTAGCTTGGAGCAGACTGAGGCATGACCTCATTAATGTTTACAAATATGTAAAGGGTGGGTGTCAGAAGGATGGAGCCAGGCTGCTCTCAGTTATGTCCAATGATAGGACAAGGGTGTTGTACTAGTGCAGGCAATATTCACTGAAAGACATAGAGAGTCTAAGTAATGCACGTGCAGAGACATACACAGGCAACGTAGTACAACCACCAGAGTTGACTCAAAGCCACCCTTCCTTTGCTAGCTACCTCCTTAATATGCTGCTTCTACCCATGAGATCACCCAGGGCCCAACTGATTAGCTTGCAGCACCTGTTTCTGAAGTAGCTTGCCAGCTGCATTAACTTATCCCTACCATCTTTATTCAAGCTGGCTGGTCCAAGCAACATCTGTGCCTACACAAGGGGAAATGGATATAAGCTGGAACACAAGAGGTTCCAAAGAAACACAAAGAAAATTTCTTCACTGTGAGGGTAATGGGGCACTAGAACAGGCTTCCCACATGGCTTGTTGAGTCTCCTTCTCTGGAGACATTCAAAAAACACCTGGATGAGTTCTTATGTGACCCACTCTAGATAGTCCTGCTCTGGCAGGGGAATTGGACTAGATGATTTTTCTAGGTCCCTTCCAGCCCTTGAGATTCTATTATTCTGTGATTCTTCCAAGTGTAACTAAGAACACGTGATAGAACAAGCAACTGATACTAGTGACAGTAGTACTGAAAAATAAAAAGGCATAGATGTTTATTGGCAACAGCTTGCAAAGGACACAGCCTCATCTTTCAGCAAGTGAGATATAAATGCCATATTTGACTGAATCCCACTTCATATAGGCTTTCCCTCTGCTTTTATAATGTGTGAGCAGTATTTGGCACAGTAAAAATGGCATCCTCCTCCTGTGAAGTGGGTTTGCTCCTACAACACCTGTGAATAGGCTCCATGCAGGATGATTCAGAGAACGGAGCCTCCTCCAGATAGGCATCAATTGTACTGCTTTGAATCAGATATGGTATGATTTTTTACTTGTTGCTGTAAATTGGTGTTGTCTGCATATCTATGTGTCAGTTTAGCCTACACACCAAAATGTTATCTGCCTCCAGTTCTCTCAGAAAAGAAAGATGCATGTCTCAACACATAAGGACTATTTATCCAGCGAGCACTCAGTGAGAGTCTGGCACCTCTCTCTACTGAGACTGTTATAAATCTAAATCCTTTAAAAGGATATTGTATGGAAGCTGATGATTTCAGAGGGCCACAGCTGCTTAACATGCATTAGTACAAGTAAGTTTGTAGAGACCTTTAGATGCTTCAGGTTTGGAAAGGTAGTGGTAGGAGGGACAGGATAAAAGAAGAAATATTCTTTCTGGTCTGGTCAATCACTGATAGAAGATTTGTGGTTTCATAGTGTCTTCCTATGGTTTTTTCATCCGTCTCACAACCCTCTCAATAGTCCAGTTGTATTTTAACCCCGATCTCCACCAGTATGGAAGGCCCAATCTCTGATATCAGACATGTTTTTCTAAGTATTTTTCTAATAATTTTTCCAAGCATTTAGAAAAGGGGAAAATATATATTTTTATATGTTGTACATTTGTGCACATCTGTTGGTCAGTCTGCTTGGGTATTCAGGGTTGCAAGTCAAGGCCTAGCACTCAGTCTGAAGGTTTCTTCTTGTATTATGACACTTAGAAATCAGAATGAGAATGCTTTTCAACTGTCCCAGGCTGTCGGAGGGAATATTCAATACCATATCAACATCATGCTCAGTGTATAGCTGAGGGAGCTGGCCAGAATAGAGGAGCAGTGGAAGCCATGGTTTTCAGTCAGGACTGAGCATCAGGTTCTGAGTAGTGAGCAATTACATCATACTTGCTTTGTATATTCTTTTATTAGTATTATTCTTACAGTTGTTTCTCCTCCCCTTGTGTTTCCTATTAGATTGTCCTTACCTCAATCTGCAAAATTTTGCCTTTTTATTCTGATTCTTTTCCTCACATCGCTGGGGATAGGAGGAATGAGTGAGTGGCTGCATGATTCTTTGTTGCCAACTGGGCCTAAACCATGACACTGTACTACAGCTTTGCAAAATGTGAAGAAGAGATGAAGTGTTAAAGGCAACCTCATATTGTACTTCTGATCTTATTTTATTGCCATTTCCCATTTATAGCAGATGGCTTTAAAGCAACTATTAGCAATAACTTCATGTATGTCTGTTTGTGAGTAAGAGCAAGAAGGAAAGATATTACTTACTAGTAATAGCAAGTGCTGCCTTCTGCTTTTAAGTATTAGACATACTGAAGCTATTGGCATGCCTGGTGACACCTTCCTTAACCCATATTTCCTTAAAAGAAGCTGTAGCAGTTATTATAAAGAGGGTGTTAGGGACATCATAAACCAAAATAAAATTAATCTTTAGAATGCAGAGGATACATTTAGAAGGAGCCATAGAGAAAAATGATTTATCAGAAAACATCACTGGGCATCCAGGACCATTTGTTAAATACCATGAGGCATGTGAATATTATCTCTTTATAGACCTGAGAGGGCTCAAGGGGCTGATAAGACATAAATTCAAGCTAGGAAAAATTATAAGCTTTTAGTTTGAAGGGGGAAAAAAATACCTTTTTGCTGGTTTCATGAAAAAAAGGTGAATAGGGGAACCTCCACAGTAAGCTAGAGATCACAGGATTTATCTTTGTTTTTTTAGTCACTTTGATTCATGGAAGGGAGATATAGCATTTCCTAATGCCATGGTGTTTGTGTTAGAAAGCATTAGTGTAATTTTATAACAAAAACATTGAAATTGAGAAGGACTCTGCTCCTATTTTCTCCAGTCATTTCCCAGTCCCTCAAGCTCTGTTTTCTGTGTCTTCGTTCCCTCATCTCACCCATTGCTTTCCTATCACTCCAGATTAATCTTGCTCACCCTCAAAAGATTGATTTCTACCATGTCATGACTAGGTTTGTTTCTGGGTCCTGTATAAGGCTCAATCAACCCACTGTAATTCAGTTTCCCTGTCTGTCCACTGTTCTTCCTTTCCATCACTGTTACCTCTGTGAATATATTCCCCGCCCTGTTTTTTGTTATCTACTGTACAGACATTAGATGTTTTCCAGAGCAATAGTCTTGAGCATAGCTTTGTCCTGGATTTCAGGCTGTTGCATCACTTCTTATGGAGGTAGAATGCTTCAAGCATAGAACTAGGAACTCAAGAGAATCACTGAGGATAGAGTTAGTAACTTGTTTACTGTTAAAAGCAATACATTACCTATGATTTTCCAAGATTTGTACTTTGATTGGATTAAAGGGCTTTTTTAGAGACAATAGAAGATACCTTTGTTAAACATGGAACACTGTAATACAGCATGGTTTTTTTTCAAAGCACTAAACTGATAAAGGAGTTAAATTTTCCTGGAGAAAAACAAAAAAAAAAAGGGACCATAAAACTTTAGTCATACACTATTACATTTTTCCCTTTACTTTGCTTTTGGAATTGTTAGAAAACTTCCAGCTGATATCTAGGAAGTAATACTCAGCATGAGACAAATTTCCTGGATGAGAAAATAATGCTCTATATCGTAAATGTTTGATTAAGTTCTGAACTTAGAAAAAGGACTTTCATTGGGAAGTGCAAATGTTAACAGTCCAGTTTACAACCTAAACTTCTTTTAAAATTAAAACATGTGTTGAACACCTTTGTGTTGGGTTTAAGTGGTCAGGCTTTGTAGCCGGAGAAGGGGCCAGGGCGCTGCAGGGATGGCTTCCTTGAGAAGAGATCAGGAACTGTCTTCATGTTGGACAGAGCTGGTTGCAAAACAGCTTCCCAAAACTAAGCCCATCAAGAGCACTGGGGATGATTCTGTGACAACATATTTAAGAGAGGATGAAAAATAATGTGCAGCAACTGTGACAGAGTGAGAAAATGAGAAACAGCTGTGCAGGCACAAACATCAATGAAGAGTGAGGTAAAGGACTCCGGGTACCAGAGCAGAGACTCTTCTGCAGTCTATGGAGAATGCTATGCTGAGGCATGTCCTGCTCCTAGAGGCCTGGAGACCCATGGTGGAGAGGAGATCTACCTACAGCCTGGGAAGAACCCTGTGCTGTAGCAGGCAGAGACAACCTGAAGGAAGATGCAGCCTGTGGAGAGCCCAGGCTGGACCAAACTTGTGGCATTAAGCTGCAGCCTGTGGAGAGCCCATGTAGGAGCAGATTTTCTGTCAGGAACTGTGGCATATGGAGGACCCACACTGGAGTAGACCATTCCTGGAGGACTCTACCCCATGGAAAGGACTTATGCTGGAGCAGGTCTTGAAGAACTGTGGCCCATGGGAAGGACTGATGTTGACAAGTTCATGAAGATCTATGTCCCATGGGAGAGACCTCACACTGGAGCAGGGGAAGAACATGAGGAGGAAGGAGTGGCAGAGAGGAATTATTATGAATAGACCACGTTTCTTATGCATCTGTGCTGCTCAGGTGGTGGATATGTAAGAGTCAGGAGTGAAGCTGATCCTTGGAAGAAGCTTTGGTGGAGAGAAGGTTCCTATGACAAAACTGTTTCACCCATGACAGTAATCTTGTCTTTATCTTGCCTCATGAGCTTTTCCATCATATTGTCTCCCTCTGTCTGAAGAGGGAGACAAGTGAGTGAAAGAATGGCTTGGTGGGCACTTGGCAGAAAGCCAAAGTCAATCCAATAAGATGTTTTATGAAGTCAATGTTGTTGGTATGGATTCATTAGTGACATTGATTTCCTAAATCATGTTTCTCTTACTCAGGCTGGATTAGCAGTAGGTGAGAATATTATGGGCTATTTGGCTCTCTGACCTCAACTTGAGCTTGAGTTACATACATACAATTTAGGGAATATTTAAGAGATTTAATTTTTCCAAGTAAAAAAAAAAGTGAAATACATAGAGAAGGCTTGTTCTTCAGCATTTTTTTCTCAGTCTCCAAATACAAGCAAAACCAAACCTCTGCAATCTAGCAGTAGCAATAACTTCTTTCTCCTCTATGTTTGCTTTATCTTAATTTTTAAAAGACTTTTATTTTTATGTCTCTATGTATAATTTGTATGTTCATTAGAATTATTTCTTCAACTTGAACTCTAAACATTTTGAATGGCACAAATCAAGTGCAAACTTACATATGTCATTTCTATGCCATATACCTGTAAACGTGCAATGTTTGGTGCTGATAATTTTCTTAGCATAGGGGGAGCATACATATTTGTAGAATTATCATAATAATGTGAAGCAGTTCAGTAAATTTTTCTAACAATATTTGCATTTTAGTATAATAAAATATTATCTAAAGCTTTATTTATTTATTTATTTATTTATTTTTAAGATCACTGCTCTTCATTTTAAGGACACATTTTTTCTACTGAGGGTATGATTAAGCTCCTACTGATGTCAGTAGAAGAAGGACTTGGCTTAAAATAAGCATGTAACTCACATTATCATTATGGTATAGTAATTACATGCATCATCAAACTAGAATGTGCCCCTAGGTGCGTTCTAATGTAAACTCTAGTGTGTATCGTACATACATTCTGTAGCTCATTTTAAAACCTGTGGATAGTATTTTTTATTGGAAAATTGCAGATTTGGGAATGCATTGTATATCAGGAATGATTATTACCTGCTATAAGTGTGAATTTCATTGTACTGCAAAAATCTGTGATTGTCCCTCTGCACCTTTGTGCCACAGTATAGAGTCAATGACAAAAGCCAAAGCAAGCTCAGTTATTCCCCCTAAAATCCAGGTGTGTGGAATCGGTGGACCCTACCTCAGCTCAAAGGTTTAGATCGTACCCTGGTTATATCTAGCATCTAGACTAACTTTTGTCTCCATGAAACTGGCTAGCTTCTGATTAACCTGGTGTGTTATGCTGAGGCAATGAAGTTATCCTTAATAAGATACTTTAAATCTCTGTTCAATGATAATACTTGGAAATGATGTTATTTTTTTTTACATATATCACTGATATTTGGGTTTTTTACAGCAACAAGTGAAGATACTGCTGGCCTCTTTAATGTCCTTTTCATGTATTATACAAACCCTTTACTCTCCTGCATCAGTGTCAGCGATGACATCACCTGAATATTTTAGATAACTGTCTAGTTCACATAACATTTTGTGTTGTTGCTTTTCCTCTTGTAATAACCTTCCAGGAGTTCAGAATTTTTTAGATTTTTTAGATCTGAATCTCTGACTTACATGCTTTCCCAGATAAATAAATGCATGACACACAAAAAAGGAAATTGCCTATGTCAATTAGATTCATACTTGTTCAGATCTCCCTCCAAATTAGCCATATCTAATTTAGCTGACCGTTACTTGGCACACAGTTGATGTGTAACAAGACTATGAAAGACTATGAAGTGACTGTATGTTGTATGTAGTCCTATTTCACAGTATTATATGTTATAAAATGATAACATATTCTGCATATTTTCAGTCCTTTGATATTTCTACATGCCCTTCTATGTCAGCTCTCTCCACTGATTGAAAAGGATCAAGCAAAGGAACTTAGCTAAGTAACTTAAATAACTTAGATGCATACTGAGGTAAGTAACAGGAAAAAGGTATAGGAAAGTTGTGTCTTAGTAAAGAACAGCTCTGACTGAAGAAGTGAAACACTTGACCTGCATCTTCAGAGGTGTTAATATGGATCTCAGCAACAATAAGAGTTAGGCACTACAGTTGTTCTCTACTCTGTGACCCCTCAAACCCATAACTCCTCATGTCACACCACAGATTCTGATACGGTTTCTTATCCAGGCAAAAGGCTTCTTAAATCTGTGCTCTACACTTTATCCCATGTGCACGGCTGCAAAATTCAACCCATTTTTATGTGTATGCAAGAAGTAGGTGGGAAACAAGCAGCAAACCTTCTGCTGAGTAATGCATGCTCAGGTGAGGGGAAAGTGCCCAGCCAAAACTCCCATGTGGGTTGGTTTGGATATTGATTGTCAAAATGTATTGTCAAGTTCTCTACTGAATCTCTATAAAGCAATTCTGTGACAGCTGTTTTATTAAACATACATAAGTGAATATAGAGTGGACTTTTGATCTGAACCTCAGCTTCCTGCTCAAGTGAGGCCTAACATAGCTGTATTCAACATCGGCATATGTTGAATATGCATAGCTAAATTAAAATTACTTATTATATGTTGGAAGAAATAATTGTTATATTCCTTAATACAATAAATCTATAAAATCTCAATGGACTCAAAAAGAATAGAAGAAAAGCCAGAGTGGATTAAAACTTTCATCTGTACTTGGAATCATTCCATAATACAACTCAGAATGAAACACTTAAGACACTGCAGCTAAAACCAAGATAAATTAAGATGGATGGGCCTTGGTAAATGCTCAGAATTAACTCTGGAACACAATTTTGAAATAAATGTTTGTTTTGAATAGAAATTTTGTCCTCCACAAAGTGGATACAAGCTCAAGTTTCAGTATATCATGTCTATTTAGCACTACATTGTGTAACTACTGACAGTCCTAGTGTCAGTGTCTGTTTTGTAGAATATTGCTCAGAGCCACCTTAATTAAAAGTCTTTTGGAAAAAATGTTGAGAGCAGAAAACAGTAGATTATGCTGTTCATTTCTTAAATTCTGAAAAGCAAAATAGGGTCCAGAGTTTTTTTATATAGTTAGGTTTCCTAGTTATAATGCATAGTATTTCAGCTAGTGAACATCTTAATCTGTTTTGTAAAATCAAATAGCATGTAGTAAAACATCAAAATTAACCTTAACTATATATATATTTAAAACATAAAAAGCCAAGAGAACACATAGATTTCCTTATTTCATTTCGATTTTGTCTAAATGTATTCATAGAAATGCAGAAGTTAATATGTGGTCCTGTGAATTCCACATTGGAAGCTACTTTTTTAATGAATCATTTATAATGGAAGAACTGCTTCAAAATTTTTCTACATTTAATAACATTATTCTAAGAGATATACTAATCTATTGTCCTTGCTAGAATTTTGTGCCTGTAAAATTTCTTTCATTAGTTTTACTCCTCTGTTACTTTTGGAAGGTGAAAGAGAAGTACTGCATTTTGAGTGAGTAATTGTGGAATCACATATCTGCAAGAGTTCAGAAATGAGTATTGCCTATTGAACAACTAACTAAAGAAAACATCCTGAATTGAATTTAATTTAATTTGAGTAAGTAAAGATCGCATTTTAATAAACTAATCTATGTGTGCAATTTTTCTCATTTAATTTGTAGCTATCTAAAATTAGATAGTTAGTCTAAATCTGCTGTCCAAGCTGTTTTCATATTCCATAAAGAGTTAGACACCTTCAGAGATAGCAAAGATAAATCTGCTTTTGGAAACACTTATCTTTCTTCGCTAACTATGTAGAAGGAGCCTAAATTTAAAGTAGACATCCAATATTAAAATTAGATGGAGTCCTATCAAATGCTTTCAAGGGGGCTACGTATAGTCTGAGGTAAGAGTCACTGTAGAAAGGTAATTACAGTCTCTCTTCCTGTTAAATCCCTTACCTTTCACATTTGATGAGCAATTAGATGATCAGAACGTTTACAAGCAGTAATGTAATTAATGGAGACCATAGTTCTTTCATAATTGAATTCTGTGAGAACTTTACATAACAATTAATTAACAGTGGTAAAATAATCAGGCCTGGGAGCTCATTATGTAAAGCCCAGCATGTAAGAAAAAGAAATAAGTGAAATGGCCATTTATTGTGAAATCTGTGAAAACATCTTTAAGCAGAGTGAGCAAAGGAGAGTCACAACTAAGCATGGAAAACGGGAACCAGAACTTTGTTTCTCATTTTCATTCTCTTATGCCAAAAAAAAAAAAAAAGGGAGGTACAGTGAAAGAGTCTGATACTAAAGCAAAAATATGAGTAGAAAAATGACATCAAGAAATTGTGGAGGTGTTGTGTAAGAACATAACAGAGGTAGAAGAATATAATATGCTGGTACAATGTTAGTTGACAAGGAGGTAAGGCACCAAAAATTATTTAAAAAGACAAGATTAATTCAAGTGTATTGAGAATTATATTAACAATTATATGTTAAATTTTCATGGATGTTTTATCAGTAATTTACATGTCTACAGGGACAGGAACTGAAGTTGAGTCTGAGCATGTTTTGTGGACTTATTGAAACCGGACTTCTCATGAATTTAATGAAGGTAGAAGACAAGAAAGATAGTGTCTGGAACATGCTCACAGATTCAATTTCTTCTAGAAAAACTGAACTAAGGACATCAGTCAAAAAGGAAAACTTAAAAACTAAAAATTGAGTTTGGATTTTTGTATCCTGCAGAAGCTTAGAAAATAATTACTGAAAAGTTTGCTTTAACCAGTTGGCAAAACAAATGCATTTCAGTTTGTACACTATTATGTTTTTTGTCTTTAGCATTGTTTTAAAGTACCAAACTTTAAGGCATGCATACAATTCAGTATGGTTTGGAATAAGCAGAATTTTACTTGTCCCCAACTCTGAAATTGAATGTATTTCATTATACAATACAGTATCACTTTAATTGCACTTCTCTACTGGGATCCCGTTCTGTTTTATATCAAGAACAAATATGTTTTCTCTGTCAGAATATATGTGTGAACCGATAAGACCTCTGCATATCGGGTCTTATTCATTACTGAAATGTTAACTTTCTTGTTAACCTAATCATTTATGTCAGATTTCATTTCTCAGTTATTGAATTCTGAAAGAACTTTCATGCTTCCTTCCATGGAGCCTCACATGGGGATATGCTCCACATAATCATCTGCTATTATGGAGATCCAAAATACTTGTTTATCTTATGCATAAAAAGGAGTCTTTAGAGTAATCAAGCTGTTGTAACACTAAAAACATTGTGTGCTGGGCTTTCTGATGTGTCTTTTCTTTTGTACATACCTCCATTCTTTGGGTGCCACTGTCTATTTTCTGCCATGTAACTTCTTTGGGAAGACAGTTCACTTTATTTTCCTTTGTAGACAATCTAAGAGAGAAGGTCTTAATAGATGCTAACCATCTGGTTGATCCTAGGCAGGATGGTAATAACAATGCATGAGAAGATTGTAGTTTGACTTCTTCCTAGAATGAAGATAGTTTCTCAACACTAGTATTGCAATGGTAATATTACAGTATTTCACATTAGATGAGACACAAAATGTGTAGCTTTACTAGGGCAAAACAACGGTTCACCTAGTTCAAGAGTCTTAAAAAATGAGCAGAAACAAATGCTTAAGAGAAAGGCAGAACGAAAGTTTTGTAAACTACAGTTATTCTGAGTACTTTCCCAGAAACTATTGTTATTAGGTGCTCAGGAAGCCCCTGAATGACCTGTTGTTTCTATATATCTAAGAATCCTCCAAAGATTGCTATTGAATGAAATTGACCAGTGCGTTTGAGAATGTGTAAACTTTTCGTGTCACAAACCCTTTGACAAGGCATTCCACAGCTTAGCTAATTGAAATTGTTACAATTAATGTAATCTCAGTCCTAGCTGAAGTAATTAATTGGTAGAATTAAAATTCAAGCCCTTGAGACTCTGTGATTCCTTGATATGCAATCCTTAACCAACATACTACATAAAGATTCTCTCTCCGTCCTTGGCACTGGCCTTACTGCTTTCAAAGCGAAATAAAAAATACAACTGACAGCATTCCATGGCTACAAATGCTTAGCTATAAACTGCTTTGAGGTACCTAGAACAAGAGAGAAGCAATAAAAAAAGGAAGTTAATTTCATTCCCAGAACAATTTCTAACAGGATCTCACAAGATCCAACATTTTGATAGAGCTGCTAATTAGGATTATTATAATGGCAGCTGAATGTAGTCTCTAAGGACCTCCACTGACATTTGTTCACCTTTTTTTTCATATCTTAATGACATCATAACAATGTTATTAAAGGATTTACTCTCTTCCTGGTATGTCTGTTTTGGCATCACTAAACACAATGGAAGCTTGGAATGCATCAAAGTGATATACCTACTGTGTCACAGAAAATCCACAAAAATATGTAACTATCCAGTAAATATGATTCCAGCCATTCATGTTCAAATTGTTTTCAAGATTCCAAGGATTTCTTTTCAAGGAAAATTTATGTGATAGAGAATGGGTTTTTTCCTATGTTCAATTTCCCTCTTGTCTTACTGAAAGGCAAAATTTGCCCATTTCTTTTAAAATTGACCAAGGATTCAGGCCACATCATGTATAGAGACTTACAAAAGATATTAATCTTTGCCAAAGTTCTTGACATAAGAACTGCTTTGCATTCAAGATGATCCTTGTTCATACAGCCTTCAGAAAACGTGAGTGAGCTTTGAGAAAAATAAAATTTTCTCCTACAAAGTTACTATGAAACTAGTGGGTGATCATATCCTATCCTAGATGACTCCACTCTTAGCGATGTTCCACTTTTAATGTAGCCTTTGGATGGAGAAAATGGGCTCTCTGAACTTCAGGAAATGAAGGAATTGTGTCAGCAGAGGTAAATGGGTCCTCCCTTCTCTGTGTAGATGTGGATGTGGATAGATGTGAAATGCATGAGTAGGCCCTCAGCCTGTAGATATTCTGATTGTTATCTTCTCTTTAGTATTGCTAAGTCTATTTAAATAGACTGAAAAATATGTGTTGGTGGGAATTTTTCCTCCATGCCTCTTTCTTACCCATGAAACATGAACTAAGTATGCTCCCTCTCACAGTGATAGGCACCTACTCATAGCAGATATTTAACTGAAAATAAGATGGGAACAAGCATAACAAAATATATAGCTAAGTGCTCCATAAAGAAGAGAAAAATTGCATCTGTGAAATGCAGGAGCACAAGTACTATGACAGAAATATTTTCTGATATTCAGTAAGCCCTGATATGTCTTTTTTCAAGTAGGGCTAAATCTCATCCATACACCAGGGTTACCCTTTTAAACACAGCAACAAACTTCTGATCATATACTTGTATTCAGTCTGCCTACACTGTTCCTATCCTCATCCTACCTTTGTTGTCAACTTGCACTCCATTCCCTCTTACCGCCATTGTCAGCAATTATTGAAAAAGATACAGTTCTTTGTTACTGGCACAGAAACTGATGATGGTCCTTTAAGCATTTGAAGGCCAAATGACAAGTTGTCCTTAACTAGAAAGGAGGCTGTCCTGCAACCCTGTACTGTTCTCTATGTAGGACTCCGTAAGATTATTGGTAGGCATAGAAATCTAACACTTTTGAACTAAAGGAATTTAAATGTGAAATGAAAACCAAATGTATGGAAGAGCCAACAGATACACAGAAACTTGTCTTTTGCTTATTAAAATAACTCTTACCAATACCTGAGACTACTTTTTTTTTTTTTCCCTTTACTTTATTTACATCTCAGGGTATTATTTAGAGCATGCAAATGTGATGTGTCCCACAAATCAAACCTGGCAACTCATAATCACATCCTGCTGTATATGATTTGATATTCATAGACAATCATTGTCACTGACAAAAATGTGTGTATGGGAGAAACATCTATCATTCTGCTATACAAATTAATCAATAAAATAGTATGCATGAGGATGCTACAAACAGATAGATAATGCAAATAGATGCTAATTAAGATAGATAATTCCTTTTCTATTTCTTTTTCCATGTCTCCAACCTCAACTCTTCAACACATATCTTAATTTTAGCTTGTTTTCCTCTGCCTTCCTTTTTCTAAAGTGATATACTTTAATATGAAAAAATATACTAAATGCAGAATATTTTAGAATATGTTAACTACTTTCTACCTGAGGTTCTAAAAGTATGTTGCTCAAATTAAGTAAAAAATCTTCCCAGATTCAGCTTAAATGGGTTTCTGAAGTTCTAGAAAAGCTTTTGTTTCTTGAGTAGGAAAATTAATGGTGAAATGCTTTTGAAATTTGCTCAGTGATCCTAGTGTTTTATATATTGGTGTCATATATTTGAGAGATTTGCTTATTACATGATTCTTTATCTCTCTGTATTTTGTACAGGATTTCATGTGATTTTTAACACGCTCCAAGTTGTCAATGAGTATGCTATATATCCATATACTGGCATAAACTTTGGATAAAATGCGTAAGAATATTTTTCCAAACCTTTGAAGACTGTGCATAAGGTAAACAATGACCTTGGACTGAAAGAAGTTGGGAAAGCGTGGGAGAACTTTCATGACAGTAATAGTTTCAATGAAGAAAGTGAGTGATTTACCATAAACTTTGTGGAAAACTATGTCCTCTTCCTTGCTGGAATCCTTGTTTTTTTTCCAGCAATCTCTCACCTAAAACCTGTGCCCACCATTTTGATTATAAGGCTAAAAAGTTACACTTGCTGAGGGCATTCACTCACATGCCCTAAGGCCATGGTGAAAATGGAAGAGTAAGTGACAAGCTTACCTTCATAAAGATTCTTTTTTCCAACACAGAAGACGTATATTCACTCTCATTCAAAGGCTTTGTTCTGTTCTAACAAAGTAGAGTGTTTGCTTTTATAAATTTGGTCATGGATGCAGTTATGAAGGACTCTTCTTCATAACCAGCAGATAGTATATTCTGTCAACATTATTGGCCTTCAGTATTTGTTTCTGAAATAAGGCTGGACTGTAAACTGTTCCGCTATGACCTCTGTTCTTTCTAAATATGACAGCTTTTTTTTTCCCTACTAAAACAAATGATAGTTCCCCTTTACATGATTGATTTGGAAAAGGAATAGTGTAGAAATTAAAATACCTTTAAAATTTTGGCTATCAAACTGTTACAATCTGCCATGTGCTATATTCAGATTTTAGTCTGAAAACAAAAAAGATTTCAACTTCTGTCCTCTGAGAACGCTTTGATTTCTGTGTGTTTCTAATGAGAACAAGGTAGTATTTTCCAGAAAATGAAAATTTCTTGTTTTTGAGCTTTTCTGAGGTAGATAGCCATAAACATCTGTTATCTATTCAGAAATAATTACCTGTTTTTCTTTTTTATGCCTAAAGAACAAGGTTGTTATTTTACCTATTATTTTTTTTCTTAACCTTTCTAGCTAGGAGCCTGACAGTTGCATTTTGTAAACAAAATGTTATGAAACCAAAACATCATGAAACAAAAACATTATGAAAAGAGTACTTTAACATTAATTGTTCATGACATGATATTTGAAAGACACAACTTTGACTGAGCTTCAAAACTTTTCTCAGAATTTTGACTCTTTCATAGTGCTTTAATTCCAGCACTGGAATGACTTTGCACTATTCCACCTTAGGCTTTTTAATTTTTGTGGGTTTTTCTACTGGGCCTGTGGGTTTTTTACAATAATTCTTGCCCTCATCTTTGCAAGGTACTCATAAATGTTTCCCACCTGCATGGTCTTCACATTTTCTCTTTTTATTATGAAATTATTTACTATTTCTTTAATTATCTGATGACCGTAAGTTAGAACTATCCTATATTGGTTCATATTACTGAAAATTTTTTATTATGGATATTTGAGTAACAAATGTGCATTACTAGAAAATTAAAGCAAGTGAGCACTCTCCTAGATGCTGAGGAATTCTGATTTATGAAGGTGATGGAGCTACAGAAAACATATTAACCTTAGAGTACAAAAAAGCAACACAGAATGTGGTCAATGTGGGAAAAGCATTTCAGGGCATTTCATGTGTGTGTTGAGTTTGGCTGAGATAGAGTTGGGAGGAATTTAGGATATTAGGAGGAATTTCTTTACTGAAAAGGTTGTCAAGCTTTGGAACAGGCTGCCCAGGGAGGTAGTGGAGTCATCATCTCTGGAAATGTTTAAGAGATGGTTGGGTGTTGCAGTTAAGAGAATGGTCTAGTGGTTAATAGGGCTAGGACAAGGTTGGACTCAATCTCTCCCAGCCAAAATGATTCTATGATTCTAATTGAAAACAGTCCTTACTTTACCCTAATTAAAGTAAGAGCATATTATAAAGTAAGTAATATTTCAGAGAGAAAAAAATTGATGCAACTAGCCATTTTTTAAAGATTAGATGAAATTATTTTATTTTATTATTATCATTATAGTTGCTGTAACAAGCTGGTTTACATTTGGATTCAGGAAAGCGTCCATCTTCAAGAAAACAATAAACAATAGTACTTAAACACAGAGTGACCATTCTGTTTGATGGGACAATTTATGTGAGCAAACACTGGAATACACTACAAAGAGCATAATAAAAATACTATTCCATTTTTTTTCTGGTCTAAAGTTGTGAGGAGTACTGTAGTTTACACTGTTCTAACTCTGGAAGAGAATTATACATGGCTGTTATATAATAATTACTCTAGGGCCACCTGCTATAAATCTAGTCATCTATAAACTGTGAAATGTGCAGCAATTTCTCATCAAAAAAGTAGAACACATTTGTTTTAAAGAAGAGACAAAAGACATAAATATTTTGTGGCTCGATGTCACATTCATTGTCTAAAAGTAGAGTTTCATATATTATAAAAATTAATTCTGTTGGCTCAGAACATGTAACATATGCCGAAAATACAGGCCACTCCTGGTAAATTCAACAAATACTGAATTTCACACAACACAGTGCAGCAATGCTCGTTAGCAGTTAATAGATTCTAAATTTGGAATATGTAAATGTATAAAGACAAAAAGTGGCTTAATGAGGATGAAGATTCTTGCTGTCACTCCTTTTAGATAAGTATTGATGAAACACTGAGACCATCAGTGTTTCCATTTTGTTTCTTTACTAAGTCAGAACTAATGTTAATGATTGATTGCTTTTATAAGAATGAAAATCTGTGTCCCTGAATAGTCAGTGTACTGCTCAGGCAAACAGAATGGGTCCTGTTATTTTGTGTTTGTAAAGCAACGACTCCTTTGAAAACAAATGTGACAGAGACAGCAATGTGCTCTGTACACAGAAAATGCAAGAAAAAGAAAAAGTTCTTGCTGCATGTTGTAAGTAATAACATTGAAGTGAGTGACAGGATTTTTTTTTTCTTTTAATGGAGCATGGATGAGATCCTGAGAAATTCCAATTAGTTGGATTGGTGCTAAATATGGAGTAATTCCAGTATCACTCCAATGCTTCTATAAGCTACAGAGTACAGTCAATTACAATAAAGAGAAATTGACTGCTGTGAAAATAATTTTAACAGGCTGTAAAAATAAGTCTTCTGTTAAACTTTGGTTCTTACACTGTACCCTTTATTTTAATCATTGGTCCAATCTATCAAAATGTTACTGCTGACCATTAGCTACTCATTTTCAACCTAAATAACTAAAATTTCACCAAAGGGATCAATTTATTCAGGGACTCCTATATGGATGTTACCTTTTTTGTTGTTGTTGTTGTTGTTGTGGACGTGAATAAATGGCATGGAAAGAATTAAATGCCATGAGAACTGGAAAGTATTGGAGTGAGTTTTGGTAAGGGAAACAAACTGTATTTTTTAAAAAAAATACCCAGCAAATAAGGGTTTTTTTCTGTCTAGTCAAAACATTCAATGTTTGAGATAACATTTTGTAGTGGAGTTTCCTCATAGTGATGCTGTTGAGAGAGATTGGGAGAAGAACACATTCCTTTTAAAATCAATTGCATGTGATTTTTTTCTTTCACTTTAAAATATATATTCTATCTTGTATATAAACAGGTAGTTTGAAATTGTGTGTATCAGAAATCCTGCACCACTGAATTTCTCTTCAGTAAATTCAAAACTTAAATTCTCTATTAAAAAAAGCAGTTCAAGTTGCTTTTGGTGTCTGTGCTGTTGATGTATCCTTCTGATTTAATTATGCCAAGCAAACTTCTATCTGCATCGCAGATCTGAATTATGGCAGTTTCTTAGAAACAACTATATTTTATAATTTCCATTTGTGCATACCTAAACAACATTCTCAGTCATACCTAATAGTCCCAGCACTGCATGGAAGAGAAAAAAAACTTCTGGTTTTTTTCTGTTTTTCAGAGCCCAGCTTCATGTCTGGGTACAGGCAGCTGCACAAATGCAGTCTTTGTGCACTGGTCTAGGACTGTATGATAGCATTATCATGTCCTCTTAGTGAGGCCCATTAGCTTAGGCTTGACACAGCTCTTGCTATGACAATCTGCCTCCGAGCTCAGTCACAGTGCACAAGTATCTTTTGCACTCACACATATAGACTGACCTGTAGGTAACATGCAGGTGGTAATGTACCCTAAACATTGGATTCTTAGCACTGGGATTTCATATTTCTGTTCTTTGGAAGTAAATACAACTTTATTCTTCAAAAGACTTTTCTGCAACTTTTGTGTCTGGCCAAGCCAAAAGGAAGTATGTCTTCCTCATCACTGGAATTCAAGTCATTTCACATATCAAGTGCTTTAAAACTACATACATGTGTCACGGGCAATGTAAGTTACGTTCAACCATGACAAGCTTTATGAATCTTCAATTGCACACTGTCATTAAACCTCGTTATTCCCATCTTAATCTTAGTAGCCTAACACATCCTTGGAAAGCATACAGTATCTTGATTCCATGCTTAGGCAGACTATGATCTGAGGACTAGAAAATGATGCTGAAACACTTCTTGTTCTCTCATACAAAAAAGCCTATGAACACTAAGATAAGTGTGAAAATGTGAAATATAGGGAACTTGGCTAATAAAAAAGAAAAAAAGATATTTGTCTAACAAAAAAACATCTGAATTTAGATCTTTTAACTTACAGCTTTAGCTGAATCTCAGTATAAAAGACAATTCCCCCAGAAACAAGGTGCTTTTTTCTGGGAGCATATGGCAGATTCTAGGCACAAGGAAACCAGCCCTTGATAAAATTCAGTGGGAATATCTATTCAAAGAACCTACTTGGAAAGTAGCCCAGACATTTGGACAAACCTCGGTTCAGTTTCCAGTTGTTACAGTGCCCAATAATGTAGGAGAAAAAAGGCAGGAGACAGAAGCGAAACTGGTTAATACATTTCATATCTCCATGGACTTCCAAACCTACAAATAAGTGAAATTATTTACTAGGGAAGATAACAAACACTTTTAAATTCAGGGAACAGAATCAAGGATCTAACATTAAAAGGGTTGATTTTCTATGTAGCTGAAAATCTTTCTGGCTCAGTAAAAATTGAGAGAACCGAGAACAGTTATATACTGTGAATTCTCCAAACTTAGATATACAGAACTGAAAATGCTGCCTTTTGTAGCAATTGACCTAATTGTGTCAAAGAAATTGAGGCCCTTATTGCAGATGATAGTTAACAAAGAAAGCAGAATTTTCAGGGTAGTACACATAGGAAAGATGTGGACGTAAATATTATAATGAAGGTAAAATTTAATATTGCACAAAAATATTTTGCAGTACAACTAAGAACATTTACTTTCAATATGCAAATTGCCAAAGCTGTCTTCAAAAGTAAGAGGGAGGAGGTGGTGATGGAGGAGGATATAAATGTCTTGATAGAGGACTGTTTAATCACTAGGCTACTGTGTTACACTGTTACTAAGAAGAAAGCAATTATACATGCAGGATGCTATAGTTCAAATCTGTATTTTCATAGGACAGAAGAGAGCTGATTTAGGTCAGGCTGGTATAAAGTGAATCACTGCTGTATTTTTATCGTGCCTCAGATATGTCTGCTGACTTTCTAAGGCGTTATCTGCCTGAGTGATCATGAGCTGGTCTTTTTGTTAACTTTGGTTAAAGTTGATTTCATATAATAATTTGTGGTTTCCTGAACATGAAAACTGTGGTGTATGATGTTTTAAACCATTCTCTTGTGCTCCCCAGAAAGACATAATATAAAAAGACTTAGTGAGAAAAAAGTAAACGTAATTCCTCTGCTAATCTACTTGATCCAAAACTCCCTCCTCTGTTTCTGTTCACTACACAGAAGTCCCTATCCTCATTACATCACTCACCAGCTGCCATTGCTTTGAAGTCATAGCCAAAACACCCCATGGAGATGCTGAACACCTTTTCACTCCAAGGCACAACTGCTCTGCTCTCAAGCCTGTGGAGTTACAAAAGGGACTCCTACTGCCCAGATGTGTCTTGGCATTTTGTGGTCTTGGAGTCAGGAGGGTTCTTAGTAGCAGGTAAGTGTCTGGTTTTTGGTTATTTGACATTCCCTTAAGGAGTATGTACGGGAAAAGGCCTAACAAAATTAAAAAAAAAACACTAGTAAAAAAAAAAAAAGTATTTTAACCTAGTTAAAGTAGCTCTGTAGCTTTTAATTTATATATGTTTCTATCTTGGGGTCCAGAGTTGAAAATACCCAAAACACAATTATCATTTATTTTCTTTCCATGGGGCCAAAAAGAACAAAATTTTAATCAGTTATGTGTACAAATAACATGTGCTTGTATTATAGCATCACTGACAGCTCTCATCTGTGAAAAAGCCTCTCTTTTAGCAAACCATATCAGCACATACTCTGAATCATCCTGCAGAGGTTAAAGTCAAAATAATCTCATACTGATGAAACAAATTACTGGAACCGGTTGAACAAGCAGATGAATAGGAAAGAGTGGTGATTCAGTGGCCAGTAATTCAGGTAAAACTGCATTATTCACTGCCACACAATAAATATTTTTGATCTCCTTAATTATAATGACCATCAGAAACAAATATTTTGTTGTGGCCAGTTGTTGACAGACCTTAGCCTCCTGTATTTCAAGCTGGTCAGATGTGAGCCAGCTCAGATCCTGAAGTCATATAATCACAGCATCATGTAACTGGGCCTGAGACAGCCATGTCCTTCTACAAGACACTTCAATCTTATTTCATCTTTTGGAGTAAACATGTCTAGACTAGTTCTTTGGTGTTTTATACAGAGGTTACAGGAAACTAAGGCTAGCCGTGGTTCAAATGACCCTTGGAAACACAAACAGCCCAAAGTTATCTTATTTTCTCTGTTGTTGCCCAGATCTTATGAAACCCACAGATATTTGACATGGTTTGCATCTGAAAACATTAAAAAACCCTCTTGAGCAGGCAAAATTCAACCAAGATGCCCCAAAAACTGAACAGACCTCAAGAAACATGTTTGCAAACCCACACAAACATCTACATTTTAACAAAAGACAAATCTAGCAAATTTAGCCAAATGCCAGCTTTTGTTAAGGATGTTTCTTGTAACTGTAAACAAACATACTAGTTTGATATACAGCATCTGTTACATTTTCATGAACTTTGAACATAAGTTCCCCACTTCCTGGTTGGTTTCACAACTCAATGGCAACCTCCCCTTGGTTTTTATTCTCATTGTCTTATCATATTTGTATACACAAGATCGGTCTGTTAGAGATTCAGAAAAACAATCTCCTGGGGCATCTAGTAGTAGTCCTTTTTGCCTTGAATTTGTTCTCCAGTTAAGCCTGTAATCTTGTGAGTGAATTATTCTAATATAATTAACCAGAACTCCATGCATTCAAATCACTACTGTGGACAAATAGTAACACAGTTGTGTTAAAAATTGTTCACAGAACAGCTAAGTCTGGCTACAGATGCAGAACTTGTAAAATGCTAAAAATGGTAGGGGGGAGGAGATTTTTTTTTTTTTTTTTTTAATAACATCTAAAACTGCAGATTGTCTGCTCACTATTAGCAGTGTGCTGGGCTGGCACCCAGAACCAAATAGATGTTTTCAATCACTGCCAGTGTCACTGTAAGAATAGTAAGCAGCTGATAAAGGCTTTTTGATGTGTTTATTCCAAGCTTATTTACTGTCTTTTGTCCTTCAGCATATATAAATTGAATGCATAAACCCAATATATTTTAAGGATTAGTCATTTTAGGCATAAATAAATTTTTTTATTAAATATTTCTATTATTCTTTTCAAAAGGCAATGGAAAAGAGATACTAGAGGTCTGGACTGCTCCAGTTTGCTTTCTTGTGCTGTTAACAGCACTTGGTTGTACAGTCTGGAATAACTCTTTAGACTTTGACAGTTGGATGAATGCAAGACGAAAGGATTATTTTTGTGCTGTATGGGTTAAACATGGAAAGGTATAGCTTATTAATAATCCAAAGCCTAATTAAAATTAAGCTCTATGATAAGACTTCTAATAGTACACATCATACAGACACAGGATGTCACCACCACAAGCTCCTACACAAAATACAGTCTGGATATGGGAAAGGAAGAAACCCATTCCATGCACAAACTGTGTTATTTGCACTGTTTTTTCTTTGTTCACCAGTATCTTTGAATCACATTCTGCAAATGCAAGCTGCATTTGCACAAGCTGCAAATGCAAGCTGCAAATGCAAGCTGCATTTGCACAATTTATTTTGAGTAGAAAAATTGCCAAATCTGGTTTCTTGAAGGCACGCATCACTCAGGGGATGGCAACCACACTACTGGCAACACATGTCTTGGTTTAGTGATGCACAGCTGCAACTTGAAAATTGCCTTTACTGCTTTGAATAAGGAAGGAGATATGCTAGGAAACATACACTGTTTTCTTTTCATTTGAGTTCATGTGCATAATCTGGGATTGTATATTATGTATGGTATGTGAAGAGTGTGATTGCATTTTATAGTGTGCATCAACATCAGAGGGTAATTGAATTTATGAGCAACTCTTTGAAGGAGAGGAGGGAATACATGAGCAAAATGTGCAGGTTGAAAATAAATTTGCTCTTTTACTTTTGTCCCTTTGCTTACCCCGTGATAATTCAAAACATGTTTTCATTTTTTGAATACATTTATAATGACATTACATTATCTGTTCTGGCTGTCCTGTGTGACATGAATTTGCACTTGATGCAAGTGAATTTTAAATCACATTGAAATATCTACAATTGGACAAGATGTTGAAAGCCGGATAATGATTATGAAAGTTAATACTGATAGACTTTAAAGAGGTCTGACTTTTGAAGAGTGGATCTTTCTTAATGTGGGATTAGTACTTTAGCCCCAATGTGGGATTCAACTCTGTGGGGCTTGGAGCATTGGAGATGAAATTTGAGATACAGATATTAATTGGGAGAGGTAACAGACAAAACATGAACTGTGCTTCTGACTGATGGGCAATTCTGTGGTGAAGGGATGAGGGGTGGAATTTAACACCCCTTAAAAATTGATTTGCAAAGGCGAGGAGTGGAATGTCATGATTTGACATGAAGTCATTTCTGGTAAGGGGGAAGGGGCTGTAAAGATGGCTCCTGCAAGAAGTTCCTCAAAACTTTCCCCAGCTCTGAACCAGATCCACTTCTGGGGCTGAGCCAAATAGTCACCTCTATGATCACTTTTTAAGAAGAAGAAGCTGGAAGAGGAGGTTTCTTCTTCTTCTGTCTTTCCTTCTTTTCCAGCTGGTGGTGGTACAGGGACTTGGAATAGAGAAAGAAGTGACCATGTAGACCCTAAGGTCAGTGAGGGAAGAGAGGAAGATGAGATGTGCTGGAGCAGAGACTCCCCTGCATCCTGCGGAGAGAAGTGGTGAAGCAGAGATTCGTTTGCATTTCATTAAAGACCCCACACCAGAGGCAGTGACTATGCCCAGAAGAGGCCATATCCCACGTGAGGGATATTCACAGAAGCTGTAACTGTTGGAAAGAACCCATACCAAAAAGAATCATTAAACACTGTGTCCTGTGGGAAGGACCCTATATTTGCAGAAGCTGTAGCTGCTGGGAAGAACCCGCAGCAGAGAAGTTCATTAAGGACTATGTCCTGTGGGAGGGACCTTGTATCAGAGCAGGGGAAGAATGTCAGGAATCGTCCTCGTCTGAGAGGAGAAAAATGGCAGAGGCCATCTGTGAGAGACTGACCACATCCCTCATTCCCTACCACCCTGAGCCGGTTGAGGGGGGAGGAGGTAGAGATATTGGGAGCAGTGAACTGGGCCTGGGAAGAAAGGATAGATGGGGGAGGGAGATCTTAAAGTGCTGGTTGTAATTTTATCATCATCTTGTCCTGTTTTTTATTTTTTTTTTCTATGCTATTTCTTGTATGAAGCAGAATAAACTGTTCTTACTTTCTATGTCGAGTAGAACTGTAATCAGCAGTGAGCCCTCCCTGCCCTTGTCTCAATCCACAAGATCCTTGGTTATCTTTTTTTCCTCCCATCTCACTGGGGCCTCCACCATCCTAAGGAGGGTGGGAGTTGATGGGGGGCAGTGAGCAAGAGGCTGTCATAGTGCTTCATTGCTGGCTGGGCAAAACAGTGACATTAATTGGCCAATTACAGTTATCTAAAACAAACTGAAATTATAAAGCAAGACAGAAAGTTTTGAAATCTGCTCAAGAGAATGATGAAAACTGGTAAACATTTTTCCTGCTTTTTTTTAATTAAAGCTAATGAGATTGTTAAAAATAGGTTAAGAAGGCAGCTTTTGAAGAGATGGGTCTCTGGTATTTATAAATTTAAAAAAAAATATTTCTAAAATCTGAGTTAAAAATGTTGACCTCAAGGATGTTGTCTCTAAAGTTCAGACTCAACAACGGCTCAGGATGTCGTACTTGCCTGAGAACCAAGTCAAGGTGTTTGTTTAACATTACTAGGCATTACTAAATATTGCTGTACTTTCAAATTACTGATTGCTATCTGTTAGGAGTTGATATAGTCACCTTTGGCAAATAACGATTTTTAGTGACTGTGAAAATAGATTGAGGGGGTAAGAAAGTAAGTCAAGATCTGTCCCAAAAGGCTTAATGAAAATACAAATAACTTATTTACCAAATGTAGCTAATACCCAGCAATTTCCATTAAAAAACAACATTTCTACCTTCACGTCTGTGAACATACTGATAACTTGTGAATCCAAATACCATATTTAAAGTGCCTAAGCTGTCTGCAGTCTAGTACCACGTTTGATCTGACTAGTGCATGTATATTTGGGTATTTACTTGCTGTCCTGCTTAAGTCCACCCATGAATGTAGATTAAAGAGATGGCTTAAATGACTCCTCATAGGTGAACTCACCTGGTCAATATTCACATCCAGAATGTGAAATAAGGGCACTTACAGGAATATATGGTAGTATCTTGGAGAGGTTACATTATTTATTTTTCTAACCCACTTAGCTGTGCTAGAATGGAATAATTGAAATTGTTATCAATATTTTCATAAGAACTCTGTCATAAAAGACTCTGAGATTTGCTAATTAGTCTAAAAGAACTTTAAAAATTGTAAGAAATATGAACATTTTTATATGAACTTTTTTAATATGAACTTTAAAAAGTTAATGAATTGTATGTAGTGTATTTTTCTTGTGTAGAAAGGTTGAATAACAGTAATAATAACAATTTGAATGCACTTTCTCTGTTTATAAAAAGAAGATAGTAAATAGGCTTATTTTCTTATTCCTAATAACAGAAGATTATACCCAGAGCAAAATAAGAAACCAGCTTGCATGAGGACAGTTCTGCTTTTTACAATGAGATGTACTTTTGTCTCAGTTTTACCAGGCACACATTAATTCCTGCTTTCTTCTCAAGTGGCACTGTCAAAAGCAAACATCATTTATACCTGTCACACTACTTGCTTCTTCATCAGCTTAGTCCTGACTGCTTGTTGTGAGTTGCTTTACTGATATAATGGTGTTGGGAGAGCAGGAAATAATCAACAATGGTATTAAGACTGCACACAGGGAGCTCTAAAAGCCTGTTGTGCTAGTGGACAGTGTGCTAATGTAGCCAGAACCTGTGCTGTCTTTTGATTTAAAGCTTAAGTCATAACACAGAGGAGAAAGGAAACATATTTCTCTCCCTGATTTTAAATTTAAAATGCTAGAGTGACTGTTTGATAAACTGATATATATGCAGGTTTTAAACAGTTTAGAAGGCTTTTAGGCTTTTAGGATTCCCCAACCCGCCCCGCCGCCCCGTAATATTCTTCTAATTAAATTTCATTTAAAGCATATTTGTAGAAAGTCTGCTAAAGTATGTTCAGATTTGCAGGTTTTAAAATGTTTCAATGAAATCTCTTAGAGGTATCAGTAATTTGAATGTACTAAATAGGAGGAAACTTCCTGGAAAGAGAGGAAAATTCCCAAATAAATATCAAATTCATCTAACGATTAATTGGATATTCATGTCCTGTCTGAATTATCCTTGTTTCTCTCTTCCAACTCTGATTTGAGAGTAATGAATATTATAAACAGAGACTTTGTCTTCTTTTGAATAATATTTGGTCTAAAGCAATAGGAATAAAACAGAACAGAAGCCATCAAAGTCCTGCAATATGTGCAGAATTTTCAGATGGGTTAAAGCATGTTGAGCCTCCAGATTGTAAGTTAAATGTTTGGCAAAGAGTATGTCTAGCAAATCCTACTCCTTTTTTGGTGCTAATATAACTTACAGAAGCCAAACTCGAACAGCAGAAGTGACTTTACTCCATGGAGAAAGAATAAATGAGTGACATTTACAGGACATTATATTTTATGCTGTAAACCTCTAAAAACCAAAATTGATATTCAAGAGGAGAGTTCGAAGTAAAATAATTATGCACTTTGATATATGATAAAACCAGTTATTCCATAGCATCACCAGTTTAGATATGTTTACAATGACTTAGCACTGTAGAAGATAATTGCCTGTGGAAAGAACACAATTCATCGTAAAAAATTGACTGCTGCCCTATTCAGCACAGTTTTCAGTTCAGTTGGAAAGAAAATCCTTGTACTGAAGTCTCAAACAATTTGCATTTGACCTCGACAGTTACATGCAGGGGAACTACTTAGATGTTTTGATTGGCCTTGTCAAAACAGAAGGCCCACACAATACATTTTTTACTTATCAAAACTCACGTCTATAGGAAATGAAACCTCACGTCAATATAAATGCAATAATATTGTATCTTGTGTAATAGCAAGAGTAGATGGAAGTGGAAAAAGAGGGATTATGCATTTATGATACCAGACAACTTGATTGAGCTAACTTTTGAAGGCCAAACTACTGATCTGGTCAATGAGAGTTTTACTTTAACAGTTTCAACCTTTATTTTTTACGTAAATTTACTTAATACAGAGTATCTGGAATCAATCATTTATTTTCTTTCTACATATTACTGGACAGGTCAAACAAGATACAAACCTGAACAATGAACTACAGGATTTAGTTTAACTAAAACTAGACCTGAGTAAAGCTAATAAGAATAGCAGCAACATTTCCTTAATATTCTTCAATTTACCATATAGACATTAAAATCTTAAAGCAATCCCTTTATTTTCTCTTTTCTTCTGTTCATGTGATATATCTAACCTTCTTCATTTTTCCCTTCCATATGCTGTATTCTTCCCCTTCATATTTAGCTTCTAGTCTGTATTTTCTCACTCTCTTTTCTCTTCTTTCCAGCTTTCATGCAGTGGATCTTGATTTTTTGTTTCACATTACCATGCAGTTTGATACTCTTTCTTCTTTCATAAAACTGTTCTGTCTTTTCTTTCCTTCAGTCTAATATAGTGTTTTCTGACATGCCTCTCAGCAGCCTGGTAAAAATCTTATCACTGAGACTTGTACTCATCTCTTTGTGTTACAGGTAAGTACAGTTTTTAAGGTCCTTTCCCAAAAAGTAAATGGATGCAGAAACTACAGGTAATTTTCCTCAGAACAATTTTTAAAAAATAAATATTAAACTATTTAAAAAAGGAATTGAATATAGTCAATTTGGGGCTTCTTAGGCTGGATGTCATTAAGTATTTAACTTTTCTTTATTTAATTGTGTGATTTTCTAAGAAAAATTTTCTCTGACTACATTTGTATATAACATATATCATAGCTGTTAATACCCTGTATGATTTTGCAACTTATATCAACAATAAGGCTGGCAGATTAGTTAGCATACATTATCTTAGTAATGATTTGGTAAAAACTCTGGAAGCAACTCAGTTACTCGAACATAGGCATGTAATGTCAGTTTTGGACATGCCACAGTATTCTGCCAGCTACTTCACTTGCTGATCTGGAAAGCTACAGGTCTCAGACCAACAAAAGCACCTCAGATAATAATGTGAAACTGCTAGTTCAGACAGCTGAATTGTACTCCACATCTCAGATATTAGTTTGAATTAATGTAGTGTTAATTTGGAGTTGGATCCCGTTCTTAGAGTCATTATACTCATTGTTCCAGTATTAGACTTCTCTCTGATTTCATGTTTCAGATGGGACACAAAATAGGGATCCTGATGACATCTGACTGCTGGTGATTACCTGATGTTTTTAAATTTAGCTATTTTAACTAGGGCTATGCGTGAATTCCAGAATAACTGTATAACAATAATGTTTATTATCTCTGAGTTGGTAAAAGAATTCAGAGTCTCTAGAAAGTATATTACTGTTACTACTCACTTTGTTATATCTCAGATACATGTACATGTGTGTGCACACAAGCATGCATTACCTACATTGTAACCAAAAGGAATTAATGAATCAACGTTGGAGAGCAGTATTCCTTGTATATTCTTTTTACCAAGTGCCATCTGTATACAGTATAGAATTGCATTCAGAGGTGTCATCAGAATGACTGCAAAAATACTTCAGTGTTCTGTGATCCTGGTATAGCCAAAACAGTCTAAAGCAAACACTAACAAAGTGTCTCCTATGACAAAATAATATATTGGCATCTATCTTTATCTTATCTGAAGATTACCTCATGTTTCATGCTTTCCCTAGTCCCTGCCCAACATAGAAAGTGAATTTCCGACTGGCTCATGACATGGTTTGCTTATTTTTCCGGTGTTATTTCTAGGTTAAGCCTTATTTTTATGTTTCTTCAATGCATGTCAGCTCATGCCAAGGGTCAAATAGATTAGCCCTGGAGATATGATTGGGAATAATGCAGAATTAAATGCTGAAGATTAAATAATGTCTGAATCTACAAATAAAGAAGAAAAAAAGAAAAAAAAATTAAAAAATTGTTGTGAAAAATGGAAAGCTGGCATTGATTCCTTTTGACTCAGATGAGAGGGTCAGGTCAACTTCTCTTTGCTAGTGAGGCATGCACTCTGATCTTGTTGCTAGAGACGGTCTGTGCTCTGTGTTTTGCTGAAATTCTCTATTATTCAGCAGAACAGAGCTAAAACCCTTAAACTCCCTGTAAGTGCTCCTCAGTCAAAGCTTTACCTTAGATCACCAGCTACGGTTTTAAAAAAAGATAAATAAAGGAAAAGATAGGATAAAATCACCACCAAACTACTGTCAAATTATTTTAAGACACTCAGTTCCAGTCAGTTGAACTGACTGAAAAACATGCTGGAAGAAAAACAGTATAGTGGAAATGAACTTAGTGAACTCAAAAAAAAGAAACAATAGCATCAGACAATGTAGACTGCTTCCCTGAGCTTCCTGTCAGGCAGTTAGTCCCTAAATCCCAACAGAGCCAGTGAAGGCAAACAACATTTTATAAAGCAAACACAGAAGTCTGAGTCTTTCCTGTTTTTCATAATGAGGTCACCTGAAAAATGAGCTAGATATCTCTCAGGTGTTCGTTTTCTGTTGTCTCCTGCAGCTGTTATGCAAAGAAAGGAAGAGTTTCCTTTCCTGTTATTTGGGTTTTTAACAGATCCTGTGCATATTAACAGTGAAGAAAGAATGAAAAACATGGACTATGCAAACAATTTCTCCTTATACAGGTCATCAATGCTATGAGTCAGAAGAGGAAAATGGAACTGAGGATGTTGGGCAAACACTGAAATTACTCACAAATGAGTTGTAAATTGCCCAGTTAAAAAAGTAACAACAAGCTTGTGCGAGATGTTTGAATGGCACAATATTATTCAGGAATTGCTTGTTTTTGAATATTGTAACTACAACAACATAACCTCATGCATTGTTCAAAACTGAAAGGAAGTCCCAACAAAGTACTGTATAATTCTTATTATGAAACAAAAATTAAGTAGTGAGTTCTGGAAGCATGTAAAACTTTGTTTAGCACTGAATTTTTCCATTTTGAGAGTATCATTTATGGAAATTTCTTACTCTGGAAAAGCATCCATAGCATCCATTTATATTTTAGAGGCATTAGAATTCAGTGATCTCTGACTGAGAAAAATTTCTTGCTGCTATCTATATGAGAGATTATGTTGCACAAGTCACATTGATCCAGGCAGCAAATCGTCACTTGAAATAGGATACATTATCCAGAAGCAATTACAAAATGGAATGGCTATTAAAATAGCCCAAACATAACAACTGAAAGATGACCCATAAAAAAGAGGAGAAAACAAATAGCTACAGACCCAACATAAAACTTTACAGGGCAAAAGGGAAATCTAGTTCTTAACATTTATGTTAACTGCACCAGTTTTACACCAGTATAATCATTAACTTCAATGTGGCTGCTTTTGTTCATCCATGTGAGCTGGGTCAGATTTGAGCCTACAGTATCTCTCCAAACTTGTTAGCAACCTGTGTACTAGAGAAAAGTTCTTTTAACAGTTCCTAAAGCTGGCCTTTACCAATGCGTGGGTATATAGCAAATCAACTTTTACATTTAAATGATTTGCAGTGACTTCATCTAGAACACTGTAAGTACATTGTTCTGGTTAGGAGCTTCAATGGTGAAAAGTAGAGGTTGTGGATTTTTTTTTTCATACTGAGAGCATTTGAGGTGGGATTTGTGAGTGAAGACATTTCTTTATGTAACTGTCAGGAAAAGAATATTTGATAACATCAAAATAATCACGCAAAGATTATTGTTATGCAATCTCAAGAAAGACATTGACTTTCATTTCTGCAGACTGAAAGTAGAAAAAAAAATGAGCAATTTTTATTTAATTTCACATAGTCACTGTAGCTTTTTGCCTTACTGAAAAATCAACAAACAAAACTCTAGAATGTGTCAAAGGTGATCATAATCATTAAATTTTAAACCACAGATATATGCAGACATTTACTGCCTGATTGGGTTCTGAAAGATTAACTTAGCATAGGAGCTGTAAGTTCAGTTAGATGGCTCAAGGGGCTAACGTGTGGCTGATTTATTATTCTCTGGGGACAGAGGGAATTGGAATTTGACAGACAGGATACTCTGTACCCACTTACTGGCAGAACATTAATTCCCAGAAGTCAGAATGTATGCATTACAAGCAATACATCTTTTAATTTTGTTTTCTTTTTTCAAACAGTATACAGCTGAAAGTAGCATGGACCATGCCTGAATACCTAAATAAATCCTGTATTGTGAACTGGTGCACAGGAAATATGGCTGTCCAAGAAACACTTCAAGGAAGGCTTGCAAGCATGCCTGATTTAATGCAATGCACTAGCCAAATCTTTTGATCTCTTAAGCATCACAGGACTCTGAGTAGCAGAAGCAACAACAGCATGCTTTTCTGGGAAGAAAGTATATCAGATAAAGAAAATGTGAGTTATGGAGATAAGCTAGATTACAAGTTGAGAGTATCTGTAAAATGGAATCCCGAAAATGCTCATCATAACAAGTTAGCTTCTTCCCTACTGCACTTGACTCATCTAAATCTTGGGCAATACTTGCCTATGAGGAAAAATTTTTCTTCCACATATATAAAATCACAACCTTTAAAATTAAATGTCTTTCAAAATCTGTTCCAAAAATGAAGCTTTTAAAGGGACCAGATGCTTTTTTTGACACTATCACACTAGTATTTCTAAACAACTTATATTGACTTTATTACCATGGAGTAAAATCTAACAAGAACCATGAATTATATGGGACCTTTGGAAAGTAAAGTATAATTATATGGCATACACACATGGAGTTTATAGTATCATAGAATCACAGAATCACAGAATGGTAGGAGTTGGAAGGGACCTCTAAAGATCATCCAGTACAACCCTGCTGCTAAAGCAGGTCCACCTAGATCAAGTCACACAGGAACATGCCCATGGAGGGTTTTGAAAACCTCCAGAGAAGGAGATTCCACAACCTCCCTGGGCAGCCTGTTCCATAGCTCCCTCACCCTCACAGTAAAGTTTTTCCATAAGTTTAAGTGGAACTTTTTGTGTTCCAGCTTTTGTCCATTACCCCTAGTTCTATCATTGGACACTACAGAAAAAAGTGTTGCCCCATCCTCTCGACACACATCTTTTAAATACTTGTAAGTATTAATGAGCTCTTCCATATCAGAGACCACAATAGGTAAAAATACAAATTTAAAAATTAAGTTGGAGACTTTTCTGGTGACCATTGCAGTACTTTCTCAAAGTCAGTGTTTTATAATGAATCATACTTACAGGAAAGATATTATTGACAGAATCAGAGCCTTAGTTTTGTCCTCTCCACTCTTGCTGACTTTAAGTGCAATATCCCACGTAGCACTGAGTGAACCAAGCAAGGCAATAAATAAAGCAATTGGGAGTATTCACTACTATGTCTTCACTCACTTTTGCTTCCACTACCTTCTTTTTAAATTTTTTCTCACAGGCTATTAATGCTTGCTTAATACTTCATGTCTATTTTGCCCTGAAGGTGGAGCATTTGCCATAGGTATCCTAATATCTGGAGTTTTTCCATCTGTGGGGAGCTGGTTCAGTGATCTCATTTCAACTACAAGCATAGTTCACACTCTGTGAAAGCGTAAAATGTTCCGACTAGATAGCTAATGATTTACTGTTGCCAACAGTGGTTTTCTGATTCCATTATCATAATTTCCACTGAAAATTCCATTTACAGCACTCTAGACTCCAGGTTCATGAAAGTTAGTAATTTAATTCTGTGAATGTGCCTTACTATTTTAATTAAAATATTACTTCTTCTAGGCCTCCTTTTGCAAAAAAAAAAAAAAAAAAAAAAACCACAGAAACATTTGTCACACGTTTTTATGAAGAAAATGAATGAGGGAACTTCGAGTGTTTTACTACATATATCACATAAATTATCCTCTATCCTTACTAAAACTGTGCTCTGTAATTTAAAGCCAACATGCAGTCACTTCTTTTCCATTGCTTCTGAACTGGATTACCACCTGCCTTGATTCTATCCTTTGGGAGGCTGCCAACATTGTTACAACTTAATGTTATACCCCACTGTGTCAGGAAAGACATGCCTCCCCAATCTCACTGTCAAACAAGTACTTTTCAACATCCTTTAATTATTGCTATTATTAGGAATTAGGGTTAAATATATGTGCTTTGTGGATGATAATGTCTATTGTCTGTTATAGTTTTGTTAAGTACAGTTGTATTACTAAGAAATAAAATAAAGATTTAATTTTGAATCAGACCTCTGAGTTTATATGTCACTGTTTGTAGCGAATTTCATGCAAACAGTGTTAGCATTTATATTCCAAAATGCTGGTACAAGTGAGGAGAATGCGCCTTCAGCAAAGTAGGAAAAATATATCTCTCAGTAAAAATAAAGTAAAACAAAACTTAAATCCCCAAGATACTATACAAGAGACATTTTTCTCCTGGACAGAATGAGGACTACAAGAAGGTCAGAAAGTGGGCACAACTCCCATACCCGGTGACCTGTTTTGTATCCAGGTGAATGGTTGCTTCTAGTAAGTATGGCCTTGTGAATGGTTAACAGAAGATGATAGGTCAGAGAGTTTTTGAAATCAGTGGAAATAAGTAAGATTAAGTTCATGTGTGGTTGTACAATCTTCTAATCTGGCATAATAGGAATAGGGGGTGTGTTGCAGTAGCATAATCAGACATTGCTATGGGATTTGTCCCTGCAACCACAGCCTGAAGTTGACTGTGCCACTGACAGCTTGCAACACAAATATGTGCTGCTCCCAACAGCATGATCCATAGCCCACATGCTTTTGGCACAGCCAGTGACCCCACCAGCAACTTGACTTGTTGCATACATAAATTAAGATACAGTCAAGCTTCGTATCCTAGCAGTTAGGCAGCTGAGGAAGCAAACAGAAACAATGCTTTAAACCATGTCCCAGTGGACTAGAAGAGCCTCTTTCATCAGTCCAGACTGGAATATAGAAATAGTAGAAGTATTTTAAGCAGCTGATTATTTTTGTCTTCAGCTGAGCATTTATTTGGATTTTATTTGGCTTGTTCACAGTACTGTCTCTACAGGAGCTGTCATAAGATCACTCTAGGGAGTTAGTCTTCATGTATTCAGAGTTTCTCAGCTTCTGCCAAGAAGGCCAGAAGGGACATCAAGGCAATGCTAGAATGTTGGGAGTTTGTGTGCTTTACTGTTTAGAGTAAAGCAGGGACATTGCAACAGACCTATCTAGTTGGGTGTAAGTTACCTCTAAAAGATGAGCGAGCATATTCAATGGGGATCTACTTACACATACCCAATAACCCATAACAAACACAGAGAAAGCATCTTAGCTTCTGCTTGCCTGAATTTTATGTGCCTGATTCAGAGCTGTCAACAAGTCTTTTCCATCTAACCTGGGTATCAGAAGCAACAATTCTCTTGTGAGGTTAGTTTCTGAATTAAAAAAAAAGGTTTGAATTTAAAATGCAGCCTGTTGGAAATAGTGACAAACTTTTCCAAAGTAGTCCGGTGTCCAATCTACTTAATCAGAAATGGGGAGATCTAAGTTCAACCTTTTCTCAATTAAAGAGTTCAGACTTCTTTTTCCCCCTTCTTAGGATAGTAACAAATGTGCTTCCTATCAAATATCCTTTGCAATCTTAAATGAAAGTGTTAGATGTACACAGACCATTCACCAGCCAGGTAGCATGTGAGAGGAAGCTTCTTGGACTTAAAAGGCTAAATTCCTTCCAACTACTGACTTAGGTCCTAAAGCAGATGATCCTAATTCTTGCCATCAAATATTTGCCTTGGTTTACAAGGAAGATCAGGTCAGTGAAATGAACTACCCTAGCTTCCTGCATGGATGTTTTAGTGACTACTGCTTTCGCTTTCTGAGCTTACAGTAATGTGGAAGAAAAATGGCAAATGCAAATCCATTCAAAACATTTCAGGAATTAAAAATAATCAGTCTTCTATAGTAATTATCTTCAAGGTTTATCATGAAACAAGCCATAACATTATTATGATTATTTTTCAATCAGGAATGTGTAGCTCACTAGACAATGTCTAGTTTGAAGGATGTAGGAAATAAACAGAAGGTTATTTCATAGATTGTGAATACATGGCATTTAGAATAGATGAAATAGGGAAAGCAAACTGAAAGTATGCAGTATCTTAGTTGATGTCCCTGAAGAATGTTTATTGTGAGTACTTTGATGTATACATGTTACCATATTTTGAAATCAGTATCTGTTTGTTCTATTAAGCTAGATGTTATAAATCTAACTGCAAATCATGTCTATAATTTTGGAAGTTTCTGTAAAACACTGTTAGGAATTATTGTTAATCTACAGATTCCTTTACTTTTTATCTAGATAATACATTTTTCTATTACAAAAAACACATTATTAGTACATTCTCTAAGCTGGAGTTTAAAATACTAATTTCAATGGAAAATAGAGCCCTATACTGGAAGTATTCCTTTTCTTTCTTTTGTTAAGGTTTATTCCATCAGTTGAGACCATAAATTTCCTTACTTATTCAATACCAATGATGTTTGTCTCATCCCTTATACCACTGAGCTTAATGTGATAATACTGAATAGTTTCTTTTTAGTATGTATTATATATAGAACCATCAGTAAGTCATTAATGTGTTTGATAAAACACTGAAACATAGTGACTTTCAACTTCACAAAAATGAGAGAGGGTATATAACTGCAGGTGTTACAAATTACACATTACATTTCTTTTTGGAAGCTTTTTAAAAACAAAACAACAAAACCCAGATGACGCTGAAATTGGCAAGGAGACAAAGTACTGCTGCCTGTATTGCAACTTTTGGAGCTTTGCACTTGGCCATTTGTTACCTTTCTTTGTAAGATTCCATCTATTCTTAGTTGTTCACCTGTCCTTTTAGAAAGTTCAAGAATTTTTATCCTCCATCTCAGCAGTTCTGACTTGGGTCCTACTTGCCTTCAAATGCTCCACCTTCCCTGGCACAATTTTCACATGTCTGTTGAGACAGAGTTCTTAAATACTACCATGAAGCAAAACTTCTGGGATAGTAAACATATATTGTCTGGTCCTTTCTCTAAAAATACAGTATGTACAAGAAAAAAAGATGGAGGTTTTGTCATTGAAGGTAAACTATGTGTTATTATGTTCTCTAAGAAAATGTTTCATGAATCTGTCTTCTTTTTCTGCATCTCTCACCTCTCTTGGCCTATTTCTTATATTTGAAACTCAGCAGCATTTTTCCTTTGGGCTTCTCACAGCTACAAGATCACCTGCTTATTGAACACTGGTCAGAGATCACTCGTCCTCTGAACATTGAGGAAAAAGAACATTTTAATTAAAAATCTCAGATTTATTTTCCCCTTTAGGATGTCTACCTTATTGCTTGATGTCAATGTCTTTTGATATCACTATATCTTGTCAGTTATTCTGTTGTTATTGTTCTGTCTTCTGCTCAGAATTTCTAGGCAAGATTTCCAGAAATCACGAAGGAAAGATTTCTGGACCTTTTGATTGCAGTTTATAAATCTAAGTTTAGCTATTCATTTTTAAAACTCGGCTCATTCAATTCTAACATACAGAGTTAATGCATTAATTCTACATTAAAATTTGGTCTAATCTTGGAAGTTGAGTCAAGTTTCACTCTTTGGATATGTAGTAATCACCAAAACAGTTTGGATGAAAAAATAATTTTCCTTTCTTTTAAAAAATAGCCACAAATCAAGATAATTTTTAAATTCAAAAGAGAGTAAAATTACTCTGTGTGAAGCATATGTGTTTGTGCAGGAACAAGGAAGAAAGAAGAGTGGAGAGAGTTCCATCAGATGGTCTTGATTTGGGTTGAATCCTAATGGTCACTCAACAGATTTTTGTACTTCAAAACCACTAAATATACACTGAGATGGCAGCCTGATTACTGGATTGAGTCCTGTTTTAACACAAATAGCATAAGAAAATGAAGTAATTTAAGGAAAAAGAAGACTCCTTAGAGATATCAACACAAGAGCCACGGGCAGAACTGGTATGGATGGAGCCTGTTCTGCTCTTGACCTGCTTTTCCTATTATATGACCCAGAGATCGTATTTTGCCTGGGAGAACAGGCTACAGCCTCACGAGGTCTTTACTAAACACACTTTTTCTGTCTAGGAATTTTCTTGCAGGAGTAAAGTGAATTCAGACAACATATGGAAGATTTCAAAGAAAGAAAGAAAAAAAAAAAGCATATAGAATATACATTTTTTTCTTGACCATGCAGCTGTTTCCGTGTCATGGAATTCCATTGTCTTCAGAATGGTTCATTTAGCCTCATAACTATAGCTTTCTGAGTTGCAAATTTTACCTTCTAAATCTTCTCAGACAAGTGTTTAATGCTCAAGTATAATTCTGTTCAGATCTGTGTGTCTGGGCTCAAAAGAAGGTGTTACTTATTATGATAAGAGTGACAGAAAGAATATATGTGCTGGTCAATTCTTTTTTCATGTAGCCATGTTTGAAATACAATGGCTTGCACTGAAGCCCACCTAAAGCCGAATTAGCTGTGAGCATAGCACAGTAATTTCATTTCTTCTGTTACTCAGGGCACTCCTAATTTTAAATCCATCATACTTTTTCATTGATACCATTGCGTTCTTCGCTTATGATCATAGACTGTAACCTGCCATTCAACCGTTTGCAACTCAGTCAGTGTTTTACTCTATGTTTTTTTATGGAATGATCCTGAGAAACACGAAGAACCTGCATCTGCAATGAAGTTCATTACACTTCCTGACAGGATCTGACGCTTTGTTATTTCTTCCTCCTTTATACATAGTGCGTCCATCTATGTTGGATGTCTTTATATTCCAGTAGTCTTCTGTAATAATTATTAGCCCTGTTCCCGACTTCTATGTTTAACATACTGTCTGATTTGTCATTTCCAGTTTTAAAGGAAAATATGAATGGCATCAAATGTAAAATGGAATCTGGCATCAAGGTTTCCTGCTAGTTTTATTATAATATCCCAGTTACACTTTGCGATTAAACTTCTAGTAAACTTACAGTGTTTTTATTTCACTTGCATTCACAGTGTAAATTAGAAATGCATGATAGAGGACATCTTTCCATCTACTGTCTTCACAGGACAATTTAATCTGTAGTTTTCCTATAACTACAGTCTTATTTCAATGCTTTATACACATTGAAATTTCTTGTCATTCCTAAAAGTGATTAATTTAAGCTTAAGGCATATCTCCCTTTTGAAAATATTTCTTCCTGTAATTTAATATTATCATTCATCCATATATTTATTCTTTCTCATGGCTCCAAACATTTGGAACAACTCAGTGTGACGCATACTGCTTAGTGAACATATGCCTAAACAGTGAAAGTGCAGAAATGACACTACAGTAAGGAAGCAGTGTGAGCAGGGCTACTCTATGGGGAGATGGAGCTGGGAGCCAACTCAATCCCATAGGGGCTGGCCACAGCATGCACACCTAGTTGTTGGCATCAGAATTCATTGACAGCCCCAGATGAGGCAAGTGACAAGACAGATACAGGGCCATTCAGGAATCTGAATTAGGAGCATCATAGATGGGAGTCAAGGACAGAGTTGGAAATTGGCATCCTATAGCAACACTAGGGCATGAACCAATAGTTTTGGGATGAGTCTCGAGAAATCAGCAAGGACAGTAAAGTTTAATGGTACCCACAGGGCTCTGACAGCAGCCCAGTACTTAATATTTACCTCTTCTTTGTGTTGCAGTAGTCCCAGTGCACAACATATAATATACTCTATATACTAGAATGATACAAAAGTGGGTATTTCCATGTTCACTCTAATTGTGTTTTTGTGGTAGGTACATGACACTTCAAGCACAATTTTCGTATGATATTTGTGGTTACATTCATTATATATTTATCTTGAATTTCTTTCCTATCTCTACCATTTTACTTATAGAAGAATATATGATAACAGCATTCCTTGTTGACATTGTTCTGATTTCATAGACCTTTATGTTTAATGATATGTTTACAGAAATCATTGTGGTACATAAGTTAAGCATTCAAACAACTGCTTTGTCAATGCAATGTCAGCTGCAAGCATAATAGATATCTCTAGTAACTCAATTGTTTGAATCTCAAGTCCTCATATTTATTGTGTGATTAAACTGCACAATTTTTTTTGTAAAGAGTGCTCAGATTTCACTAGTATGTCATTTTAAATAGCTCAAATATATGTCCATAGGTGTAAACTTTCAGTGAACCTGTCAGTTTAAAACTTTGATATTTAACGTGAAAAATACTTTTTTATTCTTAGTATCATAGACATGAATTTCCAAAATTTCTATTCTTTCTTGAAAAAACAAGTTGCTTTGGGAATGGTATTTGAGTGTTGCATCCCTTTTGTGCAATTATCTAACTACTCCACACCCTGCTGGAATACTGACTGGAAGCTTGCTGTATGCCCTACAACAATGCTGGAAGAAGTTACCTTTCTGCTGCATAGCCCGTACCCAATCCAATATCGTCTCCTTCATTGTAATATGCTGTATTAGCAGAACTATGAAGGCTTTGTGGAGAGGTTGACAGGTGAGAGGTGAGTGTCTTCACTGATAAGAACAAAGGCCATAAAGTGTTAATAGATAGTCAATGGGATACCTCAAGAACTAATCACCCCACTGGAGCAAACAGAATGGAAAGAAAAAATATATATATTTTTTAAGTTCACTCTTTATTTCTAGAGAGATGTGGAATTTTTTGCTTATTTGTGGTTATCTTTCACTCTTCATTGTTCCTTTGGCACCCTTTTTTTGTAAATATTTCATATTTAAACAACTTTTATTAAGAACAGCATGTAAATTTTAAGGTAATTGGTTTAAACTTTTGCTTTGAGGCAACTGCTGAGTGCTGAGGGACTCAATTTTATTTTATTTTCTTCAGAACTAGGTCCAAATATCATTGATGTGCTTAATGTTTCTGTATCAGTCACTTCACAGTTCACATTAAGTGAAAAATATAAAAAGGTTAGAACTGTTTTTGTTTCTTTATCTGTTTTATTGCACAATCATTGCTTTAAAATTAAGCTACCTCTTACCTCCTTTCCTCTTTTGTAAGGAAAGTCTGAAGAGGACTTATACAACTTAAGAATTTTTATATTTACTCAGCACACAGATTGATTTTAACACATGTAATCGTATTATGAAACCAATACAATTAAAGTTCAGGAAGTCCTAATAGCATATTTAACTTGCAGAGTAGTGCGTTCTGATGGTATTATAATGGAATATAGGGTGGAAGGTAAATCTTGACTTATTCAGAAGAGGTTTAGGGTTTTTTTATAATTTAACATGGACCTACTATTTTTCTCACAAGAATTTTCAAAATGCAAAAGGTTTTCACTATCCAACTTTGACTTTATGAATATATCCATCCTCTCTAGCATAATGTAAAATCATCTGCTGGTGCAACTAGCTGCTCTCATCTTAAAAAAAAAAGCTTTAGCTAAGCACTGGGAAAACTTGATATATTGTTGTATTGGTTTACTTTGTATTTCAAGGTTTTCTCAGCATTTAAAACTACGTATTTATCCAATATCTTCATCTACAAATCACAATATTTTTTTTTTAAATTCAAGAAGTTTGAAGCTTAATGTTTTTATTATGATGGTTTCTGTTTCATCAAGAACCTTTTGTTCGGTGGATTTGGTGATCTGGACACAATATTTTACAGTGAAATTTGTAAAGTCTTCATCTTCTCCTTCTTGTTATTATTACTACTACCAGATGATCTCACTGCCTGAGCTAAGGCAAAGGCTTGAAGTACTTCAGAGACAGAACCAGACTCTGCTATACTCTTTAAATACTAAATGTATGTAAGATTTCAGGCTCTGTTCCATTAATGCTCATTGATATCCGCAGACTCTAATTGAATTTAAGGATTGCGTCTCAATATATGGACAAAGAAAAGGCTGGAGAAAGATGTTCTGATGGTCTACTGGCCAATTACTTCTATTTAGTCGGTCATATCTAGACAGTCATTAAACTCTGGATGTTGTAGTATACATAAAATCACAGAAAAATAGAATTATAAGGAATAAATCTCTAAAAATCATCTAGTTCAACTCCCCTGCTAAAGCATGTCCACCTGCTAGATCAGGTCACAAAGGAACATATCCAGGCAGGTTTTGAAAACCTTCAGAGAAGGACACTCCACACCCTCTCTGGGAAGCCTGTGCCAGGGCTCTATCACTCTTACAGTAAAGTAGATTTTCCTTAAGTTTAAATGGAATTTTTGCATTCCAGCTTTTGTCCATACCTTTTGTCCTATCACTGGGCACTACAGTAGAATGTATGCCTCATCCTCTTGATATACATCTTTTAAATACTTGTAAGTATAAAAGAGGCCACTCCTCAGTAGTCTCAACTTCAATCTCAGCAGCCCTTGATCACTCAGCCTTTATTCACAAGGAAGATGCTCCAGTCCCCTGATCATCTTGGTGGCCCTGTACTGGACTCTCTCTAGAAATTTTCTGTCCGTCTTGAGCTGAGGAGTCCAGAACTGGACACAGGACTCCAGATGAGGCCTCACCAGGGCACAGTAGGGGAGGAGAAGAATCTCTCTTGACCTGCTGGCCACACTTTTCTTGATGCATCCCAGGATGTCATTGGCCTTTTTAGTCACAAGTACATGTTGCTGGCTCATGTTCACTTTATTATCAAGCAGCACTCCCAGGTCTATGTCTACAGAGCTTTTCTCCAGTAGATCAATCCCCAGCCTGACCCGGTGCATGGAGTTGTTCCTTCCCAGGTGCACGACTCTGCACCGTCTCCAGGTCGTTAATGAAGATGTTGACTAAGACTGGCCCCAGAACCCCTATGGGACCCCACTGGCCACAGGCCTCCAACAAGTCAACTCCGTTGATCGCCACACTCTGGGCTCTGTCATTCAGGAAGCTCTTGTTCCACCTCACCATTCACTCATCCAACGCACACTGCCTGACCTCTCTGATGAGGCTATAATGGGAGATGGTGTCAAAAGCCTTGCTGAAGTCAAGGTAGATAACATCCAGTGCTCTCCCCTCACCTTGCCAGCCAGTTATACAGAAGGCTAATAAGTTGGTCAAAAACGATTTCCCCTTGGTAAATCCATATTGACTCCTTCTGATAACCACCTTTTTCCTTTGTGTGTTTTGAGATGGTGTCCAGGATAAGTTGTCCCATCTCCTTTCCAGGGTTGGGGATGAGAATGACTATCCTGTAGTTTCCCAGGTTGTCCTTCTTGCCTTTTTTGAAGACTAGAGGTCTGTCGGCCTTCCTCCAGTCCTCAGGAACCTCTCCTATGCTCTGTGATCACTCAAAAATAAAGGACAGAAGAAAAAAAATGAATATCACTTAGCCTATGAGTGACACTATTAGATCCAAAGAAATTTGTCTTCCTGTGACATTAAAAAGACTGGAATTTTCTCATTCTTTGCAAGTGAAGAACTGAATTTCTATGTGGCTTACACAACAGACATTGGATGAAATAAACATGGCTGCCATGATCACAGTGGATGTTGCTATATCAGTCATTAAGACATCTAGTGGAGCTAGGAGTTAACTCAGATATGAGACAGCATTATAGTTGTTAAGTGGCGATGGAGTATATAGTTGTTATCAAGTGGTGATGGAGTATTTAATTCAGGGGTTTTAATTATTTATATAAGCACTTACGTATACAGTTATGACAGATTTTCTGTTTCCTCAGTACTGAGGTAAGCCGTTTTTCACCTTCAAAGGAAAAATTTGCATAGAAAAATGTCCTTAATCAGGTAAAATCTTAACACTAGCAATGGTCTATGTCTTCAGTTGTATTACTTGCTGCTTAGGATTTTCTTCACCACTTTGAACACTTGGTGATCATATCAGATACTGCAATAAATTCTGCTCTTGATTACACCATCATTAGCAACACAGGTTGCTAACAGCTAATGATGGGCTTGGTTCATCACAATGGAAGCTGGGGAACATTCATTCTGACATGAAGAATAGTTTATAGTGTAAACATATTTTGTATGCTGTCCATAATGACCCATAATGTCCAAAGCCTTTCATTCCAGGGTAGGTTCAAGATGACTGACATGACATAATATTCACACATACACTCTCTATGCATGGAGACTCGAGTTTTCTTTTCTTGCTTCCATTAAAATTACAGGAAACTATTCAGACTGCAAATGTGTGGAGGTTCCCCAAACATGGAAACGGGGTAACTAGTTCTTCTCACTCTCACTAGATGGTGCTGCAGAGCAGTTTTCTGAAAAATAAATAAACACGAACGCAAAATAAGTGTTCCCAGAAATTGCTGGTTTACATTTCAGTTTTATAATTGATAAAATAATACAACTATTTTAAGGGGGGGGGGGGGGGGTGGGAATCGTAGACAATGTAATGGAATCAGGATTCACAAGTAATCCAGGTCACTAAAGTCAAGTTCTTTATGGATGATATATGTCAAGTGGATTGCAAATTAGGGGATAAAAATACTAGAATTTCAATAAGAATGTTTCAGCACATTTTTTTCATTATATCTTCCAGGGTTCTGCAAAGGGAAATTATTCATTCTTTGTTTATATACCCAAGCTAGTATCATTGTAAAAGACATAGTGTCTTCCCAAGTTAACTATTTGGGATTCACAATTAGGCTTTCCTGTAGGCTGTTTTAAGATGTGTCTCTGAAATTCTCTGAGACGCCTAATCTAATGCTCAGTAACCACAAGAATACAAAACAATGCTTTCATTCAGAAACATGGGAGGAAAATGTGCCTTCTGTAACATAACAGCTAAAAGGCTAGGACAGCTTTCCATCAGGAAACCTAAGATATCTTGTCTTCAGCCTAATTGGGTACAAATGGGCACAGCTCAGCTCCATATAGAATGTTATACGCCAGGGGAGGGAAAAAGGGAAGGGATGAGAGCACTTATCTAATTCATAGGGTCACATAAGTGTACAAAGAGAAGAAATGACTTGTGAGCTGTGGGAGAATAGGCACAAAATACAGTTTCAAGTCATAGCTTATGGATGTTTGATGAGAAGAAGTTTGAGCAAACTAAGAATCATTTTGGGGTCTGGTCCAGTATTGCTTATGTAATTTTATTAAGAAATGAAACATGATTAAGACAAGAACTAGTATTCAGGCTTTCTAGAGGAGCATCTCACCACTAATATACGTGGTCAGGCTCCTCCCTATGCTCTTGCTTCTGTTTTCTTTTCTGCCTTATGGTAACACCCCAGGAGCAAAAGTTTGATTTCTACCTTTTCTAATAGGGATGTGAAAGGAAAGAAAGACCTTGAGGCTTACATTTTAATTTCCATAGACCTGTCTAATCCAGGGCTGCAAGTAGATAGATTGAGGAAATCTGAGATACACATCTTTTTCTTTAGCATATCTAATGACTGTATCTCCTGTTTAGTACGCTGTGCATGTGCATCCCATTCAGAGGTACCTAACTAATATTCTACACAGAGAATACAAGTATTTCACTCATATCCCATTCCAGTAACTAGGAACCTATCAAGAAAAATAATGAAATTAATATGAAATATTGACAAGGAAATCTTAGTTGAAACATCATCCAAAAAATCCTGTCTTTAAATTGTCTTCATCTTTGAATAATATTCCAGAAAGACAAAAGATCCATCTACTGGATCCCTCCCCAGACAACTTTTAAAATTAAATGCACTAAATCCATCAAACTTGCATTATTTTTTTTTCCAATTTTTGTAAACTCTTTGCTATCCTGAAAGTAGCCTATTGTGCATCTCAGGTATTACTCTTTTATCATGCTTGTTTTGTTGGACTTTTTCCTTTAGAAATATAGGATTAAATATTATAAGCTATCTAGCATAACTATTTAGTAACAATCGGCCTGTCTATATTGAAATCAAGGTTAAAAGCAGTTAAAGAAAAATAATATGTCCTAATATTTGTGGGAGGCTAAGTATAAGGAGATACATAAGGCATCTTTGAAAGGACACACTTGAAAAATGATACATCCTTGTACATACAATTCCAATTCAAATGCACACACAATACAGGCATATGTAAAGCAGACGCACATATGTCTGGTGTAAGAATGACTACACAGAAGTTAATTTCTCCCCATTGCCTATTTTAAATCTAATTCCATTAATTGCCAGCTGGCTGTGAGCTAGAAGAGGGCTGTCAATGGAAATAGCAAAACCAGATTCATTCCTTGATTTAATAAGGAAGGTTCAGTACACATCATCTGCACTATGCATTTATTCATGCCCTTTTCTAATTGGTCTGTTCAAATTGTAGAATGTTACATAATTTTAGTTAAATTATATGAGAGGGAGACACATGCAGTGTCTCCCTCCCAAAAATTAATACTCCCATGGAGTATTAATTTTTGTTTCATTTTATGTCACCTAAATGTATTTAGATATTTTGAAATGTTTAAAGTTAAAATGAGAAAGACTTTGATTTGCTTACATCTTAATTCTAAACAGCTATCATCCACTGGAGTCTGGAACATAAGAAAAGCTATTTCATGTGTAAACTAAGAAAGACAGCATGCTGACATAAAAAGAATTAAAATAGCAGTAATTTAAAAATATAAAGTACAAAAAATTAAAACAGCAGTTGTATTTTATGTGATATCAAAAAATTAGTAATAATTCTGCCACACTTCTGTGACTATATGTTTAAAGGCACATTTAATCCTACTACAAAATGGGTGAGAATCTAAGTCTTGAGTTCTGAGTAGGACGTTTGGCCAATGATTTGTGTAAAAGATCCCTGAGTTCAGCTGCAGGCAGTTCCTGATTCATACAATGAAAACTAAGCCAGACTTGCTTTTCTCAACACTCTAATATAGTTAAATACATAACTTACTTAACCTGTATATATAGAGGGAAAAAAGAATGTCACTTAAAGGTGTCAGTCATGTCCATATGAGGAAAAGGCCGTGCCTGATGATAGAGGTTAACTCTCTTCACTTTAACTTGTTCATTTGTTTCTAACTTTTTTGTTTTGTTTCTCTTGTGTGCTTTGAAGGTGTGTAGAATTGGAATTTTGTTTGGAATACGTATATCCCTAAGCTGTTAGTTTGGAAAATGTTTCCCATGTGAAAAACCCCTTTCTATTCCATGAAGGGTTACCACTTTATGCAAGACCTCCTTCCACATCAGTGGGAAGCAGCACTATACTACAGTTGGTCTTAGAAACATGTGACAAAAATTTCCATGTAATTTGAAGGTAAAATGAAAAAAAAAAGTTGAATTCAAAATTTGAAGAACTAACCACATTATGCAACCATGAACTGTTTATTCTTTTCTTTATGTTCAGCCTTCCCAGTGAAATACAGGAGTGCTGAGAGAGTAACTTCAGAGGTAGTAAAGTATTTGAGAAAATGAAGGAGATTTTCAACTACTTGTTTATAAAAACCTGACGACGCTTAAAAATAATTGATAAATAGTTGAGGTTTTAATATCCAGAAGACATTTAATGTTTTATGTGTTTTCTTTGGGTTTGGATGTATTGACTTTAGAGGAGGTAGTATGTGATTGAACTGTATGTAACCTCTGGGGAGGGCAGTCATCTCAGGTCAGACCTAAAATATCAGGTTTGAAATGCTTTGTCCACCATAATCTTCACAAGTGTAGCAGAATGAAATGAAGAAGAATTCTGACAATTCCATTGTCACTGATATGTTTCAAAACAAGTTGTCTTTTCAAACATGCACCAGCACCTTCTCTGAACCATTTAGATTTTCTGCAGATCTATGCCCTACCTCACTTTTATCTATACAAGCGTGAGTGTAAAATAAATATTTATTATTTTAAATGAGGCTTCAAAATTGCATTGCTACTTAAAAATGCTACAAAACTGCAGGACATAAAGTACTCTGGTAATAATTCACTAGATATAATTCCAATGTTAATATAGCTTTAATTTGGTCTGAAAGTATCACTCAAACAGTGCAGATATCTGCACAAAAAAAATCCCCGTTTATGGCTTACCAGAATGGAAACACAGAAATAAGAATTTTACTTTGCTGAGCAGGATGCAGGTTTGGTTATAAACATTGTATTCCTTTTACATATCCTTCTTCCATATAGCAGAATTTGATACCACTGATGTCTATAACTTGTTTCAGCCATAGATATCAATAAGAACTTTTCCATGTACTTAAATGGATATAGGATGAACAGGACTTGTTACATATTTACTGAATATATCCTGTTAAATAACCCTAAGAATGATTTACCAGTTGTTTTGCAGGAAGCTGTCCTTTTTGATGAAATTATTTGTTTTCCTGCTGTGTCACAGCTTTAGGATAATTACCCAAAATAGTCTCCAGCAAAGCCTCCAGGCCACAGCATACTCTACAGGATTTCCTTATAGATGTTCCCTAGGTAGAGACCATATAGAGACCATACACTGCATAACTGGGCTGTAGTGAGTGACTTGCCACAGGGAAAGTGTTCAGTTTACTATACCTACGTTTAAAAGTAAAATGTCTCTCAGATACCAAAAAATTGTAAAGGAATCAAGAACTTTTAATTTGGTTTTCACAGCTAACCAGAAGCTCCAGTTTGGTATTTGCTAGAGCTGATGTATTGATTTTAGAGGAGGTAGTATGTGATTGAACTGTATGTAACCTCTGGGGAGGGCAGTCATCTCAGGTCAGACCTAGCAGGTTTAAGTTTGGAACTATCTGCTGATACATATCTGCACATAAATTTTTTAAATTCTACCTTCTGCAGTTGTGAGAATCTGTTAGGTCACAAAAACATCAGTGTTTATTTGGAAAAACTACCTTTTAGGAAGGGAGGAGAAGCTGCAAGAAAGCTTTTGCTGGAAAAACATAAATCTGGAAAAACAAAATTGAAATACTATTAAAGTAGTAATAAGCAGGAGTGGAAAGTCTAACAGTCCTAATGTGAGCAGGATTCGTCACTGAAGTCTCTTGATGACTCTTACCAAGCAGCAAGATCTCATTTGCCATTGAACCTATAGGTTCATGTGTGTCAAAACATCAGTTTAACAATTCCAAAACCACCATGGGCAATGGCTACAGCTTTTGGAAGAGCTGTAGTAATCACAGTAGCCTGGGGTAAAATGCTTTAATTGCTCTTCAGCATTGTCTGACGATACTGTCATTTACATATGTCCAAAATGCAGTTTTGTCTTTTGTCATTGGAAGATATAAAAAAAAGAAACAGAAAATTTTGATCAGAGGTATTAAGTGGTGTTTTTGTTTCACATACTTGCAGCTTTTGCCCAACAAGCGCTCTGAACCCTGAAAACAATGTTTCCCAAATGAGCTGGTCATTAGTGCTTGATTGTGAATTAACACAAATTGTTAGCACATCAGGAACTGAAATCCTTTTTCCTGTTTTTCAGAGTTTGTAAAGGATAAAATCCTGGAGCCTGATGTTTTCCTGAGTGAGAAACATATCATCCTTCCGGAAGCAGACAGGCTTGTTTTCTGTCATTAAAATGGTCTGGAAAGAAAAAATTTAATTGTTCCTGTCTCTTCAGGTTTAAAATAGATTTCTGAAGCTGTTGGCATAACCTCCTGCACCTCTGTATCATTTACTGTCAAAAGTACTTTATGGAGCAGAGTTCAAATTAGAGAACATTATGTTTAGAAAGGAAAAGGGTAAAAGTATAAACTTTTTTCTCTCCTGTTATTGTAACTTCAACTGACTGGAGTTTTACTGTGTTTCAGTAGCTTCACAGATTCTTGCTTATTTATTTTGACACCCTAGAAAAATGAGACACCAATGCCAAAAGCATGGAAATCTTTTCTTTGTTAGTTTTCTGTCTATTTTTGTTGACTTTTCATACCTTAGATATTCTGTGTATTATCTACTGTCCTGTTTAAAATAAATAGTAGGATTTTTTTTAATTGAATATACATGCCTTTTAAATCCTCCTTTTTTATTTGCTATTCAGTTATTTTTACAGAGTCTTTGACAAGGAGATGACTTATCAGTGTCCTTGACCTCTACTGAGATGAAAAGATCCTCAAAATGTTCACTCATCATCCTCACTATTGGTTTATCCAAAAAGAGTAGAGGTGAGAACTGAAGAGGCAACTTTGAAGGATGGGGATAGATTTGAGATCAAAGAGGACTGACACCCAGAGGACATTCCTAAAGAGTCTTTTTATATTCAGAGAGTAAGGTTAGCTGAGGTGGTCATTAAGTAAAGTTTCTGAGTTAACTTATACCTACTTTGGCCACTCTGGAGTCAGAGCCTTCAAAAGGTAAAGTGTATTTAAGGAACTAGTTGCAAGAAATTGTATTTTAGAGTTGAAAACCATCTATTTGATAACTGAGATTAGTAGTCTGTGGCTAACAACTTTGTGAGCACTAAGAATCCTTAATGTTTTATGACCCATGTCCATCGGTATTCAGGAAGATGGGAAACAGAAAATACATAATCAGTAATGCTAAAGAGAAATTCTTCGTAGTGACTTGAGATGAAACATCTCTTATTTACTCTAAACTCTCCTTCTGTGTCCTAGTAGTGTGCACATTTCCGAAAGTTAAGGAAAATTGAATTTGCTTTCATTTTATAACTGTTTAAATTACCGGAGCTATGAAAGGAAGATGTGATGTAAACAAGAATTAGATCTAAAAGGAAAGATCCATAAAAGACATGTAGGTCTGAGAACATTTTGGTTCACTATATTTGACTTCCACATGATGACTTGTCAGAATTCACCCATGTTCCCAGTGCACTATATGCAGACAGTGAAATTGAGTGGGATCTTCTGAGACCAATGTACGAAGCAGAGCAACTGCCTAGCCTGTAACTCACATCTCTGGTGGGAAATGCCTGTTACATTCAGTAGGATATCTGTATAACACTGGGTTCAATTCCCTTTCCCCTCATCTTAAGCATTTATGTTACATATCTAAATTTAGATGATCAACTCATATATTTTCCTCACCCATCTTGTCCTCTAGAAAATTAAGTATCAGTCTGGCAGCTGAAGGACTTGATTGGGAAATTTAAGACCTTGGTTCCTTCTTTGCCTGAGCACTGTTACATAGTTTGTGTGATGAAATACACGGGCAGTGTTCAAAAGAGAATGGAATTTCCCTTTGCAAGATGAATGTTCCTCACACTGGTCTAAAAGACAGACACAGTCTGACGTGAATTCTCTTTCTTTGGATGCCATTAATTTTCCTTTTATTTCTTAATTGTGATAGTATCAGCTAAAAAGAAAACAATAATGTTAAATAAGTCACTTCAAGTCCGACCTTTAGGATCATGGAAAGGCTAAGGCTAGTTAGGACAGATCAGACTGAGGACTTGGATTATATATAACTTCACATTCTTTGGGTGAATTGATCAACTACTAATTTCATTTTATGGAACATGGATTGCTGTTCTTTAGATGTTCTTTTGAATAGAATACTTTTTGCATTTTGTGGCTTTTTTAGAATTCATTATATCGTAGATAAAATCTGGAAATCTGAAGCAAAAGTGGCCAAAAGTGAAATTAATGTAAAACAACTTTGGGTGCTACAATATAAGTCTTTATAAAGGTAGATGACTAGCATTCATGAAGATGGAGTCACCGCAATCAGTGGAGAAGTGTGACCAGGCCATCTAATACTGAAATTTGCCACAACTATTTAAGGAATTGTTGAAATTGGTGAAATCTTACCTTCTTCAGTGGCTGAGCAAAGCTTTTGTGGACTGGTAACCTTTTACTTAAGAAGCTGGATGTCACTTAAACATTAGTAAATTTTAGTAAACTCTCAGATTTCTAACCAGAGTGTGCAGCTGACATTTAGGAACCCAACATCAGAATTCAAAAGGTGAAAGTCAACTTTTTGCTAGTTGTTTGGACTCCTATTGTCAATAGAAAACAGAAGCAGCTTAGATGGTTACCTATGAACAGCTCAAACACACATCTATTACAGTTTTGTTTCACAGGCATTCTGGAGTTTCTCCCTTTCCCTCCATTCCCGTTAGACATCATATATAACTAGCTTGTAATGTATATATTTTGCATGGCAAAAATTGATTGCAGTGAAACTGCTTTCTGTGCCCTGTCTTCAAACCAATAATCTAAAAGCTATATCTAGCCTGGAAGTCACATACCAGTGGTTGCCATGCTAAAGTGCTCAAAATTTTAGACTCTGCTGAGTTGCCTAAGTTTATGATCTTGGTATTGGTTCCACACTGATGCAAATATGCAGCATCTGGCCATCTCAGAGGGTAGGCAGGAAATGCCTGGATCTGTCTTTAGGTCTTGCTGACATACTCATATAAGTGTTAATGGAAAGGCATAGGTGATAGTATCTTTAATTCTACGTCACTGGAGTTAGGACTGTGGAAAAAAAATATCCAAGTGATTGGCAGTGACTGGGCTGGGGTAAGTGTGAAATAGTTGAGCTTTAGTTGATTATGTGAAGTAGACTACACAGAGCTATTACTAGAATGAATGTTTTTGTGAATTTCCTAACACAAGATAAGTCACTATTGAATCTGGTCCTTTACAATTTGGGATGTTCATGGATTCCCTAATTCCTGTAGGAATACTTTTAATTTACTATTTCCAAGAGTATTGCAATTCTTTAATACATAGACTTTACTGTCAGTCACTTGCGTTTCCAGTGCTTTGAGATAATGATAATGTATATAACTCTGTGTTGAAATGCCCAACTAAATAACAAAGGTGAAAGGGAAGTTGAGTGCTATTTGTAATTTGATGCATGATTCAAGCTTCCCATTTTTACTCTGTAGGTATGAAATACAATATATCATATGCTATACAACAGTATATGTACTACAACACAGCATGCCACAAACATACATTTTACATTTTGGGGAATTTTTGGACCTGAATAAACACTGTATTACTCAAGATAGATTATTATAGGTTCTTATTTATGGCACACTGTATTGTTTTGTCATATGCAAATTGTTCGCTATGTACAAATTGTTATCTTTTAGGTAATCGGTCTTAAAGTACCTCAGAATAGACAATTAGGAGATCAAACATAGCAGTAAGTGCACTTTGAATGTAGTTCTTGCATAACCCCCTACCATAAAACAATTTATAATACATCAAACTCCTTTTCAGGTGTACTAATTTATCAAAACCAAAATAAGCTGCTTTAATGAAGTCAGCAAGTGCAACTGAATTGTGGAAAGGAGTTTCTTACAGTTCACTGCAGTCAAATAACTTCCAGAGCAACCACATGGAAACCTGTTTCATTAATTCCTAATCTTGACTTTGTATCCACAGATGCAGATTTACACTTTGTTGTCAATGCACTTAACATCTAATCTTGAAGTCTTACTTTTTCAAATGGTCACACATAAATGTTTATGAAAATCTGTTCACTATGACTTTTTTATATGTCAATAAACCTCATCCTTATCACTTCTTCAGCCAGTAAATTTCCTCCTCCTGAGTTTCCATTTCTTTAAATTTCTTCCAATTTTACAAATTTAAGATGCAAAAACAGAGGTCATGCATAAATCATTCTTTGTCTCAAGTGGAAGATGCTTTTATTACATGGATATTGTTTCTTATATTTCATGTGTCTGATATACTCCTGGGCTGATTTAGAGCTTCATCATTTATTGTTTTTTGAATCGCCACTTAACCTTCATTTTATTAGACTTTCATTGAATCTATTCCATGGTTCTTTTGAAATTACTAATCTAAGCTTGTGTCAGAATTTTTTTTCTCAATGCTATTAGAATATCATTCTATATCATAAAATATAAAATCATCTTGTATAAAAACACTTTCACCTCAGAATTAAAATGAAGTCTCTACTCAATCATATTGATGGGTAAAGAAGAAATCTCTTTTTTATTGACTTGCTGAAAATGTAAGTAAACTCTGGTACTTAAAAAACATAGCTGTAGAGGGAATCTGCTTGAATGAAGGGTAAACAAAAGGTTGAAGGTTAAATTGCTCAAAGACACATTCTCAGTAACAGGAAGTCAGAAGTCTGAACTCTCAGGCCTCTGCTTTGATCACTACACACATCTATAGTTCAACTTTCTGTCAAACCTTGTACCTGTAATTAATCACAGAATCATAGAATGGTAGGGTTGGAAGGGACCTTTAGAATCTTTCCTTTAACACAAAAGAAACTCCCTATAGAGATCTATGATTCGTTTCTTGGAATCCCACCTTCTGACCCTCTCCTGGAGGTCCTTTGCAACTTGAAATAATTTCACTTCATGCACCAAAGATATTATCACATTCCTTACTGATGAGATGTCATGTGCTTTCAGAAACTAGTAATTTCTTACATGGCATGGCTCAGTAGACCTAGCAAAGTGAAAAAAATCATTAAATCTATTTACTAGTCTTCAGCAGCCTGATAGACAAAGACATCTCTTTATATAAAATGAACCTTATAAATATGTATAGATCATCAGATATTGATGACTGAAAGAAAAAATAAACCTATAAAACTTTTAGTGTCTTATTTGAAATTACAGTGTAAACATTTTCCAAGGCAAAGCATGACTTTAAGGATATTAACGGTTTGTGCAAATTTTTTACCTATGTTTGATGCTGTCATCTGCTTATGATCTACACCTGCTTATGACCAAAGGAATAACAGGAGTATCTGGGATGTGTATTAAGAAATCTGAAAGCTTTAGACAGGTTATCCAAATCTGTATGAATATCAGGTAGTTTTTAGGAAAGGGACAGCTTTTGCTAATGCAGTATCTAAAACGCTCATGCAGGGGTTAGGTTTTCCAAATCAGACTTCAAGCTGTTATCAGGGCAATTGTAGGGAACTCCCTTGCAGCTATTTATATTAGGCTTGGCCTGTACTATATGGTTGAATAAAGGACTACAGTTTCCACTGCAGCTTTCAGAAACGAAATGTTCTCTAAGAGAAAATTATTTGTAACACACTAAAGACTGTTTAATTTGTGTAGTGCTGCTCTTGATTCCAAAATCTCCATTAGAAGAAATTAAGGCAACTGTTCATAACAAAGTACATTGTAATAGCCATTTTCTACCAACCATGAAATCTTTAAAATATTTATTCATGTACAGACTGATGTAAGAAATACAGAACAAACCAAAACTTGCTTTAAACTACTCTGTATTTATCTGTAGTTTAACAAGGTAACAAATCCACCTTATTGCTATGAAGTGTCTAATTAAATCTGAAGATTGATCTTAGATGTCAAATCAATTAAAAAATAGAAAAATTCCATATTAATGATTTTTTTCTTGTCAAATATAGTTTAAAACAAATAAGAAGGGAGAAGATTTTAATAGGGATCATTCCAGAGGATGTTGGTAACATGATCCACAATCTCTGAAAAAAATGTATAAAACTGTCAAGCAAAGAAACAGTGCACTGAGGTAGGGTTTTATTTCATACACGATTCCTAAAATGTATTTGTTGAGGGCCTTATGCTGTCATTTTACATCTTGTTACTGAAGATACAAATTGAATGATGAATTAGAGACGATACACATTTCTCATTCTGTTTAAGAATTAAACATTCACTATTCATGCATTTTCAATTCATTAATCTGTCTGGATACTAATTTGCATGCTCCGTTCAAGGGAGAAAGTCTAGTTGGTGGTGTGTCATTGTTTTTCTGAAGGTGGATGAATAATTTGTGGTGATTGAACTCCTTCAATAAATTAATTTTTTTTTTATCTGTTCCTAAATGTCATGACAAAGTCACAATTTTAGATGCAATTCCCATTAAAAATATTAGCCTAATTATTTTTCCATTAGTAGTTCCTCTAATATTCAATAGTCTAATTTTTTTTGGTTGTACTTGATCAAAGAAAAGGTCATAAAGTTTTGTTTTCTCTTCACAAATGAACTTTCTCAAGAAACTCTGTATTCTGCCTGTCATGTCTCTTACAAGACAGATTTGTGGAGATGTAAGATGTGCACTGTCACATTTTTTAAGATTATGTTTTTCTTCTGATTCTGTTGACTGAAACTGGAAGAGTTGGAGCAGAACAAAAATCTGTTCATAATTTCCAAGGATTTAAATGTTTTTCCCCATGCAAATAAAGACTACTCATTCCATAATGCCAGATTCTCAGATCAGGCATATCCTGAACAATCTAAACACACTGAAATTTAGACTGTTTATTTGGAGACCATTATAGAGATCATTCAGAATAATTAATATTTTCCTAAGGGTAATAACCACAAACTTATTTTAGAGGTGAAATTTCAAACCACTTAAGTTGTATCTCTGTTTTTTCTCATTAAATGAAATTAAAAATGTGGGAAACTATGGGGAAAAAGATAACTTAGATTACCAGCACCTCTTTCAATTTGGCTACTGGGATATTTTGGAAATGAAAACAAGAAAAAACAAGATAAGGGAAGATTTCTACCAAGATTAACAAATTGTCTAGTAGAGTTTTGAGCTGTTAGGTAGTTAGCCAGTTGAAGACTCACATAGATGGATTTCTCAAGGATTTATACCTGATCAATCCCTAGAGACAATATTGGTCATCTTAACCAAAAGTATAGATATGATTTTACAACTTTATTATGGAAATGGATGTAACTCCTACTGTAATTACTACTTGGCCTTTTATAGACATAGCTTGTAGAACGCTTTATAATAAACTGCTTCATCATGGACTGTGCAAGGAAATTACGTTTTTCTTTATGTGTTCCCATGTTCTCAATTTGGTGACTACATGTTCATAGGGATTATAAGGTGTCAAGCTCGTTACATTTTACAAAAGAAAGAAAAAACCCCTCAAAAAAAGGAAACAGATCTGCTGGTATAGTCATGCCATAAATGCTCACGTTACCTTTCATGGCCTCTTAGTACATTGAGATAAAACCACATTTTTTTGCTACTCTTTGTCAAACTCTTATGGGTTTCTTAAATTCCTACTCCCTTAACTAGACTTCTCTATGATCCTGGGCTTCAAAGTTTGGTTTTATGAGGAAACCATACTGTCTCTCTGTCTCAGTGTGCAATTCTTCCTGTCACACACTCTGGGGCCCTGATAAACGTGGCTTGCTGCACACAGATTGTTTGTGAAGCTGCCAAACGGAAGCCAGCAGCTCAGCTGAAAGAGATAAAAACAACATTATTTCATAGCTATAAAAAAAACACAATAGACTTGTAAATGGTGCCTTGTACAAACAGGGCTTTTCTTCAGGAAAAGAATAGCTCCTTCAAAGGAGACTGAGGCATCTGCATTGTTCATTCACCTCTTGAGCAATGAGTTGCTATTAATAGCTCTGCATTAAAAAACCTTCCTATAAATAACATCTGAAATCTACTCCCATAATACCCTTTGTCCTTGATATGCCTTCATAGGGACATTTGTATATTTACCATGAACAACAGAACAAAACATCTTTGGATAAAAAAGCCTATGACTATATTCAGTGAATCAGTTCCTGGGATGGCTTTCATTTGGTGGGGAGGAGAAGGGAGGAGAAGGGAGAAGAAAAATATAAACATCTCTTTGACTTTTCTCCAATATTCTAGCTAGACTAACAGGCAAACAGACACAGCTCGACAGACGGATGATTGTCTTATCAACTGTAACCATCTTGGAAAGAGTATATCCAATTCTCCTAAAATAGCTAATTAATTGGGAACTAGTTTCTCTGTTCTCTTGATATGGAAACTTTTCACAGATGGTCTGTTCCGTGATACAAACTGTATCACTTAAGATGCATTCCCAAATGAATAGTTCCAGTAGGAAGAGGATGATAGTTTATATCATCAGATAAAGATTTGACAAAGGATTTTAGAAACCTTTTTTATGCTTCTTTTGAGTCCTTAAGGTTGCTTAATAATTGTGTGGTGTGTCCTTTGTTACCTGTTTTCTTCCTTGAATATGAGGAATACACAATTTTTTCTTCTCTGGTTTTATTGACAGTCATGTCAACTGCAAGAGTGAAGCAAAAGGGAACAGGATTTAAATAAATATTTTCCTTAGTTCTGTCTATTAGTTATTGTTAACCAGAAAGCAAGAACGCTAAAATGTCGGTTTGGCTATGAACTTCTTAAGTTTCAGGCTCTTGTGTCTCGCTGAGTTTTAACTTCATTGTATTTTCTCTACTACATGTCGCAAAACAGGATAGATTTTTTTTTTACAGTAGAATTTAAAAAAATTAGAATATTAAAAGATGTTACTACTTTTCTTCATGTCCTCAGAAGAAAGGTCAAGAAGAAAGTTTAATCTGGAACAAGGAAGATCTCCCTCTATCTCTTGAAATTAGTTTTGCCTTCATTCATGAAAAATGCTTGTGTTACCTTTCCTTGATGGATTGATCCTCCATTTACAGAGTTTGATTGACGTGTCTCTGAAGAAGCTCTCCACAAAATCAGCACAAACTTGTTTTGCAGCTGTTTGTCACAGCTGTTTAACCTTTGTGGAAGAAAATACTCTTTTTTTCTTCTGCTTCCTTCCTTTCAGCTGGTTTCCTGCTTCCATGATTATGCAATATTTTACCTTTTTTAATAATTTCAGTGGTTTGATACCTCATCATGGTTCCTCCAGGTGTCTTTACTGTGCACCTAGAGGAAGTATGTAACTGTGTAAGGGTAATACATTTAAGAAAGATTATATACTTCCTAAGCATGCCTCTTTTTTCTCTTAGAGATTTTGAAAAAAAAAAATCAGCTGTGTATCAAATCCTACCATGATTAAGTAGTGGAATACTGCAGCTATATCTCAGGCTTTTCCCTTGTTTTATTAGAGATTCCACTTGCAGACGCATGATATAAAACGTTAAAGTGAAACAATGTAGTAGGGATAATACACATCATTTTATTTCTTACGTCTTCAGGTGATTCAACTTGCAAGAATCACATCTCTATTCAGTAGCATTTCATTTCCAGACATTGGACTGTGTGTATGTGTGTGTGCACGCGTATGAGTGTTTGTGAAAATATGGTCCTTCAGTGTCCCTGTCTGCATTGCAACTCTGTGATACCAAGACCATATACTACTTTGTAGGTAAGGAAATCACAATAGGAAATCATACCTTCATCATTCGCCTCTGGGATAGGTAGCCAATAATGTACTGTTCGTATATAATTTAGTAGTTCAACTCTTCAAGTGTGTACCTATCTTTAGACAACGTCTATATCTGATTGAAGATGAATAAGAAGTAGCTACGTGAAAAGAAACCACACCAACACTTTGCACAGCAGAGACAATCAGGTGTTAAATGAAGCAATTCAGCTAAATCATGCAAGAAGTTATGCTGGTCTTCAGATGTGAGTATATACTTAAATGCACTGTCTTTGTAAGCTTTCATAATTAGCTACTAGTGATGTTGAGTCTGGGCCTAAAACCTACATTTACTCTTGCTTAATTTAAAGTATGCAACTGACAATTTTGAATAGCCCTTAGCCAGACCTACTATTAAGAGAGATAACTCATAATAATTACTGTAATGATACATATGAGTTTTCTAGCAATAGAATATAATTTGCCATGCAGTGAGTGTGGTAAAGTGGGATATTCAAGTTTAAAGTGTATTTGGAAAATCTAATAATATCTCAGTTCTTGAAATCTTTACTAGATTCTGAGTAACTTTGAACAGAAAAATTAAAAAACTCTTTTTTTTCCCCATTATCCTAAGAAAGCCCTACTTGAAAGGAAACAAATTCTTTCACTGCAGATAGCTAATTTTCATCACAGTAAGTTTTATTCTGAGCAAGCTTCACTTGCATTGATATAAGTGATCTTCTTAATTTGTGTAAATCTATGCCTGAATCATGTTGAGTTTACATTATACATTTAAATTATGCATTATAACTTTCTTTAAACACTTGAATTGATGGAAACAAAGGTGAAAATTTTAAAATTTGTTGTTTAGTAAATGATATCAGCTCTTTGTGATAGAATTATATGCCTGCTGACCTGGTGATAAACATATATTACTAAAGCAAGAAGACAAGAATCAGATACACTAGAAATAGATGTTTGTGGATTTTGTAAATGGCTAAGGTCAATAAAAGGATTTCCAAAGCAGACAGCTTGTCTCTGTTTGTTTAAACAGAATAGAAAAAAATATTTCCAAAAGAAATCAAGCAGTGATAGTAAACTGATACTGCAAAATTTTCTTTATTATCATCAGCCAAAATTCTTTACAGATTTGTTTTTGTGGGAGCTAAAATCTATTACAGATCATAGAATCATAGAATCATATCTTGAAGAACTCTTTAGTGAAGCATTCTGCTTTTTCTGAGACTAGTGCTGATACTAAATATTGAAATCAATATACAAAATAAAAGTATATAGAACATAAACAGAAGCTTTGGTTTTTATTTCATTAAATAAATACTTACTGGAATGAGTTCAGGAGGTTTTATTATTCGTGAACTCTAACCCAAAAGCAAGTTACCTAATATTTTTCAGTTAAATATTGTTAAACTTACTAATGTTGCAAGAAGTAGCTAAAAAAAGGTATTTTTGAAGAATTTAAAAATCCATTTTCAAAGATGATTTTTACATCTCATACTGAGACAATAGATGATTATCATAAATCCATACTTCTAGGGCTTTGAAGAAGCCATAAAATTCTAAATTGATCTAAGGTAGATTTATATTGGAAATTTCACATTTTAACATATCTTAATGTGCTACAACTTGGACTCACCTTCAATGTATCCTCACATCATACAAATCCTGAGACATTATAAGATTCTGGAGCTCTTTTCTAATTTATGTACCTAAACTTATGTCTTAGAGAAACCAGAGGAAATGAGGCAGATGAATGGTAAGCATTCAGCTCTTGCCTCTACATCATATCCATAACTGTGTAGTCTGTACATGCTCCTCACAGTCCCATGGTTAATATGCTCTTAGAAAAGATCCTTTCCTCAAGTTCAAAACCTACTATTTCTCTTCCATGGCAAAATGCATTATCTTTTTTAATTTTGAACTTTGTCATTGCTGATTGTGACAGGTATAATGCTGTTCAACTGCATGAAGAAATCTGGCAGATAATCCCCTCCCAGAAATTCCCCAAAATTTCAGGAATGATAAATTTGAAAAGACAGAAAATTGTGCATGAAAGTAGAGAAGGAAGAACTTGAATGTCTAAAAAAGAATTTATTCCATGAGGACAGAGCATTTTTTCTTTACCAAAATCTTAAAGAATCCTAAGGAGATCTGTTTACAGTGTGGGTAGAAATCATTTTTCTTTCCTATCAGTCTCACCCAGAACTTTGTGTTCATATTTAAAAAGAAACTATTTTGATTGACAAATGATTATTTTCTCTTAATTCTACTTATTTTTCCTGCTTAGGCAAGCTTGACTTGCTCACCCAGAAAGAAGGAAGCATCTTGGTCTCTGTTTTCATTGCTGCAAAATCACCTCAGAGAGCAAGTTCAGTCAAAAATCTCTCCTGAAATGTGTCTGATGTTGACAGTGCTCTAGACTGTTTCAAAACATTTGATATTTTAATTAAAAGTCCAGCTCATGTTGGGATTTAGGCCTCATCATTAGAAATAAGAAGTTACAGAATGAAAAACTACTGAAAAGGAGAGGGTGGAAGTGAAATCTTATAAACCATCTTGTATGCTCCAGGAATCAAAAGGCAAATAAGAATAATAGACCACTGGAGTCTAGGATTTTTTAATACAGTTCTGTGATTTTTCAGAGCTTTACTAATGATTTTTTGAACAGTTGGGTTTGACAATACTTTGCTTGACTTTGACATAGTTTTTTCTATTCTTACCCATTTTCTTTAGTTTTTAGTAAAATGTTTGAGTAAACTAAAGTGTATTAACTTCCAGGATATCTGAACCTACCAGCATACCAATCTGGAAGCTACATTTACTATGCAGAGTATTTGTGTTGCCATTTAAGAACTACTATATGACGTGAAAAAAAAAGAGGAACTGAGATCCTTCTGGTTTCATCTTATGAACTCAGTGATCTGAGTTGATGCAGAAGAATAATGGAAGTCTAAATAAAAAGATTACCTGTACATAGCGGCAACCATCTGATTTATAAAAGAAAGAGAGCCTTCTATACTAACCTGGTACAGTGTTAGCATCTAGCTTAACAGCTGAGGAAACGCTAACATTGTAGATTATCAAGAAATTTGAAGAAATGAGAAAATAAATGGGAGGTTTTTTGTATTTTGTGAACAGTATGAAGAAAAAAGTAAGATAGCAGTGTTTATGTTCTGCATCCACTCTGAATTACAATGGCTTAAAAAAAGCAGGATATCACAGAATCATAGAATGGTAGGGGTTGGAAGGGACCTTTAGAGATCATCTAGAGATCACCCCCCTGCAGAAGCAGGTCCACCTAAACTAGGTTGCACGGGAATGGTCCAGGGGGATTTTGAAAACCTCCAGAGAAGGTAAAGAGAGATTCTCCTCCCCCTCTACTCTGCCCTAGTGAGGCCTTATCTGGAATACTGTGTCCAATTCTGGACTCCCCAGCTCAAGGAGGACAGAGAACTTCTGAAGAGTCCAGCGCAGGACCACCATGCATGATCAGGGGACTGGAGCATCTTTCTTATGAGTAAAGGTTACGGGAACTGGGGCTGTTTAGTCTGGAGAAGAGGATACTGAAGGGGCATGTCATTAATATTTAAAAACATCTAAATGGTGGATGTCAGGAGATTAAGGCATCCCTTTTTTCTGTTGTATCTAGTGACAGGACAAGGTGTAATGGAAAGAAGTTGGAACACAAGAAGCTCAACATTTTATTTGATTGTACCAACTCTCTTCTCTTTCAGTAAGGAAATAGTTCTTCCTTGGAAACCAGATTTTCATTTTGGTTTAGGACAACCTTTATGTCAACAGCAGCACAGTAGAAAAGTCTAGGAAAAAAAAAAGTAAATAAAACTGTTTCAAATTTATGCATGAAAGTAGTAATATGGAAATACCAAATTGATTTTGGATTTGCTTTCTCTCCCTTCCCTTGAAAAATTAAGATTAGTCAACTTGTTATCGTGTTCTTGAGGATTTACAATATGATCTGGTAAATCGGAATAACAATATTACTTATGCGTGTGCAGTGTACACTATAATTTAACTTGTATGAGCAAATGAATGAAGTTATTATACAATAAAATCCCAGAATCATAGAATCTTAAGAGTTGGAAGGGATCTCAAGAGATCATCTGGTTCAACCCCCTTCCAGAACAGGCCTTTCTAGAGTAGGTCACACAGGAACTCGTCAAGGTGATAGTGAAAAATTTTTCCTTATGCTTCTTTGGAACCTCTTATGTTCCAGTTTATATCCATTGCCCCTTGCCCTATCAGTGCACATCATTGCAAAGATTCTGGCCCCATCCTCCTGACACCTATCCTTTACATATTTGTAAATATTAATGAGATCATCCTTCAGTGTCCTCTTCTCCAGACTCTTCTTCTCCAGCCCCAGCTCCCTCAGCCTTTTATCATAAGGGAGATGCTCCACTCCCTTCATCATCTTTGTGGCCCTGTGCAGAACCCTCTCCAGCAGCTCCCTGTCCTTCTTCTGCTGGCCATATATGCACAAAGGACAATATAAAAGACCTACTAAAATCTAGAAGATTCGAACTGCGTGCTGCAACGTGCACGGGACCACAGATAAATCTAAGATTTCACTTGATGTTCCACACTGATGGAGCGGGATGGGGACTGTTCTTTGATTGCCCACTGGATGGACTTGATACTGATCTCATTTTCCAATCCCTCTCTCACAGTATGGTTTCAATTACATGATTGAGATATAGATTACGTGATAAGGAGGACAAATTGTGTATTTTTTTCTGTTTTCTGATCTATTTGAGGGTAGAAAGGCTATACAGAGAGATCTGGACAGGCTGGATTGATAGGCAAAGGCCAATTGTATGAGGCTTGACTAGACACAGCCCCATGCAATGCTACAGGCTTAGGGATCTGTCTGGTAGAAAACCACCTGTGAGAGCAGGTCAGCAACCAGCTGAACATGAGCAAGCAGTGTGCCCAGGTGGGCAAGAAGACCAATGGCATCCTGGCTTATATCAGAAATAGTGTGGCCAGCACAGCCTGTACTCAGCACTGGTAAGGCCACACCTTAAATGCTGTGCTCAGTTTTGGATCTCTTACTACCAAAGGAACATTGAGATGCTTGTAGTGTTTCCAAAGAAGGATAATGAAGCTGGTGAAGCATCTAGAGCACAAGTCTAATGAGGAGTGAACTGAAAGAACTGGGGCTGTTCAAATTGGAGAAAAGGAGACTCAGGGAAGAGACCCTATTACTACATGAAAGGAGATTGTAGTGAGGTGAGCGTCAGTCTCTTTTCCCCAAGTAGCAAGTGATAGGATGAGAAGAAATATCCTCAAGTTGCACAAGAGAAGTTTAAGTTGGATATTACAAAAGAATTTCTTACCTGAAAGGATTGTCAAGCATTGGAACAGGCTGTCCAGGGAAATGGTTGAGTCACCATCCCTGGAGATCTGGCACTTAGGGAGAAGTGGTGGACCTGGCAATGTTAAAGAACTTATAGGCTTACAGAATGACTTTTAAGATCATCAAGTCCAACCACTAACCTAACACAGCCATGTCCATCACTAAAGTAAACCATATCCCTCAACACCTCATCTATATGTCTTTTAAGTATCTGTAGAGATGGTGACTTCACCCCCACTCTAGGCAGCCTATTCCAATGCTTAATAATCCTCTTGGTGAAAAAGTTCTTCCTAATGTCTAATCTCAACCTCCTCTGGAGCACATTTCCTTGTGTCCTGTCTCTCATTATTGGAGAGATCAATCCTCACCTCTCTAGAGCTCCTTGATGATCTTATGGGTCTTTCCTAAATGATTCTATAATTCTATGATTCTATTTGCTAGTAATTATTTTGAGGCCAGATATGTGAAAAAATTCAGGGCAAAATTTAGAGAAAGGCCTGTTGTTATGAGATAGTAATTATACATTATCGTATGCAATACATATCATATATCTCTACTGAGGAACACTACCATGCGTATGCAGGAATTTGATACCCCCTTGAAGAATGGAGTTGGACAAATACACACGTAACTGTGAACTGGTTGGTGAATACAAGTTAAAAGTAGTACTTGGAAGCTTAGACTATGCTATTACTGTTACTATAACATGACAAAAAAGCTCTAGTGAAAAAAATGGAGCTATCAATGCCAGCAGCCTCAGAGTAACAGCATGTGATGACAGGTAGAGGAAGGAAGAGGAGAAAGACAGCGAAAGGGAAGAAGGAAATTTCTATGCTGTTTGATTGCTGTCAGTGCAAATCCTTGAAAACCCTACTGCCAAATTACAACAATATCTGACTTTCTTGTTAATACAGAAGGCTCTGAAAACATTTGCACAGCGAGAAACAATAATTGTAAATGGAGCTCTTATTGCTGAGCAAAAAAGTTCTTTTATATAAAGGGTTATATTCACTTCAACTTTTACAAGATTTATAAGCCTAACCCCCTCAGAATTCCTCAAGAGAAAATGCAGAGGTGATGCGTAAGCCAACTACTGATTTCTTTATAATGAGTTCACATATTTCATGTGGGTGGGTCAAGATAAAGACCCTGTGTATATCTATGCAGTAGATCAATTCATTCTTAGATTCAGAAGTGCATGCTTTTACAAGTGTAGGCTTAAGAATTTTTTCCCTCTGTGCTGGCCACCAACTATTACTGGAATGCCTTACATGTTCTTGGAGACTCATAGTCCAGTCAAAGAAAATATTTGGGGATTTTATACTATTTTAAGAGTTCTTTTCTAGACCACAAGTTAAACATAACTGAAGAGAGCAATTCTAGACTCTCCTTAAAATTTTATGCTGAGTTTATAGCCCAGCCTCTTGTTCATTCACTGCAGAGATATACATTTGTGAATCAGTGACTCAGTGCTTTATAGCATGAATTTGATACCTTAAGTATCCATATGGTCCTTGGTGGTAATGATGGATGACAGATGTTTAGCATGTCAGAGATTATAGTCATGTCAAGCTGCAAAGAGTTCTAGTAGACAATTATATCAAATTTAAAAATTTTCTGAAGATACATGCCTCACTGTAAAAGTAAGTGTCCTCTTTCAATGAATAACGAGTATAATTTTACATTGAAAATTTTAACAAAAATGGAAATAAAATTTGTCCCTTAAAATGAAATTTAACCTTCATTATTGTTATATGATAAATTCCTCCCCAGTATAAAAATATTTTAAAATGTTTAAATATCTTTACAAGGTTGTTCCTTCTGTTACCATCACTCTACTTGGATACTGCTCTTGTGTCTCTGAAAAGCAATAAAGTATACATGGTGTCTTCGAAAACCAGTGGAGGAGAAACTAGAGATATCGTTAACTTAAATGTCATTTATATGCACAAATATAAAAAAAGAGCAGGTCAGGTCCTTTGTCCTCAACAGTTAGACCAGTATCACCGCCCTAAGAAACAATTCAGCCTTATAAAGTGGTTGTAATCAGAAACAATTCACACTCATTTCTGCCCCAAGCCCTGATATAGCCAGACAGTAATACCCATTCTGGTATTTGTTCCAGCACTATAAACTTATTTGAATATCAGGAAAAAGGTATGTATGAAAATGGAAAGCAAAATGCACTTGTGAGATATGTCTGAGGCCTTCTTAATTTGGTCTTGATTGCAAACTGCAATCAGTTGTGCAAGGTGTTTAACAAATAGTATGATATAATATCTTCTTATTAGTTCAGAGGCATACAAGTAACCCATTGGCCTACATATGACACTTGACAATTTCACTCCTAATTTTTCAAAGAACTTTCTGAATGAAATTAACTGTTAAGACCAGTACATGAATCTGAACTGTATACAGCACACTGTCCAGCATACCATTTTACATCATGAGAAATGTGAACATATTTGGGCATCTGCAAACACAAATTACAAATTATGGAAAACAAGCCCCTTTGCCCCAAAGAGTTTTGAAGCAATAATTCACTCTTATAGAAAGATCTTTCCTAAAGTCATGGTACCTTTATTTCATAACCCAGAACACAGCAAGAAAGTAAATCTGGACATGACCTCTTTCAACTTTTGTTCGTTAGAGCAGATGATGCATATGACATGGGCCTTTCACTGCAAGGCCTGTGAACAAGCTGAAATCACAGCATAATACAGACAACAAGAGAAATCTATTGAAACTGAAGAAGAATAGCTTATTAATTTCCTGTTTTGTTGAAGTTATCTTTACCCAGAATGTGTTACTGTGTTGTTTTGAACAAAAAGATGGACTCCAATAAAGCAGACTCTAATTAACATATTTGTCCACTTAAATGATAATGTGTGTTATCATTCTTTCACTTTAGTTGTCTATTTCTACCCAGACCCATTATTTCAGTGAGACTAATGCTATTTCACAGTGAATAGGATCAGAAGCAGGCCCCGGAGCTCTAGGGAAGTCAAAATCTTCCTTTCTCTTTATATATAAACAGATCGAGTCAGTTCCTGCTTAGAAAAAGAGAAGTGTTTACTGGCAGACAAGCAAGGTAACCAAAAGAGACTTAGGTAATAACTAATGCAATTTCAAGATGTGTAGACCCTGTAGCATATTCAGGCACACGCTATGTTAATTCAATGTCTGTTTTCTGTGCTATGAATGTCTTTCAGGTTTCTGCATTACATTCCAAACACTGTGAGTAGTATCAACCTAATTCAATAGTTTGATTTTTTAGATGGTCATGAGTGTCCCTCTTTCACTGTAAATCACTGAGATAACAGAGAGTAAGTATCTGAAGAGCAGAACAAAATCAAAAAACAGGTAAGATTATTTTCAGTTTATTCCTGAAAAGTGGTGGTAGAAACGTGAAGCACTTTAGCTAAACTTAAGAATTGATTTTTTCTTTTGTATGTAACAGAGAACTTCTTACCTGTTTCAATTTTGTGTGGGTTAGAACCACTATTAGGATAAAACACTGAGACAACTGCTATCTGAGCTAGCACAGTTCAATGTACTGCAATGCCTGAAGAAGTTACTAGATCACTTACCGTAGCATTGCTTTGAGTTAAACCTTAGAAGGTCTTTCTGGGAGACTTATCAGGGTGACAGGGTATCTTTAATCTCAAGGTAGGACAAATTCTTCTAATTTGACCACTTCTGAATCCTTAGATATCAGACTACATGGATAGGATAGGATAGGATAGGATAGGATAGGATAGGATAGGATAGGATAAAGGTTTGCTCTTCTTAAGCTCTCCTGACAAGTTTTTTAATATATCTTTTTAGTATTTACTATATTTTCTCTTATTTTTAATTTGAAGTATGGTGAATTAAATTCTAGAAAGAGAGGCTTAGGAGGAAGATTGACTTTTCATTTGAAGACGTACATCATTAGAATTCAGCCTAACAGTACTTTTGGTATGCTCTTTGTCACTATGTCACTGGCTATTACATAGGCTTGGGGAGGGGTGTTGTGTTGGGTTTTTTTGCTTGATTGGTTTGGGTTTTTTATTCATCTACACACAGATTTTTGGGATTTCATTGCTTGCAGAGCATCTGAGAAAGGAAAAGAAAGACAAATTACACAACAGGTGATGATGTTTCTATCTTCTGTTTAGCTGATGGGTAGGATTTTGAGGCAGATGATACAACATGCATTATAGAAAGCACAAAAGTAGCTATCAGAAAGATTCTGATGTGCAGGAACCTACCTTGTAACACAGAGGAAAGAAAATATGGAGAGTGGTTCAGATACTTAAACACAGGTATCTACTGCCTTTTGAGCACCTAAGAGTATCCTCTTTGGTCCCAAACCAAATAAGTTCCAGTTCTGTGTAGTGTATGTCAGCCCTATGCAGATGTCTAGTATTCCCTAGAGAATCTCAAATTACCTAGTTAACCCTTGTTTAGATACTTTCTACTCATTAGATAGATTCACTGACTGTAAGGATGGAAAACATGCTTGTTTTCTCCTTGTAATCTGATCTGCCTTTATGCAGCCCTTTCATCTGCTGTTTAAGGCAAAGTACTTCCTCTGGGCCAAGAGAAATGTTTGATTTAAGGTTTAAGTCATGGAGAAGCTTGATTGCACAAATCAAGCTTCTCCATGAAAAGAAATCCCTAAAATTTTACCCACTGAAAGACAAGTCTGTTATTTCTCCATCCGTTCTGTAGCTTTTCTGATGGTCTGTTTTAGAAGCTCAAAATGGTGAATCATTTTTTGCCCATTAGTCTGAGCAATTAATTACCCCTTTATGTACAAATTTCATGCATCTATAATGTAGATGAAAGGTTACAATGTAAGTATTCTATTAGTTATTTGTATTCAATCAGCTGCATGCTTCAATCACAACTCTGTGTATAAGAAGTCACACACAGTGTCTATCCCATGCTCTCAGATTCTAGCAGTAGCAGACTTTACCACTCTCTGCCTCCAGGAAATGTCACAAATATCTGGAAAAAATAAGCAAAAATGTTAACTGATTTTATTGTAGTTTTGTTACATTATACATCTTTAAGTATAGATTGTTAAAGAAAAAAATGTAGGTGGCTTATATCCATATCAACAACTTACTTTTCATAAAAACGAGTTCTACTTTGAAATGTGAAGAAAATGTTTGTGTCCAAACACTCCAATAATGGTGTTTAAGGCAGGAAAATTGGTTTTACTTCTCACTATCTTTTTCTTTAAATGTTTTAGGTTTATATAATACTTATTCATGGCAAAGATGTATTTACAGTGATGTACTTAGCTGTTCTTTAAAGAAGACAGTGGATCTGTTTTCAGGCCAGATGTCCTTAAATGAGTTGATAGAAACTGTTGAACTGTTAAAGAAATTTCACCTTATTTGAAATATAGAAATTATTTAAAAGAGTAGAAAACTACCAGCTCAACACAAATGAACTATTTTTTAATTGCTGCAATCTTGTTGCACACACTTACTGGCACCAGGGCTTAAATTGAAGAAAGGATTAGTTTCACTATGCCACCAAGAACAGTGATAATGGTGCTCTGACACATGTAAGCAGTGTCATAGGGCATTGTGCAAATGAAATGGAAAAAGTACTGAAGTTTATCAATAACTCTCTGTGGGAAATAACTAGTGCAAAATAAAGGGGTTTTCATCACGTGTGGATTTTAGCTTGTGTTCTAGTGAGAGATTGACGAGCTGTATAAAATGCCCTTCATCGTGTAGGTGGGAAGACTAATAGTTGAGCAGCCAATATTTGACTATTATTTTGGCAATTCTTTAATTCTTTTTTAATTCTTTAATTCTTTATTCCTTAATTGTCAATCTATCAGTTTTTAGTTTTCAGTTTTCAGTTTATAGAAAAGTTCTGTTAATAAGGCAGAAGAACTGGAATTTCTTGCTTCTGAGAAGAAGTTCAGCTGGCAAAATTGAGATGTCTTACAATCAGTGGGGAAAGAAGTTATTCAAGCAGCAATGGATAGAATTCTGCAATAAACATATTATTACTTATGAACCTGCATGATGGCAAATAAATGTAAGTAATTAATCTGTATATAAAAAAAATAAAATTAGTATATCTATCTCTTTAATGTTTTCAGTTGGACAGTAGGAAGAGGTATAAAGCTCTATGCCTAAGTTTCTATAAGTCCCTCAACCTGCATTTATTCTTAGCCACATACTTTGATGTCTGTAAAGCTTCTGCTAGAGACAGAAAAGAGCCTTCCTTTCCTTGATAGAGAGAATTGACACCATGGACAAATGTGGGTGGTCAGTCCAGTTTAGGTTTAAGACTGATGTAAGTATTGGAATAAAATGACGGGTTTTATTTTCTACAGACTGACAGAAATGCAGGTAAAATATGCTTAATACATTTATTTCTTTTGACATATCAAAGAGCTGCTGAAATCTCTGATAGACTATTATCTTGATGATTTTGCTGAAAAATAACCGATCAAAATAGCAGTAGTTTTATGCCAGATGCATGAGCAGATTCCATGGAGCATAGACAATAGGGACCCATAGCTGTTGTTGGAATTGCACTAACTCAGATGAATCTGCTCATGAAAACTTCATTGCAGATGGGGCTCAGAGTGATGAGCAACAGTGTAATGGTGACTGTATCATTTTATATCGGGTGCTCACCACCGGCACAGAAAGAACATAAAGGAACCTCACAAATTCATTTTAACTGTAAAAAAACCCAGCCCACTCAACCCAAAACAAAAGCATATTACAAAAGTAAGCTAGCTCTATTTATTTATTTTATTTTTTCCTACTTTATCCCTATGAGGGAACTCAGCCCTATGAACCAGGAGAGTTCACTGGGTAAGAAGTTTTCACATCACCAATTGTCTGAAGACCTCATAGCAATGACAGACAGTGAGGTAAGAAAGGTTTTCTAGATGCCAGAGGGCACCTAAATCGGTGGGATGTGACGTGTGAAGATTGATGAACAGGTAAGAGAACAAAAAGACAAGTGTAGGATTTTTCCCTTATTTCTTGCAGGTACATCACCTCTCTTAATCTTCTTAGAGCCTTGTGTTCTGGCACTGCATGAGCCTTCCACAATAAATTTTGAAGTCTGTTCTTCAAAAAAGGAGAAGAATACAAGAGAGAAATGTTTGTTGCTTCTGTATCATCACAACTTAATGATACCGACCAAATGACAGAGCCCAGAGAGTGGTGATCAATGGCGCAGAATTGAATTGGAAGCCTGTGGCCAGTGGAGTTCCACAGGGATCTGTTCTGGGGCCAGTCTTGTTCAACATCTTCATCAACGACCTGGATGAGGGGACAGAGTGTACTCTCAGCAAGTTTGCTGACGACACCAAACTGTTAGGACTGACTGATTCCCTCATGAGGTTCAACAAGGGCAAGTGAAGAGTCCTCCATCCGGGAAGAAACAATCCCATGCACCAGTACAGGCTGAGGACTGACTTCACTTCTCTGGCATGAGGTCTTCCCAAAGCTGCTGGTAGCTATTAGTCCTGCCATTGCCCTCCATGGGTTGCAAGGTGACAGCTGCATTCTCACTGAGTGCTGCAGACATCACTTGTCCAGCTCTGCGCCTCCCTTCCTCCTTCTCTGACTGCCAGGTCCACATGGTCACATCCATCTTGTCTCACTTTTCCATCTCCTGCCACACATTGCAAATTTCTGTTTTTAAATATTGATGGCAGAAGCTCCAGATTGGCCCAGTTGGGCTGGAGGTGGGTCCAAAACTCAGAGACAGGGTAAGTTTTGGGAGCTTCTTATGGGGGCAGCATTGCAGACATTACCCCTGTTACCAAGCACAACTGGGTCCACAGAGACCCATCACACAGCTGTTGGTAGAGATGAGTGTTCAATATAAATTTTTTATGGTGACAAACTTGTGGAGTAGTTGGTACTCGACAAAATCCTACTGTCAGGAATGAGACCCAGGTGTCTGCTAGAATTTGGGAATATGTTTCCTGTAAAATAAACAGAGCCTTACCAGACATCAAATTAAAGAGGAAAAAACATAAAGAACTCCTAAACACCTTTTTGTCTGTAAAAACAGGTCATTTAGTCACAAGAGCTTTTATCTGGGGCAATATGTTGCAAAAAATGAGCCAATTTTTGAAAATCAATTTTTACTACCCTAAAATGAAAGCTACTACTTTTGCCCATAGTGTAACTTTATGGGACTTAATTATTTTCTGAACAAATCACGATAGATAAAGGAAATAACCGCCTACCAGACTAAATTTGATGATTTCCTGGGTACTGGTGAATATGACCTGATTATTGAAGACTTTCCAGCTACAGTATGCTAGATCTCTGAGAGAACTTATATATAATATAAAGAAAAAAAATGGAAAGTTCAGTCAAAAGAAAATGTGTTATTTTAGTAAGGAGAATTATTTGAGAAAAATGGATAAAAAATTTTGAGACCTCGTATTTGTGAAAGAGAACAAACTTTGATGCAAATTCATCTGAGTCAGGAGCAAGGAGAAGGAATTAATTAGACACGAAAGCAATTTACTGCTAACAGAAAGAATGAGAAACAGCAGTGAAGATAAGTGAGAATTGAAATGTGTGGAATTAAAATGGGAAGGTGTCAGAGAATTTAATGATACAACAATAAAAATAATAAAACTTGTGTCAGTTAAGGAAGAAAGTTGTTTTTAATTATATTATGGACCTCTTCATTGCAATTCTGGTAAATGCTATTAGAAAAATTGCTGAAAATAAACCTTAAAAAGCAGCATTTTTCAAACAGATCTTTAATTTTGGAAAAAGTAAGCATGGCAATGTATTTCCTCACAGAGCACTAGATGCATTAGACTATAAATAATGACTATTACACAACAGCTTCTAGTGATGAATATATTTTTATGAATAATAACTACATAATATATCCCTATGAATCTTGGATGATCTGAACAAAGGGAGCTTTTAGCCTGTTGATAGTTTTGAACACATTTAACAATGTTGGAGAAATGCTAATGGAACAGGAAAGAGTAAATATTATGGCAATAATTAAAAGGGTAAATATAACCTGAATAAGTGCAGGTGAAAGGCTGTCACCAATACAGGGCACTACTATTAACAGCCTCTTAGGAAAACCTAGTTTCAATAAAATAGCTTTAAAACTCAAAAAGAGTGTTTTACAGCCTGACCTTACTCTAAAGACATAGAGAAAGGATGTGAGTCTTATCATTATTTGGTTTCCTAGTGATTTGCTTGTTCGTTACAGCTTCAGAAGTGTCAATTCCTTCTGTCTTTTCCTGGAGACATGTAAATTCATGTCCCCATTTGAGGAAGAGTGCTGCATCTTTGTTTTTTGGTGACAAGCATAAGCTTGGAGTTTCCCAACCATTTTCCCAATGTCCCCAGCATTAAGTTAGAGCATTGTGCGCTCTCTTCATTTTCTTGAATAGCTGCAGAATGGCATGACTACTTCATACAGATCTGTCCACATCAAAGCAGGACAGAGATTCATAAGGTTAATGGATCATACTAGTCTATTCCAGAAGGCAGTTGATATTTTTACTTTCTCTACCATATCTTGAAATCTGGTTAACAAACCTAAAGAAATACCCAGTTTACTACTCAGTTTATATGTATGTAAACTCATGTTTGCATACATATGTAAATAAGCACAAAATTTTGCACTGTTTTCAGACATATGTGGGTCCTGGGTTGTGGTGAGGAATTCAACCTCATAGATGTCAGGAAACACAGAGTATGAACTGACAATTCAATTTTTTTCTTTCTGCACTTATATGTTAATATGGGCTCCCTCTTTCAAAGATGACTGCAGCCAAAGAAAATTCCTTAAATAAGCATTAGATCAACCAATATTAAGAACCAATGGTACTGATTAAGCAATAAATACAGTGATTTATCAGTGATATATATCTAGAATAATATATCCACTATTCTTTCATATCAATAAATAAATACATATTGTGTACTATCAGACTGATGGCAAATTACACAAGATTTTGGAAAAATTAAGTTTTTATTTCATTTTCATTCTATTAATGAAAACTCTTTGCTGTTTTTTTTAGCTTTTTGAAACCTAGATCTTGACAAGTATTCTTTACAAGATGCAGTAAAATTAGTACCATTAGCCACAGTCTACACAGCATCTGACCTTTCAGAAAGAGACTGGAGTTCTTTCTTAATAACTCACCTCTCTAATTATCCTTCTTTTCACAAGGGTTGTTGCAGATAGGAAGCATTTCAGCCTGTTAGCCTCTCTGAGCTATTTACTTCTATAAACTCAATGTCCTTTTCCTATGAACTAGGAGATAGATAATCATGTTGACAAATCACATTATATAGTTGTTAACAATACAATCCTCTTTTTATTTCACCCTAAAATACATATTACTCTGACAGTAAGAAAATAGTATTTTTAACAGGTACAAGTACACATCATAGACAATCATAAAAGGGAAAAAAAGCTGTTCCTTGAACAAACATCCCTGGACAATTTATTTTATTGGAAGATTACTCTAGAGGAGTTATATGGCTTCTTACACACAAAAGACATTGATTATTAAATTCACATTACAAGGTGAAATTACAAGATTAAAATCTCAATAATTCTTTTCATGGTCAATGTCTAGATGTCCTCGCTTGCTGAATAATCTGGATTTTTTCATGTATATTTTTATGCTCTTTCATGCAGCTAGGCAGAATAAAAGACTCGTCATAGGAGGAACTGACACATAGATAAGATGCATTGAGGGAGCTGGGGATGTTTAGCCTAGAGAAGAGGAGGCTGAGAGGAGACATGATCACTCTTTACAACTACCTGAAGGGGAGCTGTAGTGAGGTGGGGGTCCATTTTTTCTCTCTAGTGATGAATGATAGAACATGAGGAAATGAGTTCAAGTTGCACCAGGGGAGGTTTAGATTGGATATTAGGAAGGCTTTTCTCATCAAGAGAAAATGTTCTTAAGCATTGAAACAGACTGCCCAGGGAGGTAATGGAGTCACCATCCCTAGAGTTATTCAAAAGATGCACAGATGAGATGCTGAGGGATACGGTTTAGTATAGTAATGGGCCTGGCAGTGTTAGATTAGTGGTTAGACTTGATGATCTTAAAGGTCTTTTCCAACCATAATAACTCTCTGGTTCTCTGGTTCTATGATTCTATTTGTATGTTATGGCAAGTAGAAAAGGGGGAAAAAAGCACTCTGAATAGAGGCACAAGTGAAATATTTAATAAAACTCCTCATATGGCTATTCTGGACCTGTATTTTACTTATGTGTAGCTTTTCTACCTAACCCCGCCTTTGAGAAAATATTTGTGATGCTTCATTGTCAGACTGATGGGGACAAGCACAGGATGTCAAAGGTGACAATATTTTGCTTCAGAGCAACGCCTGAAGTGCCAGTCTGTACTTTTGAACACCCCACATTCTAGGGGCAATGACTGGTGTCTGTGTGCTAACAAACACACCATGCACAAATTTAATCTTTTTCATCCATCCTAACTGCACAGTTTCCCCAATATCACCTTTTACTGACTTGCTGATATTACCCTCAAGCCACAGACAGAAAGATTGTGTCCTGAGAAGATGAGAGCAGAATTTGAGTTTTTTTCAAAAACTGTAGGGGAAACAGCTCTGCTAAAAAATATATATGTATTTGTGTATTTTATTCATTTCTCATAATTTAATGCTGCCTCACAAAATTCTATTTAGTCAGGAAAGCAATTTTTTCTTTTGACAGGCCAGTAAGATATCATTAATTTTTCATTCTCATCAATCACCGTGGTAAAGATTGTCTGAGAAGGTTTTGTGCTTTGGCTGGTAATTTGTCATGACAATTTTGTGAGGCTGTTTTAATGCCTTCTCTTAGCTGATTGAAAATGTCTTATTTACTTCAATTAGTTTTACCGGTGAGACACTGCGGTTTTATACAAAATGAATTGTTAATTGCTCCCCAAAGCCTAGGTAGACACCTGCTTTTCTATTAAAACACAGATCAAACTGCATATCTGGTGAAGGCTAAAATTAACTCAATTGTAGAGGTAAGGCAGAGAGACCTAGGGCCTTCTGATTTGTATTAAAGTCAATTCAATTTGTGACATAAAGTAAGTTCTGATTTTCAGTTAAATATTAATTTTGCAAGATATAAAAAAAATCAAACAAGCTAGAGTTTGGTAGATACTACTATATTAAACATATATTTACATGTATGTCTGTATTGTCCTAAGTGGTAGGTGCCTCATAAGTCCTTCGTAAAGCTGGTGAATTAAACAACCTTCTAAAGACAATCTTCTAAGCTTAACTACTCAGATTTTTATAATCTATTTAATATTGACAGATGATAGAGAAATCAATAAAGAAGATTTAAATGTCTACATTAAACATCTTCAAGGCCCCATGATCCAGTCTGTAATAATGCTCCAGTATTTATTTTCTGTGCATATTATACACAATTTTCATAATGATATTATTTCCACATAGCAATGTCCTACCACTGTAGTTTGGAAAAGATGATTTCACTAGGTCACCAACACATTCTGTAGCTGGTATGACACCACAATTATTTTAAGTAATTAGTCTTAGGAAACTCAGTTATGTGACCTACACTTCAATACACATAGTTGTTACTATGGTAGCCCAAATAGGAGTATCTCTCAAGCTATTAAGGCTCTTGATTTCCTTTCATATTGAACAGCTACAGGGTGTAGAGTTGTTGATAAAGTAAATCCAGTTGTTGGACATAGTAAACTGTAACAAATAACATATGAAGTGACATTGGTACCTGAAAATATCATTTCACAGAAACCTAAACATATCATTTAAGCTTTTCAATGAAAAGCTTGACTATTTTTAAACTTCAAGCATTATCAACATTTTATGGTACTGGTCAGAAAGAGTAGAGCTAGATGTCATGGCGATTTTTTTTTCCTTCCACTGTATTGATTACTTTGATTATATTCTAAATCCTTCTAAACCAAAACAAATAAAAACTTTTAGGCAGATTTACCAGAAAGACTTTTTTTAATTCAGGGTTTATGATTTTCAAGCTTCAACCTATTTTCAGACCATGTCCCTATTCTCTCCTCCTTCTTTCCTTCCTCCTGTTTCTCTACAATATCATATTTACAGACTGATGATCAAAATCTGTTGCAAAAAGGCTTGTTAAATAAATGATAAAGGGTCAGCAGGAGGTGCATTCCCATGTACTGAAGAATTTTTGGGGTTTTTTTCAATAATGTGACATGGTAAAGTTTTTCCAGACACATATTCAAATACATATTTATTGGGGAAATATTAAAAAAGAAAAAAAATAATAGGGACATTAGGCATTTATGTAACTTCTCTCTAAAGACCACTTCCAACTGTACCATTCTATGATTCTGTGATTCTATGATTCTTTAATTGTAAGAAGACTCCATTTTACCTCAAGGTACAACAAAGGTGTGACAAAACTAGATAACACAGCAAGGCTGATTTCCCACTGCTCTGTACCAGGAGTAACTTAACTCATTTTATTAATGTAGTCAGAGATCAGCATATTATAATTTTTTAAATTAATTTTTGACAGGGTAAGTAAATTAAATCAATGGTAAAACCTGTTAATATTGCACAGATTTTCACCCACCATCTTTGTCATATTACAGTAACTAAGGATAAAACAAGGTAAAATAAAGTAAAATACAGTCCACCATTGGTCTTTCAAAGGCATATGAGGATTTAATGTGATTATTGAAATCTAATAATGAGGAAGATTATAATTTGTAAACATGAGTGTAAGATTAAAGAATTCAAGAATGATAATTTCTTAAACACTAGAAGCATTTTGATAAGTAGAGGAAGAAGATTGTGATACAGGAAACTAAACAGTGTTAGGGAGCAAATGGAAGCTCAGAAAGAAAAGAGAAGGAAAAGAAACAAATTATAACAAATGACCTTTTTCAGTCCAAAAAGAAGAGAAAACAAGGCAAAAGTAAGAGATGTATAGAAGAAGTATTATGATAATAAAGATCTCATGAATTTGGTAGGAAAAGCTATCACTGCAAATCAATCAAACAAAAAAAGTTTTTTAAAGCTTAAATCTAGGTGTAAAAGGATTCAAAGCTCTACAAAATTAAGTATATGTATTTTGCATTTTCTAATGATCAGTAAACTATATTTAGACATTGTCTTTAAGTACAAAATTAGGAAAAAATGATGTCCTCTATGTGCATGGTTAAAAGCAGAGGATGGGATATATCTGTCTGATATACTCAGAATGAAATAGATTTGAATAAAAAAATGGTTAAATTGTCAGAAAAATAAACTATGATGCAAATTTCTACTGGTAAATCTTACAGTGTACTTTTAAAAATTTAACAGTACTGTAGTGAAATAGTAAAACAACAGAAAAAATAATTAACTAACTACAATTGGTATCATTAAAAATATTAATGTGAAAAGCATTTTAAATCTTTAATAAATGAAACATATAATGTTCTTACATAACAATATTATGTGAAATATTCTCAGATCTTCTGACTTTTTTCTGCTTTCATAAGGCACCTCAATATCTTTAATCAGATCACTTAAAGTTCCTGAGTCTCAGCCAATTGCTCTAAAAAATATGGTCTCATTTCTGTCACTGACTTGCTAAGCAAGTCTGTACCTCTGTTTCCCATCTGACTCATTCTCCTAGCTAATGAGATAAATTCTCTAGGGCGGGGATTTTCCTTTACTGTGTGTATGTACACCACTTATGTCACTGCTAGGCAGTGACACAAATACTAATAAACCTATTATCATAATATTGATGTTGTGGTTTTAATTTGCTGGTGACTGTTGTCCTCAATGTAGTTGTTATGCGAGAGTAACGTTTCCACTTTCCAGAAAGAGCAGAAAACAAGACACAGGCGAGAAAGAAGACTATTGATCTGGCAAACATTACATAAATAGTTTATGGTAGAGCAGAGAGCAGTATAACGAAGTGTCTTTGTTTCCCAAACTATGACTTAATTATAAAAACATAATTTCTATTATTTACAAATGAAGTTGTGTATTAACATCAGTAGCTTTAGTATTCCAAAAATAGATAATTGATTTAGTGTAAACAATGTCATTAAGGCAGGGTAAGAAGATTGAGAGAATTCCTTGTTTTCTGGAAAACTGGAAAGGTACTGAGTTTTGATTCAATTAATTTTAGTTAACAGAAGAGTGTAGTACTGTAGTAGAGTGTGGCAGGTGAAACACCATCATTAGTTTCTTCCTTGACCTTTTTGCATATATCATGCCCACTTACAAAGTGAGGTAATGTTTTTAAAATTGGATTTGAAGTATGCTTTTTGAACTTAATCTAAATGCTCTTTAGAATTTTTAGTTAATATCTCAGGAACAAAATTCTGTGTTTAAGTCAAAATGCTCATAAATTTTTTGTCACAATTCTTTTTAATCTTACAATGAAACGTTAAATGTTATTAAAATGGAATTTAAGCTCTAAAATTCATTAAATACATATTATATTAATTCAATGCCTAAAGAAACCTGGAAGGCATTACAAGAATTTATCTAGTCCATACACTTTCTCCAAGAGTGAATCATGTTACTCTCTGCCATTTTTTTTAAAACTCAAATGGCACTTTGCAATTTTCCTTAAGCATTTATTTCAGTGTTTAAATATTTTCACTATTAGATGTCTGACTTATCTCTTCCTTTCCTCTGTAGACCCTTTTAGGGAGACTACTACCAAGCTGAAGCTGGTACATTAGTCTGAACTTGGAATTAAACAAACTATTAGACAGTTAATAAGTTGAATTGTAAGAACTGATCCATCTTCTTTTGTGTTCCTTTCAGGAATGTAGAGAGTTGTCTTTATCTCAACCAGAAATCTTTCTCTTAAGTTGTTCAATTAAAGACTCATCTCCATGAACAGAAAAGAGTCCAGAGAAACAGTGACAGGCAGATAACCTTATCAGGTGCCCCCAACCTGGGTAGTCTCAGGGCTATCCTGAGATCAGCCCCATGGCCTGGAGGTGCATGGAGCTCTAGGTACCAACCACTGTGTATGACAGCAAGTCTAAAGTCCTATGTATCTGTGCTACCATTATCTAGAAAAACTGGTGTACTTGTATTCTGTGTGAGTACACATCAGCATGCCATTGTCAGCAAACATAAAGCTGATCTAACTTGAGAGCAGGATGAGAGACTTAAGAGCCAAGTTTTGGAGTGGATAGAAGGCTGTGTCAGATCCTGGAGAGACCAGAAGGTCAGAGAATTGGCTACTAGAGGGGTTTGGCAGTACAGCCCAACTCCTGGAAAGTTCATGAGACCTGGAGATTGGCTACTGCTAAGGCCAGAAGCGGGGACCAGCTGTGGAGAGATCCATTTGCATGTGTTTGTGCATGATGTAGCAGGAAAATCCAAGGGCCAGGGACTGCATAGACCTTGGGCAGTCCACTCAGGTAAGTTACTGAAGAGACTGATCTTCTATTAAAAATTTGGTTACAGTAATTTTAGTTAATAGAAGATTGTGGTATTGTGGCAGTTGAAACACCATCATTAGCTTCCCAAAGACATTTGTCATGACTATAACCAGCTGTACTTGACTGTAATCTACTTCTAGCTGCACCTTCACCTCTTTATCTCCACAAAGCATTTAACCTGCTGCCATTATTTAATAACATATGGGACTCCAGGCATAGCCTAGGATCACATCATGTCAAGCATTCCATAGCTTTGTGCTAAGCTACTTTCTACAATAAAGAGAATAGCAGAAATTACAGTTTCTTTGCAGGCATACATACAGACTCTGATATAGTGATCCTTGATTCTATTTAGAATATTATTACTATATTGTAAAAGATTAATAGTAAGAAAAAAGATGAGTCTCTGAAGTGTAAAAAACCAAAACCTTGCGTATGCCAAAAAAATCCTCCAAAACCCCAAAGCAAATAGACATAAAGTGTTACCAAACTATTAAGAAAAAAAATCTACATGTATTATCACCTAGATTACTTAGAAACCTAGAAAAATAAAATAGCATAGATTTCAACATGTATGAAAGAAAATGAAGATGGATAAACTGGTTTTTAATAACTTCAGACTGCATAAAATTGGTGTAATCCAATGAGCATTGAGTGCTTGCTGAGACAGAGAGCTCACTGAGGCAACAGTTAAAAAGGTGCTAGAGGTGATGCTCTTAATCAGTTTTTGACCATCCCTTCACAGAAACCACTGTCAACCAAAGAGTTTTGGTAGATTGTACAGTATTAACTAAGCTTCAAGTCAGCTTTTCATTTGGGCTCAGAGGGAGAAAGATTTAAAATAATAGACTTTGGGACCTTGCTATGCCTTTCAAAGCTCAATTGTCACTAGAAATTGGCTCATTTGAAGTAAATCTTGAAGGCAAGGTAAACAAAAGTGTTACAGTTAGGACGTAGTTTGAATTTTATAGGTAGCAGACAGGCTTCTACAAATAGACATGTGGAAATTAATCTACAAAGTTTTCCCCTCTGAAGGACAAGAAGATGTAGAGTGATGAACATCTGCTAGAAATCATAGAATGGTTTGGGTTGGAAGAGACCTTAAAGATCATCTATCTCAAAATCCCATGCCATGAGCAGGGACACTTTCCACTAGACCAGGTTGCTCAAGGCCCCTTCCAATCTGTCCTTGAACACTTTCAAGGACTGGGCATCCATCCACTCTGGGCAGCCTGTCTCAGTGCATCACCACCCTCACAGTGAAGAATGTCTTCCTCATATCTAATCTAAATCTACCCTCTTTCAGTTTGAAGACATTTCACCCTATAATATCACTACATGTCCTTGTAAAAATTTCTCTCAGTTTTCTTGTAGGCTCTTGTCATGGTTTAAGCTCAGCCAGCAGTCAAGCCACTTAGTCCTTTCCTCCAGCAGTAGAAGGAGGAAAAGAAAAGATAACGAAGAATCTCATATATTAAGACAAAGACAGGGAGAGATCACTCGCCAATTGTGGTCACAACAAAAGTAGACTTTAACTTAGGGAAAAAAAATAATTCTAATCTGCCACGAGTCAAAACCAGAGTAGGTTGATGAGAAATATAACCAAATCTTAAAAACAACCTTACTGCCACCCCTCTTCTCTTCCTGGACTCATCTCTCCACCTCCTCCCTCACAGAGGGCGGGGAAATGGGGTTTGTAGTGCATTGTCTCTGCTGCTCCTTCCTCAGGAGAGGACTCATCACTTTGTTCCCCTGCTGCAACATGGCATCTGTCACACGTGAGACCATCCTCCATGAATTTCTTCAACATGAATTCTTTACACAGGTTGCAGTTCCTCAGAAACTGTTCCAATGTGGGTCCATTCTACGACCTACAGTCTTTCAGAAACAGACGGCTCCAGCCTTGCCTTCTTTGAGCACATCTACCTGCTTTGGCATGGGATACTCTACAGGTTGCAAGTAGATCTCAGCTCTACCATTGCTCTACCATTGCTCTCCATGGGTTACAGGGGGACAGCTGCTGTGTCACCACAAGATTCAGGAGATGTCTCTGCTCCAGCACACCTCCTTCCCTCTTTCTTCACTGACCTTGGTGTCTGCAAGGTTTTTTCTCTCTCATCCCACTTTCTTTCATCCAGTTCTTAAATAGCCATAACTGAGGTGCCTGTCTCAGCCTTGACCAGAGGTCGGTCTGACTTGGAGCCAGGAGAGGTTTGAACAACTTCTTATAGGGGCTACCACTATAAAAAAAAATCTTTTTTGATATCTTTTTGTCACTATCAAAAAATCCCTCTAAGTCCCACAAAAGCAGTACAGCCCCCTTTATGTACTGGATGGCTGCTGCAAGGTCTCACCAGAGCCTTCACTTCTTCAGGCTGAACAATCCCCTATGACCTATAGATAGACAGATACGGAGAAACTTTTTTCAAGAAAATCTAGGTAGAAAAACTATGGCTCTATGCTACTTCAGACTCTGCATCAGAGGCACAAGATGGTGTTAAAGATAGTTGACATTAGATATGATGTAAATTAGACTTCATGTCCACAAACCTATGGTATTTCAAACATGTCTGGGGCAGCTTTCATATTCTCTTGGTACATTTACAGAATGCAGTGTCCAGACAAGTTATTGAATGAAATAGCTCAATGTAGGTAAATCAGAACAGCTCTGGGAGAGACATAGCAGCAGTACTGTGACACTGTTCTAGAAGACTCATCCAACACTGACAAAGCTATACTACTTCTGATTTGGAAAAAATATCACAGAATCATAGCATGGTAGGGGTTGGAAGGGACCTTTAGAGATCATCTAGTCCAACTCCCCTGAAGAAGCAGGTTCACCAGGCGGGTCCTGGAGACCTCCAAGGAAGGAGACTCCACAACTCCTCTGGGCAGCCTGTGCCACTGCTCCTTCACCCTCACAGTGAAATAGTTTTTTCTTATGTTTAAGTGGAACTTTTTGTGTTCCAGATTCATCCCATTATCCCTTGTCCTGTTGCTAGATGCAACAGAAAAAAAAGGGATGTCTCAACCTCCTGATACCCACCATTTAGATATTTGTAAATATTAATAAGATCCCCCCTCAGTCTCCTCTTCTCCAGACTAAACAGCCCCAGTTCCCACAGCCTTTCCTCATATGAAAGATGTTCCATTCCCCTGATCATCTTGGTGGCCCTGCACTGGAGTCTGTCCAGAAGTTCTCTGTCCCTCTTGAGCTGAGGAGCCCAGAACTCGACATAGGACTCCAGGTGAGGCCTCACCAGAGGAGAGTAGAGAAGGAGAACCTCCCTCGACCTGCTGGCCACACTCTTCTTGATGCATCCCAGGATGCCATTGGTCTTCTTGGCCACGAGGACACATTGCTGGCTCATATTTAGTTTATTATCAATCAAGACTCTGAGGTCTCTCTCTGCAGAGCTACTCTTCAGCAGTTCAACCCCCAGCTTTTACTGGTGCGTGGGGTTGTTCCTTCCAGATGCAGGACTCTGCACTTGTCCTTGTTGAATCCCACGAGGTTCCTCTCTGCCCAATTTTCAAGCTGGTCAAGATCCCTCTGAATGGCAGCACAGCCTTCTGGGGAATCAGCCAGTCCTCCCAGTTTGGTGTCATCAGCAAACTTGCTGAGGGTACACTCTGTCCCTTCATCCAGGTCATTGATGAAGATGTTGAACAAGACTGGCCCCAGAACCAATACCTATGGAACTCCACTGGCCACAGGCCTCCAGCTCAATTCTGTGTCATTGATTCCTTTAGAAAGCTCATATTTATATAGCAGTTACTAGGCCAGAAGGTGATCTGAACTGAGGTCACAGTAAATATTAAAACTGTCTGGATTTTTTTTTTTTTTAGTTTAAAAGGTGAAGAAGGGTCAGGATGCAGCTATTTTCATGAAAGTTTTCAAAAAAAGCTATTGCTAAGAGCTTCTGAAATATTTTTTCTTTGTTCAGGCTTGAGCCATAGATTGAGAAACCTTATATAATCACTGGGAACAAATTCTTGTCTTCCCATGGGCTTCCCTGAAGAGTGCTCAATTGGGTTATTTATGATGGGTAGAAGTACATATGTCTTGGAAAACCTTTGCTTTGTTTCTAAATTTATTGTGATATTCTAGATTGACTGAAGCCCTTAGTTCATCTGGAGCCCATTGTGCAACTCAACACATGTTCATCATCCCCAGGACCAAAATAGAAAGTGTCCTGGAAATTAATTTCTTTTTCCTAAGAAATGTTAAAATGTTAGGTATAATAGTCATTAAGTCTTCTGATGGAGAGGAAATAACAACAGTGATATTTTTGTTGCAGGGGAGGAGTGCCAGGAGTCATGAGGCTGTAGAAAAATCATAATGTCTTACTGGAATGTAACTTTGGATGGTGCTAGGAATTGCTTACTCATGCTGAGCTGCCCCAGGGAGTCATATGAGACTTTTGTAGTGGTCACATGCTTGCAATCACCATGATATAGTACCTTTATCAAGTCACTGTGGTAATGAAAGCATTGTGCTTTTTAAAGCAGGGCTTGTGGTATGAATTACAGTTGCTTTTTTTTTCTGCAGAATAATAAACTCACAGAAACTACTATCAATGTTCATTTGAGTATGGTCATCACCTTCCTTACGCTGGCATGCTTTATACTTTAAAAGACTCAAGTACAATGTGCTTAGTCTTACTAAATAAAATATTTTTAAAATATCCTTAAAAATATAGAAAAGCCTTATCCATCCAGTTTTTTTATTTTCTTGGGAGCTTAAAAATTACAATGCAATTCATTGTATGGTATTATACAATAGATGAAAAATTACTTAGATTAAATGAGTGTAGCATGAGGACAGGGACTCTTCCCTTATGGCAATAACATTAATATTTAATTTAGTATTTTCTAAAACTTTATTCAGTGTGCCAAAAACTTACTGCAAGAGTTGAGCCTAATGTCACATCTAGGAGTGCAATCAGAACTTTTGGTAAAAGATAGAGAATCCTAGACATAAATTTCCAGTGACTATCTCATTACTTCAGAATGCTTGTGGAGGTGAAGACAAATCTTTCTTTGCCAGATATAAAGTGTTTGTACAAACTTACTCATATTTACACCGTATACTGGATACAGAGATCTGAATGAAAATCCTGAATGTAAACATTCCTGAGTCTCTGCGCTACAAAATAATAATAAAAAAGACTGAATTCACATTAGAACCAACTTAAAAAAAAATTGTTAAGAGATTTAGCAACAGCAGTAAAGTTTGATCTGATACTGTGTGAGCTCCTTTAAAAGTTGTTAAATACTGTATTGTATCCTACAAAATCTTTTCTCGTTTTGATAATTATTCAATTTTACAATGTAGTTCTTAACCCTAAGCAGACATTGGAAAGAAAATTCATACTGAAGATGTGCCAATGGGACAGTGTAGGACTAGCTAAGTGTTATCCCAGTTGGATTGTTCCTAGCATTCAATACCTTGAATAAGTAGAATGACACTACTACAGATATACTTTGAAACCAAAATTGTATTATCGCAAGAGTCCACCAATTGCCAGTACAGCAGCCTTTCTCATGCAAATAATTCTTCTAATAAATGCTCCTGGATGTCTCTGCAATTTTTCTGGAACACAGAAATAGAGATCAGTGCTTACAGATTCTTGCGTAAATTTAAAGAAGTAAAAGAGTGTAAGTCTCAAATTAGGCCTCCTATGCTAGAGCTGTAACTAAGGAGTCATAGATTACCCTTCCAGTTTTGAACTCTCTGTAGCTGTTTATAGTCACCCATACATGTCTTTTTTAGCACTGTTAATGTGCAAGACATTTAAAGTGATGAAATTTTTATCAGTATTGAGAGGGAAGTGTAGGAAAGGGAAATTAAAATAGATCTCATCCTACTTTACTTACCTCCTTTTATTCCTTGACACAGTATTTTCTTAAATTGTAGCTCTAACGGATCAGGAAGTAGACTGCAAATAGACCTAGAAAAGTTAGATTTAACAGCATAACTTTTAAACTAGCTCACAATAAATATTAGTATTTAAAGGCATAGAACAACAGCATTATTTATAATTGTATATTTCAAAGGCCTAAGTATTGCTCCCTGAAAAAAAATATGCTCACTAGTAAAGGAATAATGATTAAGACAAAACCATACCTTTCTTATTGATTAGAGACTGGTCTTAATGTTAGAATAATAGGATGAATTAGTGCTGCAATATGATAAAGTCAGAGCTTGCCAAATACAAATGAGTGTACTTCTGGCGCCATGTCTGATAGCCATGTCTGTCTGAAGACTATCAGATAAATATGTAATTAAATAAATATGGTTTCTGACCAATCTGACTTTTTTTGTTAAAGAATAAAAAAAATGAAATTAATATAGCTCTTTGATCTAAGAGAAAGGTTTCTGCCTGAAGTAGAATTGATGTTTTATGGACTGATTGTGAGTAGTTGCTTTAAACAATCTGAATTTTGTTCCTCTAAATCCATGTGCAGCTGGTTTAAGTATTCTTTGGTGCAGGACATGCAATTAAAATGATAAAAGAAAGTAGTCACTGAGTATCCTGATTGGCTGCTAGAGATTTCAAACCGTAGCATGTTCCTGGCATAAGATCAAGTGTCACATATTGGATGTTCATCACATGTATGCCAACTGCTTTTCATTTAGCCAAGCAATGCATTGGCCCTCTCCCAGCAGATGGCTGGTACCCATTCAAAATTCACAGATTGGTGGGACTGTGATCTTAGCAATCTTTTCTTCCTCATTTTATTTCATTTTTTGCTGTGGCTTTTTCTCCCTCTCCCTTCTTGTTTCACTGATGATTGCCAATTTTCTTCCCTTTTCTTTTTCTTTTGTGTGTGTGTGTGTGCATACTACCTTCCAGTACTCTAGAATACTGTCTTTCCTCCTTTTATCTTTCCTTTTATTTTTTCTCTCTCTTATCTTCTTCTTTATTTTATGTCTTTTTCTTCCTTGTTCCTTTCCCTTCCCTTTGCTTTCTTCTTAAATTTTGCTGTCGCATTTCTTCAGTTTCTTCTTCCTTTGCAAATCAATCCAAGTCAATGCATACAAAATTTCTTAAATATATATAGCCATATATTGTCAATATATATGTGCAACATACATGTCATCTGGATAGAGTGGTGTGATATGCTGTGGTTAAAAAAAAAACTACTTTAAATACCTTTCACTTTGGAGATTTAAACTTTTTCTCCTTTGGTCTTTGTTCTTCTGGTTAGAGTGAACTGCAAAATGACAGAGTTCTCCCTGTCCTCTTGGGTTAAGTGCTAGTTTTATGAAATTCTGTCTTGAAGTAAAGACTTTTACTATTCTTTTTTTTTATCATCACAGCATCGATGAATCTAGTACCATTTCACATAACACTAACTTTAAAGGTAATCCAGATTCATACGTAACCATTTTCAACACAGACTGGAATAATACAATAACTTATGCCAGCATATTTATTAACAATTGAATTTCTAAAATTTATTATATAAAAATATATTTTAATATACTATATACAATTACATAATGTATAAGTGTATACACTTACATGTTAACATTATATTAAAATATATATAAAAAATATATATAATGATATATCATATTTTTAGTGTTTTATAAAATTTTTCTTCTATTTTTCCAAAGGAAAAACAAAAGCTAAACCAAAATTATGTACATTTCAATACACCTTTTGCAATTAAAGGTCTTAAGGCAAATCTAGAGCCGCTGCAACTTTGACATATTCTACTTCAATTGGGATAGCTGCAGTTCTATTATCAGGAAAAAGCTATCTTCTCTAGTCCTAGGAGGCCATAAAATGATTGTACTGCACTTACTATGCAATTACATACACCATTTTAACAGCATAGTTATGAAATATCCACCACATTCCTCACAGCATTTACTTTTAGACCATTATAAGTTTTCTTTGTATCATTCAGTAAATATTGACTGCTTGAAGCTATATGATTAATGAGTGAAACAAGGCTATATTAGTAATGGGACTGATCCCTGATGTACCATGTCTCATAATTTCCTGTCTGAAGATGAGCAAATCCATTAGGGATTCTTATTAAAGTCATAATCATATGAACTTTATAAAACTGATTATTTGAACTCTAAATTTTCTCAGGGCGATTATCCACTATTCTTACATGAACGATAACACTTCAGTTTAGAAATACTGTCCTTAAGGTCTTAGCAGAAATTGAGTTTCTGGAAGCCAGAGAACAGGGAGGCTACAAGGGAGACAAGATACTTGCTTCTGAGTATGGAAGGTATTTGAGAGTGTGTTTTCAGAGAGATGTGTTTCTAAAATCCTCAAGAATTTGTATAGACCACAATCTAGTTGAAGGAGTCCTGGCCAACAGGCTCTCCTTGGATTCAGATACAACACGAACATTTTATTATTACTTTATTTATGAAGACTGTATTTTTGAGAATGCCCTCTTGGATTTGATTTACCTTACAATGTAGTTTAACATGGGGCCATTTTTATCCTGGACATTCTGTGTACTTAGTGGCAGAATGTTTTACCAGCTGATACACTCTGAACAGCTTAGGATCTGCACACTGGCTGTATTGTATTACAAGGAGTAAATTGTAGGAAACTGACTGTTAAGAGACCATTTTATTCTACTTCTCAGATCCTAAATATTGTATAGAAAAATGAAAGATAACAAGGATTTCAAAATAATATTAATGGTCTTCAAATTAAAATCTTTGGAGAAATCTTTAGAAAAACAAGTATAAAAATTTTTGACCTAAATTACAGCTTTCTTTCTATGGCATTATCTTTTGGTGAGTTAGTATGGCAACAAATTGAGGATAATAAACTACAATTGCCCCACATCTCAAAAGAATAAAATACATCTCTTCAGCTGTTGCCGTCAAAGATTTCAGGAAGACCAGTCTAGATGAGCATTTTGTTCAGAAGTAATCTGTAAATCTACTGTCACCTCCTGCTATTGCCTCTTACATGATCATTGCCTTTCAGCTCTAGTAAATTAAATGGAATATGAAATACCAAGAAAAATTTCTCCCAGGACCTTTTATCCTGCTTCTCCTTCACCTGTAAATGACATATGTGTGTTCAAAATTGTTCTGACCTCATGTGGAATGTCTTCTAAACCTCCTTAATATAATTTCAGTGACTGAAGAAATAACTCCTACTTGCTGGGGGGGGATTTCTTCATTATGCGAGACGGGAGTGACCAGACACAAATATGATGTACATCAACTCCAAATTTATTATAACATAATCATCACTTATATACTTTTTCTAAATGCTGTTTATGTGCTACAATTCATGACAATTAGTTAATACTAAGGCTTGAAAGTTTCGTTTTTGTAACAATTTAAGACGCCAACCTCATTGTGTTAAAACATAATCTTTATTGTACTTAAAACATCACCCTTATTGTGCATAGAATATCACCTCATCTATTTGGCCTTCAGTTAGTTTTTCTCTCACACTAGACTATAGTTATGTTTACCTTACATTCTAATTAACTTTATACTACTGTTAGTTACCTATATTACAATTTGTTAGTCAAATACATAAGATCACACAATGCTTAATTGAATGCTCTATTCTGCCTTCTAACAATGCTTAGTTTAATGCTCTGTCTTGTCTTCCTGCTTTGACCTTGTCTTTGTTGCAGTCTGTAGTTTTGGTTTCCTCCTTTCTCAAGCTTACTGTCACATAGGCATTCGTTTCTTTTCTTTTTCTGCTGCTGAAAGCGATTCAAAGATGAACTGCTAACTTTCTCCATCTTTGTCTGACTCCATAACGTTCGTCATAGCCCAGGTCCCAACGTCCTACTTAATCATGAAGGCTTTAAAAAAAGAGATGGTATCTGTGAAAGAGTTGACTACACTATTCTTCTCCTATCTGTGGGAAAAAGAAGGAAAAAAGAGAAAGTAGTAGATATTCTAAAAGATTGTCTTCAAAATTCTTTATATATAAATGAGCAAAAGAAGTACAAGATCCGTAAGAAAAAAAAAAAAGGTGTTAGCCACTTAATTTGAATATCTATAAAGTATTTGAATATATTTGAATTAGTCATTCTTATCTCCCTTTATAGTCACTCACTGGAGAAAAATAGAAACTTCTAAGTTGTGATTCATGTGATCTATTTTTAGTTTCCTACATAAGGATGAGATATGACAGAAATTTCCTATTTTTATCTTTCAACTGTAAAGGGAGTCCTAACATCCACATTTCAGATTAGTATGTCTATATTATAAATGTCTAATATCATGTGGTATCATATATAATAGTCGAAGAGGTGGAACATTACATAAATGGCAGCTTTCTTGGTTTAAGAGCATAACTAAGGTAACAGGGAATGGAAAAGGGAGAAAAAAAAAATCCTGCAGACACAGACATACGGAAGCACTCAAGCAGATGGTGGTGGAAGATCAGCCAGAACTCTATGTACCTACACAGCCAAGCAAATGTGCAGATCAGACTCCTTCCTTTTCTGGAACACAAGTATTGAATTAGAGCAGAACTATCATTCTGCTAATTAGTTAATAAATCTACTGTTAAAAAACCCCAACAAAACAGAACCCCCAAAACTATTGTCAGACTTTCTCATCCTTTTACTGATCACAGGTTGAAAAAAAATTTTATTCTTCCAGATCAAGAATTACAAGTAATGATCTGTGAGTAGGTGAAAGCAGTGTATTGTAAGGAATCATATACTAACTGAATTCAAGACTTTAGTATTCCCAGCATATTGAACTTGTACTTATCTTAAAGGAGTATACTTACCAGCAAGATATCATGTATCTGATACTGAAATAGTAACAGATATGAAGAACACTAATGCAATAATTATAGGAACAGAAAAAAAATCAAACAATTTTCTGCTCTAAGAAATGTTTTGGTATTCAATACGGCAATTCTACATGATACCTTATTTTTGCTAGATTCAGACAAAATTATCCATAAATTACATAACTCAACAAAAAGAGCCAGTATTTGTACAACGTGACAATGTTTTCTTGCTATTTTCACAGCAATCTTTAATTTGTAAACCAAAGTACTCTTCCCTGATGCAGTTGAACACCTATCTAATAAGGTTAGGTGCTTCTATTTTCTCAGCATCTGTAATTAACTTTATTTCCTTGACATAAGAAAAAATAGCCAAAAGCAAATGTAATGAGAGTATATTTAAGGAAAATAGTATTATAAAGAGAGGAGGATGAAAAAGCAAACAGTGATACGAGATAAAGCCAAAAATCTAGTTTATTCTAACTTACAAGGTAGATCTTGAAGATCTTAAACAAATGTATTATTATATTTTTAAAATCACTCCACTTATCATGATAACACATCTGGCTGTGCATCCAAGGCCTATTGCTTTACAGGGACTTGTTGTGAACACTACTGGTGCTCTACCTTGCAGATAAAATTTCATCCAAACTACTTACCCGAACAACTTGCTAAAATTGATGAAATCTCAGTATTTGTTCTTGTTTTATTGCTGATCTTAGATGGTATTTCTATCATTTACCCCAAAGAGTTGTTTAACTTCTGTAAGTACAGTATAGAAATGCATATTTTGACTATAAACTGTAAGTTGACTTAACACCGAGTTCAGCTCCCAAACATCTAAAATCTTGTTAAAGCATATTGTTTCAAACTAGATAAATGCAAGAACTAGAGGTAAGATTAGCTATCTTTTCATCTTGAAGGTCAATTATAGCCAACTATTCTAGTCTTCTAGTTTTCTCGCTAAAAGAAAAATGCACTATATGGAATCCAGCCTCATTCTGGTTTAGCAGAAATTACATAATTCATATTATCAGTGTGCCATATCTGATTATTGAACATGTTAAATGGATGAAGGAATATGTGGATAACTTTTATGCACTGAATAAAAAGGTAGTGCGTAACACACAATGCAGTGACAGATCGTCTATTTCAGAAAACAAGCAGATAGAAATATAAAAAATATTAACATTACAAAAAAGCTTAAGCATAAGCTTTTGGGGAGTAGACAAGATATTTGTGCATAATATTTGTTGGAAAATACCAGTTCTTATAATTAATGTCTCAGACTTAAGCTTCAATTCATATCAGAACAGCGATAAAACTTAAGGACGGTTGTACATTCTGCAAATAAATCTGTGCCCAGTTACTCCCATACATAGATATGTATTTTGCTATAAACATTCAAAATTGCTTCAAAATATCTTTTTTTCTTAATTTCCTTTTTTATTTTTTTCTTAAAGGAAAACAGCCATTGTGTTACAGTCTTTAAAATAGGTAGTTCTTAGTCATCTGAATCTGCTCATCTGTCTTTTCTGCAGTATTTTCTTGACAACATTTACAATAATGGCTTCTGAGGAAATGTACAGCATACACTGATAACTTTCTCAGAAGCTCAAATGTACTACTGGCACTAATGTTCTCTATCAAACTGATAGTTTCTATTTGGAATGCACTCACAAAATATGACTGTATTTGGCACTAATACACTTTATATCATCAGCTGAGAGGTTAAGGACTGTTTGAAGACTGAAACTATCCTTTCATTTCTGTAAGATCTTTTCTTCATGTCAGAGTTCAAGTGAACAAGCAGCGTAGGACAGAAATCTAACTTGCAAACAGAGAACTTTAAAAAGTGTGGTTTTGAAGTATTATTACTTCATTGATTATTCAATTAACATTCAAATAATAATTAAATAAAAAATATTTTGAAATAATTATTTTATAAACCTCGCCCCAGCAAGAAAACTCTTCTTTCCCCCCAACCTTAAAATGTTCTAGTTTTGTACAGTAGATAAAGATCCATCATAGAAAATGAAATTATGTAAGATTTACTTTATTTCTATGGAATTACCTCTTATTTAAAAAATAAAATAATATACCCATTGATAGCTATCTTTTTGGTTTTGATCTCTTTGAATTCTGAGGGTCATACATGCAGTGGCAAGTATGTTCTATTTTGGCCAAGAACAAATAAAAACTTTCAATGTGAAGTATGACATATATGCAGAAACTAAAACACAGAGGCCTTTCTTTATTTTAAAATGATCTTCTTCCATCCATGGAGATCTCATTTTTAAATAATTGAGCTGTTACCAGATGTTATGAAAGGCATGAACTTGCAATTTAAGAGTGTATTGTAAATCACAGTTTGAGTCCTGTGGGATTTCATCTGATGATCCACAATTCATGAGCCATTTGTTTCAGTAAATCTGCTTGATATATCTGTTCATAAGTGCCGTGATGTGTCACTATAAAACATTGTCAAACGGTTTGTGGAAACACCCATACAAATGTAAAAGAATATGATTATCCTCAAGGGTTCAAAAATCCCTACTGGTGCTATTCTGTACTTTTCATTATTTTTTTTGTCATGTAATGTTCCATTACATATAACACTGTACTTCAATTAGTATTTATTTTTCAGGGAAGGATGCAAATATTGCCATTACACAGTCTTCTTTTTTTCACAGTAAATGTAATTAACACAGAACTATGTGACAATATAGAACTAGATGATACTAGAGCAGGTGATACAACGGGTGAAGAGTGTTCAGCATAAACAAGTGAAAGTACAGGCTTCATATTGAAAATCACATAGATCCAAAAAAAGACAGCCTATCTCCCATGCAAAAGAAGAGCAGAAGGCATAAACAAACACCAAAAAGGTGATGCTGAGTTTGTCACTAGTGATGTTTGTTTTTGTAATGGAGACAAAGAGAGAACTGAGAACGAATGAATCATAAAAGACATCCTCCAAGGGAATTACATAGCCTATAAAGAAAAAATAATTCTTTGTAAAGAAAAACTGGCCTCATGATATCAAAGGGATCATGGTTTTATAGAAACAATGACTGATAAATTTCATAAGAAGAAAAAACAATTTTTATATATGATAGGTGTGAAGACATATATTGGTATCAATTCTGTGCACACTGACAAATTATCTGACCCTAGTTTATTTGTTATCTGCCCTGATGTAAGAGCAGAAAGTTTAGATTTACTGTGCAGTAGATAAATTGCAGTTCTTTTATTATAGTTGTCCCAAGATATACCTTAGAATGCTCCTTCCCTGATTCAAAAGTAGGACAGTTGTCAGAAAAGCTGTAAACCATATCTATTTTTCAGTTGTTGGCAGTAGCAGTAATTTCATGCTGGATATCCGTACTTGCTAATTGCATCTTTTACATTGCACCATCTCCCTTACTGTCCCCACTGACAAACAGATAAACGGACTGTAAGGCAAACTGAAAACTAACTGAATTACTAGGCCCAAAGTGTTGTGATAAGAGGCACAGAGGCCAGTTAGAGGCAAATCACCAGTGGTATGCCCCAGAAATCAATAATAAAATCATAGACTAGTAGGGGTTGGAAGAGACCTCTAGAGATCATCCAGTCAACCCCCTTGCTAAAGCAGGTTAACCCAGATCAGGTTGCACATGAATGCATCCAGATGGGTTCTGATAACTGTCAAGAGAAGGAGACTCCACATCCTCCCTGGGCACCCTATGCCAGGGCTCTCTCACTCCCAAAGGAGAGAAGTTTCTCATGTTCAAGTGAAACTTCCTATATTACAACTTGTGCCCATTACCTCTTGTCCTGACACTGGGCATTTCATTAATTACCTCAATAACAAGGCAGAGAACACTTTCCAGTACTTGCAGATGACAGAAAACTGTGAGGAACAGTTGTAAACCAGAGGGCTTTGCTGACATTGAGGGTCCTTAAAAGGCTGGAGAAATGGGCCTACAAGAGTCCTGTGAAGCTCCATAAGGGAAATGCTGACTCCTGAACCTGGGGTGGGGCAAACCCATGGACCGATTCAGGATGTGAACTCAGTGAGTTTGCAGAAAATGACTGAGGATTCTAGTGAAAATCAAGTTGCAAATGAGTCAGCAATGTACACGTGCGATAAAGAAGGCTAATACTATCCTGTGCTGCAATAAAAGTGGTGTTGCTGGCAGATCAAAGGACGTGATCCTTCCCCTCTACTCAGCATCAATAAGACATATCTGGGGTAGTGTGTTGAATTCTGGGCTTCCCAGTACGAGGTATATGGAGTAACTGGACACAATCCAGCAGACTAGGCAAGGAAGGAGAGATGGTGAAATAGCCTTGTATGTTAGAACGTGTCTCAGTTGTCTAGAGTTTAATTATGGTGGTGGAGTTGAATATTTCTTGGTAAGAATCAGGGGAAGGACAACAAAGTAGACATCATGGTAGAAGTCTGTTATTGACCACCCAATTAGGATGACGAGGCAGGTAAAATATTCTATAAGCAACTGGAAGAAGTCCCACAGTTGCTAGCCCTTGTTCTTGTAGGGGACTTCAACTTACCAGATGTCTGCTGGAAATAAAATACAGCAGAGAGGACACAGTATAGGAGGTTCTTGGAGTGTGTGGAAGATAAGTCCATGACACAGCTGGTGAGAGAGACAATGAGGGAAGGTGTCCTGCTGGACCTGGTGGTCACAAACAGAGAAGTCCTTGTGGGTGATGTGATGCTTGGAGGCTGTCCTGGGCATAGTGATGACAAAATGATTCTTGGAGAAGTATGGAAGGGGGTCAGCAGAACTGTTACCTTAGACTTCTGGAGGGTAGACTTTGGCCTATTTGAGCATCTGGTTGACGAAGTCCCTTGAGACGAATTCCTGAAGGGCAAAAGCCTCCCAGAAGGCTTGACATTCTTCAAGGAAATCTTAAAGGTGCAGGAGCAGACTGTATCTATTTGCAAGATGAGGCATCAGGGGAAAAGACTGGCCTGGCTGAACAGAGAGCTTTGTCTGGAACTCATGAAAAGGAGATTTTCTGACTTTTGGAAAAAGGAGCAGACAAAGGTAACTACAAGAATGTTATCAAGCTATACAGGGAGAAAATTAGAAAGGCTAAACTCCAACTACAACTTTATCTTATTACATAGTTTTTAAAGTTTCCATAAACATATGGGCAACAAAAGGAGGGCTAAGGAGAATCTCCCTCCCTTATTGGATGTGAGGGGGAACCGGGAGCATTTTGCCCCCACCCTTATTCTCTGATTGTGAAAGCTTCTATTTAGTAACATATGGCCATACCACAGCATGACATCTGCAACGCAAGAGCTTGCTCCTTCATTCCACCACTCTATACATGGAAGCCATTTCAACAGACATATCATATTTGTTTGTGTGTTCCTTGTTCTATGGCAAACAGAAGTTTGTGTTTGGATACTTTGACTAACTGACTAGCTGTCTGGCTGGCTCTCCGAGGCCAGCGGGTCTCCCAGTTGCCCAGGTGGTACGTACAGTCTGACTGACTATAAGATAGTATGTGTTCACAGATTGATGTTTTTTTTCACACCATCAAGACACTTCCATCTTGAGCAGATCTACACTAATTTCTTTATTATTACACATCCTATTTCAAGTTTCTCATCTCTCTTGTCTAGCAATGTTTTTAAACATGCCTAACTTTACAACTAGGATTAATCTAGTTCTCTAAAAAGGACTATTCATCTTTTAAAACATACACGTATGCTTGAATTGGGGTCAAGATGTTTCTGCTCTTCATCCTTGGATAGAATTTGATTGGATCAAATCATGTTCTCATGAGCCTCATGAGTAATCACATAATCATGAATCATGCATTCAACAAAACAGGACAAATCATCAGCTTTATTTGTTATGCAGATAGTTCATCTGACTAGCTCTAGATGTTTCTGAATGAATAATTGATTCTTGCTCACTAGTCAGTGCTGCTACCCAATCTGGGATTTTTTGCCTTTGTAGTCCTCTATTAACTGAACTATAAAGTCCATTCTATCTGATCAAGTCTTATGGATAAAACTGTATCGTTTAAATTAAGAAAAGACTTGATGCTCCTTTCATTTAAACCTCTGAAAAAAAAAAAAAGACGTAAACCAGCAACGATATGTGAGCTTTGGCAGATGGGAACATTATAGAAGGATACTTCCTTTTCTGAGACTTCACAAAATTCCTCTTTCACTTTTTACAGTGAGTCAAAGCTCTGCTTCTGTGGGAGAAGCTGTTGTATATAGTATTCTGATTTAAAAATGCCGCAGATGTCAGCAAAGAAATCAATACTGCTTTGTGCAGATTTTTCTCTGGCTCTGCATTTGTACCAATCCTCTGCCTACTCCTCAAAGAGCTGGCAACTCCCAGACTCATTCTGGTTTGTGATCTTGTGAGTTCAGCTACAGTATCTTTTATTTCTATAAACATTTTTCCTCAAGTCTGTCCTCCTTGGATTTCTTATCAGAATTTTCAGGTCATTGCTTTACATTCTGAGCTTGAAGCACATCCTTTGTTCCTGGTGTTGTTTCCCACATCCTCAGATGTATCATCCTCAAGGGGTCAGAGTTTCTTTGTAAACTGTGTTATTTCATCTAATAATTTTAAAGCTTGCTTAAAATTATTGTATTTTATTTATAGATTTATCTTTATGCTAGACTTTTCCCATCTTCAAACTCTGTGGTAACAATTCCAGACAAAAGAATAAGCAAAGAGGCCATGTTGTATGTAGAGTAGCTTTTTTTTTCTGTTCAGTGCTATGTGAACGGCTGAACTAGTATGAAACACTGACTACTGAGAGAGCACTGCAGAAAAGGTCAGTGCTTCTTTTTTTCCCTTGGTGCTTCTTTTTTTTCCCTTGATGTCCCATTTACCTTTGAGCAGTGGCGTCTGACAGTTTGGATTTATAAGAGGCACTCAGAGTAGAACAGCTCTGTGTCACTGTGTCTTCCTGCTATCAAAGGAGCTGGGCATAGAAGAAAACACAGTTTCCAGGGCGTTGTGACCATATTCGAGGCTGGCAGAGTGCCAGCAGAGAAGAAAACTAACAGGTCTTATTATAAATGGTCTGTAACAGTGAGGAGCTATCCTTCTTCATGAAATAGCAGCTCTGCTAATGTAGTGTGCCACTGCTGCATAAATAATTTAAAACCACAAAAATCTGAAATTGTCTCAACAAATCTTTTCTTTCTCTATGTCTATGTTAATTATTGATTGTTAGTCTCCCTCATTTACAAAAGAAATAAAATAAATAATTTGACCCACTTGCAGGTGTTTCACCTTCAGCCTCAGAGGAAATCGCTAGTCTCTGCAAACAATACATGTGCCGTCAGCTCCTCCCATCCTGTCCATGACAGAGGTTACTCCTGCGGTAAATGTCTCTTCAGCGTGACTGGCTGCACCTTGCTAATTTACGGTGAATCAGTTTGTTACACATTCAATTGTGTAAGCTCTGAGGCATTGTCAGACTGCAGCAGTCAGTAGGTACACAGTTGTGCAGAGAGGGTGGCTCATAGCATGTAGGGGGAGCACTTAGGCTTAAGATGCTAATTTTTGCGAAATGTTAGCTGCTGACTCAGACTAACAGCACCTACACAGTTTCATTTTTCACAGCTTTACAATTCCCTCTCCGGCACGCATGCATTTTTTTTAAGAGCAAAATTATTTCTTCCAGCAAGTGTGTTGCTCATAATAATATGCTTATGCTTCACTACCACCTTTTAAGAGAATAATTTTTATTAAACTGTTAATCAAAATGTTAAAACATGGAAAATGCATGCAATTCAGCTACTCAGAAGGATGCTGTGATGGGTTATAAAATAGAAAATGTGTGTGGGAAAATAGTGATGAATGACAAATACTACACTTAATTTTGGTATATCAACTATATTAAGGATTTCAAATAATTCATAGGTTATCAAGAATCTTGTATACTTGGAGTGTTATTTTTCATATATGGTGAATTTAAGTTCAAACTGCACTGTGTCAGTCAGCCTAATGCAGATATAGCAAGGAGGAGGACACCCTTGGGAATGTGTGGCTTCATCCATTTTGCCACTGTAGGGGATGGAGCAGGGTGTGGGCACACTGTGATCAGTGACTACCAGGCAGATGAGCATCACATCAGCCGAAGAACTGAGTATCTGTGGGATGATTTGGGTTGGATGATGTGGGTTGGAATGAACTCTCATAGTTATTAGAGGTCTGATCTGGTCAGGGCCAGCACAGACCAAATCGCTTAGAGAATTGTCCAGATGAGATTTTTATCATAGAATTGTAGAAAAAAATTAATTGGAAAAGACCTTTAAGACCATCACGTCCAACTACTAACCTAACAATGCCAAGCCCACCACTAAACCATGTCCCTCAACATCTCATCTATTCACCTTTTAAATATCTCCAGGTATGGTGACTCTATAACCTCTCTGGGCAGTCTGTGTCAGGGTCTAACAACCATCTCAGTGAAAAAGTTCTTCCTAATATCCAATCTAAACCTTCCCTGATGTAACTTGAGGACATTTCATCTTATTCCATCATTTGTTACTTGGGAGATGAGAATGGCCCCCATTTCACTACAGACTCTCAAGTAGTTGTAGAGTGTGATCCTGTCTCCTCTCAGTGTCCTCCAGGCTAAATAACCCCAGCTTGCTAGCTGTCAGGAGTCTAGACTTGTGCTCTAGACTCTTCACCAGCTGTGTTGCCTGTCTTTGGACATGCTCCAGCACCACCATGTCTCCATGGGGGAAAGCATTTTCTTAATATACAATTCAAATTTCCTGTTACAACTTGTGACTATTACTTTTCATCCTAACACTATGCACCCCCAAGAGGAATCTGACTCCATCTTCTCTGTAGACTTCAATGAGTACTCCAATGCACCAATGAGATCGCATTAACCTTTCCTTAAGATTTCCTTGGCCGCCTCCTTTAAGAACAAAACCAGTTCTCCCAGCCTCTCCCTTGTATGCTATGTGGTCCAGTCCCTGACTATCTTGGTAGCAGCAAGTGATCCAGCTTATCAAACCTGCAGAAAGTAAGAATGATACATAGTAATATTCACATTACCTTATTAATTTTTTTATTGCACACTGAAATCTGACTTTGCTGATAATTCTATCGGCAAAGATAGCCATGACTAGATAACTTTTTCCCTTATGGTATCTCAAATGATCCTAAAGAATGTTAAGGATGCATATAGTGTGTATTGACGTGTACAGTCCCTTCACAGAGCTTATCACATTTCAAGTCAGACCCAAGTGAGGACACCATGGGAAAGACAATCAGATTAGAAACAATAATAAGGATTTATATCTCAGATCTGTCTAACTGGAGGTAAGAAAGGAAACTTTTAAAAATATGTCCACATTTAAAGATGGAAGAGACTGATTTATGATGGTAAATAAAAACTGAAATTATGTAATTATAAGGCCAAACTCACAATTTTACTCACATAATAGCAATTTAAAATTCAGTTTAGTAATGCAACACCTGAAAAGAATTTGTGCAACGCAGGCAAGTTCAACTGGAAAAAGGCCAATAGTAGAAACTGCATTTCAATTGGGTCAGGTGAAAGTACTTCGGAGCTTGCTAGAAAGTATTTCTGCATGCAGTTATCTGTTTTCACTGGAAAATGTTCAAAGACTGTGTTGTAGGACATTATCTCAACAGGAAGGAAGGAACTGTAGTACCATTCAAAAGGACTAAGGCCCAGGAAACTATGGTTAGCAGCTGTTAGCAGCATAAAGTTTGTTTGATGGTAAGAGTCTTTTGTGGTCATTTACAAAAAAAGGATTTTCTACTAACCATCTCTTCATAATGAAACCATAGCAACCCCCACGCAAAGTATGTGAATGAACATGCTGCTGAATTCCTGTTCTTTAGGCTGGTAGTTTTTGGAGCTGTGACCCTGGCAACAATAACGCCTGGCACTGTCTCATAGACTCTTGGAGTGAAGAAGCAGAAAGAACTATTCTAATAATTTCCAGTGTGTCCCAGACCACAGATTTTCCTTCAAGCCTTGCCTTGCTTAAGCCTTTAAATTAATTTGGAGCTAGAAATCTACTGCTCTTCAACATTTAAGACATTGCTGTGGAAAGGGGCCTGTGAGAAATAGAGTCATCTTGATAATCCCATATCAACTAGAAAAAAAATGTGACCAAGCTATTAAGACCCTTTACTGACTTCTGTCAAAAAATCTGAAAAACAACAAATAAACAAAATAAAGCTAAGAAAAAGTCTGTAGGAAATAATCGGAAGAATAAACTGCCTATTAGAAATACATGCACATCTACAGCATACTACAAAAGGTAGAACTGTAAGATATTAATGCTTTCCATTGTCATAGATTAAAAAACTGAGCACAAAGTTTTTGATCAGAATCCTTAAACAACAAACAACAGAAGTAATAGCTTATTAAAATCTAAAAAGGAGTTGAAGTTTAGGACACAAACTTTCCAAATGTTTTCATTTAGTTGGATCAGAATTTAAATTGCTGAATGGAGTTCTCCAAAACAGCTGAAAAGTCTTTAAATAATTAGTGAAGCAAGTAGCTGTTGTGTGGTAAGATAGACCTGTGTGACTCTATGCCTGAACCTGAAGGTGGTTTACTGTGACTAGTGAATGACATGTTCATTACCCTCTGAACAGGTAATTTTATTCTTAAGGCGTGAACAACTTGTTTTATACATAATAGCATTCTCTATATAGTTACTATCTTTTACAAAAACAAACAAATCAACAGACAAGTGAGAAAATGTCTTGGGTATCTCTAGTCTTTATGCAGAAGAGTTGGAAAGAAGTATTGATGAATTCCAAAGGAGAATGGGGCTACAATAAAAGACTGAAAGAAGTTAATTTTCATGTTCAACTTCTTCTAAAGGTTGAACTGGAGAATATTTTGAACTAGCATGATATGACTTTTAGAGGTCAGATGCTTGCAGTGATCACCATCTTAGTGTGTCTGGGCTGATTTTCTTTGAAATAATGTTTTGTACTGTGCAGATGGCAATTTTTTAATACTGTAAATCAGTTTGGCTTACTCATCATCTTGGTCTGACTTCACAGTCTCCTTTGGCTGTGATTTCTTTGTGATGACATGCTGATTTTCTCATTCTGCTTTCTATGTGATTGGATCTATGTAAAGATGCTATAAATTTCAATAAAAATAAACAAAAAATACTTCCAAATCTAAACTAATATTGGTTTCTATAAATGAGATACTACACTTAAAGTTCAAAGATCTGGTAAGTATTAAGGGCTTTCTTGCCTTTAATGCCTATAGTTTTAATGTTCATAATGAGAATCATTTATTACCTTGTAAACTTGGAGGCAAGTATCTTTCTGCTGTTATAGAAATTGTCATATACAATGGTTCTTTTTTCTCTTTCTTTCTTTCCTTCTTTCTCTCTTTCTTTCTGTCTTTCTGTCTTTCTGTCTTTGTTTCTTGTATCACTTCTCAAGAGTTATAGTCATTTGGCAGAAATATCTCTCAGTCTTGGGATGCCTACATTTCCAGTGTTTGTTCCTATGTAGAATATTTTCTATTAGCAAACAAGTTAGAATTTGGAACAGAGAAAAAATAGACAAAAAACTCATTTATTAATGGAATACTAACAATAATGTACAGTTTAAAATTAGTTAGTTTAAAGTTAGTTAACCTAATAGAACTTAACACAGTGATATCCATTCTCAGCAGCAGATCAATCAAGCTCTCATGTATCAGGTAAGTTGTTTTGACTAAAACTAAATAGCATCAAAGGGGAAAGCAGTGTAAATATGCAGATTATGTGTTGAAATTAATTAGTACAGATCATTTGCTGGCTAGTGAGTGATGTAACTTCTCAGAAAACAATTGACATGTTTTATCCTTGCTGAGGGTGTCTTGATGGGTCTTTTTGAGTTACAAGAACATCAATGAAGGGAGAATTCAGTCCACTAAAGAGAACTATGCTTCCTGAAAGTGTAGTCAGTGAGCACTTTTTCAAATTACTCCTTTGGAGTGCACTCAAGGGTTTATAAAAGAGCAAAGTAGTGACAAATGTGTTCTCTTGTCACTTGTTTGGAAAATCGAGTTCTGTTCAGTGTTGTGAAGACAGAACAGAAAGAACACAGTGTGAACAGAACATCAAGACCTGAAAATCTTACTTTGATCTCTTTCTTAAGAACTAACCAGGAGCACTGTGACATTCTGTAAGGAGGCTAGATATTTTGAAAAGCCATAGTTGTGTATGATGATGGCTTTTACAAAGAACACATATTGAATAGAATTTGAAGCTCACAGATCTTCTTTCCTCTCATACTATACAACATATATCTCCTTTTCTTTGCCAAAATACTGCTGGGCCTCATAAACTACTGACAAAATATTTTTACTTCTCTTTGTTTCAAGCTCTGTAACTAAGTGAATTAAGCTTTGTATATATATCTCTAGTAACCTACAAGTTATGTGTCAGGATTTTGTCTATCCCTAAATTTTCTTTCTATTATCTAATGCCTTCATGCAGGGCCTGTACCCCCTAATGGTGGACATCTTCTGCAGTCTGCAGGAAAGAGAATTAAAAAGGTTAGAAGAAACAGTGGAGACTCTCATATGTGGGAGCCATTAGGTTGTATATATATATATATATATATATATACACACACACACATATATATATATATATGGTAGGGAAAATGGGTGACATGAACAATTCTATCTGTGAAGAGAATCAAAGCTGGTAGACTTTAAATTACACCATCTGGATGATAGACCACAGTGTATTTCTACATGCTTGAGCCCAGAAAAAGAACAAAAATGTTATTTTTAAGAACCCTTAATTTATGGTATTTCTTAAAATTTTGGAAAATATTTTTGGTTTTTTCCTTCAATCCTTTTTTCTCCATATCTGTTTTAAATGTCTTTTTTATCTCTGAATTGTTCTCCGTGTAAAAAAAATTTCTGTTGCAGATTATTTGCATACTCAGTGCCTGCATAAATACATTGTAACTTAAGTTTTCTGAAGAATTTGCACTTAAACCAAGATAAAAGTGAGCTATAGTGATGAAAAAATTACATCAAACAAAGCAAGCTAGCCTTATCTAAGGAAATAATCTGTCATTATAGACATATTTAATTTGAGTTATTGAAGTAGAATTGTTAGATGTTAAAAGGAGTCAAAGTGAAGGAGTCATAGTCATTATCCTTCAGCTGGAGTCTCCAGATGCTACTATATATTCACATGACATAAAGGTCTAGTTCTAATCTTTTATTGCTAACTTGGATTTATCCACCCTGCAAGAAATTACATTTCAGATTAGTTTCAACTTTATTAAGCCTTTTATCATATTTTTTTCAAACGTGTAACACAAAGCAAAGCATTAGCACTGTTTAGTCATAGGATATTAGCGTCTTCCTGGAAAATTCCTACATAACTATTCCATAAAACATTTTGATCTATATGGTCTTTGAAATGCCCTATCAAACTTCATTATAGAGAGTAGAATTCCATTAATAATTATATAAAAAATTTTTGAGAGTTTTATTGTCACAAAATCACAGAATCTTCAGGGTTGGAAGGGACCTTGAAAGATCACTTAGTCCAACCTCCGTGCCAGAGCAGGACCACCTAAATTAGGTCTGTTGTATTTCTCGAGTCTTGCACCTTACAATCTGTCAAGGCAGCATGAAGGTCTAAAAGACCTAGTTCTGACTGCAGGAGAGTTCTACAATCTGTCAAGGCAGCAGAGAGGTCTAAAAGAGCCAGTTCTGAATGCAGGAGAGTTCACACTGCTTATGTAGACAACTTGATATGAACCAAGTAGATGGGTAGTCTATGCCATCTTCAAAAATCCTCTGTGAAGACTGTGACAAAATCATGCTACCATCCAGGTAAAAAGACAATCAATGTGAATACATGTGGAGTAATGTCACACAAAGCATATACTTTAGGAATACTACTTTAAGGCTAGTCATAATGTAAATAGGCATCAGATTTTGTGAATTAAAGAAGTAGCTGTTCTGATTAATAGGTAACCAATGCCATATCTTCAAACCACAGTATACAGTCAAAATTGCAGTGACTTTTTCAGTTCCTTATTGTGTCTGTTAGTGGGGAGACCCATAATAATTTCTGACACATTTTTAATATAATTAATATAATTTTTAATATAATAACTCTCGGAAATTGTGTCTTTATGTGCTTTCTGTAGCACACAAATATTTTAATCCTAATTTATTTTAATTATCATCTATGTACCCTTTAAAAATATCTGTGGTATCAGTTGCACACATTGCTCAAAGGTAAGTTGAAATAACTGAAAAGCAAACGATAGATTTTATAGCAAAATTCTGTTGATAGCCAATATTAAAAAAACCCCAAAATTATCAGTTCCTCCCCTCCAAATATCTCCTAGTTATTCAAGGAACCTTAATACATTTAATTGTTATTTATTTATTTGTTTATTTTTAAAGGAATACCTACCTCAACTTTTAATTACTCGTGCTATTTTTTTTTAATTATGAAATTCAGTTATTACAATGCACTGTCCATAATCTGCATCTGAAAAACTTCTTGGATTCTGAAAAGTATTGACCGTGTCTGCCAAATTAATGAGCACAATTTTCTAAAGGAGCATGTTATTTGTGTGGCCTACGTTCTGTGTTAGGAGCCAAAAGATTTTCAGAAGTTGAAAGTTTGCTTTTGTCTTACAAGGTATTAAACCTTTTTGATTCTGTTTATGCCAGGAAAACATCTGTCCACCACCTGCCATGATATTGCAACAGGTTCTATCACATGTGGGCTCATGGTGACAGCATTTGGGAGAGGAAGACATCCTGAAGCCTTTTGAAAAGGTCATTTATATGAGAAGGGTACGTAGCATGTATCACCAAATTATGAGGCACAGTGATAGAGGGCTTTGGCAGATGAGAAGCAGATGTATATTATAAGCCAGATGACGATACAGAAGAATGAATTTTGAAGTTGTAGGTTTCACAACAGTCACCAGAGGAAGTGGGAGATGAATGCTTTGACATGGGTTGTCCACACGCATCCTTGTTACCTTAACACTGGAGTTTGGAGACTTCTTAACCCCTTAGCACTCACAAGGAGTCCAACATGCACATACAGTATTGTACTTGTCTCTCTAGGTGCTTTAGAATCCTTTACAAGTTTATAACAGAAGAAATGATCTCTAACAAGAAAAAAAGCAGTCATCAGCTTGCATACAGGCATAATCATTTAAAGTCTTCCAGTTAACATGAGTAAGTTTTTCTCACTGATGTACTTGTTTATATGTGGCAGTGAGTAAACATTACAGTCTTCACCTATGCCAGTTAACCACAGAAAGATTTCAAAATCTTTATGAGAATGCAGATTCTCAATGCAGATTGCGCTGCCAGGTATGACACTGTGATGAGAAAATTCACTAATGAGGTAGGTGGAGCTTCAGCCATCAGTCCTATATAATCTGGAGAAACAAGCCCTTCTGAGATGTCATTGAGGCTCTTTACAAACTTGTAGAGCCTGTGAGGATCACATCTGTCGATTTCGTCACTGCGGCTAGAAACACATTTAAGTAAAAGCAAATTATCCTCATTTATTCAGTTTATAGGAATTGACTACTCTAGCCAGAGATTTGGCCTATGTTAGCCAAAAGCTGGCTGATCTCTGAAATCAACCTTTCTTCTTCAGGAATTTGTGTCCTCACCCTGATCCTTAGAAGTGCTACACTGATGTAAAGTCGTCACATATGTATGTATGTCATGAGATAGAAAGTCCAGGGTACAGTTCAGAAAAGACCACTGAAACAGAAGAAAGCCCACAATCCTCAAAAGAGCTGCCTAGGGAAATCTTTTCTTCTTCTTAAGAAGTGAATCTTATCCTTTATTGGTCATCAATAATTAAGGGACCTTTCTGTTTAATATTTTTATCAGTGATCTGGATGAGGGGATTTAGTGTACCCTCAGTAAATTTGCAGATAATATGAAGCTGAGTGGCAGTGTAGATAATCTTGAGTGCAGGAAAGCTCTTCAGAGGGGTTTGGACAGCCTAGATCAATGGGCTGAGGCCAATTGTATTCTGGGTTCTGCACTTGGGCCGCAACAACAGCGTGTAATGCTACAGGCATAGGAATGTGTGGCTGGAAAGCTGCCCAGAGGAAAGATCCCGGAGGTGTTGGGTGACACACACCTGAACATGAGCCAGCAGTGTGCGCAGGTGGCCAAGAAGGCCAAAGGCATCTTGGCTTGTATTAGAAATAGTGTGACCAACAGAACGAAGGGAATGATTGTCCCCCTCTACTTGGCACTGGTGAGGCTGCACCTCAAATACTGTGTCCAGTTCTGCGCCTCTCACTTCAAGGACATTGAGGTGTTGGAGTGTGTCCAGAGACAGGCAACAAAACTAGTGGAGGTTCTGGAGAACAAGTCTGATGAGAAGCGTCTGAGGAAACTGGGATTAGTCTGGAGAACAGGAGGCTCAAGGGAAAGAGACCTTATTTCTTTCTACAATTATGCACATAGTCCTAACTAGAACACTGACAATATTCAGGTGTTATAGGATGAGCAAATAGACCTTGGGAGATAAACTACACAGTAACATCTTCTATAAGCTGTTATTTTTCCTATATATTGTTGGTAGTGCACTGGCAATGAAATTTAAAGTCAAAGTTGTTTAAAATCTTGGCCAGGAAGTGACAGACATTTTTTTGGAAAGAGAGTGAAAATTGTAACCAAGTAACATGATCTGCTTTTCTCTTAGAATACTCTCTTAGTAGTCCTAAAGTCACTCCCATCTGTGGTGTGTTCCACTACCATTGCACAGTAATATGCATTGTAACACTGAAAGAAATGCAAAACTTCTCTGAGACCATAAGGCATTAAACATTTCATCTGCAAAGTTTTTTGACTGCTATTAATGGAGAAACTGTAACTTGTAGCACTGATGACATAGTCTTCAAATAGAAGATTGCCTTTTTAAATAAAAGCTTTCCATTCTGAGTTTGTTTAGCACATTTATAGCATCATTTTCTAGTGATTCCAGTAAGTGGTCTGTACTGTCATATTTCCAATATTATGTCCTCAAATTTTCAAGACATATGTGATTTAGTTGTGGAAGTGCAAGTTCTAGGTTAATGACTGGACTTGTTGGATTTGAAAAAAGAACAGATCTTTTCCAATCTGAATAATTCTATGATTCTATATCACTATATGCAACAGAAATGTTCTGGCTGTGCACAGCAATAATGAGTAGTAAAAATAAATCATGCTCTCACTACTACTGATACTTGTATAATCTGTAGCAGCAGAATTGGTACTAGAGAATAAGACATTGGTAGTCTTATTCTAATAGCATGACTTCAACAGATATAATTACTACATACATGTTGTGTACAAATTGCCAGAAGTAGAGATATCACAACTGAGGATCACTGTGTGTGTGTATCCTTTGACTAAAGTTACCTGAGATAGACAGATGTTGAATTTTAATGCTGTTTCTTATTTTAATGCTTAAAGACATTAACATTACTTTTTTTCTGGGTACTGAAGGGAACAAAGGATTTTCAAAGTTGTTTCATACATTTTTTTCAGACACACACATTAGTTACAATTCATATTCAACCTTAATTAAGTTCCAGATAACCTAATACAGTCAGTGTAGAAATCTTGAATTTTCAGTGATCAAAAGATCTTTGATCAAGGTCAATTGTTGAATTGCAATTCATAACTCAGAATATTGATTTGTTCTTTGTAGATTCATTTTCCTCATAGTCATGAGAAAACACATTGAATATTTTGAACTTCATTCTCACTGTCACTTAAGTCTATAGACTTACTATGGATAGTGTGGAAATTTTTTTGAAAGCACTATTCTATACTTAGAGAAAAAAGAGTTCACAGGTTCTTTAAATGTTATCATTACATTTTACCAATTTTCTGAGTTCTAGGATATTAAAGACTAATAATTTTAAAAATTTTTAAATTATTTACAGTACAAATATATTTTAAAATGCCAAGTCCATTTCTAAAAAAATGTTTTAGTTAGCATATCAGAATATATTTTTATCTTCTGTTTTGGTTTTGCTTAGGGTTTTTTTAAGTTGATTGTGGTCATTTGATAGTGTCATGATAGTGTTTCTCAATGAAAAATAAATACATTTGCCAACACTGGAAAGACTAAATCCGTGCAAAAAAAAAATGAGATAGTTTTACCCTAATTTTCACTACATTTTTTCATTGGACTGTTTCAACTTTTATCTACGTTTTGCTTGGCATGGACTATTTTGTATTAATGTGTGATAATTTTCATTGTACTGCAAATCTTTTTATGGTTGCTAACTTAATGAAATACAATAAATCATTATAGTTTATGAAATTAAAAAAATATAACACTAGTAAATGTCTACGAGTCTTTCACACAGTTTTGTCATTTATTTGGGATCTTGTACTCGATCTTCTAGGTGATTGACTATGTTAGTGCTTCAAATGTTGAGATGACTTAACTATGTCTTTTCCGTTTAATTAAATGATTTCTGTATTATAATTCTTGTTTCTTAACTCATTATATATAGTTTCTTGCAACTGGTGGACAAAGGTCTGCTTATTTTATTGAGTTGTGTGATTCAAGACTCTAAGGGAAAGATTTTGATATACTTACCATCAGTAGTATTTCAGTGTCTAAGCCAATTCTTTTAATCAATATCTCTAACAATAATTAAGAGGGCAAAAGAATTGTTTACAGACTTTTCATACTAAAAAGCTCAAAGTTGTTTTGTATGTCCTGTGACTTGTGAAGTTACTGCACAATTGTGACTATTTTCATAACCTCTGTCTCCATTCATAATTTAAGAAAACACCATTCTATCCTTAAACTTTACTTTGAGATAAGATTGCTTCAGGGTAATCTGTCAAATGAAGGGGCATCGTATACTTGTGGATGTGCCAGTTGTTCAAAGCAAGGCACAGTTCAGAACTCCTCATTCAGTGCTGATTGTCCTGGAGAATTTTAAGGCACATCTTCCCTGCAACTTAGATTTTTTTAGGAAGAAATCTGTAATCAACCTGTGTCAATCTTCTGCCACTTTCTGGGATCTTCTAGGAAAGTTTCTTGGAAGATCCCAGGATATTGGAAAAAATACTTGAGCAGAAAGATTTCAAGGAAGATTTATTAGATGTTATCATGAATGAATGGAAAACATTAACTAATCTGACAGTATCCAGAGGGGTTGTGGAGTCTCCTTCCTTGGAGGTCTTCAAGACCCGCCTGGACATGTTCCTATGCAACCTGGTCTAAGTGAGCCTACTTCTGCAGGGGAATTGGACTAGATGATCTCTAAAGATACCTTCCAACCCCTATCATTCTATGATTCCATCATCTGCCCAGTGTGAAATCACCTATAATGAAGTACTGACTTAGCCTTTAACGAACACCTGAAGCTTTCTTTTGCTACTTACCCTCCACATGTTTGTGTTTGTGAGTAGAAAGTATGGGATTTTGAAATCTTTGTAAGAAAAAACATGAAGGAAATCATGAATGAAAAGATGAGCAAAAATAGACAAATTATTAAAGGAGAGAGAAGTTCAGCAAAGATTTTTTTGGAATTCAGTGTTAATGACAGGAAAGGTGTTTCTGCCTGAAACGTGTGGGTAAGTAATGTGGATGCGATCTGTCTGTAATCTATAATGAAAGTTCAAACTTTTCAGAGTAGTAACAAAAAGAGAACAGAACAGAGGAGAAAATATGTCACTCAGACTTATTTGGCCTGAAAATGAGAGTCAACCATAAACATCAGAAGTTGAAACTTCCTAGCAAATATTCGTAGGTACTAAAGCCAGATTCATCTATATGCTATAAATGCATATACCAATTTACAGTCCTGGACTTCTAGTTACTAGTAAAGACACACTTGCAATTCCTCTATTTGTTTATTTAAAACAGAGGTGAATTTGTTTCATTTGCTTAACTAGCCTTATCTCTTAGACTATATGGTAGTCCACTGCTATCAAAGAGAAAGTGTTATACAAAAGCAGAGTTCTGTTTGCAAAGAACAGAACCCTCTTGTGTTAATTTAGATAAGGCAGACTGTGGATAGGCACACAACCATTTGAAAAAAAGAGAGATCATCTGATTACACCACATTAAAAAGTTTCCATTGTTTATTTAAAATTGTTGTCGTTTAGGTGCAAGTGCTTGGTTGTTGTTTAATATGTTGTTAAAAATAGACTTAAGAAAGTATGAATATAGTTAAGGAAACTCCACTTAGATTCCAGAGTATTGAAAGAATAAAATGTAATGAAAGAGTCAGGAATCTGAGAACAAGTCTTTCCAGTTCTTTCCAATTATGCCAAGGGAGGTACAGGCTGGATATTAGGAGGAATTTCTTTACTGAAAGGGTTGTCTGGCATTGGAATGGGAGGTAGTGGGAGTCACCATCCCTAGAGGTGTTTAAGGTGTTTAAGAGATGGTTGGATGTTGCACTTAGAGAAATGGTTTAGTGGTTGATAGGGATAGGATAAAGGCTTGACTCAATGATCTTAAAGGTCTCTTCCAGCTGAAATGATTCTATAAGTCTATTATCCAACTAAGACTAACTCATTTTATGGGTTTTTGCACAGTTTTCCTTAACTGGAGAAGATGGTCTGCTTGTTGAGATTTTTAAATTAAAAGCCTATGTATTTGTGAAAATGAGGCATGATTTAAAGAAAAGGTAATCTTACCATGAAATTTTGTGGATGAAGTAAAGAAACAAAAAGATACATTGCTTTGATATCAGGCCACTGGAACAAGATAATGTGTTTCGTACTGTGCAACAACCTACCCTGCCTTTGGAGAACCACATTTATAATAAATAATATGCTACTGCCAAATCCAAGGAGCCACCAGGATTGGAATATTCTTCTTTTTATATAGACTATTTTTCATTTTGAGTCTTTGCAGAATCTGCTGTTAAGACTCAATAGCAACCGTTTCAAAATAGCAGAGGGGAGAATCTTGCAAATATAGGAACACTATCTGAGCAAAAACTTGAGGATATGATGTTATTGACCAACTGATTCTGCTTTTGACTTGAATGCAGATCAGTATTCTAGATCTAGCAGACCTAAAATCAACTCTGATGAAGACAGTCCTGTGTGATGGAGATGTAAGAAGTAGGATTTATCTCCACTGTCCTATACTTTCATATTTGTCAAGCTCCCTTTTACAGCCTAAGCATAAAAATAGGCATTAGCAGAAAATTATATATCTACCTGCTTTCTCAACTACCTTCCAGTGGAATTAATTGCTTTCTGAAAGGTACCAATTTTTTCCATTCACTGGAGTGCCTAAAAGTAGTTTAGATTTTGGCCAGTATTGTCAGTGAAGCTGAGGTGACACACACCAGGAGATGTGTGATGGTGGGATCAGTAGAGGGTATACCCCCTGAGACTCTTTGAGAGCTTATCCTGATACCTCAATAGCAAAGCACACAAGGCAAGGACATTTTGAGAAGCTGCAGTCTTAGCATGCTGCAGGTCTGGAGTAAAACCTTTGGGAAGTAAAATTTGCATGGTTTGTAGCTATATTCTAATAAGAATTCTGATTTTGGCTGAGGTATAGTTGACTTTCTTCACAGTAGCTACTATGGGGCTTTTTTTTTTTTCGATTTGTGCTGGAAATAATGTTGATAATTCAGGTATGTTTTCATTATTGCTGAACAGCCTTTAGCCCAACTGAAGAAAGAGATATTCCAGACCACAGGACATCATGTTTGGTATACAAATCTGGAGGAAGGAAGAAAGTGGGGGATGTTCAAGGTTATTTTGTTTTCCCAAGTTGCTGTTATGTGTGATGGAGTCCTGCTTTCCTAAAGATGGCTGAGAACCTCTGTGACTATTGGAAGGAGTGAATGAACTTGTTTGGCTTTGCTTGTGAGTGCAGCTTTTGTTTTACTTTTTAAACTGCCTTTATCTCAAACCATGAGATTTCTCACTTTTACTCTTCTGATTCTCTCCCCCATCCCACTGTGGGGGAGTGAGAGAGCAGCTGTGTGGGGCTTGGTTGTTGGCTGGGGTTAAACCACGATGTAGACACTGCATGGCTTGCTCTGTCAAAACCTCTAAGGAAAGCCTTACTCATAAAATTGACTCATTCTCTAGCTTATGTGGCTAGAAATGGAAAAACAGACATATAGCATGATGTTTTCCCACAGTCTGCACCTGTAAAGCACCAGAATATGCATTAGAATTGTTGAAGATAATATTGACTAGTAGGGGTTACAAAACAGAGATCCTGATTTGCAGGAAGAGACAAGGTTTTATATTTGGAGTATTCAAAACCCTTTAATAATGCCAGAAAATCAAAATGTTACGAAATAATGGAAAATAATGAGACCTGATCAGCCCCCTAAATTGTTCTTTAAAATTGATTTTCATATTAGTCTATATATGTGAGCAGCAAAATGGACAGAATATTAATTATATGAAGCAGTGTTTGGACTCCTTGGGAACCTGGCTCTCAGGCAGCAAATAAACCAGAGGAAGGCAATCTGTAGTTCCCAGCCTCTGCAGCCTCAGGGCAGTCTTTCCGGAGTTCAGGTCTTAGATTTGATGAAAATTTATCAAATCCAAGATACTTCAGACAAAACATTTGGGGCTCATATATCAGTGTTTTTGAATGAAACTACATTTCGTAATAATTTATCGGATCAACTGTACTGCCAAAAGTAGTTCCTTCTCTTTCTTCCTTTGATTCCTCTTTGCTTTTACTCTGCTTGAACTCCCTGTTCTCCTTTATTTTATTGCTCCTCTTCTAGCCTTCCTTTTTTACTGTGCTTTTTAAATCTGCCTCAAGCATTCTTTATTTCTCCCCAATCTCAAACCAGATCTACTTCTGTGTCATTTTACTTTCAAACCCTGTGTCTCCTGAGTGAGACTATGAAGTCTCCTAGTTGTCTCATAATCCCTTATTTTTGTTATACACAGGGAAAATATTGGTCAATACCATGAACTCATTCAATTTTATTCTTGGTTCTGCAGCTGAAATATTAACAATTTCCATCTAAAAATGTCTCCCTTATTTATTTTGTAATCAAATATCTGATTGATGAATAGTTTTGGAAATAATTTGTCTCAGGAGAAAATAGCTGTAAATTTATCTTACAGTCCAAATGTGCAAAAGGCATTTAAAGACAATGACAGTACTTTTGAGAGCTGTTCCATAATAATAAGAGGCTTAATAGTGTAAGGTCAACAAGGAAAGAATAGGAGCAATAGTAAATTTAGGATATTATAACCTTCCAATGTGTTTGGAAATAAAGAAAGATCTATCAAAATGATGATCAGGAGGATCAAAGACATTTTTACATGTTGTATAATTGATAAGTGACAATACATAACCTTCAAGTTACATTACTCCAGAAAGGATTTTGTCACTAAACAACATTAGAGATCTAGAACATTTACTGAAGAAGAATTTGTATTTTGAGTGCTCCATTCAGCCACTCTGAAGTGCTGACTTGCTTTTGACTTCTCCCCATTTAATTTACGATTTTACTTTTGTTACAGTTGTGGTTGTCCGAGATGAGCCTCAGTGGTGGATATGTGAGATACACTGCTCCTAGATACAACATTAACTATCAACCCTAGAACAGGAGGATTTGGGGAGTTCAGTCAGACGTAATTGTAGTATGTTGAAACCGAGTGATGCAAAAAATGGGAGTTTTCTACTTGATAATATACTTTGCTACTGTACATGCAGTAACATGAAGTAGGTGATGACTAGTGTCCTTACAGAGGCAAATTAGAAAACTTGGAAGATTCATTGGTAGTACATCATGATGTCTTTCTTGCATTGAGTTCTTTGTAATAATGTGTACAATACTTTTCCAATAAGATATCTGATTATGTATAAGAGTAAAGGCAGGAGGAGGGAGGAAGGTTTAAAATAAGACTACAATAAAATTAATATTGAGGTTCTGTGATTCATAACCTTCAGAATTATGAAGTCTTTATGCTTAAAATTTATCCATTGAGTAAATTACTCAACTTTATGACATGAAATCAAGAATCTGTAGTTGTCATTTATGTCCTTTGCAAATTGTTGTATGCAAATGAAAAAAAATATCAATAGATTTGGAACACAATCTTCATCACCATTTTGCCTTGTGCAAAACAGCCCTTCAATTGCTTAGGTGAAAGTAGATCATAGTTTCATGTCATGTTTTATTGAATACATGTCCACATAAAAGACAACTAAAAATGATTAGGGAACTAGGAATGTTGTCATCCAGGTCTGTAAAAATGGCTGGAGAGAGGTTCCCATGCCCCGAGAAGATTTTGGCATCTTACATGGAAACATCTGGAGGTAGAAACACAAACAGCTTCTTTATGAAGATATCAACAAACCTCTGGGAGAAGGTTCACAATAGCTATATTCTGTTTGCAAGAGAATTAAGATGACTAAACCTAAGAAATTCAAACTAATTAAAAGGAACTTTTAGAAATAACAGCTGTATCAGTATGTAGCTGTATTTAATTTGAAAATATATCTTTGTGATAGCATTGGATTGTTTGCAGCATATACCAACACTGTAAAGGCAGTATAAAATATTTTGAGTCTAATAATACAATACACTCATGGCTCACCCTAATTCCCATTTGCACACACAACATTTATATTACAATTTACAGAATAATGATTGTCTATTTCAGATGATGCGAATACAAATGCTGACATATCTCCAGGAACTATAATACAAATTAAAATAAACATTAAATTGAATGCAAATGGTTAATATTTCTTTGAAAAGAAACAGCTTTTCAAAACTAAAGGTGAATTCCTTCCCTCACAGCATGGTAGATAATTTATATTCTTTTCTTGCCTCACTCATCAGGTATTTTATTTGATATGTTCAATAAACCAGCTAAATATTGATTCCAGTCCAATAGAAAGTAGCTCAGAGTTAAAAATCAGGCCCAGATCTACGATTTCAGTTAGTGATGTTTTATTTGGTAACAAGAGTGTTAGAATTTGTACAAGCAAGCAATGGTTTAGCTTATCAGGACAAGATACAGTAAGAGGCATCTTGTTTTGAATAAATTGGCAGTTCTGTAAAGATGAGACGTGATAATAGATTTTCCACCTTCAATGAAATCCTAATGTAATGCTTCTTACAGTGGCTCTAGAGTCCAGAAATGACAAAGGGTATACAGACAATTGTCCCATACCTTCCCAAGTACATTGTGCAAGGTAGTGTCTGGTTGGAGGAGCATGGAAAAATCTGATCGAGCTCTTGCCACAGTGAATGGAACTGACAGATGTCTGATGTTAGTTACAATAAAGACTTGTTTCGTTAATTCCTTCCTAACTGTCTTTATTTTGCTACCCTGCTGAAAGAGACACCACTTAATATGTTGAAGGGAGAGGCAAAAACAAAGCTATCTGAAAGCTTATTCATATACCAACCTTGCTGAAAGCAGGATGAGGCCAGATTCTGATGTGAAATCAGAGGAAGCATGCTTCTCCATATGTGTTAGATGAACTTAAATGTTAGATGTCTTAAATGTTGTATTTTAAAACTTTTACAACATTTTGTTATTAGTATGTCCTTTTCTTTCATGCTCTAGAATATCTCATGAAACTTAATTATCGTACCTATAACTAGATGCTTTGAGATACCAGGCAAGTTAAAGGTAAAAAAAGTTAAGGTAAACAAGCAGAGGCAAGGCTCGTTTATTCACAGCTGTGAGGCTGATTGAGGCAATCTGGGGGTTCCTGGAGCACGGGGCGTGGAGGAAAAGTGAGGAGAGCCACCAGGACCAGGCAGCTTTTGTGAGGGGGACGGTCTTGCCGGGAGGCGGAGCTGCAGCAACTGCTGGGGATTTGATTGTCCTCCAGGGAGCGCGAGCAATCAAGAGTGTGGTGACCAGGGCCAGTAAACAGGGAATAACATAGCACCCTGGTGTGGCGTGGCAGTTTGTGCAGCAGTTCATGCAGGCAGGGCAAGCAGGGAGGATGGGCAGGGAACAATTCCACGGCCTGTTGAAGCAGAAGTCAGAGAAGTGCCCCAGCTTCAGCTTCAACCTAGCAAAATGGTGAGCAATCACCTAAGGACTAAAGCCAGGGCTCAGGTGGACAAAACCAAGGTGAAGCTCAATGCATCCACCCAGACAGAGCTGGTTAGTAGCGAAGCTTTGGTCCAGGTGGAGTGCAGGGAGTGTTTAGACTGCTTAGGGACCTATGCTTCTGAGGCAAAAATGTGTCATAGGTGCCCTCAAGTTCAGGAACTGCAGCGCCTGGTGAAAGAGCCACAGGAAACTGTGAGTAGGCTCTGTAGTATTAGAGGGGAAGAAGTGGAGAAAGATGGAGGCTTCTGCAAACAGGTGCAAGCCTCCAGTGAGTCCAATAAGTCATGGACCCTGGTTACAAAAAAAAGAAAGACAAAGGCTCATCTTCAAAGCCCTCCTTCCAGAGTGTCCAGTACAAATAATTATGACGCACTGGTGACAAGGGACTTCAATGAGCAAGTTCCAAAAGGGGAAAACCCACTAAACAACCCATCAGCTGCTCCACCTGCAGTAGGTATTGGACATTGTAGGAAGAGGTGACGGGTGCTTGTTGTGGGTGACTCGCTGCTAAGGGGCACTGAGAGACCCATTTGTGGAGCAGGTAGGGAGTCAAGAGAGGTGTGCTGCCTGCCTGGAGCCAAGATCAGGGATGTGGCTGAGAGAGTGCCATGACTCATCAGGGATGCAGGCTACTACGCCTTTACTTGTGTTCCATGTAGGTATGAATGATGCCATGAGGCAGGACACCTCCAGGATCCAGATGGATTTTAAATCCTTGGGGGAGTAGGTAAAAGGTAGAGGGGCTCAGGTTATTTTCTCCTCTATCCTGTTCATTAGAGATAAAGGAGGAGTTTGCAATGGAAAAATCAGCCAAGTGAACTCCTGGCTGAGAGGCTGCTGCTGACGGGAAGGCTTTGGGTACTTTGACAATGGATCCTTCCTTGGGGACTACAGCTTGATAGGACGGGATGGAATTCATCTCTCCTGTAAAGGCACTGGATTATTTGGGAGTAGACTAGCAAATTTAATAAAGAGGTCTTTAAACTAAGGGACTTGGGGGGTGGGGGGAGAAACAAAACAGAACAAGCTGTCCCCTCTAGCTGGGAAACAGGGCAGGACAGGGAATGCAATGATAAGTGCCCTTCATCTGCACACTGGGCTGAGATATGGAAGGCTGACCACCCTGAGAAAGAGCCAAACCAGGGAGGAATCTCCTGCACCCCTCGAGGGAAACCTCTGTGTTTGAGTAAGCCCCTGTGCTGCCTCTACACCAATGCACGCAGCCTGGGGAATAAGCAGGAGGAACTGGAGATGTGGGTGAAGATGTGGGGCTACGACCTCATTGTGGTCACAGAGGTGTGGTGGGACAGCTGCCATGACTGGAGCACAGACATGGAGGGTTATGGATTGTTCAGGAAAGACAGACTGACAAGGCATGGAGGTGGAGTTTCTCTCTATGTGAGGGAGCAATTAATGTGTACTGAACTGTGCCTGGGTGGGAATGAGGAGAGAGTAGAGTGCTTATGGGTAAAAATTAATGGGCAGGGTAAGGCAGGTGATATTGTTGTAGGAGTTTGCTACAGGCCACCTGATCAGGAGGAGGATGTGGATGAGGCTTTCTACGAACAGCTGAGAGCTGCCTCATGATCACAGTCCCTGGTCCTCATTGGGAACTTCAACCACCCTGATATTTGCTGGGATAGCCACATAGCCAAGCATACGCAGTCCAGGAGGTTCCTACAGATTGTTGATGACACCTTCCTGTCACAGATGATTGAGGAACCAACAAGGAGGAGTGTGCTGCTGGACCTGGTACTGACAAATAAGGAGGACCTGGTTAGAGATGTGAAGGTTGGAGGCAACCTCAGCTGCAGTGACCATGAGATGGTAGAGTTCAAGATCCTGTGTGGAAGGGACAGAACACAAAACAAGACAGTGACCCTGGATTTCAGGTGAGCCGATTTTGGCCTCTTCAAAGATCTACTTGGACGGATCTCATGAGATATGACTCTAGAAGGTAGAAGTGCCAATGAGAGCTGGTCAATCTTCAAGCACCACTTCCTCCAAGCCCAGGATCAATGTGTCCCAATGCGCAAGAAAGGAGGAAAAGGAGGTAGGAGGCCTCCATGGATGAGCAAGGATTTTCTGGGACAACTCAGGTAGAAAGCAGCCATCTATGAGAGGTGGAAACAGGGGCTGGCTTCTTGGGAAGAGTATAGGAATATTGCCAGGGCATGCAGGGGTGCAACTAGGAAGGCTAGAGCCCTTCTAGAATTAAATGTAGCCAGGGATATTAAGGACAGCAATAAGGCATTTTTCAAGTACATCAGCAGCAGAAGGATGGTGAGGGGGAATGTGGGCCCGCTGCTAAATGCTGAGGGTGCCCTGGTGTCTGAGGATGCAGAGAAGGTCGAAGTACTGAATGCCTTCTTTGCTTCAGTCTTTAGAGCCAAGGCTGACCCTCAGGAAGCCCAGTTCGGCAAGGATAACAGGATGGCCAGGACAGCAGAGGACTTGCCCTGGGTAAAAGAGGAAGAGGTTACAGACTTGTTGGCCAAGCTTAAGGCTCATAAGTCAATGGGTCCTGATGGGATGCATCCTAGAGTGCTGAGAGAGCTGGCTGATGGGATTGCTAAGGTGATCTCCATCATTTTTGAACAATCATGGATGACAGGGGAGGTGCCTGAGGACTGGAGAAAGGCCAATGTCACACCAGTCTTCAAAAAGGGCGGGAAGGACAATGCAGTTTCTGCAGGAAACTACAGGCCGGTCAGCCTCACCTCCATCCCTGGAAAAGTGATGGAACAACTCATCCTGAATGTTATCACTGAACATACAAAGGATAAGATGGTTATCAGGGGAGCCAACATGGCTTCACCAAGGGGAAATCCTGTTTGACCAACAGGACAAAGGGTTGGGACATCCGTTTTTTCTATAGTAGATAGTAACAGGACAAGGGGTAATGGGATGAAGCTGGAACACAAAAAGTTCCACTTAAATATAAGAAAAAAACTATTTCACTGTGAGGGTGAGGGAGCAGTGGAACAGGCTGCCCAGAGGGATTGTGAAGTCTCCTTCCTTGGAGGTCTTCAAGACCTGCCTGGACATGTTCCTATGTGACCTGATCTAGGTGAACTTGCTTCTGCAAGGGCTTGGACTAGATGATCTCTAAAGGTCTCTTCCAACCCCTACCATTCTATGATTCTATGATTATAGATGGACTTTGTCATTGTTTCTTCTAAGAAACTGAGGACTTCTCACATTTCCTACTGCTGTGGTGTGATTAATATCCTCCCACGGGAGATAGTCTTCCACAAATTTCTCCAACATGGGTTCTTCCCATGGGCTGCAGCTCTTCATGAACTGCTCCAATCTGGGTCTCATCCACAGGGAAACAGTCCTTTCAGGAATTAACTGCCCTAGTGTGGATCCCCCACGGGGTCACAAGTCCTGACAGCAAACCTGGTCTGGTGTGGGCTCCTCTCTCCATGGGTTCACAGATCCTGTCAGAAACTTGTTCCATCATGAGTTTCCCACAAGGTCACAGTCTCCTTCAGTCATCCACTCACTTTTATGTGGGATCCTCCATGGGCTGCAAGTGGATCTTTGCTCCTTTGTGGATCTCTATGGACTGCAAAGGGACAGCCTACCTCGACATGGTCTTCACCACAGGTCCCAGGAAAATCTCTGTTCCAGCTTATCCCCCTCCTTCTCCATCAACTTTGGTGTCTGCGGAGATGTTCTCACATTCTCACTTCCTTCTGCTGCTGCTGTAGTTTAGCAACTGTGCAGTAACTTCTTCCTCTTCTCAAATATCTTATTCACAGAGGCATTACCTCCATCACTAATTGGCTCAAATTTGGTCAGTGACAGGTCTGTCTTAGAGTTGACTGGCACTAGTCCTATAAGCTACAGGAGAAGCTTCTATGAGCCTTTTTTTTTTTTTGTTTTTCAATAAGCCACCCTGTAGCCCCCCACTACCAAAACCTAGCCACACAAACCCCCTATACAAGACCACCTTGCATTTATTTTCTTTCAGTTGGATCTACCTGAACTTTGAAAACTATTATGTTAGCTGTTTTGTATTAGCAGCCCAAATTTAAATGAAGTAATGTTAAACTACTTATTTTCCTGTTAATCTGTGTGGAAATGTTATGTGATGGGTGTCATTTTGTTTAGTAACTCAGGTATTAAAGATTTCCAGTGAAACGAGGATCTACAGTAAAGCTGTGGTTCCACAGTTACTATGCAATATGACACTGTAAACAACATGTCTTCTCATGTCTATTTCTCTTTCTTTTATTCAGCAAAATTCATTGCACAACTGGAGTGTGAACTGTATAGATATCTGATGCTGATCATATTAAGACAGGAAAAAAGTTTCCACTCATAATAAAGTCAGTAGTACTAGTACTAGATGAGAAACCACTTCTCTTAACAGCAGAGAAATGTAAATATGCCAAGCCCATGAAATGCAGGTAATGTACCCATACAACTAATTAAGATACACTTTTTACAGTGTGGACTCTGCCATGCAGCTCATCATTACATCTGCAATATTTATCAGTATTTAATCTGTTTCATCACAGAATCAAAGAATGACAAATGTTGGAAGGGACCTCTAGAGATCATCTAATCCAATCCCCTTGCAGAAGCAGGGTCACCTAGACCAGTTCACACAGGAACATGTCCAAGAGGATTTTGAAAACCTCCAGAGAAGGAGACTCCACAGCTTCCCTGTTCCTCTTGAGCTGGGGGCCCAGAACTGGACACAGGGCTCCAGATGAAGCCTTCTTGGCCATGAGGGCACATTTCTGACTCATGTTCAGTTTATTGTCAACCGGCACTTCCAGATCTCTCTCTGCAGAGCTGCTCTCCAGCAGGTCAATCCCCAGTTTGTACTGGTGCATGGGGTTGTCTCTCCCCAGATGCAGGACTCTGCACTTGCCTTTGTTAAACCTCATGAGGTCTCAAGCTGGTCGAGATCCCTCTGAATGGCACACAGCCTTCTGGGGAATCAGCTAGTCCTCCTAATTTGGTGTTATCATGGAACTGGTACACTCTGTCCCCTCATACAAATTGTTGATGAAGAGTGGCCCTTGTAGAACTCCACTGGCCACAGGCCTCCAACTTGATTCCAACTTGGTCATCGCTCTCTGGCTTCTGTCTTTCAGCCAGTTCCCAATGCACTTCATTATCCACTCATCCAAGCCACATTGCCTGAGCTTTCTGATGACAATGTTATGGGAGACAGTGTCAAAAGCCTCGCTGAAGTCAAAGTACACAACATTCGCTGCTTTCCCCTCATCTAGCCCGCCACTTATGCCCTCATAGAAGGCTATCAGATTGGACAAATAGGATTTCCCCTTAGTGAATCCATGTTGACTCCCCCTGATAACCATCTTTTCCTTCATATGTTTAGTAATGACATTGAGGATGAGTTGTTCCATCAGGTTTCCAGGGATGGAGGTGAGGCTGACTGGTCTGTAATTTCCTGTGTCTTCCTTCTTGCCCTTTTTCAGTACTGAAGTGACATTTCTCCAGTCCTCAGGCACCTTGCCTGTCCTCCATGAATGTTCAAAAACGATAGAGATCACCTTAGCAACCACAAGGAATTTCTTGCATGGAAATTAATGTAATATTTTGTTTAATGGGTTTTAGTATACTTTAGGTTTTAGAAAGCTATGGGCTAGTTTTTAGAGTGATGTCAAATAGGGTAAAGAAAGTTATATAAATTTGCATTGAATGTCTGTATTTTTATTGGTTACCTATAGTTTTTTGTATATGTTATTGATTGTTGATATAAATGTGATTGCTTCTGAGTTGTTTTGACATCTTTCAATACATTGTTTATAATAATATGCTGGCACAGCTTCGCTGGGCAGTGTCTCAACAATACATCATTCTCAGAAAATGACAGAGAAAATGTTAATAGTACTGAAAGATGTTTTTCTAAAAAATAGATTTACAAAGCAATATCATTAGAAAGTAGTAAGTGATTGTCAAATAAAGAGATGGCAAATACTGTATAACATTAAAAAAAAAAAAAAAGAGAAGTCTACTACTGCAGCCACACTATTAGAGAAGTAAGCTGCAGCATGTACGAAGGGAATGATGAAGATGATGCATATCGTATTAACACTTGCAGAAACTTCCCTATTGCCTGTGTTTGATTTTACATCTGCATTAAATATAGAAGCAGCTTGACAGAAACTGTAGAATAGAATTTTCTAAAAATAAATCTGAAGCCACAAAGGTGACGCCTGACAGCTTTTGGCATACACAGAAAACACTGAGGTTGTAGCTCCTGATGTACTTGTGTTGTGTAAGCAGCCTTATCATTGGCTGCTAGCTCAGACAATTACTTAAAGCCACTCATTAACTGCCTTGATGAACTTAGAAGAACAAAAGGACATCTGGCCTTTGCTAACTTCCCGTCTTGTGACCAGTCCACCAACTACTGTCAGTTCAAATTCAGTGACACTGGAAGTGCCAAAACCTCAGTTTAAGACTAAAAGCAATGATAAAGATGATGTGAAAGCAACCAGAATCACAGAATCTTAAGTCTTGGGAGGGACCTCAAAAGATCATCTAGTCCAACTCCCGATAGAGCAGGACCATCTAGAGTAGATCTCACAGGAACTTGTCCAGGTGCTTCTTTTGTATTCTTTAGTATTTTCAAAGGAGATTGTGCAGAAAATCCTCTGGCTCTACACAGAGCTGTGGTAAATTAATATTTCTGAAACTGGTTTGGTTCTAGAAGTACATGGAAGTACCTATCTTTTGCAATTGTCTTTTTAAAGGTTATAGACTCTCTGTTCGCAATGACTAAACTGATGTATGTATTTTTCTTTTTTCATTTGGGATATGCTATCAAAAACTTCACTGAAATCAGTTCATTCCACTTGGGGTCACATTAAGAGTACTATGACCTTTACTGCCAAACTAGAGTAGATGTAAATAATGATGAAAGGAGAAGAGATTTCTTCCACTGTGTTGAAAACTATCGGGCCACCCATGTTATTATTTTGTGCTTTTTTAATATAGATGCTTATATCAACAGTACTGATTTAAGCAAAATTTAAAATCTACTTTACACTGCAAAGATGTAAACATATTGGGGGTGGAAAGAAGGTAATCTTTTTTAGCAGCCTCCTAGAGCAACCCAGAAGCAGTCTAACAATTGCTGCAGTATGTTCTCATCCTGTGATATTAAACTATTAAGCTCAAGATACTCAAGGTTTTGGAGGTTTTTTTAACTGTTTTGTTTTGTCTGTAACAGTCACCCTAGTGTACTTGCAAGTCTTTGATTATGGTGGTGTCTTTTTTCATATTGAAAATGTATTTTACTGCTAACTTTGATTTTTTTTTAGTTGTAATGTTGAAATTTTGGTGATCTAAGGGTATAGGCTAGGTGAGACTGTTATGAAGACACAGTATCTTCTGTTAGACTGAAGCATTTGATTGATTTTGAGGCATACAAGCACTTTTGATGTTTTAGAAAAGCCATTCTTTTTCTCAAGATATCTGGACTTTCACATATCATGACATAAAATACTGCTGTCACAAGAGCCAAGTCAAACTCTTAGGATAAGTTTTAGGCATAATGTGAAATGTGTAACTAGGGGGAAGATTTAAAATGAGACTTTAGTGGGTTGTTGTTGATGGTGCAGTTCCAAAATTTCAATTTAGTTTCATACATATACACACATATATATATACAAGCACAGATAGAAATACCTACAATTAATGAAAAACCTCTTTTCTTGATCTTAAAATTCGCTAAGAGTCTATGAAAACTATCTTAACCTCAGCAACTGCCTTCCATGGTTTTACAGTTCCAATAAAAAGCACTCTTCTGACATGTTTATTCTTTTAATTTGTTACATAACGGAGAGTAAGCACCCAGCAGTACATCCTTCATCTGACTCAACTCCAAATGACCGTAAGTGTCTAATGATGCTAGTTCATTGAGTTACAATTACAAGAGAGTTTCCATGTTGTTGTTTGGTGGTTTGGCTTTTTCTTTTTTTTTTGTAAAAGCTTATTGCAACTGGAGAAGACTTCAAGATCACTGAATATTAAAAGCCTATTTTGTGTGGTCACTGTCATGAATATAGGAGTGTTAATAGGCAAAAAAATTAGGATATTCCTGCCAAATTCCTACCAAACCTGAAGAATTCATGTTCTGTTCTTGTGTCTAATGCTCTTACAAAAAATGTCTTACGCTGGGACTTGCTTACTAATCAGGATATAAATATATCAGGGTATTTATTATGCAGCAAATGGGAACTGGGATGACTTTTGTTCTTTGGTAATGAAATGGTGTCCAGATTAACTATATTGAAACAAATTAAATTGACTGCATTGGATACTCTATTAGTTATTTTGCACAAAATACAAGAATACAGTTTTGGAGGGTGTTTCTATGATAATATAAATAAATGTATAAATATGATGAACAAGTAGCTAATTACATTTTCAAATAAATTACTACATATCAAAACATACACTGTTACATTATTGTAGGCAAAAAAGGACCTTTTTGATGTTTCAGTTTTTCACTTTTAGCTGAGGTGTGTTTCCATAAAAAATAAAAATACTCATACTAATGATCATGTATACAAAAATTATTCTTCAGTTAGCAAAAAAAGTGTTAATTCATCCACAGCAGTACTATTGTCTCTTGGGACAGATATTGCCCCTTCCATGAAATCAAATAACATATTTAATCCTATCAAATGAAAACATAATGTCATCTAAATTATGGGTCTGTTTAGAGACTGGGATATATATTTTTATTCCATCAACTTTATTGCAACAGCACACAGAAGTGTTTACGAAGGTATTACATACAGTGATACAAATCTCAATGCTGATATGACTACTACTAATTACAAATAAAATGTTATACTATTGCATATCCTATTTTACATGCTCCTGTCTTACCTTTTCTTTTCATTGTTCACATGTTCACTGCTCTTTTATCTCTCAGTGTAAGAATGAAATGTAAAATCATGTCTATTCTAGAGCAGGTTGAATGCCTATCTAATCTGTACTTTGGCTCCAATGATGTCCAGTAACCAATACTGTATTTATTCCTGCTTCCAAGAATCTGTGTCTCAGACACATTTGGAGCCAGAGGTGGTTTTTGTTTAGTAGTCCTGATGGATTTTCTCTCTTTTTAACTTATTTAATCATCTTCTGGATCCACATGAACTTTTCCCACCTATAACTTCCCCAAACATGAAATTCCATAACAGAATTCTTTGGGAAAAAAAAGAAAAAAAGCAAAACTCTTTTTAATTTTGGCCCTACCAGCTGATTATTTCACTCAACAGCTACTGTTCTGTGTACAAGGAAAATCATTTACTTTGTGACCTCTAAACAAAGTAAGACTTCAAAGAAAGATAAATGAACCTTCTATAACACTAAAGGTAAAATAACAACCAGGTGTCTTCCCTCACTTGTGTTATTGACAAAGAATGATTTACCCAGAAGCTAGTGTTTAAGATCCACTACAGCTAAGAATTTACTGAATTAACTTGTTCTACATTTCTGGTTTTTGCCTAAATAATTTTTGTATTTTTGCACATCACTAGATAAAATAATACCATTTGTTATTTAGAAAGACAAATCACAGAATATTTATGAAAATATACAAAAATTCCCAAAGCTTTCCTAATTTAGGAACAAATAACTAGCATTTAAAAACTTGCATCAACTAAGTTATTTGTCATTCATTATTCCTGACTAATCTCCATTATTCCCTATTCCAAACTTTTCAGTCAGTCAGAAAACAGAAACAGCATATGACTCAGGTTCTCAGCTAAGTAATATGAATAGTAAATCAGTAAAAGCAAATTACAGAAAATTTAGTAAACAAAATTTCACAGTGGAACTATGCAATGGACATGATAGAATGTTTAAAAAGCTGACATTTGACTCAAAACAATCGCATTACTTGGTGGCAAGAAATCAAATAATAAATTACTGTCCAATTGTTTAGTTGTTTTCCTTTTTCTAAATTATCTGTTGTGATTCACTTTTTTCTTTTTATTTTCTTTCAGTTCATATTTAGTTAAACTGTGCTGGACATTTATCAGCTGTTTTAATAAACGTAATTGCTATTTTTCCTTTGGAGGCCTGTGTATATTATTGTAGCGCTGAATGACCTAACTTGGTATTGTTGGAAAACAGATAGAGGTTTTTTTACCTAATCATGAAGCCTTGTTTTTTTTAAATATAGCAAAATATAACTTACTAGAGGTTCAATATAGAAAATCACCTGTCATAACTTCATTGCCACTAGACCTCAGAGGATCAATGCCTTAAAGCCAATAACAGAGTCTTCTAATTATAAGCAAAAAGCACCTTCATGACAGTGTACTGGGAAACCTTTGTGAAGAACTCTTATATTCTCTGGTGTGATCCTGATATAGCTAATTGCATTGTGACTTGTCTTTGTGTGCTTATGTAAATAGCACTGGCTTCTGAAGCAGAGCTTTTGGGTTGCTTTTGTCAGTAAGAGAGTTGTTTCCCCAAGGGCTTTTTCATTGTGAAACACCAGCTGGTGAGAGTTTTGCATTGTTAACCCTTATCATCAGTGGCAAAGTGGATAAAATAACAATCAGGGAAAATAAAAACTACCTGATTTTATCTCTTTTTTGTTTTTGTTTTAATAGAGCCTTGTACCTTGTGCCTCTCTTTCTCCTTACTGAAGCTTTAGTGGCCCACAGCAGACCTCATTTATCTTTTATTGGTATACGTAAAGATAGGGGTCTAGCTCTGAGTTTTATTGCTGCAGGTAGTGCTCTGTTCGTTGGCACTTTGCAAATGTACTCGACTGAAAATTTTACCTTCAAATATTACTATTTACACTTTTATCTCTCCTTAAACCCTTGCACTTAATCCAAGCACTTTCTATTTCCTGTTAGCTACAATACAAAGGAAAGACTGATATAGAGAAAATATTTAAATAAATTCAGGAACATGCTCCAGAACAGCACAAGAGAATGGTAATATGGCCTGAAATGTACACTTATGCAATGTTAACATTACAATTAATAAGCTAGACAAGAAAATGTAATGACACACGATAATGCCCTGGTTATTGTGGAATTAAAAAAATACTCAATTATTTGCAAAAATACTGATATTTTTTATGGTCCCTGTATTAGACAGTTACAGAATTAAAAAGCTGCTAAAAAAGGATTAAGTATGTGTTTCTTTTCTTGAAAATCTCATTCATTATATTTCTGCTGTACTATTTCTACTCTTCATGCACTTCAAGACCAAAATGATGAAAACATGCTATGCAAATTTGCTCCTTGCAAGACACATTACACCAAGACTCAAGCTATTTAAGCCACACTTACAAAAATGAAATAGCCCAATTGAACAAGGTTATGATTTTTAAAAGTTAGTTGAATTAAGGCTATTTTATCAAAGTTAGTAATGAAAAGAATGAAAGTACAAAGGTTATGCACTAATATTCCACTGCTCGTGCACTGGAAGAATGATAAAACTAGTATTTTGTAGACATATCAAAATCAACAAGAAAGCAAGATGTAAAAAATGTTAATTTTTCTACCACAACTTCTTTTCCTTTTTTTTTTTTCCCTCTCCAGATGCCTTCTGCATTCTATGTTGTGCACAGGGATTTACGTGATCACATTCTATAGAACTGTTTACTGTAGCATAGATGAATCACATGTCATTATTTTCACACTTTTCCATGGTATCTGTAAGTCCAAAAAGGAATTTTACTAGGAAAAAAAGAAAAGATACCAAAATTAATTCCTGATGAAAAGAGTCAAGTATTTTCATGAGGTAAACTGGGATCACTTCATTGGAATGGCATTATGTCAGGTGTACCATTTCAATGATTGACCTAAGAATAATAGTTCCACAGTATGAACCTGAATATATTTACTACAGAAATATTTGCATTTGTTACTCTAATTATTCAGTGACAGACTTTAAATGGTTTATCATAAAGAGGAAAGTGTGTATGTGTTTTTTTTCTCAAATAAGTAGGCATGGGAACATTCATGAAGATGATAATGGTGTCCATGATTCTACTGTGAATTTTTCTTTGTCAGTTGTTCTTCAGCTTCACAGTTTGTAACAGGAATCTATAATCTTTGAGACTGAGATGTCCAGTTCACCTTTCTTTCACACAGCTAACCACAGAAGAACAGGAAGTCTCAGTGTGACATTGACATCATATTTCTACCTGAATTAATTCCTTTCCAAATTCAACTGGACTTTTTCAATTATTCACAGAATCACAGAATCTCAAGGGTTGGAAGGGACCTTGAAAGTTCATCTGGTCCAACTGTTAAGCAATGAAAAGAAATATATAAACCAGAACCATTTTTTAAATTAGACAGGTTCCCAAGTAAGCTCTTTTCAGCAGCTTTACATGTAAAAAACAATGAATGCGACGAAAATATTGGGACTTGCTATTATTTTGTTTCATAGAGAAGTAAGCCTGAGTAACTGTCCCCAGTGAACTGCAAAACCTTATTCACCTTTTGGAAAGCATTGCCCACATTTTATTTCCTTTCCTTCTTTAGCAATCCAGTAACCAACATGCAGACAAACACATTGGCTATTTATGACTTATCCTGTAGTTGGAAAAAGAAAATACAATCTTTTTAGGAATTTTCAAAGTGTGTATTTCTTTCTCTGCATTCTTATTGAAACATTTAAAAAAAAGAGATCATGGAAATGAAGAAAAATAAAACCAAGTATTGGATCATTCTCATTTGCTTTCTAGGTTTTCAGTCTTCAAAATTAATGTTTTCTACCTTTGCCCTACAACCACAATATTTATTTTATAAATAAATGTCGAACTTTTTTTACAAGTCACTGGACTGCAGTGCATAAATGAAATGCTGACCTTTTAATTAATGTCAACTAATAAGGGATTTAACTTGTTAGAGCTAATGTTACTTATTCAGAAAAAGCATAAGCAAACAAGTCTGATTTCTTTTCAAGTACAAGCAGAGAACAGAATATAGTAACAGTGGACTTTTTTTTCTTATTTTAAATTGACTACAAGAGAACAAATGATGTCTAAAAAATTAATTGGTTATAAAGTTTTATCCAGGTTTTGTTTTTGTTTTATTTTTTAAAAATACACTTTAAAGTATCTGTGATTTTTGCTTAAATCTTTTTCTATTTTTAAAAAAACACATTTTTACACTACCTACTGTACTACCCACTTACAAAGCGTTTTGAACCATGAGTGTAACATCTTACTCCCCAGCAATGAAATCTTTCTCTCCACAAGTCTGTGAAACCCTAGGTCTATGCATACAAAAAGACTTACATATTTTAAACTGAGTATAAAAGCCAATATCCAAACTTCCTGAATGTTTAAGCACCTAAATACAGAGACTATGACCATGAAAAACATACCTCAGTTGCTGGGAAACAACTGGTACAGTATCCAGTTTGTTTTAAGTCTAATCTCAATAGGAAAATTTCTACCTGTGAGCTTTTACGTAATGTTAAGGTACTAATACTGTAGAACAGCATAGTAACAGAATGAGTGGGTTTTTCTTCACATACGTAATCCATAAAAGAAAATCTAGGAGGTATCTATTGAATATATTTATCCTATTAACACGCTGAAAGAATAAGGCAAGTAAGAATTATTATTAACATTCCTGCTTATGACACTTATATGCTCACCTAAGACCACACTTATCATTTATATTTACTATTGGTCAAATATCAAGATTGCTTCCTTTGCAGCAAGCTGGCTTTCTGGATCTGATATGTAAGCATGTGTCTCTCCCTGTGGGAACAGCTGTATGGATTCCACCATGTCAGGATTCTTCTAAATTATGGATTGCAACAACATACCTAGAGCTCATGTGTTGAGTCACTTGCTCAAAGTCATGCCAAATTGGTAGCAGAGCAAGAAATCCAGCCCATATTGCAATGCCCTAGATACTCTATCCATGAATAGTCTGTCCTCTTGTCTTGCAACAAACCCTCTTCCCCCAAAAATCACTAAGATGAAACAAAAAAACCAAAGCTATTTCTCTCAACTCTATCTAAAATTAGGATAGTGATGGTAGACAACATTTGTATGTTCAGACACAGACCTCGATTTGTGTCATTTTCATCTCTAGTAAGTTAAACACACAATAAATAAGGACACATTCTAAACATCTCATTGCCCATGGAAAGAATTCCAGGCAGCAAGACTAAGTTTCTTGACAGCTCTGAAAAAACTTTGCTTTCATTTTCACTATGGTCATGTACCTTCTGTGTATAAAAAAAAGCTTAGTAAACTAAGCTTTAGAGGTACTCAATTCTTTTATTTTAACGAAATAGCAGTTGACTATTATTTTAACTAATACATTAAAATGTGAATCTTTGTTTCCCTTCACGTCATACTAATCAGAGCTTTTCAGTGAGTTGGACACTTACAAATTAAAGGATCATTTGGACTTCTATAGTTAAAATTTTAAAAGTCAGTTAAATTATGGAAGTCAGAAAGTGTAGTTTTGGGTGTGAAACAGTATCTTTTGGACCAATGAACATACAAGGGGAGCTGCATTGGTAATTTATATTTGTCAAGGAAAAAAAACGTCTCGAGTAGTATGAAATTTTAGCTGTTTTGTTAACTCATGGTTTTAGGTTCAGGAACTATTGGACTGCTGCTGGCAGGCTCCATCAAATGCTCTCCTGTTCATTTTCTTTGTCCTATAGACAGTTTTCTAACAGAAAAAGAATTACTTCATTTTTGAGAACTCTCCTATTCAAAACTCTCAGCCTTGGTGTTTGGATAATAAAATATAATCAACGTCTTATATTTGATTGAAAACATAACTAGATAAATTATTTTATTTTCGTCCCAATTAGGTATCTTCACAATCTTTGGAAGTTAATTATTTCTAATTAGAATTAGCATTTTACTTTTCACTTGTTTGTATTAAAGAAGTTTTTCAGGACAAACTGAAACAGATTCTACACCTCGTCCAATTCTTTGTTTTGAAGCAGTTCCAACCATATCAGATAACTCAAGGCCTTGTCCAGATGAACTTTCAGTGTCTGCAAGGACACTCAAAGCCCACAGTCTGTCTGGGCCCCTGTCCTTAACCTTGATCACCTCCATGTTGAAAAGATTATTCCTCATCTCTACTTGGATTTCCTGTGTTTCATGTGGTGTCCACTGCCTTTTGTCCTGTCACTGTGCACCTCTGAGAAGAGTCAGGCTCTGTCTTCACTATCAATAGTAAACTCTCAACATGGTGTTTTCAAAAGTGAATGAACCCAGTTCCTTTAGCCTCTCTTCAAATGTCACGTTCTCCAAGCTCCCGACCAACCTGGTAGCCATCTACTGAATTTGCTACATTTTGAACTGTTTTTCTTGTACTGGGAATAAAAAAACAGGATGCAGTGCTCCAAATGAGGTCTCACAAGTGCTGAATACCCGGGGATAATTATATCCTTCAACCTGATGAGTGTATTCTACTCCATTCTCCAGTACATTACGTAGTGTTGGACACTATTAATAGCAGCTGACAGCTGGACTTTGTTTCACTAACCAAACCTTTAGGCTGATGGTCCAAACAACTTTTCAGCCACCTAATCCACCAATCCAGGCCATATCTCAACAATTTGACCACAAGGATACTGTAGCAGATCATGAAGAAAATCTTGGTAAACAGGTAAACAACATCCACTAGCTTTTCCCTCATCAAAAGAAACAGCAATCTCTTCAGTCTGTTCCCAGTCAGCTTCTTACCCTTCTTGTGTTTGTAAATGGATTTGAAGAGCCATTATGATCCATATTCTTCTGAGTCAGATGTTAACCTGAGCAGTCTTTGAGTTTCCAGGTGCTCCTTTTCCCCTGTTTTAAAGGAAATCTAGTCTATGCCTCTTTACATTAGAATCATAGAATCATAGAATGGTAGGGGTTGGAAAGGACCTTTGGAGATCATCTAGTCCAACCCACTGCAGAAGCAGGTTCACCTAGATCAGGTCACATAGGAACATGTTCAGGCAGGTCTTGAAGACCTCCAAGGAAGGAGACTCCGCAACCCCTCTGGGCAGCCTGTTCCACTGCTCCGTCACCCTCACGGTGAAATAGTTTTTTCTTATGTTTAAGTGGAACTTTTTGTGTTCCAGCTTCATCCCATTACCCCTTGTTCTGTTGCTAGCTACTACAGAAAAAAGGAATGTCCCAACCTCCTGACGCACACCCTTTAGATATTTATAAATGTTAATAAGATCTCCCCTCAATCTCCTCTTCTCCAGACTAAACAGCCTCAGTTCCCACAGCCTTTCCTCGTATGTAAGATGTTCCATTCTCCTGATCATCTTGGTGGCCCTGAGCTGGACTCTCTCCAGCACTTCCCTGTCCCTCTTGAGCTGAGGAGCCCAGAACTGGACACAAGACTCCAGATGAGGCCTCACCAGGGCAGAGTAGAGAGGGAGAAGAACCTCCCTCGACCTGCTGGCCACACTCTTCTTGATGCATCCCAGGATGCCATTGGCCTTCTTGGCCATGAGGACACATTGCTGGCTCATATTTAGCTTATTATCAATCAGGAGTCCCAGGTCTCTCTCTCTGAAGAGCTGCTTTTCAGCAGTTTGACCCCCAGCCTGTCCTGGTGGGTGGGGTTGTTCCTTTCCAGATGCAGGACTCTGCACTTGTCCTTGTTGAACCTCATGAGGTTCCTCTCTGCCCAATTTTCAAGCTGGTGTGATCCCACTGAATGACATCACAAGATCCTGCTGAATGGTAGCACAACATTCATAAGGATTATTGTGCAGCTTCTCTGATCATTCAAAGCTGATTGAAATGTATCTTTCAGTTGAATCAACCAGCAGTCCTAGATGGGAATGTCTGATCCCATGGGTTTTTTTCTGTGTTCGACTTGTACCATTTCCCTACTGTGCTCTATTCCTCACAGACTGTCCGGGTAGGCTTAGGGTTCTGGGAGGTCACACTGAAAATCAAATTACTGTAAGAAGCAAAAAAGACACAGAATTGGTCAACATTTTTTGTATCTGATGTTGCTGTGTCAGCAGTGGTCCCACACTTTTGTCAGCTTTTCTGCTGCCCAGATTACTTACAGCAACACTTCTTACTGCTCATGTTCATCACTATCTTCAACTCCAGTCAAGTTTTGGTTTTTCCAAAATCATGCTTGTAAGATCAGAATTCCTCTTTCTTCTTGGTAGCTGTCCTGTTTTCAGCTGAGTCAGAGATAATTTTCTTCCTAGTAGCTGGTACAGTTCTGTATTTTGGATTTAGTGTGAGAATAACGTTGATAACATACTAATGTTTTAGTTGTTGGTAAGTAGCACTTCTCTTAAGTATTTTTCAGATTCCCAGACTCTACTGGCAAGCAGCTGCACAAGAAGCTGGGAGAGAGCATGGCCAGGACATCTGACCTGAACTAGTCAAAGTGATATTTCATACCTTAGAATACAGTTGCCAGGGTATAAACTGGGGAGGAGTTGACTGGGAGAGACAAGTCACTTCTCAGGTTAAGCAACTGATTAGTCATCACTTGGTTTTGTTCTTGAGCTTTATTCCTCTCTATTTTTTGTTGTAGTATTTTTTATTACAATTCTTAGAATATATTTTCTTATTTTTTATTGTTATATTTTATCTCATTTTAGTAATTAAACTGTTCTTATCTCAACTCATTTTTTTTTTTCCTGATTCTCCTCCCCATCCCACTGGGAGGAGGAGTAGTCAGTTGGAAGCTGCATGGTGCTTAGTTGCTATCTGGTGTTAAATCACAATAGTAGCCCTCTCCAATACTTCTGTATTTGAGTTTACTCAGATCTTTGTTAATCTACGCTGGTCTTCTGCCACTCTTCCTGCATATCAGAATAGACTATATGACTTTGAAGGAAGTTATCCTTGATCTCCTAGTTGTCATAGACCTCTTTACGCACCAAGACAGTGTCCCACAGTACCCCGGCAAGCAGATTCTTGAAAAAGCCAAAATATGGTTTCTTGAAGTGTAGAGCTGTGATTCTTGTATTTGTCTTACTTCTCTCAGGATCCTAAATGCTACAAACTTGTGGTTGTTCCAGCTAAGAATGCACTCAATCTCTGCATCAATTATGTCCCTGATTAATTACTTCTTGTTTGTGAGAAACAAACCCGGATAAGTGTCTCTCCTGGTTAGGTCATCAATCATCTTATGATGAAATTGTTGCCAACACACTCTAGAACTCTCCTAGTTTTCCTGTGCCAGTATTGTTGCCAGAAGATGTCAGGATAGTTAAAGTTTCCAAAGTACCAGGCTCTGTGAACATGGGATTTTCTTCAGTTGCTTGAAAATGAGCTTGTCTGTTTTCTCTTCTCGAATACTCAGTTTGTAGTCAGACTTGACTTTTCTTAATCTTATCCTCACTCATAAGCTTTTTACTGTCTCATCACCCATTTCAAGACAAACATGCATTCAGATTCCTTTTTTTATGGAGTATAACTGCTCCTCTGTCTCAAAATCTAGAAGTAGACGGAAAAGATCCTGATCAAACTCAGGACATTGGAGAGACTGCCTATAACCCCAAGAGATTTTTAAACAAGTGTCTTTAGCTTTCTGTTACCAAGACACTTAAGTTTTTTTCTGATTTTCTCTCACAAACATTAGCTCTGACTGGCACTATATATCATATATAGATATATAGATACAGCATATCAGATATAGGTGAAGCTTCTAGCAACTTTTTTAAAGCCATTCGTATAGCCTGTCACTACCAAAACCTGGCCACACAAATACACTTAAGCCTTAAATGAATTATTTGCATCAGGATTCATTATGGGAATGAAAATCTCTAAAGTTAGACTTAACATTATGATCCTGAGGATATCTTTTAAAGTGTCAAAGAATGTACCCTAGAAACATTTCTCTAAAATGAAACATAAAATCTTACAATCACTAGGTGGAGTTCAGTCAAAAAATCCATGAAGCTCAGATATGATAATATGGATGCATTGATTTAGTGTATGACACCTCACTCACTGTTGAGTTAGTGCTAGCAGGACAATTAAATTATTATTTTTCAAATAATCTTTTTTTTTTTTTTTTTTTTTTTTTACTAGAACCTAGGAAACTGCAGACTGCAGACTGATCTCCAGACTGTGTCAATTAAGTAAAAAAAAAAATGGGGATTAGGAGGCATGGGTAAATGATACGTTACAGAAGAGTAAGTGTGGGTTTTTTGGAACAAATGGTGTTAGCTGTTACACAAGAAGTTTATTATTCTTTCATTCAGTGTAAAAGACAAATAAAGCAGAGTTAGTTTGCATAAATATGGTCATCTGGTATCATTTTGTGTACTCTGGCTGCTACTTTTGTGCTTCTCACAAATCTTGTCTCAACCCTGCTAGCCCTGTATAGTTGTCTGGGATACAATAGGGAATCTCTAATGTCCTTGTCCGCATTTATATCCCTGCATCCAGCCTTTACTGCTCAGGAAATAAGACAGACATTCAATACAAGGCAGAGAAGGCAGGGCAGCATAATCCATTCCCTTCAAAATACTCCTTTGCCTTATTGACACCATATGCCTCCCATATAATTTTTAACCTGAGCAACCTGGTGCTTTCTGAGAGACAGTTCAGAGGATTGATTAGGGTCATTGAACCTGCCTGTATCTCCAGAATTGTTATAGCGGCACAAGGTAAAGCAATGATGATTTAGAAGAGGGGGAGTATAAAATCTTAGTCACAAATCTGGTGAATGTTATTTGGTTCACCTTATGGCCAAGAAAAGGAGTCTATGAACATTATTTTTACAGATATGAGAGACTGATGTTCTAATAGTTGATTGCAAATCATCCTCTTTTGAAAGCTGTATTTATTCTAGCTTTAAAAATTGGGATATTAAAACTTTTGTTTACACCATATTTTAGAGACAAAAAGGTAGAGGATATTTATGAACTGTTAGCCCTTTAAATATTACAGTATGTCACATCTCAGAAGTGTTAGACATACCACTGAGTCATTTCACAACAACAATACACCAATGAGCTTTCAGATGGATCTTCACATCTTATTACTCTATTTTCTTTGTTTAAATTGGTGAAACTAAGTCTTATGAAATAAAATATAAATTCTACTTTTTTTTCTCATAGAAATATTTAGGAGTTGCTAGTTGATTATTCTAGAGACAGTCAGATTTCATGCACATATGTGTATTCATGTGTTAGTGATAGCCGTTAATTATACCTGATCTTTGTACTTGGTCAGAGATGAGATAGGTGAATCCAAAGAAGACCAAGAACTTTAACCTCTAGTTGTATATGTTGTACAATTCTGTGAAAGGTTAAAGGAGTTTCTGATGAAACCAGCTTTTCATTCATCTTGCTTTTGTCTATATGAATACAAGAAACATTCAGCCTTGAGCATCCTTGCACTATACCTCATCCTTCTGTTGTTTATTTTTCTTTTCCTTATGTAAATTTTGAAAGGAGTTTGTTAAAATTTTACTTTTTTTTTTTTTTTACTATAGTGAGCCTAGTGGTAACGTAAACAACCCCACCATGCAAGCTAATGGAACAATTTGAGGGATAATTTCTTCAGATGTAGAGTACCTGACTTCAGGAGCCTGACAGATATCACTGAAGGATTATTAACAGTCACTCGGGCCACCAGGTGGAATTCAGGAGGAAGGAATGGCCACACATTTCAATCTTTGCAGTTAACCTACTTAGATTAGAATCTATTATTTATGGTGATTATGGGACACTGCAGCTCTTGTAAATGGCAGTAGGTCAGTGCTTTGATAATAATCAAGGTATTCATTATAGGATACAAACTGAGTTAAGCTTCACTTCCCTCTTTTGAAACAGAATTGAACACGGGGTTTTGCAAGACTGAAGAAGTTATTGGCAGAAAAAAAAGACATTGATTTTATTTTCATCTTTATTCTGAAGCTGTGTTTTTGCAGCCTTCTGTATTTATTGTAGCAGTAAAACTAAAAGGTCCCTAATGACTTCTTTTAAGGAGTTCATTAGAAAACTGTTAGTGAAGTTTTGTGTATTTTTTTTTACTGCTGCACTCCAGAATGAGACACACAATACCTACAGGAGTCTGAAATATGGGATATAATCTTACATGCAAAACATATAAACTTTGTACAGTTTGCTGTCATTTTTTATTGCATTGCATTATAAAGTCCCCAGTTGTTTGAGCATATACACTACTTTATTCTTTAATAAAGCAACTTAAATGTCATGGATGTCTCACAAAGCTTGTGTTTATAAAATTTATTAGACAGTGATATGTTAAATGCCTCCCAGGGGATTTGGATATTGCTGAACACTGGAAAACCAATGAAACATAGGTACGATCAGCATATTTCCTGCTATTTACCCACTGAACTAAATCAACCTGAAGATGTACCATATTTAGAGATTAAAGAGAAAGGAAAATATTTACTCTTTACTGCATAAAATGCCTGTTAGGAATTAAAAGTTTTCTTAAAGTTGTTAGCAAACTGTCATTTTTTAATGGAATAAATTTTAGCCAGTGCAGTGTCTATCCATCATCATATCTAGCCATCAAAATCTTCTCCAGAACATAGGTCAGAGACGTATCAAACCAACTAGTAAAGAAACAGTATGTAACATGAATATATATTAACATTATGAAAGGATAAAAAAAAAGTAAGAAGAAACGGTATCGTGTACCTATGCTTCATTCTTTCTTTATTCTCTGATATAAGAATTATAGTGCTTTATGAGAGATATTTTAATTTGGACCAAATCTGTGACTGTTAGCTCCACAGCTCAGTTTATCCTGTATGCAAAAGATGATTATCTCTCCTCATCTATCCACAAAATCCTTCTTAGATTTCTAGTGGTATGGAAGTGTGGAAAATATTACTAACTACTTGAATTTTCTCACAAACCTACAGCAATAGACTGGAGACTTAGTAGAGAAAAATAGGGAACGGATGAAATAGAAGCAAGCACTCCACAGAGCAGTCTTGCACGTAATCTTGGGAAGGTGAAACTGTTACTAGTCAAGGTCCTCTGCCAGAATGAAATTATTATTCCAATTTTAGAAATCCATTGCTTTTACAGAATGTAAGATGGTCTCACTCATCTGTGCCACACACCAATGTCCTTTAAAGACAGGATGTAGGTCTTTGGTTGCTCTCTGGGTATGAAACATATTCTGTGTAAAGGTAAAGAATTACTGATTTCATAAAAAAACTCTAAAAAAATGAATTAATTTAGGAAATATCTTAGAAATGAATACAAATATATTTTATTTTTATCTGATCTCTATAACTTTGAAAATTCTTTGGAATAAAATTCCTGCCTTAGTCCATTCTAAAACTCAGAAGATATGAAAACCCAACATATTTTGTCAGCAGATGGTTTAAGAAAGGACTGAGCTAAACATTAGAAGAAAGAAAAGAGCTAGTAAGAAAACAAGCTGGTAGATTTCTGAATTAAAAATATGAACAGGGAATGCCAATAGGAAGGAAGGAAGGAAGGAAGGAAGGAAGAGTGTTTCACCATTACAAACCTTAATCAAAATACAGTCCATAGAAATGTCTGAATAATATAAGCAATGACATCTCTTTTCAAAGGTCCATTTCCAACAGTTTGTAGTAACGTATCAAGTTGATTTGGTTGTATTTTCCAGTAATGCTATGTGACTTATATAAATGGGTTCTCTACTGTTTCTGATTTGCCTTTACTAGAAAATGCTGATTCACTATCAGTGTAGCATCAGACTGTGAGAATGATCTAAACAAATAGTTTGGCACGATGGATGAGAACAGATGAGTGTTAATGATATACATAAGTTTAAATGCAATTCCCAGGAAACTGTGTGTAGTCTTAGATCACCATTCTTTTTTTTTAGTTTTTTCTTTTTTTTTTCTCCCAGGAAACTTAGATCACTGTGCATTTTAAATGGATTCACTATCATTTTTTTCAAAAGAAATATATGAGAAAAGAAAGCTGAAAAAACAGTCCACCACAGAAAGTGCACTCCTAATTAGTATCATCATGGTATTAATCATCATAGTCAGGTTTCCTTACACTTTCCTCTTGGAGAGCTTAAAAAGCTTAAAAGGAGTCTATTTGAGTCATTAATCAGTCAACATTCAATTTAAATCCTCTACTAGATAATAATTAATTTTAAAAGTAAGTTATTAGTTTCTAAAAACTATTCTATAAAAGCCTTTTACACTTTATAGGTAATAAACAGAAGAAATAGGAATGGTCCACTGTGTTTTACAAAACTTTATGTTCCATTCCATTCTCTTTCTATTTCACTTCTACTATTTTCAGACCAGCATAAATTTCCTAAAAGGAGTAAGAATAGAAGATAAAATATTGTGAAACCTACATACTATCTTTATTAGTCTTGTTTGACTTTGGTTGGAAGCTCTCTGAATTATACAAATTTACTTCAATCAATTCCCCAAATTTTAAAGGAACACAAATGCTAGGGACTAATCGAAAAAACCCCAAACATTGTAAAGGAGTCAAATGCTCTTCTTGTACTATATTCTTTCTTCTTCTCCTTGATATTAATTTTCACAGTCTTAAGAGGAACAAGTGGAAGGTTTCGTTTCTGTTTAAAAGATTCCCTTAAGACCCATTCTGGCTGTTCTCCATGTCATAATGAAGTACTTCATAATGATATGTAGCTTAATTGGAGATTTTTTCTTGTGGGTTTTTTTTGAGGTTTTGTTTGTTTATTTTTTTAATAACAGCAATTTCCACCTGGAGATTAGAATACAGGAGTAAATTTATCCTTCACTTTTTTAGTAATTATCACAGAATTGCTGAGGTTGGCAGGGATCTCTGGTGATTATTTACTCAGCCACCTTCTCAGAGTCAGCTAGAGCAGGTTGCTCAAAGCCTGTTTAGTCAGGTTTTGAACACCTCATCTCCCATACTGGAGTGTCCACAAAAACTCTGGAAAAGCTGGTCCAATGTTCAACCTCCCTTACAATAGAAGTTCTTTTTTATCTTTCAGTGGAACTCCCTGCATTTCAGCTTGTGCTTGTTGCCACTGTTCCTGTTACTACATATACTGAGAACAGTTTGACTACATCTCTACTCTGTCCTGTTTAATATTTATACAGAAGATCCCCCTTGAGCCTTCTCTTCCCCAGTCTGTACAGTCACAATTCTCTCAGCCTCTGCATGTAGCTCAGATGCTCCAGTCCCTCAATTATTATCATGACCCTTCACTGGACTCACTCCAGTATGCCCATGTACATGGAAATCCAGCACTGGACATCTCACCAGTGCTAAGTCAAGAAGAATCACTTCCCTTGAGCATGTTGGCAGTGATCTAATAGAGCACAGGAGGCTGGTGGTGTTCTTTTGTTTTCTTTGACCTACTTGATCTCCTTCCCTTAGCTGTCTTCAGCATTTCACCCAGACACCTTCCCATTTTGGTGCTTCACTTTCTTGCATCCTCCTTTTCCCTCGATTGTCTTCCTACTGAAGCACTACTTCTGCTTTTATATTTCCATGAAGTGTAACACAGAACATCCAGTGCAAGGAGAAATGAACAGGTATTGTATTTAAGAACCACACAGTGTTACTCCACCAGCCTTCTGTTCACCCTGCACTGCCTGGCCTGGGATCTGGAAAGAGGTCCACATGGAGCTGTTTATGACAAGTCAGCACAGTGTCTACAGAACAGGAATTCTCTGCCAGAGTCTTCCTCACTCCAAGTTAAGGATATGGGAGTCATTATACTTTTACATTTATGCCAAAATAAATCAGTCAATCACATATTATAGAGAGTAGAATTCAAATAAATCTTTCCCAAAGTCACCAAAATAGTGTTGTGTTGCAAATACCAGTATGCAATGTTCATGAGTCATATTGTAAAAGTTATGAAATAAGCTAAAATTTATGAGATTTAAAAATAGTACCTGTAGAGATTTGTTTAGTTTTGTTTGTTTTTTTTTAATTTTTATTACTACTCTTAAACCTTTTCATGTTTTTTTCCAGTTTACCTCTGAGATCTAGAAATAGTCTATTTTTATTTCGAAATTATAGACTCTGTTATAGTCAAATAACTGCCGTGCCCAGTTTTTCAAAAGGACTCTGGATATCATGAGGTTTGGCAGTTTTGCCACAAGACTTCATCCCTTTGTGTATCCTGACAGGCTCAAAGCAATGCATAAACCCAATACTTATTAAATCTCTAGTAGCCCATATTTCTTTTTCTATATTGTCTCCTTGAACTGCTATTTTACTGTCCTTAACTTTGACCATGTTACCATAAGAGTAGAATGCTAACATGCATTTTTCTGTCCACCTCAAAGCTGATCCAGCACGAATAAAGAGAAATCTGGAAACCAGTTGTTTTTGTTAAACAGACAGACAAGCAGCAGTGGAACATTTTAGAAATGTTCAGAAATGTCAGTTGTTTCATTTGATTCTCATTCTAACAGGAACTCCATGTGAAAGTAAGAGCCTTTAGTAGATATGACAAATTTTATAGAATGAGTGATTTGTTGTGTTCTGATTCCATAAGTGTTCCACAAAGTTACTTGCCACTTAATGATCATCTGTTCCATTGAGGCTTAGGTGACCAAATATTTATTTTTTTCTCATTCTACATTTTCTGCCATTATGTCTGTACCTACACTGGTAAGCTCTCAACTATTTTTACAATTTTTGACATAGCTCTTGCCGAAAATTCCATGGAGCTGTCCTGTAACTAGTAACAATGACCCTAATGGTTTCAAGGCATTTAACCTCATATGCCTGGAAAAGGTTAAGAAGATTTAATTTTATAAACTCTGGAAAATCACTCTGCTGTATGTTTTCAAACTAATATGGACTATGATCATGTCATCCTGGTTCCTAGGACTTGTATTGAGCACTAAGGAAGGGGAAAAAAGGTGAATAAGACAGTCCTACACAAACAAAATAGAAAGGGAAGGTCCTTTTGTCATTTGGCAAATGGAACACTGAAGTGTGGTCACTGGGTCAAAGTCAATTCTTGAGAAAAATCAATACCATTTACTTCCCAGGGTTTTCTCTTCTTTACTTGGCCCCAGTCTCCAATGGCAGCCAAAATGCAAGCCTATGCTGGCTCTTCACTAAGAGGAATACCTAGATACAAAAGAAAATGTTGACTTTTCTTCTGTTTAACCTGACAAATCATCATTCAAACTGTGTAGTCAAAGAATGAAAATCAGAGAATGACCTATGAAAGGTTTATATAGTGCATGATCTCACCTATACAATTAAAAGGAAAAACAAGTCTCCTGTCTTTTTTTTTTTTCCCACTCCAAAACAAATATTTTACAAATTTTCCAAGAAATTAGCCTGTGGCTGTTTAATTTAGACTTTTCCTTTATAAAGACTTATATTATCTTTTCACATCTTGACAATAAAACACTGGTGGGAAAACTGTAAAATGAGAAATTCAAGAAAAAATACAAGATACAATAAAAAGTATGCAATGTCCTGATTATAATTGTTCTGGAGACAGAAAATATGCCTAGATTCTCCTTGTAGTATTTTATATCTAAAACACACTGTTGGTCACAAGATTTTCAAAAGAATTCTAAAACTACCTTGAGCTAGACTTTAGGAATGGTTATATTCTTAAGCAGAAAGGTAAAGGAAATACCTTCTGCATCAGTTATATTGAGGCTATGCACACATAATAAAGATGACTGTAATATAAGTTTATTCACCCATGAGGAAACAGAAAGTAGAAGAAAATCAGCAGAACCAACAATCCAGCCTATAAGAGCTAAGTCGTCAGCTCTGAAATGGTACACGTGAACTGTTAATTTACAGTGGTTTAAAATATCTGGAGTGAGAGATGTGGCATGAGCCAGGTACCCTTTTCTGGTCAATACTGGGTGTGATTTTCAATTTTGTCTGTGGGAATAGTTGCATAATATACTCACAGTAGAGTGTATTTTTGACTCAATCAACTTCCACATTCAGTCTTTCCCAAACTTATAACACTGTAACAGTCAGAATTTCATTAATGTTTAAAGTTCCATAGAATTAGTTTAAGAATGTAAAGAAAATCAGAAAAATATAACACATGACAGACTAGAACTAAAGGATGAGTCATCCTATAGATTTTTAATTTCCAAAGTCTGGATTTATACAACCTGATTAGCAACTGCTGTGATGTCACAGAACAGACTGTATTATTCACAGAAGTCAGCTTGTGCACTTACATGAAAATAAGACTTTTCTTCTATGTACTCTAGTGCTTCTAGGTGCTGTATTCTATGTGCTCTAGTATGCAGCGAGAAAATGCAATAATAGGTATAATGTGCTTATAAAAACAAAGGAACACACACTAAAAAATCTAAAGAGATAGTATATTTTAAAATCTTACTACTGGATTATACAGGGTCTTCACAGAGATCACAAAAATGTAAAAACAGTAAAAAAATATATGGACTTGAGCTGGAAATTGCATTTGCACTTACCTTTCCTTTATTACCTCCTTGGTGACCTAATTAAATAACTCATATCTATTTCTTTCTGTTATATTTACAATTGCCTTTCTTCATAGAGTGGAAAGATGGAATGTTGGAGTTGTAGTGCTTGTTATCTAAAGCTATGTTCAAATCACTTCTCCTGTATTGATAATTCCGAAGATCAGTTTTGTTTGTAAAACTGAAGATGTTGAATGAGAAGAGGGGCCAAATAAACACATTCCAGAAACCGTCACTAAAGGAATAATTTCTCCCTGGGCTTTTGTACGGTGAGGAGAGAAACCTCAGAACTGCCAGGGCAAAAGCAATCCTTCTGTTGTGAAGAATTTATTTTTTATTAGAAAGAATATTTCTAAATTTGTGGAGAAAAAAATAAAGAAAAAGAAGAAAAGTAAACCCATCATATTTTCAAAGTGAGGTCTAAGTATCTCTAATGCAAAATGCAATTGACATGAATTACTAAGAAGACCTCACAATCTTGTGACTATAATTTGGAGGAGAGGAAATGGGAAATGTCCATGAGTGCTCTTTATTTTTAAAGTTATTTGATTTGACAATAGCAAATATGGACATAAAAGGCAGAAATATTTGTTAGAAGAGTATCATATGGGAGAATGCATGAAGTAGAAGCATATTGCTTCTTTAGGAAAGCCACAAAGAAAATGTTACATCTTTTGTATACAAAAGCGAAATTTAACAGTAGGAATCAGATTTACAGGTGTACAGGTTTTACACATACATAAATAAGTTACAGCCAGGGAGTTTTCTCTGGTTTTCAAAATACTCTACTGTTTAAAGAATAAATTGTTGGATTTGGAATTCCTATTCTAGCAATATCTTATATATAACATTATATATGCATTATTATTATTATTATTATTATTATTATTATTATTATTATTATTATTATTATCACAATTGTGTCATTGTGCCTAGAAATCAAATATGACAACCGAAACTGATCATCATTAAATCATCGAAGACCAAAACCGTAAATCAGGTGAAGGACAGGTGTTTTGGTTAGCTTATTGAGTGTATGCAATTTTTTCTACCTTTATTCAATTACTGTTTTTTGATCTTGTTCTTAGAGGTTCTGCTGTGAAATTGTCTCAGATTATAATTGGGATAGATCACTTTCAAATTGTGATAGATCTTATTTATATCTGTGTAAAAGCAGTTAAAATTACATTATCTTGTAGAAAAAAAGTACAAAAAAAATTTGTTAAAATCATTTTTTGACTTAGTTGAATTCTCTTGATTCTATGAAGATATTTATACCATGTCACCTTAGCTTACATGACAGGACCCATTTTCTCACTGGTTGCAGTTAGTTCATTTGATTAAGTGCCCCTGTTGTAGATGTCTGTGGGAAACTATCCACTTCAACTCTCCTCTATAATCAGAGAAGATTACACAAATACAATGAATGAAGTCTTGGACAGAATACTTTTTTAATACTAGAATATAAACCTCAAATAAATAAATAATTTATTTTTAATATATAAACAGAGCTGAGGGTGGATATCTTAGGTGCTAGGTCCTGCACTTGGCTCACAACAGCCTCATGCAACACTACAGGCTTGGGGCAGAGTGACTGGAAAGCTGCCCAGAGGAAAAGGACCCAGGGGTGTTGATCAACAGCCAGTTGAACATGAGTCAGCAGCATGCTCAGATGTCCAAGAAGGTCAATAGTATCCTGGCGCGCATATATATACACATATACATATACATATACATATACATATACATATACATATACATATACATATACATATATATATACAGGCATCCTGACCGGTATCAGATATAATGTGGCCAGCAGGACAAAGGAAGTGATTGTATCCCTGTAGTCTGCACTGGTGAGGCCACATCTCAAATACTATGTTAAGTTTTAGGCTCCTCACTATAAGAGAGTTGATGAGGTGCTGGAGAGAGTCCAAAGAAGAGCAATAAAGCTGAAGAAGGGTCTGTAGAACAAGTCTTATGACGCTGAGGGAGATGGGGTTGTTTAGCCTAGAAAAAAGGATTCTGAGGAGAGAGATTCTATCACTCTCTCTCCAGCTGTTTGAAAAGAGGTTTTAGTGAAATGAGAATCAGTCTCTTCTCCCAAATAACAAGTGATAAGAGAAAAGGAAATGGCCTCAAGTTGTACCCGAGAACGTTTAGATTGGGTATTAGGAAAAACTTCTCTTCTTCTTTGAGGGGATTTTTAAATATTGGAACAGACTGCCCAGTGAGGTGGTGGACAGCATCCCTAGAGATATTTAAAACATGTGTAGATGAAGTGCCAAGCGACATGGTTTAGCAGTGGGTTTGGCAGTGTTAGGTTAGCAGCTGGACTCAATGATCTTAAAGGTTTTTTCTAACTAAAACAATTATATGTTTCTATGAAAGCCCAAGGTGGTAAACAATTCATGAATGGCCATTAGTGGTTATCAAAAGCATGAACCCCATTGCCAAGTATAAGTAGCTTTAGGGAGAACAAAGCAAACAAAGTAAAAGTATGCAGCACATATAAAGCACATCTGATAAAGTTGGATGCAAAATTAATTTACAGACAAATGAAGAAAGAGCAAGATTTAGGGCAAGTTAGCTGAGAAATGAAAGTGACTCTAAGCAGACCCTGTAGAGGTGGAAATTCATAGAAAATTCATAGAATAGTAGGGTTGGAAGAGATCTTTAGAGATCATCTAGTCCAACCCCCCTGCACAAGCAGGTCAACCTAGATCAGGTCACATAGGAAATTAATAACATCAGCTCTCTACTAATCTAAGAAAAGATGCTGACAACTAAACACATGGCCTCTCCCCAGACTGAAGTCATCGTCTTTACAGGAGTGTAACAGAGAAAAGAATAGACAGTAGAAAGTGTGTGTATGCATCATTTCAACAATTTGAAACATCTTAGTATCATTGCAGCTCAATGATCATTGTTCTTTCTTTAGACTTTTAATATTTCAATTATATCCAACAATAAATGACTGGCTTTGTATATATATGTTGTGTTTCTTTCTGCCATAGCATTTTCAGTACATCAAACTGATGGGAATATAAACACGCAGTTCTGTAACTTGATTACAACAAATTGATAAGAGATATTAATCATAATCTTTGTCAGTAGTTCATTTTTGTAAAACTGTAAATGCCATAGTCATAGCCACAGTCTTGCTCATTTGAAACAATTTTAAGTAAATCTCAAATTTTGCTTGATTCTGTAACTGTGAATCATCCACTTTTAGTCAATATTCTCAGCCATTGGATCTGGACAGGAAAACCTAAATAAAGATATTTTCTATCAGTCTTTAGGGTCACATTAATTGGAATTTAGCTTTAAAATTAAAACTTCTTAGATCATATCTACAGTAGTTAGAAAACTTACATTCCAGTGACATTCATCAAAGAAAGATTTTCATACTCGGTGGACAAGTTTAACAGCAAAAGACTGACATGACTTATTCACTTTCAGTGCTCTTGTACTAACACTGTCCCTTTGCAAAAGGTATTCAAATGGTGGAGTATGACATAGAGGTTAAAAAAATAACAACTGCCATAGAAAAAGTTAATAGGAAGTCATTATTTGCTATTTCTCACAGTATAGAAACTAGGGATCCTCCTAAAATTTCCCCTCTCAGTATGTAATTAAATTGTGTTGCCTATTTGCATGTGATTTTGAACCAGCAATATAAAATTTTGCATTACTTCTAAAATCTATTGTATTGATTAATTTGAAAAAAAATCTGTCAAGGACTCTCAAATTCCAAAATACAAATTCTGACTCATAGTACATATTAACAATAGAAGCTACTGGAGCACATTTTCAAAACAGAGTGACAAAATAATTGTGTATTTGCTTGTCTCTTCCTGGGTTTGGCTTCTGATGTTATCAAACACGGCTACTTTGCTAAATAGCTCTTCCATTTAACTCTCCTTTTCCTTTATTATAAAATAAAAAATATCATAGAATCATAGAATGGTAGGGGTTGGAAGGGACCTTTAGAAATCATCTAGTCCAACCTCCCAGCAGAAGCAGGGTCACCTAGATCAGGTCGCATAGGAACATGTCCAGACGAGTCTTGAAGACCTCCAAGGAAGGAGATTCCACAACCCCTCTGGGCAGCCTGTGCCACTGCTCCAGCACCCTCACGGTGAAATAGTTTTTCTTATTTTTAAGTGGAACTTTTTGTGTTCCAGCTTCATCCCATTACCCCTTGTTCTGTTGCTAGCTACTATAGAAAAGAGGGATGTCCCAACCTCCTGACACTCACCCTTTAGATATTTATAAATGTTAATAAGATCTCCCCTCAATCTTCTCTTCTCCAGACTAAACAGCCCCAGTTCCCGCAGCCTTTCCTTGTATGAAAGATGTTCCATTCCCCTGATCATCTTGGTGGCCCTGTACTGGACTCTCTCCAGCAGTTCCCTGTCCCTCTTGAGCTGAGGAGCCCAGAACTGGACACAGGACTCCAGATGAGGCCTCACCAGGGCAGAGTAGAGAGGGAGAAGAACCTCCCTTGACCTGCTGGCCACACTCTTCTTGATGCATCCCAGGATGCCATTGGCCTTCTTGGCCACGAGGGCACATTGCTGGCTCATATTTAGCTTATTATCAATCAGGAATCCCAGGTCTCTCTCTGCAGAGCTGCTCTTCAGCAGTTTGACCCCCAGCCTGTACTGGTGCATGGGGTTGTTCCTTTCCAGATGCAGAACTCTGCACTTGTCCTTGTTGAACTTCGTGAGGTTCCTCTCTGCCCAACTCTCAAGTCAGCTGAGATCCCGCAGAATGGCAGCACAGCCTTCTGGTGCATCAGCCATTCCTCCCAATTTGCTACCATCAGCGAACTTGCTGAGGGTACACTCTGTCCCCTCATCCAGGTCATTGATGAAGATATTGAACAAGACTGGCCCCAGAATCAATCCCTGAGAAACTCCACTGGTCACAGGCAACATATCAATGTTGCTCTGGCATTCCCCAACACGTTATGTTTTCCAAAATAGATTTGAAATAGTTTCATTATACACAATTTATTCATTATGCTAATTATTGTACATAATTAGAAATAATTTATTATTGCAAAGAATCGCAGACCAAATAATCTCAGAGGTTATTGTTTTCATTGTTTATTTTTTAGTAGACTGGAGTCTGAGATCCATATTATTTTGCTTTTAAAGTTCCAATTTTTTTATCTGATTCTGATAAAAAAGAGTATTAAGCATTAAAGCTATGCTGCATGTGTGTTGTCCAACTTTTGATTATAACAAAGCTCAACAAATAGAGAGAAGTCTGAAAAATATTTTCTTATAAATTTGATAGAGTTAGCTAACTCTATTAGTATCTCCAATGAAGAAGCTGCTTTGTGAACTTACTCTTGATTAGACACTTGAGAATTTTCAAGACAGCAAGAGGTACTCCATTTTTCAAATGCTGGAGAATCTTTGTTCAGACTTCCTGTTTTATTTACTGGAGGAACTAGACAAGCATTACTAATTCACAGGAAGTCAGGCTTTCTTGGTTTTACCATTTCTAGAGAATTATTCCTTGCTTCAACTGAGTTACCCAAACTGCAATTGTCTCTTTTCTACCATTTCCTGTTCATCAGTCTTCCAGGGTTCAGATTCAAGTTTTTCATGAGGATTTTAGGTATTTTTCTTTCCCACACTTAACTTTATCATTGCTAGCCTCATAAAAGCTCCCTTCCTAGTTACTGAGGAAGCAAGAAAAAGAAAATTTAACAACAAAAAGATTTTCTTCTCCTTTTCTGGAAAACAAAGCAAATCAACATGTTGAAGCAGATAACTACGTAGTTTTTGAGGGCAATGTATTGATTCTTACTACCTCAAATATTTTACAATCTCATGGGGGATTTTTAGTCATCTTTTTGCAAAGTTATTTTCTTTATTGTGCTTCTAATGAAATAATTTTGTCAATGTAGAGAGAGCATAACATATCAAACGGTATGTCCATGTTCATTTAAGTTGTTTAGATATCTGCTTGTAACTCTTGGATTGTTGTCTGAACAGTATACTTAATAAAACCTTTTCTTACTTACGGGCTATATTTTTGTTTATTTTTGAAAGAAAATTTATTTTCTCCTCATGTTAGGCCAGTGGTACATCTGATGAGGCCAATAGCTTTCGCTTGCACCTTGAGCAGCCAATTCTTCCGATATGATGGAAAAGTCTCTGAATGATCTATGTAACTGCCAGGGCTGTGAGTCCCTCGAGCCTAAGCTTCTTCCTCCAATGCAAGATGGAAATTTTTCAATGTAATTAGTTATCCTATGGATATTTCTCTATAACCTCTCCTCTGCTAAATCCCTTCTGACATCCATAAACAAAACCTCACTGCCTTGGAATGAACCAAAACTGATTCCCTGTGACTGATCTCACCAATAAGGTTGTTGTTAACAAAGGCCTTTAGATTTGACAGCGGGTATGTGCCATGGGGCCTGAGGGTAAGTGTAGTTCCCAGGTCAGGGTCCTCTACAGTGTGCAGATGCTTCAACTAGCACTGTCTGTTTAATTAATTTCAGTCTGCTTCACCTATTTAAGCTTTTCACTTGCCTGCTGTTTTCCCTATCAATAAATATAAGTAACAGATTATAGAGAAATTCTGTATTGAAGCAGGATGAATCATTTATGCTAACATGGTTAATCTCTTTCTGTCATTACACTTGAAGGTTTGTATCCAACACATCAAACAAGTCATTTAAGTACATTTTATTCTTCATATAGATTATTTTAATATGTACACAATACATATGTCTGCAAATATAAAATATATTAGGATATATCCCTCTATATACATGCAGTTCTGTAAATATAAAATATTTTACAATATACCCATCTATATGTACACAGCTTTATAACCAGATTATTATAAATTTTCCTAATTTCATTTAAATGTGTTACAAAGTTTAGTTTTAGCAGAATTTCTTAGAATTTGTTTGCATTACAAACAAATTTTCAGTTTCAGTTTCAGCAGACCTTGAACTCCAACTTGTTAAAATGCTACCCAAAAAAAAGGCTCTGTATTATTCTGTATTGGTGGAGCTATACTACAGCAGCAAAGCATTTGAGTGCAAACCTTAACCATATACAAACAAAATGTGATTTTCAATTGAGCTACCTTTTTCCAAATCCGGGCCAGTATTATGATTTCAGCTCTTCAGCATAAATAGTTCTGTCTATATAACAATCCCATAGTAAATGTACATGCTATAAGGTGGTGACAACAGTCATATAACCCACCACCACTAGAAAAGATGATCTTAATCCCATTCTGTCCTTGGATGAGCTTGCCCATCATCTGGTCCAACAGAGGCTAGACCTCTTAAACTCCTGATTTCAGTCATTGACAAGAAGAAACTGGTTAATTTTTTTTCCTGGCTAGTTAAACAGTCATATATGAGGCTACAAAGAATTTGAAATCTGATGTAAGGGTGGACTCAGTAAACCACAAGTAGAGGTGGAGGGGAGAAGGCTAAAGCAAGGAGAGACAAGAGAGCAAGTGTACTAAATTATCAGATCAACACAACTGTATATAGAAGCACAGTTGAAGTATTTTGTGTGACTATAACCGAGCAAGTGAATAGAGGAGACATAGTAGGGAATCAAAGGATGACAGAGTCCAGAAGAGATGTTGACAATAATTTGGTATAGGACTATTGGCAGGTTTTGAATCAGCCTTTTTTTGATCACTTGTTATCTGACTTCAAAAATGCAAATGTATTAATAATAGTCACATTAATCTATGCTGTTTCCTTTGCTGTAGAACTTATAACCAATTCTCTTCAACAGTTTTCTGAATGTGTTAGAATAGTGTAAAAAAAAGGACAAGAGGAATAGTGTTTGTGCTACCAAGATATCAAAGCCTAGGAAGTTATAAGAAAGATACTTTTAATTACTTTGTCACAGTTTTGCAAGATGTGGGAAAGCAATGCAGCTTTCTATGAATACCTGTGAATATCAGCTTGCTTTGTTAGAATAATGATGTTTCTCGAGTGTGAACTGGGACACAACTCTTGAAAATGACACCCAAGGCTAAAGATAGGAAGAAACTCTGAGTAAAGGGACCTGTGACTAAGGGAGTCTGAGAGTCTTTTTTTCTATTCAAGGCATAAAACATTTCAGGCAGAAAAAATTCATAAAAGTTTTGCTTTTTCCACCTCAGAGTTAAATATAATAATACTTTTTTTCCTCTACTATAGTTAGCAAATTAAAACATTCTTTTAGTAAGTGTGATGAATTTAGTAACTGTGAGGAATTTTATAAATAGAGGAAAACACCTGTAAACACATGTCCTTCTTTTGTCTCTCTTTATCAGAATATGAATTCCTCCTTTCAGTTTTCATCTGCAACATGGAGAAAATTGACCTTAAGGTCTAGAGATAAAACCCCCTGTAGTTTCTAATTTTTTAAAAAATCTTTTAAGAAATGGCTTCACAGTGAAAATATACACATAAAACTATGGTTTAAAAATGAGCACTGACACTAAGCTTTAAATCAGCTTTCATGAAACAACAGTAAGCTAAAATTATCAAAATTAGTTTTCATTTAATAGTTTTTTATGTAGTAGAATTTTGGCAGACAAACCATATTTTAACATTCTTGATAATATTTAACAACACTTTTCTCATCATCCTGTTTTCATCACTTTTCATTGTTTGTAAGTCCTAAGCAGCTGATTTTGCTCTGCAGAATTAGCTACCTATGGCAAACAAGTTGCTTTCCAGGAGCCTAATACTTTTTTTCAGCTGTTGGTTATCTAAGCACCATTTTACTCTAATTTGTCAGAGCACCAGAAGAGTCCTAATTATCCAAGTGACTGAAAGAATATGCAATAAACTACTTTATTATTTTCATAATGTCAATAAACCTACTGCTATATTTTTGTGAAAGATTGTTTCAAATTAATAAAACATCACAGTATGACAGGTGCATTCATCTACTGTTGATGGATAGCAATGAGATGACAAGTAACAGTGAAATAGTTAAAAATGTTGGCATTTAAATTAATCTTCAAAGATAACTCCTCCAATTAAGATGTGCGGAGGATGCCTAGAATTATATGAGTGCTATTGTCTCAGTCTTTCTATACTCATAAAAAAAAAGTCCATGCATTTACATTATTATGATTAGTTTTCATCCAATGGTAATTAAAATTTGGATCTTGGAATACTGGATGAGGAAGTTTAAGAACACTTTTTTTTGCAGTAATAGTGTTCTGTGGTCCTGTATAATATTTTAGCATGAAAATTTTCCAGTTCTTCACCACTTATATGTTACTCTTAAAAGACTTATATTTGAATAAATAACCTCAACATTTCAGCTTCAGAACAGTAAGTACCTAATATAAGCAATAAAGAATGTCATTTCAGTCCTTCCTTATGAGGTTTCTGCAATGAGGTTTGTATCTGACTCTCTTAAGTCCTCTCAGAAATTGACACAGCTGGTGTGGAGTTTGGCAGCTTGCTAGCTACAGGGTACATGTTTCTGTGAGTGTCTGGCATTTCTCACTGCCTCCTGAATTGATATGGGTGCTATGTAAGGTCCTGACAGTTAAAGGCCTGCAGTGCCCTGGCACTGACTGCCATGAGAGGCTGCTTTTCACACAGACAACCAGGAGGTTCCTCAGCTAGTATCCAGCTTGTTCAAGGGGAAAGTCTGCTTTGGCTTCTGCTCTGCTCAGACTTCTACTACAGCACATATTAAGAACCTGGTAGTTTATTTTTGGTCTGGACTTGTTTTTCTGAGGTGAGTGCTAGACTGGTAGGAAGCCAAAAGAATGAAATATGATTTGAATTTTGAATTCTGTATTTATTTATCATGTGCACTCTAAGGGTGAGACTTTCCTGGATGCAGGACCAGTACCCAGCATGTACTTCACTCCCAACTGAGACAGGTTTAGCTCACTCTGGATAGGAACCTAGATCTAAATTAACACATACACAGTTGTAGGGCTATAACACTAGACAAGTGTTAATAGTGTGACAGTGCAGACAAGCTGTAATCACTTTAGTTATCCTGCAGATCTCTAGTGCTGGATGAAGTACAATGCAATACAAACATTTTTTAGTTTGTATACCAATGCCTGAGTGAAGGGATGAGATGAAGACCTCATAGAAGCACTAAAATCAGAAGATATACTGACCACCTACAGCAAGAAATATTTGCTTTCATAACAAATATCTACTAGTACAGGGTAAAGAACACTGATAACAAATGGCTCTTGAGGTAACTGAAGTATGCTTTCAAAATTAACACCTAACATTAAGACTACTCATTGAAAGATTCACCTTGTGTTGAGAAGTGATTGATTTTTATCCCACTTTGAACAGCTAAGTGGAATTTGCAATGCTGGACATTGAAACTGCTCAAATCAATGGAGCAAGATAGCTACTCAACTGGTGCATACTTTCCTCAGAGGAGATAAACTTCCTTTTGGAGGTACAATCGCTCCGTAGCTAGCTTATGGCTAGCGTATGTCAGAAACTTAGCATCTATATATCTGGATCTGGCTGAGCTGAATCCCACCCTAAACTGGTGTGCAGCTCCTCTCGCTCAGCCCTACATGGATGAGGAAAAGCTGCAGCTGTGCCTTTGTTCTTTCTTCAGCATTTGTAGGATCTTGACTCCATACAATCTTCCAGCAGGTTTATTGAACATAGCTGAGTCATGGGGGTAAGGAGGGAAGGAGGTTGTAAATTATTCTGGTATTGGACCAAAGTATCTCCTCTTTCCACAGCAGTAAACTTGGAGGTGTATATCTGCATCACTTCACCTTTCTGGATGACTCAGAACTCAGCCTAAAATCACAAGATATTCCTTATGCAGAACACATTTCTAAAAATAATTTTACACTTTTCTCTTTTTTTTACTCCTCACTTGTCAGTGGTGAAGAATCTTTTCACCTTAATCTGTCTTTGTCTGCACTTTATTTAAGAAGTAGTCTGTGAAGCTTTCAGCAGTTCTCCATGCTGTTGAAACTGGAACAAATTTTTCACATTGACTGTACTCATTATTCCATTTCTCCTAATAAGAAGAAAACACTTCATCAGAAGAGCAAACTCTTCTCATCGAATTCTCTATTTTTCTCTTATTAAAATAATAATTATTTTAATATTGTGTTTAATTTTGTTCACTGTTCACTGTTTCAGAAGTCTCAAGGGTTTAACTTTATTTTTTGTATTTCTGTTTATTTATTTGTTTTCTAGTTACTTCTCCAGAAGTAACCTCAAGTTTAAAACAAATAATTGTATTTACTCCATTTACTACGAGAGAATTTTTTAAGCATCAGATTCAAATCTGTCAGGTCCCTTCAATGTCTTAGCTATCTTCATCATAGAAACAATATTTCCTCATCATAATTTCTTGTGTTAGATTTCCATCCACTGCATTGGGAACAATTAGTTGTAGCAGAAGACTTTCCTGGGGTTTGACATGGTAACCACTTTTTTTTTTTTTTGCTGCTAACTTATTTTTTCCCTTCAGTTCACGTGCTGGAGAAAAATAAAAGGGTTAATATTTTATTCTTTCCCTTCAAGAATCTAATGTCACAGTTCAGTGCCATGTTTATTGCATGCTTTTATTTTACTCCTTTTAAAATTGTTAAGCGAAGGACCTATGTCCAGCGATTAAGCAGTGAGAGTTATGGGTGAAGCACTGGGGATTTAATCCCTCTCTCTGGCATGGAGTTCCTAAGTAGGCACAACAGCCTGCAAAAACACATACAGGAATGATAAACTAGTAAAGACATGTTTAGAACATAGATATAGAAACAAAAATACATTAATTTGGTTGAAGCAGAGTTATCTGTTGTGATTATATTTCCATATGACATCACAAAAAGTGTCCATGACTCAGCAATATGAAATGACATGGAATAATTTGCAAGAATTTTATTCACTCTTTTTATAAAATCTACATGTTCCCTAAGATAGTTTTTTCTTTTTTTCCCGAAAGAATACATGAAATAAAGAGATAGGCATATTTTTGACAGTGATAGTTGCTATGCAGGAAGTGAACTTTTTCATCTTCTTCCCTTAATTCCTGGAGAATAAAAAAAGATTTACTTCTTTTATCATTATGAAGTGGTTACTGACAAGCAAAGGTAATTTCATAAGTGGTTCTGTTGAGGACATTTTCTGCTCTCAGATTAAAAAAAAGATCAAAACATTTTAGTATAAAAAGTGTGTTGTTTTATTTTCCTTTTCTTCACAGACATTAAGGGTATAATGTCAGTAGGGATCATTAGATCATCTCATCTAAGCTCTACATTTATTAGTCAACCCTTGGATTCCTCCCAGCATCAGCATTGACCGAAGCACATCTTGACCAATTTAGGTCATGACTCATTGCCAGTCACCTCTTTGTGCCTGATCATAGTCCACAGTTCCTGGAGGGAGAAATTCTTTCTCTCTCAAAAATTGTCGGAAATTCATCCAATTTTACAAAATTATTTTAAAAAATATCTGCCTCTATGCTATATCTACCTCTCATACCATATACTTATCAGGGAGGCAAAGGAAGCTCTTCAGAAGAATATGTTGCACCTAATTTATATATCCAGTCCACAGACACATGCAACTGAGATGGTCAGTGTCACTTTATAGATAACTGAGAGAAACAAGCATTTTCAGGGCATGACTCATTTAGCCTATTTTAAATGTCTATGTTAGAACAACATGAATCATATCTCACTAATGTAAAGAGAGGCTGTGAACTTTTTCGGATGTTAGATATTTTCTGCTCATTACTGCCCTGTTTATGCATTCCAGTTTTATTACCTTTTTTTTTTTCCACTAGTACTAATGAGGACTCTTGTTGAGTTTCTTAACTGTTGAGTGCCCTCAGAATTCTTACAAAATCACTAATTTCAATGAAATTATTTCATTTTCTGTAGTTGTGTCTATATTCCTTGTTCCAAAATGCATTCAGTGATGATTCCTCTTTGACTGGCATTTGTTTGTACTGCAAAAGAGGCTGGAAAGCTTAAAACCCTGTTTGACTAGGCCAAATCTAAGGAAGAGTTATAACCTATGTACTCACTGGAGTTAAAACCTATGTACTCACCGGCTGACAACTTAAATATATTAGGAAAGAAGGGCAAAAAAGAAATGAAGGCTACTTTTAAGGGAGGAAAAATCTACAGAAAAATTATATAAACAAGGATCTGCTATTTTTATTAAATGAAATACTTAATAGCTCACAAAACTAGGTAACTTCTTTTGACTTTATTTGTTAAATGCCTTTTTTACAAAAGAATAATTTCACATAAAGTACATACCAGATAAGAAATATATACCAGAATTAGAAATTATAAGAAATATCCATGATTTTTAGTTTTTCACCAGAAGTGTGTTTATAACATTCTTCTATAAAACAAATCGATCTTATTTTTAAAAGATTTTGGCACATATATTCCTGTAAAAGGTGGCATCAAAAGTTAAATAGCTTTTCCTTTTAACACCATCTGTTGTGCTTCAATATAATTATTAAAAAGGATAAAAACATTAAAAGAAAATTAAAATGATAATATATTTAACATAAAATAATTCTAAGTCATTTTAGAGTATTGAAAAGAAAATTTCTAGGTCATTCAAGATCCCATACTACTATCTGTTAAAGAGACTATTACTTAGTTAACAGACAGTAGTATGGGACATTGAACCCTTAGAAGGTAGCTAAGGGCTTTGAATGGATAAAAACATTGGTTAAAGGACAGAAAAAGATTGATTGCAGGTTTGTCATTTCTCAAAAGGGAGAAAAGTCATCCCTGCAGTATGTCAGAGGTTTCTACTAAGACCTATACTGTTCAAAATATTAATAAATAATCTACAAGAGTAAAAGTGAAATATTTGTTATTTGTTGCAGTTCATCCAAGCAGTGTAAAGGAGAAGACTACAGGCAAATTGTGTATCTACACTTGATCAGTTGGAATACACTGCAATTGAACATAAAATAAAATTCAGAAAAAAAAAAGGCTGTAACCTAATGACTCAGAAGAGGGTCTAGAACTTTTAGTAGACAAGCTGTGAAGACCAATAAAGCAAGTAGCAAGAAGCAGGAATAAAGGACTAAATAGGAAAGATCATCATAATTCCGCACATCCATCATAACCCTGTTGGAAGATTGACTGAATAAACAAGGACTCTTAGCTGGAAATGAGGAGACCTGCCATGTGTCTGAGAAACTGTGGAGGACATTGAGAGGTTTAATACAGATTAGCTGTTCTCTATTTCATGAAAAGAACTAGGCGCTGAAGATCATAAGGAGATTTTTTTAAAGAAAAGCGAAAGGTAGATCATTTCAAACTACATAGTGAAGATGTAAAACTTCTTCAAAAATAAAACTGTACATGATAAAGGCTGGAATACTTTCAAGAGTGTGCTGGGCAAGTTCATGGAAGAGAAATGTTACGAGTCTTACAGTGACTTTGCCTTATATTATTATTGAGTCACCAATCACTAGAAACAGTAAAACTACTCAGAAAAATACTACTGTATGTTCTGCTTGTTCTTACACTTTCTCTTAAGCCTCCATGTACAGCTACAACTAACCAGATTGCTGTGATTGATGGAACTTGTTCTGACCATGCAGTTCTTGGTAAACCAATATAAATTTTCAGAATACAATTAAAAATCATACTTCATTTTAGAATATGATTACATCATTGCATTTTTAAATGGTGATTTTAAGAAATTATAAAACGATGAGCAGCAAAAGTATGATAACTATTTTGAAAGCAAAAAGAGAAAACTAGTTATATTGCACCTCATTGTTACTGAAGTGGTTTTTACCATCTTTAGGGCAAAAATTGTGTTGTAATCTACAGACCACAGTTCCATAAAGTTCATGGTATAAATAAATTACAACAGTTAAAATAGTGTACAAGAAAAATAAAATTAATAGGAAAATCAGATTTATAATAGAAAGCTCTGCAGAAACATCTAATGTAGAATGTAAATTACTGCTGGAGCTGTTAGCATTCAAATTGGAAAAGTATGCAAAGCCAACATCTATATATAAAATGTGAATCAACAATGAACTTTGATTATAATTATATATATATATTGAAATCCCCTGCACCAGATAAACTATTTCAATGTGTCTATTTTCAAGTGTTTTAAATATGGAAGATAGTGAAGATGACATATGGAAAAAACCATGGTGCAATGTTTGATGCTTACATCTTGTACTGCTTCTGCGTGCGTAATACAGTAGTAAAAACGTCCACATTAGATAATGAGGGTGGATGGGTCAGCCTATGGAAATGCAATAGCACAGTGACAAATGCAAATTCAGAACTGTCATGGTCTTGTGTGGAGCTCTTTCAGGTAATAGGGAAGGGACTGTATAGATGGCTTCTGTAAGAAGTTACACAAAACTTTCCCCACCTCTGAGCCAGACTCACTTCTGAGGCTGAGCCAGTTAGGCTGGAAGCTGGAAGAAGAGAGTTCTTCCTGTTCCTTCTTGCTTTTCTTCCTTCTTTTCTGGCTGGTGATGGTGCAAGGAATTGGGAGAGAGAGAGAAGCGACCATGCAGACACCAAGGTCAGTGAGGGAAGAGAGGAGGAGATGTGCTGGAGCAGAGACACCCCTGCATCCTGTGGAGAGGAGTGGTGAAGCAGAGATTTGTTTGTACTTCATTAAAGACCCCATGCCAGGAGCAGTGACTATGGCCAGAGGAGGCCGGGTCCCATATGAGGGACCCAGTATCAGCAGAAGCTGTAGTTGCTGGGAAGAACCCACACTAGAGAAGTTCATTAAGGACTGTGTCCCATGGGAGGGATCCAGTATCAGAGCAGGGGAAGAATGTGAGGAGTCATCCTCTTCTGAGAAGAGAGAAATGGCAGAGCCCATCTGTGAGAGACTGACCACATCATTCCCTACCCCGCCATCTGTTGAGGGAGGAGGAGGTAGAAATACGAGAGCACTGAGGTAAGCCTGGGAATAAAGGAGGGATGGGGGAGAGAGATTTTAAAATGCTAGTTGTATTTTTCTCATCATCTTGTCCCATGTTTGCTTTTTGATCTGTTCTGTTTCTTGTAGGTAGTAGAATAAACTTTCCTACTTTTCTCTCTAAGTCAAGTACTGGAGTCTGTTTTGCCTGGAACCATAATTGGCAGTGGGCCCTCTGTGCCCCTATTTCAATCCATAATATCCCTGTTTATCTTTTCTTCTCCTCCCATCTCACTGAGGTCTTCACCATCCTAAGGAGGATGGAGGTGGATGGGGAGTAGTGAGTAAGAGACTGATGTGGTGTTTCATTATTGACTGGGCAAAACCATGACAAGAACAAAAATAGTCTGAAGACAATCATAGCTAACTAATGTAGTAGTACTCTCCTTTGTAACTTTCTGTTTTAATGTTGTGATTACTTTGTTGTAATCTTGTAGTCAAGAGACCTCCCATAGCTTGTATGACACCTGTATTTTGAGATTGCTACCTGAAGACTGTTTGGCATGTCATAATTCATGTTTGCTTTCTCTTCTAAGTATTTTGAAAAGAACACATTGTTCCATTCTGTTTCTACCAGAAGCTCTTCTTATGTGCTACTTTGCTATCTAATGGGTCGTTTTCACAGGTTTTTTTGGGGGACGTAGAAACAGAGAATGGTAAGGGTTGGATGAGATCTCCAAAGATCTTCTAGTCCAGCTGCCCTGTTAAAGCAGGTCCACCTAGATCAAGTCACACAGGAACACATCCAGGCTGGTTTTGTAAACCTCCAGAGAAGGAGACTCCAGGCAACTCTAAGTTTTCTAAATGTTTAGGAATGCCTTTATTCAGTGATAAAAGCATACTTTAATTTCTAATTTCAAGCCATACATGATATAGGGATATTTCATAACTGTCTGTTGCTGACATTCTGGCTTATGCCACCTGACCAAGCTTATAATAAGGCTAGTCATGAGGAAAAGATTTCTAATGATACAGACAGTGAAACACTGCAAAAGACTGCAGACAGCTGGGGTAGACTACTGACCTTTATTGCTGGCAGTTTTACAAACATCTGTCTCCATGACCTAATATGATCCCATATTGAGGCAGAAGGATAGATTAAATAAAATTTTATTGTCATAGAATCACAGAATCACATGGTAGAAGTTGTAAAGGACCTATAAAGTTCATCTAGTCCAATCCCCCTGCTAAAGCAAGTCCACCTCGAGCAGGTCACACAGGAACACATCCAGGAAAGCTTTGAAAGCCTCCCGAGAAGCAGATTCCACAGCCTCCCTGGGAAGCCTGTGCCAGGGTTCTGTTACCTTCACAGTAAAGAAGTTTCTCCTTAAGTTTAAGTGGAACTTTTTGTGTTCCAGCTTGTGTTCTTTACCTCTTGTCTTATCACTGGAGACAACAGAAAAAAGTGCCACCTCATCCTTTTCACATACACGTTTTAAATATGTGAAAGTATTAATCAAGTCTCCTCTTAGTCTTGTCTTTTCTGGGCTAAAGGGCCCAAGGTCTTGCAGCCTTTCCTCAAAAGGAAGATGCTCCAGGCTCCTGATCATCTTGGTGGCCAGAGGTTCTCTCCAGAAGTTCTGTCTCTCTTGAGCTGGGAAGCCCAGAACTGAACACAGAACTCCAGTTGAGGCCTCACTAGGGCAGAGTAGAGAGGGAGAAGAACCTCCCTTGACCTGCTGGCCACACTCTTCTTGATGCATCCCAGGATGCCATTGGCCTTCTTGGCCATGAGGACACATTGCTGGTTCAGTTTATTATGAATCAGCACTCCCAGGTCTCTCTCTGCAGAGCTGCTCTCCAGCAGGTCAATCCCCAGTCTGTCCTGGTGCATGGAGTTGTTCCTCCCCAGATGCAGGACTCTGCACTTGTCCTTGTTGAACCTCATGAGGTTCCTCTCTGCCCAGCTCTCAAGCTGGTCACAATCCCGCTGAATGGCAGCACAGCCTTCTGGGGAATCAGCCAGTCCTCTCATTAGCAAACATGCTGAAGGTACACTGTCCTTTCATCCAGGTCATTGATGAAGATGCTAAACAAGATTGGCCCCAGAACAGACCACTGGACTCTCTCTTTCAGTTAATTCTTGATCCACATATATATTGAATTGTTTTTGTGTAGCTCAAGCTTTTAAGGTTCATGAGCTAGAGAAGAAACACAGAATCCTAAGGATTGACGGGACCTTGAAATATAATCTAGTCCAACCCCTCTACCCCAGTAGGACTACCTAAAGTATGTCACACAGAAACTCATCCAAGTGGGTTTTGAAGGCCTCCAGAGAAGGAGACTCCACAACCCATCTGGGCAGCCTATTCCAATGCGCCATCACACTCACAGTGGAAAAATTTTTCCTTATGTTTCTTTGGAACCTCTTATGCTCTAGCTTGTACCTATTGCCCCTTGTCCTATCATTGCATATAATTGAGAAGAGCCTGGCTCCATCCTCCTGGTACCCATCAGCCCATAAGCCCTCAGTCTTCTCCAAGTTGAAGAGCCCCAGGTCCCTCAGCCTTTCATCATAAGGGAGATGCTCCACTCCATCATCTTTGTGGCCCTGTGCAGAACTCTCTCCAGCAGCTCCTAGACACAGTATTGCAGATACGGTCTCGTGAGGGCAGAGTAAAGGGGTAGGAGAACCTCTCTTGACCTACAGCCAACACCCCTTCTCATATACCTCAGGATGCCATAGGTCTTCTTGGCCACAAGGCCACATGGCTGCCTCATGGTCATCCTGCTGTCCACTAGTTCATTCCCCAGCCTGTACTGGTACATGGGGTTATTCTTTCTCAGATGCAAAAGTCTACACTTGCCCCTGTTGAACTTCATTACATTTATCTCTGCCCAACTCTGCAGCCTGTCCAGGTCTTGAAGAAAGTAAAGATAACAGAAACACATTACAGAGCTGAATAATTCTACAACAGGAATAATACTAGAATACTACCAGAATAGTTCTACAACACGAAATATGGAAGAAAAGAATACTGACACATGAATTTGTTGAGATAAGCAGTTCAACATGTTAATTTCTGATCAGTATGATTATTTTAGATTTTGATAAAATACTACTGCCCTAGCCAGTTGCTACATCAGCCTATACCAACAACAAATATGAGATAATGCTTCTACAAATATTGAATTCTCTCAAACAATTAAAGAAGTGATTATTTAAATCTGAATGAGGCTGTGGAAAGACTTATAGTTGAAGATGAAGAGGTTGAGAAAAATACCTAAAACACTGTATATAGGTTTTACTTTGCCTTTTTTTGAGAATCAGGACTCCAGGGAATAAAAATAACATCATTGTTCTGAATTTAGTGATGTTTTCATCCTAGATTTCAACCTAGAAAATGACAACTGATGAATACTTCCAGGTATATTTTCTTTGTTGAAAGCTGTGAAAATGTATGAAGAATGAGTGGAACGCTTAGCAAAGAGACATTCAACAAAGCAAGTATATCAAGAAGGGAAAAAAAAATCATAAAAGTTGACTATTGACGGAAAAAGTAAATCTGTATAATTTGTAGTTTTAAAATTTTAGTATAAAACACTTTATAACAAAGTTTCAATGGCACTTCTGTTGTGAACATTCCTCAAGAATGCTGGAGTATAGTTGCTGAAATTAAAATAACTTTTCTACAGCTCCTTAGATATTTCACATTTAATGATTTCAAATGCAAAATGTCATAGAATCATAGAAACATAGAATCATTTTGTCTGGAAGAGAACTAGCTCTATCAACCACTGGACCATTTCCCTAAGTACAAATATGAAAATTGGTAGACTCACATTTAATGTATTTAGCAGTAATGACGTAACCCGCTAATGTGATTACCATCAAGAAAAAGGAACACGCATTCATTGCAGGCAGGGAAGAAAGAAAGAAAATGAAAGAAAGAAAAGGAGAGGGGAAGGAAGGAAGGAAGGAAGGAAGGAAGGAAGGAAGGAAGGAAGGAAGGAAGGAAGGAAGGAAGGAAGGAAGGAAGGAAGGAAGGAAATTTTACTATTACAAACCTCATTCAAAATATAGTTGACATGAATATAAGCAATGATATCTCTTTGCATAGATTAGAGTTTCTAACATGTTCATAATAATGTATTGAGTTGATGTGGTTGTGTTTTCCAATAATGCTATGTGACTTGTATAAATGAGTTTTCTACTGTTTCTGATTTGCCATTACCAGAAAATGCTGATTCACTCAGTGTAGCATCAGACTCTGAGAATGACCTAAACAAATACTTTGGCACGATGAATGAGAATAGATGAGTGTTAATGATATACTTTAAATTTAAATTAAATTTAAGTTTAAATGCAGTTCCCAGGAAACTGTGTGGCCCAAGGCTACCATCCATTTTAAACAGAGTATTTTTTCAGATAATTTTAATCAATATACATGACAAATTAAAAGCATTTTTAAAATTTACAGAAAAAAACATATGAATGAATAATATTTTAACAAAGCATTAACAGGCTGAGAAGAAAATTAGAGACAAACATAGTTCTGAGAATTCATACTTTTGTGCTAATTAAAATAATTTACAACATTCAGACACTTTTTGGAACTTTGCTTTCAATGCTTTGGAAAAAAGTCAGCAATAGTAGCATCTTCTATTGTCTTTATTCTTTTAATATTGAAAGTATATTTTGATTTCATATTAACTTGTATAAAAAAATAAGGAAAAAATAGTTTATGTTGTAGTACTGATAGAAGATATTAAATTGCTTTGTAAAGCTTCCTTATTTCAGCATTTACTGTTACTTAGAATGAAGGTACATTCAAAATGAAAAAATGTCTGTTCTTCACAGAATTCTAGGGTTAACTCTATTCCTTCTATTCCTAGCAGTCATTACCATTAACAATGTTTTATGCCTTTTACCTCACAGAGTTTCTTGATAGATCACAGGCTGGATTTGCTTGGTTGCCATTTAGACTTTCTAGAAAAAAGAAACACCTTCATGAGAAGTGCTCCTGTTGGTGCTCCAAAGTCTGTCATTTCTTCAACAATAATATGTAATTCTATTAAAAGTGTCTAAACTCTTGGCTCCTTGTTTTTTAATTTTATGCAATAGGAATCACCTAAATAAAATCATGGAAAGTACCTTCAACAATCAGAGAAATGTATTTCAAAGGTAATGTTAGACTTCATAATTAATTATCTGTAACATGAGTAATCATTAAGTCCTGATGAAAAATATTGTTTTGTTCTGAGTAGGATTACTTAGTGCTAGTGCATTTATGAGGAAATGCTACAGAAACACTTGCATTACTGTGTCCAGCTACAACAGAATTAAAGTCCTGAACATTGGAAGTGTGTCAGCCTGCAATATTCTCCAGAAAAGTCAAAACCACTATAAATCACCTATGAAACTTACAAGAAGGCCAAGGACGGGATGCTCTGATGACTCTTTTACAGCTTGGAACTGAGAAATTCTTGGCTCAAAGTGCTGACTTTTAGACAAGGTCCTGTACAGTAGGTTAGCTTTTTGGCATGTTATAATCAGCTCAAAAAAACTCAAGATACATAGAGAAAAGGCTGAGGTAAAACAAAAGTCAAAAAAATAAACTGTTATGATTGAGAAAAAAAAAAACCTGTGGGGTTCTAGCTAGAGTGAATATTTATTTCTTAGATGAAGACACAACTTTATGATAGAAAAACCTTTCTTCTACCAACATTACAGACAGACAACATTGTGACAGACCTCAGTTTTATACTTTGAAGCTGTCAAGTACGAATAGACATAGTCCTCAGGATCTGACTTAAACTGATGTTGATTTTCCATACTATACTCTCTCTATATAGATATAGATGTAGATGTATAGGTAAGTTTTCGTTGTTTCATAGGACCACATCAGTGGACATAAAAAATGTTAATATGTTCAGTCTAATAACAAATACATAAGACATACCTGATCCCTGAAAAGGCAGAAGAGTTCAAGCACCAAAGTCTGGACTGGAACTGAGACAGAAAGTTACTCTTTGCTTAAAGTAACTAAATGGAAATGATCCTTATATTGAGGATAAAATGGTGCTTTTAGAAAGAATTTGCAATTTGATGGTAATTGTACTGTTCACAGAAATAAAGATGAAAGTGTTTTACAAAGTTGTGATGTTTACAAAATTGTGGTCTAGAGGATTTAAACATCTTAAGATATGACTCAAATATCATTTTAACTAACAAAGATTCACCTAACAGACATTACTACTGTAATGGAATCCTAGAAAGTAGGAAGTATTATTTATAGTTCAGATTAAAGAATGTGTTTGGGTTTGAGTTTTTTTTGTTGGTTTTTATTTTAAGTAAAGTATGATTATACTGTATAAACCACTGGTATTATTTTGTTGCTCAGACATAACTGAGGTACCTTGTCTCAGAAATTATACTGTCAGTTGTATTGCTCTTGTATGTTTATTTTAGGAATACACATAAAGTATGCATTTGTTTCATGAATATTGTTTTTGTTTTTATTTTATGCAAATGGGAAAACCGTACTCTGAATTCTAGTTACATAGTTTATTTTTAGGACATGTGTCAAAGTATCAGTCTATGAACATGAGTTCATAAAGAAGTGTGGTCTTATAGCTATGAATATCTTCTGTTAAGCCTTTTAAGAAAGAAATGAACTTCTTTAAGGCCTTTGACATGGTCCTCACAACATCTTTTTCTCTAAATTCGAGATATACGGACTTGCTAGACGGACTGTATGAATTTGCTGAATTGACCAGATGGTTGCATCCAGAGGGCAGTGGTCAACAACTCAATATCCAAATGGACATAGGCAGTAAATGGTGTCCTTCAGTACTGGGACCAGTACTGTTTAATGTCTTCATCAGTGACGTATACAGTGGGATCAGGAGCACTCTCAGAAAGTCTGCAGACATCACCAAGCTGAGTGGTGTGGTTGACACATCTGTTAGAAGGAATTCCATTCAGAAGGACCTGGACAAGCTCAAGAAGTGAGCCCCTGTGAACCTCATGAGGTTCAACAACACCAAGAGCAAGGTCTTGCTCCTGGGTCAGATAAATACCCAGTATCAATACAGCCTGGAGGATGAAGGGATTGAGAGCAGCCCAAGAAAACGAACTCAGGGATACTGGTGGATTAAAAGGTGGATGCGAGCCAGCAGTGCATGCTTGCAGCCCAGAAGGCCAACCATACCCTGGGCTGCATTAAAAGAAGCGTGGTCAACAGGTTGAGGGAGGTGATTTTCCCTGTCTCCTACACTTTCATGATACCATACCTCTTGGAATGGATCCAGACCAGAGACATAAAAGTTACCAGAGGGATGGATGATTGTATGAAGACAGGCAGAGAGAGTTACAGGTGTTCAGTCTAGAGAAGAGAAGGCTCTAGGAAAACCTGATTGTGTCCTTTCAACATTTAAAGAGGGATTATAAGAAAGGTAGAGACAATTTTTTTAGCAGCACCTGTTACAATAGGACAAGATGTAATGGCTTTAAGCTGGAAAAGGGTAGATTTAGACTGGATGTAAAGAATATGTTTTTGTGTTATGAGAATGGTGAAACACTTGAACATTTTCCCCAGAGAAGCAGTAAAAGTTCCATTTCTGGAAAAATCATGTTCAATGGAGCTCTGAGCATACTGATCTAGTTGAAGATGTCTCTGTTCATTGGAGGGGAGTTGGACTATATGACCTTTAAAGGGCCTTCCCAACCCAAACTACTATGATTCTATGACTATAATTCTAAGATTAACAAATAAAAATAAAGAAATAAATTTGACAAGAGATACATATGTGATCTTTTTAAAAAAATTTTCAGAGGGTTCCTGTTTGACACTCACAAGTAGTATCGATACAGATATTTAACATGTTTGCCCAAGGTTAGTGCAAAATTTCACAGGGCCACTGTGCATGGAAGACTAGTAGAAATGAACAACATTAAGATAAGTTTCCAAGTCTTCTGTGTAGATGTTGAAATGAGCCAAAGCTCTACAAGTTATGGAGAAGGAATGCACTTTAAGTATTTAGAACAACGAACAATTGGATGACTGTTTTGTACCCTGTTTGCATCTCCCATATTTTTTTGGTTCTTATACTATAGTGTCTACAACATATTAGAAAGACAGAGATAATAAATATGGATCACATCAGCAGACAAACTATAATGTCCTAGGATTAAATAGTTACTTTTACAACTGTCTATTCCTTGACTTAACAAGTGTTGGTTCTGAGTGATTAAATGTAAAATTATTATGGGAAGAGACATAGGTCTTTTGTCTGAAATATACAAACTAGTGTAGTCAACATCTAGACTCAGGCTTTCTTTTCATTAGATACTGAAGGAATTTCCATTGTTATTTATGTCTTCCATTATGCACAAATTTCTTACTGAAATCAAAGACTTAAAAACCTACTATACAGATCAGACAAAGCAACAGAATTTAGCTCCACATTTGTAAATATGTGTCATTTTTTACAGGAAAAATGTAAAGGTAACAAAATTTACTGTTTTAATCAGTCATTTGACAACACAAGGCTCAGAAAAGCTATTAACAACACATGAAGCATAGAAAAATCATATATAATTAGCAAGACAAACAATAGAATAAAGACTATCTCCTCTGGAGAAAAGTAAGCTGTAATTTCCCTGCCACCTGATTTTGGCTCATTACTAAAGAGAGTACTAAAGTTGTCCCTAATGATAGAAAATCATGAGACCATGAGGAAAATATATAATACTACATCTACTCTATTAAGAATGGCAGCTATAAATTTTTTAAAACATAAAACCTTAGCTTGAATCAAATAACTAACTTTCAGTTTATCTAGATCAGTTTATCTAAATCATAATCTTACCACTTCTTAAATGTCTGCATGAACTTTAGCACCGTAAGCCCACTTTAGCTCAGTAGTGCTTTAGAATGAGCAATTTAAGAGAGGGAATTCAGAATTGCATGATGAAAGTAATTTCTTACACTATGTTTGCTAAATTTTTTTCCATAACAAACTAGAGTCCTGTTTGGACTGTTTTACAGTGAAGTCCTACTGAGATTAGTATAAAGCTTGGATCTTATCCTTCTGATCTTTGCCTTATTCCTGGCAAAACAGTTTACACCCAAACTATTACTCTCCTGCTCACTTCTGCTGCCTCAAACAATGAACTGACTCATTAAAGTTAGCAAGGTTGCGTGTACAGTAAAGAGAACAATATCAACTTTGGTAGTAATGAGTCAATCCTACAACAGTGTTCAAATAAGGAAATTCCATTTGAATTAGGAATTAATACTTCCTTGTGTTATATTTCAGTACAGGTCAAATTCATACCAGCACTAGTCACATCTCTCATAAAAATGGAATTTTAAAACCAGTTCTCATGCTATGAATATTCTGTAACAATAACATGACCTACATGTTTTCTCATCTTTAAAATATTTTCATTATTCAACTGCTTAAAGACTTTAAAAAAATGTTTGCAGAAAAGGATTGGTCTACTTTGTTGTTAATTTTTTTCCTAAAGAATAGATCCCTGTCGAAAGTTTATCTCAAATGCTGAGTTTTATCTTTTTATTTGGAGGACACAATTGTCTTTGTAGTCTAGTAGCTCTTTGAACTGCCTTTGAGTCAAGATCAGAGACTACAATAGAAGAACTTCGAACTGTACAGTTTTCTACAATTCTATGTGAGATGCTCAACATGTTGAAAATGTTAATATTATTCAATATTTGCAGCACTAAAAAGAGACAAATGTGGGGTTTTGGCTGTCATTTCTCCCCATACACTTTGCTGAAGGAAATACATATTTTCAGTGGCAAACTTCATTTACTAAAAATAATGTTTTGAAAAAGGGAAATCATTTAAGTTTTCTTGCCATTTTTCAAAGTATATAATATATACAGAAAAATAGTAAAATTAAAGACAAATGTAATTTTTTACTACCAGTCCACATTTAAGACCCCTTTCCTCTTAGAGATGCTCATTTTCCTTCTCTGTAGACTAAATATTTTGAGCTCTCTGGACTGTTCATGCCTTGCATATTTTTTACCTTGTGGTTTTAATTTTCAGGAGGCTGGGCTGCTAATGCAATTTCAAGTGAGCCCAGGCTGGCGCAGGCGGGAGATGAAAGGCACAGCGGTGCCTCCCGTGGGGTGCTCGCTGTGACCTACTTCCACGGCAGCCAGACATAACACGGGAACCACGTGCTCCCATCCCGCCGTCAAAACAAACCATTAAAACCAGCAGCTTAAGACTGATTTACGACCCTCTGGTCTCTAAGTGGTGTCTGACTTTTTTGATCTGCCAACTGATCACAGGTGGATGAAAAGAGATCTCCGAGGCAATTAACTGTGAATTCGACAGGTCCAGTGTTACAAAGGAGAACAGCTATAGTTTCACCTAGGAGAGCATTAAAAAAGCAGTATTCAAAGATTGCCATAGCAAAGGCATGAATGAAAAGCAGAGGATGAAAATACACTCTGGTTAATATCCATGTAATAATTCTTCTCTAAGGGTCATATCCTCTTGATTAAATTCTCAATTCTACCCTCAGTAATGTTTCATATTCTATGATAAATACAAGCACAGCTAAAAATGGCTAAGAATGTCATGCATTTAAAAAGTGTAGTAATGACTGGGAAATATATCGTTTTCAGTAAATAAATTAGCTATATCTTACTCAATTAATCTAATATTTTTATAAAAAGGATTCCAAGCTGCTAGGTTAAAATTTAAGGTTATTTCTCCTTTCATGCCCTCCACCTGATCTTAGTATTATACTTAGCAAAGGTCAAGTAGAGACACCGAGGCAGGATACTCATGACAACAATTTCTGAGGTAGCTACCTAAAGTTTCTTGCAATGGAATTACAAAATAAATATTCATTATTAATTACTTATTGTTATTATTTTGTTAAATATTATTAATAATTTCAAATATCATCAGAATATGTAATTTCAGCCCAAGAGTCAGTAAGACAGATTCATTCTTCAACATGAAAAAAGAGGTAAGAACTACTCTTTTTTTTTTTTTTCCATGGACCATGTATTTTTTTTCTTTCTTGAAATGGAAAGTTGGTATATGAAGTCATCAGACAGTAAAAATATATCCCTACTGTATACTTCACCAAACCACTGATTCAATGTGTCTTTTAAAAACTCTCTCATCCATTTGGGTGAATAGATGACTGCAGCTACCTATGATAGACAATATTTTTTGACAATTTATAAGAAAGGGAACGTTGTAAAACAATTAAATTTATATATTTCTTCCTTTACAGCTAAACTAACTAGTAAAAATATTCTCTGGTTTTAAGAATTAAGAGTGCATAACACTGCACTAACAATATTAAAGAGAAAAAAAAAAGTACATCAGATGCATCAGATATCACAAACCCCCATCTTTTCCACGGAAAGCAGATAATTCCTTCCTCTCCATCATCTTAAAATCCAGAGATATAATGAAGTACAGCATTGAAGGGGTCACACGTCAGCTGTGTTCTGCAGTGGCTGATGCATTTATACTAGTGCTCTGACACACCTAAATAAATTATGTATGGCTCCTTGTAGGAGAAGTGATTCTGAAAAGAGAGATGGATGAACTGGAAAACTTTCCTGGTTTTGTCTGGGACAGTTTTTTTTTCCTGGTAGCTGGTATAATGCTGTGTAAAATACCAATGTTGATAACACATTGGTATTTTACATCCTTAGCAAGTAGTGTTTATACTATCTTGAGGATTTTTTACCTTATATCCTACAATCAAGAAGACGGGATGGACACAAGAATTTGAGAGGGGACACAGTCAGGACAGTTGACCCAAACCGGCCAAAGGAATGTTCCACATGTTTATGTTGGTCAGGAAGGGTGGATTGCTGCTCAGAGAGCAGCTTAGTTTTGCATTACTTGTCTTTCTCTGATTTTATTTCACTTATTGTCTTCCTTTTTATCACAATTTTTATTTTTTTATTTTATTTATTTTTCTTTTTCTTTTTCTTTTTCTTTTTATTTTAATTTTATTTTTATTTTTATTTTTATTTTTATTTTTATTTTTATTTTTATTTTTATTTTTATTTTTATTTTTATTTTTATTATTGGTTATCTCAACCAACGAGTTTTACTTGTTTTTGTTTCTCCTTTCCAACATGTTATGTACTCTAGAGCTCCCATGATGCAGTGTCATGCATTTGAGTGTGGTAAGCTCTCAGAACAGAGAAACAACAGACCTGATAGGATACTTTTTGCTTTCTAATTATCTGTACACCACTTTTTCTTCTTAGGACACTCTACAGATCTCCTGATCCCATGTTAATTGCATCAGTAAGGAACCAAACAGTTGATATAGAATTTTGTACTTTGAGCAAGATTCATCTTTTTCCTATTAGAACATTCAAAATCAGACTTTTAATTATAACATTTTACTGTCAACAAAGAGAGAGAGAAAATGACTTTCAAAAAGCAAACATAGCTGTCTAAGAGAGACTTAGGAGATGAAAGACCTTCTAGAAATAGACATCTCTCTCTGCAAAGAACATGACTTACTTGCAAATTTTCTTCCACTATCAAAAGGAATAAACAAAAGAAGAAAACGCTACCCACCAATCCTACAAGAAAAATAAATAATCTCTTGTTTCTTTTAAATCTTTTTGGCAAAGACCCCAAAATAATTTTAAGACAGTAAATGACTCTGTGGTGGGTTCATTCACTGCTGTTCATCTAAAGTATTCTCCATGTCACCTTTTTTAGAAGTTATCCTCATATAACTTAAAAATCCTGATACAGCTTCCATATTTTGTAAGGACATTTCAAAATCAAAACCCCATTATTATGATCTTTATTGTGATCTTTTTTTGATATTTTTTGTTTGTTTGTTTATACAGTGTTCCTCAATTTTCTTTGAAAGAGAAGAACTTGACTTCTTGATATTTGAAGTATCTTGTTTTCTGAATTCTATTGTAAATTGAATTAAGATCTGTTTCTTATTTTTTCAAAGTTCCAATGAATAAATCTATTTCTTTCAATTAAACATCTGTATTTCTATGATTACATAGATAACTTAAAAATCAGAGGCTAGCTGGGGCCATATGATTTGTTCAAAATCTTTATAATATATTGACCCGGGAATGGTCCCTTACCCATTATTCTTTCCACATTTCAGTGTTTTCTCAAGAGCTACCTCTTCCACAAGGACATTCAAGAAAATGGTAATGTTTACCAGCGATAACGTAGAAAAAACAGAGGAAATGTCATGCTTCTTCAATTTATAAAATTTAAAAATTCTGACAAAATATAAACAATATGAAAACCATAATGATCATTTCAAGATACATTTCTGCAGTATGTGTCTCACCCTTTAATAATCAGTTTATTTAGCAACCTCTTCTGTTTGAAGTACAGTGATCCTTAAAACTGTTTGCTCTCATGAAATAACTCCCAATTGAGAATATTCTACTTCTTCTTTGCTGAAATGTACGTATAACCGTAAGAATAAATATTATTTTATTCACTGTCATTATCATGCACTATAACATCATTTTTTAAAAATCTTTATTCTCTTAGCATTTCAAGTTTATCACTCATACTTTCAATTTGAATTTTAAAAAATATGCTGGCATTAAATAAGAGCATATACTGCATTTGCTGTTCTAATTTATTTTTTCTAAGATGATTGTATCATATAAAAACAAAAGTGTTGTCTATTTTCTCAGGGTTTAAAAACAAAAGGAATCAAGCTTGAAGATTGTAATTTTAATTTCTTAATGGTCTTTGGTATTTATCAAAAGGCATCATTTTTTTCAGCATTTGCTTTTTTTTGCTATTTTTTATTTCATATTGCATAATTAGATTTTCTTGTAATAGATACTATAAAGAACTATTCAGTATCATTATGTAGAAATCCTTTCTCATTCTATGTTTATTTGGGGAAATGTATATTTACTCATTAGTGTTATTTAACCACTTGGTCTGTTAACATGTAAATTTTCCACAAGAATGTTCTCTTGGTGATGTACGTACAATAACAGAAAGAAAGAAAACCTTAATAAAACAAGACTAAACATCTTTTGGACTGCTCTCTTTTTACTTCTGGGACTCTTTTCAAGTCCAAGTATAGTTCCAAGGAAAATAACTAAAGTAGTTTCCATCATACTTGGCAAGTGAAAATTCTGGAGAACTGGAAGTCTGAACCAGAACAGCTGACTCACTTTGTTTTCTCTTTTCCTTAGAATATAGCTTATACTTCAGGGACATAGACAGAAAACTCAAGAAATTAAGTGCAATAGCTGTTGTTGTTTTTTTTTTCCTTCTTTTTAAGAAACAGCTTAATGATGAGGTAATAATCAATATTTCCACAAGATTTCAGTACTTCTCAAAGAAAATCAAAAGTTTTTAAACAAGTGAGAGCCCTACACAAACTGTAATATATCAAACGACTGCTGAGGGATACTCATGATGTTTCCTCTTTTTTCTCCCCACCTATTTTATATACATATATAGAAAAATGTTGGGAGGAGTTTTACATTTTAAGGAAGCACACTTTTAGTGAGAAATATAAAATATCATGAGAAGGTTTCTAAAAGAGATATACAGATTGATTTTGCTGTACTAGTCACTCTTATGTTTAATTTTCAAAACGATTATCTTTTTTGCATTTTGACTCAGATACGATTTCTGGATAAGTCAAGAGAAATGATGTTTTGAATTAACTCAATGATTTTATTGTAATTGCTTTTAAGTGTATGTTAGTAAATTGTTTAGACTACATCTCACTTTGTGTGAACCTGTAATCCAGTACCATGAACACAACAAAAAAACTCAACTAAAGTCCTTAGAGATGTAAGCTTTTCTCTTTTATTGATGTGTTTCATAGGAGAGTCCTAAATTGTCTTACGCCTTGACTGTGCCAACCACCCTGCTCCTTATTTGATTTTCTTCATGTTATTATGATGGAATGTGAACCCAGACTTCCTTGTTTTACTGCTTTTAAATACCAGCCTCAGACACTAATATCTACTTCTGTTTTTCTAGCCTTTAATTTAGTCTACTGTCCAGGAAGTGGTGTATTTAATGCTCTCTCCCTTTTAGTTAACTAAATCTAGCTTGAGATTTCTAAAAGGAAACAGCTGCACTTTGGTAAAACACCAAAATCATTGGATACACTTCCCATTCCTTCCTGGGACTGCGGGGGAGGATGGGTTGCTAAAACAGAAACAGATGTTTTGTGTGTTAGCAGGTGGCTGTGCAACTGTATTTCCACACACCATTCAGATTTTGCCTTCACCTAAGATTTATTCTTATTCATGAAAGACAAAATCCTGGTTTAACAGACCCCACAAGTTGAAGTTCTTTAAGCCTCTGGGGAAAAAAAAAAAAAAAAATTCAAACTGAACTGAAAGGCAATAAAATGTAGTCCAGATTTTGATTCTCCACTAGTCTTCTCCCTGGTTGGCCCAGACTGCACAATATAATTTCCAGAAAAATATTATTCTCATCTTTCTTGAGAGCCAAGCTGAGTAACAGAAAACCGTGGTAGTATAAAAGGAAGCTAACAGGTCCAATATCTGTTAATGCGTATTGAGAGAGTGGAGCATTTGTCAGGAACTACTGATATTTCTCATATTATTTCTGAACTTTGTTGTTGGGAATGACAGCTGCAGTCAGGTCAAGTACCCTCAGATGTTTCATTGCTAATTTTTCTCTATATCATCACAACTCCCTGGTGTAATTATCAGAATAATGAGCAGTTCTTGCCAGTTAGGATTCAGGGAATAATGAAAGTTCCCTTTTGGCTTCAGTACCATGATCCAATGCAGGAAGTTTCTTTGAGAAAGCATGTTGTGAGGAGGAAAAGCCCTTCTGTCCCTGGACTGTGGTTTGCAACTGTATTGAGTGGTACTTATATCCAAGACACTTCACACTGAGCTGTGCACTCGTTATGAAGTCTTTTAAAGCCTGTATGTCTCATAACACACCGGTATTTATAATTAACTTACTATAATAGCTTTAGTTCTTCTATATACAGAATATCCTTCTGAGACTTTCAAAAATGTGGCCATGTTTCTGTCAAACAAGATTAGCTGAAATCAAAGGTATCAGTTTCTTAGGAAGTGTGTTGGCCTCTTGCCTACTCATTCTCATCCACAAAGCACGCCTCAGTTTGTATCTTGGCTATTCAAGACCTTTTCTCTCCTAGCAAGTGTTTCTCTGGACTCCACAGTAAATCTCAGATTCTGAAGAATAAATACCACCTTGTCTGTCAATATCTTTTTCCCTAAAAGGCTGACACAATTCACCTTTAGTTCTTGCTTCCCACTCTCTTAAAAATGAAATGGAAATTCATATTCACAGCAGTAAGTGGTGTAAATGCACAAGTTTTTTTTCTTTTATTTAACCTCATACAGGTTTATAGTTTTTTTACTTATTATTGAAATCAGATCATCAGTGAGACTGAAGCAGAAGGTATATAGAGAATAAATTTATTCCAGGGAACAGAAATTTTAAAGCACAAATGTAACAAGTCTGTGGTGGTTTAACCCTGACTGGGTGCCAGATGCCCACCAAGTTGTTCTATCATTCCCCCTCCTAAACCAGACAAGGGAGAGAGAAAATATAATGAGAGGTTCACAAGTTAAGATAAGGACAGGGAAATCACTCTGCAATTACCGTTACAGGCAAAACATACTCAGCTTGGGGAGAAATGGTTTGATCTATTAACAAACAATCAAAACAGAGTAGGGAAAATGAGACATAAAACCTGAGTCTTTAAACATCTCCTCCCATCCTTCCTTATTCCTAGATCTCTACATCCTCCCTACAGCAATGCATGGAGGACAGGAAAGAGAATGAAGGTTATGGCCATTTCATTACAGATGGTCTCTGACACTGCTTCCACTTGGGGGAGGCCTCCTTAGGCTTTCCACTGTGATCCAGAGTGGGATCCCTCCCACAGGAGATAGTCTTCCACGAGCTTCTCTAATGCGAGTCCTTTACACAGGGTGTAACTCTTTACAAACTGCCTCAGAGCAGCAAAACTTAGAAAGTGTGGTCTGGATGATCAGGTAGTAAGGTGAATTGTTGACTTATTGAAGGAAAGAAGACAGAGAGTGCTCCAGTGCAGGCTTCTCATAGTCTCCTTCAGGCATCCACCCACTCTGGTGTTGGGTCCTCCCTGGGAAGTGGGTGGATCTTAGCTCCCCAGTGGCCTCCATGGACTGCATGGGCACAGCTGCCTCGCCATGGTCCTCACCACAGGTCACAGGGGAATTTTTCTTCCAGTGCCTGGGCACCTACTCCCCCTCCTTCTCCACTCTGTGGCTGCAGAGATGTTGCTCTCAAATTCTCACTCCTTTCTGCTGCTGCTGCAGTTTGGCAACTGTATAGCAGCTTCTTCTCCTTCTCCAATATGTTAATCACAATGCTGTTACCTCAGTCACTAATCGGTCCAGCTTTGGTCAACTGTGAGTCCATCTTAGAATAGACTGACACTAGCCCTATCAGTTACAGGGAAAGCTTCTGGAAACTCTTTGTTCAAAGAAGCCACTCATGTAGCCTTCTCGCTACCAAAACCTGGCCTAGACAAAACAACTACAAAGTGACACAGGCAATTTTAGAGAATGCCTCCAGGTACTTCATAACTGCTCAGCTACTAAGGTTTTACTTGTGCCTTTCAATACAGAATAGTTTCTCCCGAGGAAGGTGCCCTTGTGCACAACTACATACAGTATAGTGAATAGCAATGAAATTTTGAGCTGGATTGTTGCTAACTATAATTTTCCAAGAGTAACATTTTTGCTACTGGATTTGTGGACCTTTCTATGACAATTATTAATACAGATGGAATATCTGTCCGCTATACACAGCACATCCATCTTGTTTGGGTGTTTTGGACAGTTTAGAAATGTTGATAACTGGTAGCAATTTCTCACCAAAGACAGAGCAGAATATTTAAACATTAAACATTAAAAAAACCACAAACAAACAACTGAAAGATATGGGGAGCATTAATAACGATCAACTTCAGATACCTTATTCAGCTAGATTTACTAGCGAGATGGTAACATCTACTGTAAAAAATAAAATAGTGAGAAAAGAGACTCAAGCCAAAGACTCTTAACTGTGTCCTTGTTTAATGTCTAGTTCACACCTGGTATGATTTAGAACCACTATCCAAGGTGACAAGAGTAGGGACTTTCTGTAGGCATTCCCATTGTAGCTTCAGACTGTAACGTCCTACTGTGATAGGCTTCAACATGGCCTTCTTAATACTTTGGGCTTATTCAAGTGAGAAAACTACTCACAGAACAATTATTGTATAATTGTAACTATTGTAGTTACAACTATCAATGATGGCAATAACTGGCCTTCAAAGGACCATTTTCTGCTCAGACAAGGGCCAGGGCCTAGCGTTATTTACTGTGGACGTAAAGAGCCCTGACAGATTAGTCTGAAACAGCTGTCAGTTCCTGGCCTTGTTTAGTTTAGCTATTTAGGTGCAACCACAATCTCTATTTCTTTTAATGTCTGTGACATTGGATCATCCAGAGAGTGACTTGGGTGACTTAAAATATATTCACTCTCAACTGTCCAATTGAGAAGACTTGTTTCTGTTGTCTAAGAAAGCTGACCAAGGAAGATATTGCAGTAAATAAGCAGCTTTATGCTGGAAGGTCTCACTGCTCACTGTGGTTGCAGAATCTTGTAACAAAAGCTAGCTGAGGTTTTGACAAGTATAAAGGCAAGATATTTTAACTTGATTTTCAGGGCTTATTTTCTTTTATACTTACTTTAAAACAATGGAAGTGAAATTGGAGGAACTCACAATATTTATCTTTCTCTTTGAGATGCACTTTTTTCTGTTTGTTGGTTTGTCATTTGTATCTCCATTGCAACTACAGATTGGAAAGGTGTCATGGGTAATCAGAAAAGTGAAAACTAACTTTGCATATTTCTTTTCCCTTCTTGGGAAAGTTCAATAGACAAATTTTATAGTATGCAAAATATCTGATAGTGGGTAATTGCAAGGACTTTAGAGACAAGTCTATCTAAAAACATACTAAAAAAGTATGTTTACATGCAGTCCAAGTCAATAGCCAAAACTTAAAAGCGTAATTACAATTAACCATTACTATAATGCAATTAAAACCAGGGATGTCTGATAATTTCTCGTTACTTGAATACCTTCTTAGTGATAATCATGGAAGGATTCCTGAGCTTTTTATGGACTAAGGACACAGGAAGGATGTTTTGCATGGCTGAAGAAAGATGTGCAAATCTTGTGCTGTAATCTTACTGCAGAGATGGAAGAAAGTCACACTCTGAGGTATTAATTAACCAATTGTTTGAAAATTTTATTCATAATTTTTCTAAGGCATTGTTCCCAGCAATTTTAGATCAGGCCTGCACTGATGTCAATACAGGCATTTTGTTACTTACTTTGGTCTTGGTATACAATATTGACCTAATATTCTAAATTAATTTGATTAAAAACCGTTATATAATAAAAATGTTGTTTGCTGCTTTCACAGGCAGCACAGGTATTAGAACATTTTCTTGGGCTTATCAATTCAGTCTTAGTTGTATTTCAACAAGAACTACTTACATGTCAAATGCATTAATCATTACTGATAGTTCTGTGTATATCTTTCCACTCAAATTGTGGGAATAAAATATTTACTTCTAAAATTTCAATATGAAGTTTTCAAAGGTTCTATGCTTCTTCTTTCTCTTGCCTCCAAGATACAGTATATCTCACCTTAAAAGACTACAAAAATATTTTGTATTCATATCAGAAATCATATAAGGATCCTTGCTGTAATCAGTAATATATGCATTGGGAGTCTAACTTTCATGTTACTTAAAACTACTTGTTTGATCAACAAAAAAACTTGTTATCAGAAGCAACCTGTGAAAGTGAAACATATACAACATTGCACCTCTTATTTTTATTTTTGCAGTTGCCTTGAGGTTAATTTCTCAATGAATGTCACATCTTGTCTGCAAAGCAGAGTTTAAGTGCTTTCTGGACTGTTGATATAAAAACGTACTGTTGACATTAGATCTTAGAGGAAAAATTTAATGAACTATATTTACAGTTGTGAGCAGTTTGGAGCCATTGAAAGAAATAATAAGATGTCTATCAGTTCAGTCAGGTGGGCATGGTAGAATGATAGTGTATAAGGCAGGCTTAAAAAGAACTGAAATTCATATTGAACTAGACTTTTTATGCCATTACTTAAAGCTATTATGCAAAATATTCTACCCCCACATATAAATAACCAACATTGTATCCAGTGGTTGTCAAGGCTGGGCAAGGCATACATCACCACTAACACAATAGACGAAACACAGTTGCCTGTCTTCAGGGTGGGCAGAAAGTTGTGTGCAGCAGCTGGAGCTTTAGAGAAACTGACAAGTTATGTTTTTATGACCTACTTGAAACAATCTGTTTCGACATTTCAGGAATTACCACAGCTTCTGGGAAAAGCCAAACATGCAGTCCGAGCCCAACAAGCCAGCATTCTGTGTTGAAGTTTAATTAAGCCACCTACTGAGAAAACTACCATAGGGGAAGCTCTTCTCTGAGCACAAGATTTTCAAACCAGTGGAGATCATCCAAGGAAGAGTACTTTCAACACCCAATATATTTGCTCTAGTTCCTATGAATTACATGCACTACTTCTTATGAATTATGCATATTGAAAGCTCAGTTAAGAATAATGTTCACAAATTTGTTGACTGAAGTGCTGAAATAGTCAGTGTCTCAATCCATAAATGAAATATATGCTTTACCCATTCTACTATTTCAGTTTTGTAATTGAGTGATATAGTTCATTTTAATTAGATTAGATTTGTGGTATTTCGTTACCACAATCTACTTACTTTTAAAGTTTCTTCTGGTTTTGTTTTAATCCATCAATATCAGTGAATTCTCAGAAAGCTTGATGACATGCTTCAGTACATCATTTGTGTCCTTAGATAGCTTGATAAAACAATGAAAACAAACACCACATCAGAAAACAAAAATCGTTAGATAGAATTAAAGATTTTGCATGTAATACGTGTCAGTTTATGATAAACTAGAAAATGAACTACTCTTAACCATAATTTATTTGCAAATATTTTGGTTATATATTGATAGAATTGGTAATTCTTTTATATAATACCTAATGAATAAATTACCAATTATTTTTAAAAAACATTGCATTTATGTTGGTAGGATAGTTCCTACAAGTTACATTTCCTAAGGCTAGGACCAGATATGACAAAGATATGTGAGGATTTTTAAGCATAAGTACAGCTTAATACTCATTGGAATTTGTTTTTATATCATGAAAAGAAGTAAAACAGGAATACATTCCTTGCTTTTCTTGACTCTTCATCTTTCTTCCCACTTATTACTGTCTTCAGAATTGGTCCCGTGTTCTATCTGATGTGTGGAAACTGGGTTTTTTAAACATTTTGAATAGCAATGCAGTAATGTTAGTATTTTTGAGACACCTCTAAAAATGTCTTAACACATTTCTGCCCCATTGTTTCATCTACTTTATTCTATGCAGCACTTCAAAAGGTGCATTGGGTACTTATTGGTTATAGACAGTGACATTTAATGTGAAGAGAAAATAAGTATTTTATTTAGGAAAGCATGCTAAACTGCAGATATTGCAATTAGTGTCAAACTGTAGCATTTTAGTTTTGCTTTTACAAATCAGCCATTTTCTAAAAGGGGAAGGAAGATGGCTTTCCTGTATAAATCCCAGGTTTAAAGGTATCTTGACTAACATCCCAGAGATATTAGAGAACCATCTTTTCACATGTAGACTAAATAAATACTTAGAGGTTTTCTTTCACTAACTTATATTGTTTGTCCTTATCATCTCTCTGCTGGGAAAGCTGGAATTTTTAAAAACTGAAATTTTATATCTATAAGGCATAAAACATATATGCTTTCCACAAATGAGTTCTGCTACTTACAGTCAAAAGTAGTGATATCTTCGACTTTGAAAATGTAGTAATTTTTGAAGAAAACATGGGCTTGTGGGGTTGTTCAGTTTATTGGAAATACATTGCTAGGACTTTTTGAGTGTGAGGAAATAGCCTCGGAGCTGTTTTTTGCAACACTCTTTTCCCTCTTTTGAAGATTGTGACGATATTTCTCTGATTTTCACTTTAAAAACAAGATTCAACCTGCACTAAAATCACAGGAAATAAATTCTACTGGCTTCCTTGAAATCCAGAATGACCTTTTACTTGTTTATCTGCTACTGAAATGTTCCAGTATTCTCTAGTGTCTCCATTTAAAAATAAAAAGATAAAAAAATTTCAGCAAGTACTGCAGAAGTAGTAAACCTCTTGAAAAATACTTAACATTTGTAATTATGATCTAGAAGACACTTGATCTTCACAGTCAAGTTTTAGAAGCATTTACTAAAAAAAAGGCATGAAATAAATGCTCAATTGACACATAGATTATATGCAAATGGAAGATTTAAAAAATACATTACTATAATCCACTTGCTGTAATTTGGCAATGTCAGCAGTTTTAGAATTAAATATCAGCCTTACGAATGTAAGAAACACTGTTATTATCAAATGCTTTTGAGATTCAAAATTTCTAAGCTTCATAAAAAAATAAAAATGTGTGCAAAATGTTGCCATTGTACACATATGTACATATGTTGAAATAGTTAAATAAATAACTAGAACTAATAAGATTAAGATCTTGAAGCATAGAGTATACGGGCAAAAGATTCCCAGATTAGTTTGGTCAGACAGGCAGAGATTCTTAAAAGAAGCTTCCTATAAGCTTAGAAGCCTGAGCATCTGACAGGCAGAACAGGAGAAACAACATATGACATGAGATTGCTGGGCAGTAAGTCACACTTAAACATCCAATAAATGAATCTTTGCAAAGCTGAACCTTTAGCATCTGAAGGTTTTATCAGATGTGCCAGACGAAGCAGGCTGCAGGGATCAGAGTAGGGCAAAGGGAGCAACTATGGCACAATTGACGTTCAAATGGCCATATGTTCTTTCTGATTGCACAATGTGTTGTGGCTTGTAGCCACAAAAATTGAAACCAATAAATTAGGTGAGGAATGACACCAGGAGCTCTACCGTAAAGTGCAGACTGGAAGCACCGCAGTCACCCAGGGGGAACAGTTCGAGGGACAGCAAGGCGATGGGCTCCACATCATAGTCAGCATCTGAGTCTGACCAATAGTGTTTCTGCCACTTTGACCTGAGCAGAAACAGTGAACAACAGTATCCATATACAAATAAAGGAAATGAATCAGTGACCTAATTTTAGTTGTTGCTTTGATTTAATATACAGATGCTTCTTTACGGGGCTGGTAGAACAAGATGAGTTCCAGTCACTTGACTATGGTCATCAGTATGAGAATATTAATTGGATTAATTACCTACTTCAAGGTTTCTTCCACATGACTATAGTACACTTTAAGATATGCTCTTTATCCAGGTACAGGTTTTACTACCAATAATACTAATAACTATGAATATTCTCTTTAAAATTGTCAATTTTATCCTGAAGGTGTTATAAATGTAATTTATGATCCTGTTAAAAATTAAAATAATAATATTTATCTACTTACATTTCAGTTTAATTAGAGGAAAAAGCATGCTCAGGCATTTTGGTTTTGTTTTTGTCATGTACAAGATTAAAGCAGACTATTAGGTAACATGGATCACTATGCTTGTGTATTCTACAAATAGGATATCTATAAATAACCTTAAGTCTTGGTTTAGTTTGTACTTTTACATGCTCCAGGATTACGAGAACAGGACCAGACTAAGAGTGTGAGGTGAGCATGAGGTAAACTTGTATATGAGGCAAGAAGAATCACCTAAGGCTGTTTCTTATTAAGTTGACACCAGTTCAAAGCTACCTTCTGTTTCATAGTAGTGCTCAGGTGTGGGAGCACAGATTATTGCCATTTTTATTCCAGTTAATCAGAAGCTTATTCCTGGAGCAGACTGGATACATTTATAAAATGAAAATACAGATAAGTTCATATACCAAAGAAAAGAAGGTATGATGACAATTGACACTCATTTGTCATTATATCAAAAGAACTTAATCTGAAAGTATGTAAGAAGTGGAAAGTCTAAACAGTACTGTTGGTAATGTTTAGAGATAAGACCATGAATGTTTGTTTGTTTGTTCAATGTGTTATGCTACAGGAATAAAGAAATGCAATTGAGAACATAAAGCCTTTCCTCAGAAGACTATAAGTACAAAGAATAGTTATTGCTGATTGGTTGTGTTCTAGTGGAGAAAGGAGGATGAAAACTATCAACACAAGATTATTTGACTTTCTTGATGTATTGAAAGAATTAATTTTTTTTAAATCAGAATTTTTTCAGAAGCATCAAAAGAAATACTTTATTAATTTTAGGGTAGCAGGATGTAAATACTGACCTAATCACAGTGTATGTTAGATAGAAAATATGGAAAGATAAACTAACTGCAGCTCTATAGTTTTTGTCTCTGCTGTCTACTCTTAAAAAGTATAATTGAATCAAACAAGGTGATTTTCAAATTATAACAGATGATTCCAAGAGGTGGCATAGCTTGTTCATTTGTAGAGATTACAAGATAATAAATCTTGTGAAGTATGTTATGCTTTTATATATGCTCCCTTCCTGGACTGCTAAAAAGTTGTGCTTCTTACCCTGCTTTGAATGCTTAAGTTTGGTCACAGTGGATTGTTGTTGTTACTCAAGGTTACTTCAAGTCTCATCTTGCAAGCAGTTTCATAAAGCTACAAGGTCTGAATAAATGGGTCATTTAAATTCAGGGTCAGTATATAGGCCTTTGTACATTCCTGAGTCCAACTGTCACTAAATGATGAGCTCATAGTCAGTAGCCTAAAAGGGAAAAAGAATTCTGTTAACTGTCTGTGGCTTAGTGAGTTAGCAAACAGGATTGAGTAAAAATAGGACAGTTAATCATCTGTAGTACAGACAGCAAAGCTGTTTGCAGCTGGGACCAGGTCACTCGGAGCTCTGTCGTTTCTCAGTTACTGTTTATTGTGTCTATATTAGAGCAGCAATGAAGCTATTGCACCACTCGTAAAGTCAAGCAAGCATTCCTCTTCTGCATGCCAAACCCTCTGGACTCTCCTGTCCCTGCCAAATCAAGAAGTGCTTCATCCTTTCTCATTGGAGCAGTGTATGCAAATGCAGACTTGATGTGTGTATATCTAAAATTAAATGCAGTGCAGTGAATAAGAAGTGTGATATAGATGAAACATAGTAAAGAGACAAACAGAATTTTATGGGCTCAGTCATTCTCTTGATTGCCTTTCTCTCTCTGCCCATAAGAAAGACGCAGAGAAAGAAAGAAACATACAAAATCTGTGAATTCATTTATATTAACAACAACAACAGAAAGATGAGAATAATAAATTTCTGTAAAGTACAAAAGATGTCCAGCCTTTTAGATGCTGTGGACTATCTTCTTGAACTAGTTTGTTTTCAGCTGTTCACTTAGGGACTGATTCTGCCTTGTTTGTCTTACACTGAGCAGCATTGTAGAGAAAATGCTGTGTGCACATTGGGACATAAAGAACTTTTTTTGAGATGAACATTGCAATGTGGACACAGCCCTGTGCTTAAGGCTCGGTGCAACTAATGAGCCTCAGAGACAAGGACTATTGTTCTCTCTCCAGAAAGTGGGACGTTACCACTGTATAGTGGTTAGCTGTCTTTTAATCATGCAACAACTTGTTTCACAGATTTCTGTATGTACTTAGGTAAATTCAGACAGATGTTAATTGTTCCTCTCTCAGGGTAGAGGAGGTGCACCTTATCAGGATGAGGGAAAGACTATAATCTTGAATCCACTGTCCTCTTGTTTTTGTCAAGAGGAGGCCTTTAAAGTAAGAACAGTGCTTGTGTGCCATGTCCATCCAATTCATTCTCACCCATCATCATCCTCCTCATATCAGTGAATGCATAGATCATACCACAGATATCATTTTACTAATGCTTCCAAATCAGTGGTATCACTGTCAACCCATAAAAGGCTTAGCTTGCTGAGGATTAGTTCACTTCACCAGTTGACTGAGCATTCAGTAATCAAATGCAGCTCACTTGTGAAAATGAAAAAAAAGATGTTGCTAAAATCAAATCATAAATGTTAAATATTAACAAAAAAAAATCCTAATTTCAGAACATCTCCTCTAACTTCTGATGTTGTTCAATGAGATGAGATTTTTGTGGTTTTTGTCAGTAAGTCTTCATAACTCAAAAGTTTATAACTAGTACGCTACCCACAGCTGACTGCAAGCATTGTAATTTTACTATTTTTTCTCCAGAGCTTATCCAGAACAATAACTTTGACTCCATAAAAGAAACATTAAATAGTGCAGTAAACTATACTGTAACAAATATTAGAGATGTTTCTATTCCCACTGACCATGAGACATCATATTTGCTATTGTCACTGATAGATTCCTTCTCATGATATAATCCAGTAGATGTTTTGAAGTGTATATTTACTACATCACTTGTAGGCTTCTGATTAAGTGGGTTGTATTATTTTTTTCTTTCTGACACAATAAAAAGGGCAATGAAAAATGCAGAGGTATTAAATTATATCTATTATGTGACTTTAATAATTTTGTTCAACATCATTTGGCCTACTTTGCAATGCAAAATATTTTATCTTCCAATAAATTTTCACAGAATCTCGGAGAGACTTTATCACTATGTTCCAGTATTTAAAGGCAGCTACAAAGAATATGGACATTCCCTTTTTACAAGAAAGATGAGGGATAATAAGGATAAGTTCTGGTGAGATTCCAATTGGACACAGGAGGAAAATTTTTCACAATGAGAACAATTAACCATTGGAATAATCTCCCCAGGAAAGTGATGTGTTCCCCAACATTGGACACTTTTAAGAGTCAGCTGGGCAGGGTGCTGGGCCATCTTGTCTCAACCATGCTTTTGCCAAGAAAATTTGGACCAGATGATCCTTGAGGTCCCTCCTGTGATTCTGTGATTGAAAATTAGTGCAAAAAACAAGTTTGTAGACTGTATTTGTGCCTTGAATACTGGGATGCTGGAGCCTTTTGGACATTTCACCTATCTTGGTACCTAGTCTGCCTGCAAGTAGGTCATACTAACAATTTTCTTGCCCTTACAGTTTATACACCCTTTTTATTCTTCTTTTCTTTATTCTCGAGTGAGTGAAAAGCAGCATTCCCAGATATTATGAAAGAGGTATGATTATCAGAAAAGAAGGATTCTTTTTGTTCTCTGACACAGAATATTATAAAAGAGTCCCATTGCAGTTCTCTTACACAGACTCACTAGTGCTTCTCTCCTCAGGCAGGATAATGCTTTCATTATGATGGTTTTATGTACAAGATATTATTTGATACAATGATATCACTATCTAGCTTACAAATGCTGTTCTTTTAAGTTGTCAAACTGTATAGAAAATCTGCATTAATCCATTGTAAGTATAACTTTAAAAAGTTAAATATCATCCCAAATCAAGGATAAAAAGATAACATTTTATGGCTCAAATCCCACTGTTAATAACTTTACAACAGTAGATGAAGTCTTTACATGTGTAGGTCTATTTTGAATATCAATGAGTTATCTTGGTGTTAGAAAAGGTGACCTCTGCTCCCGTTTTCCTCTCAATGTCTTCATTCAGACAGTTGTGATGTTTTTAATGTCAGAATCATATGAGAAATAAACAGATTATCAGACATGCAGTTATCTAGAGCAGTCAAGGCAGTAATTTTTGTGAATTATTCAAGCCACTAACGGTGTGCCACAGTGCCTGTTGCTACTGAAGTGGAAATGAAATCAATTGTGTACAATATGTATAGTAATATGTACAGTGTGAAGGGAAAGCAGATGGCAGGGATGCATAAAACTTTAATGTCCTCCAATCTGTTTACTTATTTTAATCAGCTATCATAATCATCACCCACTGCATGCTTTGTTTATTTGGGGAACTACTGATGTGATAAAGCAGAAGAAAGTTCTGAGAAATGTGCCAGTTCTAAAACCTGGTAATTAGAATTAGAAAGCTACTGTATGCTAGAAGATACCATAAGAGTTCCACTTGGGACAACATTCACTCACAACAAAACTGAGGTAAAATCTGTGTCAGCACACATTTAGCAGGTAACATATGGAGAAATGCTATATTAGTACTGGCCTGTATAGCTCTCATTTCCATACCCCTTGAAATGGTAACACCAGGCTCTTTACTAGATAGTGTTTTCCTCTGTTCTTATCTCCTTCATAAAGTACTTGGAGATTTCTAGCTAAAAAATTCAAGATGTAGACCTCATATTTCTGTGCTGAAAATGTGACTTGGATGGAGAATGTGAGCAACTTGTATTTCAGATAAAAGCTTATGTTTTCCAGTGTTGAAGGAGAAATCCTAAATAGTAAGACCTTCTGAGATTTAAAGTATTGTGGTTTTACAAACCTTTAAAGACCCAATATGGACTTCAGGAGTGTGTTTGACTGATGTCTTACCCTGGAGGTATGCTTGCAATAACTAGACTACAAATAAATAATGGAACAAAACAAGTATGTATGGATTCGTGAATGACACTTTCATTTTAGGTGTATGTAAGCACATAGACTCTGCTTTCATTCTCAATTGTTTGTTATGATGCTGCAAGGATTTTTCATATTTCAATCTTGCAGTAGAAGAATTTGCCTACATGAAAAAACTATAATGAAGGTGGGAATAAGAATTACTGCTCACATTTTGTATCCTGTTTGAAAAAAGGAAGGGAAGATAATATAGATTAACTGTTAATATTTTAAAATGTGACATAGAAATTGATTTTATATACTAAACATATTACAAACTGAGTGTATGACACCTAATAATTGAAATGTATAGCAAAGGTACTCTCTATGAGGGGAAGGAAGTGGTGTAAGAGAAAGAATCAGTGTTGATCAGGGTGGTTAGGACCCTACAAATTCAGTTTCTTGTCCAAAGTCAATGGAGACAACTTCTTCCTCTGTAGTAAATGGAAGGAAATGTATTTGCCACAAATTTTGACCCAGATTTTGTCATTCTTGAGATCCTAGTCTATAATTAAAAGTGAAGCAGCTTGTAAGCTATGAAGGAAGCAATTTCACTATAGGAAGGATCATCTGTGGAGATGTGACTGCTGACCTGCAATCCACTGTTGTGTGGGCTGCAAAAATACCTGATAGGAATGAGGATATGCATCCGGGGATGAACCAAATGAAAAAGTTAATCTTCGAAAGTAATTAGAGGAGGGATATTAAAATTTTCCTCCCACACAGATTCTTTCAGGAACTGTGTATAAGACATTAGTTCCTCTCTGTAAAGGAGGTAAAATTACCTTTGAGAGCTAACTCCTATTACTCATAATGTCAACAATACCTGCAAGATATGTGCCTAATAAAGATATTTATTCAAGAAATTTATATTAATGCCTTGAACTTAATTGAACAAAGGACTAAAGTCTGTGCAGTAACAAACAAGTCAGTAACTGTGGTTGGACCCCTGCTTTTGATGTGGAGTTGTGACTTGAGCTGTGTCACAGTTCTCCCCAGCAGAAACTCTCAGCAGCAAAAGAGCAGTAAACAGGAGACCTTGAATTAATTTCCTCTGTCTTCCTGTGTTTATTGGCTAAAATGGATGCCCTTAATTAAAATGCATCAAATTGTTCTACCTCCCTAGAACTGTAGAGTGGAGAAAAAGAACAATGATGATGGCTCACCAGGTTGTTTCTGTGATGGAACAATTCTGTGCCTCCTTTTAATGAAGTCCACTTTTTTATTTTCTTCTTTTTTAAATTGGATAAAGAATAACATTCAAATTTTATTTAATCTTTGGAGAGGATTCAATGGAGGGAAAAGATTAGCACCTCCACTATGTGAAAGTATTTTCTCATCCTCATATGACTAGTGTTGAAGAGATAGATAGAAAATGTTACTTGGAAAGCCAAAAAGTCATTGCATTGCAACAAAGAGTTATAGTACCATTCAGATACAGCTATTATAAATCTGATATTTCACTTTCCTGTAGTTGCCAGGCATCTACATGTTCTTTATTGTTTCAATTATGGCTCTTGGCATTACCAGTCACAGTTATGGCAAATTATATTTGAAAGGCTTCTTGTTTGTTGTTATGCTTAGAAGCTCATTCTGTATACAGCAGAGTGTACCTAGATTGCAGATCAGTTGAGGTAACTGTGAAGGCTCCTATCTTTGTTAACGTAGTTGAAGAATGAATCCAAGAACTTAAAAAACAAATATCATCACTGAGGATCTGAACATTTAGTTCATCTCATGGATGCCATGAGATGCATGCAGATATACAGAATCTTCTCAGATGAACTTCAGCAAATATGATGGAGTAGGAAAAATACCAAGTGTGACCTGCCCAGCATCATCTCACTAATGGCTTACCAAATTTCATAGAATAGTTTGTGTTGGGAGGGACCTTAAAGATCATCTAGTTTCAACTCCCCTACCATGGTCAAGGACACCTTCCACTAGACCAATTTGCTCACAGCCTCATCTAGCTGGGCCTTTAACACTTCCAGTGATGGGGCATCCACAGCCTCTCTGGGTAACCTGTTCCAGTGTCTCATCATCCCCACAGTGAAGAACTTCTGCCTCATACTTAGTCTCAATTTGTCTTCTTTTACTTTGAAGCCATTTCTCCTTGTCCTATCTCTATGTGACCTTGCAAAAAGTCCCTCTCCAGCTTTCCTGTAGGCCTCTTTAGGTACTGGAAGACTACTGTAAGATCTTCCTGGAGCTTTCTTTTCTCCTGACTGAACAACCCCATTTCTATCAGCCTGTCTTCATAGAAGAGATGCTCCAGTCTCTGATCATTTTTGAGGCCCTCCTCTTGCTCCAACTGGTCCATGTACTTTTGATGTAGGAGGCCCTGGAAATGAATGCTGTGCTCAAGGCAAATATTGAATGCTCTGCTCTCACCAGAGCAGAGTGGAGGGGTAGAATCACCTTCCTCAACTGACTAACCATGCTTTTTTTAATACAGCCCAGGACACAGTTGGTCTTCTGGGCTGCAAGTGCATATTGTCATGTGTTCTGGTTTAGCAAGGAGCAGCTTTTGGCTTAGTAACAGGGGGAGCGGGTTGCAGTGAAGACCCAGTAAAGAGTTTGCAGACTCTCCCCTGGCTCCTGGGTTCACACCACCTCCAGCCTGGCTGGGCCAATCTGTCGCCTCTGCGATCACTATTTAGGGGATGGGAATTTGAAGTGTGGGCAGGAGGTGTAAGAGTGATACAAGATGGAGGCGACCACGCGGACCCTTCAGCCAGAGAAGGAGGAAGGAAGGAGAAGCAATAGACCAGAGACCCCTCTGCAAGCCATGGCGATAATGCAAGCTGTGCCCCTACAACCTATGGAGATCCCTGGCAGGACCGAGAGTTACCAGCAGCTCCGTGTGAGTGAGCCCGGACGGGCGAGGGACTGTGTGGGGAGACGACCATGGCCCAGACCGTGTTGGAGAGCCTGTGTGCCGCAGAGCAGCCCCACATGAGAGGCACAGAGGAGCTGCAGCCTTTGGAATAAGTGCATGTCGGAGCAGTCCATGCAGGGCTGCCGTGTGTGTGAGTTACCCCACGGACTTGCCGGGAGGACTGGTGTGGAGTTCACCCGTCCTGAGGAGGGACAAATGGCAGAAGCTATCGGGAACAGACTAACTGAAACCCCCACTCCCTGCCGCCCCTCCGACCCGTTCAAGGGGGGATGAGGTAAAAATATCGGGATCAGGGCTCTGAGCCTGGGAAGAGGGGAGGTGTGGCAAGAAGATGTTCTTAAAAAGGCTGGTTGGACTCTTCATTGTTGTATTACTCTGTGTTGTTTTATTTTGGTTATGTTTTGGGTTTTGGGGGTATGTTTTAGTTGATGTTGCATTAAATTATTTTCTGTTTTCTTCCCCAAACCGAGTAGCCTGGTCTGTTTTGTCCTGAACCTTAAGCGGCAATTAAGCTCTCTCTGCTCTTGGGCAATTCTCAGCCTCTTTGGTACTCGAGGCTAATTGTGGTCTTTGTTCCCTGATGGGCCTAAACCACGACATCATGTCATGTTGAGCTTCTCATCAACCAACATCCCCCAAGTCCTTCTCTGCAGGGCTGCTCTCAATCTATTCTCTATCTGCATTTGTGCTTGGAATTGGCCTGACCCAAGTTCAAGACCTTGCACTTGGCCTTGTTGAACTTCATAAGAATCTTCTCTCATACATGTTGATTGTACCACATAGCTTGGTGCCATCTGCAAATTTACTGAAGGTGCACTCAATCCCATTGTCCATGTCTCTGACAAATATATTAAGCAGCATCAGTCCCAATATCAATCCCCGAGAAATGCCACTCACCACTGCAAGTCTAGGTAGATGACTTCAGTTGTTCTCCCCTTACCCACCAATGCTGTAAACCCTTCATAAAAGGCCACTGAATTTTTGAGGTACGATTTGCCCTTAGTGGAGCCCTGTTGGCTGTCACCGATCACCTCTTTATTTCACATGTATCTTAGCATAGTTTCCAGGAGAACCTACTCTATGATGTTGCCTAGTACAGAGGAGAGACTGACTGGCCTGTAGTTCCTTCAGTCTTTGTTTTTTCTGTTTTTAAAAATGGGGCTTATATTTCCCCTTTTCCAGGCAGTGGGAACTTCACCATAGCACCACAACTTCTCAAATATGATGTTAAAAAGTTTAAAAAGTTAATTACAGTCCTCTATAAAAAAGGAGTAGGGTTGCACACACCTCACTCAAACCAAAAGAAAGACTTCATTTTTGGGTTACACCAATTGACCTGGTCAGATAACAAATCCAACAAGCCTTAGGAAGTGTCTGAAGAACAGTAGTTTATTTAAATAAGAATTCCTTGGTCATCATAACTTCGTTCTATATCTGCTTGACTTCTTAGATAAGTATCAGACTGCCTCTCTTCACTTCTGTCAAGTTTATATGTTTAGAAATTTTTGAAAGGTTGACTCACAAAATGGTTTAATCACATACACTCAAATAAAAACATGACATTCAGGAACAGTTTAAAATGAGCTCACAGGAAGAAGAGGTTATGTTTCATTTGTGGGGTTTTTATATGTGCTTTGTATAAACTAACAAAGTTATTAGAAGTGAATGAAAATGACATGACAGCAAAGCAAGAGGTCATGTCAGACAAAGCTGATTTTTTTTGTCTTTTCTTTCCTTTTTTTAAATAAAATATGTATTTAACCATTTATATACAAGTCTGTTGAAGTAACAATCTCAATTGAGTGTTTAAATTAAGACAGAAAAATCTTCTATTTTCTTTGATTTTTCTTCCCTAAGTTTTACATGGTCTCTTCCTGGTACCTTGGTACTAACCACGTGACCAAAAATAAGATGTTTAAAATCTTTTAATACTATATCTTGGAACAAAAAGGTACAGAATAAATTCAGAAATAGCTGTATTAGAACTGTGAGTTGATACAGGTCCCACATAGAGTACAATACTGCTATATTCCAATGATGCAAAATATGAGAACTAGAACAATGATGTGAAATGACGTGTTGTATTCAATTATTATTATTATTATTATATTATTTTCAATAATAATGAGTGGCATGTCTCATTGTGTATTCTAAAAAACCAAATCAGTTGAAACTGAAGTAAGCAGCTTGTTACCCAGGCATTTTATAAGAAATCTCATTACCACTGCCACATAGAGTTGAAATATGTGATGCAAAATTTAAGGTGGGAAAAATAGCTTGGATAGAGCAACATACTTTTGCTGTGTTCAGCAGGAATATGATGCATTTATGTGAATCTGCAGCAGAGATTGTTTGCTTCATTCCCTCCTGTGACATCAATTTTATAGTACAGATGGAATAAAGATCACAAATACACTTATCCCCGAGTCCCAGCCTTTACTTTCTATTTTCCACTGAAGTGGAGCTCAATTGTTAAAAGATACAGAATAAAAAAAGGAGAGACATGCTCTGTGTTTGTAGAAAATCAGAGTGGGTGAAAAGACAGGGACTGAAACCTCATCAGAAGGATATTTCCTGTATTAGCAACCTATTCATCTACTGACTTGTTTATATGTAATATACAAATACATGGAAACTCATGAATAAAACACAAAAAAACATAGTGTTATACTACCTTATTAGAACAATAAAGTCATAAATCTGAAGACTAGGAACCTCTGGAATGCAACTACCTTTATCAATTCATTAGTCTTTTGTGAAGGCTTTTGGTTTATATGAATGACGATCCAATTTTAATTAAATGATTTTTTTTCCATGGGACCTCTGTTTCATTCATGATAATGCTTAATTAATGAGTAGCTGCTCAATACTTTGTTTTTGTTTCATTGTTCAGTATGTGTGGTCCATTTGTTATTTACTAGACACTAACAATCTAGATTCCTACTAGGAATTATTCATTTCCTCACCGACTTTTCTGAATTTACTATCATCTAGGAATACATCACAGAAGCCTGCTCAGCACCGTGATACCAGGGATGATGTCATTCCCATTGGAGCTGGAGATTTGATGTGTTAAGGAATTCAAGCCCATAATTTCTACTGCATGACCAGCTCCAGAAAACTGTGAAATCTTTATTTGTAGGCTAAATTTAGTTTTGTATCTTAGTTCTACCTATTCAAACATATCTCCTACCAACTTCTATTCCAACTGAAGTAGTCAGCAGAGTAGACATCAGGAAATCTGGTTAGGTAACCAGAAAAGGAAGAACACAAAATATGGACTTAATATTGTTTTAAGTGACTTCAAAAGACTTTTTGACTATGATAGAATATGCATTTTTCTGGAGGACCATACAGCTCACATAACCATGAGATAATTTTTCTTGCCTAGCAATCCCTTACATCATTGTCTGCCCTCTCCTTAACCTCTGTAGGATTTTCATGGTGAACAGCTTCCATTACCTTTATGCTGTATGGTGATTCAAATGCTTATGCTGTGCTAAAAAGGTATCAAGCCACGTCGTGAACAGTTAACATAATGTTAACTCACAGTGAGGAGTGTAAATTCTGATTGCATCAACAATCTTAATTCTGGTATGTTGACATCTATCTCAGTTTTATAACCCTCAAGATATACCTTTACCATATCTTTCATTTATGCCTAAGAAGGTAGAAATCTTAAAGCAGAATCTTTCTGACTCCTCATCATGTTTGTATCTATGTTTTGCAATAAATCTGTGCTGCTTCAGGATTATCAGATAGCAAAAACTCTTGTTCTTTTTGGGGTCGCTCTTTAAGTTCCCATTTGAAGTCTCCTTGCCTAGATCTTGAGGGTGAGACAGAGTAAATGCCAACACATAGTGGAGTTGGATATCAGGATTTATTTAAGAACCATCAAGATTAGCACTTTTACCCTATTTGATTATCTCACTTACTTGCTCCCCTGCAGTGATATAATCACTAGGTCTCCACTTTTTTGCTTGAAGGTCTGTGCTGGCCCTAAAAGATTAAGGCAGAAATCTGTGCCAGCTCATCCTGCGCAGCTTCTCAATGCTACCTGTCTCAGATGCTACCTGTAAAGGTCCCTGGGCATTTCCCTGTGTTATCTTAGACCTCAGATTTCAAAAATCTTCCCTGACTTGCAGGATGCTTCCTCCAGTCAGAATCATCACCTTTTCCTTTCCAGGCCCCCTTTTTCTTTCTGAGACTGTTTATCAGGAATTTTAATTTTTTGGCATCCAACTCTTCTTTCAGATACAGTTTTCCCAGGTAAATAATTTATGCATGGAAGCACAACACATGATTTGCTTCCTAATTGGGGTATCCAACTCATGTCTTTTTATTAACTGGAGGATTCAGAATATGCCACTTGTTAGGCCAGATGTTACCAAAATTTACAGCCTGCTGGTACTAGTTTCACCCAGCAGGTAACAGATTTCTATATCAGAGTTCAGAGGTTCATCTTCAGGCATTCAAACACACACATAGATTTACTTACTCAATTGTGTGCTGTTAGCATTCACAATTTAAGCTGTTTTTGTGCATAATAGTGGCCTGTACAAGTTTTGTCCCTTTTTCCAGTTTCTAATACCATCAAATTCCCTGTTTCAATCTTCTTTTTGTTTTGATTCAAGCCTCTTGCTCAAATAAGATTTCTTCTTGTATCTCATTCTCCAAAGCCAGAGGGAGACTATTGGAGAGAAGGAGACCTCAGTCTGAAAAATCTGAGATCAGAAAACGTGGGGAAGTTCTATCCTGAAGTGAATTAATCTGAGTGGATGACGTATTTAAAACCAGTTCATCCTGTAAACTTAATTACTAAACAAGTTCTCTAAATAAGACTACTGACTCTACCATCTCTTTTCTTTAAATAAGAGGATCACATAGGTTAAAGGGAAGCCACTCCTAAGCCTTTTCAAGAATATTAACAAGAATACAAGTAGTGTTCTGTTCTATAATGCTAAGACATGCAAGAGGACCAAAGAATGTCTGCAATGAATTTGTGTGGAGACACTTTTGCTTGGTAATGGGAGAGGGATATGCAGTGTTGCCCCCATAAGAAGTCTTTGAAACTTTCCTCACCTCTGAGGTGGACACAACTCTTGCCTGACCAGACCAATCTGGTGCCTCTTCCATCATTATTTAGGAAGAGAAATCTGTGGAAAAGAGAGGTGGAAGGAGTGAGACAAGATGGAGTCAACCATACAGTCCCCACAGTCAGAGAAGGAGGAAGGAAGGAGCAGTGCCAGACAGGAGACACCTCTGCAGCCCAAGTCAAGAGACCAGCTCTCCTCCTGGAACCTATAGAGGGCAATGATCGGACTGATAGTCACCAGCAGCTCCAGGAGGATCCTGTGCCAGAGGAGGCAGAGAGGAGCTGCAGCCCTTGGGACAAACATAAGTCAGAGTGGTCCATGCAGGGCTGCCTGGTGTGTGAGGGACCCTGCACTGAAGCAGAGAGAACTGGTGAGGAGTCTATCTGCCCTGAGGTGAGACAAGCAGCAGGAGTCATTGGAATGGGACAGACTGTATCCACCATTCCCTTGCCCCCCTGTGCCACTCAGTGGGAAAGAAGATAAAGACACCAGGATCAGATTTCTGAGCCCCGAAAGAGGGGATATGTGAGGGGAAGGGGATCTTAAATCATATCCTTCATCATTGCCCTAATCTGTACTCCTTTTGGTTGAGTATTTCTGTTGTAGTTTTGGATGGTGGTAGATTACATTAAGTTTCCCCAAGTAGTCTTGTCTATTTTGTCCAGGACCATAAGTCAAGTGTAAGCCGTGTATGTCCTTTGGGGATTCCAAAGGCCCTTGATACTTTTCTCTTCCCCCTCACCCCTCCAGAAGGGAGAGGAATGAGCAAGTGTCTGCTCATGATTTGTTGTACCTGGTTGAGCCTAAACCAAGACAGTGTCTTATCTTCTATCTGATGCTATTATTTAGGCAAATAATTAGAGATAAGAAAAAAAAAATATCTCAGGCAGTGAGAAAGAAAAAAAAAATCTATTTCCTAGTGACAATCCAGACAAAATGACAGCCCAGATGTTTTCTTTCAGGGTCTCAAATTTGAACATCTAATCACCTAGTTTTACTCATTCCCTATTGATAACTCAGACAGTAGAAACAGGGTATGAATAGAAGATGATTCACCTCTGACAGTACTCTGATGTGCTTTTGTCCTGAGCTTTCCTAAATGGACATACATAGGCTGTGGTCAGACTACTGGGATCAAAAAACGAAAAGAAAGGACATCTGACTGCTTTATATATGAATCAACTATATTCTAACATTGCATTTCATCACTGCCTATGATCTGTCCCAACAATAGACTCCAGACCAGCATATATTAAATCAACATAAGTAGGATAATTCTGTGATGATTTTATAAGATAAATTGGCATAGAAACCTAGAAACCTTATCACTGTTTTTTAGTTCATAACCTTCAGTGCTAGACAGTGGTCACACAAGAGAAGTACCAGTGAAAACTAGGTCTACTATGCCAGTATTGACTACTGAGATGTAACTAATGTAGTTCAGCTGAGGTAAGAGGCAGAAATACTGATCTAGAGAATATCCTAAATATTTCAAAACATACATAAGAGAAACAAAAGAGCATACTTAAAATTGCTAGAGATTTTATTTAGGCAAAAGATTGTGAGATTGTGTTTAAAACATATAATACCTTTATAGATGTAATAAACATTTTATTTCCAAATATTTTTAAAACACAAACTGTATCTGCCACAAAAATGAAGTTTGCTAGCCATGAGAATGCAGCTACTGTATGTACTTTTACATCAGCTGTAGCTGTTATAATGTTGAGTATCATAGTTTATGAAAAAAACAAAATGACCTCTTATCAATCAAAAATTATTTAAAACATGAAAAGTGAGCTTTTGTCATCTTCAATTTTTGTACTTTGTACTTCCTATTTTTGAAAATAACAGAAGACAAAATCTGTTAAAAATCTTTGAAACAAAGAGAGAACAATTTCTACTTTTCAGCTATGAAACAGGCAAATAGAAAAGAAACTAAGAGATATAAAAATGTAAAAAAACAAAAATCGAATAAACTAAAATAATATTTTTTTTTCTATAGCTTGTATGTTGTATCTATATTTCTATCTAGGAAAAACAGCTACAATTTATAGAAATATATTTCTAAATATGCATTGAACATATGATGAATGCGTCTTAACAACTTTTGCACTGGAAAGCTTTTTGGTGCAGTTTTATTTGACATTTAAACTTGGAATCTTGCAGTATATACTAAGCACATCAGTGGTGCTCTTACGGAAACATTCATCCTGGTAGAATTATAGAATGATAGGGGTTGAAGGGACCTCTAGAGATCACCTAATGCAACCCTCTGGTAAAGCAGGTTCACCTTGACCAAGTTGCACAGAAACGTGTCCAGGTGGGTTTTGAAAACTGACAGTAAAAGAGTTTTTCCTCATGTTCAAGCAGAACTTCCTGTGTTCCAGCTTTTTTCCATTATCCCTTATCCTGTCACTGGGCACTTACAGAAAAAACGCTGGTCCCATCTTCTTGACACTCACCTTTTAGGTATTTGTAAGTTTTCTCTTCTCCAGGCTAAATACTCCCAGGTAAGGTCAAAGTTAGCGTCAAGAGTGCCCCATTTGCAGTACAGACACAAGGTACCTCTCTCAGAAGAAAAACACATCTTATCCATGTTTCTTCACCATTTTAGTCATTCTGTGTGAACTGTTTTTCCATTCTGTTCTTTAAAGACAAGGCTATCCGTACAGAATGTGATTTTCATCAGGTAAGCATAGAAATGAGGTACATGCTCAGTTACAACCAGTGTGAACTGATTGTCCCCCTGATAGTCGGGATAAAGTGCAGAAATACAGTCCTAGAGTCACATCAGATCCCGGTCCTTCCCTCTTTGTGCTTCACCCACTGCTAGTGCAGAGGCACAAAACTGATTCAAAATGTTGAGATTTTAGACATACTATCATAATTTTGTCCAGCCAGCAATGAAGCATCATGACAGTCCCTTGCCCACTGCCCCCCATCTACCCCCACCCTCCTTAGAATGGCAAAGGTCTCGGCAAAATGGGAGGAAAAAAGATAACCAAAGATGCTGTGGACCAAGACAAGGGCAGGGCGGGCTCACTGCCAATTATGGTTCCAGGCAAAACAGACCCCACTACTCAACTTACAGAGGAAAGTAAGGAAAATTTATTCTACTACCTACAAGAAACAGAAAAAGAACTAAAAGCAAAAAGGGGATAGGATGATGAGAAAAATACAACCAGCACTTTAAGAACTCCTGCCCCCATCCCTCCTTTCTTCCTGGGCCCAGCTCACTGCTCCCAGTATCTCTACCTCCTCCCCACTCAATAGCTAGGGGGTAGCGAATGGGGATGTGGTCAGTCTCTCACAGATGGTCTCTGCCGCTTCTCTCTTCTCAGATGAGGATGACTCCTGGCATTCTTCTCCTGCTCCAATACAGGGTTCCTCCTGTGGGGCACAGTCCATAATGAACTTCTCTGGTGTGGGTTCTTCCCAGCAGCTACAGCTTCTGTGAATATGGGGTTCCTTATATGGGACCCGGTCTATTCTGGCCATAGTCATTGCCCCTGGCACAGGGTCTTTCAGTAGTCTGGCATATCTTGTCTTTCAACTGTCAGAAAAACTAACCAGAATCTCTTTGGTTATCTACTATCTGGTTGCTAATACTCTGAACTTTCTATCTCTTCCTCTGTTTTCCCTGGTGTGTACTTGCACTGAAGTATATCAAGGAATAATGCCACGGGTTGAGCATGAATTACACACTAACAACAGCCCAAATGCTTAGCGTACAGTTTTGGACTGGTTATTTTTAGGTCTATCTCCTAGTCTAGAATTGGAAGATTGGAACTGCTTTCCATCCTTGTCTGGAACCAGATACAAATCTGTAGTAATTGTTTTGTAGATTGCACCACCAGTTCTTCTTAGCCTTCTTGTCAATGAACTCTCTTCATATAGTTTTTCTTTCTTATCGTGAAGGGAAGAATCTTTTCTACAAAATATCTGTCTCTTTGTTTGATTTGGGGGTTGTTATGTTTTGTTTTTTTTGGTTTTTTTTTTCCTGTTCTAATCGTGATAACTGAAACTTAAAATCACAAATTAGGAACCTTGGCTCTTTACACATGATGTATGTGAGAACTTAAGAAAGGTTTTATTTTCAGGGGAAACAACCACACACCTGGAAAGAGATGTATGTATTTTTTCCTACAACCCACTGATTAAAATCCATACCAAACATAAGGGTAAATATCACATGAAATTGTAACAATTCCCAACAGTAAAATATTAGCAAAAATGAAGTAAGAAGTCAAGCGTACAGTGACATTGTCCTAGAAGAATTCACGGTTCAGGAACCTTGTAAGAAATCTGTCTGTGTGGTTAATAGTCCTTGACAGATTTTGTTTTCTTGACTATATATGGAATAAAAGCATTCCTGATCAGGGAAGTATTTGAAATTGCATCACACAACTGTGTCTTGACGAGAAGACTCAAGATACTTAATGGTCATCAGAGGTTCTTAGTTTTTCCTTGAAGGTTTGTTTATATATTTTGAAGTATTTTTTCATCATATGTACAACAACAGTTCAGGAAGAAGTGGAAATTCAGAATGATTTTCACTAAGGTAGAAGTTCAGCTAAGACAGTCAAGCTCTCTTTGGTGCTCTCCTGGTCTCTAGAATCTTTAATTATTCCTTTCATAGTAGTCTAATTTCACAGGAAGAACAGGAAATGCTTTCTCTACATATTACAATGCTATATCATGGTGCAGTTATGAAATGTGGGGTTTGAACCCGTAAAGCTGAGTTCTTTGAACCTGTGGATTCACCAGTGTGAATGTTTTGACAAGTGTGTATATATATATACACACATATATATAACATGGTTACACCATAACCTTACATATCTCCAAACTGGAATAAGATCAAGCAACCCCTCTGAATCTTGCTGTAAATTAGTTTTCTTATCTTATTTCCCAAGTCAAAACCAGGGCAGTTTTTCACTTTGTCATGGCATGTCTTGGTTTCATAGCCAAGACTGTTCATTCAACAGTATACAAACTAGATCCAAACTCGCAGTTGTCAAAGTCAGAAACAAAAATAGGGCCAGTAGCAACAAATTGATTGACTTCAGATATTTCTTTGGAGTATTCTTAACCATTATGAAGAATTGTCAAAGTAAGAGGAGAAAATTCAGTTTATGCAAAAGAAATTAACTTAAATATGGGTAATATTTTAAATTCAGTATTGCTAATATTCTAATACACTCCTGTCATTCTAATATTTACTATCATGGACTGAAATTAAGTTTCTTTGAAATTATGGTGTAATTCTCCCACTTATGACAAATCAGGAAAAAAAAATCTCTTATATTACACTGTAGGTGTTGGCCCAAGTCCTTGAGCCCTTGAGCCTTCAAACTCACTTACAAAAAAACCCCAAACAAAACTTTCTAGGAAATGGAAGCATTCATAAAGTATTAATATATTTTAAACCTCAGGCTATTTGAAAAATCATAGGTTTTCCACATATCTGCAGAGCTAAGAATGAAACTAAAACAGTGGTGAAAATTCTATTTTGTGCACTGCAGGCAAAAAGAGCTGAAAACATGACTGCAGATTTGCATAACAGTGGTGCCATTTCTTTACCTTCAGCCTAATTTGTTCATAAATACTTACTTTGTCAATAGGAAATTGTTCATCTTTTTAACACTAATATTTATAGGAAAACACATAGGTCATAACAGTTCATGAATGCAATGCTAAAAATTCCAATTCATATCAGTGTGATCAAGGTCAAGCAGAGCCACAGAGTGTCCAGAGAGACTGTGAAGTCTCCATCTTTGGAGATATTCCGTTCTTGCTTGGACAAGATCCCGACCAAAATGATCTAGTTGGTCTTGAGTAGGGAGTAGTAGATTATCTCCAGGGGTGAATTACAACCTAAGTATTCTATGATTCTAGTCATCATTAAAATCATAATTAAAATGAATAGCTGCTTACATTTTCTAAGGTGAATTAAGAAATAGATTTTACAGAAACTTATTCTTACAGAAATGGCAGTAACTTTCCCCTAGAAGGATGTTTCACGTTTTCAGTTAAATGTCAAGCCATAACATTGCTGGATGAAATGTAAATCCAGTTCCTTACACCCTTTTTCTTTTCATGTTCTATTTTTTTACTGCATGATAATTTTCCCTTCTTGAGAGATGAGACCAAATAGGCACATGTCTACAGTGCCTCTTCATACCCCTTTGATAAGACTGATTGAGACAAAAACCAAAATTAGAAGACATTCCAGGTGAGGCATTGGTAACTGATAACGCAGAAAAATAGTACTGCTTTATTTTTTTTCTCCTGTACCCCCGAGAAATGTTGATGTTGAGATGGAAACAATCTTTTTTTAATTAATACAAAATTCAGCTTCTCAGGTAATGAAAACCACTGTTTAAAATCTTCAGAGTTAAAACTACTTTTCTCTTTTGTCAATCTTGTATTAATGTCACTGAGTGTTTTTAAAGTGTTCACTGATATTACATCAAAAGGGAGCATCTACTGAAGTGAATGTTTTGTCATAAAAGGATGTTACTAACCTAATGTCCCATGGCTTCATAAATGTCCTTTTCTCCTTTCTTTTCCAGATCTCTCTCTATCAAGAGAATATTTTTACTTTATCTGATAATTAATAGTAAAATTTTTCATGTCTTTCTTCTAACTATTTCTTGAGAGCAATGAAGAGAAGCTCCACAGGACTGTCTTCAAAGAGACTGGAAAGACTATCTGGCCTGTCACTTAATGCATTTTCCCAAATTGAGACATTTCTACAATGTTTTTAATACATTTCTGATACTGATCTTAAAGACTTTTTTTTTGCCTTGATGGCTCATCTCTTGGGGCAATATGAACGGCAGTTTCTTATTTTGGACTTGGAATAAATAAAGATGTGATCTAAAAATAACCAAGATTAAAATACGAATTTCATAGCAGCCTTAAGGTCCCACTTAAACCCATTTGGTCACTGTCATCATTTTTTTTCTTATGTTTATGAAGAGCTATGGCAGTCAATTAATACAGTTTTTACTGCACTGGTTCTATCCAAGGTAATATGTAGTGATGATCAAGTCCAATATGTTTTTAAACTTTCAAAATTAAATTAACATGTTTTATGATAGTAAATATAAAAAATAAATGCAAAAGGAATCTTTGACTCTCGACCAAAGGTGATGATTTTGGAGTGTAAATATCTTTTAATTATGTCAGTGATTTTGGGTTACAGATACTCCAAATTCTCAATTTAAAAAATAGTATTTTTTGAACTTTTAAAAAATTTATTTTATTTTAAATTCTAACTGAAAATCATAGTGTCACATTATTTTTTTATGAGATAATATTATTCAGGGAAAAGGAATAATTGTCAGTGATTAGACCTGTGTATGAAGCATCAGACACAGATCTAAACAAAGCTGTAAATTATCTTTTTACTATGTCTTTTCCCCAGTAAGCCTGAATGTGGCAAACTGGAAATAGACAAGCTCAGTTCAGAATAATTTTGTATTAAAACTTGACAAACTCTGTGTTATCATAGCACAGGAAGGGCAGTGAGTATGGAATCATGCACAAATAGTAGTTTATTGCCTTTTTTTCCCCCTGTTTTGAGCTATTCAAGCACTAATCCATGTTGCCATAAGAAGGTGTTTCTGGATACCTAATGTTAAAATTTATTTGGCACACAAATAGACTCCACCTCACTCTTGCACAGTTGTCCAGGCTCTGCTATGACAGCAGCCAATCCTCCTTTTTTAAAGACATTTGGAAATATTTGTACTGATTGTAATGATTTTTTTAGATGATATGTTGAGTTAAGCAGTTATAAATAATAATAAAAATCAACAATACAAGAAATGAATGCTCCATTGAACATGCACTCAGTCTAAATGTTTCAGCCTTTGCATGCAGACTCTGTAACAGAGATCTAGTCTGGTTTGTCTTATATTGATAGCTCAACAGTATAAGAGAGAACAAGAATGGGCTGCTAAAATAATTGTCCACATCAAAATTTTGCAAGGATTAAAAAAATCAAAAAGTTCTCTAAAAACAGATTGTAAAATCTGTTGTCAGACTGCTTGAAGCAAAGCTAAGGAAAATCTCATTAGTTACAGAGTTATTGTGTTTCTATCACCAAGTAAACCTGTTAATTTATACCAGGATTTTTCCACAAGGAACATGTATTTGAACTGAAAATATTTAATTTCACTTTCTGTAAAATTTTTGTTAAGGAAGTAAAAAAAATGCAAATGAATGTCTTATTTGTCTTTTTCTGTTTCTGAAAAGATCTTTGTTAATGCCTGGAAAGCAATTACATCTGAAATACAATAAGTATCTTTGAATTCTGTTGTTATATTCCAAACAATTGTTGTATTTTTTGTAAGCTGGAGGAACTTCAAAACTTTGTGAGATTTAGGTCAGTTGAATGCTTAAATAGGAATATTTTTCCCTGGTCTTAATCAAAATGTTTTGATCTGCAAAACTAGGTTGAACTACCACAAGAACTGCTTATAGGGGGATTTATGATGCCTTTGTTTTTATTTAACTGGAAAAATTACAACATTAGGTTACAGAGAGCAAGCACAGCGTTTCTGGCTTGACAGAAGAGAGGAGACAGAGAACTGCAATGCCCAGAACTACTGTTTAATTTCTTGTTCTGTCTGTGTGCTTTTCCCATCAAATTTACTTTCCTCTATATTCCTATCATAAATTCTTCAAATAAAACCGGACGTTTCAAAGCATAATGTAGTTACTTTCTCAGAGGAATCTTTATTGATCCCACACAGTTGTGGAAAGGACCAAGACATAGGATACACCATGTTAATGGACCACATCCAGGAAACAATGGTGCTAATTGTCATGACAGATACCATACTTAAATACTAACTTTTAACACAATTCTGGAATAAAATCTCCTGCAAGAAAAGAGCTAGAAAACCTTATCTTTATTTGGCTCTAATATAACATTAATGTTTTATCCCGACTTGTGGACAAAGTTACAAATCCCAAAGATAACAAGATTCCCAATGCAATGCATAATTCTCTCTGCTGTTCTTCTGAGGTGCAAAAATCTTAATCCTAGAAATTAAGTTAAATGAGATTATTTAGCACAAAGTCTCTGATTATACAGGAAGAATAGAGTTGTAGTCAGTCATGAAAAAAGAAATGCTTTTTGCAAATGACATTGTCAGTGTTGTGCATCAGGAGATTGCTGATCTGGCTGAAATCTTTAGGTGAGGATTTCACCAGTCTTCCAGAAATAATGATAATATTATCTCTGTTATATAGCACTACTCACTTCAACAACTTCCAGACAGTTTTACAGATAAATGTATACAACACTGCTGAAATTCAATTATCAGTGAAGTGGAAAGCTCATTCATTCAATATGTAATACAACAGTGAAATCTTATGTTTCAGCCAAAGGAATTTACTAAGTTCTGGGAAAAAAAATAAGGAAAAATCACAGTGTTAAAACAGTGCAAACCAGGCCCTGATTTTAGAAAACAATGTGAAAGATCTGCTTATAGTAAGTGCATTCTGTTCAGATTATCTATTTAAGAAAAAACTGCCCCGAGTCATGTACTTAACTCTTGTAATCTGTGACTCTTGATATTTTGAACCTTAAGCATCGCCATGAGAAATCACTAGCTGTTTGGCAGACCAGAGCATTATAAGCAGTGTTCATCCAATGAACCAGCTTTTTGTTTATTGTACAAAAATGCACTTCTGAAGGTAATAGCTGCAATGACCTGAAATTAGCTTTCAGTATTCAACTCCTGACTACTTTTCTCCAGTCACACATAAGCGTTCTTTCTATGAACAAAATTAAAGAAAAAGTTATTAAAAAATGAGGGTTCTCTGTGGGCCATCTGAGGAAACCATGTAGCAAAACATGCAATGCACCCTTGAATGAAAACTTTTTTGTCAATAAGTGTTACCCTATTGACAGATAGATAATTCCATTAATACAATGAAGCAGTGTATCTTCTCATGTAAGAGATGGCTTTAGTTTGGTGCAATTGTTAATATATTATTAAACAACTTTAATCAAATTAAGATAATTTGACTATGTATTAGACACTCCCCAGTTTAATAATCTGTGTTCACTGGAAGTTGGTTCCACGCACAAAGGATGGCTCTTCATGTTTCCAGAGACACTGGAACTTTAACATAGATACCCAAGGAATGAAGACAGAGGTCAAAAAAATTATTTGAAGTGGATTTGCCAGAAACTTTCCGAATGGCCAAGCCTCTCCAGAGAAAACAACACGGTGCTGCATTAAGGACTGGTGTCCTGCTTGGATCCTATGATAGCAATATTTAGAGTAATTGTGCGAATAGTGCTCCATTTCCCCAGATAACAGAGAGTTGATTATAATTTACTAAATATAACTTATAATATTTCTGTCTCAAATCTTTGAGGCCTTTATGCTTTCAGACCACTAGAAAGTGCATGTTAGAGCATTATTCACTACTTCCTCCTACAAGATCAATTGTTTTGTGCAGAGAACAATGAATGTTTCAGAAACAAATCACACCATTAGAAACGAATGAGCATTTCAGAACTGCTGAAGTGCATATTGTGTTATCCTAAATTAGCACTTTAAAATGCTTGATTTTACCCTTCTGACACTAATTAAAGTCACCATGTGCTCATATATGACAAATTAAGGGAACTATTTTTTTAAAAGGGCTCATCTATCTTTAATTACAACATACTGTACTTTACACAGAAAATACTGCTTCAAACTACTGCTTTCAATTCACATCTGATATATTCAAATTAATTAATGGCTATAATTTAAAATGATTAACAAAGAAACAAAGATAGTTAAATCAGATAGTTTAAATTACTCTATGTCCAGCTACTTGAGAATGAGATAATTATTGTCTCACAACACTCCTGGGAGATAGAAAAAGTCATTGACTAAATTAATGTGGCATAAGCTAATTTTATACTACCACACTGTCTGAATAATTCTTTTTCAAATCTAACAAAGTCTTATGTGTTGTATCCAGTCCTAGTTTAACAAATCGTCTTAATTCATGTACAGTATGTAATTGTCTGCTTAGTAGAATGAAAAATTAGATTCCTTTTTCTTTTTCATTTGTATACTTTGTTCTCTTTAAATTATTTCTTCCAAGAAAGAATTTAAACATGAACTTTAATCCCATTTACATCAGAGCTTTGATTTTGAAAGGCAGTTAAGTAAGACCACTTTCCCGAATCAAGGCCACTTCACTCTAATTTTTCATTCAGTCACTGAGGATCTTTATTTCTTCTATGGGTGGTTTAACAAAATTCAATGCAAAGTCCAGTTATTCTTCTTGGATAGTTTAATTAGTAAAGCTTAGCTAGTCTAATGGTGCATACAGTTAATAAATTGTGGTCACTAGAGACTTTTTTACGCAGTCTTGCATTTACCATTAAGCTGTCTGGAGTTTCCCTCCAGAAATCAAGTAACTAACATCTAGGTTTCAGAGAAATAAGTAAAGCAAGAAATATGGATCTTGCTTAAAGTCAGCATAGTGAAAACACTACATAAATTCAATAAACAATCTCCTATTTGATGGCAGGGAATAAAGAAGAACTCAGATAAATATCAAACCAGAAGAGGAGATAAAAATGTACAGGGAGATATATAAAAACATAAATAAGAAGATTTATCTCGTGGATTAGCTACAACAGGGAGAGACTGAACATGCTGATGAGAGTTGAATATGTAGTATGCATAAAATGTAGTATGCATAAAAAGTAGATCTTTCATTAAAATGATAGAAATAATAAAGAAATCTAAGTGCCAATAACAAGTCTGAAACAAAGGTAAATCTCCAGGACCTGTGGATAGTTCCTGTGGATTTTATTGGATATTTAAGGAAGTCCCTTGGAGGGAGCTTTAATTCTGTCATACTTTCACCTTCTGTTCTCTCATAAGATCTGACCTTATGATGACTTTATAGACCCAATCACCTATGAATCATAAGAAAACAATTGAGCCACTAGCAATCCAATTAAATTCCACATTCTCCTTTCACTTAGACATGGTTCCAAGGAGATTCAAAAAAGACAAAACATTTTGTGGTAATATAAGAATTGTTCATGGAGTCAAATGAAAAAAAAACAAAAACCAAAACACAATTACTACAGCCCTGTTTAAACAAATTTGTAAAAGAATAGGGAATAACTTTCTATTCAAAGCCCTATCACAAACAGTCACTTCCCTTCTCACTCATCTTTAGTTAAGGCTAAAAACAACTGACTGAATCAATGAGATTAAATCCCTCTTCTTTGAATTGTAGAGAAGAATGAGATACTACTGTTGTATCTTTTGCTGTTGACACCAACTACAGAACATTTTGCAAAGAGACTAGGATGCAATCAGAGGGATCCATCTTGTAAAAACACAGCAGAAAATAATGTTATTATGTCTAACCTGAAATCTGATTAAAATAAATACCTAACACAATCTGTGATTTCAGGAAAGTGTCTGTGTATAAACAAAATAATGCCTAGCAATTCCTAGTGCCAAGAAATCTGTCTGACTCAAAGTTGTTTCACCACAAAAAAGTGGATTCTATAACTTATTCAGCAATTAAAATTCCATGAATTTCAGTAAAAACATAATACCAAACCAATAATCTATCAAACAAATAACAAGCACCTGGAGTGATGAGGAGAAACACTATTCCTTAATGTGTTTGTGTGGGAAGTTATCATAGTAAAATGAAGTTTTGATCAAATTATCTTTTTTTTAATTTCTTCTAATATCCCACTCAGATAACTTATTAATAGATCCACATAAATTTATGTAGAATCCAAAAAGATCACAGAATCACAGAACAGCAGGGGTTGGAAGGGTCCTTTAAACACCATCTAGTCCAGTCCCCCTGCTAAAGCAGATCCACTTAGATCAGGTCACTCAGGAATGCATCTAGGCGGGTTTGGAAACTTCCAGAGAAGGAGACTTCAGAACCCCTCTGGACAGCCGATTCCAGTGCTCTGTCACCCTTATAGTAAAGACATTTTTCTTTAAGTGGAAATTTTTGTGTTCCAGCTTATGTCCATTATCCCCACTCCTATCACTGGACACTGCACTGATCAGGAAGAGTAAAGTTTATGTGAGAAACAAGGCAATTAATTGTATTAAGTGCTACAGAATGCTATCAAGGGAGAAAGTTCAATGTGTAAGAGGAACCTGCATTTGATAAAAGAACATCACCTAGGCTTTGAATGCAAGAAATGGTGTAATAGGCAGAAATTATCTCAGAGATCTTTTCAACTTTAGATTTGTCTCACTTTTAGGAACAAAGAGTATCATCTTTGTATCATCTGCCAGCTTAATGAGGATGCAGTTGATCCCTTCATCCAGGTCACTGATAAAAATGTCAACAGGCCTCAAAACTGAATCCTGGGGAACACCACTCAAAATGGACTGCCAACTGGATTTTACTCCATTTACCACCACCCACCACTGGTCCAAGCCATCCAGCCAGTTTTCCGTCAAAATAAGAGTATGTTCCTCCAAGCCATGGGCATCCAGTTTGTCCAGGCAGATGCTGTGGAAAATAGTGTCCAAGGCTTTACTAAAGTCCAGGTAGACCACATCCACAGCCTTTCCTTAACCCACTAAGTAGGTCACCTTGTTGTACAAAGAATAGAAAGTTTATAGAATAACCTTAGATTCTCTTTCCTGAACAACGTCCTGATTTGGAAGGAACCCAAGGAGATCAGTGTCCAACTCATGTCTCCATACAAAGCAACCTAAAAGTTAAACTCTATATCTAAGAACATTGTCCAAACTCTTCTTTAACACTGACAGGTTCATGAACACTTCCCTGTGGAGCCTGTTCCAGTGCTTGATCACTCCTTCAGTAAATCACTTTCCTAATATCCAGTCTGAACTTCCCCTGATGCAGCCCTACTCTCACATTCTACCAACAGACACTAGAGAGATCAAAACCTCCTCCTCTGCCCTCATGCAGAAGTTGCAGGCAGCAATGAGGTCACCTCTCAATCTCTTCTCCAAGCTGAAAAAAACCTAGTATCCTCAGCTGCACCTGGTAAGTCCTGTCCTCTAGTGCTTTCACTATCTTTGTTGCCATCCTTTGGACACATTCTAGCATTTTTATATCCTTCTTAGGCTATTATATGTGTGTGTATATATATCTGTGCTATATTCTTATGGAAAATGTAAATAATTTTTATATGAAAATATGATTTTTGATTCACAGTATTCCTAGAAAGAAACCTCATTCCAGTCCTCATCAGTACTTCTCATTTTTGTAACTTTTGTACGTACAACCAAAACCACAATGAAAATCAGTGTCTACAAGCACACAGAAATGCTAGGTTTAAATTCTAATAATGAAGCAAAATTTTACTCTGTGGCACTAAGTTGTTCAACTAGACTATTATTATATTCCTTACAGAATAAAATTAAGTAAAATGCACATCCTAATTTTTAATTAGCAAGATAATATTAACCTTACAATGAGACCTGTTCTCTTTGCTCTACATATATGAAACAAGGGAATCTTTTTGATTAGTAACTAAATTAACTGATTCAGTAATAAGAGAATTTTGCTCCTAAACAAAAGTTCTATATAACTGGCAGTATCAATATAATGGATAAATTATGGTCTTTTGTATTCTCATGTAAATGAGAGCAGGTTAGATATATTTTTACAAATTACCACAGTCAATATACACTCAACAACTCTCTACACTTTTTTTCTCTCATCCCTGGTATTGTTTTTGAGAAATTCTTGGGTAGTGAGTTTTTTATAGAATGAAAAGTTGAAGTAGAATCCATTATCTGGCTAGACTAAATAATATCAATCGTATCAGTAAAACTCCTTCAAAACAGTTCAACTTTTTTCAAAAGAGTAGCTGAGTTTCAAAAGCTTCAGGCAGTCTTACAACCAAAGAAATGTTTACATTTTCAAAATCAGACGTTACAGACCATTAGTCCATGATGTGAATTCTTGCCTTTTGGGTGTTTTGAGAAAATCTGTTATTTCATTAAAGTTATAAAAGATTTCTACTGTTCATACTCTGTAACTTCTTATCATCCAAACAGCATAAGTGATTTCAATACAATGAGTTAATGTGTGTATAACTCCTTTTTAGGTTTAAAAGGCCTAATGGTCCCAAGAGACATTATAGGATGTTATAGACATTAATGGTTTTCATTGACTCAGCCATGAACTAGCATGTTTTTCATGTTGAGACATTCATAAAAATATTATCATTATTATCTAGTTGACCACGGAATGTATGTAGGGACAGTGGATACTCAACAACAAAAGAACCACTTTGGAATATGAAGTCAATTTTCATGCACTTCTTTGAAGATTTAAGTATATTTATTCTCTATTTACTTACACATTCATTAAAAAACCAAAAATCTAATCTTCCAGATTACTTTTGCATCTGAACAAAATAAAATGAAAATAACAGAAGTTATCTGTGAAGAGTTTACTCAAAAAGTTTTGGAAGCAAGGATAGACTATGTCAGAATGATAAAGGAGAAACAACTATCAAGAAAAAAAAAGGGAAAAAAGAGAAAGTTGATATGAACTTCTGAGAGTGAAGTTGCTTGTATTTTTTTGTTGGCTGCCGTCTAATAGTATCTATTACAGTTACAGTGACTCAACTTTTAGCATCTATCTTCTCATGTATCTAGAAAATAAATTCCCTTAGGATTCACAAAAAACAACGTCTGATCTAGGATGCCTGATCAATACCAATTTATAGGAAATGGATCCCATACTTTGATATGCTCATTTGTGGTATGATTCACCTTTTCATGGTGGATTAGGCAAAGTACACATAAATTTAAGAACTGACAAAATCTGAATTTACAAAATCTTCTAGGATCAAAGAGGTGTAATTAGCTAGTAAATGGCCTACAAAAAAAAATTATAAACCAGTTTACTGAAGTTTCTCCAAATTAAATATTTTTCTAATTTTATTTAGTCTACAGATTTTTTCTTTTATTTTTCTTTGTATAATTCAGCATTTTAATTGTCTCCACCTTGCCTTCATCTTCACATTATAAAATTAATACACATTATATATCTATAATGATTCTGGAAGACCTGAGAAATATCAATAAACAAGGAAAAAGCATTAAAGCATAAGTATTTTCCAAAAATGTAATGCCTTTTGTAGTCTAAGCAACTAAAAATTATAGTACCATTGATTTCAAAGGTCTTTGGACTACACATATATGTTATTATACAAAGAGTGCCTCAAATTCCATCTTTGAATTTATTAATTGAATATATATGGTTTAAAATTACTTCTGAGCAGTAGAGGAAATCTGATATACATAACGTTATCCATGGATGTATCTTGATTTGGGCTAATTCTTTCTAAATGCTGCTCAAGACTATGGAGTTCTTGATAATGGTAGTGTATGAATGATACTTTTGCAAAAGATATAAAAAACGTAATTTCTATTTTTTTGGAAATTCAGACATCTAAAGAATATTTGAATTCTAAGTCATTTCATACATTGGAAAGTGTAAATGTTGAGAAATAGATGTCAGGATGTCATGCCCCTAACAAGTGGTCTAAACTTTCAAATCTTCCAATATAGAGCATTCTGCATGAAGCAGAATGAGACTGGTCTTGCACATTTCAGTTCCTCAGCATCTACTCAGGGAAAAATGAGGAACTGGGCAATATTCTAACAAAAACAAATATGTGTTTTAGCATGAGTTAACTGAAAGAAAATCATTCCTGAAGTATCTCCATTTGACAACATGAATATGTTTGCTTATCCTACCTTTTTGGGGGGAATAGCACACAAAGGGTTAAAGGTGCCAATGTCATTCTGTCTCCTGTAGACTTGGGAGGTGGAGGCCTGAGTGATCAGCATCAGAAGCAGCCAAGGGAAGAAGCCTTGCTGAGGGAAGAAGGTCCTGTTTTGACTACAAATCATGGAACCAAACAGACAAACAGTTTCAAAACATTTTCAGCAAGGCCATGGTGCCTGGAGTGAGAGCTTTGCCTCATTACCTGTGATATCAAAATTAACATCGCTGAATATGGTAATGAGCTAAAAGAGGTACATACTAAACACATGTGATTGTTCCTCAACTTTCCATCCAAATCATGCTAAACATGGCTTCAGGGAGGAGACAGAGAAGTTTGGGGTATAAAAGTCCCCAAGGAACGGGAGACAGAGCCTTCAGTTCTTGGAGTTCTTTAGTGCTTTTAGCCTTTTGCTCTTTTGTGTGAGACTTTTGCCCTTTAGAGCAGGTCTTCTAGCCTTTAGCCTTTCAAGTGTTTTCACTCTGCTTCTCAACTTAGAGAAAAATGCAGCAGAAAGAAAGAGACTGAAGACCCAGACAAGACAGGTGACAGGCTGTACTGCTCTTCCTCCACAAAGACAAGGGCATCTTCATAGTAAGAATTGTACTATTTTTGCTCTGTGGTGAAGAATCTTCAGGATAAGCATTGTGACCATTTTCATTAGATATTAGTGCTATGGCAGTAAGTGTGTTTTTCAATGACAATCTTGAACATGTTATCACTGCCACCTAAATAAATTACCTATTTTCTGAGCTTCTAAAATTGTGGCTAAGAAACTAGATTCTAATCCTAGATTTTGCAAAACTGTTTTCAGTGAAAGTTGTCAGGAGAGAACTTTGACAAGCAAATGTCAAGCTCTCACCCCTAACATGGCACCATTCCAAGGTAGAAAAATCATCACCAATGCACTACAGCTCCTCTAATTAATTGGAAACCTATTCCCGGAACAGTTGTGTGTGTTTCAGTCCAAAAGTTCATAGGTTGACACAAATAAACACATAAATAGTTGCCTATTTATTATTAAATTGATTTCTACTAAGTACTGTGCTCAGGTAAAAGCAACCTCCCCTCTCCAAAAGAGAAAAAAAAATCCATTTTGATGAGTAAGAACAATGTTTTTCTTTCTCTTTCTGGTGGAGTTTCTTCACAGTGTCTTCAGAAAAATACTGCCTATATGATTTTTTCACTGAAGCATTAATTCATAGTTGCACCTGATGATGTTTATACTTTATTAAGGAAAAAATCTGTAGTTGGATAAATTTGAAAGATATTGTTCAATTTGTAGTAAATATTCTGGTAGTCGTATTAAATATCTCAAGTGCCTGTATCTAATTAAAATACATAACAATTTGTTAAATATTTGTGGAAATAAAATAGGAAGGTAGGGCCAAAAATAAAGATGTTGATGAAATTTGTCCTCAAATAGTAACTGAAAATACAGAAATTTAAATAATTAAAACCAAAGATGTCCTTTAAATTTGAAACTCACTTCATATTCTTTCTTTAAATGTGGTTACTTCCTGTGGAACTAGAGGAAGAAATGTACATCCAGTTTTTGCTATTTTAAGCGCTATTTTTCTCTACACTAATGTTTCTACACCTTGCTTTATATCATCACAATTATATTTTAAAATTACCTGTATTTTCACTAGCAGAAATGAAAATAAATGTGCTTTTTCAGACTTACACAAAGGATTATCACTTTCCTGATTTTTCTTTTTCTTCAAATAGACAGGGCAGATGTGATTTAAATTTTAAAAACTATAATGTTATTGTAGAATCATAGAATCATAGAATGGTAGGGATTAGAAGGGACCTTTAGAGATCATCTGGTCAGACCTCCCTGCAGAAGCAGCTTCACCTAGATCAGGACACATGGGAACATGTCCTTACTTTTATGTGCCTACAGCAACTAAGCTAGACCCAAAACAGAAATAATTCTTTTTTCATATCTGAAGTAACTGTGCTTCCACAAACTCACTAACATTTGCATTGCACTAGATACAAAGTAATTCCCAAATGAGACACTTTAAACTATTACCTCTCTCTCCTATGAGATACTGGCTGAGAAACCAGTAGCTGATCATATAAAAACTTCTTTTTCTACTTTTACAGAAAACTTCTACTTTTATAGAATGATTTGATCATCAGGAATAGACGAAATCTTCAGCACAGGATGAATATTGCCCAGCTTTTAACAGTTAGAGGCAAAACTATCAAAGATTGGCACCAAATAGTGCATCTTTTAAACCAAGAAATTACCATGGTAGTCCATTTCCCTAAAGTCAAAGAAACAAGCAAGTTTTCAAGTAAGATTTTTGTACTGTACTTCCAACATATTGTACAGATCTCAGCTCAGGAGGAGGGAAGCTGACAAAGCCTGCGGTCTTCAAGTCTCTCTAGGCTGATAAGTGGCCCAGATTACATCTGGCTGAAATTTATTTGATTAGTTCATGTCTCAGTCCAACCTTTTCAGTTGAACACCCAGGTTCCTGAGCTCCATATTCAAGTTTGCAAATGCTGACATGCCCTATTTTTGACTTTGCCAGTTCCTCTCTGGCTAAACCTCAGGCTTTTAGATGTTTTTATGACACTTGAATCTTCCTACTAAGAGTTACAGGGACTGTAGAAAGTGTGTGAACCTCACTGTAAATCAAATGACAGTAGGACATACCAGCCACTGCAAAATGGTAAGTGAAAGCTGGTGAGTCAAGGACAATAATGAAAGATTCCTTAAGGTGTTGCCCTGTCATGTTAGTATGACACATCAGTTGTAGCATCTTTTGCTTGAATTACGCAATAAAATGATACTACATTTTTTACAGAACAGTCAGTATAAAGTAGTATGTGACCATCACATTATGACCACATATTTGAATCTTAATCTTTCACATGCTTTCACTGTAAGTACTCATATTTTGATAGTTCACGTGGAGACACTGGGGGTTGAAAATACCTTTGAGAACACTATACAACAGCATTTTGTATTGTTGAATTTCACAGTGTTTAGAATCAACCTTCAGTTGATTTCATATTGACAAGCATAGTAGTTAATTAAGAAGTCTGATTTAGCAGGCTTCTTTCAAAGTCTTCTAAGCAAGACTTTATACAGTTAGCATAGAAATATACGTTTCAGAGTCAGTTCTGCAGTATTGTCAGAAAGAAAGACCCATTGTTTTCACCAGCAATTGAAATGGCAGACTACATTTTCTGTGCATGATTTTCAGTCTTTTAATCAGTTAGTACATCCTATCTGTCCTCTTATTTTAATGTTCAAAATTTTTAAACATATTTGTAACTTTAAAAAGTATTATGAACTGATGCCATGACAGCTATTCCTAGAAAAGGAAAACATTGCTGGGAAATAAAATCCATTTAAAATTTAATGCATTCAGTATATTTGTGGTGCAAGAAGTATGCCTGAAACTTTTATTGGGATGAATCTTTACAGATCTCAACTTTGTCAAGCAGTTTGATAAGTTTCAAGCTGTAGTCATTGTGTGATGAAGTTACAGTTCCAGAATACTTAGACAAAATTAATGTAATTAGCCAAAATCTAACTAGATCATTGGCATGGGACAGTAAACAAGAGTGATCTTGTTCAATGAGTCATTTCCGGTGTGAGTAGACAGCATGTCTTAACTTATACAGAGATGAGATGGGAAAGGAAGCCACATCAACCATTCTGCAGGTTGTGATTAATCACTGTTTAAGACTAGCAAGGATTTTATATCAAGTATACTGTTGTACTTCTTTGCCTAATAAGCCAAAGAGCAATTTCTCATTGCTTGCAGGAATACTGGATTTTTTTTTCTACTTTTTCAGCATTTGAAGAGGATTATCAAGAGCATGTAGCCCTGTTATGCTACTGCAACAGACTTTGAATTGTCATTTCCTACAAAGCCATTGGCAGGACAGTGGTACCTCAGGTTTTATTACCAGCCATTCTCATGGTTCTCTAGTCCTCCGCAGAGAAGTTTTATATTTTTAAGGAAAGTTTACATAAATTAACACTTTAAATTATGTTTAGGGATATGATAAATAAACTAAAAACAATTAAAGAATATGATTTTCATAAGAGAGAAACTTGTTCTGATTCCTATGAACAGCCTTAGTGAGTGGACCAAGCTTCTTGGATTGTTTTGCTGTAGTAATACTGTGCTTTAATTAGGGATAAACTGTGTTCATACACAATTTTGATGATCTTGTCATATTTTGGCATGAACATAGGTATGTTAAAACTAGGAATGACTACTTCCCTGTTTTAAAGATACTACTCATGTAATCTTTTCCCCCCATATTTCTAGCTATTTCAGATAGATGCTGATTTGATTTCCAGCTTACACGCCAAAACATTTCACTTCATAATTGTTGTATCATCAATTTACAACTTAGCTTCCAGGTATCTTTCATATTAATGCTTTCACTTACGAAGAAATTAAATTTAGTTCTTACAGAATTTTCCAGTGGTGTATGATTTTTACAAATAGTTACTTGCCACTGTGTGCAATAATGCATTTGAGAGGTGCTTGTATGCCCAGAAAAGGTAATAGAGAGAAACAGAGCAGAAGAAGGGAGGAAGGTAGACAGAATTATTTATTTTTCTATTCCTATCACAGGAGTACTGAAATAATGGGTGTTGTGATAATGTCTATTTCTGGAATTATCCATATTTCTATTACAGACTTGAGTGGATTTTTTCTCAGTTGTTACTATTAAAGGTCACATTCTTCATGGAAAGAGTTCATAATATTTTTTTTTAAATTATAGAGGGTAGTTGAAATAAATTGTTTAGGTCAAATCACAGTCATTACTCTTTGCAGTTTCAGATGTAGGTCTAATAGTTTCTCATTCAAAAATGATCTTCTGCATAGGATCACAGCCACTCTATCAACAGATCATAGAATCATAGAATGGTAGGGGTTGGAAGGGACCTTTAGAGATCATCTAGTCCAACTCTCCTGCAGAAGCAGGTTCACCTAGATCAGGTCACATAGGAACATGTCCAGATGGGTCTTGAAGGCCTCCAAGGAAGGTCTCCACAACCCCTCTGGGCAGCCAGAACTTCATCCACTGCTCCATTACCCTCACAGTGAAACAGTTTTTTCTTACATTTAAGTGGAACTTTTTGTGTTCCAGCTTCATCCCATTACCCCTTGTCGTGTTGCTAGCTACTATAGAAAAAAGGGATGTCCCAACCTACTGACACCTATCCTTTACATATTTATAAATAAGAAGACTAAAATACTTTTTGATAGAAATTTTCAGGCTAAAGGGACAAAAATATAATTATTATTATATAAGAGAATTTTAAAGTTACTGGTTCTACTGCCTCCCAAAGTGAACAAACATCATTTATTATCTGGGCACAGAACAAAGCAGACTGAATCAAAATCATTTGAGACACATAATTTCCTTTGAGAAACTAGTCAAGTTCAGTTTCTGTGTAAAATGAATGAAGCAATGAAGAAAAAAATGTGGGCATGTTCTTCCATTTTAAAGAACAGAAGAACAAGATACATAGTCTTTGGAGTTCACTATAGTTGTTGACATATGTTGCAATCACCCTACAGACTTTGGAAGAAGTTAAGTCAGTGCAGAAGTCTTGTTAGTATATCAAAAGATACTCCCAAATTAGTAATAGTAATGATAATAGCAATCATCTGACACAGCTTTTTACTGAGAAGCCAATAACAACATCTGGATTGGTGCAATAAAATTTATTTTCTCTGGCCTGATCTCATCACAGCAGCTAAAGAAACAAAATCAATGAAGGCGGGGATGGGGGTTAAGGAATATCTAAACTACAAATAGGATTCCTGGAACGACTGAAACTGGATCCACTCACAACTGTTTACCTTCTCAACGGAAGCTCTCAACTTTACTACAGAGACGAACTGAACACAGGGCAACAGTTGAACTTTGTGCTATGAAGCTTTGTATAGTAATTCGAACTGATATTCGTTTCGACTTTCTTTATTATGCTAGATTAAATAGTTGATATATGAGCAACAAGACTTTCTCCTGCAAGCAGAGTTGGCACTAGGTGGCAGGAACTTCTGCAGCTGTCCCAAGGCTGACTGTATCCATTACTCAAGAGCCAATCAGATTGGCTTTACATCTCAGTGACGCAAGAGTGATTAACAACAGTAATGCTCTCAGGACTGGTTCTCTGATTAAAAAGTGGATGAGTTTCATTGGCTAATAAATTCATAAGAATTGATGATCCCACTCTGTATATCATAAAAATATTTAGACATGAAACCTGTGAATTTTTGTTATAGGGGAAAAATTATCCACTGAAGTTTTTTGTGAAATTTATCTGCTTAATCAAGCTTCTCTTTCATCTGATGTTAATTATTATTGTTTTTCATCTTGATAGCATTCAATTATATTGATTTGATTGATACTAAGATTTGGAAAATCATTCTTAATCACTAATTGCCAAACAAAGTGCAATCCAGAGGAAAGGAAGCTTATTAACTGCTTCTTTAATACTAAAAAAGATTGTGCTTGAATGTTAAAACTAAACAAACTACTCAGAAGGATTTTCCATAATTTTATCTATTAATCAATTGATCTGTTGATCAACCTATTGAACTACTTTTTAAACATACTGAATAATACCTTGTCCGTCCATAAGTCTATTACAAATGTTGCTGTCTTGTCCTGCCACAATGAATTAATTTGTTCCTAAATGTGTTTCACATTAACATTGTTCTTTTCTTGATTTTATTGAAAGTAGTACTGTGCCATTTTAACAGTTATGGGGCAATTCATTCTGTAAATTGTTAAAAGTATAGTCATAAGGGTAAAAAAATCTGAAATATGTGAAGAATGTAGTACAACTACAACATCAATAGAAAAGACATTCCCGTTCTGCAATATCTTTCCAAGCTGTCAATTTATCAGAAACTCTCTAAAAAAAGAACTTTCAGTTAGTAAGCCTGGAATAAATTCTTACTCAAAACCAAAATATCTGACCCAGCTCTTGGTGTTATTCATATGAAATGTTTCACTGACATAATAAAAAAAGACTAACATCTTCTTTCAAGTATTGTTGAATGCAAATACTGCAGGCCAAGCTCTTTCTTTTAAAAAAACTTGAGCAGTTGCAGAATAATAAAAACAGTTGAGGCATTTATACTAAGACATGAAAAGTGGGATGCCAAGGCGTTTCTAAACCACATTCCAAGCATTTCAAATGCCTTTTGATTGCTACCACAAATCCACCAATTGTTGTGAAAAGGGTATGTGTCATCAAGCTACAGGCAAGGTTTGAATCTGGCTCAGGATTTGTGGCATTGATGTTAAAACATCGCACAGTCACAGTTATGCAGCAACCATTCCCAGCCCCACATCACCACCCTTTTGTAGGAGCACGTCTGTGTCTCTGCTAATGGCATAAACTAACTCAGAAGATCAGGATGAATTCATGGACTACATATGCATTGCATTCTTCTCTCCCTGAAACACATTTATGATTTTAAACTACATTATACAACGAAACTTCATTTTGTCATCAGTGACTGTTTTCTGGGTTCTCTTAAAACTCAAATTCCCCTTAATATTTTCATATCTGTTCTTTTCTGTTTGACTGAGCATGGAGGTATACTGTTTCTCCATATTTTAAGATGCCGTTTTATGTCACTATAAGTATCAAAATAAGACTGAAGGTCATTTAAATTGAAAGCTTCCTATATAAATTGCTGACACACTCCCGACTACTAGTGGTGGTGACAGCAGGATTAATGGGGAGGATCCGTAGGTAAGATCTTTTAAATACATTTTTTCCCCAAATATATTTTCTTTCTCCATCTCAAAACATTTTTGGGAGGAAAGTATTAAATTTGTCTAGGGTTTTGGTCAGGCAGAATTCTATCCAGAAGACAATCCTCTATAACTATCTGCTGCACACATACATTGACTTAGTAACTATCATCCCTTTGATCTTCACTATACAGGATTAGAAGACCTGATACTTCCTTTATTCAATGGCCTCATTTCAGTTGGTCTGGAAAGTCTACCAATGCCTGTGTTTAGAAACACATACCGCTGGTCTGATACATTGTGAGTTCATCAAGACTGGTATATCCTTAGTTGTATTCAGAATTTCCTGGATCCAAATATACAGGAAATCAAATAAATCACAGTGTCTTGGTAATCATTGGAGATATGGCCCAGGAGAAAAACAGCAGAATGATATGGCATTTGCTGTTTTAGGAATAACATTGTCTTATATAGCAAAGCAGCAAAAGATCGTTAATATTTTTTTTCCAATGTGAGTAAAAAAAACAGGGAAACTGGGTGCCAGCTGTAGGCATTCATGTCTGGATAACAATTCTTCTATTATGCAAATATTGCTTTGTCCTGCAGAAAATTTTTCTCAACATTACATGACAGAGATGAGATTAGATCTCAGGCAGCTGATTCACTGTCCTCTCTACAGATATCACTTTGCTTTAACAAGTAATAGGAGAAATTCTTTAATTTAAAATGGTATTGGATGTACTTCAAATGATCCAGTGAGCGTTGATATTTATCTGCTCCTCTTTGATGAGATGTCTAGAGGAATTTCCTGCTTCTGCTGTGATCAAAAATATTGAGACATTATCCAGAATAGTTTCGTCACTTTTCACTTCTGATACTTCTTGTAAGAAGGATGAACAGTCTTTGAAAATCAGGGGAAATCCCTCATAAAAAGTTTCAGGAATTTTCTGAGCTTCCTGGAACTTCAAAATTGGCATTTGTAAGGTCTTGAGTCACGTCTCCTTTTTTTTTTCTGGCGTGTCATATCTTGCTTGTGTTTTTTTCACAAGTAATGAAAGAGCAGAGTAAGAACTTCAGAGAGTAGAAACAAAACGGATGTCTCATCACGAGCTTAGAAGTTCAACTTTAGTCTTTTAGTGGTCTCAGCTGACAAGATAGAACAAGTGTGTGCTATCAAGTAGAGAAAAGGAGATGGAAGCATAAGGAGACAGATCTATAATATATTAGTTTAACAATATGCCCACGTTCTTTGGGGATTTTTTTTTTCTCTTTTGAAGACATCTTTTCCAATTAAAAAAAATAGATTTCTTCTACAAAATGTACCATCATGGAATCTGAATGGCCAAGGAGCTTTTGTTGTCCAAAGAATACCTGACTTAGTACTAAATCATATGCACTTCAGTGAGGTCAGAAACATAATGTGACATCATTTTCATTCTTTCAAAAACATTGTTTTTAAATTAGTCTTATTTTTATTATCATTTATTGAAAAATTACATACTAGAATTAATAGACTCTACCTGATGTATCCATTACTGTTAGGACAAGGTCCAGAATTTTATTGAAAATATTTGTATTTCTGTTCTCAAATTCTTTGTAGGAAGTTTGAAAACTGAAGCAGATGAAAACTGCTATTGAATGTTTCAATACATACAAGCAATTAATAAGTGAAGAAAAATTCAATGAAAACTGGAATCTGATTTCTCATCCAGGTACTGTAAATGTTATCTATATGACAGAAACAGGAAGAAGGAAGGAATGTTAACTAGAGAAAACAAAAGAAATCTAGGGAGCATATAATGTTTTAAAATCTCCTTTTGTAGGCAAGGTGAACAAAGATACCATGACAGATGACTGGGACTATGTAATACATGGAGGAAAAGAGGGAAACAAAAAAAGCCAAATACTATTTTTCTGAATTAACATGTTATCAGCCTAATTGGAATTTCAAAACTCCTAATATTTTTCCTCATTGAGGAGTTCACATTCAATGAGTTTCTGTGGCTGGAAAGAATAGTAAATTTGAACAAAGGAAAGAAAACTAGATCTCAGAATGAAATAGACTGGAAAGAACAGGACAGAGTGGTCAGATTCAAAATACCTTGGTCAAGGAATGGAAGCCAAGAGGATGATTTCACTAAACCTTTTGTTTCGAGCACACATTCTTACAGGGAATGACCATGTACTGTTGTTGTCACAGACTGATTCATAAGCTGAAAATTAGATTCACAAATTTAAGTATTTCAGCCATACAAAAGGTGAAAGTGACAGTCAATATTTTGTCACCAAGTAGATTTTTTTTTTCTGTAATAAAATGCTTTGGGGTTTGGCGTGTATGTGTTTTATTTTTTCTAATCTGCAATATTAACTCTTTCAAAGCTTATCTAAATTAAACTACACATTTTCAAAAGATTATAAAATAAGGTTAAGAAACATCAAAATTAAGATTTTATGAGCAATCTGAATTAATGTCTTTTATGTGCTTGCACATGTTGACAGTCTTTAATTATATCACAGTCATTATTTTTCAGTCCCATTCCATGTACAGGATAGCTAAGGAGGTGAATTGAGGGTGAAGAGTGAGTTTGCTAAATAAAACACAATGTGAGTGTAATACCTGGGACTGTCTTCAATTAAATTAGGAGAATCCTAGAGACTCCAGGCTTCCAACAAACCTGATGCTGTAAAAGCCTCTAACAGATAATGACCTTTCCATTTTTCAGGTACTCATTGTAATATCCGTGTGACAGATTTGAAGAAATGCTGACAAGCGTTTAGCAATGCTAATTTTCTGAAAAAATAAACACTAGACTATTTAATAAGACACCCTAAATCAGTAAAAATATTTGACCCTTATTTAACCTTGTGATATGCAGACCAATGAATTTATGCAATAGAAATTATATAATTTGCTTCCCTTTGTTGAAACTTTTCCAAAATAAATTATTCAATTTGTGAAGTATTCATATATTATAATGATAAATGTAATTGAAAACACATGAGAAACATCATACTCTGCCTTTGAAGCAATGTTTGGATAATGTGCATGACGTAGGATATAGAGCCACTCACTAAACAATAAAAGAAAATGTGAAATAACTTCTCATTTAGAAAAAATAATATATTCTTTACACTTATTGAGGTAGAGCCCCCATGAGAGGAAAAATTTATATGATCATGTAATTGAAAACTGTTAAAAGCATTTCTTTAATGTACCAGAAAACATATTAAGATTTCAGTCTTAATCCTCCATTTTTCTCAACACTTGATTGCCTCTCTCTTAACAGTATTTTTGCTTTTTAATTCTTTTTATGTGTGATTTTGCAATTTAGTCAAATAAATTTTTCCACCACTTTTAAATGTAAATTTTGCACCTGTTAAATGCTTTTTTATGTCCCCAGTATCACAATTTATATTGACAAAAATAGCTATGTCAATATGACTTGTCAATATGTTTTCCTGCTTGATCACTCTCAGATTATTGTAATCTTCTGTTTGTGACATCCAAATAATTCACATTGCTTAAGACTGCAAAGTCTTTAGAGGATTATGGCTTTTTAGCTTACACAAGCCAGGGTCAGTAAAGGAGAAAAAATGAGATGAACTATAGAGTAGTAATTAATACACTATTGAAGTTTCTTTGCATGGAGGAAAAGTTTGGATGCATGGTGGCTGTCTTGATACAATAAGGGTATCACAGACATTTACTTACAAAGCGGTTGTTTCAGACTTCTTGGTCAGTGTCTGAAGGGGTATATTCTTTCCATCTGAAAAAAAATCAGTTTATTTGGAAGCAGATTGATCCAGTAATTCAACATTTTATGTGGTTCAAAACTGTCTGATGTTCTGCAGAGCCTTCCCAGTAAAATCATAGAATCATAGAATGGTAGGTTTGGCAGGGACCTTTAGAATGCTTGGTAATCCTGTCTTGGAAAATTTATCTTGACTGGGCATAAGTAAGGAAGTCATAGACAGCCACTGTGTGAGTCCTCTTCAAACCAACCACATGAAATGTAAGTTTAAAAGGTAAAGGGAAAAATTAAAGTCAGTACTTTGACATAATTAGTAAGCTGAAAGAGCTGGAATGAGAAGGACATTTAGACTTTCCTGCAAAAGGTCAGGGTCAGAGTGAGAACTAGGTCACAAAATATGATGCTAAGCCAGCTGCATATCCCTTAGCCAGATCATTCATTCCATCTAAGCCCTTTAAGAGATATTTACAAGCTTAGTATGAGGAAATATCCACTGATAGGATTTCTACCAATGAGGCAGATTCAACAAGTAGACTATTCTTAACTTGAAAGAATTTTCATTGAAAGACAGCTGTTTGTCAACCACAGGCCTAATAACTTAAGCTTCTCCTCATATATGTCAGCCAAGTCTCATACTGGTGTAGGATATCAGCAAAGTAGAATAACAAGTAGCCATTTCTCAGATGCGCAGGAAGGTCGGGAGCCAACACTGTGCATTTGTAATTCTAATGATCACTAAAGATCAGAGTGCTGTGCACATTGCATGCCTTTACCTTTGCAACTTATAGCAAGCTAATCAGATAGCACTTTTAAAGTTCAAAGATGGAAATATTTCCTGCAGATAACACTTTTTATAGCTATTCTCATAGAAAAACAATGCAAACCCTGGAATGCCTCCAGCTCAGAGGAATGTGAATGACTTACAAAGATATCTCCAGCAATTATGATGACTATCATAAAAACATTAGAGGCATTGTGATAAGCTATATATTGAGAAAAGTGACTACAGCAGCAATTAAAATCCACTCATGACAAAAAAAAACAAGGACTGAGCTGTGTCATCCTCCGGAAATGGAGAAAGGTTTGACAAGTAGTTTCCTATTTAATTTTGAACCTCTTTGCTTCTATTTAATGGTGGTTGTGTGGAGAGCAGCTCTGCAGAGAGAGATCTGGGAATCCTGATTGATAATAAACTGAACATGAGCCAGCAATGTGCCCTCATGGCCAAGAAGGTCAATGGCATCCCGGGATGCATCAAGAAGAGTGTGACCAGCAGGTCAAGGGAGGTTCTTCTCCCCCTCTTCTGTGCCCTGAAAAGACCTCCACTGGAGTCCTGTGTCCAGTTCTGTTCTCCTCAGCTCAAGAGGGACAGAGAGCCCAGCACAGGGCCACCAAGATGATCAGGGGACTGGAACATCTTTCATATGAGAACAGGCTGCGGAAACTGGGGCTGTTTAGTCTGGAGAAGAGGAGACTGAGCGATCTTATTAATATTTACAAATATCTAAATGGTGGGTGTCAGGAGGCTGGGACATCTCTTTTTTCTATTGTAGCTATAAGCAGGAGAAGGGGTAATGGGATGAAGCTGGAACACAAAAAGTTCCACTTAAATATAAGAAAAAACTATTTCACAGTGAGGGAGCAGTGGCACAGGCTGCCCAGGGAGGATGTGGTGTCTCCTTCCTTTGAGGATTTCAAGACCCATCTGGACCTGTTCCTATGCGACCTGATCTAGGTTGACGTGCTTCTGCAGAGGAGTTGGACTAGATGATCTCTAAAGTTCCCTTCCAACCCCTACCATTCTATGATTCTATGATTCTGTGATGTAAGGCAGCCCAGGACATGTAAACTAGCAGATTATACTCAACACTGACAGACTCTTCAGATAACCCAATTGTAGCCTGAGGATTACATCAGGTATCCTTTCCAAATGTTATCCACCTATTCCTCGAACAAACAAGCCATATTGCAAGTTACATTTTAAGTACCATCAGAACAAAAAAATATATAGCTGTGTGTTTGTGACATGTTCTGTATTCACATTGTGAGTGCTACTACAGTATCAAAAATAATCAAGTTATTTTTCCCCCAGTTGTTTCCAATATTTGTTGTTTTTCCAGTTCCAAACTTAATGTTTAGAGAAAATTAAATACCTTTGAATTCAATAAGCCAGGTTTGGCTTCTCCTCTGGTCTACATCACATAAAAAAGCTGATGCAAGATATATGTTTGAAAAAATGTGAGCAGTAACAATAGTCTGTTACATAACTTAGAGAGAAAAACTATACCATTATGTTTTAATAGCTTTCAAAAGAATTCCATGTAATTCAACATTATCTCAATGCTATTTAAAAGATATTGATGCCAGTAAGAGCTATCTCAAAGCCATTAAACTACTGATAGCAAGGAAGTTTCCAGAGGGCACTTGAGGCTGTTAAAGGAAGCAAGTTTCGTTTGTACATTCCATATAGTTTTGCAGAACTGTTAAAAACCTACTGAGGCCGCTTTGACAATATTACTCAAACACTTCATAGCTCTAAGCATTCAAACTGTGCACTAGCTCAGGGGTTTTCAGTATATTGCAAAAGAGCAATCACACACACAGAAGTATTATGATTATTAGTCATCATCAGTTATATGTGTATCTACAAGTGTGGTTAAAAGCAAAAATGATATTATAATTCCTCACACTGGGAATACTCCAGAAGGGAAAGATTTAATGTTGATTTCTCCCTTAAGGATCCATATTACCAAACACACTGTAAACCAGCTGTATGTATGTAGACTTTTTTTTTCTGTTGTTTCTCAGACCATATTCTGCACTCCCATTCTACTCACAGTACTTCTAGAACACACAGGAAATTATTTAAAACTGGTAATGGATCTACTCCTGAAAGGAATCCCTGTGTACAGCTTTAACATTGTTCATACTGCTTCCACTGAAATCATGAAACTACACAAGAATGAGACAGAGACAGGTATCTTTGCATGAAAGAAGTTTTTCATTCAATAAACGTTTCCCACAAATAACAAATACAGTTATGTTTGCCAACAGATATTTCCTCGCTCCCTGTTTATGGTTCTGAGGAAGTGTTTTTGTTTAAATAAGACAATAAATGATCATATTTTGATGTTCTAAGAAAGGTCAGCAGAAGTAAAAATCAAGGTTGTGAAAAACCTTGGTTAAAACATTTCCTATATGTCTTTTGGCATACAAGTGTGAGGGAATATCAAGGTAACCTCTTCAATGTTAAGTCACTGTTATTCAGAAAGCATAACTCTCCCTCTTCATAAGAAACAACACATTTTTTTCAAATTATTTGTCAAAGGTTTTGATTACGCCTTTAATCTTTACCAATTTGAGCCCCTGTTCTGTAGATTTTATCTTGGAAACAGACTTCTCCACTTTTTGGCTCTGCATGGTTCTCCCATCCTTGACTTGCTGTCTTTGTGGTGCTTACTTTTCAAGGGCAACATTTCAGTACATTTTTCTCCTGTCCAGGATGTATTGTAATGTCTCTGCCTCCTTCTTTCCCCAGGAACAGAGCTGACAGCTCATGGAGTGACAAGCTTTGATAGACAAGCAGGAACAAGTAACTTTCCAATAGAAGGACAGGGAAGTTAAGTTTGACATAGCTTTTGACTAAATTTTGCCTGAATTCAGAACTGAGTCATTGATATGGAGCACCAGTGTTTACATTCTAATCCTTCTAATCCTTACAATGTGCAAATGTGGAACCCTTTTTTTCCTGTAAATCTTAAATTTGCAAGTTCTTACACTGTTTAATCAAGTAAATTATGCGCTTGGGTAAGCAAAATGACATAGGGTGTCCTTAAGTAAATAATCAATAGACTCTAAGGAGCAAATTTTAAAGATCATGTATCACTTGTTCATTGATCATTAGCAGTCAAGCTATTTTCCAAAAGAATTTGAAAATAATGCCACATAACTACGTTGAGAATTTCATAATCTGTTGATAGAGCACTGGTAGATATTTTTTTCCAGTGATTAAAATGTTTTGATGTTCTTATTAACAAAACAGACATATTCCAATTAAGGCTGCCTAATTACCTTATTTCAAAATACAGATTAGAGTTTACTTATATTATAAACTGTGCATAGTATGCATTATACATTACCACTGTAAGAAACAAGGAAGTACACTGTATTCAAGGCTAAGCCACTTCTAGATTAATTTTATGCAACAATCCTAGCAGACACTTTGAGTTTTAGGCTATATCAATATCAAGTTACATCAGTATACTATTATATTTACATAATAGACAAGCTATTAAGCTATACTGGACAATGAATATCTTCTGTTCTTATCCTTGTCCAGTTAGTCTTGTCTAATGAGCCCTAAATTAATGAACAAATACAGCTCTCTTCAGCACAGTTCTGAGTAATCCCATTGAGAACAAAATTTGCATGCTTGACAGGCACTGAGGTGAAACACTGTAGAAAATAAGACTGAACATTCATTCAGCAGAAATCATTTGCATACATCTGTATCAGGAAAACATGGATACTTTTTTTTTTTGAGTGGTGTAACAGGTTACTCTCAAGAATAAATATGAAATATTGGCAAAGAAACACATTTTGTAGAAAATCTACAACCTGCCCAGCTAGATGTCAATCAATTAATGGTATAAAGAGCAGACCATGTGTTGCAATTTAGAAGCATATAATCTGCTATCCTATACTCAACCAATGCATTTTATTTTTACTAATTAATTTATATTTTTGCTGACACAAAGTCAATACAGCAAACTGCATTGTTGCTAAATAATCAAATAGGATTCTTCATCAAGAATTTTCTCAGCACATCTGTACTTTCTTAGTTTCTCCAGTTGTAGAAAGCAAGGATTTCTCCCAGCTGTCAATAAGTGCTGTCTCACTTATTTCAAAGAGAAACTCATCCATATTGTAATTATGCATAAGAGGGTTATTCAGAGGACATTCTGTATTTTTATGTTTAGCTTATTGCTGTGAAAGGATTGGAAGTGAGTGAGAAAAAGTAAGAGTGTGAAATTCTGTCTACTATCCTCAAAGTATTACTGCCTGTTTATATAGTGACATTCTGTGATGTACAATTATACCGTGCTTCATAGTAATGCTAAGTCAGTCTGGCCTTCAATTTTCAACTACCATCTACTACGCTTCAATGAGAAAGGCAGAGTAGTGTGACTACATGGTTATTACTGAACACTAGCATTGAAATAATTATATCTGTTAAAGACAATATGTTCCAAATTTACATAGATATAATATTGCTAATAGAACTACCTGTCTAAGTATTCTAGCACCCATGATGACTTTTATTTCTGACTTAGTAAATACTTACTTTTGACTCTTTTCTTTCCCTGAAGAAAAAAATTTGGATGTGTGTATATAGATAGCTTAGAAGTTACTATTAATTTTGACTGTCCATTTGCTGCTAAGCATCTACCTTTCCTCATCTCAGGTTGAGAGGAATTCTATAAAATCTGAGGAAAGGATGTTCAGACTAATGTGTGCCTGTGATGTTAGAGGCTGCAGGCAAGATGGAGTTTGCTTCTTTGCCTATATATGTACTCTCTGGAGTGTATGCTGAGATGCCTGAAGGTTTGTGAGACATTCACATTTTGTTAACAGTTATGACAAAGGACCTACAGGTGACTCGTGATTTTTGGTAGTGAGAGCTGTAGGCCAGGCAAGATTCCATACTTGTATCAGTTTCATACATTTCTATTGTCTTTAAAGAAAGTCTAGACTATAATGATACTATAAGGTCTGTAAAATAGACATATACATTTAAATACCTTAATCTGTGAACTGAATCCTGTACTATAGTCTCCAGAAGGATTTGAGTGCATTGTGTATTCTAGGTCTTATCTGGAAGCCTCCAGTGGACTTTCTGGAATTCCTGGAGTGTCTCAGAGAGCTCCTGCTGTCTCTGTAAGCAAATTAATCAAATTCCAGATGTCTAAAGTCAAGTGAGGTAGATCCCTTCCTCATCCTCTAAAATACATCAGAAATGTTTACTTGGAACTTGTCCTCATACTTTGGTATTAGTGAGGAGTCAAGCATTTTAATAAATAAATTTTATACAATCAAATCAATTAATATCTAAACAATAGGGAAAAACTAGTCTAAAACTTCCAGGATACCAAGCAAAACTTAAATTCTAATTCCAGCTTTGGATGTATCTTTTAGTGACTCTTTTGCCCAATAGAATTAGCTCATTTAATAGAGATTTGAATAAACATCTGATTTTTTACATCTTTATGATTTTAATTGAATTTGAAAAGTATCAATTTAAAATATGTTTGGATGTCTTGTAAGAAGATATATCTGTCCTAAATTGCTGCGCATTCTACCTTAGAGTGTGAATAATATTGTGCAACTTCGAAATAAAGACAGTCTTTTTGATGCAAGAACACCTTTTTGAAGACTTGTTCAGTGATTCAAGTGAACTTTCCTAAGAGAAATATTCTGTTAAAAAGTCCCGAGCTTTAAGGAATTATTGTGTTCCTTGAAAACTGTCATCAATATTTGAATGATGTACCTGAATTAGATGACTTAGAAGCAAATATGTAAAGTGATTCCTTTCCTTGTTTTCTATAGAGGGGAAAAAAAAGGCTTTCTAAAGAGATTTTATAAAAAAATACACATCCAGGGTAGCCTACAGAGTATTGCCTACTGGAAAGCATCCATGTCAAGAACAATAATTTAAAATTGCTCTACAGAACAGTATTTGAATAATTACATTTGTAATTTAATTACACAGCACGTTGTTTCATAGGTCTCATGTTTTACAGAGTTGTGGTGTGATTTCTTTCTCTGTCAGGTAGGTGCATCTCAATATAAAATGGAAAACTAACTTGGTCAAGCTTTTTAGTGGCTTATGGTAGACCTAATTATCTCAAAACCAAACCTAATCTCTATTAACTACTTTATAGAGTAGTAATTTATTGAAAGAAGCTGTTATATTCCAGCTTGCCAGAAATAATAAAGTTATAATCGTCAGATTAACATTAGTCTGACAATATTAAAGTTATTGAATAAATTGAGAAAAAAACCCCTAAACCATTATCTAACTTATATAGTGGTGTTTTTACAAATAAGATTCCTCTGAAAATTGAATCAAGGAAACTTTCAAATATGACAGCAAATTTTAAAAGTACATTCTGAGACACTGGAAACACCTAGGCATGTGACTCCACACATGTGAGTAGCCCTACCGGTACCTTCAGGGTCAGATTCTACCCTCTCATGACCATGTTTCAGAGCTGTACCAGCATACCTCTCTGTGTAGATGTGATTACAAACTGTTTTCTAATCAAAATTCCCAGTGCTCACTGTGACAGAATTCATTATTCATTACTTAAAATGTTCTTATATGTGCCTGACTTTCTTCTACATCCATTGTAGCTATTTCATCCATTTTCACATATTACTATATAGATGAACATTTCTGAAAGTTATTTTAGATCTTAAACTTATTACTGAATCCCTAGATTAGATATTTTATTGGCACTACACAGTTTATTTTCAATAACATGGATTATAATGAGAATGTTGTTGTACTAACTATAAGGTATAAATGTTGGCTGAAGATTCCCTTTAGATAGGAGACTATTGAATCATAGAATGACAGAATTGTTATGGTTGGAAAAGACCTTTAAAATCATCAAGTCCAGACACAAACATCACACCGATCCATTGTTAAACTAAATCAAACCCCAACTCCCTCAGTCGCTCCTCATAAGACTTGTTCTCTAAAAAAACTATAGGGCTTTAGATATCTGAATTAAAACTTTTGAAATGAAAAAGCTTGGAATGGATGTATATCATGAAATCATAAAGGAAAACAGAATGATGTTTGTGTTTACATTGTGCCACATACACATATTGTGTGCCTCTTGCTGTGTGCCCTCTATCATTTTTTTTTTAATCGAGACTTTAAATTTGTTCTTACTTCAACATTACCTGACAGGTGAGCTTCTAAGCAGGAATAACAAAAATATATACACACTAAGAGAGAAGCAAAATAATATTTGTTGATCTTCACTTGTTTTTCTTTAGATGTCATTGAAAAATATAGAAATAAATGTATTATTATTGTTATTTTAATTGTAAACTCAGATAGCTCACTATTAAATAAACCCAAAGTAAAAACAACTTCTCATGAAACAAATCTTTGTCTCCTCACTTTGGCAAGTCTCTCTCAACTCCCTTTTGTCATTTGCCAAAAGCTTTTTTCTCTTACAAAATCATATGACAAGTCAGGAGAGTTTTATTTTCTAAATAAAGATATTATTTTTCCTGATCATGTCCCTTAAGATCTCTATATTTTATGTAAAATACAGGAGAAAAAAGAATTCAGTTGCCAGCTCAGTGTTAAACTTTCTGGACCCAGCATATGCTAGGGATGTGTTTGATCTTTCTCAAATTCGTAAATCATATTTATGTGATTGTGAATATTCAAACTATTCTGAACTGACTTGAATGTAGGATGATTGTAGCACTAAGCCAGTTGTCTCTGCAAAGAGGCAATTCTTAGTAGTTGTAATATAGCACTGCAGAACTAGCCTCCAGTTATGACAGGTGCTGTGATGAACTGCTAACATGCAATGGTAACATAAAGGCTAGCACACAGCTCCAAGCTCACACATATATGTGACATATAGATACAAGTTTAATTCTTCAGTGAGATAGAAACATGAATTTAGGTACTCATTTGATTAAATCTCCACAAGTAATCAACAGAAACGGAGACATTGCTCCAGAGAATCTTAGGTAGAGTATCCACTGCATATTGTAGGGAAGCCTAGGCACATAATCTCCTACCGTAGATACCTGAAGTGAGGTGCCACCTTTACTTCCCATAGACCACATAAAATGCAGCATATAACCCTTTGCTTATTATTCCTCACTGCAAATTTAGCCCTAATGGTCACTGCAAAATGATGAAGAGCATGAATGTGTTGCCCTCCCCTATGCCCCTTGTGGGCTTAGATGTGAAAGGTCTGAGAGTTATTGTCCTCATAGCTCAAAGCAAAAAGATGTAAGAAAGATTTCTTGACTAACTTTACTAAGCAGGCAGATGAATCTTGCAAAGATCTTGCTACGGACAAAGGCAATCAAGGACATCATGATCCATACTGAAACACACAATATAGTGATACTAGAAAAGATGTAGAGATTTTAAAACTCAACCTTCTAATGAAAGCCCATGTAACATATGTATGTTCAGAGACTTATTTTTCCAATGACATCTGTTCCGTTTAGCACTCTTGTCTCCATGTGTAGACCACAGATGGACTGGCAGGCAACTAAACATCATCTACACACAGAGGATTTATGTTTGATATATTATAATAATATATAAGGATGATACACACATTTCTGGAAAATATCAATCACCAGCAAAGCTGGTGCTTTAGCATATCTCAACCAGTTCTCTCCCTTTCAGGGAGAAGACTAGTAGGATTTTTCAGGAGGAAGACTAGCAGGATTTTGATAGATGTGCTGAAAGGAAGAACAACTAAAATCATTGGACCAGAACTGAAAAGAACAGACTTCCTGTGTGATTTTGACCATGATGCTCATTAAATCTCATGAATCCATCAGCAAAATGTGGTAAAATGTCTTGCGCAGCAAAGTTGTAAGGAACAGCAGCATGAGATTGTGAAGATGACTCCAGCTGACTCAAGGGATATTCCAGACCACATGATGTCAAGCTCTGCAAGTAAATCAGGGGGAGAAAGAAGAAAGGGGAGAACATTAGAGTTGAGGTATTTTGTTTTCCCAAGTAACCGTTACATGTGATGGAACCCTGCTTTCCTGGACATAGCTGAACACCTGCTGGTTGATGGGAAACAGGGAATACATTCCTTGTTCCTATTTCTTGTGTGTGCAGCTTTTGCTTTAGCTATTAAACTCTCTTTAATAAGCAAAACACATGATTTTTCTCACTTTTACTCTTCTGATTCTCTCCCCTATTCCCCTGTAGAGGAGTGAACAAGTGGCTGCGTGGGGCTTAGTTGCCAGCTGGGGTTAAACCATGACACCAGTTTAGTCCATTTCCCACCCATTTAACTCTGAGACCACAGGCTTTTCCAACAGAAATTATTCAATTTTTTTTCACAGCCCTTTCAGTGAGCTGCTGCCAAGTGTTTTTCCTTGCTCATCTCCATAATTCATAAAAAGTTAGCTTTCCAAATACAGTCAGGAGTATTATATTAATCCGTGCAGTTTTTACAAATTTGACCTATGTTACAGTGTAGCTTCTTAAAAACACCTCGTCTCTGTCTGGCTAGTCTGATGTAGATGAAACCTTTCCCAATTCCTGCTTTTGCATGAATGAATGCTTCCATATAGACATAATCCATGCTCTATTACCTCATCGCAATACCATCTGAACACCTCATACTCACTAATGAACCTTATCATCACAATAGTACCATTTATAAAGATGCAACACTGACATACAATAAAAGATTAGTCCAAAGTCATCATGGGAATGTCTGTGCTATAAACTGCAGCACAGAATAGAAATACTCAGGGTAGTCCTACTATTCTCAGCAGGATAAACATCCTGCATAACTTGCCTCTGGTCTTCTCCATATTGTTTTAGATATTTAAGTGGGCTACTTTGGTTGCCTCTAGATTTTCTTCAAACTTATTGTTAGATTCATTTTAACATAGAGTTATTAAAAAATAGCTGCTGCAGAAAAGCCACTCAATAATTTTGTTTGTTGCAATATTTGTTCTGGACCAAAATAAGCTAACTTACTTCAAAACAGGTCAAAATTATTTTTAAAATCCAGCTTATTAAACAAGTACATATAATTATTTGAAAGACTGTAAAAAAGGCAAACATTAAAATAAACAAATTTTAATAAAGGGAAAAAAGCACCTGCAAATCCTGAAAGATATGGTGTCTCACCTCCTTTTAAACTATACTTACTCCACATTCTTTAAAGGTGTATGTGATCTTTATGCGTGAAGTAGTTATCATGTAGAGTCTGAACACTGATAAAAGCTAACAGCTTGAGGCTATACATATCTCTGCTTCTAATAGAATTTCAAATTTCTGAGTAAAAATAAAAATATCTAGAGGAAAGATTCAGGACACGTGGGATTAAATTCTTGAGATGAAAAAGTAAAAATCTGTTTTCCCTCTAAAGCAACAAAACAGGATAGCTGTTGGATGCTGTGACAATCAGATATACTCTTCTCAGCCTATGATGAACTGGATAACAACTCTTAGTCTTTTCAGAATTTTGACACTTTCCATACACCTGTCTCTGATATTTCTTCCAAATCTAATTAAAATATATCCATCAATCATAAAGATTTTTCAGAATACAATATCTTGGATTCTATTACAGAAGAGATAGCATTGTTCTAGGAATCTAAATTTGATTCTCACAAATGTCTTTTAGCACATCAGTTTGACATGAATTGCAAAACCAGGCACTATTTTCCAAAGTTCAAATTCACATTTTCCATAATGTACAACTTTAGTGTTTACTGTTCAGCTCTAGAAAGATATTTCCAAAGACTTGAGGAGCTGTGCTTGAAATGGAAGAAGTGATTTGGGATATGTTGTCTAGCTTTAATTAACACTACAGAATAAGTTTCCTTCTCTTTCTTGTTATCTTCTTCCCTATTTTTTGTATTATTGTTGCTTCCCGTTTACTTCTTCCAATGAACAAGTTTCATAATTTTAAATTCCAAAAAGATTTCAGATAGGAGATGGAGTTGCTCAAAACCTCTAAAAATTCAGCACTTGGTACCTTGGATTGGAAAGCTTGTTGGAAAGTTTAGCCTTCACTTCCTTTTCCTCCATTTTAAGTCAGAAGTGAAATATATATGGGGCTAAATCTTCAGTAGGGTTAATGTCATGTTGTAAAAGTAGAGCAGAAGAAGATTTTATGGTTGAGAGAGATGTGACTCACTCACTGCACACCATTATCTGATATTTGGAAAGACTGAGAATTTCAGTATTGTCTCTCCATGATGTCTACTGTCTGCATCATGGTACTGTCAGTTTGAAATCAGGATAGACATCAAAATCTTTTGCAATTTTTGGATGAAAGAGCTTATAACACTTCTTCCTCTTCACACTGCACCCTGATTCTAAACAAACTTAAGAAGGCAACTAAAGGGAAAAAAACCCCTCACCTTGCAATCAAGTTGTTTATCTTCTATCTGTCTCAGTGGAAAGAAATGTGTACATTAAATGTGCATGCATTTATGCATATTATATAAATACACACACATATTAAGTAGCATCTTCTTTCCTCATTAACACTTATGTGTTTTGGCAGGCACTACAAAACAAACAGGTGGTCTGTTATGAACTGATTATGTTGTCAAAGTCTGAAGAGCTGAGGAAAAAAGTCATGGCTTATATTCACAGCCAAACTCAGTGTAATTGTTATTGGCACTTATTGAGATGAAACCTGTCAGGGATAGAAAGAAAGATATGTCACTGTGTCTGGCCAAACACAGGAGAGAACAGAAATGTTTATAACTCGTTTGTATTTAAAGTTCTTCCTGGTGGAAAGCCCATCTCCTTATTCTTCCAGGTTTATTTGTAAGACATTCATACTTTATGAATTTTAATAGAACCGAGTAATATATAATACAATAATATATGGATATTTGATGGAAAATCATAACTGCCAATCTTCATATGTTGTGTCCGGATACTCTCTCTAGTTCTCTACTCTCCTAATATTAAATCCCAGATGCTTCAAGGAAAGATGTGATCCCAGAAACATGTTTACTGGAATACTTCTGTACATAAGGGGAAAATTCCTCCCTAATTCCACTTGTTCAAGCTATATCCTGGAACATCTAGATAAGTAGTACCTGCAACACTGTCACCTCAGCCACTTATTTTTCATTTCTCATTATGATACATTTAAATGCATTTTTTCTAAGAATTGAAGTCTCTTCACAGTAACTTATCACAGACTTGATAATTATATGATGAGTAAAAAAATGACTTCTTTTATAATAGTTCTTAATTTCATTTAGCACACAAAGATTTACTCTTTCTTGAGACTTCACACCACAGTGCAGTGAGTGTGCCAACTACTAACATCTCTGGCGACAGCATATCACAGTCTGTGAACAGCCTTGGTCGTGCCAGTGAAAAGGAGGGGACAGAATGGAGTCAGTACTTGGAAAAAAATGATTCACATTTTCTCAGCATGGTAAATGATGAATCGCAACCAATAGCCTGGGAAAAATAAACTGCAAAGATTTGAGACTGAATGTCATTTACCTGTTATCCCTTGCAGTGGGCAGGCCTCAGGATTGAAGCTGACGTCTATACTTATACAGCTTACACATCTATATCTCCCAGAAAATACTAATAATGGACTCTTTCTAACTCATCTATTGGGGAGTTCTAAACATATTCCTTCACGTGTCATGATGCCACAGGGCAGTCCAGAGTGCTTTTTTTCACCCTTTCAATAAATTAACATGTTCTTATTCACAGAGTATCAGGATCATGGTTGGAGCTTGACTTTTCCTTTCCATACAGTGCAGAGATTTGTCAAGAAATTAAAAGCTGCATATTTTCTCTTTGGATTCCATATTGAAATTTTTTAACATATGTTTATGTCTAGCATAATTAGTGTTAGTCTGCAAAACAGCATGATGAGTGCTAAATTGCCAAGAATGCCTCCTTCAGTTACCTATGTACACATGTAGCTCCCATGTTCAAGCAAGCCCTCTAGGAAGCCAAGACAAACATCTCAGATAATCCATTGTTTCAGTTAAAATTTCATATATCTAAATACCACCAAAGACGAATGTTTCAATCTTTGTGGATGGGACCACGCATTCATAGGGACAGACCTTGCTACTAATTTCCTGACAGAAAGGTACCACGGTGATACATATATAAGAAATCTTCTAAAGTAGAATCAAAAATGCTGTTACATAAATGTTTTCATGTCATTTATATATCATATTAGTATATTGGTACATTGGAAAGTAAATTGCAAAAAATTTTTTAGATTATGCTGATACTGAGGTATTAAACATTTAATTTCATTAAAGATGTTATTCTTTATATTCACCCTTCTTTTTGTTCCCTCTTAGAAAAAGTCTGAAAAAAAAATAGAGATATAACATGTCTGGTGGACTACAATTGTGTCTGACATTTAAGTAAATGAGAGGTGCAAAGCAGGTAAAACTGGTGCTGCAAATGTTGGAAAACCTATTGTTATATTTTATTTACAGAAAACTTATGTTTGGGTATGTTTGAAATTCATAGCCTTTCAAGGAAAGAAAAAGACCTCCACAAATTTACATTAATTACATCCAGATTACATTTCTGCCTTGCTTGTTTGGCTGGCTTTTCTTGTATGTGATGATGCAGGTGAATCTGGTGGCTAATGCTGTTTTTGTTCTTCCATTCAGCCAAGAGCTTTCCCAGACTTTGGTCCTGTCCATCTCTTCCACTAAGAAACCTGTAAAAGAGTTGGGAGAAAGGAAGAACATCAGAAGGTCAAATGATGAGCAGTTTTGTATATCCTTTCAGGAGCTGAAGCACAAATAGGGGAATGGATGAAGTGTCTTTGAGGTGCCATTGGTTCTTGTGTGAACAAAAAAGCGCTCTTCTATGAAAGCAGCAGATAGTCTAGCACAGGCATCCTTACAGAGGTGCTCTGCTACTTGTAGCACTGATCAGAATCACAGTGCTATCCCTGTTCCTCTGAACCCCACTAGAGACAGAAAAAGTGTTTGCAAATACACTGGCTACCTTATTAAATACTTGGTGCAACAATAAACAATAATTTTGTTCTGATAGGAGGAATATACATGAGGTAGCAATCTCTGGCACAGTCTTATGAAATTAAAACTGAAGAATCGTGAAAAGAAAAGCTTCTCCATGCAAAAATTGTGTACACATGCTTTCAAAACATGATTATCAACAAGGACAGTCTTGGGTGTCAGCTGAACATCAGAGTGGCATGTCCATACATTCATGGGGGTCAAAGGTCCATTCATTAACAAAATTCCAGCTACATAAAAATGCTTGGGGAATAGCATCTCTGGTGAAGTGGGAAGAAACTGGAAAATCTGCATTTATTAATTCAATTCTAGCATTAACAAGCTAGAACATGGATTCTGGATGGTATGGGTTTTTTTTTCAAATGTTCACCTAAATCCCAGTACAAGCCTCTCAAACCTAGCTGCACTAATCACTGGGGTATTGAGGTTACACTCACCTTAGCTTTGTAGCTAAGGTTAGGGATGTGCTTTTGAAGTGAATTTCTCGATCATCCTCACTGTATTTTTGTGCATATTGGGAAACTCTCAAAAAACACAATCTTGGGTCTTTCAGATGGAAATTAGGCTGCACACAGAGTCCCAGGAGCACATACATCATATTACTGCCACTATTGATCACTCAGCACCTAGGGCCAGGCAAAAACTAGGCCGAAGTAAACCCCTGAAATGTGTTTAACGTAGTTGTGAGGGCTTTGACGAGAGCTGTTTACTCATCCAGACCCACTACATTGTACTTGTTGCTTGTGTTGACATAGTGAGCTTCTTTGTCTAACCAAGTATGACGAGAAAGCACTGGCTTTGTTTCCTCACTCAAGAGAAAAACAGAAAAGTGAGAGGTATTTATCCTTACCTCAGGCTTAGAGACATCTTTGTAGCTAGAGGGTCTTAAGATGCTTCCTTCACACAGATTAGTGTCCTTGTCCTATTTTTAGTAAAGGAGTTGACCACAAACACACAATATAAATAGTAGAAGTACTTGATTCAGCACTGGGGGTGCCACAAAATGCTAAGTACCTGAAACCTGGTATTTTAGCTAGCATTTAGTACTTATGAGTACCAACAACAGAACAAGATGCAAGCTAGCATTTTCAGATGACACTCACAAAGTTCTCTTCTAAGAAGACTCGGCAGATCTTGGGACTTCATTTAAAGCACTCAAAGAAATGAGCTTGCATCACTTGTACTACCTTTTGTTTACCAGAAGCTAAAAGCATACATGTAAACAGTGTCTGTAAGTCAGTTGATACTCCTGTTACCTTATGTTTACATGTTTATACATCTGTATGTTTGTACAGGTATACAAATTAGACAACTGTGATCTTGTTGCCCAGGTTGTTTTGTTGGATGAAGCACATCCAGGACAACCAAGAGTTCAGACCCAGTCAACATGACTTTATGACAGGCAAGTCCTGCTTGACTAACCTGATCTCCTCCAATGACAAGGTCATAGGCTTAGTGGATGAGGAAAATGCTGTGGATGTGGTCTACCTGGACTTTAGTAAAGCCTTTGAAATCACCTCCCACAGCATCTTCCTGGAGAAACTGGCTGCCTACAGCTTGGGTGGAAAACTGGCTGATGACTGGGCTCAGTCGTCAGTGTGGTGATATATGGAATTAAATCCAATTGGTGGCCAGTCACCAGTGGTATTCCCCAGGTCTTGGTGTTGGGATCTGTTTTGTTTAACATCTTTATCAATGATATGGATGAGGGAATCAAATGCATCCTCAGTAAGTTCACAGGTGAAATGAAGCTGCGTGGGTACACAAACATGCAAGAAGGCTCCACAGAAGGACCTGGACAGGCTGGACACAAGGGGCCAAGGCCAATTGTATGAGCTTTAATAAAGCTCAATAATAAGCTTTAATAAAGTCAAGTGTCAGGTGCTGCACTTGGCTCACAACAACCCCATGTAATACCACAGGCTTGGGAATGTGTGACTGGAAAGTCGTCTATCAGAAATGACCTAGGGGTGTTGATTGACACACAGCTGAATATGAGCCAACAGTGTGCCCAAGTGGCCAAAAAAGCCCATGGTATCCCTATTTGTGTTAGAAATAATGTGATGGGCAGGACTAGGGAAGTGATTATGCCCCTAAACCCAGCATTAGTGAGGCTGCAACTTGAATACCGTGTTCGGTTTTGGGCCCTTCACTACAAGAAGGACATTGAGATGCTGGAACGTGTGTAGAGACAGGCAAGGAAGCTGGTGAAGGGTCTAGAGAACAAGTCTTACGAGGAGTGGCTGAGGGAGCTGAGGTTGTTTATTCTGGAGAAAAGGAGGCCAGGGGAAACATCATCACTCTCTACAACAACCTGAAAGGAGGCTGCAGTGAGGTGGGAGTCAGTCTATTCTCCCAAGTAATGAGTGATAAGACGAGAGGAAATGGGCCCAAATTGCACCAGGCGACATTTAGATTGGATATTAGGAAGAACTTTCTCACTGAGAGGATTGTTAGACGCTGGCACAGGCTGCCCAGAGAGGTGATGGAGCCACCATCCCTGGAGATATTTAAAAGATGTGTAGATGAGGTGCTGAGGGACATGCTTTAGCAGTGGGCTTGGCAATGAGGTGAGTGATTCGATCTTAAAAGTCTTTTCTAATCAAAACAATTCTATGATTTATCAAAAATTACTTATGAGACAAGAGCCCCAAAAGCTAAAGTCTATCCAACCCATGCTTATGCTGCAGGAATAGTACACATCAGCTAATTGCTTTTTGAATATATATAGCAGTCAGTCTGGTCTGAACTCAAAGTCATCATCCCATAAACACTCAGAGCTGCAGCAGATATTTCAATACTAAACTTCACGTAGTTTTTCCTGGACTACAGTAATCCATGAAATAAACACTCAGTTTTTCACACCACAGAGAGAAGGTAATTTGAAGCCAATATAGTTTTCCTTCACTTTAATTTAAGAAGTTTAAGTTGGAAAATCAGCACTCAGCTAAATGACAAAATAGGCTCATTCTTTTTTCTTTCTGTGTCTCCTTCCATGATACTCATAGAAATAACTGTTTTTATTTTCTACAAAAATCAGCAGTGGGAAAAGTGATCCACCTTAGTGTTCACAAATACTATTGACTCCTTCACTGAGCATCTCTGGGTCACTGTCTTTCTAGACTAGTGTTCTTGTTTTTTTCATCAGTATTCAAATTGTCTGCTCTTCAGCAACAAAGCTCTAAACATCAACTTTTGCTCTGACAATGATTTAAGGGTGATCCTGACAGACCGAAGAAAGCTAATTTAGAAGTCAGAGTGCTGTGAGCAAGAGAGGCCAGAGCTGAAATTTGATGGGCTGAATGTATATTCAGAAATACTGTGCTTTTCGATCTGTATAATTTTCTAAACATAGTTATTGGAATCTATAATGTAGAGAGCAGAAAGTGGGCCTCAAATCGAATTATTGCAACATTTGCCTTTATAGTGTGACCAATTTTTTGCTCATTGTATGCTGAATTTAAGAAGTCACACATTTTTTTTTTTTCTCTTACTGTGTCCTACTTTTGAAGTCAGGTACTCAAAATCAGCATCAGTTCTATAAAGATACACACACACACACAAAAGTAAAAGATAGAAAAGAACTACACAGTGGAGTCTGGAATGTCTTCAACCAAGCTATAAATTTACATTGTTAAGAAGAGCCAAACCACAGTCACTGCCAATTTAAAGGAGCTCTTGTACTTAGTGATCATCATCATGAGGCAGAATGCATGGTAAACAAACATTAAGGTTTATAAACAGAAAGTAAATAAATGGTGCCCAGTGTTGGTCACCACCAATTCATTTATAGACTGCTCCACTCAAACCATGTGCCATTAGAACAAAAAAGCACAGAAGTCCTTTGAAACTGTAACTTTTATTACAGAGTATGAAAATATCGTAGATTAGCTGAAATTGAGACCCTTTGTCTTTATATGTGTATGCATAGACATGCACTTTCTTGTTGACTTTTATTATAGAGGTGAGCTTTCTGCAGACACTGGACTACTCCTTTACACCAGCTATTTTAAGATCTAGAGTAAATCAAACAACAGTTTGCAAAAATCATCCCATCCTTACACACGAGGTCAGCATGAACATCCAGTCCTTTGAAGAGCACTTGAATTTATGTGGTGCATATGATTTGTACCTGAGCTTAACAGTTCACTCTTAGTGCTCTTTAGTTCTAAAAAAAAAATCACCAAATAGTTGTCTGGAAAACAAATAAAATAGTAATTACATCAGGGTGTCTGTGATCCTAAAAGCAGGTTATTGAGAGGTATTATTGGAAAGAGCTAACATCTGTCACTAATACTGTTCATTTACCTACATAGAATGAAATAGAGCATAATTTTGTAATAAAATTTCTTATTAAAATGTATCATAATATACATTTATCATAGGACATGTCACAGTTTTTTCTGGTTTTTAGTGAACAATCTGAACAATATCATACAAATAGAAAAGACAAAATTAGTACATCTATATACCAAACCTCCTTGAATTTATTTTAGCCTCCTTTGGCATGCTTTCAGTCAGAAATAGTAACAAAAAATGCCCATTGATTTTAAAATAGTCTTAGCCAAGCTCCTATACCCACTGGATTTGTCCAAACTATTAATTCTGGAAGAAATTTTAAATTCTGTTTTGAAAATGTATTTCTTTAATTTCCCTTGTTGTTTTCAGTTAGTAATAATTACTCTGTGAACAACTAGAATCTGTGCTATTCCTCATGTAATACCTTTTCAGCTAAATATACTTTTTATTTCTTTCCCTTTCTCTCCTATGATTTACCAGCTTCAATAATAATGCAGCTTTCCTCATAACTTCTTGACCTTTATTTACATCCTAAACAGGGATGATATTAAATTAAAATATTACTTGTTAAAAACAAGTGTTGTTCATTTATAAAGAGCTGCATTTATTTGGTGCAATTTGGGGAAAAGGGAACACCCATTGCTGTAGTGTTTACCGAAGTAGGAATGTAATATGAGGTCCTCACAAGGGCACACAGAGCTGTGCAGAAGTTTTAACCATGACCCAGTTCATCCCTTCCTACAGGGAATTCCTTAGCAGAAAGAACTGTGATTCTCTCAAGGGTTTTCTTCAATGCTGTTCACTTGGGTAAAGGTTTTCCCACAAAGCTGGTGTTTCCTGAGCTCCACAGGTGCTGTAGGATCAGCCACAACCCTGGAAGAGGTGAATGCTAGAGCAGTTCATTGAAGATACAATGCCATTAATATTGGAAAATGAGGGTGTCTGCCTTCTTACACTGCAAATTCAGAGTCACCTCTTCTAGATTAGAGGAGGCTTTCCCCTAAAACAAACTATGCATAAGTAAAAGAATAAATCACCTTTTTTTTTTATGGAAGAAGGAAAATGCCAGCTAATAGCAGTAAAGTTAATAATAATAGACCCTGGAGAGATACCACCCACTGAGTAAATAGCAACTTGATAATGCAAGCAAAAGCATTTAGTAAAATAAACCACAGTGATCCTTTCCAACATTACTTTATCTTGTGATCAAGATATAGAAAAGCAACAGAATCTAGTTTCTCAATGTATAATATCCTCTGCTAATAAGGGGCCAGAAAAGCATACTATGTGCTACAACTATGCACTAAAGAATATCTAAGTAACTTTCCAGATAAATATAGCAACTTTTTTTCTAAAAATGTACTTTGTTACCAATTAAAGTCCAAGAATTATTCTTTGAAATGATCTAATAAATATTTTATTAGATATATATCTGTTCATGATCAATTGAAAATCAAAAAGGGAAGAACTTTGACAAATTCATTATTGCTGCAAATTATTATTTCAAATATAATTTTGAGGTTACAATTTTTTAAGACCTTTCAAGTATATCAAAATATCTTGACTGGTCTTTTGGAGGTTCTATTCAAATTAGTTTAAGGGCAAATAAAAAAAAAGAAAGTGTTAAAAGATCTTTGGCAATGTGAAGATTGAATAAATTTGGGTAAAGTGCAAAACATGGAAATATAATTTCCTTAACAAGATGTCCCTCTTAAACCTTAGCTGGATACTTGGAGAGTATTGTGGCATGACTACAACAGTCTAGAAAAATCTTTGAAAGGCTGAAGCCCAAGAAAACTTTGTACTGTTATATTCTCAGCTGAGTAGCTAAGTAACAACATACAGAGAAAACTTCTGCTTCTCTTTGGCTAGGTAGTCAGTTGAATATATCTCCTCTGACTTTTTTTTCTCCTTTATAAGATGTTGCATTGCAGAAAAAATACCAGAAATGCCAGCAAAACCAAACCCAAGGACTTGATCTGAAAAGATCACTTTATATTTTGAAAACACAGCTCTAATAAGCAGTGTTAGTGGGTTGCTAAAAAAATCCAGACCCTCAAGAACTCTAAGAAAAAAAACCCACAGTGTTGGACGATTCTTGTACATCTCTGGCAAGCCACAACATAGACAGTAAAACCAACCAAAAATTTTAGGCAATAATGGAAAAGACAGAGGATTAAATGATACTGTTGCAACAGTAACTCTAAGAGGTGGTGTTTGTTTTCAGCATGTACATGAATCTATTCCAAGTACTTTTATGACGACTACATCCAGTTGAAACACTTAGAACCAGAGACTGTTTTTGGTTGGTACTGGTGTCCTAGAGAGGATTTTTCTTAGAAACATGAATCTTATGACTTGGATAGTGTTCCACAACTTTTAATGACCCAGGCTATGGTTTTGGACTCTGTATTTGTGTCTAAACTGTAGCTTAATTCCCTGCAGGAATGTTCTGGGTCACCCAGTAGAATGCACTGGGGTTTTCTTCCTGGTCACACTTACAAAACTAAAGAAAGCCAGAGCACTCAGGAGCATGAGACATAATTGTGTCTCAACTCTGGATGACACTAGGTCTTCATGGGAGTTGGTACCAGTCCTTGAACATCTGTAAGAGCTGCACAGTTGATACAGGTTTGGGATGGGTTAGTCCCCTAGCTGGGGATGTTTGTGGAGTTGTCATTTCCTTTTTATGACAGTATTCCCTTCAGCACAGACCAAAAAGCCAAGTGCTGCCATCCCATAGAACCTGAGGCATGGAATAACCTCACTTGTCTGGAGCTTGTGCCGAAATAGAGAACATATACTACATTCACCTTTAAAGTCCACCATTCAAAATCTGTGTAACTCCACACACTACTGAGTTAGGACTCGGTGAGGCAGAAAATTTGCACAGAATTCTGCCCTAATCTAGGCCTCTGGTAAGACCTAGTCTTTGCCTGATAGGTGAAAAACCACAGGAATGTTTGGCTGCATATTTCAACCTGTGATAGCTAGTTGCAGCCTATTAGGGGGGTGTTGAAGGTTGCTGACTTGCTGGAACAGGTGAGATCCACCCTCCATATGTGCGATATGAAAGCAGCCATAGGGAAGAGGAAGTTAACATCTGGAACAAATACTGTGGGAAAAAAGCTTGTTGAGTAAGTTTTCAGTACAGTCACAGTGTTTTGAGTTATGCTTCTTCATGGTAAAACCGAATTCCAAACATGGTGAGTTATTACCTCACTACAATGACTGTCAGGGTGGAGATTCCTTTGGCTCACCCTTTTCTGTTAGCATGAACATATTCAGTTGTGAATGAAGGAAGAAATATAAGCCTGTAAGAAAAGAAAAAGTAGGGGAAAAAAAGTAGGAAAAAAATTACTATACTTCTAGAATTTTGAGTATAGATTTAAGCCAGAAAATACTGAAGATTAATAGGAAATACTGTTTGCGTGAAGTTTCTAGCATGATTTCCATGATTCTGGGTGTGTTCATTTGAATACTAAACCAAATCAGGTCTGCAAACTTTTTGTCAAATGCCTTTGTAATTATAAATTGTATTAGAATGCTACAGCTATCCCTTAAATAGTATTCAGTAATTACTTGCTAGCATTCACTAACTGTGTGCTATATGAAAGAAAAAAATGGACAGCAGCCAAAATATTGAGTGGCTGGATTCCTATACAGTTATCAGCAGCAGTCTAAAAGACAATAGTTTTTCTGCACGATCTAACACTAGCTCAAAATCAAAATCTGTTACAAAATTGGAGTTCCGTAAACATTCCTCTTTAAGTCATTTTTTCCTTCTTGTTCCCTAGAAACTTTGTGTCTCACATTGTAATTATCTCACCACTAAATATCTTAAACATAAAATGAATTGTTATCTTCTCTCCTATGATATTGAAACATCGCTCCTGAGAAACAATCTGAAGTCTTAATAAACAATCAGTATTATTTATCTTATTGATCAACAGGAGTTCAATTTATGGGTCTGGGATATAGCGTGGTGAAAGGAGTGTGTGCATTTAGAGTCTGGCTTAAAAAAAAATTCCTGCTATTAAATACGTCCTAGAGTGAGGAACAAAATCAAATAAAGCTCCATTTTTCTGTCCCAGGGCTGGAGGTAGCATCATCCCAAATCCAGTATCACTTCTGGCAAGCCATCAGCACAAGAATGCCTTATGTATAGAAATTGCTATATAGTCTGGGGACTTCCAAATGACATGTGGCTCCAAATGTCATCCATTATACATCTGTAATAACAAAAGCACTGAATTACAGATAGCCTATCTCAGAATATACAGAAAACCACAATAACATTTTCATGGTTCTTTTAGGTGTTTTCAGGTATAACATGGAGTCCTATATCAGGACACAGGGACTGTTTTTCTTGTACAAATATACTACACACTACTTAGGAGCAGTCTATTCTTAAATTCATTATGGTTATTTTACTCTAATGTAAATAGCAACAGATATAAGTGTTTACAAACTAGTCTTTGCTCCCATATCCCTGTCAATGCCTTGCCAGTTTCCTGGAGGGAAAATCAGTGACGCAGGACTTTATTCACTGGAAGGTCTGTGTGTTTATTTGCAAACAAAACATTTGCATGTGATCTGAAGCCTATGATTTGCCTACAGTATGTTGTCATCCCAACCATGTTTGTTAACACCAGACTGAACAAATCGGAGGGAGTACAAATGTCAAAAGTTCAATGGCAGATTGAAAGCCTGGGTGTGTCTAAAGCATTCACTATTGTTTATCAACAAAGTCACATATAATATTATGATATCCTTTATGCCTATATGGTAAAGGAAGATGGAGAGTAAATAATAATTATTTATACACTGTGAACTTGTTAAGACTCCAGGGCAAATTATTGGTTTCTTTTTCTCTGTAATAAAAGAAGCTTTTGAAATCACTTTTCCGATTTCTTTGAACAGTTGTGTTCTACTACTTAAACTTTATATTATGAAGTTATTTCTTTTTTTAAGATTGAAGACTTTCTTCTCTTTCATCCTTTGAAGAGCTGGCAGCATCGTGTTGCCCGAAGGGCCTTACGGATAAAAGCACTAGTTTGTTAAGCCACTTTACCTGCTTCCTTCTTTCATTAAATTATTTCAAAAGTCTCGCCCCCCTCATAGTTCATATATAATCCAGATCATGTCTTTTACAACTGCTGTTTTTCAAAAATCAGTGCTCTTACATATCTATACTAGCATGAATTCCCCTACTAAAGATTTGAGAAGAAAAATTACTACAAAGAAATAGCAATGAAGAAGAAGTGTCAAAACCACAGATCACATTTTCATGGAAACAGCCAGCCAAAGGACTGTGACCCTGCTCAAGCATGGAGCTCTTGTGACATAGCTCACATCAGCATCACTCCTCTTACTGGCATGAGAAAATTACTAGGGATAAAGGGCATATACCTTAATCTTTACCATTCCTTAGTGTTCCTGCCTACTGCATAACTAACAAGGATTTAGGATCCGGAAGACTACTGTCAGTTAAGTTGTTCTAATTCAGAGTCAGTAGACTGTATCAAAGCACTAACAGTGCTCTGTCAGGGATCACATTTGGAGCACCTATGGTTAACACTTAACTAGGGCTCCAGACTTCTTGAATGAAGGACCTCATCAAGATATTGAGTACAGTTGGATTTCAGGTAGGATTTGTGAAGCACCATGCTTGGAATGAGTTTAATCCACAACTGGAAGTAATATAGCTATGTCAAGGAAGCACTCAGCTTAAAATAACCTTCCCAGCTACCTAGTCATGGTAAGAAAATTTGTGCAGAATAGAAAGGCACTAACATAGCTATATCGCTCCCGGGATCTTCTGTAGAGAGCTATACTGTGTGATAAAGACATGGCAGATACTTTAAAGTAGCTCAAGTATCTCTCATGCACTTCTGAGGCATACAGGTTCCCAGACTGCAGACATGGTGGATGATCCATGCCACAGCAGGATTTCTGGAAGTAAGGAGATAAAGTCAGTTAGAACACTACAGTGAAAGAAAACTCTTCAAACCACCTTTTAAGTTTGAAATGCCTCTGCAGATTCAGCTCAATACAACACAGATCTATTGTGATTTTTGAAACATGCTGTTTCTGTTCCTGTGTTATAGGCCAGAGGTCACAGTGATAAACTAATCTAACAACTATGTTTGGGACCCCACATATTCTGCATATTTGAATTTTTTAATTTCCTCCCCTTATATTGTGGTTTTGGCCCATTCAGGAACAAAAAAACCACAAGCAGATACTCTCTCACTCCTCCTCCTCCTAATGGGATAAGGGAAATGAAAAAAAGTAACCAAGGGCTTTTGGAACTCCCTAAGGACAGGGAGATCTCACTCACTACCAGTGGTCCCAGGCAAAATAGACAAGACCACCTGGGGAAAAAAACAAAATTTAATATATTCCAACACCAACCAAAAGCATAACAAACAGAAAACATCACAGAGTGGTACAATGATAAAGAGTATCATTGTATCAGATGATAAAGACCAGACCTTTAAGACTACATTCCCCTGCCTCCTCCCCTCTTCCTGGGCTCAAGCACCTGATCCTGGTACCTTTACCTCTCCCCCCATGAGCAATGCACAGGGGCAGGGAGTCGGGGGTGCAGCCAGTCCGATTCCAACAGCTCTCACCACTGGTCTTGCACAGACTACTCTGATGTGCATTCATCCCAAAGGCTGTAGCTCCTCTCTGCCTCCTGTGGCACAGGGTCTCTAACAATTACCACCCTCTCCCCTGGCATGGAGTCCTTCCAGAGCTGTTGGTGACTATCAGTTCCACCATTGCCCTCTGTGAGTTGCAAGGGGAGAGCTGTTCTTTCATTGCAGGCTGCAGGTGGATCTCTGGTCTGGTGCTCCTCCTTCCTTCCTCCTTCACTGACTGTAAGGTCTGTATGGTCACCTTCATCTTGCCCCACCCTTCCACCTCCTCCTACACACTACAAATTCCCTTTCTTAAATAGTGATGGCAGAGGCTTTAGATTGGCCTGACCAGGCTGGAGTTGGGTCCACCTTAGACCTGGGGGAAGTTTCAATAACTGTTTATGGGGGCAGCACTGCAGCCTCCTCCCCAATTACTAAGCAAAAATGGCTCCACATAAACCCATCACACCTTACCAATCTTTTGCTGAAGTATCACAGTGCACTATAGAAACCTGTACCTAACCAGTAAAAGCCATTCCAGTAGATGAAATAGGAAGAAAAAATGAACTTTACAGTAGCATGTCTTTCCAAACCTCCTTCGTATCAGACGTCACCTAACTAAATCTAACTAAAGGTTAGGATTTGAAAGATGAGTTCTGCAGGAAGTGAAATGTTTCTAATTGTTATATTATAACTTAAACTTGCATTTTTCATCACGACGTCTCAGGAGTGCAGCAGAGAATGGAGGGCATTGACTTTCTGTTGCATTTATACACAGTAAGCCAAAGGTTCTAGCTGTATCTTCGGACACAGATAAATAACGAGGCAGAATTTCAGAAGTCTGAAGAAAAAAATCAATTTCAAGGATAAATACAGAAAGGACTAAAATTTAGAGAAACAAAAACATGTAATCACCTATATATTAGGAAGAGGTTCTCATCACACAGTCAAAAGAAAAGGGACTGCCAGGGTATCTCTCCACCACTTAATCTAGTCATCTCCTAAGAAAATCCGGAAGTTACGATTGCACTCTTAGTGTTACTTTGACTCTTGAGAGGGTCTGTTCTAGCAATAGATGTGTATTTGGCCCCACTTGGTCTGAATACTTTACTGGAGAAGTATTATTGGATTTGAGTGCAAAGCAAGAGCTATACTTAGTTTTAACCTTGCCAGTAACATTTTCATAATAGCATATTACTTCCCCCCAAAGAAAAAAACAGATCAGGCTACCTATGGAGCTTTGGTACCTGGGGAGATCTAGCATATTAATAAGGAATCAGTGGACTGCCATTTTGAATTTGAGAGCCTATCTCATCATTATCTCCTTGAAGCTTTTGTCTTATTCTTCTTATATTGGACCTGGATCACTGTCTTGTTTCTGTTCAGCTTATTTCTGCTAATATTTTTTATATTCCTGTTTCTTGCTCCTGTTTATTATTTTTTCTACTGACAGACTGATTTTCAGGTTCTTGTTGCCAGAAAGAGGTTTCTGAAGACTTGAAAAGATCTTCCTTCAGTTTTGCTAAGCAACGAAACTATAGAGATACACATGTGGAGAAATGCTACATTCTATTTTATCCTCTTAGCCAAAGAGTCAATTTGTATAAGTCAGTCAAATCCTTTAGTAAATTACTGCTGTGCTATGTGTCTGAATAGAAGTAAATTTCATCCTTTATACTCTGATAGATCCTTCGGACAAGACCTCTTTTTATTTATACTGCTTCTTTTAAAATTATTATAATTGCCTGGAAATTCATGTATTTTTTTAATGAAGTTATTATTCTTAATATTTCCAGAATGAAAAACATATCTACTCCAAGTTCTACCTGTCCACTTTTCAGATTCAGAGCAAATAAAAAACAAGTCTAAGAATGAAGACCTGTACATATGTTTTTTTGATTGGATGAAATATGTAATAAATTCTCATTAATTCTACTTTTGATGCAGCCGCAGGGTGAAAAAAACATGAGGGCAAAGAAATAGGCACATAGTTTTGATTTTTCAGTTTACATATCCACTTATATTAAAGCTAGAGATAAAAATAAATCATAAATGATATTAACATTTGGCTGACTAGGGAAAGCTGTAGCCTGAACCATCAGCTGACTCATAAGGTATATCTACATTACCAAGTGAATTAGTACGGAAAGGGAAGAAGTAGAGTTTGGTTCATGCAACCTGTTCCAGTTCTAGGACCATATGTCCACTTCACATTTTTGCTGGAACTGAAGTTTCCACTGGTTCTCAGTATTAGATCTTCTCCTTCCATGTAAAGGATATGAACTGCAAACATATTCTGCATCAAGAGTGCAGCAAGAGTGGCAGTCACTCCAAGTGTCATCTTACTCTGCGTCTGAAACTTCAAATCCAAAATTGAGGAAAGTACTTAGAGTGTGGCAGTGGTTTCCTCAGGGATATATCTCTGAAAGATTTATGTATAGACATAAAACAATTATGCACCAAAATGAGAATCTGCTCCTGTGCATTGAGCAAGTTGATGTAGATGCACTCACCATATCCATCTTCATCTCCTGCAACAAGCCCTGTTTGTCTTGCATGTACAGAGACTACAGTCTAATGCTGTATGGAGATGTTGTCAAAAATTACATTTGCTGTTGTGTGAGTATGGACTGAAGATATTATATGTGATGAGAGCTGAGTTTTGAAGAAAAGAAAAATGTTTCAGGTTTTCCAGAGACTAATTTTCTAACTAATTAACCTCTAACTCATTTGTGGTTTTAAGGTCAGAAAAATAAGTTAGTCTAGATACAGCTGTAGATTAAAGGATTCTTAGTGCAGGGGATTGGATTTACTGACGTCTTGAGATTCAGTACAATCTCTAGTACCAAGTCTCTGAAAACCTCAACCACAGTATGCTTACATTCTGTCAGTCTGTATCTCCCTTGGGAATATTTAGACATCAGACTGTTCCTGCAGTTATCTTTCACTGAAATTTCTCTCACACAGTTTTGTTTGAGGCTTGGTTTAATACGATGCTCATTAGAATCCATTCTACTTCTCTCCTGGCTGAACAACTTTCAATCATACCAGAGCTATTCTTCCTGTATTTTCTATGCCAGTTTTATCATTTTATAAATTAAACTATCTTTCTAACCAATGTCAAATGTACTCTTTTTTTTTTTTTCCTACACAGAACACAAAAGACTTCCTTGACATTTTTCTCCTCTCAGGAAGCTCCAGATTCTTCTCCAGACTTTTGCAGGGTGACACGATTTGAGTTTGAAAACAAACTACCACACCATAACTGCATCTTTCAGTTGTCAGAAACCAAGACCATCCCAGCCATCAAACATTTCACTACAATATGTAACAAGGGTCATTTTCTTAATATGTGCATGATATTTGGGTGCAAAGGAATCATTAAGTATATAACTTATCTGATGCAAGTTAGTACAGCCTACTCGGGCCTTCTCAGGTTCATTGCCACTTTCTGTTTTTTTCATTTTTTTCCCCCCATATCATGGGAATTATTTTTTAAGTACAGTAATATGCTCCGTGAATAATGGTGACATGATCAGAATGTTGTGGATGGAATATTTATGTCAGAGATCTCTAATGATGCCAAACATCACAGAGATTTGTCTTTTAATCTTCTACAACACCAATGACATTGAAAGAACCACAACTGCACAAGCACAAAGGAAGAGCTGTGTCCTGAATTCTTATGGCTGAAGTAAATCACATTTTTATGGTTTTCATTTTGGTGCGAAAAAGATTACAAGGGACTTTTTTGTGTGTGTGTGTGTGTATACTGAACACCAAAATAAAATTCTAGTGAAGAATAATTGACCCATTTCATAATATCAAGTAGCTTTTTTCCTTTAACTCTGAATTTGGCAACATCTCACAGGGGTGATGCATGTTAACAGTGTAAAAGGGAAACAAGACTTCCTGCATGATTAAAAAGTTTAATAACTCATGTTTATTCTTTATGTATCAAAGCTAACTCCAGTTATAAAAAGGCTTTTGTAACAAAACACCACCACAAGTCAATGTCTGGGTTACACAAGTCAAACGGAGAGAAAAAATGTATTTCAGAAAACAATTTTTGCAGAGAGATCAGTTTAGTCATCTTAGTAGTGAACACAAGTAATGAAAAAATTAAAAAAAAATACTGTTGAGGTATGAATTCTACTAACATATTACAAACATTTTTAATTGAAAAATCCACACTTCAGATGACTATAAACATATTTTATTTCAAGTAATTGTTCATTTATCTGTAACTCAGTCTTTTTCTTTACTTTCCTTAGTGCATCACACATAATCATGGAAAACCCTTCTTATTATTCTTGTTGCTTCTTTAGCAAGAACATCTTCCACTAGAAATCTGACACTTGGAGCAGTAGAGAGAGACAACTAAAAAGTGAGAGTAATTATAGAAGGAGAAAAGATTATTGCACATACTACTAAATGTAGAGACACTACCAGAAAACTCTCTTGTGACAATATGAAAGCTAACGTATTTTGAAAATAAGCACCCAAATACTTCTCACTCTTTGACCCAGTTTAATTACCCTGAAAATGAGTACAGAATAAACAATTTTAATAGTTGTGAGGAGCATTCATGGAAACCTATATTCTCCCTTACAATTGAAGTTCCATTTCCTGCCAGATGAACCATGAAGTGGTAACAGCTTGGGGCAACATTTTTTGTATGAGAGCTCTCCTAGAAACAAGGCTTTGAGAGAGAGTGAGAAACAGACACACCAAGAGATGAGTATACAATGAGAATTGATATAATAAAGGACATATTTTGTTAGAAGATTTTAAAATATATTTAAAAGGAGTTAATATATTACACAAATAAAGCTGATTGATTGCATTTGCAGTGCAGTTAAGCAATTTGAAGAGTGCCAGATCAGTATTCTCGTTCTATAATGGCCATGATAACTCATCATATTTGCTTTGCTACTTGTAATCATATTTTATTTTCTTTACCAGAATTCTATGAGTAATTGCTGGTGGCATATAGACTAAGTCACAGATGTTAGAACAAAAGATAAAATAAGTACACTGAATGTACATTTTGCATTTACGCCCAACAAAGGTTGTCAGCTGTTCCTTCCTTGCAGCTGCTTAAAGGTCTCCCTGTCCTCTCCCACTGGAACAACTATCTGTTGAAAGACTGCATTGCAACAATGCTCTTGTTAATTATTTCATTCTATTTAATTGTAGCTAACATCAAGCATGACAATCAGAAGATATGTTATATTAACTGTATGGAGTATTTTCCCAAGTGCAGTTTTCATGAGGCTGGCAAAAGACTTCTACATTTAAAAACTAGTCTGACAAACATCTGTCACATCAACCCATCAGAATCTACAGGAGACTGACTTTAATTTATACAAGTGGTGGCTAGTACTAAGTGGAGACTCTCCTTCCAATCTATAGCAAAAAAGGATCAAGGAGGCAGCTTCTAATGTTGTTCTTATATTTTCAAATGTCATTAAGCAGACATATTTAAACATAAATTACTACACTGATAGGAAGAAAATAATCCAGAATAAATGTTCCCAGGACATTCTCTGACAGCCATTAGTCATCAAAAAATAGTTTTTTACTTAGTGAGCACCAAGTTCAACAGAAATAATTCAATACATCTCCCTATCATTTTCTACAGCATTTATCCCTCTCAACAGAGCTTTCACTGAGCCAAGGTTTCTGTCCTAATGGATCAGATATGGAGAGGACCAAGTGCAGAGATGTTCAAGTGCCATGACAGAGTGGTCTCCAGATCCATGTCAGGTCCATGGCTTGGCTGAAATAATTCTAGAAATAGTATAGCCAGCAGTTAAGTATTCCTGGCAAATAGGATACTGATGTGATATGTGGTCACAAGAGAATGACTGTGATTTAAGTAGGACTGTGTCTTGCAAGTGCATTCAAATTTCCACAATTCAGAGATAGCTCTAGAGTCCTCACAGGTGTTTCATCACACCAGGGACATCTGCTTATCTTGTAACATTTTTTCTCTGGGATTAGTAATTATGAAAGCATCTTCCAGAAAAATGTGTGTATTCAGTGGTGAATCTTGTCCAACTTTGAATTTGGAAATATAGCAGAAACTGTATCTTCAGTCATGGCACTGCTTACTTTCATTTAAATTAAGTCAACAGTGGATTTAACTATGACAGTGTCATGAAATCTATGACCATAAAATATATGGATCTATAAAGTATATGACAAGTAATTTAGAAATCAATCTTAGTTTATCCCTGGAAATTGTCAGTTTAAAATCAAGTCTCAAGTGAATGATAGGATTTTAAATCCAAAGTTTGTATTAAACTTTCATAATGAAACAGTAGACAGCTAGGCAGTAATAAGCATTGATTTACAGTTTAGTGACAGCATCGTAATCAGAATACTAAGCTAAACTCCTTTATACAATAGTCAATAATTGAATTGAGAATAGACCAGTAGCAGAAAAGAGCTGTCTTGATTATATGAAATCCCAGATTACTTCAACTGTGACAGAGTCTGTAAATAGGTTTGCAGAGCCATAAACTAGGAAATTCAAGGTTTCTCTGGTCCTTGATGCAGACTTTAATAGAAACAAGTCCCCATGCTTTTTCTTAGTCACTCAGTGTCTCCTGATGTAATATGAAATGAATGCTGATTGATGAGGTTTGCAGTGAAATCATATAGTGTCAAAAAAGGGAAAATGCACATCTAAACAAGAACAGATTACTGAATAACTGATTTTCAGATGGATACTGATAGTGTGACACAAATTCAATCAATTGTTTTGCATTCATAGAGAAGTGATGAAGAAGAGGGAAATTTAGATACCCAGCCCCTCTTGAAAGGAGAATAAAGTTGCATGATTTACTTCTCAACCTGAGTTATTATTTTCTTTTTGGATTTCCTTTGCTTTTAACATTTTTTTAAGCCCCATGGAATTTCAGGAACTTCCAGACTGGATGTACATATTACACAATCACAGAATCATAGAATAGTAGGCGTTGGAAGGAACCTCCCAAGACCAATAGGTCCAACTCTCCTGCTAAAGTAGGTCCATCTAGATCAGGTCATACAGGAACACGTCCAGATGAGTCTTGAAGACCTCCAAGGAAGGAGACATCACATACTCCCTGCGCAGTCTGTGCCAGGGCTCCCTCACCCTCACAGTAAAATAGTTTTTTCTTATGTTTAAATGAAACTTTTTGTGTTCCAGGTTCTTTCCATTACCCCTTGTCCTTGTCACTGGATGCAACAGAAAAAAGGAATGTCCCAATCTCCTGACACTCACCATTTAGATATTGGTAAATATTAATGAGATCCCCCCTCAATCTCCTCTTCTCCAGACTTAACAGCCCCAGTTCCTTCAGTCTTTCCTAATAAGGAAGATGCCACAATCATCTTCGTGGCCCTGAGCTGGACTCTCTCCAGCAGTTCCCTGTTCCTCTTGAGCTGAGGAGCCCAGAACTGGACACAAGACTCCAGATGAGGCCTCACCAGGGCAGAGTAGAGGGGGAGCAGAATCTCCCTCTACCTGCTGGCCACACTTGATGCATCCCAAGACACCATTGGCTTTCTTGGCCACGAGGGCACATTGTTGACTCATGTTCAACTTATTATCAACCAGGACTCTGAGGTCTCTCTCTGCAGAGCTGCTCTTCAGCAGGTCAAGACTCAGCTTGTACTGGGAATGCAGGACTCTGCACTTGTCCTTGTTGAACCTCATGAGGTTCTCATATTAATTTGTGTGATTAATTTTCATACAGTATATGAAAGAATGCATAAGGGAAAAAATACTTATCAATTTTAAAAGTATCAATTTTAAAAGTCTTCAGTGATTCTACATTTTGTCAGGCACATTTCACCCATTTTTGCACTGGCATATTCTTCATCCACAGTTTTAGACATTCAGTATGTTATTAATGTTGCTGTTGTTTTTCATTGTTTGACAATTGTTATTTGAATACATTTCAACATTTTGGTGTTGAAAAATTATTTTCAGCTCACATGTTTGCCAACTATTGCATGTGCAGCATGTTAAACCCATAAATATGACATAGAATCAGAATGGTAGGGTTGGAAGGGATCTCTAGAGATCATCTAGTCCAACCCCACCCTAAAAATGTATTTGATACTAATAAAAACTACCAGTTTAAGATATAAATATATGCTTAATAGTCAGGTAAATTTGAGTGAATATAGTATAACTAGCTAGAAACAGTTGACAAACAGTCTGTAGCCTATCTATCTTATTGTTATATGATCAAGACATATAACATATCTAAAATAATTTGTTCACAAAAATATGGGGTAAATTAATCTTGATCAACTTCCAGACACCAATCCAGCCACTCACTCACTCTTCCTCCTCGTCAGGTCATGGGGAGAAAAATGGGATGAAAATGCTTGTGGATCAGAATGAAGGCAGGAAGATCACTCATCAACTACGGTAACAGGTAAAGCAGACTAGACTTGGAAAAAGTAATGTAATTTATTACCAATTAATAACAGAGATAGATAGCGAGATAAAAAAGACAAAAACTAAACCACTTTCCACCCACCATCTCACTTTTTCCAAATATGAAGTTCATTCCTTCATTTCAAACTCCTCTATCTCCTCCCCTTCAAGTTGCATAGGGCAGATGAGGAAAGAGATGTTGTGGTCAGTCTATAACAGTTCCGCTCTGCTGCTCCTTCCTTCTGACACTTTTCCATGGATCCAGCATGGGTCCTCTCTTTGGACTGCCGTTCCTGCAAGAAATACCTGGCTGCTCTGACGTGGGGTTCACCATAGGCTGCAGCATAGATATGTGCTTTATCATGGTCTCTTCCATGTGCTGCAGTGAAATGTGCACTCCATGGTAGTCTCTTGACAAGCTGCAAGGGAATCTCTGCCCAAGCACCTGGAGCACCTCTTCCTGCTTCTCTTTTTCTGACTTTGATGCTTACAGGGCTATTTCTCATGCTTTTCTTTCCTCAGTCTTCTCTGATGTGCAGAGGGTGGCAGTGACTGTGTCCAACGTGGCAGCCCTGTCATCATAGAGGCCACCCCTGCAACTCCCTGCTCCCAAATCTTTGCCATGAACATCCAATAAAAACTAATATTCAAACGCAGGATTAAATCATTCAATATTTATTCTGAGGATTTGGAAGACAATCATCCCTGTAGAGTCCCTCAGCAATACCAAAGGGAATGTTAAAAGGAGTCAGGAAAAACTAGCATTATGTGTAGTTAAGATATTGTTGCATGTACTCCATAATGTCAATAGCATAAGAGACTCTGGAAGATAATTGAGGAGGGCTAGATCTTCATAGCTTGTACAATAACAAACTCTGACACGTTTCACCTTGTAAACGGTGACAGACGTTCACCATAAGAAGCAAGACTAATAAACGAAAGGGAAAAAATCTTTAAGTGACCAAAAGCCTCGTATCCTTGTGCACGAAAGAAGAGTAATAATATATCTAATTATAGACTTATATAAGCTTATATATAGACTTATATACAAAAAAGAGAAGATTTTGGTGCCACTCATAGCTCTCTGCTAGTCTTGCTTGCTTTTCTGTCTGATTACTGATTTCACCCTAAACTATACTTCTTATTGATTACTTGAATTCTAGGAAGTTTCATTTTTCTTTCAGAGGTCACTTAAAGACTACAGCTGTCCAGACTGTATAAAAGACCACAAAGTATGTAAGGGAACCCTTGCTGAAGCTGTCTCATTCCTGCATGTGGCCAGTCCTGGTCTGCAAGTAGAGTGGTCATCTTACTACTATTCAGGCACTCTTGTCAGGATCTTTCTGTGTGTCTGTGAAGATACTCAGAGATACTTGTGAAGTCTTCCCAGAACTGAGGTGGCAGATGGTAGACAAATGAAGGTAAACTATGTGCCATATCTTATGTACCTCTGTCCAATCTACAAATCAACTAGATGCAGACTAGGGTCTGAACTAAGGTGCAAAGTAAGACCAAACGTTCTTCCTCAGAGATTAAATTTATTTGCACTCTGCTTAACCTCAAACTTAAAAGGCAGCCTAAGTTCATCCAGGAAACTATTTAAAGGCTGGTTTGGATGCTCTAGTAAGAAGCATAGACTGAAAAGATGTCTCCCACAAACCATGTTGTTTACAAGTCTATGAACAAGTCTTGTTGTTTACAAGTTTAATGAACACCTGGCTAATGCCTGATGACCGTGAAGAGGAGGAATTGTTTTAGTTGTATGACTTCTCCTTTCTTTTTTTTTCACTGCCTGATCCGATAAGTGTAACTCCAGTCAGGAGGTTGTCATCAAGTCAAGAAAAAGATGAAACTGCCACATGACATTGGGAAGGATTTACCCATCTGAAAATGCTAGAATAGTTTTAACTTCTTCTTTCCTAAACCATTTAAGGCATATGTTCCTGAGCCAAAAGAGAGAGAGAGAAAAGATTGTGTACAATCTCAGCTACATTATACACATTAAAGCCTGGACTCTAGACTGAGAATTTAGGAAGCATAGTCTACCACTGCAGTTCTGGTTATGCTGGTATATAACAGAAGGAGCATCACTATAGAGAGAGGACAACTTGCCTCTGTTGTGTACTTAAGCCAGGGTAGCTCTCAGAAGTACTCCAAACACATCCATTGTTTGCCAAATCTAGTTGTATAAATGTGATGTTTCTGCTACTGATTGAACATAATAAACTGTGTTATCTATAATGTATGTTTTTGAAGTGTTGCTTTTTTCATTTCAAGTGCATTAGTGTTATTCATGAAACCATTTTTTGAAGTCTGGAAAACCATATCCATGTGAAATATTAATAAAAAGAAAAGAAGAAAAAAATTTCCACAGAAAAATCATATTGAGAAATGTTAAATAATGTGATCAAGTATAAGCTTCTTAATATACAACTATTTTTCTCACTTTTTGTTCAGTTGTATACTGACTCAAAATTATTCTGTATTAAGCTCCTCTGTTTAGCTTTGTTTCTCACACAGGTTTTACCCACTCTTCACTGCTGTCCTGTGCTTTGTCCCTTCCCAGATGCCCCTCCCATTTTGGCAAGGGGCTGAGCTGTTTCCTGCAGTGAATGGGCTGGACTCATCTGGAACCATCTATGTCTAGCCCAGGGCAGCCCCAGCCTGCCCTCACAGAGATGGCCCCACAGCCTCACTGTCAGTGCCAGGGCATGGCACCCAGTACCATGACACAGGGCACCGGAGAGGCAGAAGGGAGCTTAGGCTGGGCTGGTTGCTCTCCCAGAGAGAAATCTCTCTTGTGGAGACCAGGTAGTGTCACCCAATGCTGTGATGAATTTCTGCTTGTCCAGTCCCAGATACTCATATTGCAACTAAGGCTGGCCCTTATTATAGTCTCCCCACCAAAGCAGAATGACTCTATTTTGCTGCTCTGTGAAGGATATTACGCATATATTGTGGTGATATTGTATCCCAGCAGTGCGTTCTTCTGTCAGAAGAGGATAGTACTAGTGAGCTGCTCACAACAACTCAAAACATGTGAGAGCATCTTTTCTGATGACAATCTATTAACAAAATGATTTAATATGATAGAACAGAGATGTCTTATGTGACTGATAAAATATTGACCATATCTCCTTCAAATTATTTCCACTGAAAAGTTGGGAGATGACATTTTAGATAAGCCCATATATGGAAAATCTTTTACTTATCTGTTTACAGAATCACAGAATGGTAGAGGTTGGGAAAAAAACCTTTAACGGTCATCTAGTCTAACCACCTCGCTAAAGCAGGTTCACTTAGATCAGGTGACACAGGAATGTGTTCAGGTGGATTTTGAAAACCTTCAGAGAAGGAGACTTCACATTCTCCCTGGGCAGCTCTGTCACCCTTACAGTAAAGAGATTTTTCCTTAAGTGGCACTTTTTGTCCTCCAGCTTTTGTTCATTACCCCTTGTCCTGACACTGCACACTACAGAAAAAAGGGCTGCCCCATCCCCTTGACATCCTGAACAGTCCCAGATCCTGCAGCCTTTCCTCATAATCTAACAGAAGGGAGCATGAGGGATCAATTATTCTTGGTAATACAGAAATGTGTTAATCCTTGAAGAATCTGCATTGACTCTCCTTTTCTCTTGTTCTAATTAATTATGTGATATCTTAACATTTATTTATATAACTATCAAGTCACATTTTTTTCCAGTAGCAGCAGTAGAGATCAGCACCAATATAGAATAAAGATTTAAAGATAGTTTGACAGGTATTTTCTTTCCTTCTTAATGCTCACAGTTATTGCAGAAAACAACCAAAACAATTCTTGTTGTTTAACACAAAGTACCATAGCCTTCAATAAATAAACTAAATGATATAGCACTCAAACTGTGAGTAGGCAAACTTTACATTCGAATGTCAGGACTCTCTTCTTTAATACTCATGAAAAAACTTAGAACTCTTGGGTCCTCAATTTTCATACTTCCCACATCCAAGCTTTGTGTTGAGACTCCATTAGGGAAAACATTTAAACACTTCCTTTGAACTTAATTTCTGATAATTTTTTAACCTGTAAAAGAGGATAGATTGAAAGCAAATACTAGAAGGTGAGAGAGCACCTAAGGTGTTCTCTGGAGTACCTGATCAGCAACATTCATAAAAGAAACAGGGAAAAGTAAAGACAATCTGGGCTTTTTCTTGTTAAATCTAGACACTATCATTTTCAGATACCACTGGATTATAATCCCTGTTGTATGTGTATCAGTCTCCATCTCACAAGCAACAGGGCTGTAAAAATCAATGGCTGCATCTGATCGCTGCTTTAGGAATCCTCTATTCTTCAACATCTAAGAATATTTCCTCAGGCTGGCTTTCAGAGATCCTGCAGACTACCTGCTGGCAATCTCTCCTAGGGTGTGAGTCACATCATACTAACTTATCTCCACATCCTACAAGTTTACCTTTCACAATGGCCTTGGGGTCACTGTCAGCAGGCAATTTGTACATTCCCTAGACAAGCTATGAAACCTGTTTTGAGGAAGCACACAAAAGAACACAATTGACTACTAGAAACGGTACTTAATAAGACCACAAGGACATGAGTAAATCTTCAGACAACTTCAGAATAGTTATATCTGCAAGGCAAAGTGTTCAGCACTATTAAAGAAGAAGGCTATCCTCGCTTTTGTCTGCTCCTGTAAACCTCTACTGCTCACATTAAACCTCTACTGATCACACTATAAGCTAGTTCAACTGTAGTTGAGTAACAGGCAGGACAGGGACATGAACTGGATCATGTGCAACCATGTGAGATTCTGCATTGGCATGAAAGAAGAAATATGTGGCTGAAAGCAGAGATAGTAAAAAAGAAATGCAGTAGAGGATGAGGGCAGGTGAAAAGGAGGGAGAATATGGGAGTAGGCATTCTGCTAACTGTTCGAATAATTCAGTTGTTGAATTCAGTTGAAAATATGCCTATAAGATCATTCCTATACTAGGTTCTACTACACCTTGGGTAGTCTTAGACCACAGGTGTGTTTTAAAGACCAGATATTTATTAATAATTTGGCAACATTTTGTTTATTCTTTTGTTCTGGACCTAATTCTTAAAAATTGAACAGAATTACTATTTACATTGTTTCACAATTTTCTCTAAAATGTTTTTCTTACACACTTGCTGGATTTTGTTGTAATACCCAGTGGCAAAGAGCCATATGTCATGTAAATTTAGTCTGTTGTTTGTTTTCTTGATAGCATCCTACTACTTCAACACTGAGCAACCAGTCAATTTTACTTGAGACACCATCAGAGACCAGAATCATAGCTTTTTATCCTCTTGAACTGTAGTGTCTTCAAACCTGCCTCAGCTATGAACTTGGTGACTGCAAAGAGTATAGAGAAAGAAATCATTGGGACTGACAAAAAGAATACAAATTGAACGTTCTACCTTTTCATTCTCCCTAATTTATAGATGCATTGCTTGTTTCGTTTCACTTTCCTTCTGACTTCTCCCTTTCTCTATGTTTATTTGCATTCCACATGTGGAAACATTGGCATAGAAGAAAACCTGTCTGATTCTCAGCATTTTCTTCAACCTATATTCAACCTACATTAATACAGATATAAACTTAATTTTTCCCTATTGGACCATTGTGAATCTGGATGGCTGATTTTGTTGTTTGTAGGAGATGTAATTCTTTCTCTATGCAGAAAAGCTAATGAAAACATAAAATATTCATATTGCATCCCTAATTGTATAATAAAATGAAACATGTGCAGTTATATTTGAAAACCTCCAGTCCAATTAGTAGTAGCCTAATAAACGCTTCAGTGAAACATAGAATGTTTAGTACTACCCAGCTAAATCTGTTTCATCATGCAATTGTATTAATGATACTAATAAGATAATGCTAAAAAGCCATAAAACATGTGCAAATATATATTCTTGTTTTAAATATCTAAATATCAACTAAGGGATGACTTTGGGGTTTGGTAATCAAGATTAACCTGTTCCATTAGTATTTATTCTACTATGTATTCCTTGTTGGTGGTATTTTCTTCTGTGGTTTTATTTTTCTTTTAAGTGATATTATTTAATTTATCATTAGACAGTATGAATTTATGTATTATTGAAACATGGCAAAAAATACACTTCCAAAAGTCTATTTCAGCCTTTAGTTTACCTTGTAGTCCCATAAAAATAATCCCAAATTGATCCTGTTATTCTAATCAAACAAACAATCTTTGAATACAGAAATTACAAACATAATGAAGTCTTTTCCTTTTTTTTTTTTCAAAAATCAGTATCTATTTTCTGGAAAATACTCTTTCTGTGAAAGATATGAAGTCACGGAACAAAGTGATTCTCTGTTAGCAATAGGTTTTATGGAAGAGTCAGAAGTGTCAAACTAAAACCCGCTTATCCATTTTCTCAAAGGATTAGATGATTTCAGATTAAGAAAAACATATTGTAACAATGATGTTAAAAATCTTCTAGTTTTTAATATCACAGATAGAAAGATTAGGGAATGTGTTTGAATAACGAATACATCTCCAAGTTAAATAAACAGAACAGATTTATTTCAGCTTGTTTCTTTTTCACATTGGCTAGTTTAACCACTATTGGAGCAAAATTTGGTTGTAAAACTTGTCCTTTGATCAGGATTTTCTACAAGTGTCTATCACAGTGATCCTTTTCTCTTTCTTAAAAGTTAGTGATATCAACCCCTAACATGTGATTCCAGACAAAATGTATGGAATGTAACAGACAATAATATTATTTATTCTCATTGTAATGTTTAAGTGTAAATGATTCATAAATCTAAAAGTTAATTGCCTCCATTACTTATCTTTAAAACCACAAAAATACTGATATTATGATGTCATAGAGGTAATATTTTCTGTCTGTTTGGGCCACTTTTTCTGTCCATTTTGAAGGTTTTATTTGCAATTATAGCAACTCAACTGTTAGCACACTTTGAAACAGTGGGCATTTCAATTCCCTTTCTGCTTTTATAGAAACTGCAAGCTTTAATTAAGCTATCAGAGTAAGTTGATTGAAATTTAATATTCTCAATTTATTGACTTTCCTTTCCAATTTGTTTCCTTTTTTCATGTGGTGTGGACAACTGTATCACAGTGTTGAATTATTTATTTGTAATCAGCAGTTGTTTGACATGGAAACTGTGTACCACTTTATCTAAATGAACAAAGAACAGATTGATGAGGAAGCACATTTACGCAATGATCATTTAATCTTTACATTTGAGAAATGTTTTAGGATTACTTTATCTAAAAATCACAGTGGGAATGATACTTACACGTTCTTTTTTCCATTACTTTAAAGTATGTGTTAAATTCTGCGTCACTTGCACATTCAATTGTAAACAAAATATTGACTTTTCTTTACATATAATTTCCCTAGGTACTTTCCCTTCTTCATCTTCATCACACGGAACCTATATGCATATTAGGTTTGAAGTTTTACATACCATAGATAAACACTGAATTCCACTACAGAGTAAAGTTCTGAATTCAATACACAGAAAATTCTCTGCAGGACAACTGTTTTATGATAGGCTGTTAACAGAGGTCATATTTGACTGAAGTGCCTTTTCAGTTATTTTCAGAATGAATAACAATGTTTGGAGATTGTTACTCTGTTTAGTCTTAACTTTTTGCACATTTATGTGATGACAAAATCCTGTAACAAAGAAAAAAAGGATTATCAAAAGAAGTTACAAAATAATAATCAAGTTGGAACCACTAGGAGAGTACTGAAAGTCAAAGCTAATTTTCCTGTTATAATTCAAATTCATACCAACTTCAGTGCCAGTTTTACGACTGAGGTTTAATCAGGTTAGAAGATCATGAAATGAGTTATATGACAAAGGGTCTTTGGATCTTTAATGTTTTAAAGGATCCCTATTCATTTTGAATCTAATGTTCCAAGTAAGTTACCAACCAGTGGTCAAGGTCTCTCTATTCCTTTCTGTGGTGTTCAACTCATTCTAAATATAGATCTAAAATAAGACAAATCTATTTACTGCTTAAAGGGACATTTTTGTTATACTGACTATAAAAGTAGCCTAAGGTGATGACCTCAAGCTTAAGTGTAGACTTATATATTTGAATATTTGGCACAGAAAGTCTTAACCAATCTAATTCTTCACAAGGAAAAAAAAAAATAAAAGAATCTGGAATACAAAAAGTTCCATTTAAACATAAGGAAAAATTGTTTTACTATGAGGATGATGAAGGTGATGAAGCCCTGGTACAGGCTGCCCAGTGAGGGTGTGGAATCTTCTCTGGAGATTTTCAAGACCCACTGGATGTGTTCCTGTGTGACCTGATCTAGATGGATCTGCTTTATCAGGGGAATTGGACTAGATGATCTCTAAAGGTCCCTTCCAACTGCTATCATTCTGTGATTCTATGATACTGTACAGTTCAAGTCAGTAAAGGCTGTTTCCTGATGTTCTTCATCTCTTTGTGACTATGTAGAGCAGTTATTCCACTCTTGGTAGTAGAGCTATCTTGATCTCATAGGGAAAGATCTCACCTCGTGCATCCAAAAATCACAACTGCCTACAATATCTTTCATTCAACCGAGTCTTTCTATCATCTGTTACCATAACTGGGTCTCTCTTTTTCATCATTCCCAGCTGATAAAATCCAAAATTATAATTAAAATATTACTGATAGTCATTGTGAACTGTATGCTTAATACTGCATTTCTAGTCCTAAAGTTCATCTGTTTTTTAAGCTGTTCCCAGTTTCATGTCATCAATAGCATATTATTAGTTTTGAGCTGAATAATTGAAAGCTGCAGTCACATGGTACTTGGGATCTATGTGCATGCAGGCACATATGCCTCAAAACTATTATCAAAGCATATTGCTTGAAAAAAGACCGGTCTAGAAATTGATTGTTTCAGAAGGATGTCTCCTTTTCATTATTCACTACAGGAAAACATATGTTTTTCTCATCAATCTATCATTTCCAAGAAGATTTAGTCAGTTTGCAACTCACACTGCTTCAGTTTATGGGTACATATTCATTTCTTGACTTCACAGTGCTTAGAATAAGTTTTGCTACTAGTCTAGCAATGCCTAGTGAAAAACTCAAAGAGAAAATAACTGTTTCCAGTTCTTCTACCAAGTAATATACTACTCTGCACTACAAATTTTACACTAAAATGAAGCCCATATACTTCAAAAACTAATTATAGCATCATGTGTTAATCTCATATAAATTTTTCTATGTACGAAAGAATAAAAATATGCTAATATTGTGTATTTTCAAATGAAATTTGTCCAGCTGCTAAAGGAGAACAAACTTTATTTTAAAGATAGATTTCTAAATAATTGATAAATATCTCAGATCTACTTAGTCTGTATTAATAAATGACTATTTTAGAGAGATAATTGCAGATAAATTTATAATTTGCAGCCATAAACAGCGAGTGAATATAATACATTTTACTGAAGTGTTCATAATCATCCATGGCACATACCATATACACCTGTAATACACTTGAAATTTTATTAATAATTAATGAATCCAGAATAAATTATGCATAAATTTACCTTTACTGTAAAGTACAACCCTGAGGCTGGTGATATCACAAAGAATCAAGTGCGAACCCTGCAATAGATTTTTTTCTGCTAATTCTAATTTCCTATTGAGCAAATGGTTATTGTAATTGCAAGTTAGGTAAAATAATTTTAAGCCTTTATTATTGCAACACTGTCTCCTCCAGGACTTATGTTAATGATGATATTCTAATTTATAGCCAACTGATTCCATGAGATTGCTGTGGTAGAAAATTTGTTTCTTTATGTAGGTGAGCATTTGTAAGCAACAATAACATTCTGAGATTCCATATTGAGCTTAAATAATTCCGAACATCAATATTTAGGAATCATGGCTGCATGTTTTTATCATTTATCCAGTAAAAGAATAGTGAAGCAGATCGTTATGATTGAAGATACTTCATTAAAAAAAACTGTTCAAGATCCTGTATCAAAGTTTAATATTTCATGTTAAAAAATAAATCATACGTACCTTAAATAATTTATTTCTTTCCTTCAGAGATGGGTATCACCTGTCTTGAGGAGCTGACTGTCCTGCAGACTCATTTTTTGATACTTGACTTTACAGGCCCTCCTGTCACCCCCCACATCATCCATTTTAAGAAATGAGACACCTTGATGGTATCTATCTGCTTCATGTTAAACCAGGGTTCAGGATCTTGCCACTTTTCCAACAAAGGTCAATTTGGAACTCATTTTTCTTAATATTCTTGTGTACCTAAATTACAAAAGGTTTCTCGGGTTCTCCCTATACACAGACTTACACCAAGGAAGAATAATAGTATTCATCCAGAATCACCCTCGAGGCCTTTACCATGGTGATGGAAACCAGCTGTTCAACTCCTGAAGTCTCGAGTGGCAAGCATACTTATTTATTTAAAAGATATCTTGATTGCAGAAGAGTTAGAAAGGCTGTTATAGCTGATCAAATAAAGCGAAAATGATTTGTTGAATAATTTATATGACAAATATGGGCAAAATCTGGCAAATACATTGTTCATCAAATAATGCTTGCACAACTGAATTGAAAAAAACAACTCTTAACAGTCATATGCCAACATATGTAAAAATCTGTTTCTGGGTCAGATTGAAAAGAGCTTAAAGGAATTTCCTTGAAGGAACCAAGGGACAGGTTCACATAATATCAGCATTTTAAGTTTATCAGTGTTATCTTCAAATTCTCTCTCAAAACCTCTAGATACTGAAAGTTAATAAATATCCTAGCTTTCATCAGTATATTCCCTTAACAACTAACCTCCTTCTTCTATGTTTGTCTTGAACTACTACACTTTTAACAGATCTAAACAGCTTTGATATATTTCACATCTAGGATCCACAGACAAGTTTTTCCATAGTTACTCATGTTGAGGAGCCTCCTCTTAGAACATATTCAGGAATTCCCATAGGGACAGAGTCCAAATATCTTGAGGCCCTCCATTTTTATTCAAAGCTCAAGGATGAGGAAAGGTGACCCCCTTTAAACAATAACCTCATCATTCAAGGATACAGAAACATCAATTATTTCTTTCTGGGGAGTTACAACGCTTATGTCCTACTTCCCAGGAAAGTGTTTAACTACTCTTTACCTTGTCAGATTGGCAATGAAATAAATAACAAGTAAACCTATACAATCATTTCAATCATTCCTTAGTCTTTGTCTTCCTCACTGTGAATAAGCTGAAAAAGTGCCCTATAAATGTTTAGACAGGGTCAGATGCTGCTGTAATCTGACAAAGAAGCAGAAAGCAATGTGACATGACTGTGGAGTAAGAATGCAAGCAGTAGCCACTTGTGCTTACGTTTCTCACTCTCTATTTCCTTTGAAGTGTTCTCCCTTCTAAGAAAATCTATGACTGGTTAAGGTTTCTTCTTTGCCAGAACAGGTAAAACCAGTCTGACTTTACACTATGGTGAAATTACGTACTTTCTGTTGTCATTTCATATTGAAAATTGAAAGATATAGCAGAAAACCCTGTGTGTTTGTTAGCACTGGACTGAACGTCACAGGTATCTGATGGAGGGAACATTAAAAGCCATGTGTTTTCCTCATCCAAAAGTCAATAAAAAGTAAACCTTGTTTTCACAGTTCATTGCTTCAGATAGGGAAGGCCATTGTCTCCTGCCATGGCCAGGAGCACTTTGAATATTACAGGGAGAGAAGAACTGGGTTTCCTTTTGTGGTTCATGTGGGTTTTTCTGGGGACCATTTTGTGGAATATAATCTTGCCTCAGGTTACTTTTGGAGGTACATATAGGAGTATCAGGCAACGGTGCACCTTTCCATGTTCACTGGTTCCCCAATCACAGAAAAGTAAAAGGTATTTTTTGTAGCTGTGGCACACAGCTAAGTAACTAAGACCAAGTAAGCCAGATGAGTGCTAGTCAGTTTTATTTTGAAAGGGAGACTGACCTTTGTTTCAAACAGCACATTGTCATTATTCCTTCCCTTTTGCCATTGATTGAAATACAGCTGTAACAATTTCACAGGGCTGTTTCAAGACCTATGAAGTGTAAATTGCTGTATGTAAATATTTTTTTAATTATTCTCTGTCTCTGGTATTGAGATTAATATCTTGAATTATTTAAAGGAATAAGTTGTGCAACAGGTTACATTTCAGCACAGGAATCTTTTACCATAAGCAGTGTAAGAAAGCAAGAAAGGAGACTTGGAGCTACCTACTTTGGAGCAAACATCTGTACAGCCATCAGGAGGGAGAGTTTGCCATATTACAGACACATCTGGTAGCAGATTTTATTATAAAAGAACATATATCAGGCAATGACAGATCACTTGCTGAAAGTAACCTCCTGAGCAACGTTTGGCTTCTCAACATCTGTGTTTAGCTGAGGATTCCAGCTGAAGACAGTTACATCTGTAGGTACCAGAGGCTTGAAACTGGGGTTAAATGATTAATAGCTTTCTTTTATTACTCAACTAGATGATTCATATTAATTGCACTAATGTAGATTTGCATATAGTCCAGTTTTACACAATGATTTGATAAAGGTATAGTGAGTATTTACTTTAAGGGAGGATTACAGCAAATGTAGCTGTGTTTACTCTCTTTTCTTTCCTTCTTCTTATCGTATTATTCTCCCCACCTTTCCATACACACGCTGTATTTTTCAGTCTCACTTCCTCTCCTTCTAAGGTTGTATGAATGCTTAGAGAATATGCGCTTCGAAAACACTCCAACATCTGCTCATTTTCTATTAACTGTTAACTTCAATATCTACTCTAGCATGGAATAAGAATGGGACAAGAGAAAAAGAGTGAATACTATTGGCAGAAATGGTCAATTATTCATTGTGAATAATTAATCAAATGAATTTGTACAAATAAATTATTTGTATTTTTTCATTATGCTACAAACACCTAACACTATGCATGAAATATTAAAACATAACAGAAAGCTACTTTTATGGAGCTATAAAAAGTGAAACCACAGATAAACGCTTAAAGAGACCCATAATCAAGTCCAAAAAAATAAGACATTTGTTAGGAAACATTAGAAGAAAAAATCTTCCACATACTTCAACTTTAGCCAAATAGAGCTTTTTGCCCTCATCTCAAGACTAAGGATAATTCTGTTTCTTCTATTATTTTAAACAATAGTAAATTAGCAATTTCTGATGGGTCCAGAGAAAAGAGTTGTATGATTAATTGCTGTTCTTACTGCAAGTTCTTTTTATTCGGAAGCACAAGTTTTGCCTACAGAGGTGCTGATTGCATTTCAGATACTTGCTCACTAGTTAGTCTGTATGCATAGTTTCACCTAAGAGTATTCCTGAGTACTTTTCAATATGAGACTGTTATTTCTGTGCATCTAAACTGTAGCCCAGATTCAGTTTGTCTTGTGTTTTTGCCCTGTCCAATCTGACTCTTACCCTACAAAATAATATGTCTAGCTAGCCTTTCTCTCTGACTGCACGGTAGATTGCAGGTAGATGAAAAACAATTAATGTGACAAGAGCCTGTGGTGGTTTTGTCAGGTGTCCACCAAGTCATAATATCACTCCCTCTCCTAAACTGGACAGGAGAGAGAGTGAAATATAACGAGAGGTTTGTGAGTTAACGATGGAGAGATTACTCAGCAATTAGCATCACAGGCAAAACAGACTCAACTTGCAGAGAAAAAAGGTTTGATTTATTAAAGGAACAATTAAAACAGGGAGATGACAAAAAAAACTGAATCTTAACACATCTCCCCCAACCCCTTCTCTTCCCAGGACTCTTCTTCCTCCCCCACAGCAAGGCAGTGGATGGAGGATGGGGGTTGCAGTCAGTTCATCACAGATGGACTTTGCCACTGCTGCTTCTCAGAGGGAGGCCTCATCACACTTCCCACTGCTACACTGTGGGGTCCCTCCCATGGGAGACAGTCACTCACAGACCTCTCCAATGTGGGTGCTTCCCATGGGCTACAGTTCTTCACGAACTGTTCCAGCATGGAGTGTCTCACGGGGGCAGCTCCTCACACCCTGCCCCAACGTGGGTCATTTGCCAGGAGAACAGTCCTTCAGGTATCAACTGCTCCAGTCTGAGTCCTTCACAGGATCACAAGTCCTGACAGAAAACCTGCTCTGGTGTTGGCTTCCCTCTCCCCACAGGCTCCCAGGTCCTGCCAGGAACTTGCTGCAGTGTCGGCTTCTCATAGAGTCACAGCCTCCTTCAGGTATCCATCTGCTACAGCGTGGGGTTCTCCACAGGCTGCAAGTGTATCTCTGCTCCCCAACGGCTTCCATGAACTGCAGGGGAACAACCTGTCTCACCATGGTCTTCACCATGGGTCATAGTGGAGTCTTTCTTTCAGGGTCTAAGCACCCTCCTCCCATTCCTTCTCCACTGATCTTGGTGTCTGTGGAGATGTTTTCACATTCTCACTCCCAAATCAAGCAGCCTGACAAAACAAGTATCTTATGTTTACTCAGGACATTAATTTTTCAGATCTTACCAGAGAAGAAAGTTCAAAAGTCATACTCCCATCAAGAACTTAAATACCTTTATACATAGCTGTGGAGAAGAAGTTGATGATGTGTTGAATTCCAGGTTTTGTCATTGCTGTGTACATAATTCTGAGTCTCTCTGGCTGTCACAAAATTTACTGATTGAATGAACTGTCTGTCCTGTGGTTCCTTCCCATGGAAGGAAAGAAATTGGTATGAGAATTGCTTTACTTCCATTTCTTCTCCTGACATGGAACTGACACATATAATCTGTGGTTTAGTTTCCTTCTATCAGTTCATATATGAGTTTGGAATTTATTACGCATTTATTATCATAGACACTGATTTCTACAACTTTAGATTTTCATGTATGTACAGGGGCACTTGCAATGGAGGGTTTTTTCATGTTTCTAAGTTAAAGCAATAACAGCTTATTGCTGGAGTTATATCTGTGGACTGGAGTTCTTGTTCCCAAAAAATTGATGATGTATTGATAGGTCAACACTATTGTTAAGAGTAGAGACTATTAGTTTAGTAGACACTTAGTAATATATTAAGTAGATACAACTGGAGACAACATTACAGATAAGTAATTGTTCTTGAAAATTGTGCTAAAATATTTTAAACTCTCACTCTTTATTCATAGTTTACAAAAGAATCCTCAGTTTCCACACAAGGATCTTATTAAAGTGGTCATCTGTTCCAAAATGCTGAGCATTCCACAGCTGGCAAAGAGAATACTTCTGAAATCTTCATACTTCATTTAGATGCCTAAACAAAATATGAGCACTTAGGAAAATATAGTTGTTATTATTCAGGTTATAGGTGATAAACCATTTGGAAAAACTATCTGTTAATGTACCAGTGACAGGTTAGCCAACGTTTACCCTGTAATTTTGAACTATTATAATAATTTTTGTTCAAAATACATATTGGACATTTTTACAACTCATTTACCAGCTGTATTACACACTGAAAGACCCTGAAAACATCCTTGGAAATACTATCATGTGACAGTAGAAATTTGATCCTCTCAAGCTTGCACTTTTGGTTTATACCAGTTTACAACACAAATGGAATTCACTATGGCTTTTCCTGGACTTTTAAACTCTACAATCAGAATTACAAAATTTATGAGTCAACTACTTAGACCAGAGTCGGTAAACCATTGAGTTTCATAACTCATTTCTTTGTATTCTGATTTTACATATTATCAAACATTATAAGGAAGTGTCATTTTAGATCAGGAGTGCTCAGTAAAGAAAATCAAACTCCCCTAATGAACATCACAAAGTCCAACAGGGTTTTGGGCTTTTTTTCCAAATGTTAAACAAAGAGCAAAATATGCACAGGACCTTGGTTAAAGATAGTGGAAAATTATCTTAGATCACATGGTGGTAGGATGGTGAGGGGTTTTTTTTTGTAAGAAAGGACATTTGTTTCGGAGGAAAGACAAATCTAAAAGACAAAACCAGCATAACTACTCTTTTTCTGTAGGACAGGTAATATCAAGAAGTTTTTCTAATTGTTCTCTGTGAGTTGGGTGATAAAGAAATAGCTGGTCGGTACAGTGAGCTTATGTGAGTGCATAAAGGACTGACATCACAGAATCCCAGAATATTAAGAGTTGACAGGGACCTCAAAAGATCATCTAGTCCAACCACACTGCCAGAGCAGGACCACCTACAGTAGGTCACACAGGAACGCATCCAGGTGGGTTTTGAACATCTCCAGAGAAGGAGACTCCACAACCCACATGGGCAGCCTGTTCCAGTGCCCCATCACCCTCACAGTGCTTGTGTTTCTTTGGAACCTCTTATGTTCCAGCTTGTACCTATTGTCTATCATTGAACATTATTGAGAACAGCCTGGGTCCCACAAAGATCTTTTCAAAATATTCCTTTCTGCCAAAGGAGAATACTGGTAAAGTGAAGGAATGCTGCAAAAAGAGGGAACATGAAAAGGTACATCACTAAAGCAAAGGAATCTTATTGCAAACGTTTAGCACACTAATGTGCATTGGAGTACTTCTTAAGGTTGGAAGGTTCATTCAGGACAATTTGGCAGTTTTTACTTCCTCAAATGTACTTACATAATCAATTTCTTCACTTTCCATAAGTAATTCCTAAGGGTGAAGTTACACAAGATAGCTATGTCAATCACTACCAAAAGATAAAGTCCTGCTCCTCCTTTCCGTTCATCTTCTTTTCTGGCTTTTTAAATTTTTTTGCTAATACAGCAGCCATACATTTATTTTCAGGAAGTAAGAGGAAGGATCTTTTAAAACTGTTTTTGTGACAAATCCATTCACTGGTAAGCTCCAGAGACTATATAAGGGAAGAGGAATAGTAGACTGCTGAAAACAGAGGTGAAGATACATGCCCTACATTTCATATAACTGCACTCTATGGATATAACAGGTATATGTTGGCAGTACTGTACAGATCTAACATCTTCTATCTAAGAGACCTTTGAATCTACTTCCCTGAATAACCAATGATAACCAACTCTCCTCCCCACCTCAAGACATTTCCTCTAGAACATCTGAATGTCAGCAATTTTATCCTTCTTTACACTTCCTAGTAATAAAAAAAAGTCCTGATCCCCTCATTATATGATTTGCTTTGATCAAAGAGATGAAAATATATCCTTCATTATGTGATCTCAGCTTGTGTTAATCCTAGACATCTTCCTGACTCCTCCTTAAGGATACATCACTTAGATAATTAGTCACGCTAGAGAAGGGGAAAGGATGGTGTTTTGGTTGGCAATTACTAATATGACAGAGAAGTGAGTTCTCAACCGAGACGATTATAAGATGGAGTGGAATTAAGAGCTCTGGCATTTACTTTCAAAAGGTTTTCATGTATTTTTCTGTAATTACAGTAAATATGCTTTTGAAATTCAGTTGTGTAAAATAATGGCACCCTTATCTCTAGGCTGATAGAACCACCTAGAACTTGATCTGACTCTTCTGCAAAACCATGATTAACTTTAATTGGCAATGAAAACAGATAGATTTTGTCTCAATGTTGATGAATCCAATTGTTTTTAGAAGAGACAGGATTTATAGACTCCTGAGTTTGAATCTTTGTTTATGGCTGACGGCAAATAGGAATCTGAGAGAGTCTTATTCTTACAAGAGGGTGAAAGGTTAAAGCTGGCAAGGAGTTATGGGTGGCCATAGTTATTTCAAGAAGATGGGAGAGAGGAAAGAAAACATACTCCAAGGCTGTGGTTTCATCATTGGATTAAGTAGTTATAAAACTAGTTGCTGCCACAAATAATATTCCTTCTTCTTGAGCTCTTGCAGTTGTACAGCTACCAAATCAGATCACCTCTCTGACTCAGGTAAAAAACAAGAACTTATTTATCTGCAGTCAGCTCACTGCAACTTTCACAAAATGAGAATCCACACAAACGCAGTACTGATGCAAGTGATGATTGTGAAAACTACACTAAGGGAATATGATGGAGTTTCAGAAGGTCATAAACTCTTGATATTATTGTCCAATGTAAATAAGTGATGTGGTCCATCATCTCAGAAAGGTACTAGTTTGTTTCTCTAAGGAGGTTTGTAGCCTCATCTAATTCATTGTAGTGTTTCTAACTTCTTTACATCATTTTTAAAAATCTATGTGGTGATTTGTTTAATAACAAGTTCATAAGCTATATTTATCATTCTTAAGGATTTTGTTATATTTTCCCACCTGCTGTGCATACTTTAACAATTCTGTTTAATTCAGAAGGTACTCAACTAGGAATCTGAGACATTTACTCAGACTCATGTCTTTTTTTATTGAGCCCTGGATTCTGTACCACATTTGTTTCAGGTGGTGAGTGTCACTCATTGCAACAGGCCACTGAGTAATTCTCACAGTCTAGAGGAATCTAGAACATTTTTCATACGAGGAAAGACTATGGGAACTGGGGCTGTTTAGTCTGGAGGAGATTGAGGGGAGATCTCAACATTTATAAATATCTAAAAGGTGTCAGGAGGTTGGGATATCCTTCTTTTCTATAGTAGATAGTAACAGGACAAGGGGTAATGGGATGAAGCTAGAACACAAAAAGTTCAACTTAAACATAAGAAAAAACTATTTCACTGTGAGGGTGACAGAGCCCTGGCACAGGCTGCCCAGAGGGGTTGTGGAGTCTGCTTCCTTGGAGGTCTTCAAGACCTGCCTGGACATGTTCCTATGTGACCTGATCTAGGTGAACCTGCTTCTGCAGGGGAGTTGGACTAGATGATCCCTTTCAACCCCTACCATTCTTTGAATCAAGTGCAGGAGAAAGATACCATAAACATTGCTATGCTACTGATCTTCACAGACCCAGGACAACACACTTAAAAAACATTGGGACTTCCCGATATGTTAATGCACATGAACTGTAACAACATGGAAATTTCTTAATGGTCAGCCTAAATGAAAAATAACCTTAAAAGTACAGTAATTCACAATTTTGCACAGGCTCCTGACAGCTTTAATTAATTATCAATGCCAATAGGTTCAATGAGCTATTATGGATGTCAACGAGTAGTCCAGTTAAGAACAGCTTTACATGTTTGCCTGTATTTAATTTGGCCATCCTCTTGATTCTTTCCTGCATAGAGAATTTGTGGTGAAAAGGTTTTGATAAAAGTGTTTACCAAGGGCTAAATGCTCCTGCTTAAATACTAACTTATTTATACAGGAAAATTGAATAAATCAGTCCTAGTGCCACATGGTAATGACAGAGAAAATAGATTTTGAATAAATTTCCCAGTTGACTAGGAAGCGTGGAAGATCCACTCAAATCCACTTTCATAGCAATTGAGCAAACTCGTGCAACTCAAAAGATGTCAAGCTACTGTCTCAAAGACTCTTTATAGATTAAGATCGCCTTAATATCATTAACTTTACATAGTCTTCTCTATGTAATATGCTGTTAGCCTTGTAAATTTGTTTCTTATGACAAATTCACTTCTTTTTGTCCCACAGGTCTTTATTTAAGAAATTTTTCAACTTCCTCTGTCCATCTGAGACTATGAAGAGGTTTAATGTCTGGCAAGTTATTTTGGGTTAACACAAGTTAATAATCATGTTTCACTGCTGCTTTGACTTGGACAACCAGACTCCAAAGCTACATTCAATATTCAGTTCTGTTGGTGATTCAGTTATCTGAAGGGGTTTTTTTCTCTGAACTCTCTTTGATCAGTTACTGTCTTAAATCTACTGGATATTCTAAGTCTTACTATGTCGATATAGGTGCAGTCACTTCTGGCATTTCCAACTTGCCTTAATCTTGGCCTTAGTATAGAAGAGAAAGCAGGGACTTAGAGGTACTTCATGGGTATTATGCCCCTAGGACTTCTATTGCTAATTTGTTTTCAACTCTAAGTGTGTCTCAGTGTATTTTCTCCGAGTCCCAACTAATTTGTGATCCAGAAAGACTTTAGGAACTTTATTTTTTAATATGAGAGTGAGTTACAAAGTTGATTTTGTCACTATAGAAACAAGAAGTTCTTTAACAGAGGCTGTGAAGCAGTTGTTATTTCATAGTTGACTAACTGTAAAATATTCAAAACAGAAGAACAGGAAGCTCCAGTACAACTTAAGAATATATCGTCTGATTCCATTCATTAGCACAGAGTGATGCTAAAAAATTGGCATCTCAAGGCAGTATTATCCTTCCAAGTGCATAGCTACAGAACAACAGTATGCAAAAAATAATGGAAAAATAGATTGGTTTTAATTAGAACAACATAGGCTGCAAATATCATTAATGAAGTATGTTTCATCTTCTAATTCAAACTTTCAGAATGACAGGAACTTATTTCAAACTCTTAACTGAATTCCCAAGTACCTACTAGTAGGCCAGAGCAAAAAAAGAAGTTTATCTTTCCTTGCAGTGCAACCATTACAGGACGGGATTGATGGACATGAGTGTTTTATCCTCTCAGTTCATCCTTTTTGTCTCTACTCAGTGAAGTTGAGAACAATAGCAAACACTATTAAACACCACAAAGCAGACTTATAATAATGTGGAAAGAATATAGTTTTCTCTTAGGCTAAAATAAAAACTTGATGAAGAAACAATTTGTGTGGAACCAATACAGAATTTTTCTTGCATCTTCTGCCAAAACACAAAACTTAAATGTTACTACAAAAGAATTTATTTGACCAAAAACTGATAATGAAATCTCAGCTTTATATTCCATTTATTAAGCTAATTTATCTTAACTACAAGGTCAGAAAAAAAAGGTATATGTACATGATAAACTTTTAAAATTAAGTGCTTGATTAAAAAAAAAAAAAGACAGAAATTAAATTATTAAATTACTAGTCTTATAAGGAAATATAAGCCCACAATTTTTTAAAGTAATTGGTCAGGATTCCTTATTTTTTATAGAATTTTTCTCTTCCCAAAAAATTGTTGCAAAGTATAAGATTTACCAAGACAAATAATTGCATTCTAGCATAGAAGGGTTCCCAAGGCAAAGTGGTAAAGGTAGTGCCCAAAGATCTGCTTCATGTCACCTCTATAGCCTTAGGCACGCTGGTGATCACTAAATAAAGCTATTTAAAATATATTGTTAACAAACCATTATTTGTTTAAGGAGCTCCCTGAAGATAGAATGAGAGTCAAATTAAATCTATACTAAGAGGGCTGTAACAAAACAGAAACATGTAATATGTTGATTAACTTAGAACCCAGGACCATAGCAACTTGATGTGGGAAAGGCCTCTGAAAACAGTTGTAAAACAAATAACAATTGCCATAAATATCAAGTCACTTACCTGGGATTCCTGAAAACTATTAGCGGGTTCCATACCCACAAAAGGAAATTTAGCACTTAGATACAAGATCAGATCATGTGATTGGTTGCATCATAGTACTTTTGCTTCACTCTACAATTAAACTTGTCACATTTTTACTTTCCCACTCTACACCGTAAATGGAACTAAGGCAGTGTTTCAATTATTACTCATGATGAATAATAAGCTACAGCTTATTTTCCCAGGCTATTTACCTCTTTTATGTGGTGATGAAGAACTTTAATTTTGTCACTGTCATTATCAAGATTTCAATAATAACAACAAAAACACAGTAAGAAACTTGTATATATAATCAATCCAATCTTTTAATATGCCTGTGTCAGCACATTTAACTCCATCGTGTAACCTTGACACAAAAGTAAAACTGTATCATATAGGCTTTGAATAGGTCTGATAAAGGCTAAAGCTCTCAGATTTTTGTTATTCCTCGAAGTCTGTAAAATATATCCTAAATTCAAACATCATAAATTATTTTTGAAAGCAAAAAATGTATTTAAGAAATGCACTATTAAAAGCAAGTAAAATCTTCAAAGCTGTTTACGTGGCTTGCCCTAGTACAAGCATTTAAGACCAATCTGTAGGGCTTGATGAGATTAATCTCAGAGTACTGAGAGAGCTGGTCAATGTTATTGCATGGTCTCTCAGTTATTTGTCAATGGTATTGGGAATCTGGAGAGGTCTCAGTCAACTGGAAGCTACTAAATGTTGTTCCAGATTTCAAGAAGGGCAAGAAAGAAGACTCTAGTAATTATAGGCCTGTCAGTCTTACTTTGGTGCCTGGTAAAATTATAGAGAAGTTTAGTCTGCAAGTTATTGAAAAACACTTGAAAGACAATGCAGTCATTGGTGAAAGTCAATGTGACCTTATTAGGTATCATTTCATGACAAGGTTGCCTGCCTAGTGGATGGAGGCAAGGCAGTGGATGTGGATTTTTGGGGATTTTAGCAAAACTTTTGATACTGTCTCTCACAGTAATCTCCTGGACAAAATATCCAGCATGCAGATAGAAATGTACATATTACAATGGGTGAATAACTGGCTGAAGATTCACACTCAAAGACTTTGTAATAAATAGAGTAATATCTCACTGGCAGCCAGTCACTAGTGTGATTCCAGTATAATAAATATGGAAATAGGAAACAGATGACTCTGGTTTTCAACTCCTTCTGCCAGCTGATGTGGAATTCTCTTGGTCAGTTTCATTTACAGAATTATTAGGTACCTACAGGAATTAAACTCTTCCCATATGATGAACAAGCTTTTAATGGTATAGGTATTAAAACATTCCAGCAATTTGTCTGGTCAAAATTTAAGTGTAAGAGGGAGACAGAACTTGCCTAACTTTTCTCTCAAGAGACAGTTTCATGTTCTGATAAACAACAGGGACTTAAAACACGAATTTTAAAGCAGAGAAGTTCTGATATATACTCAACTCAATACTACAGCTTTCCAGAATTTTGTTTGTGGTTCTTACTTTAGCTAAGTCCTGTTTTTCCTAGTAAGAAAGCCTTTTTTGTGTTAAATAATCTATATTTTTATGGAGTATGCATACTTTAAATATTAGTAATCTCTTTCTGTGTTCTCTCTTCATTATGATTTAAACACAATAAATGTATTATTCAGCTCTTCCACATATATCGTTCCCTCTAGCTTTTTTATAACTTCTGTAACTTTTTCCAGTTTCCTTCCAATTTATCAATATTTTTCACTGATAGAGATACTAAACCAATTGTGCTGGCTTAGATGTGTGCTTTATACAGTTATTATTAACAGTACAATTAACTCATGGATCTAGATGAAATTATGTTTATCAGGAAAGGATAGCTCTGTGCTTCAAATGCTAGCTAGGGTCACAAAAATTTTGGCTTATTTCTCTTTAAAAACAAAGATATCCTCTGTAATTTTAGACAATCTCTTTAGTGCTAAGTGCAAACAAGTTTGTTAAAGCAGAGCTGTACCATGTATTGCTAGGCAGGGGAGTGACCACTGGGTAGCCCACGGAGATTCAGGTTGACTCTCAACAGCAGCATGCAGAATTCTGTATTTGGGTCTTGGCTTAGGATAAGTATGGCATTCAGGCTAATTAACTATGGTTCTGTATTTCTAATTAACCTGTGTCAGGTGAATAATCACAGATATCACACTGTTCTAAGGTGACCCTTTGCTTGGTTGGTTCTTCTGTAGAAGGTCCAGGGCCACAATCAGTGAATGTTTTATGTATTTTAGAGCTATTGCAGTCTCACTACATCTGTGTGAATCCAATGGCTCAGTGTTCATGTGGTTTCAGATGCAATTTGATCTCCAATTAGAAGCAAAAGTATTGGTCTTCCTTTGGCACCAGCCCTGGGACTTTTACAACACAATGCTGAGAATAATATAAATATGATCCATCTAAGAGATTGGTGTCACAAGGTTTAGGTTTACTTTATGAGTACCACTCTTGGGCCTTAGTCCCCTATTCTCTGGGCATGCAGTTTATCACAATCAATTCACTATTGGACATGGATTTTGAGGAGAGGCTGTCATTCGAGAGGAAACATGGAGCATAATGAATATCTGAAATCTTCTATAATCTTCTATGGGAGTGACATTAAGTTCAGGACATACAACCTCATTCTACTTAGAATCCACAGTCCTGATTGCTGCTTCGCTTTGTAGGTATCTACAACAATTGTTTTAAAGAAATAGACTTTTATAACAACAATCAAGTAGTTAGACCACTTAAAGCAAGAGAAACACAAGAAAGGAACCTTAACAGCATTCAACTTTAAGCATTTAAGCATGACTAAGATATGAGGCCAGTCACCTTAAGCTTCCTATGTAATTATTGCGAAAAGACAGGTTCCTCCAGGGGGATTATTCAGAGAAGGAATTTAACTTTGAAAGACAAGTAAATTATATGCCTAAAGTTAGGAGGACTGAATAACCCTGAGTAACCTTGAATAGTAGATGCAATTGCTTGGCTTGAAGAGTTCCTAGCCAACAGTCTGGCAAATGTTTAGTGTGAGCCCAAGATCTCTCCAGTCTCTTAAGTAAACACTATTCAATTCAGTCACAGGTATAAGAATACTGGTGGAGTTTGTAAAAGTATATGATGTAGGAACAGTTAGAGTTCAAGTCCTAAACTCATACAAGAGAGCAGAAACTAAGGCAATGTGGTGCATAAGCATCTCAGCTATATTCTTAGTCTATTTTTCACATTGTAACAAAGTTCTGTATTCACTTTGACACTGACTCGGGTCTGGATAACAGTCATCTTTACCAAAGACAGACTATGTTATGACTTTGAATTTCATAGCATCAGTTACAAAGATAGGAGGGTTAATGCTGAGCCACACAGAATAGCTGAGACTGAAGGGACCTTTTCCCTTATAAGCTCTTAGGTCAGTTCTCCTTTTTTACCCAAGATTTCTGACAAGAATTACAACAGAATAAGTACTTTTCTTCAAAACATAAGTGCACTTTGGATTTCAGATCATAGTTGATTTCATCTATGGATACTGTCATCAGAAATCATGAGTTTTGCAGAATGCCTGTACAACTAATAGAAAGAAATGAGGAAATAGCTAACAATGTGAAACAACAAGCTTAATAAGAAAAAAGGATAAAGATGGTATCATTTCTTTTCTCCAGTAAAATCTATCATGGGTATGAACTTTCTTCTTCAAGGAAGAAAAGAGGAGGAAAAGATTGTCAGTCTCCAAAAATTTCTATCCAGAGAGATCCACTGATGCCACTAATGTACATACACTAAAAAAATTCAAGGGTATATAAGGCCATGCTTCCACTATCAGTAATGGATTAACATTATCATGTTACAAAACAGTAGGAATTTGATCTCAATTTGGCCCTGGTGAGCAGATAATAATTCTGTGTAAACAAAAAAGAGTACATGTCATAATGCTCATGCCTTTATGCCAGCTCAAGGAGGACAATGTTACATCCATGTTACAGTGTCAAAGATACCTAATGTTCTGATATGGTTTATACAAAAATGTGTGACTTTTCTGAACAGGTTTGAAGCAGTAAAGTGAGCCTACACTGAAACAATGTTTTGCATTACATATCAAAAGAATTTTGAATCTATGAGCCTTATAGCCAGATTAACGGTGTGGTTAAAGGAAGAGTTCTGGTAGATGAAAGAGGTGGTCCTCAAGATCTTAAGAACTGAGTAAGTTTGAACTTGCTTCTACAGTTGTGGTAAGCTCTGTACTGCTCTTGCTTCTGAAATTGTGGTCTTCTGTATCTGATTTCCTACTGTCATGGTTTGACATGACAGCCTTTTCTGGTAAGGGAGAAGGGGCTGTAAAGATGACTCCTGTAAGAAGTTGCTCAAAACTCTCCCCAGCTCTGAGACAGACCCACTTCTGGGACCAAGCCAATGGGATGCCTCGACCATCACTTTTTAAGAAGAAGCCAGAAGAGGAGGGCTCTTCCTGTTTCCTCCTTCTTCTGTGCCTTCTTCTTTTCTGACTGGTGGTGGTGCAAGGAGTGGGAAGAGTGAGAAACAATCATGTGGACTCCAAGGTCAGTAAGGAAAGAGATAAGGAGGTGTTCTGGAGCAGAGACTCTCCTGCATTCTATGGAGAGGAATGGTGAAGTCGAGATTTGTTTGCATTTTGCTAAAGACACTGCATCAGTGGAAGAGACTTATTTTGTTAATGATCCCAAGCCAGGGGCAGGGCCTCTGCCATCCTAACGAGGGTGAGGGTGAATGGGGGCTGCCAAGCAAGAGACTATCATGGTGCTTCGGTGCTAGCTGGGCCAAACCACAACACCTATCTATGATAAAAATAATAGTGTCTTCATATAGTTGCCTTAAAAATATGTTCCCTGAAGAGCTATCATATGGTTAAATGTTCTGGAGATTTTGAGATCCCCACGTATTATGGTATGAGTGACAATTAACACCCTTCAAGAGAAAAGTAGGAAGCCTAAAACTCCATGGTTTTCTGTTTCTGTCTCTCAAATCTGAATTAATTTACCTTATTTTTTTTATATTATTCATCTTCCTCTCTCCATTTATGTATGTATGTCTGTAGAGCTACAAACCCATTTTGTCTCTGTGATCAAACATAATTTCCTTAACTGCTTTTTGTCTTCTAGATTACATTTCCATGTGATCCCATCTCATTACTCTATATACACATATAGCTCTGAAAGAGCTCAACAGATACTCATTTGTAGGTTTCATTAACATGCCATTAATACCCTTTCCAGATCATTAACAAAGATGTTAACTGCTACAGGACATAATATTGATTTCTTTCCTGTACTATTGTTTACTTCCTCCCATTCAATTCAATGCTATTTACCACTAATATATTTCAGTAAACCTTCAAACCACTTAATTAATCCACTTTTTTAACATGGTTGTTAGAATTAAATTTAAAATAAGCATCTTTTGCTTATTTGCTTCTTCATTTCGCAATACTAAACATTGGCCTAACATCAAAAGCTCTTTCACATCCTGCACTCGTAGAACCACAGAATCACAGAATTGTAAGGTTGGAAGGGACTTTTAGAGATCATTTAGTCCAATCCCCTTGCAGAAGCAACTCCACCTAGATAAAGTCACACAGGAACGCGTCCAGGTAGGTCTTGAAGACCTCCACAACCTCCCTGGGCAGCCTGTGTCAGTCCTCCATCACCCTCACAGTAAAATAGTTTTTCCTTATGTTTAAATGAACATATGCTTATGCATAACTGGCTGGCTAGATGAGGGGGGAGCAGTGGATGTCACCTACCTTGACCTCAGCAAGGCTTTTGACACTGTCTCCCATAACATCCTCATCAGAAAGCTCAGGCGGTGTGGCTTGGATGAGTGGATGGTGAGGTGGATCAAGATCTGCCTGAATGACAGAGTCCAGAGGGTGGTGATCAATGGCACAGAATCGAGTTGGAGGCCTGTGGCCAGTGGAGTTCCACAGGGATCAATTCTGGGGCCACTCTTGTTCAACATCTTCATCAATGACCTGGATGAGGGGACAGAGTGTACCCTCAGCAAGTTGGCTGGTGACACCAAACTGGGAGGAATGGCTGATTCCCCAGAAGGCTGTGCTGCCATTCAGCAGGATCTCGACTGGTTTGAGAGTTGGGCAGAGAGGAACCTCATGAGGTTCAGCAAGGACAAGTGCAGATTCTTGCATCTGGGAAGGAACAACCCCATGCACCAGTACAGGCTGGGGGTCAAAGTGCTGAAGAGCAGCTCTGCAGAGAGAGACCTGGGAGTCCTGATTGATAATAAGCTAAATATGAGCCAGCAATGTGCCCCCGTGGCCAAGAAGGCCAATGGCATCCTGGGATGCATCAAGAAGAGTGTGGCCAGCAGGGCAAGGGAGATTCTTCTCCCCCTCTGCCCTGGTGAGGCTTCCTCTGGAGTCCTGTGTTCAGTTCTGGGCTCCTCAGCTCAAGAGGGACAGGGAACTGCTGGAGAGAGTCCAGCACAGGGCCACCAAAATGATCAGGGGACTGGAACATCTTTCATATGAGGAAAGTCTGCAGGAACTGGGGCTGTTTAGTCTGGAGAAGAGGAGACTGAGGGGAGATCTTATTAACATTTAGAAATATCTAAATGATGGGTGTCAGGAGGTTGGGACATCCTTTTTTTCTATAGTAGCTGGCAACAGGACAAGGGGTAATGGGATGAAGCTGGAACACAAAAAGTTCCAGTTAAACGTAAGAAAAAACTATTTCACTGTGAGGGTGAGGGAGCCCTGGCACAGGCTGCCCAGAGGGGTTGTGGAGTCTCCTTCCTTGGAGGTCTTCAAGACCCTCCTGGACATGTTCCTGTGTGACCTGATCTAGGTGATCCTGCTTCTGTAGGGGGGTTGGACTAGATGATCTCTAAAGGTCCCTTTCAACCCCTACCATGCTATGAGTCTATGATTATGGTCCCACCAGTGCTGAATAAAGTCGAAGAACCACTCCACCTCAACTTGCTGACAATGCTTCTCCTAATGTAGTCGAGGATACTGTTCATGTTCTCTGTGGCAAGAACATACTGTCAGCTCTTGTTCAACTTTTCTGAAAAGCTGCTTCCCATACTGTCAGCCCTGGCATGTTCATGTGATTGGTTTTCCAGCCTGTTGCATCCCCCTGGATAGTACCACAATCTTCTAGGTTCATTAGCCCTTCTTCACAGGAAGCTTGCTGAGGGTACACTCTGTCCCAGTTTCTGTACTATTTGTAGTGTTGTTGAACAGTGTTGATAGCAGTATTGACCTGTGGGGTCAGTCACTTTTTACTGGCCTCCAAGTAGACTTTGTGCCACTGATTACCACCCTCTGGGACCAGTTGCTTTCAACACACCTCTCTATGAGGATATTATAGAAGATAGTGCCAAAATCCTTTCTGAAGTCTAGGTAGATTACATCCATTGGTTTCCCCTCTACCAAGACAGGTAATTTTCCATAGAAGTCAAGAACTATTTCTCCATTGTAAACTCATTTTAACTCACAATGTCCTTCTTACTTCTCATGTGCCTGGAAATGGTTTCCAGCATTAGCTGCTCCATCATCTTCCCAGGTATCAAGGAAAGGTTGTCTGGTCTGTAGTTCCATACATCCTCCTTTCTGTCTTTTTTGACGATAGGAGTGATAATTGCTTTTCTCCAGTCTTAAGGCACTTCCCTTAGTCACCATGATTGATCAAAGATTATTGAGTCATCACACAATGACATCCAACACCCTCAGCACTCATAAGTAAAATCCCATCAGGACCTAAAGACTTAAGTATGTTCTAGTTTGCTTAAATATTCTTACCTTGATAGTCTTCCACCAAACGTCTTTGTTAGTCCAGACTATCCCTCTGGTCTTTGAGGCCTTGGAATCCTGAAGGCTGACCTTGTTAGTAAAGACTGAAGTGAAGAAGGCATTCAGTACCTCAATCACTTCCATGTCTTGAGGTCCACTGCCCCATTCATCAGTGAGCCCATATTTCTCCTTTTATTCTTGATCCCATGTTTCACTTCCAGAAGCAGTTCTTGTTGCCTTTGATGTCCCTTGTCATATGCCTTGCCAGAGCTTTGGTTTTCCTAACTACATCTCTGCATGCTCAGACAATGTCTCTATATTCCTCCCAAGTTCACTGCTCCCACCTGCATACATCCTGTTGATTTTGAGTTTTACCAGGAGCAACTTGTTCATCCATGCAAGCCTCCTGACATTTTTGCATGACTACTTTCTGTTGGCATATTTGACTTAATAGTTTGGGTATTTTTTTCTGTAAGAGAAACAAGCCATTATCATGAACTTCCAATAGATGTTGTTCCATGTCCTGGTTTTGAATGCAGGCTTATCATTATTCTGTAAGAGTTGTTTGTTAACTACTATGTGATGTATCCAATAAACAGTGAACAACTGAAATGCTATAGCCTCTGTTCTAACCCAGGCTGGTGTTTGCTAGCCCTTGATTCCAGCTGAAGAATGCTTCATAAACAAGAGTCTGGATAGATTCAATATTCTGTGAACAAATTAAGGCATACTGCGTGTTAAGAAAAAAAAATATCAATAGCAGTAAAACTGGTTTTTTTATCAATATTTTATCTTTCATCAATAGCAGTTTCACTGTCTTTCATTAATGTTTTTCACATTTTGGAAAGTCTTTAACATAATATCGTGACACTGATTTATGAAACTTTCATAGCAGAGGGAACAGCTAACTCTACTGCTTCTGTCAGAGCATTATAACTAAAATAGCTGAAGTCTTTGATGAAGTGTCATCAACCAACCTCTTTTATTACATATAGGACTAATAATTTGTACTAAACTCTTTTACAAGATGTTGTTAACTACTCAGACAAATCTTTGTGCCTTAATTTAAAAAGGAATATTATTTATTTATATCTAAATTGTGTGGAAAGTAAAGCATAAAAAGTGAAAATCAAAGTGGACTGGTATTTCACACAATTGTATACAGCAAAAAGAAATAAATAGAAAAATTGTGAAGCTGAAGAAACCTCTTTTCACAAACTCCTATCTAAAGAGGAGTTTGAAGAGAGACTTCTTATTGCCAGGTCTGTCTCAGCACTGCTGTAGTTTCAAAGGTCTGTGGTGTCATGATGCAGTCTCTCTAAGGGCACCTTTCTGCTCTAGTCAATTCTTCAGCTGGCAGTTTGCCCCAAGCTTGCTTTAAATAAACTAGAGTTTAGTGTCATGGAGTCACAGTGTTACCGATACAGAGCTAGTCAACTTGAGCATGAGTACCCACGTTGCAGTTACAGTGGAGTTTGCATTTTGTGTATTTTCCTACAATGAAAAATACAGTAACTTTGACAAGCTGGATGTGGTTTCTTTCAGTCAATTGGCTGCAGCTGCAGAGTTGATTACAGCATAAAGTTATCCTTGGGAGATTAACATACTAGGTAAAAGCAAAAGCAACTCCTTCATCTAGTAGTATAAGGCTAGAAACTGAAGCCAAGCAAATTTGATTTGAATTTAAAGCATGTATGTAAATAGTGATGGTGATCAGTTACCAAGGATGCACAGTCCACATCCCAATATGTCAGTACCTAGAAGTGGTAGCCTGTTAAAAACACAAAATATGCAGTATCAAGAAGTAAATGAGTGACTCTAAAGGCAGATAATATATTTGAGTTTAAACAAGATACTCTGATTGCTTCTTCTGATATGAATGTAAGTGAAACAGTCTGCTAGAAGGACTTGAAGTCCTACATTAGCAGTTCTGATTGAACTATCTCTGAGTAATTTGAAATAGTAATTTATAACTGTTACAATAGTTAATTTTCCAGAATGTCTGTCTATTGTAAATATGCAGAAATCTATTATGGAAAAAAAAAAAAACAGTCCACTTTTAAATGTAATCTCACCTCCCTGCTGTGTCATGCTATATCCAACAGTAACTCTCTTTCATAAAGAAGTCTAGACATCTTCTAATGCTCATTGCTTTGATGACAACTTATTCCATATGTGTCCTGTCTCAAAGAAATTACACTGCCTGAAATTCTGGCATTTGTTCAGGTTTCTATTTTTCAAATTGTGTATACTCTTATTTTGAAGCTAAATAACACACTCCTTGCTCTTGACCTGTGAAACATTTGAAATTCAAAGGACCTGTTGCACATAAACTTAGTCATTTTAATGCTTTGATTCCATTTTCCCCTGCACTTCTGTCACAGTTGTTTCAGCTAGAAGATATTGCAGCTAGAGGTATTTTTTCTAGACATCTCTTCTGCTGATATTGCCTTTCTCTGTTGCCCTCCTATATTCCTGCCTTATTCCCTATCCTCTAGTTCTTTTTTATTTACTCATGACTTCTGTGTATTAGACCTTTCCCTACTGTTTTGGTTTAATTCCTCCTTTGAAATGGGAGAGGAGGCTGGCAAGATGGGCATTCCAGAGCAGCAGGCCCGTGAGGTTGTGACTCCTCGCAGCAGATTCTGCCTCCAGAGGAGCTGCTGGGACACGGCAATGAAAGGATCTGATCCTCTTGCCACATGCACCTGATTTGCACTGGTGCCCTGATGCCTGTGAAAGAGCAGCTGGGGCCAAGAGGCAAAAGGAACCGGGATATGTAGCCTTTTGTTTGCTAGGATACACTGGGGCAGTCTGAAAACAGCAGTGTGTTTCCTGGTTACACCTCAGCCTATACCTACAGCTTTCTCTGATGGCTATATTTTCAAATGGGGCAGGCCAGGAGCTACTAAACTTCATCTCTCCCCTTCCCTTCCCCTCAACAAGCCAAACAAACTTGTTTACTGAGTTTATTTACAAGTCAACCATTTTATAGAGGGATCTGTGTTTATGCAGTGACAGCAAACTTGTAAAGTGAGCAACTGTTTCAAAAAGGCTACTGTGGAAGCTTCTCAGCATTGTTTCATGCCCTGGAGAAGTTTCTGGAGCTAACGTGAGTCCAGCTCACTGAGTAATGCTTTTCTTAACAATATTGCCAACTGTTAATTAAAAAAGAAATGAGAGGTAGTTATTTGACCTGGTTGTAGATCTGTATTAGATTTCTGTTTGCCAAGTAATTTTGAATGTTAAAGGGAAAAAATAGAAAGAGAAATCCTCTTGTGTTTTGAAAGTACACTGTAATTTTATACATTATGTATCATGCCCTGAAAATGTCTTGAAAAGAGAAAAAGAGAGAAAAATGATAGGCATAACCCCTATGATAATTAATACTTTTCACTGGATATTAATTTGTGAACATTAGCTCCTTCTTATAGACCTTTAGCAGTATGATTAGACAGACAGTAAGCTCTGCTGACCAGCATATATATAATTAGCAAATAGCAAGGTGAGGTAGAACTTGTTTAATCTCATTTCATCCCAGAGACTTTATCACCATTTGGCCTAGTTCCCTTTATCCATTCAGAGATAACAACGGCTTTATTTGTCAGTGAATTAAAGAACCAAGTAGCTTTGCATTGTAATATAGGTCAAACAAAACCAGCACATTTGGTATTGGGCTCCTTTGCAAGAAAAATGTCTGGAGATTGTTGGGAGTGAGGGTGAAGTGGTTGCAAAGGACTCAAGACTTTTGGTCTGTGAAAAATGCAAAAGAGTTGAAAAGGTTTAATTAGAGCCAGACAGTTTTGTGGCAGTTATCGTGCCATTGAGCAGATCAGGGTTGAAATTCCAAACCAGCTGGTGAGGACTTAGAGCAATGCAAAGACAGGATATTTGGCCTCTGTCAGGGCAGTTCCCCCTCATGATAAATTTAAATAATGCCTCCTATCTGACTCAAGAGCATAAAAAAATGGATAAAAAGGAAAGTGAACCTTGTTTCACTTCCTTCTGTTTTGATATGAGCAGCACTCATGTAGTAGCACTGCTAACACTCAGGCGAAAAAAAAGAGAAACAGATTGTATGACAGCTCTCCTATTCCCCAGATGATGTTTTCAATAGGAGCAGCCTGTTTTCCCACCTTTACAAAGCGTCTAAGCATTAATTTATTAGATCCCCACTAGTAACTCTAATCTGCCCCCAATTTATTCTTTAAGCAGCCCAGAATTGATTGAATAATTTCCACAGTTTTCAAGATTCATAGTCATCTCTTCCTGTGGGCTACAACTGTACTAACTCATTTGGTGTTGCACCTATTTCAGGACACACTCCATGACACAAAGCTTAAAACATTGCAGTACTTCATAATGTACTTAGTAGTTGTATTAGAATCTTGAGCTCTATCATTTCTTTTAAAGTGGGTGTATGCAAGCATGATCCACAAGTAGCAGATAACATGCAGTGCTACAACTCCCACTAGTACAAGCTCTTGCAGCCTGCATTTCACCAGTGACTGTCTGTACTCAGCAATCTGCGCCAGACAAAAGTGCTGCATGTTTGGGATTTCTAAATATGGCATGCTGTTTACACACTGATCTGCAAAAGTGTGTCAGAAAAATAAGGAAGGAATGACTACAGGTAAAGTAGATGTGAAGGTCTTTTTATTTGATTGTTAGTATAAATAAAAATAATATTTTTTTGAGTGAAAAGAAAGGGAAATAATAGTATACTATCTTTGATCTGCTGCTGGGACAATCTAATTAGTAGGATTTAAACCAGTGATCATTAAAGACAACTATCTCTTACCCAATGGAAAGTACTCTTCACCTCCTCAAATAAATTCTTGGGAATAAATCTTCAGCTTGGTAGGTAAAGATCTGACTGTTGATCCAGAGTTTTGCTAGGGAGATTGCATCTTGGACACATGACTTTTTGGAGATTAATCCTTTACTGACTGACACTGAACCTTTCACAGTCCTAAATGGTATCTGGAACTCAATGCTTCACATCTGTATATGCATACAAAGCATATATACAGGTTTAAATTACAAGTCATAACAGTGGTTCTAAATCATGTGGGGAAACACTGACTTTCCCCACGTACATGTGCACTAAATGAAACAGCTTCTAAGTCACATCTGAACAGCTAAATACTCACCCCTGTGCTATGTCTGCACAAGCGTAGTTGATTATATGGATGGAAATTAGTGGGGCAGGAGGTTCTCTTTCCAACTCCGTTGAAGGAGCTGTGTAACAATGTTCTTCAGGTACATCATGCATTGTAAGGAAGCAGTTTGTTGTTTCATTGAAACATCTTTCATCCAATTTAACAGAAAAAAAAATAGGGAAATACTTAAAATTGCCTTCTATGGCATCTACGGCATTCTTTTCATAGAGATTTAGGCTACAAAAAGCTGACAGGACAGGAAGAACAGGAACAAATTTAGAATGGAACTTAATTTGTAGTCACAATACTAAGACTACAAGACTGCAACTATTACGTCCAAGGAAGCTCGGTTATTTTGATTGATTTTCCTATTTCTAAAATGATGATGTTTAATTTGGCCAATTCTGCTATCTTGATGACTTCTGATATTTTAGTGTAATCTTTACTCCCATAAATATTAAACAAAAATCTCTTGGAATATATGAATAAAGATTTTTTTTAAATTATTGTATCAGGAATTTAAATCTATAATAATGCCAATAAAGTACTTGTTCTTTCAGATTTTACTTTTCCTGTTGTTTCTAGGAACTGGGGAACAAAGGATTGTGTATAAGAAGTTTAGTGGCTCTTAGCCTCTAAGAAGTTATTAATCATTATAGCACTAGATTTCAGAATTAAGTTCTTCAATAAGAATAAGCAGATAGATGTAGACTGATAGTTTTGATACCACACACACATAATCCAAGGGGTTTATGGAGCTTTTTACATTACCCTGTGCAAATATGGTATAAATACCACTCAGGAAACAGGATATGTTTAGAAAGATGATCTATACATATGTTAGTAACAGATCCTTATGTTTATCTCCAACAAAGTTACACATTTCTAGTTTAAATGAAAATGTCACCTGTAGATGTAGATTAAGTAAGGATATTGAAATCCTTAGTGACTAAAGAGTATCAAGGAAATCCATGCTACAGTCAGACTTACCTTAAAAAGTTAAGACCTGTGTGTGATAATCTGAATTTCTAGGTTCCTTTCTTTGTAGTCTATCAGACAACACTACATCAACTCACACCAAAGTAGAATTTGAAATATGACTTTAAGGAGAAATGTAAACAGAAGGAGAGCAATTACACAAATATATAGTCATTATGAGAAGAAAGAACTGACCCTTCCAAATATATCTTCAATTTTTAAGTTAAAATCACTTTGGACAAATTTTTATCCCTTCCTTCTTCTAACATGGTATTTCAATGCATGATTCCAGGAAAATAATATTAGGCCTCTAGGTTTTAATCATAGAGCAAAATACATTTCATGACATGAGAACAGTCTAACTTTAGGGATGGGGTTCAGCTTTCAGACAATGAGACACAGAGTACAACCATAGACATCTTAGATCTTTTAAGATGCCTTACAGCATCACATTGTGCTTCCAGTTTCTACTCCTGTAAGTCTTGAAGCTAATTCTTGAAGCTCATTTGCAAGATGATATAGCTTTTAAAATGACCCGCTTAGAAGATTACTTGCATAGGGAAAGCTGACTGCTTCACTACTTCTGTTTTTCCTGTCTCTATATATGATTGAGAAGTAAATTTTAGCCTCCTGGTTTTGCACAGTGTGAGAATGAGATGGGGATGTAACACATTTACCCTTTTTTAATTCAGCATTTGGTCCTATAAGCCTCCTCAGTGTGCAGGTCTGTAACTTCACACTGTAGTTGACAAAAGGATCAGACACTGCACGGACACAGCTTCAGTCCAGTGAGACACTGTGGTATCCATGGTCTGCCTCCTAACTCAGTTCCTCAGTTCTAAGACTCAAGCTTTGAATTGTCTCCAAAATCAGGTTCAATCCCAGCAGTGCAATTTAGACATATCTCTTTTTTCCCCAGACTTATTGATACAGATCTATTTGTTATGAACTAGCCTCAAAACATAGTAAAATTCTACATGATCATTCAGCTCATTTTATTAAGAAACTATTTTATTAAGAATGTATTAAGGTTTTTTTTTTAGTAAATACATGTTATTTTACTTCAGTCTTGGTATGAGAGGGAGTGGTATGATGGTATGATATAGAGGGGATACACTTGTTTGATGAGGGATTTTGAAATGATACGGCGAAAAAGAACGTGAGAGAAGACATTCTAATGAAGTGCATGTTTAACTGGGTACGATAGTGTGGCCAAACCCCAGGTTTTTAGAAACAGCTGGTGCTTTTGCTTGTGTTCATTTTGGTGCTCTACTGACAAATCTTCAACTGGGCTCTGGAAAACCTTTAGTATTTTCAAAACTACGTGCAAAAGAATATTCTCAATATTTCTTCAGCCCATGTAATGTCCAAAATTGTTCCCACACATGCTGTGCACCAGCACTTCACAGATGGTCCAAATGTGCTTACACTGCTCATGTCTTTTGGTTGCAAAAAATGAATGTATGTCATTATAGGATCTCTAGATTTCTGCATATGGCTTAATTCAGATCTTATTAAGTAGTACAAAATACAAGTAAAAACCAAAAAAGTTCTTTTTTTGTTTTCTAACCAGTCTCATAAAAACATCTCAAAATAAGAGGAGATGAAATCTTTGAATTCAGAGTCTCTAAAGAGGAAGGAAATTAAGTGTATGATCATGTCAAATCTGGGGTTGGCTTATGCTGGCTGGTTCTTCCTACCACAGTTAAATTGACTCACACATGTGAGTTGCATTGTTTGTGCTACTCATATGTATGTCAAAAAAAGAAGGAAATAAAGATATTTAAAAATATTATGCATAAAAAGCAGTTATCTTTGTAGAAAGAAAACAATTGTTGTCTTGACTGGTCAACGTTGCTGATTTTTTCCAGGTAAGCCAGCCTGGAAATTGTTTTTCCATTTCACAACTTTTTGATCACTAATTCCAATAATCACTATTGGAGTGAATGCTGCACTCTGAAATACTTCACATTTGAAGATGTTCAGCATAGGTAATTAACACATGACCTTTAAAGTTATCTCTAAAACTGTTCTAATTTATTTTAAAGGAAATAGTAATATTGCATGTGCAAGTCATCCATGTATCAAAACCAATCATCTAAAGTAAATTCCAGTTCACCTTTAAGTTTCAAAAGATTTAAACCTATTTACAGCTTGGATTTACTAATATTTCAAGAAAAAATATAGTTTAGCAAATCCTATCTGAAGTTACAAATAACATAATACAATGTTTTTCTTCTAAATGTCATATCAAAGAAAGCTTCTATGGCAAAGCAGAACCCAATACAGAAGTTGAATCAAATTTCTTAAGAAACCTTGGGAACCAGGATAGAGAAAGAGGTGCAGCACATTCATTCTCATTTTTAAAGCACACATTTCTGTAAATGCTTGTTTTCCTTCCCTTTAACCACAACTTTTGACACACCTAAATGCCCTGAAGAATCATTTCTTTGGATTGTGCTGCACGTGTCCTCTTCTTTATTTAAGATCCACAACATGTTGAGGAAAATAAATTTGCTTTGATTACTTGTTTTTCAATCAGTGCTTTAATTTTCTATATTTTCCATTTTAAGAATTGTACTAAAAGTAGAAAAGTGAATGCAATACCCTGGTCATTTCTATTAAAGAAATAAACATTTTAAAAAACATTGTATCAGGCTTTTCCTTCTCTCTTCCTCTCATATGTACTGAAACAGTCTCTATACAAATAGGAATACATGGGCTCATTTTCATAAACCCTAAACAGCTCAGCAAACAGATCACTTTATTGTGCCTACATCTTAATTATTAAAGACTCAAAGCAAGTTTGAATGTCTTAGGTTGGAAGACGTGCTTTCTCACATACGGTAATTTATATATTTTAAAACTAGAGAAAATATGAGATGTTGTAAATCAACAAATGTTTGCTGACAAAGTTGTTTTTATTAAAGTGGATCCTGTGCCAGAGAAGAACAAAGAAGAATACATTACCCATGTCCTTTATTAATGACACTTGGATCTAGGATCAGAAATAGTTTTCTATGGTTGTGGCTCAAAAAGTAAGTGACAGAAAAAAACTGTTGTTTAGCTAGAGATTGTAATTTTTTAAAAAAACATTCCTAGTTCATATCACATTCATCCATGACATATATTTGAACTCATAAGAGTGTAAGAATCAAGTTAATAATTTGTGTTGTATAGCTATTAAAGTGCTTCAAGTATTTTTATCTTTAAGTGATTAAAAAATACATGGGAAACTATTTTTATTTATATAAATATATTTATATAAAGTATATGGACTAAGCTATAGCAAGCATGACATACATATACCAAATTTAATATGATGTGGAGATGGATTGGTTAATGCTTAAAATATGTGTATTTGTGGTCAATATGATTCTATGCAGTCCTGATCAAAAGCCCTAAGAAATGAAGTCCCCACTTGACTTTGGGAGACTGGATCAGTCCTTACAGTGACCATGCTGAGTCCTTAGCACTCACGGGCATGCTCTGAGAAGGGTATCCCCTCAGGGCTGGAAATTAGTGCTTTGCATAGCCTGCAGTGTACAGCCTGAGCTGTGAGTTTCACACATGCTTGACTTTGATCTGAACAGCAACAGGATTACTCATCTGCTCTGAAGGTAAGCAGCCTGCTGGGATCTCCCTTGTAAGTGCTGATCAGAAGGTCAGTTTGAGTTAGTCAGAATCTTGTTTATCCACTTTTAATTGATTTCCTATATGGATATGGACTGTTCTTGAACTTGGAGGAAGTGATCCTTGAAAAGAAACAGCTTTCCTGGAGCCCATGTCTCTCCAGCACCATTGCAGGAGATCCACGAGCAGGCGAGACTTTCCTAAAGTCACATATCAAAGTAAATTATTGCAGTAAATAACCACCTCTATTTTTATTTCTTTTAAGTGTATATTGTCACATCTATGAGGATGAATCCATAACTATAACTTGTATAGACTCAACAACTCTAAGCTTCTCTGGTGCCTAATGAAGACATGATGACCTGTTATTTTGGAAGAAGCAGCAAGTCCCTAGGGTACTGGGAAGGCCTCTTTTACATAGTAAGCACCTCTTTTGGTTTTTGATTTCCTCAACCCTCTTAATTCTGAAAGGCAGTTGATGACCCAGGTAAAATATTATCTGTGTATGATATGAAGTACCTGCTTCATAAACACAGGAAGTCCTGCTTTGTGGAAAATATAAGCATATACTCACTTATGAGCATAACTATAATTCCAGAGTAAATGTGTAGAGCTGTTTCTCTACAGTTTTCTCACAATATGTAGAAAATCAAGATAATTATTTCTGATAGAAGTAGTAGTGATATCTTGTTTTCTACAATATAACACAGATAGAATTATCTACCACTATTTTTTATCATTGTTATCATCATGCCTTATTGACTGGTTTGACAGGAAATATCCAAAAAAAAAATTATTCCTTGGTCCTTCTAATAACTAATAACTAATAACTAATAATACAGTAGCTGAACATGAGATATTCATAAACACTAACAAGGTGTCTCCTGTGATGTCTTGAACCACTTTGCTTACTTTACATACTGAGCTTTAGTAAATACTTAAGGAAAAGTATATGTTGTACTTAGACCTGATGTTTGGATGTTTAGCATGCACTAAGTTATACCTATCACTTCATTATCTTAGCTGGATTATTTGATGCTCAAAATAGAAAAAATGTTCCAACATAGCCCTTTAAGATTTAGGTAAATATATTCAAATGTTTCATACTCAAAGCTTTCCTCCCACTACTGCAGTGATGTTTGCTTTAATTTCCTATTGAAGAACCAACATTTCTAGTTCATAAAATGCCAAACGCATTCTCAGTCCTAAACAAGTTCTAAAATACAACACCTATGTAAGCAGTAAGAATAACGCCCATAAAAACAAATGAGAAGGATTTTCATTAAAACCTCTGCATACGTGTCAACATCTAAGAGACTTCCTAGGAATGAAATTTGCAAAACAAATTCTCTAGTCTCAGTTTTCAGAAGAGTTAATTATCAACCAGCAGACTGATGTCTCACCATATGTAAAATATTAGGAAAGTTAGAAAACAACATTTAGAATTTAGATTAAATGTAATAGCTCATGATAATATGGTAAGTAACAATTTACAATGCTCTTTTTTCTGATATATGAGTATGCATTTTTGGGGTTTGGTATTTTTCTGTTGAACAAAAAAGAACAAAATTTATCAGAGCAATTCAGAAAGTTTTGTATTTCACTCCTTTTTCTGTATTTTCAACATAAGACCTCAAGAACTACTGGTTCAAACCAGAGGGATGTTTAGTATAGCACCTTTTATCTCTATGATAGGCTAATAATGAACACTCAAGAGAAACATATGGTGTCTATTCCTTTTATATTTTAGCCAATACTGGTTTAAGTACTTCCTGAGCTGGTGATTTCCTGCAGATCTTCCTCATCAGTTAACACTGGTTGACCTGTTACCATGATTTTGTCTTTTTTGTGTGTGCTTGTGTGAGCATTTTTCATCTTATCAATATCCTGTGGCCAACAAAATATTATAATTTCAGTATGAATTGGATGAAAAAAACTTTTCATTGCATTAAAATCTTCAGGCTGATGATAGTATTGGATGCTCTTGATATTGAGGGGGAAAAGATGTTTGTTACTTCCGCATTCTTTCATTTTATACTCTGTCTTCTTTTTACTAATTTGAAAAAGTCAAATTTATTTGTCCTTCATTTGTGAGGAAGCTTCTCATGTATGTGAAAAAGAGGCTGATTATTTTCAGTTCTGAAAGTTGTTTGTCAAAACAATCTCAGCCTAATTTTACATCTAATTTGCCAGTGTTTCTTTTTCTTTCATTGCCTTTCTATACTCACACAATTTATCACTTCTAAACAGTAGTAGCATCCTTTTAGTAGCATCTGTTGGTTTGCCATTAAACTGCACAGATTTTTGTGTTTATTTCCTTACATTTTGGTGGTTTAATTTTTTTCAGTGAGGAATATGCATGAACACTGAATCACTGATGTGTTAACTGTAAACAGCCTAAGTTTCACTCTTAGTTGTTACTTTTTATGGCTTTGTAATTAGCATTCCCATTTTAGTATAATTCTCCTCTTTAGAAGGTAAACAATACTGTGTATTTTTATATGACTCCTTTCATCAAACTAAGATAATGAATTTTACACCTTATGCTCTCTATGACAGAATGGTTCTTTAATAACTACATCTAGAACTGTGCACCTGCACTACCTAGAATAAAATCAAGGATTACTTCTGTGCTTACAAGGTTTCTGAGTATTTTCTCTAAGTAACAATTGGTTGTTATTATTCAAAAACATAGTCTTTGCAGTATGCCTCTAAATGACATTTATCTTGTTTATTTGGGTAGGTGACTAACCTAAAAGATCAAGTGTACTATTGATGTTTTTTACAGCTTTGCTAATCCCCCTCAACATTTTGTGGTCAAAACTGTTATCTGATTCAGATTGCCAGTTGTTTAATTCTCTGAATAATATCTATTTGGGTATGGAAGTTTGATTAATTTAAAGTGGATGGCACACTTTGATAGTATTAAACTATTCAATTAAATTACTTTTTTTTTTTTTAGTATATAAGTCCTTTAGAATCACATTAAAAAGTAGTAGGTGTATGTTCATGTCAACTGATCTATAACATCTATGGAACTGTCTCTGTAAGGCGCAATTCCAGCCTGGTTTGCAGTGCACATAATTACCTTGAAGGCCCCTCTTCTGATGCCTCTCCAGACAGACTTCCTTTTTGGTGCTTAAGGAACCTGGAAAGATCAAGTCTAATGCTGCATTTCTCCACTCAATGAACTTCCCATAGGAAGCTTCATGAAGGTCTGTGCAAGCAAAAGTAGCTTTTGAACTGTAATATCTGAGAGACAACACAGATTGTTGGGTCTTAAAAGCAGCAACCAGGACACACTGAGTATCCATGTGGTATAGCAAAGGGTTTGAGTCTTTATTTCTGTATTAAATAAATTGCAAAATAATATAATCAGATCATGAAAGGATCAAACATACACTTTTGATATTCCACACAGCCACTTGGAGTACACTTATAAACAGAAGATTCAGAGAGTTTTTCTCCTCTGTGCATACAGAAAAGCATATCTCATCCTGTCTTACAATCTGCATTAAAAGTGTACAGGACACAGAAGACATTTTTACGTTCAAAGCTGATTGCAGAATGGGAGACAGAAAGAACTGTTTGGTCATAGGGAGAAATAGAAGCCAAAACTCCTGCCCAATATATTTAATTTCTTCCTTTGCAATTTTTCAGACATGTGGAGTAATTTCTAGTATGTTTTTTTTTCCTTTCCTAAATGAAAGGACATTTTTTCCTAATTCATCTGTAATGTGTGCAATTACAAGCATTTTTAAAGATCGTTATTTTTTCTATTTTCATTCTAATGTACAGAAAAATTGATTGCAGTTTTATATATCCTTTGCAATTGTGTGCAATATTTGTAGTAGTATCTATTCACTATCTCTTCTTGTGAGGTTCTGCATTGCCCCTGGGTAGGCTGAAGCATACAAGGAATACAGCATACTTGGTTTTCAGAATAATATTTTAAATTGTTTGTATAGTTTCTGTTGGTCGTTGCCTACGTTTTGTTCATACTTTTGAAAAGCAGCAGCTGCCCAATGTTGCAAAGGCCTAATTTCGAAACAGAGGCACACTGGAATGCTGGCATGGTTGGTTGGTGCTTCAGCCAGAATTCTGACTATTTACTGACAGCTGAAGTGATTACGAGTCCACCCTGCATGGAAGGAGTCTTTAGCATGTATGTAGAATTTACCATGTATGTGCATATGTCTTTAGTGATTCTCTTCTGAAAAAAAAGAGAACTTATGTTGGATCAGACAGCAGTGTGCAGACTACACAAATGCAGCATTTATGACTAGCGCTCAGGACGGCCTTTGGGAAACACACAGGCAAACATGTTCCAGGCCCTTAGGAGCTTATATGTCTAATAACAGACCTGCTAAAACCAGTGAGCGCTGCAAACAATAGATGGAGAAATGAGAAAATAGACAGATCAAAGGTAAAATAGGTAGTTTGTCATATGTGTCCTTCCAAAATATTTCCTCATTGCAAAGTAATCTAGTCCAAGCCAGTGGAATTTCCTCACATGGCAAAAAAACTTCTGAACTACTTTCACAAACATCTGAGGTTTTTTAGTCTCCAACTTGCATCATGTCTAAATCCTCCCACACATGCTTTCCCCATTCCCACTCCCTGTTGGATTTCAAATTTGATGAAGACAAACTCTCTGAGGCTTCTCAGGACTAATATTCACTGAGTAAAAGAGCAGATACCCCTCTGAAGAAGGTCCACATCTGATCTCAATGAATTTGAATGTCTGAATTCCTCCTTCTATAGTAAGATATATCAAAAGACCTGATGACTTCAATTGAAGAGTAATGGGGATATGACAATCTGTTGCCATATGAAACGTTAAGGATGGTTGAACTTTCAAGGTTGGTTTTTTCTACTAGAATTAGTAATACTTATAACCTAAACATAATCTGATCATTTCAATAGTAAAATTGTATAAATGGTTGATAAGCCTTTAAAATGTGTAGACATGGGTTAGAAATGCTAGAATATGATTTTTTTAATATATCAAATAGGGAACATTTGATGGAAAATCGTGTCTAATATTAACACTACTGATGAGTCTTCAAATGTCAGTGACGACTCAGAATGCTGTTCTTGACCACTCATTGAAGCTCTGTTAACAAATTTGCAGTAAAAACGCAATGCTTCTTAAACTTAACAGAGCATCTGGAAGACAAGGACACTTCCCTTAGTAGCACTTCCACAGCTGCAGAAATGAGTGTTAGATACTCTACTGGTTTCTATTAATAGTAACAAAATAACAACAACATCTCAAAACTATATGTCATCTCATTCTCTTTTTTGATGCAAGGCAAATTATTTCTATTTTTTAAATTTAGGCCTCAATTAACCTTCTAGAGTCAATCTAGATTGCAAAAAGCACAGCTACCTCTGCTGTGTCTTCTGAGGATAATTGTGGTGAAGAAAATGGCTATAAGTTTTTTGCTGACAGATTATTGATCATCACTTGACATTATAGATTTTTTCTGAGACCATTAAAGGACCAGTCTCAAGGCCTCCATCATCATCCTGACACCATCCTCACATTCAAATTTATGTGCGTGCCAATAATGACCACCAGGAGAAAATAAAATCTTTAAAAGACATTTTTGAATGGTGGTTTAAGCACTGGAAATTAGAGAAGGGTGAAAAATGCTTATAAATATGCAAATTTGTAGCTAGTCATTCAAACAGAAAGTATGGGATGAGTTCACAGAGCACACATAGTGTTTTTCAACAGATAGATTTAGCTCAAGTGAAAATGAAAGCAATAATACTAATGTATCTTTTTATTTCACTGGAAAGGCTTTGATTTTCAAAATCTTATCCTTTATGCACAGAAATAGTTTGCAGCAGTGTTAGCACTAAAACATTGGTCAGGTGAACTCTCCTAAGGCATAGATCAGAAAAAAAGCAGAGAATCCATTCTAATTTGTCTTCTTGTTCCAGTTTCGACTGCTAAACAACACAGAAAGAAAGTCATTGGTTGCACCACAGGTTTTGCTACATCTAAGCTTCTTAAGGTAAAAGTACTGGTATTCTGACTGTAGTTTGAGCAGGTGTATGAGAGTGGGACTTCTTTCACATTCTCTTTCATTTTCTCATTCAAACTACTGCTAAAATTTGGCTTATGGTTCATGCAGTAGGGTAATGCTATGTGTTGAACTGTCAACTTGTATAAACGTTGAGCTTGAGTCTTCATATTATGAAGACTCATTTTCAGTTGGTTATAACCTTGACAAATTTTCACTCTTTACACTGAACATTTTAGTAATGGGAAGTTTTACATAAAATATTTCAGTTATTTTGCTTCTCTCTTTGTTGCTACCATATTTATTGCCTGCTAAGGACCTATCATTATTTGTTTAGTTCTAGAGAGAGAAGTAATTACTTAAGATGTATTGGACAGTCACTTTACACTTTTTACATCTATGCAAGAATTTACTAAAAAGTACTCGACTTTACATCTCATAAAGTTTCCATTGATACAAACACGATAGCTTGTGAGATTAAACTCTCAGAACAGTCTAAGAGAACATAAAGGACTAAAATGAATGTGGAGAACTCTGTCAACAGCTAGCCTATTGGAAACTGTTGGTGCTACTTCTGAAATCTCGTTTCTTCTTCCCTTCAGAGTTCTGCTCTCCCCATCTATAGAATCGCCACAACAGCATTAGACCCAAATGTAGAAAGATAAAAACAAAAGAAAGGGAAGTATAGTCATTTACAGGGAAGGGTACTGGAGACCGACTTGGACAAAGGTTAAGGAAATTAAACCCATTATGCAGTAAGTGGAGTGATGGAAAAAGGAAGACAAAAATGTGGGAAGTTCAGAAGATATCAGAAGGGAAATGAGATCATATATGGAAGCTGGGGTCAGAACACAAACAGAAAAGAAAAGGTCAGGGTAGAGGGGCTAGGGAATTCTGTTCTCTAGCATTTGTAGGAGTTTGATATCTTCCTCCAACAAGTCACCTGGATAATGCAGAAGAGAGAAGTTGCACAAAGACCTCGTGCTGGATGACAGTTTGTGGAATTGGAAAGCAACAGAATTAACTTCATCAGAAATCTTTTTTGGTTATATGAGCATATTTGTTATGACTTAAACTTCAAAAATAATACCTTACATTTTCTACAAGATTTTTGCCTTATTTAGTCTTTTGGATTTCTTTTCATTTCTTTACTGGGTTATGTTAATTTTACTTTTTGGGAAAGAAAACTTATTGTTTCTTTCCATCATGTCCCTTCCCCCTTTGAACAGTTCTTTTTATTAACTGCTTATAATGAGATCACAAATTGTTACAATTGGCAAAAACTGTTCAATGTGAATATGCTTAATGCTTTTTGTAAATCTACTCTATTTACAAAGTTTCTTAGAGATGTGCATGCTGCTATTGAAATTTGGTAAGTATTGAAAGTTTTTGGGAGTAAAATTTTACTCTCATGTGAAGTTCTTCATTAGACTTCAAAAGCAATGAAATGATATCACATGTTCTAGATGACAAGCCTTGAGTAGAAATAGTTGTGTAGGAGGTTCTTTTTTTGTGTGAATGTGCTAGTCTCACTCCACCAAAGCTACAGAGTATGACATAATTCTTTGTTAAATTGTGCAACACTCTTTCAAAATACAGATATTGGGGAACCAGTTCTCATACACAAGTCTTAAGCAAATATTTGTGACATCATCCTGAAAAAGGAAACTCTATAAAAGTCACTGAAAATTCATATACTATACTGTACTGGGGCCATTCTTCTATCTTTTACTGAAAAATATGAAGGTACATGTGGTCTTCACATATGGAAAGATTTAAGAAGGTCTGAAGGCAGTATCTATTTTACCACTACTTCTTTTAGCTTTTGTACTGATTCCCAGGATTTACAGACTTTCAGAGGGAGAACAGACTATTTACATATAAGAGATTTTTAGATAAGGATGCAACTGCCTTCATTCTTTGCATTTTTTTGGTCAGTATTTCCTGCTAATGTGATTTGAATAAACCAATTACATTGAAATTTTGTCCATCGTCATGCAAATAAGTTCACTAATGTGTCTTTGTCTTCTGTGGAACTGCATGGGGAGTAAAACTTGTCTGAAGTTTGGTTGTATGAGGGGTCTGCACAGGATGCTGGGGTTGTGCTTTGTGCTCACTTCTGAGGTTCCATTTTCACTATATTAAAGGAATATTTCACTATATTAAAGGAATATTTCAGACAGATAGGACATTTAAGGAATTATTTTCCACATGTAAGCTGCAAACGTGGAATTTAACCATGCAATTTAAACATTAGATTTTCGAAAAACTAATGGAGCTTGATCAAAAAATCCCCAAATGTCCATTGCATATAGTTTAAGACTGATCATAAATGCTATTGTATTTTATTTAATTGAGAAATCTGTTGGTTGGAGAGGACATAAACACAGTTCAGCTTGATTCACACTTACCAATAGCTCAAGAAAAAAAAATGATGATTTTTTCAGAGTGATGGGACTCCTTGATGCTCTTGTGACCTGAAGAAAGTGCTAGTGACCTGAAGAAAGAACAAATTTTTAGTGGCTAATTTCGTTATACACTGGTACTGACAGTTTAGCTGCCTGGCCTCTATGTATTACACTTGCTTCATTACTCTGTAGGCATCCCATATGAAGTCAAAAAGTTGGTCTGTCTTCAGGAAACAATATCCCAGGCAAGAGCAAAAATTTTTCCTCTATTTGAAGAAAATATTTCTGTAGGTCTTTATGTGCAGGGTGACTGTCATATCTGCTGAATTCCACAGTTAGTCTGTAAACAATGGAGATGTGGGCTAAACAGAGAGACTTGCCAAATTTGCTGAGGTAAGGGTTGCTGGAAATAAACAGAATTTAAATGCCTTGGTATGTGAACACCTACAACAACAATTACCCACTCCCTCCCAAGTTTAGCAGGTTGAATTCCCACATTATAATGCTCTTAGTTTTGGGAGAAAGCCAGGTAACAAATAAAGAAAAAAACAAACTACTTAGTGTTTGAGATATAGCATCAAAAAACGGTCCAATGTCATTTTATCCAAAGATACACAGAAAAATTCTACAGAGCACAAACTTGATAGCATCTTCTTTTTCTTTTAAAGACAAAGCATACAACTACAGCTGCATACATAGACATGCAAGGTACTAGAATGAATAGTTTTGAGGGTGAAATCATGGCCATATTGAAGCAAATATTAATTTTTATTTTAAAAAAATCTCTTGAAGATAGTACAGTTCATCAATATACTGAAAAACTTTAGAAATGACTTATATAGCTCGAAAATACTTTTTTTTAAAGTGCATTTACTTGATATTCAGTTATTTTGCCAAATCTAAATGGTCATAATAATACATCTAAAATAAGAATTAGTATGGCATTGCAACAAAACCAGTTCTTCTCTCATACACTGTAATATTAAGAAATTAGAGGGAAAGAAAAGCATAAATAAGCTCTTGCAACACTCAATTGGAATCTTTCACAGATATGAATATGGCTTTCTTTCTAAATGAAAACAAATTCTTTCTAAGCCTCCAACCTTGATGAAAGTTCTTTTCAAATTTCTTTTTCGTAGTTATAAAGTACCCTAAAAGATCTGTGACTACCAAACAAGCCTATTTTACAAAGGAGGCCTTCTGACACCATAGTGACAGTTATAACACAAATCCTCAAGATAAGCAGATCATTGTTTATTTTCTAACTCAGTTTCCTCTTTGTGTTCCTTGTGGAAATTTTATGTCTTAAAGGACAGCAAGAAAATTATTTTTGCTTAAAGATTTTTTTTTCCTAAATATCTATTTTATATGTTTCTTCTGCACAGTGCCTCCTTTTTCTGAATGCTTGATTTTCAATCTGTTACACACACATTTTGTGATAGTAACAAATTAAGTTTTCAAGAGATTCAAACCCAGTATCTGAATAGTTATACACAGAGCCTGAGACTCCTGGTGAGAGTTGTCAGTGCTCATACACAAATGCATGTCAGGAGTCCATCCAGTAAAATTTCTGAGATCCAAGAGATAACTGTGACAAGCGATACTAGACTTTGAATCAAAACTCTGCTTTCAGTTAAGTATAATTTTCTACAGTAGGAACAGGGAATCTGGATGATCTCAATATCTTAGGAAAAAAAACCCAAAACACTGCTGTACTCAGATCTCACAAGGAGATCATGACCAAAGAAGAGGACATTTGGTCTTACACATACTTTTCCCAAACTTCCCATTGCCTTCTGCTGCAGAAAGTACTCATATTCAAATCAACAGGACTGCACACATGCTTTAAGACAGACATGTGAACAATGGGTTTCCGAGCTTGAGGCCATCCTTTAAATACTCTTTTAATAAGAGAAGCTTGTAATCTGATGTTAAATAGTGGGCCAGACCTCAAGAACTACTCAGCTTTTACTTAGTCAATGCAACTGTTTGGCTGGCAACCTCAGGCTTTGGCAAGCCTGATTTTTGAGGAAAAACTTCCTTTACAGGATGTCAAAGATGATCTGTCCACTAGCTCTGCTAAGAACACAGATGATGGCCCTGCAGCCAAGAGCAGTAAATCAGTTGCAGATTAGCTCCAGGTTCACTTACGTGGCACACAAAAGCTGTTCCCAATATAAATGGCTGGGAAAAATGCATACAGTAAGACAGAACTAAATTACAAAAGTTATTCTTCAGTGACGACGACTGCAACACAATTTATCAGCATTGCAAGGTAGGCTATACCTTCACTGGATTACAATTCAACTTCAAATACTCTTACATTTTAACTTGTAAAATGACTACACAGCATATTCATTTTTTTCTCATTAATGCAATGTTTTTGATATTTTGTTTTGGTTTTTTTAAATGGTGACAAGATTTTTTTTCCAATGAGCAACTTGTTACCCTGTTTATGAACTGAAAACATGCTTAATTAAAGTCAGTGTCAAGAATAACTAGTGTTCATTAGTACTTTGGGGAACACAAAATGTAAGTCTATCAAGATATGAAATATACAATTATTTGTGTAAATATTTTATGAGCCAGTTTGTGCTCCCACCCTTTTTTTTTCGCCTCTCTACTGCTGGTAGTTTCAAAATCGATTTAAAGTGCACTTTGCATCAGAATAAATTGCCTCAGAACTGTCATTTGAATAATGCATAACTTCCTACTGAAACTAAAAATATTTATTTAAATCCCATAATGAAAAAAAAACCCATTAAAATATGTGGAAGCCATCCTGAAAATTGTTGGAACAAATTTATTACACTGATGTGTGTTTCCAATGCTTTGGTCAATACACTACTGTATGAACACCTCAGCCCTTCCTGGTCCCTATTTCTTGCAACCTCTGCAGCAAGGGACACTTGCTCTGCTCAGACAGGCTCTGTGTTGAATTCGTTCTCAAGCTTACTTCCACATAAACGAGATTGTATTTCACAACACTACTTAAGGCCTATGTGCCCTTTGTGTGGCTGTCTCATTTACTGAAACAAACAGGTAACAATAAGAGTACATAACAGCACATCTCACTTGGATGTAGTCATTCCTAAACCTTAAACTGGCCAGCCTACAAGAAGGAGTAGTAGTAGAGAAAGGGGATGAGTATTGCATCTATTCAGGTTGAATCTTTTAGTTCTTGCAGAAGTGTGAGGGCAAATGAAAAAAAAAAAAAAAAAAGAAAGAAAAAGAAACAAGCTTCTATTGAAGAGTGTTTCCTCCTGTTCATGTGTGGAAATCTGTATATCTGTGTTAGGAGAGCAGAGACATACCACAGCATGTAGGTTCAAATGAAGAGCTTAGAATTTCTTGTACTAGAAAAACCCAACTAAACAAATATATGAACCCAGTCTTTCTCCAAACCTTGCTATATATCATACATGACTAGATCCCACCCCTCGGACATCCTTTTTTCCTCCTCTTTTCTCCTGCTCCCCATGGTGATCAGCTGCAGGAAGAAGAGGTCTCTGGTAGTTTTACAGAGGAAAAATAGTAAGATAGGGGAGCATCACAAATAAGTGCTTTCTCTGAAAATTTGAACAGATTCTGTCAGACTTATTTCTCCATCAGTGACTTGCAATCAGATCTCAGTTTCACAACCCAAATAACAGCTTGCATAACAGCCACGCAGTCCACAGTGGTGGACTGAGGCTTTACAGTAAGGAGACAGGGGACATGTTACCTCATCAAGAGATTAGTACTGGGATTTCTCCTCCCATCCTTTATTTGCTATAAAGCCCAAAACTACCAAAGTCTTTTCGTTGGTATAACTTCATGCAACACAATTACTTTACATTTCTTAACTAATGGGCTGCACCCACCTATTTCCTTTTCTCTCCCCCTTCTTGGATGTGCAATGACATCAGGAGATTATGTTTAGTTTAATCAAGTCAGGGAGATATAAACATTCCTGAAAATATATTAATTCCTTCCTGCTTAACAGATTAATAGCATTTGATTTGACATGACTGAAAGTTTTAAAAAAAAAAATTAAAGAATTTTAAAAGATTTTTTAAAGTGATACCTTCTAAAAAAGGAAGGCATAAAAATATTCTTGTATATTCTGCATGACTAAGTGATGCTTTGGTTTTCTCAGTATCCACGATCTGTTTTCATGACTTGGTGCTAACAGTTGTGAACAAAAATCAACTCCAATATTGTAGCATTAATGGGGAACAGTCTGGCCTCCACCTAACCCTGAAGATAATTATGCTAAAACAGTAGTGATGAGTATTCAGCTAACTAGCTCTAACAAGGAAAGACTGCTGCTGCCATTCATCAAAAAAGCCATTTGGATAATGAGGAGAGATGGCTACTGACATATTTCAGTAGGGGAGGTCATCCTGCTGGGAACTTCTTTCTAAATGCCAAATTCTATCAATTTAAAAAGCAAACATCATTCTCTCTTTGGCTTGTCCAGTGATCTGGGGAGCAGACACATAAGTCATATAGTACCGCCCAAGTTGGAATAAAGAGCTAGAAGAGATATCTAAGGAGAAAAAAAAACACTGTAGTGTGTGTATCACTGTAGTGTGTGTAATCTTCAGTCTTCTGAAAGGACTAGCCCTGAGCTACATGACTGCTGTTGATCAGGGAGAGCAAATCCCTTGCTTTCTGTAAGAAGCTACTAATCTGATTATTGATTTACAATTCTAGTGATTAGTTAAAGAATGTGCATCTCAAGGAATCTGAATGTCTCAACTGGACAGATGGTAAAACAGCCATTTAGAAGAAATGTTTTGCTTAAAATAAATGTACAGTTTCAAAAAGTATTTAGACTAGCAAATAACATGTACCACAATAAAACAGAAAAAATGTTAGCTATGTCTTTTGTGTTTGTGGGCAGAGTCTAGTACAAGAACCACTTTATCATAATAGAGATCATAGCTGATTTTCTAAAATAATAGCAATAGGGAAGATAAAATGGCAATGAATCATACTAGTACAAATCAGTATAAATGTGTGTGTTTTCTATCTGGAGGCAATTTCTCTCATTTAAAATTTGTAATTGCCATGAAGATGAGGAAATGTATTTTTATTCATCTGTGGAAAACAAGTTAAAAAGGTGTCTTTTTGTAGGAAAAAGGAAACAAAGGAAGTGTACATAGTATTTTCCAGTGTGTTGCCATTGCAGGTAGAAAAGTTGCAGGCACCTCCCACTCTGTAAACAGTCTTAGCTGGTAAGACTACTGCAGATTTTCTCCTACTCATCTTTGTCACCAACAAATATGCTTTTACTGACCATAGAAAAAATGACATTATCAACAGAGCTTCTTTCCAGACTAACTAACAAGAACCAACTTCAGAATTTTTACATCTGTTGTCAGCTGCTGAAGACAGTGGAACCCACAAGTAGCACAGCTTCAACTCCTCTGCTGCCAGAAGTTAGTGTTTTTTCTACTGGCTTGTTGCACAAGAAGGAATATATTAGCTTTCCTATAAAGCTCACTAACAAATCCAGGACTATAAGGGAAAGAAGATGCTAAGATAATAGATGAAAAGGGAACACAGGAAATTCAGTGGGGCATTCATAAAAGCAGGTATGAGCTCAGTGAAACTAATCTCCATTGGTTTCTTCTACAGTACACAGAGAGTATGAAATTCCTTCATGAAGTTTTTCAGATCAAGAGTTTGAGGACTCTTTCTGAAAAGACCTATATTCTCCATAGACTGTACAAGACCTACAGAAATTAGTTCCACTAGGCTAAAATTAATCCCTCGGCATGCTCTATACAATGAGTCCCCTCTCATAGAAACTGTTAATTGAAATAAGTTACAAACTTATTGACTTCTTTTGACACAATATGGTTTTAGCTATGTGCACTTCTAAGTTCAAACTGTGAATTTTGTTTATAGGGTGTATTCCCTGTACCAATCTGTGTTTTCTTAGTGCAGTGTGAAAAAATTAAGAAATTGAAAAGGAAAGTTTATTTGCATTTCTTTATATCATTACTAGCAGTGGAATCAAAGGAGCCTAGTAACAGGTCCCATATATAATCCTTTCCCACGTTCAGTCTTACCTTGATCTCTGAAATGCTTTCATTCTCTCCTTAGGGCATGAATACTTGGTATTATAAAATTTACATGCCTTTATTTTGTATTAAAGGCAGTTTAAGGCAAAAAATCACAACAACAAACTTTCATAGTGAAGACAGATAATTTCATATTTGTAGCCATACTGAACTATGAGAAAATCAAACTGAGTGCAGATGTATGTAAATGGTCACCAAAATACATGTTCTCTCAAAACCCAGGCATACAGCATAGTTTTGCCTTAATAAAGCTAACTATCTTTACTATTTGGAGCCAGTAACAAATATTTTACTGTGAGTATGCCCTTTTGAACTATACTACATTCAAATACATAACACACAAAGCCCTCACATTTCTCTCTGCTAATGATAGAACAAAATAATGGGGTAGTGTCATGTTGGCAGCTGTTTTAGATTCCACCAATTTCTGTCTTTTTTTGGCAAATAATGAATTTACTTGGCACCTCTAAAGACCTCATGTGAGGTTAGAGATATGCTATTAGTATAGAGTTAAAAAATACTGCTGTAGTGTTTATGGAAAGTACTTGCTCAGATTATTCCATTTGAAGTCAATTAGAAGAATCCTCTGATCTTACTGGCATGAGTTCTCACAGAAAACACTAGACAGTTGTTATCACTAACCCCGAAGAATGAAGCTATCCCAGGAGAATGTAAAGAGGAGTTTAAAGAGCTCTTCCCTATCTGTGTTGATGCTCATGGCTTATATGTCTGTTTTGCAAAGTCAGATCGAAATGATTGCCTCTAACCATTATGCAGACAAGCAAAGGTTGTCAAGTATCTGCCAGTTTTCACAGTACAATTCATGTATCTTCTGGGCATTGTGGTTCCACACAGTTTTACTCATTTCCAGTATACTCGCTGAAACATTATGAGGGTCCAATATACCACTGCAGTGAAGAAAGCATCAACTGAAGCACAGAAAGAGAACTTGGGTCAGTATGATGCTTTCTCATTCATTTTTAATTTTCTCTTTTTTTGGTTGGTTTTTTTTTTGTGTGTGTGTTTTCATTGTTCCCAGAAACTTGTTTAATGTATTTCCTGTCCACTTTGAAGGTACTGAAAAGCACTTATCTGTAAAGCTTTCACTTATACTAGTCTTTCACACTAAATCCAAGTTTCGTGCACATATCTACTTCTTTCTGTCTTTCCTATATGAACACAGTGAAATATAAGTTACAGTATCTTCCTTATATATTCACTACATTACTTTGCTCTTCACATCAGGAATACTATCGAGCACAGTCCTTTCTGTCTGCAGTTCTGTCTACTGCTCCTGACCTCAGAAGAGACTTGAAAGAGATCAACTTCACTCTGACATTTTGGGAGTCCCTGCTTTCAAAGCATTTTGCAAAATATAAAGGGCAAGAACAGAAAGAGAGGAGAGAAAAATTTTCAGACTTTGTAAGGTAGATATTGGACTCAGAGGTGTCAGGTTTGCATTCTGATTTTGTACCTACATGAAAAACAGAGGTTTATTTAAATCTTAATTTGACCTTTCCCTTTCAAAGTCTAAGATTCATGATAGTTTCTTTCTCTGACTTTTTAAGAACACATTATTACACTTCTGATGCAGAAAAATCTCTTTCCTAAATTACTGTGTTCTGAGAGCTCTAACAGTGCACCATCATGTACAGTTCTTTCTACACATCACCAGACATCTCTGAGGAATAACACTGAGACATTAATCTATAGTTTGAATGTAAATACAGAAACAATTAAATTAGTAATAAATCCTGTCAGGTTTGATACCATATAATTTTGCAGAGCCAATATGTTTTCGTTGATTTTCGCAAGCCAAGAAACATGTACAATTCAGTCTATGTCTCAGCTAGATATGCAGGTACACATACAGACATCTAGCATATAATCTACTAGTCCAGATAATGTATTGGTAAAATAGAATTTTATCTACTATGGGGTCAAAGTCTCAACATCCAGTGTGATTACTAATAGACAAATGACTTGCTTTAGTGGCTCCCCTTTAATATACTGAAATAACATTTTAATTCCAGAAAATTTTGTGCATCTGCTTTCTGAAATGATCTCTCAGCTCTCATTTTCTATATCACTGGTGATTCCTGGGAATTTAGGCCAGTACTATCGTTCATATTATGAAGCATATTCACATTATGAACATTCTGACACTGATATATACATTTTTTTATTTAGCAACTATTAATCATAGTTTTGCTGATAACAAAGGAAATCTTTTCACTTGTAGAGTGCATGGTCTACTCGCTAAAGAATCATCTTCAGACAGACATCTGTTCACCAGGCTTTGGAGAGTTAAATAAGCAATGATATACTTATAAACACTTATTTAGTTGGAACATTAATTTATTGGAAAAGCAATCTTTTTATCTGGCAGCAGATAATTTTAACTGTTAACTAAAAATTTAAAACACTCATTTATTGAAGACTAATAATGGATTAACTTTCTCATGTATTTATGCTTCTGATTGTTGTCAAATTTACTATATAATTAAAATAGTAATGAATAAAAAAATAAATATTTACTTTACATTTCTATTCATCATCTTAAATTAAGAAAAGGAATGGGCACAACATACCAAACATACCTTCAGAAATTTATAGCAACACAATTGGGTGAAACGTATCCTCCTATCCAGAGCAGATAATATTTTTTTATAAATATGTTAAACTTTACAAGACAATCTTGTGAATTTTTAAGACAATCTGCTTGATATTCCTGGCCAGACTACGTACAACAAATAAATACAGTATTCCCTAAACTCAAATAGAAAATACTCCACTTACCTATCTTAACTACCATCTCTTCTTTTGTTCTTGCCTTTAATTTCAAGTCTACAAAAAATGTTTCATCGTTTACTAATCCTTTTGCAGGTACTTCATGTGTTTGGGAATCTAAGTGATGATTTTTTTAAAAAATCCTGATGAACAAAAGTATGAAGTTTGTTTTTTAAAAAAACCCACAATGCTAAAATCCTAACTGAATAAAATCAATTTAGTCAGACCACTGATGTCTTCCTGACTCTTCAAGCAGACTAAAATGAAAGGTATGGGGAGCTTTGGCCACAGAATTAACTTTGGAGTTTAGTTATGTTGATTTACAAGCCTCTACTGATGATTATTTCATTAATTGTTCTAGGGCAGTTAAATTCCAAAGTATCTCATAGAACAACATACTTTCTAATTGATCACTTATTTTAAATGTCCTTTAAACTGGTGTAAATTCCATTGAGAAGCTAGGAAAAAAATCTTATTTTAACTCCTCCCGTGTTGTATAAATAAATGAAATGAACCTACAAAGGAACCAGAGTTTATTCCTTATTTTATTAGATCCTTTCAAATTCACATCATATTCTTTAGGACAGTATTTATTATTTACACACACATAAAGAATAGTATGAGGTTGCTATAATAATGAGGAAAATAGTTACAAAACAAGTGACTCATTAATCTTTACATGATCTTCTAAAACAGGGAATATTTCTTGTATATCATTGTATCTGTTATGTGATTATTGTAAACAATATAAAGGTACTATTAAACTATTGCAAAATTAGAACTAATTGTTCTTTGTTTGTCTGATATGTCAAGAGTTAAGCTGTTTCAGTATACAAAAGCAACCATTTCTTTTCCAGGCCTATCTGCAGAACTTCATTTATGAGGCAAACTTTCCAGATTAAGCTGTGGCAAAGATGCCACTGTTGCTGCTGCTGGCAAACTCCCTTTGATTTACCAGAACAGAATGTAGTATGTAGGAAATCAGGTCCCATTCATCCTCTTGCAAAAACTATTTTATATTCCCAGCCTATATGAATGGTACGTGTCATGTGATTTGTGTGGAGCCATTTCTGGTAATGGGGAAGGGGATGTAACGTTGGCTCCTGTAAGAAGTTTCTTGAAACTTTCCCCAGCTCTGAGTCAGACTTGCTTCTGAGGCTGAGCCATTTGGGCACCTCCAGGATCACTTTTTAAGAAGAATCTGGAAGAGGAGTTCTTCCTCTTCTTCCTTTTCTTCCTCTTCTTTCTCTTCTTCCATCTTTTCCAGCTGGTGGTGGTGGAAGGAACTGGAGGAGAGAGAAGTGACCATGTGGATACCAAGGTCAGTGACAGAAGAGAGAAGGCGGTGTGCTGTAGCAGAGACTCCCCTGCATCCTGTGGTGAGATGGCAGCTGTCTCCTTGCCTCCTGTGGAGAGGAGTGATGAAGCAGAGATTTGTTGGCAGTTCATAGAGGACCCCACGCCAGGGGTAGTGACTGTGTCTGGAGGAGGCTGTAAATTCATGAGGGTAATGTTGCAGCAGAAGCTGTCCAAAATGATGCTGGCTGCATGAGAGTCCCACACTGGAGGAGTTTGTGAACAAAAGCTGCAGCCCTTGGGAAGAACTCATGCCAGAGAGGTTCATTAAAGACGGTATCCCATAGAAGGGACACTGTCTTGGAGCAAGTGAAGAATGTGAGGAGTCTTCCTCCAAGAAAAAAGAAGCAGCAGAGACCACATGTGAGAGACTGCCCGCATCTCCCATTCCCTACCCCCACGAGCTGTTGAGGAGGAAGGAGATAGAGATATCGGGAGCAGGAAGTTGATCCTGGGAAGAAGGGAGGGATGAGAATCTTCAAGTGCTGGTTGTATTTTTTCAAATCATTCTGCTCTGTTGGTTTGTTGTTTGGGTTTTTTGGGTTTTTTTTTTTCTGTCCTCTTTCTAGTAGGCAGTAGAATAAACTTTCTTACTTTCCTCTCTAAGTCAAGCAGTCAAGTCTGTTTTGCCTGGAACCGTAATTGGCAGTGAGCCCTCCCTGCCCTTGTCTCGATTCACAACGTCCTCTGTTATCTTTCTTTTCTCCCATCTTACTGAAGCCTCTGCCCCAGTAAGGAGAGTAGGGGTGGATGGGGAGCAGTGAACAAGAGATTTCATGGTGCTTTGTTGCCAGCTAGGCCTAAATCACGACAGTATGAGATTGATGTTTTGGCTTGGTGAAGTCACTTCAGTGACATTTGGAAACTAAGGTATTGCATAGACACAAGGACAATAATAACTTAGTATTACCTTATATATATATATATCCTTGTACTAAGTAGTTCATAATATATTTTTCAAAGATATTACTTTCATATTGATGGACTAAGGACCACAGTTATGTCTAGGACATTTTTCTAGCCAATATCAGGTTTGGAAGTAACATCAGACTTGCTACAAAGAAGGTGAACACACAGTCCTGTGAGAAACTGACCTCTCCGGGCTGTGTGACATGAACCTCAGCATTGCCTTTATTGCCTATGAATAAGTGCCATTCTGTCAGCTGGCTGTAGAGAGACATCCCTCAGTGCTCTAAGGACATCTCTCCCTTTACGTTTGCATGAGGTCTCTGCCGTGCTCTGTTGGCGATTTTTCTGTGCCTACACTTGTTGGGCTTATGGTTTCTGAAAGAAGAGAGTATGAAAAATAAAATTTACAATAGCATAGAAAGGAGACTGAACAAGCTTTTTTGTTCTGTTGTTTCCCATGTCATTTACTCTGCTGATTGCCTAGCCTTGTCTATAAACAGCAGATCACCATCTGAGAGTCCCCAAATAGGAGAAAAATAGATCCTATGCTATATAAATTCTATATTTATAAAGTGTTAAGAAATTATAAATAACATTTCAGAGGCTACATTGTAGAGAGATGAAGACACTGAGCAACTAGTTATTAAAAGTTTTTAATGAGAACAGTAAGGACTGGAAATTTTGTTTTGTGTTAGACTTCTGTGTTTCAACATTTGTTTTCAAAATCTCTTTTGAATCTATGAACATATTTCATTCTACTAATGTTCAACATTTTCTTTTGATTGTGACAATTTTAAATTATACTGTTGCTGTTGCGCAGTCTGTTTTCTTAAAATAAACTTATCATTTTCTTAAAGGGCAAAACTAACTCTTGTTTCAAGAAGATTGAAACAGAAAAAAAATGTTTAGCCCATGCTTGCCGATGTTTATTTCTAAACTAAACTATATGAAAAAGGCGATCCCTTACTAAACTTCAGTTTATAGCACTAAAATTTTGCTATTGCAAACACATGCAGGAATCCTATTGTAGACAATAATTGAGGTTTGCAAAGCCAGCTGAGGTATGTAGATCCACAAGTTTCATTAAATTTGATGTCAGTCATGTAGGAAAATAGTTCTAGCCTGCTTTGAACATTTTCAGCAATGTGTGCATTTTTAAAAGCCATAATTTACCCCACTAAGCAACTAAGTAACAGTCAGGTGATCCTGAATACTACATTAAACTGATAAGGCAAGGTGACAAAGCAGTCAAGGATGACAAACAGTAGGAAGGGTATTCAGATCCTATTTTAAAGTACATCTACAAAAGAATTTAAAGGAATCTTTCTAATCCCTCTTGACAATCAGAAAATTGAGTGAACCAAAAATTCTCTCCTCAGTATCTAATAAATGCATTAGTAATGATCTTTTAAGATCAAATGTTAAAAATGAAAACATATGAGATAGTCTTTGGAAAAATTATGATATAATCAAAAGACCATAGTGTGTCACTCCCTTTTTCTTCTGGAAAAAATTGAGATAACAATCTTTTCTGACCTTGTTTGTCTATTTTTGTCTAAAATTATGCCAGACTATCTGAAGATTTTTTTATATAGTCAGAGACCCTGAATAGCTGTTAGTTAGAGATACTGCAGATGTGGCTGCATATTCACTGCTACAAACACAGCTCTCATCAAGCTGTGTCATGTCACCCTGGATCCTCAAGAAAGATTAACAAATCTGCTTTTTCTGCGAGGCTGAGGTGCAAGACTAGTACTGTATACACTACAATAGACAATTTTTTAATATGCCTATAATGTTTGTCCTATATGAATTTTAGAAAGTCAACAAGTGCAATAGGGCCAAGTGTTTTTACTGTCTAGATAATCATCAAAAGAGGTTAAATTTTGTTCATTATTAGAAATGCAGAGCCACAGTATCACTTATTGTTCATGCATCTCATTAAGGTTCTAAGTAGAATCCTGCTCTGATAAATGTATCATCAAGGTGTGATAGTTTACATTTTACTGTTTCCCAAGTATGGTACCAAAAGTCTAATATATCTTAAAGAGACACATAAAACAGCAAATGGAAAACAAAAGCTCTCTTCAAAGGCTGGTGTTTGCATAGCAGGTCACTGCATTTTAACAGAAATCTCATGGCTCTGACATGCTTGCAGTCAGTGAAAGAAGTTCCCATAAGAGATTATCACAGGAAAAAACTTATTCATGTGTGCGATTGTTTGTTATCAATAGACAACATGTACTTGAATTTATTTCAACTTGTTGGATTTGATTCACCGCTTTTGCATATGTTTGTTTTAAACTGGATAATCAAATTTGACTGTGCATGAGCTGAATTTTCTTCCTTTATAAAAATATATGTTTACCATTCAGTGGTAATTCTCCAAAGGGGACTACACAGCCTCTCTCACCAATGTGAACCTTTCACTTTGTTTTCCTTTTCTCAGCATAATAAACAGAAATTGTCTTTGGAAGGCTCAGCAAATAATGCACTCTTCTCTAGTCAGAGTGGAGAAAACAATAAAGTGTTTAGTAGAATTTTTGCCTGTTTATTTAAGGAAACAAAGTGTATGTAATCATGTTCGGTATATGTCTCCCTATCTAGGAGAAAGATAAAGTTAGTGATACATTTTGATAGGTAAAGATCTGAAGGACAATTATTTTCTTCTGACTATGGAGATAAACGTGTAGGATAGACTAAATATATCAGCACTTCTCATAAATAGTCATGCTTGAAGGAAAGGCTGAAGTGCAAGACTAGTACTGTATACACTACAATCTTCATGAATGTCTTAATAGAGGTATCTGCCTCAACAGTCAAAACTTGTAATCAACAAGTCAAAGTCTTGTAGGAAACAACTTTCATAGGAAACTAACTTTCATTTCTACCAGCCCTCACAGAATAACCAGGAGTTACTGGTGTTGTAACCATTGTAAAATTGCAGTCTTGTTTGTGGATTGCAAAACTGGTCCTTAGGTAGATGCTCAACATCCCACTTGCAACAGTGAAACAAACTTCTTTTTTCTATCCCGATGTAGGAAAAGTGGTTGCACAGATGAGGCCTAGTAGCTACATAAATTCCATCAGAAGATGCATCTGTGTCCAGAACATTATCAACTTCAGCAGTTGAAGCTAGGAACAAGATGTAGATGTAGAATTCTATTGTTTTCTCTTACACATCCACTGAAATAAGAATATTTAAAGTTCCATTCCCTCAACATATATCTATATGCTATAAATAAATACCTTTTTATTATCCCTATTACTCTTGTTTATCTGTTACAACAAGCCTTAAGGATTTCGTTGCTGTTGTTTTATTATTTTCAACTTATTTGATTAATTAAAGAAGGCATTATATTATTTTTTTTCATGACAGAAAATCCTCGTTATGAAAGTACACTGGTAGACTAGGCATAATGAATACCTTGTGTTTATAAATCACTCTTTACGAATATTTATCCTGTTTTTTTTCCAGATAAATACTTTGTGGTCTCCGTTTTGCAGATAAAGTAGATTAAATATTTCTGAAGACTAAATGTAGGAGGATAAGTAAATACGATATATGCTGAGGGAGCTGGAGTTCTCTAGCTTGGAGGAGATTGAGGGGTGATCTCATTAATTTTTACAAATACATAAAGGGCAGGTGTCAGGAAGATGGAGCCAGGCTGTTCTTAATGATGTCCAATGGTAGGACAAGGGGCAATGGGTACAAACTGGAACATAAAAGGTTCCAAAGAAACATAAGGAGAGAAATATATGAGAGGTGGAAACAGGGGCTAGCTTTTTGGGAAGAGTATAGGAGCATTGACAGGGCATGCAGGGGTGCAACTAGGAAGGGTAGAGCCCTTCTAGAATTAAATTTAGCCAGGGATGTTAAGGACAGCAATAAGGCATTTTTCAAGTACATCAGCAGCAGAAGGATGGCCAGGGGGAATGTGGGCCCGCTGCTAAACGCTGAGGGTGCCCTGGTGTCTGAGGATGCAGAGAAGGCTGAACTGCTGAATAGTAGCTCTGCAGAGAGAGACCTGGGAGTCCTGGTTGATAATAAACTAAATATGAGCCAGCAATGTGCCCTCGTGGCCAAGAAGGCCAATGGCATCCTGCGATGCATCAAGAAGAGTATGGCCAGAAGGTCAAGGGAGGTTCTTCTCCCCCTCTACTCTGCCCTGGTGAGGCCTCCTCTGGAGTCCTGTGTCCAGTTCTGGGCTCCTCAGCTCAAGAGGGACAGGGAACTGCTGGAGAGAGCCCAGCACAGGGCCATCAAGATGATCAGGGGAATGGAACATCTTATATACGAGGAAAGGCTGCGGGAACTGGGGCTGTTTAGTCTGGAGAAGAGGAGATTGAGGGGAGATCTTATTAACATTTATGAATATCTAAAGGATGAGTGTCAGGAGGTTGGGGCATCCCTCTTTTCTATAGTAGATGGTAACAGGAGAAGGGGTAATGGGATGAAGCTGGAACACAAAAGGTTCCACTTAAACATAAGAAAAACCTATTTCACAGTGATTGTGACGGAGCAGTGGAACAGGCTTCTCAGAGGGGTTGTGGAGTCTCCTTCCGTGGATGTCTTCAAGACCCACCTGAATATGTTCCTATGCAACCTGATCTAGGTGAACTTCTGCAGGTGAGTTGGACTAGATGATCTCTAAAGGTCCCTTCCAACCCCTACCATTCTATGATTCTATAATAAGGAAAAACTTCTTCAATGAGAGGGTGATGGAGCACTGGAACAGTCTGGCCATATGGGTTGTGGAGTATCCTTCTCTGGAGACATTCTAAACACACCTGGATGAGTTCCTGTGTGACCTACTGTAGGTGATCCTGCTCTGGCAGGGGGGTTGGACTACATGATCTTTCAAGGTCCCTTCCAACCCTTAAGATTCAGTGATTCCGTGTGATTCTGTGTATATGAAGTGTCCTATAGAAGTCCAAACAGATGAAGCAAAATTCTAGTTAAGAAGCCATGTTACAGGTATTGCTCACTATTTAATTGACTAGTAGCTGAAGTCTGACATTTTCAAAAGTTATTTCCTTTGCTATGAAAAGGAAAATGATGGGTTGTGGTTTTTTTCCTGATGATTTTCTGTGGGACTGTATGTGTCTCATATATATGCAGGACTAATTTGCATTTTGACAATTGTTCTACAAAGCTTTGGGCTTCTCTGTCCTGGTTCAAGCAACAATTGTCCCATGTGTTCCTTTGCAAGGGTTCCCTGCCAGCTGCCTATGTCATCATTTACACAACAGGAACACCCATTTTTCAGTTTCAGCATTTCTTTAGACGATGTAGTCTTGTCAGGTGGCAGTAGGTTCTTGCTATTGTGTATGTAGATGTTTTTATTACTCAGAGTAGTTAAATGTTTACTCCACCCATTTGTTTAATGAGACCTGTAATCAACTTCAATTCCAATAAGTCATTAACACCTCTCCCACAGCAACAGAAAGCCAAAATTGGGTAGGTTTGTTATGCTTGTCACAGCATGCAGTGGAGCCTATGTTCTGCAGGTTTTAAAATGTCTTTATTATAATTCATGTTCATAATAACTACAGTTAGCCATCCTCCTTGCTAAAGCAGTAACAAAAAAGAGTAGTTCCTCTTGTCTTTTTCTATATGATTATGCCTTGAAGTTTGAATTTTCCTAACCTCTGAATTTCATTTCATAAATATATTAACTAAATAAAAGCAATTATGTGAATTCTTTACAATTTTTTCTTCCTCACAAGGCAAAGATACCACAGCTTAATAAATATATAGGGACTGCACATGGCTTAGAAACTAATATTAGAAGTAGTATTTCACTTAGTAACTGGTGGAATAAAAGATTTCATAGGCAGTTTTTCTGACAATACCTGGTTTTGTTTTTTATCAGGAAGAAATACTGGCCTGGATAGGTGTTCTATGGCGTTTCTCCCGTTGTTAAAGGACAGTAAATAGTTCTTACTTCAATATCTAAATTCCATCTGCTAAATGCACCTTGCTACAGCTTGTAATGTCAGGAAGTGTTTCCAGAAAAGAGATTTGATATGTGAATGACACATACCTTCATTCTTCTTTTTTTTTTTTTCTTTTCTGGGAATGAAGATGAGGCTATTAGTCTGATATCTGCTTATGCTTTAGATAAAAGAGAAGGTACATGCTAGATACAAGAGAACAGGATGTGGAAGAGAAGATATAAAGATATGTATTCCATAAAGTGATCTATTCAGTAAACTGGACAATGACTGTTTCTTTACTCTGCCTTGATGCAGAAAAATAACAATTTGCTTTCATATATTTCATTAATGTCACATCTAAGTGTTTGTCTGTGAACTGCTGCAGTAACATGGAAGTCTATACAGATAGACTATATACACAAGAGTTAGTATTAGCAAGTGTTTTGAATTTAGCAATAGGCAGGGAAAGAGTACTGCATGCTTCAAGCCCAATCCCCTGCATAGGTTGCACCTCTGTATATTACTGGTATGATTATACAATGTCTGTATAGATCTATTCTCTGAAAGTGAATAAGATCTTGTCCTGGTTTAGAAGATCTAGGAACAAAGGACCATGATCAGCCATAAGTATCAAGAGTCTTTGAAACCCCTTAAGGACGGGGTGCACTCTATTACCAAAACAATTTAATCCACTACCAACCAAAAACATAGCAGAAAACAATACAGTGGGACAATGATGAAGAGTACAATCAACCCTTTAAGACCACCTTCTCCCCACCCATCCCCTCTTCCCAGGCTCTGAGCCCTGATCCTGGTGTCTTTACCTCCTCTTTCCCTGAAAGGTCCAGGGGGGGCAGAAAATGGGGGTTTCATTCAATTTCTTCCCAATGGCTCCTGCCATTTGTCTTTCCTCAAGGCAGATGGACTCCTCACTGATTCTCCCTGCTTCACTATGGGATACCTCACACTCCAAGCAGCCCAATATGCCTTCATCCCAAGGGCTGCAGCTCCTCTTTGCCTCTCGTGTTGGTCTCTGTGGCCCGTAGGCTCTCCAGCACAGCCTGCGCCCTGATCACTTCCTCGCACACTCGCTTGCCTGTCTGAGTGCACTCACCCAGAGCTGATGGTGGCTCTCAGTCCTGCCATTGCCCTCCATGGGTTGCAGGGACACAGCCTGCTTTCTCACTGCAGGCTGCAGGGAGGGTCTTCTGTCCAGTGCTTCTCCTTCCTTCCTCCTCTGACTATGAGATCTGCATGGTTGCTTCCATTTTGTACCACTCCTCCACCTTCTCTTTGGCTGCATATTCTCCTTCTTCAATGGAAGAGGTGCCACAGTGGCCTGGCCAGGCTGGAGATGAGTCCATCTCAGAGCTGGGGGATGTTTTGAGAACTGTTTATGGGGACCAGCACTGCAGCCCAAAAAGCAACTTCACAGAAATCCATGACAAATCCATAACAAATCAAGTACAGGATCCCCTACCATCTTCTAGTTGGGTTAGTAGAGGAGATATAAGAGATGGAAGGGAATGGATACAGGTCCCTTCTTGGGGAGGCAGGCAGATCTCTTCCTGGCCACTCACTCCTCCCAAGTTGCCCTTGCACAACAGGTATGGGGCTTTGGAAGCTGAGAGTCAGGCAAGGGAATATGAAGAGGTAGATTCACTTGAGGAGGCACTCGGAGTGAATCAGTCACCATCATGTCTTAGGATTGTTTCAATTAAAAAGAAAAGGAAGGTTGTAGTAGTAGGTGATTCCCTTCTGAAGGGAACTGAAGGCCTCATATGTTGACCAGATCCATCCCACAGAGAGGTTTGCTGCCTACCTGGGGCCTGGGTTAGAGGTGTTACTGGGAACCTCCTCATCTGGTGCAGGCATCTGACTACTGCTCGCTGCTGATAATACAGATTGGTACTGATAAGGCTGTGGAAAGGAATTTAAAAGCTATTAAAAAGGACTTCATGCCACTAGGGAGAATGCTTGATGGATCAGGAGTACAAGTAATGTTCTCCTCCATCCCTCTCATGGCAGGGAGGAATACTGAACAAATAAGGAAAGCACAACTGATTAACAGGTAGTTCAGAGACTGGTGCCACCAACAGAACTTTAGGGGTTTTGACCATGATGAAATTTTCATGATGCCAGATCTTGTAACAAGTGGAGTTCATCTATCTTAAAGACGGAGAAGGATCCTTGCAAATGAGTTAGTGTGGCTCATAGAAAAGACTTTAAACTAATTTTGAAGGGGGAAGGGGATAAAAACAGGCCCAGAAGAGTTGAGCCTAAGAGTAGTAAGCCAGTGTCAGGGGTAAATCCTACCCAATCAGCTTCTTCCTTGAAATGTCAGCAAGGGGAATAAACAGGAGTTGGAAGTCTATGTACAGGCACGGGGTTATGATCTGGTGGCTATTACAGAGGTGTGGTGGGACAGCTCGCATGACTGGAATGTGGTCATGGATGGCTATGTCCTTTTTAGGAAAGGTAAGCCAGACAAGCAAGGTGGTGGAGTTGCTCTTTATATGAAAGAGCAGCTGGAATGTACTGAATTCTGTCCAGGTGATGAATGAGGGAAACATTGAGGGTTTGTGGGTTAAAATTAAGGGGCAGGCTGGCATATGTGACACTGTTGTGGGTGTCTATTACAGGTCAACCTGATCAAGATGGGGAAGATGATGAGGCCTTCTACAGGCAGTTGGGAGCCACCTCAAAATCACAGGCCCTGGCTGTCACGGGGGATTTCAACTACACATACATCTGCTGGAAGACCTACATGGCTAGTCACTTACAGTCCAGCAGGTTCCTTCAGTGCTTTGATGAATGAGAAAGTGTTGACTGGATAATCAGGTGGTGAGGTGGATTGATAACTGGTTGAAGGAAAGAAAGCAGAGAGTTGTAATCAATTGGGCAGGGTCTAGTTGGAGACCTGAATCTAGTGGAGTCCCTCAGGAGTCAGTGTTGGGACTGGTACTGTTCAATATATTCATTAATGACCTTGATGAGGGAACAGAGGGCACTGTCAGCAAGTTTGCTGACAATACTGAACTGGGGGTAGTGGCTGACACACCAGAAGGCTGTGCTGCCATTCAACGAGACCTGGACAGGCTGGAGAGTTGGGTTAGGATAAATCTAACGAAATTCAACAAGGGCAAGTGTAGAATCTTTCATCTGGGAAAAAAGAACCCTATGCACCAGTACAGGTTGGGGAATGAACTGTTAGAGAGTAGTGTAGGGGAAAGGGACCTGGGGGTCATGGTGGCCAGCAGGATGACCATGACTCAGCAATGTGACCTCATGGCCAAGAAGGCCAATGGCATTCTGGAGTGTGTTAGAAGGGCTGTGGTTAGTAGGTCAAGAGAGGTTCTCCTCCCCTTCTACCTTGCCCTTGTGAGACCACATATTGTGTCCAGTTCTGGGCCCCTCAGTTCAAAAAGGTCAGGAGGTTGCTGGAGAGGGTTCAGTGCAGGGCCACAAAAAGGATGAAGCATCTCCCTTATGATGAAAGACTGAGGGAGCTGGGGCTCTTCAACTCGGAGGAGACTGAGGGATGACCTCATAATGTTTACAGATGTGTAAAGGGTGAGTGTCAGGAGGATGGAGCCTGGTTGTTCTTGGTAATGTCCAATAGAACTGGGGGCACTGGATATAAGCTGGAACATAAGAGGTTCCAAAGAAATGCAAGGAATAATTTCTTCACTGTGAGGTTGATGGAGCACTGGAACAGGCTGCCCGGAAGGGTTGTTGAGTCTCCTTCTCTGGGGACATTTAAAACCCTCCTGGATGAGTCCCTGCGTGCCCTACTCTAGGTAGTCCTGCTCTGGAAAGGGGTTTTGACTAGATGATCTTTCAAGGTCCCTTCCAGCCCTTGAGATTCTGTGATTCTGTGATCTATAAATAGGAAATAAGAATGGGCTTTCTTTCAGTGGATTTTCATCCTGATTTTATATCTATATGTTTTACATTTACATTACATTTCTAGAATGTAAGTTGTATCAGGCATTCAAAGGAATCTGATGTGAAGGTAAATTGAGTAGAGTTCACATGAATTCTTCTGTATATATTGGAAAATCTTATACAGACTTTAAAGCAATTAAATAGCTAATTTTCACCTATGAAATATATAATTACCTCCCCAGTGGTGCCAGATAGATTTTCATTTGGTCCTCATATACAAAAGCAAGCAGATAAATTGATAAAAAATATGGATCTGGAAGAACTGAAAGCTTATAGGGGCTAGGAACTCTGTCACAATGTTTGAATTTGTAGATTGGAACACAGTGGTTTATTATTTTGACTGAGGCTTATAGACATTGTCTCAGTACCATTATATTCAGAAAATATAAATTTAAAATATCATCAAGAGACTCTATATCACCTGTAACGTTCTTTGCTTTCTTCTTATAGACTTCAGACTATTTAATAAAATGTTTTTAATTAGGAAAAAACACGTATTTACCAGTCTGTTAATGACAGAATTAGATAAAAAAGAGAACATTGTGTTTTTATACTAATTGTGGGATTTTGGGTATGATTTCTTGCTTCACAATTCTAGCTTCATGATTCCAGACGGTACTTCAAAAAGAAAATCTGAGCATTGAGTTTCTTGCTTCAATTGCGCAAAAATAAACATAGGTTATGCTTATTATCCACTGTTTTAAAATATTTTATTGGCAAGACTATATCAGTTTAACCATATAGTGTGGCAATGGTCCAAAAATACTAATCGTCAAAAGCAGAAAATTTACTTGAGTGTACATGACTTGGGTTTGCATGGTGCTGCCAAGCTATTTCATTCATTGCAGTCTAGGCCTTCACCAAAAGTTAGGAACAAAATCTAAGCATATGTAAACTTCAAAAGTCTTTTAAATTTGAGCTAAACCCAAATTGTGTTGACATTTCCCTGTCTGACTTTAGAAACTATCAATTTTATGGCATTTTAAAACCTTTGAGTAAATTTGTGTCGGTAAATAGCACAAGAAACAAAAGAATTAAACAAAACAGAAGTTCAGGTTGAAGGCTTCTAGGGATCTCTAAGGTCTATCTTAAGAGATTTTTTCTGTTGTTTTACTTCCAATAGCAGAAAAAGTATAATCATATAGTTAGCTTATACCATTATTAATAAATAGCAAGGGTCTAGTCCTCATTTCAGTAGAAGAATGAGGAATTGTATGTAGTAAAGATCTATCTCTTATTTTAAAACTTCATTTAGAAATACATTAGTGGTTAGAAGCAAAGCTTAGTCTTGGTTTATAACAGTGTGGTAATGAGGGCAGTCCATCTATTCACAACTAATTCTGTTAGATTCTGGTAACTCTTGACGTTTTGTCTTTTCAAACTGGTATCAGGCCATACATTTGAATTCAATATTGGGTTTGTCTATTTGCTGTCATATCACTTTAAGTTCATCTTGGACTGAAAAATATACAAGATTGGTCTTAAGACTGATGAGAAAAAATAAATTTTCTTTATCCTTCATGATGCAGAATCCCCTGCACAAAGAGTGATCATCTGGTCAGGAACAGTCCTGTGTTAACAATGCTAAGCTGTGGGAGGTGGGTAGCTAAGCAATAGGACATTGACTGATACCTCAGTAGGGCTGATCAGGGCCTATGCCCTGACAGAACTGTATGCAGCAGCTTTTAACAGAAAAGACTGTTTTGTGAGAGTGAGAAGAAATGCAGTGCAAAAAATAGTACTTCTTTAGAAGCACTTTGTAAATGTCCTGTGAAAGTCCTAGTGAACATGAAGGTAATGGCAGTTGGATTAGGTGATCATTGTAGGTGACATATAATGCACATTCTGAACGTTAACACATGAACACATGCTTATTCCACATACATGCAATTTAGTGAATTAGTAAAGTACAACTGTGAAGAGATTTCTGGACATTTAGTAGCAAACATGGTTTACAAAAGTGTGAAATAGAAAGTTGCAAAATTTTACTTCATATGCATGAGTCAGAGGGTCTCACGTGATGCATATGAATATATAGTATGCATAAATTCTAGGTTAGAGTCTGGATTCTACTAAAGAATTCAGCAACTTTTTCAGACTAGTTTTTATCTCCTAGCAGCATCTTATTACAGGAATAGGTACTGGAGTCACTACGACTATTGTAGTCTTTAACTGTTTTATACTATGCTATAATGAAACTACCAGCATTTTTCACAATAGCACTTTTGTCATGTGTTTTTTAATTATATATGTTGTTGCCCAGTAGACATATATAAGAGTTTTGCCCTTTTAGAGTACCCTTTTTAAAGTAATGAGACTTTTATGGATGAAAAAGACAACTAATTTTAAATTAAGATAATAGGGGAGTTGGACTAGATGATCTCTAAAGTCTCTCCCAACCTCTACCATTCTGTGATCCTGTGAATATGACTCTGATTATAGGAATAACTTTAATGCTTCTTGTGACCTCCCTAAGGGTACAGTGTTGATGATAAGGAAGGGAAGACATAGAGATTTCAGTCATGTGGGAGAAACACATAACACAACATTGAAAGACCAAGTCTAAATATTGCTCCAGTACCTCTATAGAGAAAGCATAGCTCATGCAAAATGCAAATCTAACAGGCACAAACCTCAGTACAGCCACTTGTCTGAGAATGGAGCAGAAGTGTTTACTTTTTTTTTCTCTACTCTGAGGAGTAATTTATAACAACAATATTCATTCTGTCTAAGCAGTCTCTGGCACCAGAGTATGCATATCAGCAATTGTAATACAGTCATTCATTATTGGCACTTCAGGCCAATAAAGTTCATTTCACTTGGAGTGCTGACATGACTGTCTGCAAACAAGACTCTGAGAACTAAGACAGCTGGAACGTCATTAAAGAGTATTGACTTTCTCCCTTCTTTTTTATCTTTTTCCCTTTGGTGCAACTTTAGTGCATTTAAGAATGATAGTCACCTCACAAAACATGAGAATAAAACTGACAAAAATCTGTTTTTATATTTTCCTCGATGTATATCCCAAGTAACACAAAACAGTGAGGAATATTCAACCAGGCAACAGATTTGGGGAAGAAAATTGTCCAAATGTTTGTCTAAGATTTCATAAAGGCTTTTTGTGAGTTTAAAGCAGGCTGTGTAGGGAGTAGCTGATTATTAATAATTTAGTATCTTTGGCAGGATCAATACAACTAATTTGTTATGTCTGCAGAGCTAATTCCTATTCCTTTGTGAACTGATGACTTGAAAAATTGAAGTAATAATTTAAAAGAAAAAGCATTTATAGGGATTAAGGGGAATTGATTGTTTCTGTTTTGAAGTTAAGAAGAACTGATAATCTAAGAATAGATTTAGGTTTTGCAGTTGTAGCATGTGCAACTCGAAGAACTTACTACTTCACTTTTTTATTAATAGAAGTAGTTTTGGAAAATTTGACCTCACAACTGATACACATTTGAGTTATTTTTTTAAAACCCCACTCTTTCAGTAGCAGTATCATTCTGGTCTGGTTCTGTGATACCCTGTAGAAGGAATTCTAAGCAGTCCCTACTGTCAAATTACACAGCTTAATTCAGTCTAGAGGAATGTGGGAAGCTGAGTTCAAGACAAAGGGGGTTTGAAAGAAACTATTCTTTCTTTCCCGAACTATTCAAGTCATTGAGCAAAGTTCAGCCCAGAGTGATAGTGTATGTCCTTCACAGAGGTTTCCATGCTGGCTCAGACTCAATAGGAAGAGTCCTGAAGAGTAAATGTCACAGATAAGGATTTGCAAGGGTAGAAAGCCACCACACCCTCTTATTTACTGAAAGGTAAAGAGTCAGCTACAAATCTGTGGCATAGAGCTAACAGGCACTGCTACCAATGGCATTCCTATCCTTCTGCTCTCATATGTTTGGCTTACAATCTTTGTTCTGAACCTTCTTCAAACGACAGAACTTTCAATCAGCAGTCCTGTGTCTTTCTCTGGTGACAATCATTATGGTTATACGGCAGCACCGGTTTCCCAGTCTTTCTCGCTGATCTGCATTTTCATGATATTTACATTAGCATTTCATGCTTCAGGTCATTCCTTGTGGGACAGAATACCTGTCTACGGTTATTGTGGTCATACTGTCTTCTATGTAATGATGGAAAGCACATCTCCACAGTAAGGACTAAAAAGAAAGATAGAAATAGGATGTTTTGCACTGTTTTGACACCATCTCACAATTGGAGAGACGTGGATTTGAAGGATGGACCACTCGGTGGATAAGGAACTGGCTGGATAGTCATGCAGAGTTGCAGCCAACACCTCAATGTGCAAGTGCAGAGTAATTTGTAGAGACATTCCTCACTAAGTTCTGTGGTGTAGTTACATTGGAGGGAAGGGATGCCATCCAGAGGGACGCTGACAGGCTTGAGAAGTACACTTGTGCAAACTTCATGAGGTTCAACAAGGCCAAATGCAAGGTCCTGCACATGGGTCAAGGTAATCCCAAGCACAAAAATGGGTGGAAAATAGATTGAAAGCAGCTCTGAGGAGAAGGTCTGGAAGTGCTAGTTGACTGAGGAGAAGGGCTGGAAGTGCTGGTTGATGAGAAGCTCAACAAAAGCTGGCAATGTGCATTTACAGCCGTGTCCTGGGCTGCATCAGAAGTGAGGCTAGTAGATTGAGGAAGGTGATTCTGCCACTCTACTGCACTCTAGTGAGACCTCACTGGGGAGTACTGCATCCAGCTCTGAGGCATGAAACATAAAAAGGTCATAGAACTATTGGAACAAGAAAAGAAGTACAAAAATTATCAGAGGCTGAAGGACCTCTTCTATAAAGACAGGCTGAGAGAGCTGGGGTTGTTCAGCCTGGAGAAGGCTATGAGGAGACCTTATAGCAGCCTTCTGGAACATAAAGGGCCTACAAGGAGGCTGGGATTGGGTATGGAGTGGGGCCATACAGCAGCATGTAGTGATAAGACAAGGACAAGCAATGGAAAGTATCTCTGCCTATGGTAGGTGTGGTGGATTAAATAATATTTAATATAATAATATTATTAATAAATATTTATTTTCAATCCAAACTATTCTATGATTCTATGCAGGAGAGGAATAAAACCCAAAAAAAGCATATGGAACAATTGGATCACACTCAAGAGGATATTTTTAAGAGAAGTTAATCCTGAAATTGATGTCATGTGATGTTTACAGCTATTAAATAAAGAACAGAACATTTGTCTACAGTAAATATGAAAAAAATTAATAGCCAGATGTCAGTGTATAGAGTATCCTAGAGTGGACTTCAATTCATATAAAAAGGGAAATGAAGCTGAAGAATTCTTTCAAAATGTTTAAATAATTCAGTTTGAATAACTATATGATACAATGCAAGGGAATTACAACTTGTAGAATGAACCTTGAAGAAATGTCAGCATGGAATCGCAGTACTTGATGCAAAGAAATGTATTACATTGATGTCATTGAAGCACACATATAAGATTTTAGTCCTCAGTCACAGGCAAAGGGCTGTGAAGCAAAAATTATTTCAACATTCTATTAACTCCCACACTGTGGAGGGAAAGTTACATTAAGACAGCAGTTTCTATTACCATGTTCAACAAGTTTTTCAAATATTTTTTTCAGGAAGATGGCTGCTGTATTTTTTTGGTTTTTTGGTTTGATTTAATAATTATCAGATTTGTAGGGAGGAGTGGGGATTTGGAGTATTTTCTAGATCTTCATACACTTTATTTTATTGCAAGTACATTACTAGCACAAACATGTAAACATATATAGACATATCCTTAAAAGCAGTAAAGCGAGTTGTAGCATACAGTAGCACGTTCTAGACTGGGACAGTTATGTTCTTTTTCCATGCAAAGGTATTAAATAAATAAATTATTAAAAAATCCGGAATAGTCATTTCAAAATAAAGCTATTTGCATTGTATATGAATCAATTTCATTTCTAATTGAAGTAATATTTGGTTTGATATATTTATTATCAAACTTTTTTCTATTTACTATTATAAAAAAGAAAATAATTATTTATAATGGTGAAAAAAATCTGGTTTTACACAAGAATAACTATGATTCTTGGTTTAATAACAAGAACAATCTTCATGCACATGTACAGGCCTAATTTACTTCTTTGTATACATGTGCAAAGAAAGAAGGAAAAGGAGGTAGGAGGACTCCACGGATGAGCAAGGATCTACTGGGACAACTCAGGCAGAAAGCAGCCACCTGTGAGAGGTGGAGACAGGGGCTGGCTTCTTGGGAAGAGTATAGGAACATTGCCAGGGCATGCAGGGGTGCAACTAGGAAGGCTAGAGCCCTTCTGGAATTGAATTTAGCCAGGGATGTTAAGGACAGCAATAAGGCATTTTTCAAGTACATCAGCAGCAGAAGGATGGTGAGGGGGAATGTGGGTCCGCTGCTAAACGCTGAGGGTGCCCTGGTGTCTGAGGATGCAGAGAAAGCTGAAGTACTGAATGCCTTCTTTGCTTCAGTCTTTATGGCCAAGGCTGACCCTTGGGAAGCCCAGTCCGGCAAGGGTAACAGGATGGCCAGGACAGCAGAGGACTTGCCCTGGGTAGGAGAGGAAGAGGTTAAAGACTTGTTGGCCAAGCTTAAGGCTCATAAATCAATGGGTCCTGGTGGAACGCATCCTAGAGTGCTGAGAGAGCTGGCTGATGTGATTGCTAAGCCCCTCTATCATTTTTGAACAATGATGGAGGACAGGTGAGGTGCCTGAGGACTAAAGAAAGGCCAATGTCATGCCAGTCTTCAAAAAGGGCAGGAAGGATGACCCAGGAAACTACAGGCCAGTCAGCCTCACCTCCATCCCTGGAAAAGTGATGGAACAACTCATCCTGAATGTTATCACTGAACATATGAAGGATAAGATGGTTATCAGGGGGAGTCAACATGGCTTCACCAAGGGGAAATCCTGTTTGACTAACCTGATAGCCTTCTATGAGTGCATAACCGGCTGGCTAGATGAGGGGAGAGCAGCGGATGTCATCTACCTTGACTTCAGCAAGCCTTTTGACACTGTCTCCCATAACATCCTCATCAGAAAGCTCAGGCAGTGTGGCTTGGATGAGTGGACACTGAGGTGGATCGAGAGCTGGCTGAATGACAGAGCCCAGAGGGTGGTGATCAATGGCACAGAATCGAGTTGGAGGCCTGTGGCCAGTGGAGTTCCTCAGGGGTCAGTTCTGGGGCCAGTCTTGTTCAACATCTTCATCAATGACCTGGATGAGGGGACAGAGTGTACTCTTAGCAAGTTTGCTGATGACACCAAACTGGGAGGACTGGCTGATTCCCCAGAAGGCTGTGCTGCCATTCAGTGGGATCTCAACTGGCTTGAGAGTTGGGCAGAGAGGAACCTCACGAAGTTCAACAAGGACAAGGGCAGAGTCCTGCAGCTTGGAAGGAACAACCCCATGCACCAGTACAGGCTGGGGGTCAAAGTGCTGAAGAGCAGCTCTGCAGAGAGAGACCTGGGAGTCCTGATTGATAATAAGCTAAATATGAGCCAGCAATGTGCCCCCGTGGCCAAGAAGGCCAATGGCATTCTGAGATGCATCAAGAAGAGTGTGGCCAGCAGGTCAAGGGAGGTTCTTCTCCCACTCTGCCCTGGTGAGGCCTCATCTGGAGTCCTGTGTCCAGTTCTGGGCTCCTCAGCTCAAGAGGTGCAGGGTGCTGGAGAGAGTCCAGTGCAGGGCCATCAAGATGATCAAGGGTATAGAGCATCTTTCATATGAGGAAAGACTGCGGGAACTGGGGCTGTTTAGTCTGGAGAAGAGGAGATTGAGGGGACATCTTATTAACATTTATAAATATCTAAAGGGTGGGTGTCAAGAGGTTGGGACATCCCTCTTTTCTATAGTAGCTAGCAACACGACAAGGGGTAATGGGTTGAAGCTGGAACACAAAAAGTTCCATTTAAACATAAGAAAAACCTGTTTCACCATGATTGTGACAGAGCAGTGGAACAGGCTTCTCAGAGGGGTTGTGGAGTCTCCTTCCTTGGAGATCTTTAAGACCCTCCTGGACTTGTTCCTGTGCGACCTGATCTAGGTGAACCTGCTTCTGTAGGGGAGTTGGACTAGATGATCTCCAAAGGTCCCTTCCAACCCCGACCATTCTATGATTCTATGATTCCATGTCTAAGATGTACAAGCACTGGGTTTTTTACATACACCTTGAAATCCTATAGAACTATACAAACAATAAGTGACAGTGCAAGGCAACAGAGAATCTAGGGTCCATACATACAGAACAATGCAGAACAATGATTTTGAATTTAAATTAGGAAAAAATTGGATTCTTTTGTCAACAGAAGTAACGAAAAGGACGTTGATGGAGAATCTTGTCCAATGTAATCTGACAGTGAACAACTGGCAAATATCTGAACTAGTGATTATAATGGAATTATAGGAACAGTCCCAGAATGTTCCTATGCCACTCACCAGTGACTTCATGTGTTTTGGGGCTCATATTGCATTAGTTTTGTTAAAAGATGTTAAATTGTTAAATAAAGAGATTGCCAGGAAAACTGGCAGACTTTTAGTCAGGATTAAAATTCAGAGCTAATTTTACACAAACCACTTCGACTCCAGGATTGCTCTTACATTTCACAGAGTTAATGCAATGCAAAGTTGCAACACGCTTTCAGTTTCTACTTTTTCTTCTGTACTCCATGGCAAAACGCTAATATATAAAAGCTTAAACCTTCAAAATGTTTGCCTAGCTTTTTTCTTAGGTCTTGAAGCATTAAGCAACAAATATGGACTGTGACTGTCAGGCTATCTAAAAAGACAAATTCCATGCTGGATTCTCCTCAACAGTACTTATCAGCAACATTTTTCCTAATTAAAGGATCTCAGTTGACTTAGTACTTCAGGAACCACACCACAGAGATTTTTTTATTATTTAGAAAACTTAATTACAGCAAAAAAAACTTACCAGCAGGAATAAATTTATTGTTAACTGAAGCTACCACCATCTCAAGGTCTTTGTGTTCCAACTAGAGAAAAATAAAGTCTGAAATAAACTTCTGGTGAAAGTATTTCTGGGTGCACCTAAAATAAAATACAACCTTCAGAGAAGTCTCAAGGTTGTAACAAAATCCTGTTCAAGATTTTTCGATGGTTAATGTTTGTCAATGGCAAAAAAAACCCCTAACTGCAAGTTGTCACAAATCCCTAGTCAATCCAGAAAACATTGACTTTTGTATTACTCTGACTTTTTGATATTTTGTTGCATTAAATGCAATGGCAAAATCTTTGGATTGCAGTGCTTCTAGAAACTTTATTTTTAACTGACCTAGGTTACAGATCAAAGGAAAAGGAAAAATCAGTAAAAGGAAAAGGAAAAATCAAAGTGATTCAGTGTTATGTTTATATGGTATAATGAAAATTATCACAATCAAATTATTAAAACTTCTGAAAAAGTTGCATGTGCATCAAAAGTCACAAAGAGACTTATTGTAATCTGTTCTTTTCTTCCTGGAAATTACTATTTTAGCTGATTGAGGACTTTTTACAAGTTTCCTTGCAAGGTAAATTACTGGATAAAGAGTAGCTATGATGGCTTGAAAATGAGACATGAAATGAACATATTATAAGCTCAAGTTCAGTATGACTTCATAATATTAGAGTTCTCTTCTAGCACCTCATTCATATCCTTTAAATATCAAGCAGTATCTCCCAAGTTTGTATATAACTCGAAGACACTCAAAGTGCTTCCCTCATGCTTACACCATACAATGTGACAGCTGGATGTAGGTGGCAGAAGGAGGTCTGAAAGAAACAAGAGAGACAGCATTTAAACACCAGGAAACAGAATAGCAAGGGCCTTGCAGAGCTGATGTCATCTTGTACCTATGAACTACTTCTAGAGGTTCCCCCTCCTCTTGGTTGAGTGTGGATATACCTCTTGTGTCTCAGTCACATGAAAATTTTCCTGTGCAGCTAACAGGGCAAGTAAAGTTGCATACTCATCCATAAAAGAACCTCCTTGTAAACCCAAATTAATTTTGAAGTTATGCTTCATTTCACCTCTTAGGAGAGGCCTACAGTAGACTGTTAGCCAATTTTACTTTGTACTATGCTATGTGATTAACTATATTGAGGCACAATGTATTTATCCTGGCAGGCAATAGAAATTTGTAATTACGAGAAAGATTTAATTGCAATTCTTTTAAATCAATATAAAATATTTAAATTATTTCTATTATCTCTACCTTGCAGAATTCTTTAACTTTCAGTCTATTTTGTTAGCTTTTTCAATTAGTTTAGCAGAGCTAATCAATAGATTAGTTTCCATACATAGAATCAGCAAAGCAGGGCCTTTTAAATTACACTACTAACTGAAGAGGAGGCCTTTTCAGCTCATTAGACTCATTATAGAAAATTGTACTTGATTCACAGGCTGGTTTTATGAATTTTTTCTCAGATAACAGAATTTTTCTCTCTATCAAATTTAGCTTAATAGTAGGTTATTTAGAGATAAGTAAAGAAACAATCTCCAGCTTTCCGCTAGAGACTGATAAGCTAATTTATTTCACTTAGCTCTGAGTGTGCTGAGAATGTCTTCATAGTTTGCAAGGACTTGGATTGTGCCATGTAAGCATTGTCCTGTGCTGAGAGAAACTCTATTACAAATCACAGAATCACAGAATCTCAAGGACTGGAAGGGACTTAGAAAGATCATCTAGTCCAATCCCCCTACCAGAGCAGGACCACCTAGAATAGATCACACAGGAACTAATCTAGGCTAGTTTTGAATGTCTCCAGAGAAGGAGACTCAATAACACATCTGGGCAGCCCATTCTAGTGTTCTGTCACCCTCACAGTGAAGAAATTATTCCTTGTATTTCTTTGGTAAAGCTTGAATCTGTTGCCCCTTGTCCTACCATTGGACATCATTGAGAAGAAGAGCCTGGATCTATCCTCCTGACACTCATCCTCTACATATTCGTAAACATTAATGAGGTCACCTGTCAGTCTCCTCTTCTCCAAGCTGAAGAGTCCCAGCTCCCTCAGCCCTTCATCACAAGAGAGATACTCAATTTCCTTCATCGTCTTGGTGGCCCTGTGCTGAACTCTCTCCATCAGCTCCCTGTCCTTGAAGTGAGGGGCCCAGAACTAGACATAATATTCCAGATGTGGTCTCATTAGGGCAGAGTAGAGGGGGAGGAGTACCCCTCTCAACCTACTAACCACAGCCCTTCTAATACACCCCAGGATGCCATTGGCCTTCTTGGCCACGAGGACACATTGCTGGCTCATGGTCATCCTGCTGTCCACCAGTTCATCCCCCAACCTGTAGTGGTGCATGGTGTTATTCTTTCCCAGATGCAAGATTGTATACTTGTCGTTGTTGAATTTTATTAGATTTCTCCCCGACCAACTCTCCAGCCTGTCCAGGTCTCACTGAATGGCAGCACAGCCTTCTGGTGTGTCAGCCACTCCTCCCAGTTTAGTATTGTCAGCAAACTTGCTGACAGTGCCCTCTGTTCCCTCATCAAGGTCATTAATGACTATATTGAACAGTACTGGTCCCAGCACTGACCCCTGAGGGACCCCACTAGATACAGGCCTCCAACTGACACTGCCCTGAAGAAGCACAGAAAACATACTGCATGCAGTTGTAAAGGGGGATATGGAGTAGTTAACCATTGACTCTTCTTTTTAGATTCATTGCCTCCTGGCATGGAAGGAAGCTAACTGCTTTTTCCAGGAACACTGCTCAGTCTTTGTCCATTCATTCTTCATCCTGCATATCTGGGTAGGGAGTAAGAAGATATTAGTCCTATACACTGCAGTTATTTTTGTCTTTTACCATTGTAGTTTTATTGCCTTACTAACTTGCAAATCATTTCATGTCCTACAGCTATCCCACATAGTATAGTATCTAGATATCCACCAGGCAAAAACATTTTTAATCATAAAAATATTGTTCCTGATAGAAATCTGTATTTGTAAAAATACTGAGCTCAGGAAGGATACATAATTTCCTAAAGAAGGAAGCCTTTTTCAGTAATAGAACCTCAGAAAATGGCTCTAATTCTCCTGAAGGCAGGTCGTTTCATCTAACTAACTGTTACTGTAGAGCTATAGAAAAGCAAGTATTTCTGGGTAACTTGACCAGGGGGAAAACAATTAGGCTACATTTACTGAACTGTAGTAATATGTTTTCTTGGCAGCCGATGTGCCTCTGTGGTTACTGCCACATATAATGTACCCTCTTTAAAGACTAGAGGCTGGAAAAACAAACAATTCAGAAGTGTACTGTACCGAGTCCCACACACTGAATACAAGTTAGAAAACTGTATTTCAGTTGTGCATTCATAAGCTTGTTTTACCTCATTTCACACGTACTCAGACCTGCTGGTTCAGATACTCTGTTTTAGATTAAAAGAGAGTCTCGTTCATTTTTCAAGGCTCAGCTAAATCATTACTGAGTTCCCCTAATTCATTGGCAAAATGATGGAAAGAGAAACAGTAAAGAAGTGTGACAAAAAGATCAGTGAAAAAAGCAAGTACTAAGAATATACAAGACACACACTCTTGTAACTTATAAATACCTCTTCTATACTTAAATGCACATGCAATGTTATGAGAACTTTATGAAGACTGAAACATCCATTGCTCAGAGTTTAGAAAAAACATGTCTAAGATTACCTATGCAACAGTAATTCAGCCTTCTTGTATATTTACATTAGGACATTAATTACATGACTATGTACTCTTGTTTTCAAGGGCCCTTTATTGCTTGAAGCAGATTATAGAAGATGGTCACTTCTTTGAGAAACTGTTCAAAATTGTGGTTTAGGTTAATCAAGTGTTAGTTACCAGTGAAAAAGTCCAGTGTCTCAGTCTTTATCTGCTTCCAAGTATCCCTGTGCTATACGTAGGCAGAATATTAATATTAAGCTGAATACTTCTTAAGGTGTTTGATATGAGAAATTAATGTTTGGTCATTTCACAAACATTCCTTGATTTGTTTCTGCCACACCTCTATTAATTGAGGGCATTATAACCTCCAATTTGCAAATGAGAGAGAGGGTAGAGGAGAAGGTTTAAACATTTAGAGTGTCCATGGTACTTTAAGGCACCTGCTTGAGACACATATTTAATTTTCCTGGGAAGCTGATGTTATACAGCTCTTCATGTTTTTCAAGTTCAGATTCCAGTAAACTGAGTTGCAATTCTGAGAGTAGAGAATTTCTCACATGTCCTTATGTCTATACTGGACATTTAGGACATGAAGACATCCAATTAGCAATGACCTCAGAGAAGTCTGGTTTGCATGACTTGCTAACATCACACAGATGCGAAGAAGGAGGGAAGAAATTAAATTCCTCAGAACCGTATTCAAAGTTCTCAACAAGGAAATCCTCTCCTTTCTTTCTGCTGTCTCATTTTAGTTACAAACAACCTCTTAATAATAAGACCTGATTCACTCTTTGCATATACCTCTATGTACTGAACACACAAGGATTTTTGTGGAAATGGTCACATCGCTAAACACTGTATCATAATGCATATGTATAAGGAGGCTGAATTAATACTGCCCTAATAATTTTATCCTGTAATTTTGTAGCTCCTAAGTACTTTTTGGTTTGTTTTCTTTCTTATGTTCAGGTATGTATCTATGTACTTATTTTGTGTGTGTGTGTGATTTCCTTTCAGCTGCAACCTGAGAGTAGAGACACTCCATCTAGGAGTGCCTTCCCATGTATCCTGAGGAGGGATCAGAGTCTTGAGCTAAAGGAGCAATTAAGAGATAGCAGCTGCAGGATTTTATGCCTTGCATACAAGAAATAACTGTGAATGTTTCTCTCATGAAGTTTTTCTATCTGCAGATAGAAGAAGAAATTTGCTGACAGAAGAAATCTGGAATTAAAAAGATACAAGGGTCCATCCTGTATTCTAGCAGGTGCTTCTGTTCACTCCAACCTTGAATCATTTTGCATGGTCATCTCTAGTCATCCTATCACCATTTCTCCATCCTGGGCTTTTGTTCCATCCTGTTTTCCTCTTTACTTAGTCCCAACATGTCTAGTTTGCTATCTTTGTTGGTCTTTGGGAACTACTAAAGCAACAACAAAAAACCTCTTTTATTTCGCTGTTCCTATTATTTCCCTTTCACAGACGTGTTTTAGTCAGTTCCCACAACACTTGATCTGTTCCATTCTACCTCAGTTTTCCACATGATTTCCAGTCTGCTGTATTATGTTCCAATCTTACTCTTTACTGCAAAAAAAGTTATCTAATCTCAGTGGTCATTCTTTTCCACCAAACCTGACATTATTTCCTCCACTGTTTCCCCGATTCATACTATTTTTCTTGTCAGATCAATCTATACTTTGTCTCTTCACTAGTTTATGGATGCCATCACCCACATACCAGACTCCAGTCTCATTCTCAACAGCAAATCTCATGCAGCTTTGTTTCCTTCAGCCATCCAGTCTCATGTTTGATTAGCCCAATTTACTATTTTCTGACTGTCGATCCTATTTCTCCTCCTCCTTAATCCTATTGTCATTTATGTTTATTTATTAATACAATCATTCCTCCCTCACTCTTCTGCCTTGGATTTCTCTTTATAATGTTTTGGGAAAAGCCTGAGAGAGGGCCAGGGGCAGATTACTCAGAATACAGGATGAGCAGGTTTGCTGCATGTGGTTGTGATGGTAGGCCTGGTATTCCTGCTAGGACAGTCATGTAGGTATGATCATATACATGTTTTCTAGAGAATTAGTCAAAGCAGGCCCTACAGAAGATAAATGCAGCAGGCAGATGTACTGTCCACACAAAAATGTTTTTACAAGGTAAAGAGTCTGGTACAAGGTGAACAGTCTTGCTAAATAGCAGAGGTAAAAGAAAGAGAGTAAAAGACATATTTATGGATCATGGACTCTTCCTGTGTCATGTGATAGATAGGGTACAGAAAAATCCAGATCAGGATGCAAGTACAATGTAATACATAAATATCTTGACTTCTGTTAAAAAATTGAGGGGGAAAAAAAACCTCAGAAGGTTTTATTTGTCTTAGAAATCCTTCACACTGTTGTGCTGATACATGGCAAGAGCATGCATGAGTTAGCATGTGTTTGTTAGATGGTGAATGTGTTAGAGCTCTACCCTAAATGCTGGACATGGTCATTCACTGAGAGAAAGTAGTGCTTGATTCCCTGGACAGCAGATTTGCTGGCCCCAAGGGCTCTAAGATCACAGCAGTAGCAAAAAGACCAAACTGGCAAATACTAAACAAGCAGGTTCAAGCTCAGATAAAAGCAATTTCTATGTTTAATGGCTTTTTTGAGTTTTCACATTTGACCTGTTGACTCCAGACTGACTTAAAACCCAGACAAATCTGTACAGCCTTTCCTGAGGGTGGAAAAAGGTTCATCCCTGATATAAAGGCTTTTTCCTTTTCTGTCAGATAACTTTTGCTTTCTTTCAAAGGAAAGACTTATCTTGTTTAATATGAACAAAGCAGTATATTTTTCTCAAGCTTCATTTTCAGAAATATCCAAATTATTCTGATTTAAATTAAAATATATATAAATTTAATGTAATTCTGCCTAAGAAAGACAACCAGCTCTTAAAATGTCAGTTCAATTATTTTAAATACAGCAAAATTATAGGTGGCAGAGTACGGCAGCTTATAATGGGAACCGTAATAAAAGACACTTGTTACCACTTCTATCTCTAACACTGAAGGTAATTTAGAGTGCTCTTTTCCTAGAGGGTATTTTACCTGTTTGGAATTGTTCCTGCTTTTGCTTGATTTTCTTTAGTTTTTATCACCACTGAAGAAAAAAAAAAACAAAAACAAACAACCAAACAGAAAACTACTCACTGCTTAAATTCAGATTACAAGGGGGAAAAACTGTTGCAAACCAGTCCACAATTAGTGAAAGCTGATCCGAAGAAATACTCAACACCAACAGCTGTTTTTCTACGTAGCTACATAAGGGATCATCCTTTATAGTACAGATTAGTTTGGAGATTCTCTTCTAGTGATTCTACCCACTCAAAACAATTCAACACTAGTAAGAATCTCCATCATCAAAGTCACACTTTTTTTAAAAAATGATTTTTCAGTCTAAACCTTTCAATTTTGAGCTTACAACAATAAGCATTTCCAACATATAGGAAATATTTGGTTTCCTTTTTCTTCTTTTAAAATATTTAAAGATAATTCTAAATACTTCTTGAATCTCAATAATCTGCTTTTTAATATACTCTCTATAATGGGATTTACTGAATTACATAGCTCTATCCCTTTCATAGACTCCTGTACAAGATTCTCTATATGGCCTGGGTTATGAGACCTGATCAGTCTCTAACAGCTGGATGTAAAACAGCCCAGCAGAGAGTGGAAAATCAAACAGTAGGAAAGATCTGAGGAACTCTGGGAAGCTACAGGTGCCAGGGCTCTCACAAGCCAACAACCTTGGAAGAAGGATCCTTACACTCTATCTGTCTAAAAACTCGTTTATCAGTTTTGCTCAGGGATTAAATACTTTGTTTTGGAAAAATTAACTCAAAATGAGATGGAAAAGAAACTGATGTCGTTTAGAAGATTAGAATCCATTTAAATGCTAGACTTTTTGTCTGCCTAATTTAAATACCTGCTTTCCCTCTCAAGATATATGTCTGTGCGTACACATGAACGCATATGCATATGTATGTATGTATTATTTTGTTTATGTAAACCCTGATTTGCACACTGATAGCATAGTCAAATATTTCCAGTGAAAAGTGTTTGAATTCTTTCTCTCAATTGTAGCTATTTGCATTTGATCTCAAACCTCACAATATTTAATGTAGTTATCCTCAAAATTCTCTTTAAAGGGTGGGACTGCTCTTGTGGCTGGAGAACTAAAGCACAGAGTATCACATCCTAAAGGATTTGCAAGAGCAATGTCTCAGATGGAATAGGAACTGAAATAGGATGAGCAAGGGCTTCAAACACTTCTATATTTTATATTAAAATAGGGGCACGATCAAATACATCTTTTATCTTAAATATTAGTCAAAATTGATATTCTATAACTTAAAAATCCTATTATTCAAAGTGATTCTTAAGCCTTTCCTTTTTTTGAAGACTTAAATCATAATAAATAAATAGATGTTTACAAAAACCTCTGAAAAGTATACAAATCTTTTAAAGAATCTTTCTGTTCTATTGAAGAACTAATATGGACAGACTTTTTTCCCAGATGTATCCCTGGATTCTCAAGCTCCTTCCAAGTCCTTCTCTTGAACACTGACATGCAAGTTCATTATTTTTAAACCTGATCTCACTGTCTCTGTACAAATCCATACCAATTACATTGTTGAATTTGTATTCCAATGACACTGAGAACTTCAGATAAAAAAATTAAACCTGAGTATTGTTGAAAAGGTTAATAGCCATAGCAACAGCAGGAATAAAAAGGAAATTATTCTATGATAGGGAGTTTAAAAATACGTTCCTCATGTATGCTACTTATAAATTCTTTCCTGTAATAACTGAAGGTTCCAATCACCTTATATCAAAGATTATAACTGTTGTCTTTCGTTATTTTTTTAAAAGTTCCAGAGGCTTATACCTCATCATAGTTCTGGAGAGACCTGTGTGTTTCTGTATTACTAGCAGGCACTTACAGGCACCCTTCTATCCTGTCATAAAGGACTGTGATCTAAACTGCTGTATCTCAGAACATTTCCAATACTCTTTTGGTGGCTGCCTGAAAGCTCTTTACCTAGATTTTAGGCTTTTCACCTTGTTTTTTCACCAGAGGGGAATGCAAGTACAGAGGATCAAAAGGAATCACTGCATTCTTAGAGACTGGAACCTAAATGCCCCCAGAGAGGGACCAGCATGAAAATTAAATATTCTTTTGCTAACAGATGGTCTTTCATGTGACAGATGAAACATATGGATAAAGGAAGATGAAGAAGCTGCTGGCTCTATTGAATTATTTCTGAGTTATATAGAACATTTCACTTTACATTGCTCTCAAAAGTATCAAACCACATGGAAATATTTTTTTTAAAGAAATAAATGCCATTGCACATTTGTTTTGATTTTCTTTGCCTTTTTCCCATCACAATTCAATTAACCTCCACTTTTAACCTACTATAAAATATATTTTTGTTCTCTGCATATTTTTAGCATTTCTGTCCCATTGAAAGGTCCTTACACAGAGTTTATTAGATATTTTATATTTGTTGTATTCTGAATGAGTCAGCTCAAGAAGTCTTATTCTTTCATCCTACATAAATCAGGCTGGTTAGTCTCAGACAACTGTTCAACCCAAAGGCGCAAAGTGAAATTATGCATCTTATGTGAAGCTATACAAATATCTGCTGTCACCTGTCTTGTTCAGTGTGTACATGAGGTTGTCCGGGTAATTAGAAAGAAAATCTGTGCTGCACTGACAGAGCACATAGATCAATGTTTCTTCCTCGGCAAACCCAGATGGTACAATAACTTTGCCTTCACAGTGTCTGGGTGCGATTGAAACTTGGCACTTAGTTCAGACAAAAGAGAGATTATTGAGGGAGGCAGGAGAGGGAGGAGATGGGCAGCAGAAAGGAATGACAGGAATTGTTTTTATTCATATACTCATAGCTATAGCTCATCCTTATCAAAGAAGTTCATAGTATAGATCTGTGTAATCAGTACAGACATAAGTAATTGCTCTGGGTTCTTCCAGTATCATCTTGGGTCAAAGCCACTCCTTTATAAAGCATACCTTTTTGCAAGATAGGGAAAAAAAAAGTCCAAATCAGATTAGTTTCATAAGTGCTTCAGCATACTGATTCAAACCCGTATATAGCTGGACCATAGTAATACAAGAAACAATCCTTTCCTGTATGTGCTAGGGCAGAAGTTAATTTTAAATTTATTACTCAAGAGAGTGATTTCCAGATAGCAGACAAACAAGCACTTGGTTTGGAAGCCATGTTAGGTGCTACTTACATGTTCCATTGCATCTCAGGGGCTGAGGCAATGGATGGACAACATACTAATCAGCAGGCAATGTGTGCTACTACTTTAATACAGTTCGGTATACTACACTTGAGCACTACAGTGCTTAAGGCTTTATATAATGTAAGAAAATCCTCTTGATTCTGAACTGAAAATAGCCATACTCTTATCTCACATGAAGTGATTTTAGAGAACCATGCTATCTAAGAAAATGAGCTCATTCCTATGGCCATTTTGAAGTGATTAAAACCAGAGAAACTTCAGTTATCGTGTCAAGGCATTTGAACTGCTAATCTTTTTTTCCCAGCAGCATGTACTTACTCAGACTTGACAGTGTTGTAACGCCATTACATGGCTTGTATCCTGCTGTCTTGGGACTGTCATAACCAGACAGGCTCTTGTCTGCTTATGTTATAGTGTTTAGAAGCATTCTGAACAAACCTTTAACCTGTGACATAGCCCACATCACCAGCATGTATTTAGATCGACAAACAGTTTTTGCATGTATCTATCTCATATTAAAAAGTCCTCAGAGAAAGGAGTCTGAAACTAGACATTTCTCAAAAATTCAGTTGACTTTACTAAAACATTTTCTCCCTTGTGAACTATGAAGCAATTTTTAATCTCCCTGATTCACATTTAGTGTCATTAGTCATCAGAGAAAATCTATGCTATTTATATTTCTAGAGAAGAATAACAGTAAAAATGTAAGAAATGTGTTAATCTTATTCTTCTCTTGAAATAGTTAAAAGAACTGTATGGAATAATGCAAGATGGAGGGGGAAAAAAATCAAATATATTAGTATAAAATATCTCTTTATAATTTCTGACTCCTCTTCCATTTTTTTTCTACACTACTTTTCAGGTTAATTATCCCTCTCCTAGACTATTAATAAACAAGAAGAGATAAATATATACATCAGCAGTATTTTTTGCTGCTTTCTATGACTTTTAGCTAAAAGTATATTTATTATGTAGAAGCACTACAGCATGTTAATTTCTCTTGGAAAAAAAAAATGACATTCAGCAAACAAGAAAAAGACATGGATAATGATGTGTATATATCTGCTTATTAATGCTATGTACACAAGTATGTACAAGCAGTATTTCTGATAGCCCTACATGAAAGTTACTGCTGCTGCACGCAAATCTGAGGTACAGAGTGCTTCCAATTTCAATAATTGACTACAAGGTCTACTTCTCCAGTCCCTCACGGGAGTTCATGAGGACATGCATCTGGTACAATGTTAATCATATTTGCTCTGACAAACAGCAGTACAATAACTATTTCCCTTGGCTGATTACTTTCTATTACCCTATATAAAAATGGCTGACATCTTCAAAATGCTAATCATCAATTTTTATAAAAGCTTGGATGGCTTCCAAATATTTTTAAATGTACTCAACAGATTGTGAAATATACTCAGTATATGATTTTAAATGCAAAATGTTAACTTTCTTTGTTGTTATATGCCTTGTAATCTACACTGGTAGAGATTAAATAGGAGCAGATGTATAAATATACCTAAAATATTGGTTTATCTTTACTTCTTTTGACTACTTTCTTGTTTTCCTCAGCCACTTACTATACCTTAACCGAACAAAGTATATCTTTACAGCTGCTACATCTATTTGCACCACTGAAAAGTCTGGCCCGTTACATTTTGAGCAAGAAAATGAAATTATGATTGGATTACAGAAATAAAACTCTAAACCAATTGGAGTGTGGAAATACTTTTTCATTCTTATTACACTGTGATGAAAATGCTCTAAAATTATGCCTCTACCTATTCTCTTTTAAATATTTTCCTGACAGAATAGCTTCCAGTTTAAGGATAATCTGGTCTAATAACAAGCTTTATCATAACTGAGACACAAATATTCTCAGCTGAGTATAACACACTTATCAACAGTTTTGCCTTCTAAGAGGTAGAGTCTGGATTAGAGCTGTGATATGCTATTCCATGAACAAAACTGTCTACAGACAAAAAAATCACAACTAGAGATTTCTTCCTTACTCATTCTAATTCAAATGAAGTTACAAAAGAGCAAAATGAAGATAAATAAAACTTTAAAGGTGGGAGGGAGGGAGAAGGGGAGAACAGAAGGAAAGGCAGACAGGATGGCAGGAAGGCAGGCAGGCAGGAAGGTAAGAAGGCAGGAAAGGAGGAAGAAAGGAAGGTGAGTAATAGGGAAGGAAGACCAAGCAGAGAGCATGTAAGGGCATAAATCAGGTGAGCTGCTAAAGGTTCTTAAAGTGCTTTCAAATCATGACCAATTAACAAGAAACTGATCTATTTAATGCTACATTTAGCTAATAGAATTTATATCTCTAAGTATTTATGTTATATATAAACCAAAGCTCTTAATGATTACAAGTGATAGAACTAAATATATTCTTTCTCTAAAATATTGGACATATAGTCACTCCAAGGTGAGATCCAAAACTCAGGAAAGTAAATGGAAAAATCCTTTCTGGTGTCAGTCAAGCTTTTATTTTGAACAGTTTCACCTCTCTTTTTCCTTGACTATGTGAAGCAAATAGAGATCCTTGAAGTTTCCATCTAACCAACAGGGAACACTATAAACAGATCAAAATGTTGTCTTTTACACTGTTTTGCAGAGGATTTGTAAGCTGTACTGATTTTGCGATACAGACAAAAATGTAACGGGTTATTTCTTGTTGTGACATTAACTCTAGTGATAAGTGCAATAACCCACAACAAATTCGATCCTGAGAGCTGTAACATTGTCATTTCTAAGTCTGATGTTATGAACAAGGGATAATAATTCAGTAAAAATATCTTTCTGATAGAAGGATATATTTGCACAATTTGCAAGACAGTGAGCATGCTGGGAAACACTATACCTTCCCAAATAAGCTGTAATTATTGCATGCAACTCTGGGAAGTGATTTATGTTCTTTATTCTTTGCAATAAGCCACAGCAGTGGTGTTGAAAGCATCACAAACAGTAGGTGTAAATGCATACACGGCAGAAGATACAACATTACTTTTAGTATAACAAATAAAAGATAAATGTTAAAAAGACAAAATGCTTAGCCAAGGTAATCATAGAATCATAGACTCATAGAATGGCAGGGCTTGGAAGGGACTTTTAGAGAACATCTAGTCCAACCCCCCTACTGAAGCAGGTCCATCTAGATCAGGTCACACAAGAATGTATCCAGGCAGGTTTTCATTTTGAACATCAATAAAATAATAATTGTAGCTATAAAAGAATGCAGTAAAGTAAAGAATTCAGCTCCTGAAAGGATCCTGTTCTTGACAGAGCATAATTATTTGTTAAATTAGTCTGTTATTATATCCACAGTGAAATTACAATATTTTGAATCATTATAAATAAAACCTGTTTCATTTACTCTCTCTGATTTTATGTACCCCTCTGAAAAAGATTAGTTATAAGCAAAGCTAGTGTACTTTATTTCTCTATACTTTTTCTCTGTACTTTTTTTCGTCTATAAATCTAAGGACCCTGACATAAAAACATTTATGGATTTAGATACAGAGTTGTGATGTTTCTATTCTCAGCTTTTTGTACTGGACTCTTGAAGGCTTCTGAATCAGGAACATCCTCCAAAATAAAAAAGAAATAGATGTCAGCACCTTAGCCATCATAGTTTATAACCCATCACATTAGCTAAAACTTATCTTCAGTAATGGCTTCAGTAACAGTTGCAGGCTGCACTCTGGCACTGCTGTGGTGTGGACATGTTTTATTGATTCTTCTATGGTAGCAGGAAGTTAAGAAAGGTTAAAATTTCACTTATGTTTGTAGAAGCCATTAAAACTCCCTTGTCATCCTTGTAAAGTCTGTTGATCAGTGTAGACAAAAACAACAATTCTGAGAAGCAACCATTTCCTAGCATGATCACAGACACTTCATTAGTTTTATACAGTCATATTTTAATAAGCTAAACATTAAGATGTTCTGCCAGTGCTGAGTTTTATAGGCCCAAGAGTAGTGACTAGTTATTAGAGAAACTATGCAGGTACCATCCTGGGAGCATTCCCCTTGCATTTGTGCTGTTGGGACATAGATGTCACAGAGAAGCTTGTGGGTTCTGGCATGATGAGAAGTGTCCTATAAATGTCCTATAAATAGATTATATTAATAAGTAATAAAGAGTAGCTTGAGAACAGAAAACATACACGATTACTAGAAATTGTAAAGGTAAGAACAGGGTGATGTGGTTACCTACCAAAATCATAGACTTGTCTTGGAAATGCATGAAGTTTGTGGTATGCTGATTGGTAAGATAACTTGAATTGGTCTTGGATGTTCCCAACACTTTGCTAGAAAACTTAGTCTTGATTTGTAATTTAGACTTGAATCTGAATTCAGACACAAGTGGGCTATTTCATCCCCAGAAGCAAAAATTGAACACATCCATATTTGAGAAAGACTGATAAAAATGCATTGATTTACAATAGATGAAGACAGCCTGCTATAAAGATTTTTTAATGTGCTCACATGAAGTGTAAATAACTATAGAAACAAACTGTGATTCTAGTTCATTAAGAAGTCTTATGAAACAGATTTTTCTCTTCCTTACAATAATGTCCAAATTTCAGGCAAATATTCCTACCCAGCCCCTGAAACAACTTTAAAATATCACTCATAAGACCAAGTTCCATGAAAAGCTGAAGCAGTCTGAGGTGAAATCAACAGCAAGCTCTGTAAAAGACCTTTATATTATGCTTCATAAAGTATTATTACTATGATGATAAGCATCCTTGTGTTATTATAATACAAGTAGTAAATAGTAATAATAATTAAAATTAGCAATTACCTAAAATAACAACACTAGAGTAATTGGTTTTCTTAATGGAATTATAACTGACCTTCTATATTCACTTTTGCTAATGTAGAGCTCGTGCTTAATATATGATTAATTATTCTCATCAGTTTTTTCTTTTTTTTCTTTTTATGAACAAGTTAAGCCAGGCACACAAACTGTTATGACAATAAGCCTGTTATGACAATATCACTTTGGAATCACATTGCTCAGTTGTGCCTACTGAAGCTATAGCACATTAAGTAGAAATATGCCAGGAGATGAGCAAACGTAAACTATCAGAAAAGTAATAGTAAGCTGTTGACCCTCATCCTAAGTTCGACTAATTTACTGATAACTTGTTCTTAAACTCTGTACCTAATGAATCTAAACCATTGCCTTATTACAACTGGAAGATAGACAAATTGCTGCAAAAAACAAACAAAGGCTGATAAGGGAGCTCAGTTGAATCAGTGGCCAGCTAATTACCTGTGACAGGATGTCTTCTGGTTCATAGCAGTATTGGGGCCCATGGATGAAGTACAGAAGCATGAGAGGTGGTTATCATGAGGAATGGATGAGCATTTTTTGTACTAGATTTATTATTTAATGAAATCTTCTTTGTATCGAATAAATTATTTCAAAGAACTTGCTTAATATGCTAATATTCCTAATAAAAAATTGTTCATGAAGCAATGTATATGAAGAGTAGCAATTAGAATTAATTGGACCAATTGCTAAGAATCACTTTTTGCAAATATTTAAGACTCTGGGATTATATTTATACTACTGTTCTAAAGTAAGAGTACAACTATTCACCTGCACCGAGGCAATTAGGTATGAAATGGTGGATTTTCATACTAACAAATTTAGGTTTCATGACAGGGGACCCACATGCAAACTACTGTAGCTTTGGACTATGCTAATTGATGCACCATGGCCAAGAAAGATTTACATAAGGAAGAACTGTAATACTGTATACAAGGTCTATGTTGTGTTTATATTAACAACAGTGAATATCATGTGTAGGTCCGTGGAAGAAAGAACGTACTTCAAGGTGTACTTTTGTTATTCTGAGACACCAATAGTATATAGGTTTTAAAGCTGTCATTTGAAATATGTGCTGATGGAGACAAGTAGAGTTATCAAAGTAGTGTTCTTAGTCCTTTGAGTGTGGTATGGGCATGCTAATCTTGGGGGGTTTAGAGCATTCCGTACTGTGCCAGTTATCAAGGCCTCCGAGGAAACGGAAACCACGGCACAATGCCTCTATATGGATGAGTATATGATGTGATGGCAAAGGAACCAGTAGAACGAAACATGAGGAATCTGTGCTTCTTGAATGGGCTTTACTCATGCTTTTGTGCCTGAGGGTCCCTCCTGGACAACACTAAATAAATAAAGAGAATGCAATGTTGAAGCAAAAGCTTAAGCTAGAAGGCTGAACAGGAGGAGCTTGTTCACCTCAGTTATATGTTTTGTTTTACTCAGTTTGAAAGATCTGGTACTTTGTGGGGGAAATACATGATCATTAGACAGACATGTGGCAGGCTAACACAGCTTGCCTGAAATCATTGACTATAGGACACCTACTAATAATACATGAGGGTTGATAAATCTTACAGAAATGCAGAGTGCTAAAACAAAAGTCAACAATCCAGGGTATTCATCCAGTGATCTCAATAAAATCTACAAAGGTGGCTGATCTTATTATCTTAATTTTAAGAACAGATAAATTGAGACTCAAGTATGTGAGTGCACTTGACTATCTCACGTTGCTATCTGCCACTCTAATATCAAATCTAAGATTCAAATTTAAGATTCTTAACCCATGATTTTTGATAATTCTTATCAATATTTGTAAGTGGATGTATAGAAATCTTATTTTGGAGAGCAAAGTACAAATCCCACTTTTACTTGATCTTTTGCTTGTGAGAAATGAAAATCTCAATTTGCAAAGAGGGTGGCCACATGTAAAAATTACAAGTTATTCTCATTTGCAGAAGTTGTCCTGGCCGAGTTGGTCCACTCTTTGTAAATAAACTCTTCAAGAAAAATCTTCTGTTCAGTTTTTGTTCATTGAAATTTCTGTGCTCATAGGAAGAGTTTAGGGAAAGTTTATGCCAAAATTTTTTACATGGTTAGTTAGTACACTTCAGACAGGAACTTCTGGTTCAGTGTCTACTTTGGATCAAACAGACTATACTAGAATATTAATCTCTTACCTGCTAGATGCGTACAAATTTTAATCACTTTGCTTTTTAGAAAGGATGCTGTGCTTTCACTGTATAGAAAATGTTAACAGGATCAGGGAAATATGACTTCAACATTCTTGTTTAAAGAAGAAAAGCAGTGGGGTTTTCTTGCTAAAATCAGAAAGTCAAATACTTTGAAGTTCAAAAATTATCTCAGAATAAAGGGAAAGTACCTGCAATCTGCAAAACGTATAAGGAAAAAATTCAAAATCATTAGAAGTCTGTTTCTATTGAAATAACCATGAAAACCTCTACTGACTTAATATAGGAATTTTCAACAATACCTGCTACCTTCCCAATGTCTATAGATTTTCTAGATTTTTCTACATTTGCAAGTCAAAAATAGAAATACCTGTTGTACTAAACTGTGGTAAAAGCCATGGAAGAAAACAAACAAAGCCAAATTTTGAGTATTCTTCATGGAGTTTCACTTAATTGTTTTAAAACAATTTACTTTGTTACCATTTAGTTAAATTAAGACATTAAAATCACCACCAAGTTTAGATGATCCTCGAGAAGGAATTAAATAAGGTTATCTCAAACTTCTCCATTGACCTGCAGAAGCTAACAATGTCTTTGTTAGCATGACTCAGTGGGAGACATGACTGATCGCTCAATTAACATTTCTTGTTCATATTGCTGCACTAGACATAGTCCCAGATGTTCCATGCATAAAATAATTATAGTGTCTCTGAAAGTGTCAATTTTTATTTGTCACTTCTCTTCCTGAATCTGCTAGGGCTCATTCCAACTCTTTTAAAGCTAGTCTCTCCTTTTTTTTTTTTTTTTTTTTTTTAAGTGGTTTCTATCTTGTAGGAGGCCCAAGAGAGGATATAGCCCTTCAAAGAGCTGTTCATGCACGTGAATGGAGATCATCCCTGAACAGATTTGCAGTCAAGATACTATTTGTTATTTATGTTTTAACAGTGACCAAAGCCTAAGAGTTGTTAAGCATGTGATTCCATATAGGTACTACTCCACTTATTTTAGAATTTAGACTCCTGTACTGGAAGATTGCAATGCAGGCCTAATGATAAATGTGGAGACTGTCCTGGAGAGTTGTAAGACTCAGCTGTAGATTTTGTTAATATTGTTTTCTGTTTTCCTCAATATTTTTCCTTTTGTAATAGACTAATTGAAAACGAATGCAATGGAAGCCCAGCTACAACATCCTGAAAAAAAATGGCTCTAAGTCATAAATTAAAAATAAATAAAATTTCCTCATCGGAACAGATTCACGTTGTGACACAAACTAATATGATTTTGTTACTGAAAAATTTTTCTCATATTTCTGTATCTGACTTACTGTGAATTCTATAGAGGACTGTGATATCATATTATATAGACATTCTCAATATGATGGCATCGATTGTAGTTGGAATATTATTTTCTCTGTTCCAGAGAATTTAAAGGAATCATAAACAAGGTAAGACATCAATAGCTAGGAAATCACATTACTGAATAATAAAAAGGTCTAATTGGCATAGAACTCTGGAATTCAAAATACACGAGGTGCTAATAGTCTAGAAATTTGATTCTTAAGCTTGAAAGTGAGAAGGAAATAAAGGAAACAGTGAAAACAGAATGCTATTGAATAGAATTTGCTTTAATAAAGTTTTAGAAGAAATTCTAATGTGGTCATTTACATACGGAGGACCTGTTCTTAGCACTCCCTGTTAAGTGGAAAAAAATAAAGTATCCATATGATAAGCCCATAAAATAAGCTTTACTGTTGTTGCATTTGAGGAAAGATGGGAAGTGTTAGAAAAATCTTTCCTCTTACAAAACTGTTTATTCTCAACTCAGGTTCACTTATTTAAATGTCACAGTTGAAGGTTTATCTCTAGTTGTGTGAAAAGTGTAGGCACATACCCCAAGCAGACATTTCACTTAATCTTCAACTTGTTTCTATGTAATGATTTACCTAGGTAAAACTTTAAATGGCTATTGATCATTCCATTACCTAAGCAGCTGATGGAGCAGAGGTTAAGTTTATGGAAAAGTAATGTAGGTTTCCCTGGTTTTGTCCTTTAGATTCTGTGCTCTGGGCCCGAATCTACAAAGCATGTGTGAACTATTTTAAGAGTGTAAATACAATCCTGAAGTCAAGGATATTATTTGCTTACTTAAAATCAAACATATTTCTAAGAATTGTGATAGATGAAGGTCATATCTAGTGCTGTGCAATCAAGTTTCAATGAAGTTGTTGTTAATCTTTATTTTGATGTATAGTTCCTACACTAAGAGGAATTTTACTTTACAAGATAATATTTAGAAAAAGAAATTTGATTTTTTTTAAAGTGATTCTTGTGAGATTGTCCCCTTTTAACTTTTCAGTTTTCATTAGATATGTGTTTTTATGAGGTAGATGATGTCTGAAGAGAAAAAAGTATACAGGTAACATAAACCAAACAATTATATTAGAAAAGCATAAAGACTTTTCTGCATCCTGAAGCTGTGAATGTTCACTGACATTGTGTGGAGACATTCCCATTGCTGCAATAGCATTTATTATTCCTAAGTATGCTCCTGGGAACTCCTAGTCTTTTTTATGTTTAGTGAATAAGGTTAGATTTTATTTATTTACAAAATTTTCCTCCGTCTTTTACACTCAAATAGGATAAAAAAAGAGTCATAGAAGGTAAGACATATCTCAACCTACCCTTTAGATATCACCAAAAAAAAATTAATTGTAAAGCAGATGTCTAAAAATGTCTGCAAAATACTAATTCCTTTTAACTTGTTAGAATAGGAGAGATAATGACTTACTCACATTTAATCATCTATATCACAGCTATGTAAAGCTATACAGGATGAGTTCCACTCAGAACATTCCATAAACTTTCTACAGTGATCATTTGTTTAATTACAGGTAACAGTGAAGGGGATAAATTAGTCTTCAGTGCTCTTACTATCATATTTGGGCTGATATAATTCAAATCTACTACCTCAAATAAACAGTGAGTCACTCCCTTTCTGAAGAAGAGACCTAGAACATATTAAGAGTTAATGTACAGCATGCTTTTCTCTAAAAGCAAGGTTGCTACCATGCTGTCCTTGTTCAGGGCAAGCTGGGAAACAGTAATTTAATTAAAATGGAAACAAAATATATTTTAATATCTGCTTTTTGTAATCAATGTATTCAAAACACTTTCTAAGCTAACAATGTTGTTATACTGTAATCATGTTTTATATAGGAATAGTTACAGGTGTAGCTGTTATGGTCATCCATCTCTCTGAAATTCCTAACCAGTAACACCTGCTTCACTCAGTAAAGATAAAGCTGTGGGTAGGTTCACTTTCTAATTTTAGTAATCACCTTCTGCAGAGGTAACATCTACATCAAACAAAACAGCAGTATGAATAGACAGATTTCAATTTAATGTCTTTTTTACAAAGTGAACTTAATAACTTCTTTTAAAAATGTTGTATGCACCAATATTAATGTATAACTTCATTTTGGCCCTTTGCCTCTAACCCCCTATATTTTAGGTGTAAGACTGGAAGAATTGACTTTAAAAGATCCAATACATCTTCTATCCAAGAACTTTAATAAAGTTTAACAATATAAAAATATGTACATATCATTGCTCTACCTTCCATTGTTTAATCTTTCTGCATATTTTACATCAAGCCAGTCCAGCACTGGAAATACAGAATTGTAAAGAGAGATTGCTGTTTATAATCCAGTCCAAAAAGGATTAGTAATCCTAGACTTGAAATTAAATGAAAATGTTCAATTCAGAGTTTGGATTATCTGTTGTACTGGGAAGGTTTTTGTGGAGGAATAGAAGAAAACAGTCCTGACACCAAATTAGTATTCTAGAATATGAAATGTGTAGTATTCCAAACTATAGAATACCTGACATTATATTTGCTCTACATGAAAGCTCTACATGAAGCAATTATAGTTCACCCATTACCAAATTCATTCTAATTAATGAACATTCTATCTGTATTATAATTTAGATTAGTCCGTTTTCTCATTGCTTAATTAACTTTCAGATTTTGAAAACCTGCAAAGAAATTCTAACTGCTCTTTGTTAAGTGCAATGTGAGTTATACCAGCAAGTAAACAGAGGAAAGTTAATACTAAAATTGCTGGTTCTTCTACTTTCAGAGATGAAGACTTATTTGATGACACACTGCAAATACATTTCCCTTTTTTATTCTAATTTGATATGATACAAATTAATTGTCTAAATATACTTCTCTTATTAACAATTAATTATGGGGAGGGAAAAAGTGCTGTTATCTACTCTTGCTGTTTTGGGAAGATTTGGTTGAGGTTTCTTTCCTTAGTTTAAGCCACAAATCTTACAGTGGTTACATTAAATATAAGAAAAAAAATCAAGCCTCTTATCTATTCTGAAAGCCTGTGCTTTCTTTCTCCTTCCTATTGCCTGCTGGTTGCATATACCAGTTGCATCTTGTCTTTTAGGCAATAAACTCTTCGGAATAGGAACTGTGTTGTATTCTGCCTTGTGGGGCCCAGCACAATGCAATACCTACTTAATTTAAACTCTACCTCCTCCTGTAATGTAAGTTGTTTATAGTAATATTCAGGTGTAAGAAACAGTTGACTAAGATAATTTTTATTTCACACGTGGCTTTGGGAACAACATGCAATTATGCAGTTTGTGACAACTCAGCACAGTGTTTAGGTGGCACTTATTTTGAAAAAGGCAATGATGCACAAATTGTTCAGGATTTTTGAAAGGTTAAGCAAAATATGTGTGCCAGATAATCTGACAACTGATCAAGTATATTTCATGAAGCTGTTTCAGTTGAAGGATGGCAAGAACATGTTGTAATACTGTCACCACCTTGTCAGCCCCACCTCCCAGCTTTGCCCTTGTAAGCATCAGCAGAGCACTGGATCTATAAAGCCATCTGAGTTTGGTCTTCTTTGCACTACGCACTTAGCTTCTAAGAATCTTCTCCTTCCCTGATACATGAAGCAGATTTAGATTTACTCCCTATTTAAGACCCTGTGTACTAACAAGAGGGTTTTATTTCTTCCATTAGATGTTTTGAAATGGTCTTTTTTATCAGTTCTCATCACTATATTTAACCTTTATCAATGAAGCATATTTCGAACTTCAGGGGAACAACTCACATGCCTGAAGTGCTGAAATATTTTGCAGAATGAAGAGACTGTGAATGTACTTTCTTTTTCTTCTTCTTTTTGAACTACAGAAGTTGACCTATTATGGGAGACATATTCTTTCAGTTATCAGATCTCAAAATGTCCTAAGTTTTCTTATATGAACCATTTCCAGATATGTTTCAACTGAAGTATCACCAGATCCAAAAGCACTATTTTTTTTTTAACGTCACATATTTATAAAAAATTTGTAAATGATGTGCCACATTCTGTACCTAGTTTTAAGGACAGTAGTAAGATTTTCAACCTGTGGATTCAGTTAAGAATTAACCCTGTGTGCACGAGCTATGTTACTGTGTGCTGATCAATTTATAGGTGTTTATGATCAGATTTCTCTAGAATACTGATTTGAAACATTCTGTCCTAATGGAAGTTATAATAATTACTATGAATTTTAGATGTATACATAAATTACTTTTAATTAAAACAAACAGCAAAGTTTGCATTTCTCTATCTGGTTACACCCACAAAAGCAGCAATTTATTCTTGAAAGCCATTAAAAGAATATCGAAACCAAGACAAAACAATGGCACCACCCTTGACATTAGCTGACTATTTTTAGAAAGCAAGCATAGTATTGCTCATTTAATTCAGAACAGTCTAGAACAGGCATGATGCTTGACTTAAGGAAAACAGCGAGTTTTGTAAACACATCATGAATTTGAGTTTCATTTCTATGCAAAACAAAAGTTTGCTGAGATAAAGGGAAATACTGTGCCCCAGAGTTTTGGTCCTAGCACGGAGATGAGAGGCAAGCTCCCAAACCCAGGAACTAGAAAATGCTTCCAGGTCCAAAAGTTTCCACACTGATGTAGGAAGCAGAAAGATACGGCAACTTTGTAAACTTGTCTGATAACCTTAATGTACTGCAACACAAATTATTGTAGCTACAATTCAAATTATTGTAATGTTTAGTAGACAGATATGGAAGACACATATACCAGATTTAGGCAAAGAAGTCCTGTTGCCATTGGAAATTGCACACCTGTTCACAGCATAATCATATTTTTTCAGTTTGAGTTGTAAGTAAATTTCCAGTGTATTCAAGAATATATGTTACTTGATTACAGTATAAACATTAGTCTTATTATAACAATTTAGTTCTCTTTCACAGGTAAAGCTAATACAGTAACTTATGCTATGCTATTTGTGGGCAAAATAGACACACAAGCATAAAGCAAGAGTGTTTCTTATGTAAGTGTGATTACACAGAGAATTTACTATCTATCACTTCCACACATTGAATCCGTTAGCTTACAATAAACAAAGATGTTGTTTATTAATAATGACTATGTATCTACCTAAAACGTAGAAAGTATATTTCTGGAGAGCTGAAAGAGAAGGCTATTTTTTTTGCAAAAACAGCAATACTGAATTGCAAAAAGAGAGACTGACTTGCATATATAGATAAGGTAATCAGACAAGTGCATCCTTGAATGCCATCATCACTGGGATGTGCATCATATATGGGATAATTAAATGATGACTATAAGTAAATGAAACAGTATGTGATAGGTTATTAGAGACAATGTAATAACTTAATCAGGTGATCAGGCCCAGTCAGCATGGGTTTATGAAGAAGAGGGCCTGTTTGACAAACCTGGTCTTCTATGACCAGGTGATATGCTTTTTGGATGAAGGAAAGGCTGTGGATGTTGTCTACCTTGACTTTAGTAAGGCATTTGACACTGTTTCCCACAGTAGAAATATTATCTGTTCTTGGTTTGGATGGACATACACTTTCCCGGGTGAAAAATTGATTAGATGCTCAAGTCGAAAGATTCATGGTCAATGGAGTTAAATCCAGTTGGTGGCCAGTCACAAGTGGTGCCCCCCAGGGCTCAGTACTGGGGCCACTCCTGTTTATTATCTTTTTTAATGATCTGGATGAGGAGATAGAGTGCACCCTTAGTAAGATTGCAGGTGATACCAACCCATGTGAAAGTGTCGATCTGCTTCAGGATAGGGAAGCTTTACACAGAGATCTAGATCAGATGGATGTCTGGGCCAAGGCCAATGCCATGAGTGTCAATAAAGCCAAGTGCTGGGTCCTGCACTTGGCCCACAACAACCTCCAGCAGTGCTAAAGGCTTGGGGAGGAGTGGCTGGAAAACTGACAGTCTCTTCCAGCTGAAATGATTCTATGCTTCTGTGATTCTATGCTTCTATGATTCCATGTGTGCTGAGCTGAATGAGTGCTTTGAGGACTTGGAACTCCATTTGTCCATACATCATGTATGCATAGCTTCATGTATTTTTACCATATATACTTATTCAGTAAATGAGATCAGCTGAGGAGTAAGTAAACGGCATTCTATATTGCCATGCTAGATACAAAACCAGAGAATCATAAATAAGTCACAGATCAATATTATGTTCCTGAAAGAGACTTGAACTTTATAATGTGCTTCCTCAACTCTCTGTTTTGGAAAGGAATTCAGTTTCCCATAAAAAGTTAATTCTCCAGCTAAAGGGAAGACAAGTATCATTCCTAAAGGATATTATTATAGGCACAAAATTACAGTCTGATATATAACTATGGGGCATACCTTTTTTCAGTGGTATCTAGCAACAGGACAAGGTGTAATGGGATGAAGCTGGAACACAAAAAGTTCTATTTAAACATAATAAAAAAATATTTCACTGTGAGGGTGACAGAGCAGTGAAACAGGCTGCCCAGGGAGAGTGTGGAGTTTCCTTCCTTGGAGGTCTTCAATACCCACTTGGACATGTTCCTATGCCACCTGATCTAGGTGGACCAGCTTCTGCAGTGGGATTGGATTAGATGATCTCTAAAGGTCCCTTCTAACCCCTACCATTCTATGATTCTATGTTTTTACGAAGTCCCTGGAGCATTAACATATTTTGAGCTGTAAGACAGTTCTGAAAGGCCACAATTTAGTACCAGTGATTAAAATCTTATTTGTTTTTCATTTAATAGCCATAATGCAAAACAAAGAGTAGTCATATCTTTTAGACTCGGTTCTCATACTATAACAGATTAATGTGGTGTTGCTTTAATGAAGTCAGAGGATTTATTCTTTGTTTACATAATGGAAGGAGGGAAGAATTAAATCCTGTAGAGCAACACTTATACCTGGAACCTTAAATTTTGTATTTTTGTGCTATTTTTGAATACTTAAGTGTATTACCCCTTCATTCCTCTTCCTTCCAACATATAGTTGTGAGTATGACAGGATCACAGAATCATAGAATTATTATGGTTGGAAAAGATTTTTAAGATCAAGTCCAACCATTAACCTAATCATGCCCATCACTAAACTGAATCATGTCCCTCAGCACCTCATCTATGCATCTTTTGAATATCTCTAGGGATGATGACTCCACCATCTCCCTGGGCAATCCATTCCAATGCTTAATAAACCTCTTGGTGAAAAGTTCTTCCTAATGTCCAATATAAACCTCTGACACAACTTGAGGCCATTTTCTCTTGCCCTGTTATTCATTAATGGAGATAAGAGATCGAAGACCACCACACTAAAACTCCCTTTGAGGTAGTTGTAGAGAGTGATCATATCCCCTCTCAGCTTCCTCTTCTTAAGCTAAACATCCCCAGCTCCCTCAGCAGCTCCTAGTAAGACTTGTTCTCTAGGCCCTTCACCAGCTTTGTTGCCAAGCTCTGGACATGCTGCAGCACATCCATGTCCTTCTTATAGTGAAAGTCTCAAAACTGGACACAGTTTTTTCTTGAAGTGTAGCCTCACTGAAGCCGAGTACAGGGGTACAGTCACCTCCTTGGCTTTGCTGGCCACATTGTTTCTTATACAAGTCAGGATGCCATTGACCCTCTTGTCCACCTGGCCACACTGCTGGCTCATCTTCAGATGGCTGTCTGTTAACATCCCCAGGTCCTTTTCTGCTGAAAAACTTTCCAGCCACTCTGCCCCAAGTCTGTAATGTTGCATTGGGTTGCAGGACTCAGCACTTGGCCTTGTGGAATCTCATCTAATTGGCCTCAGCTCATCTATCCAGCCTGTCCAGGTCCTTCTGTGAAGCCTTCTTGTCCTCAAGCAGGTCTGCACTCCTGCCCAACTTGGTGTCATCAGCAAATTTGCTGAGGGTCACTAGATCCCCTCAACCAGGTCATTGTTAAAGATGTTAAACAAAACAGGCCCCAGCACTTAGCCCTGGGGAACACCACTGCCGACTGGGTCTAACTCCATTCACTACGAAGCTCTGGATCTGGCTATCCAGAGAGTTTTTCATCCATTGCAGAGTAGGTCCATCCAAGCCATAGGCAGCCAGTTTCTTTAGTAGGATGCTGTGGGAGACTGTGTTGAAGGCCTCACTAAAGTTCAGGAAGACCACATCCACAGTCTCATTCACTAAGTGAGTCATCTTGTCAGAGACAGAGATGAGATTGGTCAAACAGGATCTGCCCTTCATAAAGCCATGTTGACTGGGGCTGAACCCTTGATTGTCCTATATATCCCTCAGGATGGCACTCAGGATAAGCTGTTCCATAACCTTCCCCACCATTGAGGTCAGGCTGAGTTCCCAGGATCCTCCTTCTGGCCCTTCTTGTACATGGAGGTCACATTATCCATTCTCCTGTCCTCTGGGACCTCTCCAGTGAGCCAGGACTGCTGGTATATGATGGAGAGTGGCTTGGCGAGCATTTTCTTGAGCTCCCTCAGTGCCCTCAGATGGATTCCTTCCAGCTCCATCAACTGGTGCATCGAGGTGGAGCAACAGATCACATATCTTTTTCCCTTGGACTAAGGGAGCCTCATTCTGTCCCCTTTCTCTGTCTTCTGACTCAGGTGGATGGGTGCCCAGAGAAGAGCTGGTTTCATTACTGAAGATTGAGGCAAAGAAGGCATTAAATACCTCAACCTTTTCCTCATTCTTGTTCAATAAGTTTCCCCCTTCATCCATTAAAGGGAGAAGATTCCCTTTACCCCTCCTTTTGTTGTTAATATATTTGTAGAAACTTTTCTTATTGTCTTTTACAGTAATGGTCAACTTCATTTCGCGTTGAGCCTTGGCCCTACATGACCTCACCACTACCTTGAAGATCTCCTATGCCTAACCTTTCTTCCAGAGATCATAGATTCTCTTTTTCCTCCTGAGCTCCAGTAGAAGCTCTCTGCTCACCCAGGACAGTCTTCTGCCCTGCCAGTTCATCTTCTTGCATATAGAATCATAGAATGGTAGGGGTTGGAAGGGACCTTTAGAGATCATCTAGTCCAATCCCCCTGCAGAAGCAGGTACACCTCAATCAGATCGCATAGGAATGTGTCCAGGTGGATCTTGAAGACCTCCAAGGAAGGAGACTCCACAACTCCCTGAGACTCCCAGGAGACTCCCTGATCCTGCACCTTTAAGATTTCCTCCTTGAAAAATGTCCAGCCTTCCTGAATCCCTTTCCCCTTCATGATTGTCTCCCAAGGAACACTGGCTACTAACTTCCTAAACAAGTCAAAGTCTACCCTCCAGAAATCTAAGGTGGCAGTTCTGCTGATACACTACCTTGCTTCTCCAAGGATTTAGAATTTCATCATTTCGTGATCACTATGCCCTAGGTGACCTTCAACCATCATGTCCCCTACCAGATCTTCTTTGTTTGCAAACACCAGGTCTAGTAAGGCAACTTCCCTCATTGGCTCATCGGCTGTATGACGAAGTTATCTTCTATGCATTCCAGGAGCTTACTGGACTGTCTTCTCTCCGCTGTGTTGTATTCCCAGCAAACATGTAGTAAGTTGAAGTCCCCTATGAGAATGAGGGCCAGCGATCCTGAGAATTTTCCCAGCTACCCAAAGAATGTCTCATCTATTTCCTCACCCTGGATGGATGGTCTATAGCAGACTCCTATCATGATATCTGCCTTGTTCTTCCCCCTGATTCTTACCCTTAAACACTTGACCCTATCCTCACCACCACTGACTTCTAAACAGTCAGGACACTCCCTAACATAGAGGGCTACCCCTCCACCTTTCTTACCCTGCCTGTCCCTTCTGAAGAGTCTACAGCCATCCAGTGCAGCACTCCAGTCATGTGACTCATCCCATCATGTTTCCATAATAGCAACGATGTCACATTTCCCTTGGTGCACAATGGCTTCCAGCTCCTCCTGTTTGTTGCCCATGCTTGCGTGCCTTGGTGTAGATCCAGTTTGGACCAGTTACTGATCCTAACACCTTTTGGGGGGAAGAAGTCTGGACTTCCACATAACCATTTGCAGATGCTTCCATGGCCTCTAACACATTAACCTTTGTTTCCCTGCTGCCACAACTCTTTCCATCTCCAGCCTTCACTGAGGTGGCAGACTCAAAGATGTCAGCAGCAGACCATCACTCTTCCTCCAAGATTCTATCACAAAGACTATCATAGCAGGAGACCAAGATTTTTTTTTAAGTACAGAGAATATGACTGAATTGATAAACATTACAAATTTCCAAATAAGTTTAAATATGTATCTCATTGTTTTACAGGTTGCTAATATCACACTACATTCTTGATACGAAAGGCACCAGAAATGCTTATTGATTTTTCCTGCAGGATTTTAATTACTGCTAATCTGCTTTTCGTATCCTGCAGGAAGATATGGTAGTGATTTCAATTCACACACCCCATTCATTTCTAATGACTCTTACACTTGAGATTTCATCATTTTCAATTATATTCTTCATTATTTTGCATCATCGTAAAATAATTTGCAAGATAATACAAGCAGGATAATTAATATTGAAATGGGGCTTCTTGAATAAACTTTGAAATATCACCAGATCACAGAATCACAGAATCACAGAATAGTAGGAGTTGGAAGGGACCTCTAAAGATCCTCTAAGTCCAACCTGCTTGCTCAAGCAGATCCACCTAGATCAGATTGCACAGGAGCAGAGATTGCTCCAGAGAAGGAGACTACAGGGCAGCCTGTGCCCGTGCTCCATCACCCTGACAGTAAAGTAGTTTTTCCTTATGTTTAAATGCAACTTTTTGTATTCCAGCTTTTTTTCCATTACCCTTAGTCCTATCCCTAGACACTACAGAAAAAAAATGTCTCCCCCATCCTCTTGACATACACCTTTTTCAATACTTATAAGTCTCAACAAGATCCCCTCTCAGTCTCCTCTTCTCCGGTCTGAACAGTCCCTGTTCCCTCAGCCTTTTCTCATAAGGAAAATGCTCCAGTCCATTGATCATCTTGATGGCCCTCCACTGGACTCTCTCTACAAGTTCCCTGTCCCTTTTGAGCTGATTCAACCCATTATTTTTCAATTTTCAAACCTCACTAAGTGCAAGCAATCACATATTATTTTCTCACCAAAGAAACAGGTCAGCTCTCACCTCCGCATACTGGATACAACCTTACATTTATTTTAGACTATGCAGTTGGAAGTGATTTTACATGGGGTTCTAGTCTGCTGTGTAACAAATAGTGTGTTGAAAACAGGCTCCAGACTGTGAACATGTGTTCCCTTTAACAAGTGTCTCACTGAATTCTGTCACATTTAGTATCTCAAGGACATATTGTCAGCTTTGCTTAGGGAAACTAATATTGTCCTCTGTGAGTTGTCCCCATTCATATCTGTAGAACAGGAGTGACAGAAGCTGAATATATCAGTGAGAACCCTTTATGTCCAATGATTATAATACAAGTTATTTTAAAACACAACTCTTTTCTTTTATGTGGTATTACTGCATCTGGTTTCCAAACCAAATAGTAAGTGGTAACATAACCAGTACAAGATGCTGATTGATAAGAGTTTTCACTGTATCTAGGCCAATCACTGCACAGCCCTCACCTTAGCGTATCATGAACAGGAACAGAAAAGTTACAGTTCCGTAAACCAACTAATTCTTCATATCACAGACAATATAATGAGCAGATTTATCTCAACTTGTCTGCTTGGCCTGAACACTAGAGTCAATATGATGAAAAGAGTAGTGTTCACTTTTCCTAGCAAAACCAAAGGAAGACTCCAGTTTGCCCTTTCACTCCTATCTCAGCTTATGTGTACCAGGCGAAAGAGATGAAGTCGGATGAAGAATCCTCAAGTCCTTGATTTCAGGCTGGAGTATTCAGGGCATAATTTTTCACAGGATTTGTTTGCCATGAATATCTACTCCAGAGGTTACTTTAGAGCATTCTAGTCAGCCTTCTGGTCCAGTTTAGATAACTCCTTGATGAAGCCATCTACCTTCCCACAGGATCATAGGTGACCTGCTAGCTAGCATAGGCCTTTAAGCTAAAGGCAGAAACTTATGCAACATAAATATTCCCCCATGTTGCTTCATCACCTTACATGATCCATACATTCTAGTCTGAACACATAGAGACAGAATAGATGTAGTGTTAGCTACCATGTCATAAAACCACATTTTATTCATAACACTCCTATTCTAGTTTTGTCTACAGTATTCAACTCCATTGTATTCTAATTATGTTTATGATATAGAGTATATATATTAATCCAACTAATGTATAATTTCTATATTATAGATGCTTATATATAAATGTTTAAATCTATATTTTATACTGCTATATTCTTATGTATTGCAATATATTCTGCATACACACACATCCTTACTAATACATACACTGAGTTGAAGTCCCAGCCTTTGTGGAGACATCTGTAGAATCAGATTTTAGCTAATTTCATCCCCCTTTACAATGAGAAGAGACGAAATGGATAGGAAGAAAAATACTGTGACTTCAATTCGAAAAGCATTTTATTCTGCTCATTATCACCTTTTATAATACAGATAGCTACATCTAAAGAAATGATTTGTCAAACATTCCCTTAGATAAAGTTATCTGTTTGGGGAATAAGGAAGAAAAAAAAGAAATAGGGGAAATTATCTCGTATGTATGCAATATACAACTCCTATTAAACTGCATGTGTTAAGAAAGGATGAGAAAGTAGAAGACATCATCCAATTGAGAAACGAAGCTAAGAACAGTGAAGTGAAGTGAATATTTGACAATAAACAAAGAGTAGAGGGAGGAAGTGAATGAAGCATCAATGAGAGTAACAATAAGACAAATGGATGCCCCATTAGCAATGATGCTTATAGATGTTATCTTTCAAGATGACATTCTCCAGAGAAAGCTTTCCTCCCCTGCTAACAGCGAGGCAGTTCTGAACAGAACTGTTTGGACTAAAACACCTTTCTTTGTCCAGGACTTAGGATCTCCTGAGCTTTCTTCCTGTGCTAAAACAGTTGTCGAAAGGACATGCAATATGCAGATTACTTTTTGTTTCCAAGACACAAGATGTCTGAGATGCACAAAGGGTAGATTTATAAAAGTGTAACAATGACATTGCTGTTGAATGTTCAAGCGGTGCATGTATCCCTCAAGACAGTGAGAAAAGCAATAGGCCAGGCGAAGAAAATGGGAAAAGCTATGCCAAATTATCAGTTAGCTGGAGAGATGGCTGTTAAAAACCTGTAGTGAGGCCAAATGACCAAGAGACTAGATGATCTCTAAAGATCCCTTCCAACCCTATCATTCTTGATTTTATGATTATTACAGAGAGCCGATACTTTGTATGATATTTCTGAAGAATATATTTGCCTGAATGCTAATTGTGAACAGCCTGTTTCACTGAAAGGGTCACATATACGCTTTGTAAACAAATATACTCTTTTAAAAAGTGAAGCCTGACAACACAACAGGTGACACATCAAGAAATTAATTATTGACATCTTTTCACCATAAAACTGAGAACGGTGAGAAAATGGATCTGAAGTATTCCTAAATGTAACTGCCAAGCTGTCTCTCAATTAAAAACTCTTACAAACAAGCTCAGAAAGAATCAAAAGAAGAAAAAAACAAACACAACAAAAACCTCATCATTATAAATGAAGACCATGTTGCACTAGCATAGCTTTTGAAACATTTCCATTTTAGCTCTTACATATGGCACAGACTAGAAAGCATGTCCTGGGTATTTGGTTACTCTGATGATTTTTAAATACAAGGATTAAATAGAAGATCTGCAAAAGGAAATAAATATTTTAAAAGGAAAATACTTCATAACCTTATAAACTCCAATGAGTGGATACTATCTTTGACACAGATTTTATTTCTACAGTTCCCATTCTTCCTTAGGAAAAATACCAGAGAATTTCTTAATCGTCTAATTAAGAAATGTAATGAAGAGGTAAATGACACAGTGTGGTTTATTCATTTACAGATTGTTTTTAAAATCTTTCTATTTGCAAAGGTCTATGGTACAAGAAGAGAAAAAGCAGAATGGCTGGAGTTTTTTAAACGACATCCAGTGTGTCTGGACTTTCATCTATATTTTATGGGTCAGTCTCAAAGCTAAGCTATGCTAACCATATCCTTCAAGGAAATGTAGATTTTGTGCAAATGATGTGACCTTCTTCAGCTCCAGACCCACTAACTATGATCTAACAGCAGTGATGATCTCTGGAAAGCAGAAAGTTGTTGATGCTGACTCCTTGAAAATTTCATATACCCTCAGGCTTTGCCTTCAGGTAAGCCTTTGGGTAAGTTACAATCACTAACAATCACTTCCTTTTGTTCCTTCCTGCTTGGTCAAAGCCAAGTTTGACTGTTTCATTTTTACATTTGTGCATCTGATTGATGGGCCACAGATCTATATTTTTAATGAGATTCAAAATTTATTCTGCTTTCAGAGATAAACTTTGAAGTCTTGTTACAAACTTCAGTCCTGCAAACACACGTATGAATAGTCTTTGTGCATGAGTGTTCCTATGGAACCAGAAAAGGACTACTTGAATGAAGTTAATTCCATGTGTAACTACTTGCAGAACTGAGCAAATCAAACTACTGCTTCTAAGATGGGAGCATATCCACCATGCTCTGAGCAGACATGAACTTACATCTTGTGAGTTTTATACAAACTAAAATCTATGTAACTGCTGACAGTGCAATGCTCCATTTGCTAGTGAACCCTTCTGAGAGACAGACCTCAGGACTAGAGCTGTGTTAGTGTAGTCTCAAGATTTTTGAATCAGAGCCAGCCTGATCCCAGCTGCCTTGGAGACCAAGTGCAAACACACACTGTAGCCATAGTCGTAAAGCTACTATGGGACACCTGTAGGCATTCTGCCAACATGCTACGCCAGTGGCAAGCACAACAGACCACTGTGACTTTACTAATCCCTCCTGAACTGCTGTGCCTCCTCCCCACCCATTCCTAGTTCATTGACAGGTAGGTAGTTAATTCCCTAGGTAGGAATGAAGAGCAAAATATTCAAAAGATAATGCTTGTGAAGGGAATTCCCCTTAAATGGAAAACTTTCTCTAACTCAGTACCTCTCTATGATTGATACTCTATACTGAAGGTTAAACTGAAGTTTGACAGAGACTTCAGAAACTTGCTGAACTCAAGCATTTTGTGGAGAAAGGTGAACTAAACTTAAACTTCTGCTTAATTAGAAAGGAAATAATTGTTGATGTTCATCAACAAATCAATATAATAAAAATATTGCATACTGTTCCAGCCCCCATTAAATCAAAACAAATTAAACTTAGCTAGCATTAAACACCTAAATATTGAAAATTAACCTCTGAGCTACTCACAGAAATTCTCTTTGCAATGGCAGGATACAAATAGGTTCCTCCAGAGTGTAATTCATTTAATCTTAAAATATGTAACTGTGACATGTGTAACGATTCTTCATTGATTCTGAAGTATCAATATGATTAGGCTAGCTAATGTTGCTTTACCCAGCTAATTTTTAAAGACCTCACTTATGGCTGATGAGCTGGTGTTTGACTTTAGTAACATAAAGGTTTTTAAGTTTAGAATGCCCTGTTTTGATCACCAAGTTTTATCTTCCTCCACAGCACAGGAGGGATCAGATAGGAAATAGGAAATTAAATCAAATACCTTTGTTAATATGAAATAATAAAAATAGCAAAATAATACTTCCAATTATCTGGATATTTTCTTATCTATAGATAGATACTTTTTATTTTACAGGCTTATACCAATAAACTCAAAGAACAGAATTGCCTTTAATCCTAAATAAAAGAACAGAGAAAGATTTTAACCAAAACTCGACATTTCACTGGCTGCTCACATCACTCTGAATTTCACACCCATAAATCCTAAAGAAGATTAGCATTGGAATGCAATCTGTCTTCCACAACTATCTTATACACTGGCCAGTGGAGATTAATAGGTACAGAGTAGTCCTCTCATAAAGTACATGTGCAACTCTCTTGGAAATTATGCCAAAACGCAAAAAAAAAAAAACTCTAATCTAGTTTTATGCATTCACCTTACAAGATATTATCTCAGCTTCTATATAGACGGTGTGAAAAGAAGTTAAAGGTTTCTAGCCTTCTCAGATGAGATATCTACGTGGTGTCAGCCCTGTGACAACATGGCAAAAGTCAGTATAAGGTCACAGTAAAGTGGTAAAGCCTGACACTGGTAACCTGAGGAGTGCTATATGGTTTAGTCTTTGAAATGGGATGTGGGAGCTTATCATTTTTATCCTGGTGTTCTGTTGACTCAGCACAGGCTTGCATTAAAATAGTAAAGATGTTAAGAAAGTTTAGGCTTGAATCTGTTATTTGGTTTTCTCCATATAGCTTTATCTGGGGTGGTTAAGGCTGTCTGTATGTTTTAATAAAAACATTTCATATGCCCTGTTTTCTGAAACATGGAACATTCAGCAGCTACTGCAACTGTTGACCTCAAAATAATGTAAAGCAATGATATTAGCAAAGCATTTTGTTTTCTTCATTTTTTTTCCCTCTTAATTCTACATGTATTTCCAGAAACACTTCCAGATGGGCAATTCTAAAAGGTAGCTTTCATCTGCAGACATAGGTTTGTACAGAAGTAGTGCAAGATTTTTTGTAAATAACTGGAAATCCAGCTTTGATGGAAATAACAGTATCCATACTTGCTGAGTCATAAGCATATATTGCCAGAAATTGAGCTGGGCAACGTAACGCCTTGTGTTAGCCATTTTGTCACACGAATCTGTTGCTCCATTGGACCTCTGCTATGACCACTAGCTTTTTCCAGAAGGATCAACTGATGCACTGAAACAGGGCCCTTTACTACATTTTAAAGACTGTACCAGATTTTAAAATATTCTCATTTTTATCTTATAGCCATACTTTCAGGGCTTACTTTTTCATTGCTGCTTGTAAGCAGTGAAATTTGATGCTTATTTGATGGTCCTCTTTCCAACTGAAAATTACTATTGTAGGACACTTTTCTTTGCCACACAGGATAAGAATGGAGATTAATCTTATTTTCTTTAGTATAGGGCAATGTGATAAATTACTATTTCAGAGTCAAATATCACTCTTTTTTAATAAACACACTGGTTTTTTTCTTTTTTAATGCTAACTTCTCAACTACAAGTTTATCAGTCTCTGATTTTTCTGTTAATTTTGTGGTTGATTTTATGTAACAAATATTTATCAACTTTGAACCACTATGGGCTGGGTGCTTGACAAGATGAGGCATTTCAACAACAATCTTGACCCCCTTGTGAAACAAGGTTTCTCTCAGTATGACGCAAATCTTAGCCTCTTCAGCACTTGTAAAACAGTTGACTCATACACCTGACTCTTCCCATACTTGTTCTTCATAAGCTCACAAGTTTCGTTCTCCCAAACAAAGGTCAAGGTAAGACAAAACAAAACAAAAAATCTTAATGCTCCAGTAAGAAGACAGCCTGCAAAGAGCAATGTGCAGCCTGGAGCTTTTCTGGTTTTTCTGAATTGCTGACGTGCTCCATTTTCATTCCATTCACTTGAAGAGATTTTTCAGACTGGTTGCTTTATGGAAATATTGCCAGCACTCAAATTAATTTCAAGGCTTCTGCCATAGAGAATTTATAGTTTTTGCTGAAAATATTTCTGCCATCAAAACTTATCCCTCTTGCAAGTGTACAACATGGTCTGGAATGCATCCAAGTTGCTCACGTGGTGCCAAACCTATCACTATTTAGTGGCTTTCGTCACAAAGAGTAAAAATGTAATGTTGAAAATTTCAAAAATAATCACTTTCCAGGAGGTCCTGGGGGAGTCCACCTACATGAAAGTAATCCTTCTTTCATTCCCATTTTTCACTGTTCAGACTAGCAGAATTCCCTCATGTAACCTCAGGTTGATTTCAGTATTTTATTTTCAGGGTGGAGTGTTACCATGATTATTTTCTGTAAACTGCTGCAGAGTGGGATTGTGAAATAGAGGATGAGAGAGCCCAGCTGTGTAATTCTGGCACAATGAGCAGTTTCAAGGGATCAGAATCTTTGTTATGATTTAGGGTGAGTCACTTTGGAAACTATCCCAACTTACATAGGAATTCTTTTTTTCTCCTACTATTACTTATTTTCTGTCCACTGGCTACTGCCCACTGAAGTTCAGGGGCTTACCTAGAAGTCATACAGAAGATGTTTCAAGAAGTAAACTCCTACTTGTAGCCTCTTTTCCTAGAGAATAGTATATACAAATTCTTCCTTATTTCTAGGATATGGAATGGTATAATTTAACCAATTGATTTCCTAAAGATCTGGATCTCACTTTGAAGTCTAAACTAATCCAATATAACCACAAAGTACTTCTACTGCACTGCTATGGAGTACACTTTTATAGATAACTCCAAACACTCAGGAAAAACTGTTGCAGACTTATGCTTTTTTAAATGTTTTCTCTTTTTATCTCACTTGGTGAAAAATCATATGAATTCTCACTACTAACAGTTTGGGGCAGGTACATACCACCTCAGTAATTGTAGGATACTATCAAAATAAATAAAAATCTGATATGTGAACTGACAGTCTGCAGTAGAAACAAGCAGAAGATGTTAAAACCCAGGAAGAAAAGCCCAGGAAGACGTTACAGAAAAACCACAAAAAAAGTTCAGATTGTTACTGGCTGATACATAAATCAACATTTTTGAGAATACAAACCCCTGTACTACAAAGAAAGCTACAAGACACATAAGCATATTATTGAGAATAATGGAAACATTAAAATGGCCATTTGATCTAGTAGCTATTTAAGGGAAAAAAAATACTTTGGGACAGAATGTGCTGTCCCAATACACATCATTGATCATTATTTACACTAAGTTCAATGCTATTATTTATGGCACCAGTGCAGCCAGGTACTTAAACTGCTGTGCAACTTTAATACTAGGAGACGTGAGTGTGGATGTCCTCAGAATTGTGAATTACACAATCTTCATTTCATGATACTAAGCAGTATCTCATATTCTTAATATTTTGCCAGTTATAATGTCTTGACTATTTTTGCAAACAAAATAACACTTCATTTTAAAGGAAGTCTTGTTAAAAAGAGTTTCTACCCAAAAGCCACAGTAATTAAGATAAATAAATGCTGGAATTTCCTAACAGAGAAAATGTTCCACTCTAGGCATCTCCTTTCTATTTTTACTTAGAGTCACATCCTAATCAAGAGTACCTGTAGTTCAGCACTTCAGCTGATTGCATTCTCAATATTTAAAACCAGATCTTCTACCTGTCAGCTTGATTAGCTGAATGATTTGCTCATATTATTGCACTGCTTGTACTTACTGTTTTGTGAGGAGTTTGCTGTTGATCAACACAAACTTCATATTATCATATATTACTGTCACCTTTAGAAGCAATTTAAATAAATGTATGGAGCCATAGGGAGGATTGCATTGTGTACCAAGCTTGATTATAGAACAATTAAACTTGGTCTGGAGTAAAACCAATAATGATTTGATGAATTTACAGTAACGAATGTCCAATTGTATTTCAGTTCACAGTAAAGAAAACAGCTGGATTTCATTTATAAGACCAAAACCACAGTTCCCCACTGTAAGAAGCCACACTAAAACTTAAGTATATAACAAGTGTTTTCTTTTTAGTGATGTAATAAATTTTCAGAACAGTAAAAATGGACCTTTTTTCTATTATTTTATTGTAAATATTGCATTTTTTAAAAAAATCTTTCCATTTAGACAAATTACACTTATTTTAAAGGATTGCATTTATGTTGTTGACAGTGCATTTTCTTTACTTTGATTCTCAAGTTTTTTTCCATTTTATGATGGAGTAAAATTTCTTTATACACAAGTATGTAAATAATTTCTTTTTCAGAAGATCCTGCAATTTTTGTTGGAGTGGGTCCTAAAGGCTCCAGTAAATTCTAACTTTACTGGCTCTAACATCTCAGCATCCTTAGGAAGATCTTGCTTCCTTATAGAGATTTGAAACCTAGATCTGTCTTGCAGAACATAATCTTGATAACTTTCGACATGATTTTCTTGGCTTTAATGCTCTGTAGATATATCGCCACAATGAAGAGGAATTGTCAACTTTATTCAGGCAATCTGATATAGGAGTAACTGTGATGAAAAGAGCATGAAAATTAAGGGGAAAAAAAAAAAAAAGAAATAACAATGAACAGTTCAGACTGCTTACTTTACAGGGTTGCCAGCCTTTGTCATCTTAAGAAGTTACTGAAGAGAAGGTGCCATGATGTCTATTAGATGGGTGCACTGTAGACAGTATATTTAATTAGCCATTGCAGTGTTTGTATACTTTGTGCTTTCATTCTGTTCCATGTTCCAGATTTCTTAGAGAGATATTTACCATTATTTAGCACAGTGAGGGATATCTATGGTCCTTTGCAGTGCTTCAATAGGAGGTTATCACGGAAGGCTGAGCCACAAAGGTAATTGAGCAGAAAAGGAATATTAAGCCTTTAACTGCAACTTGCACAAGTCACCACGGAAAACAAAATCCCCAGTAACCAGTAGAAAGCTTTGGAGTTTGGTATTTTATAATCCGGTTGCAAATTCTTACAGAAAAAAAATAAAGTCTGAATTTATAAACTAACCTATTGAGACTCAGGAAGACAGAGAGAGTTACAAAAAGTGAGATACTTCTAGGGTTTTTGCAAAGAGAGAGTTCAGGCTGGAAAAGTAGTAGTCACAGTCCTCCTCATCTCCAGAAGGCTTAGTGCTACAAAAACAACAAAAGAGAAAAATGTTTTACACTACCAGAAAAAAAAAAAGCAACTACAAACCCACCATTTGTTTAAAAAAACCTATGTTATACTGTCAGCTTTCAACAATTCTCTCACATGACACATTTCATAAACATGGAGGGGTTTTTTGGCATTTCCCTAGTAGCATCATATTTCCATCTACCTTATCTGTCTCACATGCACACATATACATACATAGACATGTACACACAAATCTGTAGTGAAATGTAATAAATTAACACTGATTTCAACAAAGATTAGATGAAGTGAGATAATGCAAAAATAGTAGTTGCTGAGGTAGACTACTTGTGGTCACTAATAGGGCATTTAAAGAATAAATACTTTCTGGGTATTTCTGCAATAACTACAATCTGTTCCTACCCAGAAAAAAAAAAAAAATCAGCACATCTTTATTTGTGTGCTGAAATACTTTACTGAAATAGTCATGTGCCTGTCTTTTAATATTTTCATAGACATTCATAAGAAAGCTTCATGTCCCACTTCAAATTCCAGGTTGAGTGGAATTCTTTATTCTTTATAACCTTTAACATTGTGGACTGAAATCATACACATTTGTACATCTGAAAGTCTTTGATGGGCAAATTGATTCACAGGACAGTTATTTCATGTCATCAGCATAATCAGTGTTGCATAACAAAACATAGTATAAATGTTAGACAAAATGTTGGACAAAAGATTGCCCAAATAACCTGATGGAAAGCATGAAAAGAAGGCATCCACTGTAGAGGACGAGTGATATTTGACAATGAGGTGACTGATCTTTTATTATTAAGTGTGGAGCTGCAAGAAATCAAAATGACTGAACTCCCAAGGAGGTTGCAGAGATTCCCAGAAATTGTTTTTCAGTCCTGCACTCACTGGATCTTCTAATATAAGATGACAAATTAACACATACGCTAGAAGTATCTGTGCTGTTCACATCAGAGGGCTCATGATTTTCAGGTGAATTACAATGTTTACATGTTCCCACTAAGAATTTGTACATTCTGTACTCCGTGGTTTTTTTTTATTCTGACCTGAGAAAGTCTCTGAACTGAGAGGAGAACAATTAAAGCATTAATTGTCAAATCACTTTAATCTATCACTTAAAGCTGTTCCTGAGGTCAGATGTACCAGCGTGCACTGGCAGTGGCTGAGGCTAGCAGCATACTGGGCTGTATCGACAGGATTATATCCAACAGATCAAAGAAAGTGATTATCCCACTTTACTTGGCATTTGTTAGGCTGCATCTGGGTTCTTGTATTCATTTGTAGTCCCCTGAGGCAACGAGAATGCTGATAAACTGGAGTAAGTTTGACATAGGGCCACTTTGATGGCTGGGGCTAGAGCAGCTGGCCTGTGAGGAGGGGCTGAGGGAGCTCGGCTAGTCCAGTCTGAGACAGGATTGTATTTGGTGGGATTGACCAGCAACTTCAAGTGTCCACGGTCATCATGCAGATTAAGCCAGAACCTGCACAGTGGAACATTGATGAGAGACAATAAGCACAGAGCAAACCAACAGAGAGTCCAGCTAGATATAAGGAAAGGATTTCTATTGTAAGGATTACCAAGAATCAGAACATGTTGTACAGAAAGGCCAAGGAACCTCTACCTTTGATGAAGCCAGTAAAGTCCTGAGCAGCCTAATCTAAGTTCATTGTTGACCTGGTCTCAGAGTCCTCTAAGGTTCCTTCCAGCTTGAATGACTGCCATTTGGTAGTCTGGATCAAAGACTACAATGTGTTAAGTAAGAATGACAGTGCATACAGCAAATGAGAGATAGATGGGAAGAAACAAATAGATTCAAAATACATTATTGTTATGTACTGTACTTTTGTAGTCCTTTGTTTAATTATTATTCATTCTGAATGAGTGAATGATCATAGCAAATACTTCAGTGGTAGTGCTAAGAACTGAAGGTCATTTACTCTCGTCTCCAAGAGGGAGGTTTGGGGAGTTGAAAGGATATTGGTTTGGGTTGTGTTTTTTTTTTCTGTAGCAGGAGCTTGATGTTATTCAGAAATATTAACTTTGTCAGGATAACTTGGATTCAAGGTATTTCAAGAAATATGTTGGAGTCTTAGGAAAATATAGAATTAATACTTTTCTTGTAGTTTTTAATGGATTAACAAAGATAGAATTAAAACCATCAGACTCAAGTAAAGATGGAAGAGGTGTAGTCATCCATTATTTTACTTTTCAAGCAAAAGCTTTGGTCATACTCAGTATGTCCAAGTTTAAATTATGTAGTGATACACTCTCTGCTCTTCTTCTGCATGAGATGTATTTCTTCTACAGTTTATTTTTCCCTGGTATATTTCTTACTAGCTCATTCCTTTCTAGTTTAATTAGTCTTCCTAGTTCATAGTTCTCGACTCATTTGCATATATAGAAAACTATCATTTTAAGCTTTTTATCCTCTGTATTTCAAGCTGTGAAATTCCTCCCCCTGCAAATGAAAAAAAAATGAAGATTTGTTATTTTATTCCAGAAATAATAGTCAGTGACTATGAATATGTTGGAGAGAATGACTCAAAGGCTTCAGTGAATCTAGATTAGATTAGAAATAACTGAAAAGTCCACTTTGTCTGGAAGAAGTGGTAAAACCATTGGTTTTAACATATAGGTGGGATCCATGCAAATGTGGGGTAAACGTAACATGCTTGTACTGCACTTTTAGAACAAGTTATTTCACATCTGTTTGTTAGGTTTTTATCCTAGTTAGGCGAGGCCATAATGATTATTTGGTACCAAATGTAAAAACTATTTTAATTATAGTCCAAATCCTCTGGCTAGATCATGAAGCAACTAACATAGCACTAATTGGCAACTAGGGTATATGTACACATAAAAACAAAGGTGCAATAAGCATTGCCACTTTATATGCAATGGTCAAATAAGATAAAAATAGAACTGACAGCATAATGGCATAAATGTATGCATGAATACAAAATTGAGAGTATAATCATGCAACTCTTGTGTTTGGTTTCATAATATGTTAAAATTCTGCACCTTCAGCCTGATCAGAAACCTGTGGCAACACTTCTCAGCTGCTATTGCTATCTTCTTCCAACGATGTTCAAGAAAGCAGAGTCAGACTTTGGCTTGGATGTAGTAGCCATACCCTGTTTCAGTTTCGGTAGAGAAACAGAGTACTGAGTTTGCGTAGTGGAAATTATTCTTACCTGCCGAGACTGGAAGAGAGTAACACAGGCAAGCAGAATTGGAGAAGGGAAGCACTTGCACAAACTAAAAGTAGAAGAGTTGAGAACCTCACAGGACGTTTTTGTCTTTGCATTTTCATATTAGCATAAGTATATAGTATATGCTACAATTCAGTTATGACTGGGTCATCTGGTAGACAGACCAACACTTTCTGTGAATGCTGAATTCAAAGAAAAGTAAGAGAAGTCACTTCTTTTTTAAGCTTTTTTTCTTATGTTATGAAACAACAGAAATTACAGAGTATTTAATTAAGAAGAAAACCACACACGAGTCATTTTTAAGGAGAGCAAATATTTTAGGCATATTATTGAAAAACAGACCACTTCATGTTTTTTCATACCAGTAATGCACAAAATATCTACTTGCAACAACTGCTTTTGCTATGCTGATTTGAGACCTGTGCAGAAGAAATAGAATTTTAAAGCCTGACAAATGTTATTATTGCAGGGTTTTTTTCCTTATTCCTTGTAGTGATTTTTACTACCAGGTGAGCTCTTCAGTCAAGATCTCTCTGCCCCTTTTAACAGGTTTCTACATGTTCCAGAACTTGAAAGACGCACCCAACATATCATCGGTGTTCCCATCATTGGTCACATTGACATTGGCTTCCTCCCAAATCAAACATGAATGTCTTTTTTTCTTTTTTTAAAAAGTTTCTGTGAAAGATATTAGTCAGTAGAGTAAAAAAAAAATAAAAAATACCAAAAAAAATCAAAAAAACCCCAAACAACTAATCATCCCCTCTAAAATAAAAATAACTTACATTATTCACATCTTAAGCAGTCAGCGTGCCCAAAGGAATAAAAATCTGAAAGGAGTAAGTAGGAGGCTTGTCAGAAATAGTGAAAAGTGGATTTTTTAGGGATAACAGTTTAAGCCAAGTAAAGGCATGTAGTTTGGATCACTGATACTGATTAAATGTATTTGGGTTACTCAGCAACCTCTTCTTATTGGCCCCAATTCAGTAAGGCACTACACATGACTAATTACGAATACAAGCATAGAAACAGGATGTAAGCTTTAGAACAACCATATGGGTGCTTACAGAATCTTACTAAATAAGGGCTTGGAGCCTTAGTTAGCAACTTTATTCATGTAGGGTTTTATAGTGTTTGCTAGAGATATCATCCCATCAATCTTGTGATTTTTTTTTTCCTCTTATGCTCTAGTATTCTACATGGCAGTTTTCATTTCCCCTTATACAAGGGGGAATTTGAGAGAGAAGCCATTCAAGATATGTTTGGTTCATTTCTATACCTACATTTAACACATATAGTAATAGACTATTTCTTTGTTTATATAATTTGGTTATGTCTCACACAGTTTGGTATCCCAGTAAAATAAAGTGTTGTGAATGTCTGCACTTGTGAGTGCCTCAATAGTAGAACTGAGGACTAGACATGAGAGAGCTGTGTTGTACAGCAATAGCCTTCTGAGAAAAAAATAATCTGCAGTAAAATGGCATTGTGTAGTTGTTTATTGTTTCTAAATGATTTCCAGATGAAATGTGCAAACAGAGAGATTGTTTTCCTAAGTGCAAACTCTGCAGACTCAATGTGGGAGAGTCAAGCAAGAATTATATAACTAATTAAAACCAAATTAATTTAATCAAAACCATTAGGCACTTGTTACCCATGCAGCTGCCTTATCTTTTCAGTTTTACCTTTACCTCTCTGCTATATTGGTTACACCCACCTCGTATTTCTTGTCTGAAAATAAACAGTTCTTTTAGGAAGGGAAATGTATCTTTGCATGTGTCTTGGTCCACATAAGGCACAACTGTAAAGCAAATAAAAACATCTGTGGAAAAGACAAATATAAACAAAGTACATAGGTAACATATTATTTTTGTACATTATTCCAGGCAACTAATTTGAATGTTCTCAGTCGCTTATTCAGTAGATGAATACTTTCCTAGCACTTGTGGTCAGTCATACTTTCTCTCCATACAGAAAATGCAGCTTTTAGGATGACATAAGTTTACAACTCAAACAGGTGAGTAAAGATATTTCATTCAGCCAAATAATCAGCTTCTGAAATCAAACACCTTCGAAACTGGGTGAGGTTTTTTAAGGAGCATTGGGAAACTTCATATTGCTTCAGAACTTTGAAGATTAGTTTTATTGCAGTGAAAGCCAGAGGGTTTACAAGTGAACATTAAAAACAGACAACGTTTAATATAAAGAATAAATCTTGCAGACGCTGTACATAATTTCTACTTTGGGATTATTATTTAATGACATGATGGAATGAAAGACTTAGCTTTTATTTGTATGATATTCTCTCTCAGAACAGATGCTCAAGGCAAAATCCTGGTTTGCAATGCAAGACATGCCAAGTAGGGAAAAGAACATAGGCAACCTCTTCCTTTTCCTCATGCACCTGTACAGGTCTGGGGCTGGATGGCACCACGCATACTGTGAGACTTGAGGAGTGAAGGGGTAGCCCACAGTACCTAGGTGAAATTAAAGATGTGGTTTACCATACGGGTTTGCAGAAAAGGCTCCTTCACTCCATCCACATATGCCTGTGGGAGCCTGCCTAAGGCCATGTCTACACCACACAATAGAATGCCTTGATGGAAACCTCAAGCTGAGACACCTCAACTAAATGCACATCAGGCCGTGCCAGGTTTTGTTGGCCTGGAGACATTAGAGGTACAACAGCTAATGCTGTATGCAGAGCATTAAGCATTTCCAGAATACATTCTCCAAAGAAACGACTAATTTCTGCCATGTCAAAGAAACATCCATGCTAAATCTAGAACGGAAAGCAGGGCATTGGGGAACATAGAGCAAAGATGCTTGATCTGTCAGTGTTTAAACTTGCACATTGGAAAGAGAATATGCAACGGCTGATAGCTGAGAAAGTCAGGTTCTCCTTGTGGTTATGCCACTTCAAGACCCAAGCTTGCCTTCATGCAGTTTTGGAGGTCTTTGTATGATATTCTCAAAAAAATTCAGGAACTTTGCAGGACATCTAGAGCTATTACATAGAAAGTTGCCAAAACCTAAGACAAACCCCAAAACTAAAGATCCAAACAATTGTCTGATGCTGTTTTAGGCACTTCTGAGTCTCTTGTTAGGCACTGTAGCACATCTGTGAGATTGGCTAAAATGATATGAGATATTTACCAGACCTGAGGGCCTCTAAAGCAGTAACTTACACTGCACTTACATTGGTTCTTATACTGGTTGCCTGCAATGACCTGTGTTAAGGTGACTGAATCCTTTGCTAGTTGTCTAAAGGTTGGATATGCAGTCTCTAGTCAAGGGAGAGAGATAAAGATGTCTGTAAAGTGGTTCATCTTCACAGTATCACAGAATCACAGAAGGGTAGAGGTTGGAAGGGATCTTCATCAAGTCCAACTCCCCTGCTAAAGCAGGTTCACTTAGATCAGGTCAAACAGAAACTTATCCAGGCAGCTCTTGAAAAATCTCCAGCAAAGAAGACTCCACACCCTCCCTGGGCAGCCTGTGCCAGAGTTCCATCACCCTCACAATGAAATATTTCAATCCACCTCACTGTCTACTCACCCAAGCCACACTGCCTGAGCTTTCTGATGAGGATGTTATGGGAGAAAGTGTCAAAAACCTTGCTGAATTCAAGGTAGATGACATCTTTTACTTTCCCCTCATCTAGCCAGTCAGATATGCCTTCATGGAAGGCTGTCAAACAGGATTTCCCCTTGGTGAACCCATGCTAACTCTCCCTGATAACCATCTTTTCCTTCATATGTTTACTAAGAACAGTGAGGATGAGTTGTTCCATCACTTTTCCAGGGATGGAGGTGAGGCTGACCTGCCTGTAGTTTCCTGGGTCATCATTCCTGCCCTTTTTTTAAGACTGGAGTGACATTGGCCTTTCTCCAGTCCTCAGGCACTTCATCTGTCCTCCATGAATGTTCAAAAATGATGGAGAGTGGCTTAGCAACCACAACAACCAGCTTCCTCAGCATTTTTGGATGCATCCCATCAGGTCTCATTGACTTATGAGTGTTAAGCTTGTCCAACAAGTCTTTAATCTCATCTTACTGAACATTAAATTTCTAAAAGGAAGAGAAAATAACTTTTGAGGTATCTATCTCTCCCTCCAGATAAAAAAGGGAGTCTACATGGCCCCATGTACAAAAATTTTAAAAAACTGAAGTGAATGGAGATTAATCTCACAATGATACTTTGTAAATCCCTGCTTTTCTTGATAACCTAGAACCTAATTTCATTCTTGTTTTCTTTTTTGTTCTGATTCTTAAATATAAAGATATGACAAGATTAAACAAGAATTTAGAAAGAATTTCAATTATCTATTTAATGATATCGGTAATAGTGAACTAGCATTGGTTTCATTAGAACACAAATCCTTATAACAGAATTAAAAGAAAAAAAGAAAACAAGTAAAGGAAAGCAGAATTATTTAATATGTAAAGAATACCTTGACCATTATTGTGAATACTTACTTCAGTTAACATGAAACTTAAAGTTTGGATTCATTATGAACAAAAAAATAGGCCTCTCTGTGAAGAATAAACACAATTATTTGACAGAAAGAGAAATCTGAAATTTTGATTTATTTACTTAATTTTTTCTGCAACACTTTTCTTCACCAATTGATATGCATAAACATTGTCTCTAATGTCATCACAATTACTGAAATGATTGTTGCATCAGAGATATAACACAATTTTTTGCTTCACCCTATCAAAAGATCTCCAATTCAGAAAACTGTCATACCAAGGTCTGAAAATTTGTTTAAAAAAGTAAGAATAAAAACTGAAGCTTATTCATATAATAAAGCCTACAAATCTTTTAGGGATATTCTAACAAGGTTCAGAATAATTAAAGATGCATGATAATTAGGACATCCCAATGCCTGTAAGAAATGAGGAAAAATATTATTTATATTTGCTAGCAGATAAAAGACAGTGAAAAGCCTCATTGGGTTGTTGGAGTAAGGCTGCTATAAAATCAGTCATACCTCTCATTTGGAAAGGAATTCCGTAAAAAGGAGATAATGTCCCAGATATGTAATCTACATTCACTTCAAATTTCACATTTGTGGAAAATACCAGGGAGATGGAGAGAGGAGCATGAAGTCTTCTGTCCATTATGAACCAAGATGCTAATAATTACTGAAAAATCATCATCTTCAAGAGAAACACACTGAAAATCATCACACTACAAAGTATATGCTTATTGAACTATATAACTTACAGCTATCATTTTACTATGTAAAATCACTATGTGCTGCAAATGGGGAACTACATACCTTATCTGTTCTTAATTTCTTCATCACAAAGTGTCGTAAGTCTGCTCTTGTAATCAAATCTATTAAAAATAAAAGAAAAAGGGGAAAGAGCATAAAAGAGTACTCATAGTTCCTCCCCTTCCTTTTCTTTCTTTTCATCTGGAGATGGGGAAATCATTTCACAGAAAGAAACCACTTTATGTTAATATGGTTATAGAAGTCTATGACCGGTATGTGCAAAAAGACAATCCAGCCCCGTAAATCAAATTAAGATTATTTATTAACCCTATTTGGATGAACCATTTATCTTTCAGAGATCAAAGCTTCCTTACCACTCAAAGCACTCAAGAAAAATGGGCTTGTCTGTGAGAAGTAAACAGAAAATTAGTCTAAAAGTGATGTTTGAGCAACAACAAAATGTCCAAAGGGGAAGCTTGAACTTATGGTATGTTTACCCAGATCTTATTTGGCAATTTCTATGCTAATAAGTAGCAGCAAAATATCAAAGATAGGAAACTGATGTATACCCTGGGCAGCTCAGAAGGGAAACACGCTCTAACCACAAGTATTGTTGCTGGCACCAATGGTGAATCTCTAGCTAACATAACTCTCTAAACTAAATCAAAGATGAAAATTGCACCATATTACTCCTTCTGCAAAAACTATTGTTTCCTTTTTTAATTTTCTTTATTTTTGTGGAAACTTTGTAAACATCACAATGGATCAAGCAGAGACATGGCCTGGAAGATCATTTCTCTCAACATCTAGTCTCAGCATGAGTGTAACTGGCCAGTGATGTTTCCCTAATTATTGATATGCCACCATAGATATAATATTTTATACTTACCATACACTTTACTAAGTCCACATTGTAATAATAAAATACAATACAATAATAAGAAAAAGAAATCTGGGGAAAAAAAAACTTGTGCAAGAGCAGTGAAAGCAACAGATAGAAACACCATACTTAACTCATTTGCTTACTTCATGGAACTCCCTTGTGAACACATAACCTCCAGAAATAGGAAAAATGGAATGCAGAAGACAATCCTTTCCATTCATGGAAACCACTTTTCTGATTTCAGCTATGCTATGTTATGTTTCTTGCCCTTCTGTGAGGGTGATGGAGCACTAGAATAGGCTGCCCAGATGGGTTGTGGAGTCTCCTTCTCTGGGGACATTCAAAACCCACTTGGATGAGTTCCTGTGTGACCTACTCTAGGTGGTCCTGCTCTGGCAGGAGGATTGGACTAGATGATATTTCAAGGTCACTTCAAACCCTTAAGAATGTGTGATTCACTGACTTACTGTATCAAATGTATTAGGAACAGGTACAAAGAATGAGTCTGCACTTGCTATGTTGGCTGCCATTACTAAGTATTCTCCAGTGTAACTGAAACATTAGTGGTTCACTCTTGTAGAACGAGATCAGGTTCACAGAATCACATGATCTTAAGGGTTGGAAGGGACCTTGAAAGATCATTCAGTCCAATCTCCCTGTCAGAGCAGGACCATCTAAAGTAGGTCATGCGGGAACTTGTCCAGTTGGGTTTTGAATGTCTCCAGAGAAAGAGACTCCACAACCCACCTGGGCAGACTGTTCCAGTGCTCTGTCACCCTCACAGTGAAGAAGTTTTTCCTTATATTTCACTGGAACTTCTTATGTTCTAGCTTGTACTTATTGTCCCTTGCCCTATCATTGGACATAATTGAGAACAGCCTGGGTCCATCCTCCTTCCTTTACATATTTGTAAACAATAATGAGATCACCCCTCAATCTCCTTGAAGCTAAAGAGTCCCAGCTCCCTCAGCCTTTCATCATAAGGGAGATGCTCCACTCCATCATCTTTGTGGCCCTGTGCTGAACTCTCTCCAGCGGCTCCTTGTCCTTCTTGAACTGAGGGACCCAGAACTGGACAGAGTATTCCAGATGTGGTCTCACGAGGGCAGAGTAGAGGGGGAAGAGAACCTCTGTTAACCTACCTGCCTTTCATAAAGTCATGCTTGCTGAGCCTGAACCCTTGGTTGTCCTGTATGTGCCTCATGATGCCACTCAGGATTATCTGCTCCTTAACCTTCCCCAGCACTAAAGTCAGGCTGACAGACTTGTAGGTCCCAGAATCATCCTTCAGACCCTTGTTATAGATGTCATATCTGCTAACTTACAGTCCACTGGGACCTCCCCAATTAGTCAAGACTACTGGTAGTCCCTCGGGTGGATGTCATCCGGATCCATCGACTTGTGTGCATTGAGGTGGAGCAACAAGTCACAAACCATTTTCCCTTGGACTAAGAGGACTTAATTCTGTCCCCTGTCCCTGTCCTCTGGCTCAGGGGACAAGATACCCAAAAAGCTATTGAAGACTGAGAGACTGAGACAAAGAAAACATTAAGTACTTCAACCATTTCCTCATCCTTAGTCATGAAGCTTCCCCTGCCTCTGTTAAAGGATGGAAATTCCCCTTAGCCTTCTTTTTCTTGCTGATATATTTACAGAAATAATTTCTGTTGTTGTCTGTATCATTGGCCAGTTTAAGTTCTAGCTGGGCTTCAGGCCTTCTAATTTTCTCCCAGAAGTACTTTGCTCACCAAATTATGATACAGAAAATATATTTATATTATGGAAGAACATTATCATATAGAGAGGCCTTTATGCATATACCTTTAGGTGTATATATAGATGCACATTTTGGCCTCAGTCTTTTTAAACATTGAACTGGATACAAGTTGACACATCTCATCAGGAAAATTACCATGACAAAGCAAGTGTCCTAGGACAGGATAAAGGACAGAAGCTATATGGAGCATAGTGAACACTTATTTGGAAATCGTGATGTGGAAATGGACTTGAAGCATTCAGAGATGAAGACATTTTCTGAAGGGCTTCAGTGATCTGGCTTTATTTAAATGAAAACATTTTGCAGATTTAGTGAGAGGACAGACAGAGGTGTGTTCTACTAACAGTGATGTTAAGTACCTACCCCTTCACACTTGGCCGATTCTTCATCAGTCCTCTACTCACTTCTCATCTGCTAGTGGAACTGTTATGAGACCACTTCTATGCTACTGATGTGCAAACAGAGAGGACTTGCACACATCTTGTTTAGCACGAGTCACAACACTTGCCTTGACCAAAGACCACTGTACCCAACTCTCTTTGGAGTCTCCTTCCTTGGAGGTCTTCAAGACCCTCCTGGACACGTTCTTATGTGACCTGATCTAGGTGAACCTGCTTCTTCAGGGGAGTTGGACTAGATGATCTCTAAAGGTTCCTTCCAACTCCTACCATTCTATGATTCTATGATATATAAGAAACAGATTGTGCCTGGCGGAGTTGTTTCTGAGACGGTCTTGTATTTTCTATCTACCTGTGTTTTTCAGGCTTCCTGAGGCTGTTATTGTAACCAAGCTGTGTTGTTTAATATTAATCCATCCATCATCATAACCACTTTTTAATATTGTTAATACAACATCTGCGACAGTATCATCAAATAATCAGGCATTGTGTGAGGAAAAGAAAAGGTTTTGTTTGTTTTGTTTTTGGGACTCCTTGGTCAATAAATACTGAATTTAAGGGCCTATAATCTGGCTTATGAAAGTGTTGCTGAATGAGAGAGCAGTAACCTCTCTGTGAAAGCAAGGACTGAAGGTAGTTACCATCACAAGCACAACAGGACTTTGGAAGGCCTGTTCATGCTCTCACGTTTGTTTGGATCCATGTTTAGGCACTTAATTACAGCAGAAAGAAGATGATAGCCTGTCCATACTGCAAACTTGTACCAGCAAACTTTTGGGGCTCTCTGTTTATACCAATTTCCATTTTGGAAATTACTTTCTATTTATACCAAATTCACAATTTCTAGGAGTTTTACTTGAATGAAATAAACTCTACAGTAAAGTTACTTTTTGTTGGTGTATCTATGCTACCCTTATTTTTTTTGCTGTGACTTTTAATGTGCCTAATTTATTTCGCTATCCTGGCAGAAATTTAGCATATAGACTAGGCTTTGCTTTCATTTCTTTCTTCCTCTGTTTTGCTTCATTTAGCTCAAATTTCCTCTTAATTTACCTAAAACAAACTAAAATGAGCCTTATGTACTATGGAAAAAAAGAATTATTTCTGTTGGTTTAATTAACCTGTTTCAAAAATAAAGAATTAAACACTGAGCCTTGAAGGAATATGGAGACTCAGTTTTATAGGAGGCTTTTTGTTCTCATTACAAGCTTAGCACATGAAAGAAATTTTAAAATTGTAGCAGTGCAGTGAGTCAGATCTGGAGAAATGTTGACATTAAACGTCAGGACTGCAGGCCATATAGCCAGCGTTCTCTCAGAAAGGATCAGAGAACAGGACATGCCAGGGGGAAGGGCTGATGCTTGACAAATTAAATATTCCTCTTCTTACATTTATATTGGCAGTAGCTTTTTGAACTAGTTTTTGCTGAGTTTACAAAGATATACCCTGTTGGTCTTTAACACACATATCGCTATCTATTTTAAAGAGTCTTCTCCACTCCCACTATTTCATTTTTCAATGCTGGACTTGCTTCTGTAAATACTGTAACATCTGTCCATGTCATAGTCTGTTTCTGAAAGTTTTAATACAATTTAGCTAAAATGAGTCTTTGATACTTCTTTGGGTCATTAATATAATACAAGTAAAAAAGATAATTAAATATTCATGTGACTGTTCCTTCCCATGTTTAATAAATTTTATTTTATTTTTTAATGAGATCTTTGAGCCGCAGTTGATAGCTTTAGTAAGATCATTCCAACATTTTCCTGGAGGGTAACAGCCTTTTGACTTCTTGTGAAAAGCAATTGGGGGGAAAATAGTATTTCTGACTATCACTGTAGGCCAGAGAAGTGTATGAAGAACTGGTTGACAGTAAGTGTTGACAGAACTAGAGAAAAATTATATTTAGATATCTTAAGGTTTTTTTCATATTACACATTATTACACCATGGGAAAACAAAGCTGTGCAGTGTTGTAGAGCTTTCTAATATGGAGCAATTCATTTCTTGTTCTTCAAGAACGGTTGTTCAGTCCTCTGTCATGGACTGCTCCTTTCACATCTGTTCAGTGAAAACACTTTTTTACATTTTTCAGGCTTTTTAACTGCTTTTTCAGAAGTACCAGAGATTTGGGAAGTTTCTATGAACACTATGGATTATATTTCCACAGCAAAATTGCCTACCTCTTTAATTTACAAAGCCCATGAAACTAAATATGTCAGTTTTGCCTGGCAAAATAAAGTACTTTTATGATTATTTCTTTACTCTGTGAGTTAGCCAAGTTCTTTCCATGAGTTAATGACTTACTTTTGCTATTAGAGCAACTGAATTGCTTACCCTTTAACTACCTTGAAGTATACAAATAGCTATTAGCTTGTGTTAGTCATTAGCAGCTCACCAATTTAGGCCTTTCATGCTACGCTGAAATAGGAATATTGTGAAATTATTACAAGCTTTGGATTCTTCTAATTTATGTCATTCCACAGAAATTGGAGATGACTTATCATACCTCAATCACTATGTATATTTGGCAACTCTTGGGTCTCATATCTTAATGAAAGAGGAAAACGAAAAAGCCAATTCATATTTTCAAACATATGACATCTGTTCTGTGTGCCCACAACATGTGACATATATACGGCATGCGAAACATTTGTACTGCAATACATTTATGACCTTCAGGAATGCTAATATATCAGCCTATATTCCATGTTGAGTACAAAACCTCGCAACTTCTACTGGACTACTTTGATCTGAGAACTATAAGCATAATGACTGTGTACACACTTGATAAGGACACAATTGTACCATGTATACTAATATACAATTATATCAGTATAAAAGTGCTTTCAACATACACAGAGCACAAGTCAGGTCTGTGAAAATATTGCAAATAGTACTTTTATGAGTCACTGTTGCCAAGACTGTAGGTTCTGTAGGGTACATGTCCTCTGCTGCTCTCTGTCCTTCCCTCTTCACTGTCCTCATTTCAAGAGATACTGAAGAACATAGTGTGTTGTAGGTCAGTACTTGAACGTTAAACACTTGTTTTTAAGTATACCGTGGGTTCCCAGATTGATTCTCAGGCCTTATAAGGAGAAGATTTCACTTCAGCAGTTTCCTTTCCTCCACCTCTGAAGCTGTGAAGTACTTTTTCAATAGCCATAGCTTGTTTTGGCTGTTTGCAAGATCTTTGCTGTGCTTTTATTGTCAGAAAAATGGAGCTGTGTGATTAATAAAGTTCTTTTGTGCTTTTTAGAGTTGGAGTGCATGGCTTCTCAATATTTGCAGAATATCAGCACACCTGCAGTACTACAACAAAGATGAATAAAGAAAAATAAAGGTAGATAAATAAATAGATAAAAATTCGTAAAGAAAAAAGTACTGAAAGTCAGCATATGGTATAAGCATTCACAAATCAGTTGCAAACAGTAGTCCTGTTATCCAGGAGATGAAGAAATGGGTTTAAACTATGGTGCACATCTGAATTAAACAGCTGCTACTGTAATTTTTTGGGGGGGAAGAGGAGTGAATCTTGAAAACGCCTTTTCCTATGTAATTAGTTTATATATAGCTTACATTTTTTTTTTTTTAATAGTTTAGGGATGTAGAACTAAAAGAAATCTCTCCACCCATTGAATCTACTTTTCTCCTCTTGTAAATCATTTCCCATGATTTGTCATAAATTAATCAAATTCTGTAATTTCTCTGATTTTCAATCTCACATTATACTCACTGCATACCTTTTCCTTTATTTTTCTCTTTTTTATCTAATTATTATGATGAAATATTGACCACATTGTTCTTTAGTATGAGAGAGTTTGTATTTGGTTTAGTTTTTTTTATTTGTTTGCTTGTTCACTCCCTAAAGGTTTTTTTTAACAAGTATGTCAAGTGATCATAAATCTTCCTGTCTCAAGGTTAGTTTGGTCAAGGTAAGCAACTGACAGTCTGCATCTCCTACTTCAGGGTAGACACAAAACACCTTAATGACTCTGATAGTTAGCTCTAATATGAATATTCCATTCTTGAATACATAAAACAAGTGTACAACTAACTAGCACAACTCACATATAATTTCTCTCTCTTGAATATTAATAATTATTTGCCTGTGCTTTTCAAAAGCGATGTAATTGTTGTTTCAGTGTCAGTTCTAGAGGGGGGGATAATTCCTTCCCTGACTGTGCTACTGCTGTGATTTAAACTCAGTTGTCAACAGCTCACTCCTCCTCCAGTGGGATAGGGGAGAATCGAACACGTAAAAGTGGGAAAACTCATGGATTTTGATAAAAACCATTTAACAAGTAAAGCAAAACCAACACATGTAAGCAAAACAAAACAATAAATTCACTCACCACATTCCATAATCAGGCAGGTGTTCAGCCATCACCAGGAAAGCAGAGTTCTGTCACAGGTAATGGATACTTAGGAAGGTAAATGCCATCAGTCTGAACATGCTCCTCTTCCTTCTTTCCCCAGTTTTTATTGCTAAGCATGACATCCTACAGTCTGGGATATCCCTTTGGTCAATTAGGGTCAGCTGTCCCAGTTGTATTCCCTCCCAACTCCTTGTGCACCCACAGTCTCTTCACGGGCGGGGTGGCATGAGGAGCAGAAAAGGCCTTGACTCAGGGTAAGCACTGCTCAGCAATAGCTAACACATCTCTCTATTACCAGCAGTTCTCAGCACAAATCCAAAACATCTGGTGACTCCTAGTTCTGTACAGACTCATTAAAATTCCTATAACCCTTTCACTCTTCTTCCTCTTTATTTTTTTTAATATTGTAGACCTTCCAGTGACTATGTCACCACATACTAGCTTTATTATATGCTTTCACTGAAGACTTGTATTGCCCTTCTTAACTCTAAGTATTTATTATTAGGTTTATAGTGTGTGTGCACCAATTTGCTCTATTATAATTTATTTTACTTTTCTAAATCTAGTAAATGTATCACAAATTCATAACATTCTTTTATTGGATAGCAAAACAGTGAGCAACCATATTAAAATTAATGCATTTTGACACGTATCAGCACTTCCCAAAAACATTGTTACTGAATCTCAATTACGTTCATTAAAAAAGCATAGCAACAACTAGCACTGATTATATGTCGTTATATTTATAGTCATAGCACTTATGCTTCTCTGTAGCCATGCTTAATATGGTAGGGACCAGAATGCAGGTGATTTTGGCATCTCATCAGGGGAAACAAGGTGGTGTATAGTTACATGTACTTATGTGTACTGACACGCTCATGTGAGAAACATCTCAGAGTTTTACAGAGTAGTACTCTGAAATATCAATTTGCATAACCTCATAATGCCTTTCTGGACATAGTGCTTCATTTCTTTTATCTTCAGTTAAGCATTTCCTCTTCTCCCTTTGCCCATTGGCAACAGCCTCTTCAGACTGGAAAATCTATGAAGTTTTTTTTCCTTTGTGTGTTTCTAATGATCACCTTCAGAAATTATCTTTTTGTGAGGAACATTTAAAATCTTTTATTTATTCATTTATTTATTTATATGCTTTCAGTCATTGTAAGAAAATAAAAGATGATTCTGAGCTGCCTAAATCCTTTCTAATAGAGCATATAGGCAGTTAAAGTTGCTTCAAAGTTTAAGTTAGCTTAAAATAACCAAAAGTGCCTAGCCTAGGGAGTAGCACTGGACTACTGTGAAAGCCTTCAGACATAAACAGGAAGAACTCCCTGTTGGACCTCCTTATAGGATAAAATAACAAAAATATTGTTAAACTGTTATAATTAAACTTAATTATAAATTATATACCTGCTCAGCTCAGTGACTAAACTCAGAAGGATGGGAAACAAAGGTGTTTAACTGACATTAAGATTTTACACTAAATTTCACCACAGGTTGCTATGAGAAAATGCATTTCCCAAGGGGAAGAAAAATAGTCAGCTCTTTCTAAAAAGGTATCAGAAAAGTATGAGGAACATCTATAAACTTTTATCAACAATGCTGCCAAAGAGAGACAAGATACTTGCTCTACTAGGGGAGGAAAAGAAATAAAAAGAAAAAAAAATAGCTTAGTAAGAAATATTTGTTACTAAATTCTGATTCTGAAAGTTGAAGTGCAATAACCTGAGCAAATGCTTATTTTTAGTTCTGTCTAAGCTTAGCGGGGCATGCTTTATTTCAGACTGTGTTGATCAACCATGATAACTGGAGAAGCATTTTTTCTTGTTTTTACAGCAAGTGAAAAGAATTGTTTGCAGAAGGAGGAAGTATTTTTGTTAATATCATTCCAGTCAATACAGCTGAATAAATTAGAGAGCCTTTTGGACTCTAGGATCCTTTTATGATTTTTGAAAGTTTTCTGAGCTAAAAGCTTGTATGTTTTTGAAACAAAATACTTTTGTCTAGACACTTTCTTTTCATAAAAGATATGCCTGTTAACAACTTCAAATTGACATGACTACCATCTGTCTGCTATAATTTGTCTATGAAGATAGTCTTGAAAAACTAGTAGCTTCAAAAGTCTTAAGGGTTCACCAAAAGGTAATATTTGAAATGTGCTATTTTTATGCTTGAACACTGGATTTAGTATTTCTCCATTAATGTTTACCATAAATTGATTTTTTTACTATGCTGATGTTTTAATTTAGCATAAAAAATTAGTCTTACTGCCAAGAAAACATGTAAAATAAATTATTCTAATATTCTCTTATGTTGACATCAGAAGAGATTTTAAAACTATATCACTTTAATTATGAATGAATATTTGATCAGAATCTTGCCACAAAATTGGATAAGCAAGAAAAGGATATGTTTTGGATACCCTTGAGAAGAAAAAAACCAAACTAACCAACAAATTCTTAAACTCTTCCAAACAAGAAACAAACCACAATGCTGGGTCAATATAATTTCCTTTTTTAGACTTCATTGCATGATCTTTCTGTTTTTCAGTCAGACCTGTTTTTGTAGCAGATATTTCCTGTCTGTCTATGTAATCTACGTTCATATTTGCATCTGTCTCCTCAACTAGCTTCTCATTCATATTTCTCTCTTTGGATCTAACCACAAATTCATTTTGGAAAAAAAAAACCAAAAAACAAACCCTAACCAGGATTTACCTTGAAATACGGCCTAGATAGAAAAGGTATGTGGTAGCCTGGTATGGTTTTATTTTCACTTGACCTCTGCAAAGAATTTTCAACGTCTCTTCAAACAATTTCTAACACAATTCTTTCCTCTACAATGTCCCAGCAACTGACAGGAGTCCTAGCATCAGCAGCGTGTAAGAAGAACTAGCGGCTTCTTTCCTTCCTTTTCACAACAATTCTGTGCACTGGGAAGCTAAATCTTTCTGCTCATCAGGCTCATGGGCTTGTAACTGTGAGCAAATGGAAAATATACCCCTATCCAAATGTTATTATCTATGGCTTAAAGAACTGTATAAAACAATGTTTGACGTTGCACTTTTTTGTTTGTTTTTTACTAGAGAGAATGAGGCATCTATGTACAGCTCCAGACAGACAGAAGTCATGAAAGACATTCAAACCAGAATGGCTGAAGGGTTGGCCTGCTACTTGATCCTGGGAAATGAAAGCTTTTTGAGGGTTTCAATAGAATAAAACAGGTTGGATTGTTCAGTTTGAGAAAACCGCCGAGTACTACTGCTTTATACTCCAGACAGTGCACAGAATTAATGTCATTTTTCTGCAGTATAACAAAACATAGGTATCTAGATTAACTCTGATAGCTTAGGCTCTATTTAAAGTTAATGTAAAAAGAAATGGTGCACTACCTCTTTCTCTCAATGAACGCATAGGAGAAATCTTCACCATGTGGAAAATATCCTCATAGCATTTGAAACAAAAATCTCACAAAAAAAAATCCACCCAGTTCCACATGTTTCCTCAGAAGAAAGAGTGATTAATCTCAATGTTTACAAAATCATTTTTCATGTATTTGTAAAATCAATGTGTGAGTAATGTGTCGCTGTAGCTAAGACATTTGTAGTGCAAAGTTTATAAGCAGACCAACAACTGTTATACTATATTAGATGAACAAGTCCAGATGAAAAATTGTGACAAAGTTTTAGACACAATACTTCAAACCCAGTAAAAAGGCCTAATGAAGGAATTGTGTAACCAAAGCTTTGCTTTTTTTTTAAATTCTATTATGCTAAGTAGTCTTCCAGAACATTTTATTTCTCTTTACAAGCTTTTCTGTGTTTTGTCTTTCAGTGAGACAACTTGTGTAAGTTTTCAGAACCAAAGTCTACCTTTAAACAGTTCATCTATGGAAAAAATAATAATTTACATTGAGTATTGCTGCTACAAAGTTAAAGTCATTTAAAGAAATTAATCTTAGTCATTTTCACAATACAATTTTCTTTATGATCACCACTTTTCAATCTTCTTCTCAAAAACTAAGCAGAAAAAAGAAATATTATATTAGTATCTTACTAGATAAGTAGAATATTGACTTATTTTGCCTTCTTATTCTAGGATTCTTTACAGTAATTGCCTATGAAACAATCTGTCACTGAAGAAAAAAGTAATTGTACAGAAAGCTATATTTCTATTTCTTACAGTTTTCACTCCATATTTGTTCTTTATTTTAACATAAAAACCACTTTGGCATTTTATATATATAACAAAGCATTGTATAAACATTACACAACTTTATGTATGCTACAGAACTTTGTACAAAGCTGACTTGAAGTATTATTTATGTCACATTTACACACAGAAAAGTTCAGAGAGAAGTATTTGCAGTTTCATTCCATTCTCTGAAAGCCAGTACATAACAGTATGTCAGCAGCTGCAGACATAGCTGTAAATGTACTTAGGTTCTTGCTTATGTGATTATGTTAACAACAATGGCAAAATCACTGACTTTTTTACTGACCAAAATTTTTACATTAATTGGTGTACTTGCCGTTATTGGATTTTATAATGTAAATGAATATTTTAAAAATGTGGTTAAGAGCAGACTTGTTCTTCCCCCCGTATATTCCCATTGTTTGATGGAGCAAGGTTAGAGTGCTCAGTCCCTTACAGCATTGAATCCAAAAGCTCTTTAGCAGTCACAGCTTCTTGAGATGAGCAAAATTCTAAATTACAAGGTACATGACTAGTGAACAGAAAATTAAGGACAAATCAGATATAGTATTTTTGAGAAACAATAGCGAGATTCAACAAACTGTAGCTAATTAATGTCCTTTTCAGACAACCAGAGGTCAGAAGAATTTTGAACATAACTGGGCACAGATCATAACCTGGGTTCCAGGATTCAGATCTTCCCCAAAATGAACAAAAACTGTCATTATTGTCATTTTCTCTAAGAAATTCTGCAAGTGGGGTCCAAAATAGACTTACTAAATCCAGTTCCTAAATATCATGGTGGGAAATGGAGCTGAGGCAATTTTCCATGTGTCCTACAGGATTTATCTCAGAAAGCATGAGCTCCCCCTCAAGTGAGCATTTCCTCTACAGTGTAAGAGAACTCACAGCTTTCCCTTCTAGCAAACTAAAATTGTCCATGAGGAAAATGTCTTCCATCTCTTGACAATTAGTATCACATCACTGAAATAATTGGAATTACATTGATCTGTAACAGTTTAAAGTTTTGCTACCTATACCTCATTTAAAATAGAGCATATCTGTGTGCAGCTCTCTTATTGGCTTATGATGTACATATTTTTCACACAGTCAAAGAAAATGTTAATTGTTTCTATTTTAATCAGGCTGACTCAATGAGGAGTCCCAAGAGATGGATTTCTTTCCATAGGATAAAACCCAGCAGTAACATTCCCACTGCTTTCTAAGCCATCTGAATGCAGAAGTTGCTCAAGATGCTGCTCAAGAGCTGTAAACATTTAACTCTAGTACTATCTGCTAGCATGAAACTAATGTTATGCAAAGAAGAATATGACAAACCTGCTGATGTGTAAATAATACCAGACTTGTACGATGAATACTAGAAAGATAAAAAGACAGTCAAGGCTCTGTTGCCTTGATCCTGCAACTGGAGCTGCAGAAAGGAGTTTTGTTTGGTCACCGTTGATTTGAGTTTGAGGGTCCTACATAAATAGACTCTTCATCAATATTCACAGAACTAAAACCAACCCATTTGATACACTGGTGTTCACACAGCCATAGAATCGTAGAATCATAGAATGGTAGGGGTTGGAAGGGACCTTTAGAGATCATCTAGTCCAATTCCCCTGCTAAAGCAGGTCCACCTAGATCAGGTCGCATTGGAATGTGACCAGGTAGGTCTTGAAGACCTCCAAGGACGGAGACTCCACATTCTCCCTGGGCAGCCTGCGCCAGGGCTCCATCATCCTCACAGTAAAATAGTTTTTTCTTATGTTTGAATGGAACTTTTCTTATGTTTAAATGGATCTTTTTGTGTTTCAGCTTCATCCCATTACTCCTTGTCCTGTTGCTAGCTACAATAGAAAAAGGAGATGTCTCAACCTCCTGACACTCACCACTTAGATATTTGTAAATACTAATGAGATCCCCCCTCAGTCTCCTCTTCTTTAGACTAAACAGCCCCAGTTCCCACAGTCTTTCCTCCTAAGAAAGATGTTCCAGTCCTCTGATCATCTTGGTAGCTCTGCACTGGACTCTTTCTAGGCGTTCTCTGTTCCTCTTGAGCTGGAAAGCCCAGAACTGGACACAGTACTCCAGATGAGGCCTCATCAGGACAGAGTAAAGGGGGAGAACTGATCCCTGTGATCCTTAGCCACAGGCCTCTAACTCAATTCCATGCTATTGATCACTACTCTCTGACTGCTGTCATTCAGACAGTTTTCAATCCACCTCACTGTCCACTCATCCAAGCCACACTGTCAGAGCTTTCTGATGAGGATGTTATGGGAGACAGTGTCAAAAGCCTTGCTGAAGTCCAGGTAGATGCCATCTGCTGCTCTCCCCTCATCTAGCCAGCCAGTTATGCACTCATAGAAGGCTATCAGGTTGATCAAACGGGATTTCCCCTTGATGAATCCATGTTGACTCCCCCTGATAACCATCTTTTCCTTCATACGTTTAGTGATAACATTCAGGATGAGTTGTTCCATCATCTTTCCAGGGATGGAGGTGAGGCTGACGGGCCTGTAGTTTCCTGACCTTTTTGAGTCATCCTTCCTGACCTTTTTGAGTACTGGAGTGACATTGGCCTTTCTCCAGTCGTCAGGCATCTCATTGTGACATGACAATGATTAAATGTGGGTTCATCAATTGAGGTAACAGAAATAATGAAATCATTGCAGAATTTCTGTCCTTTGCATTGCAATTAAATGTCTTGGTTTCACTTCTGTCTGTCCCAAGAAACAACTGGCTTTCTTTTCTCGTACAAAGAAATTTTTGTTCCCTTACTGACTGGCTACTCATATAACTTCCTTACTAAAATTCAGAAAATTTAATTTGCTGATAAACAATTTCCCTAATGTCACTCTTTTTATCATAGCTTCTGTGAAAGTCCTCTATGTGATATATAAATAATTAACTGTGATTCTCTGAAATATCAGGATAATGTCAAAGTTACACGAATAAATATCTTATATTTCTTCAGGGAGTTCTTAATTTCCTTATAAAGTTTGTGGTATAGAATTCAATATTTTTTTTGTTGATTGAGACTGTAGCATCTTAATCCTTTGTAATACTTTTTTTCCTATGGATCTTTGGTTCTCTTTCTAGATGGTTTTATGGTTACCATATTCTCTACACTTTACTATGGCATCACCTGAGTGCTTGTTCAATGTGGAAGTTGATCATCATGTTAGGTACTGACTTGCATTTTTAATTATGGGGAAAATTGAAGCCAATTGGGCTTTGTTAAGAAATGACCAATTTAGTAAGCTTATTTTTACTTTGTTCATTCTGTTCTGGCAATCAATTGCAATAATGATAATGCGACTAAAAAAATCTATTTTTTTGCTGGTCTAAGGTTAACATTTTTAAATAACTTTTTTGTACTACTTTTTTGTGTGTATGTATATTCAAATGTGTACATTTGATAATATCATAAAATGACCTGAGCAGACTGACATTAAATTGAACATATATCACAAAGGAGTCATACAGATTCATGACTGAGTTCACTGTGTTGAAAGCACTGTCATAAAGCAGTATGTTAGCCTAGCTAGATTTTTACTGTGGGATCAAAGAACACATCCCACATCCTAGGTCTAAGTCAGCCTCTTCCTGATCTCAGGGTGATGCAAGACTTTGGGAATCCTGCTCTCAACAATGCAAAGAATAAGGAAACAATCAGGAAAAGTGGAGGAAAATCAGAATGAGTTAGCCCTGTTAAATTTCCAAAGGCACACAGAAACAGAAAATGTATAATATGAACTTATTATCATTTTATAAACATAGCTGTCATGTTATGTCACCATACTTTAAAGTAATACATCACCAAAGCATATTATGTCAGAACTTGAAAGCTATAATACATTGCTACTGATACACTAGACACTTAAGGCAATATCACAATCTGCATTTTCTAGCACAGACATTTACTCTGGAAGAAAGCAGGGATAGCAAAAGCTCACAAGGCCTCGTACTCTTTGTCTTCACAGAGTTTGACAGGCTGTTCATCCACCTGACATAATTAATCCAAACAATTAGACAACATAACAACAGACACATATGAACTTTCTCTGAGAATCACTTTATCATATGGTGCATAAAAATATTTCAGAGTTGGAGAATGGTCAAATGGAAAGTTCAGTTCATGATTATTTACAATATAGCATACGTTAGTCTAAATGGAGACTATGAACAGCTTTGCCATCTGTTGTTTAAAAAACAGAAAGAAGGAAGATAAAAATGAGCTCCATTTGCTTCAGATAGCTGTTGGGTGGTCAAGCTAGAATACTTGGCACAGAAAATGTTTAGAATTGAAAAAAGTTTACATCTGGGCTCTTCTCACTGCTTATTTAACTCATCTGTAGCTGCTTTTGTTACTCCAAGCACTAAAACATATTTCTGCAGTCCCTGAGTGGGCTCACTGCAGCTCACCATTGCTATGAAGACAGGAGTTGAGGTTGCACTGGACTCTCCGTGGCTGTGACAAGCAGCCTGGAGTAGCAGTTTCGTAAGCAAGGCTTCCTTTGCAGACACAGTCTGGTAGAGCTAACCTGGTTCCAAGAAGGCAGTTATTTGTCCCAGTAAAAACATCAGCAGGGGGCTGAACTCCTGCATGATAAGCAGCAGTCAAGCTCTCAAGTCAAAGTCTCTTTTTTACCTTACAGGACTACAGTCTGGCAGGCTAGCATGGCATTTGAATTTTCAGCAGTTTTTGCAATCAGTACACCAGGAGAAGGCGAGCTGTAGTCCGCACTATCATCAAAAGTGCTTATCTTGGTTGTGTTTGTAGATGTGGGACCCAGCTGACATCACAGGTGGGGAGCTTCAGTGGTGGTGGAGCCTTCCACACCAACGTCACAAGGTGATTTGATCTTATAATACATCATTTGTGTTTTAACTGGAAGAAATCACAGGACTGAAAGACACAGTACAAGCAAGACAGGTGGTGTAGACTCATGAACTACCTTCCTGTGGACTTCTTCCTAAAGCAAGCAGTTTTGAAATCTTCATGTGAAAAGCCTTTACAACTACAGATTCCTATGGATTTCCAGCGATCTTAGCATTGGTGAGGTATATTCTACATTGGAAGAAAGTAAAAACTGAATGTCTTCCCGTGTACTTTATTATTATTTTACTATCAAGAGAATATGTTGGGGATTCAATATCTTACATAAATTCACTGGAATATGCAATACACAAACCTTCTTGCAAAGTTAATAAAAAGCTCTCTGGCTATCTTTAAATTTACTTGAATTTCAACTAGTTATAAGTGTGAAAAAATTGAACACTCAGTGAAATAAAATGTGTTTTAGATACTTCCTAAAGACTTCACTCATATAAGTCATCACGCACTTTTTAACAGATATTTTTCCTCAGGTAATAGGTACAATACAGACAACAGTCTTAACGTAGCAAATAAATCAAGTGTAATGTAATAAAAGTTACTATTCAAGTTTAAACTTTTTCTCATATTACTTTACAGACCTAAGAAATCAGTATACTGATAAAAAATAGCAGATTATTTGAATTTTTTACCAAACGTTGAACTGCTGCCACACAGAAGTTTTTAGAGATGAAAAGCAAGTTTAGTAAGTGCCTAATAAGAACCTTTTCCCTCCTTCCCTTGCCAAAGTACAATTGGCTTTCCAGGGATGTTCAGGCTCTGAAGTAAAACTGTGAGGCAAGAAAGCAGCCATATCACCTCAATTCCCTTTTGCTCCTCTAAGGCATAAACAGGGATTTTAGCCTCTGACAGGACGTTCAAGTGAAATCAATCTTCACATAATTCAAGAAACTGAAGGCAACGACTTAGACATTTTTTGCACGCAAATAGAGTCCACAATTAAACCAGACTTCTATTTTTATATTTCATTACTATAGCACACTATTGTGCAACTATTGACTTAGAACATTCTCATTCAAGATTTAGCATAGCTTGAAACTGGAATAAAAGATATATCTCAAACCCATATATGCTGAGGAGTTTCTTCTTGTACCTGTGTATTGGGTTTGTGTGATGGGAATTGGTATCAAGGGAGGGGCTACGAAGATGGGTCCTGTGAGATGCTTCTGGAAGCTTCCTTGGCTCCAAGTCTGACCTGTATCCGGCCAAGGCTGAGACAATCAGCAACAGTGGTATTCTTCTGTGATATCTTTAAGGGAAAACATGCAACAGAGAGAGAAGTGGGATGTGAGAGCAGCATACTAAGGTGTGTCTGCAGACACTATGGTCAGTGTTGAAGGAGGGGGGAAAGGTGCAGACACTGGAGCAGAGATTCCCCTGCACCCCTTGGTGCAGACCATGGTGAGGGAGGCTCTGCCCACACTGGAGCAGGCTTGCTGCCAGGACCTGTAACTCCATGGGGTGCCCATGCTGGAACAGTCTGTTCCTGAAGGGCTGCTTCCCCCATGGAAGGGACACATCCTAGAGCAGATCATGAGGAAATCCTATGGAAAGGACTCATGTCAAAGTTCATGAAGGACTGCCTCTCATGGAAGGAATCTCACACTGGAGCAAGAGAAGAGTGTGAGGAGCCCATCCTTTTAGGAGGAAAGAGCAGTAAAAACGTGATAAACTGACAGCAACCTCTATTCGCCATCCCCGTGCACTGCTGACAGAGAGTAGTTAGAGAAATCAGAGGCCAGGAAGAAGGCTGAGGGGGAAGGGGGTGTTTTAGATTTGGTATTTGGTCTTATTTCTTATTATCCTGCTCTGATTTGTTAGGTAACATATTAAATTGATTTTTTTCCTCGAGTCTGTCTTGCCTGTATTCATCATTGGTGAGTAATCCATTCCTGTTCTTATTTCTGCCCATGGGCCTCTGGTTATATTTTCCCCTCATCATCCCACCCAGAGGAGGAGTGAGCGAGTCGCCACGTGGTGCTCGGTTGCCAAAACTGTGACAATCTGTATGCTGGTTAAAATCTATAACTATGTAAGGTGTTCCATCCATTTCTAAACACTTCCTTATTTATTTTAAACATTCCATTCTTCTTGTGGGTAATTTCTAGATCATTTCAGCTTTTTTTACCCCGTTTTTTACACCAAACTGAAGGACTGGCTGATTCCCCAGAAGGCTGTGCTGCCATTCAGCGGGATCTCGACCAGCTTGCAAGTTGAGCACAGAGGAACCTCATGAGGTTCAACAAGGACAAGTGCAGAGTCCTGCATCTGGGAAGGAACAATCCCCTGCACCAGTACAGGCTGGGGGTGGAACTGCTGAAGAGCAGCTCTGCAGAGAGAGACCTGGGAGTCCTGATTGATAATAAGCTAAATATGAGCCAGCAATGTGCCCTCGTGGCCAAGAAGGTCAATGGCATTCTGAGATGCATCAAGAAGAGTGTGGCCAGCAGGCCAAGGGAGGTTCTTCTCCCCCTCTGCCCTGGTGAGGCCTCATCTGGAGTCCTGTGTCCAGTTCTGGGCTCCTCAGGTCAAGAGGGACAGGGAAGTGCTGGAGAGAGTTCAGCACAGGGCCACCAAGATGATCAGGGGAATGGAACATCTTTTATACGAGGAAAGGCTGCAGGAACTGGGGCTGTTTAGTCTGGAGAAGAGAAGATTGAGGGGTGATCTTATTAACATTTAGAAATATCTAAAGGGTGGGTGTCAGGAGGTTGGGACATCCCTCTTTTCTATAGTAGATGGTAACAGGACAAGGGGTAATGGGATGAAGCTGGAACACAAAAAGTTCAACTTAAACATAAGAAAACACTGTGAGAGTGACGGAGCAGTGGAACAGGCTGCCCAGAGGGATTGTGGAGTCTTCTTCCTTGGACATCTTCAAGACCTTCCTGGACATGCTCCTACGCGACCTGATCTAGGTGAACTTGCTTCTGCAGGGGGATTGGACTAGATGATCTCTAAAGGTCCCTTCCAACCCTCTATGATTCTGTGGTTTTATGATTTTGCTAGTTAAAATATGACTTGAGGAATGCCTGAAATGGAGAATCTTTGCTAAACAACCTGTTGAATAATTAATAGATGCACAGTTCTTTGTTTTTCAGCTGATGTAAAAAGGCAATACTCCCTTATACTCACTCTGCAATACTTGTCCTATCTTAAAAAATGATTCAGTGTGGTTTTGGTTTAAAACATGATGTGCTTCTGAAGCTGTTATATATGTCTCTAAAGGGAGAAAAAAAACCCTGAAAGATCTATCATTTTCTTCCTTTTTTCATGTGTCTTGCCTAGGAACATGAATTCCTCACACCACTGTGCAACCTATGTAACATCTATTACAGATAATCATCATCCACTACAATGCTTTGACTGTTACACCCGTCTCACGGTTTAGATAAGGGGCTGAACAATTGCACACATCATGTGAGTAGGTGTGCCAGCTCTGAACTTGACCTGAAGTCTCCAACATGTATTTTATGTTTCCTAGTCAGATTTAGGACTGTGTTGTTGGATGCTTTATTTTTTGGTTTCCAACTGAAACAGACATTCACAGGATAAGAGATGTCTCAGAATATTGTTATTCTCTGTCACTATCTAGAAAGTGATTGGTTTGAAAACATATCTTTTTCAGATTTTCACCTTGTTTTACAGTTCATATGTGACAGGATGTTCACATTCTTTTTCTGGAGATTTTATATTGCTTGGTATTTTTTATCATGACAATTATTTTTATATCCCAATTTTTTTTCGTATTTCTCCAGCTAATTTCTAAATCTTTATTTTGTAATCACACACAGCTCAAAAATCTCCACTACTTTTAATGTTTACTAAGAAATACTTTTCAGATGTCAATTTGTCTCAGAGTTTTCCTAGATTTTTATGCAATTTACGGACAATGTTTTTCTGGCAATGTTTCCATTATTGTATGATTCAGGTGTAGTGATCCAAGCGAAGGAAAAAGATGCTGTCCTATAGTATGAAATCTGTGCTCCTGTGCTTTGCAGAATCGTAAAATAAGGACAAGAACAGACATAAAAATGTCATCTAGTACATAGAATCAGAGAATCATCTGCCTACCCCAATGCTTGATTTGCTTATACCTATGGCAACTCTGACAGTTGTTTGTCTAATCTTTTCATAAAAGCATCCATTGACATCCACAATAAGTTGTTGTTTCTCCAGTGCAAGCGTATGTCCATTCTCATGCATGAGCACATACAAAGGAGGGCTTGGGGATCTCTGTATTTGTCATATATTAAATAGCTAATTTTTACAAAACTTTTTGTATGAAAGTAACAGCACTTTAAAAAGAACAGTTCTAACAGATGATTATTTTTTCCTGTGTGAAGAAAGCAATGGTTAATACATATATGTTAGTGAAAGAATAAACAAAACAAAATTAAAAGAGACAAATGCTTAAAAGCAAGTAAATGTGGAACGCAAGTAGGACTTCAAAACTGGTATACAAGACTCTTTTTTTGTTAGATTACTAACTCACTGCTGACTAGATAGAATGGGACAGATTCTCATCTGGATTAAGTTGTGTTGGTCAGTACAATTAAGACTATTCATATAACTGACTCGGTATTTAGCTCCACATTTAAAGAGAAAAACAAGCTTGGTACATTATACCTGACAGATCTCATTTTGAAATAATGTTCTTTGAAATTCGACATATTAATTTATAGATATGAGTAGTATACATAATAGTAGGAAGTACTGCATTCTTTACATTATCTCTTTGGAAACAATTTTATGTCATAATTGACTGATAGAGAAATGTCTGGCAAACTCAGCAGAGGAAGACGACCAATAAAAGCAATTGCTTCTGTCAGAGCAAGTGGGATTGTCTCCAGTTATTCATAGTTTAGATCGGTGCATGTCTAATTTAGAGTCAGATCTTCCCATTCTGTGCAGTATATCGGGACTCCCTGGATTCTTTGTATCAGTTGTGATTGTGACAGTATAAAGAAATGGAAGATTATGCCTTACTTAAAACAGACATGTAGTTCTGAATTGTATTTGCTTACTAATCTGCAAAAGTGACCATTCACAGAAACCTCTCAAGGGAAATGCAGTGCCGTTATAGCTCAGATGCTTATCTTACATTAAGCCAAAAGACTTAAATGAAATACCTTTAAAGGAAAAGAAATCTTTGCCATTAGAAGCTACACACCACTACACTTGCTTTGACACTCTGTGACTGCTCCTTGACTTTTCAACAAATGCTTTTCATGTCTAATACCAACAATGTCTGATAGTAAAATACCATGTATGACAAGAGCTTAGTGCTTTATAGAAAATACAACTACAATCTCATCTAAAAAAAAGTGCTTACTATTCCTGTATATCACAAATACCACCAATTGAAGCCTACAGCAAGTTGCTGCTAATTTGGAAATATGCTCAGCTGGAGTATAATTGTGAGTAAAATAAAGCTGGGTGGCTGTGGCTGGTCTTAAAATTTGTTGTCAGCAGGAAGAAGATTAATTTCATTTACACTTTTTGTCATGTCTCACTTGCTTCCTGTCTCTTTTGCTTGTTATCTACAGTGGGCTGCTGCTGTCACTTGCAATTCATTTTCTGCTCAGTTATTTGTTATCTGATGGATCTGTCTACACATTTTCCCAATATGACATTTTTCCCCTTCTGAACCAGAGCTGTTATCACAAAGCCTACCTTATGGGACAAAGCCTATGCTAAACTTAAAAATGTAAGGAGAGAAAAATCTAGATTTCTGCAATTCCACAACAATACTTCTGCCCAGGTACTCCGACTGTCTGAGGAAAATGGCCTCTTTTTTTCATATTTTTTCCACGATAATAAAAGAAGCAGTAATAAGGCATGAAAGGATGTATTTATACGCTCCAGGCCTTACGTCTTAGTTCTTGTATCTGTGGTACAGCTCATGAATGACAGGAGTAGTCCACTGTTTTCAGAATAATATGGTACATAGATGAGGAAAGGCTAAGTGCATATTTTTCTTATTTGTCTGCCTGAGCCAATTTACAAAGTGTTCCTGAATCAGAGGATGTACTGTGTTCTGCCTGTAGTGCTGGATTTTCAGAGGATTACCCATTGTAAGGAGACAACCATGTTTCAAAAAGTTTATTTTGTGTGTATATATATGTGCCTATGGACATATTGTTTCAACCACATTATCTCCATCTAACCTGCCTTAATAGATCACTCTGTAATACAGGTCTGTAGATGTTTAGGGATAAAATGGGAGGACCAGGGTCAGACTGCCTTGCTCCTTCCTCAGGAGAAGAAAACCACCCTACCATTTATGGCCTCCAGCTACACATAGAATGTGTTTAAGTACTTTGCTAAATTGCCTTTAACAGTTTGGCCAACTGAATGAGTATACAGTGCCAAGTGAGTGACAAACAGCTATCTTTGTGGACTATTCTGTCGGTATGCAAAACTCTTAACTCTACAGTTTCTCTGAAGGTTAAGAAAATTTCAGAACTGACAGTGTTCTTTTAGTATGCTTAGAAACTGTACAGATTTTGTTATAAAAGTAACTTCCTGCAAGTACACTAGAGTAAAAAACGTGTTATCAGAGGTGTCCTTGTCTTCTCACACCCTGCTTTGATACAGGAGAGAGGCCAACTTTGATAGAGGACCCCAACTCTGTAGGCTCCTTTTATTGCCAGGGGAGATACACTTCCTAAACAGGCAATCCTGAGAGCCTTAGCTGGGCTTCTATCCTTTTTGCAATTGTCTCCAGGAGAAGTCTTGCTCTCACCTGTTGACTACAGAGAGAACCAAAGTAAACCATTCATCTTTTGATAATATTGGTGTCTGTTAATTCTTCACATAAATGTTAAGTTCCTCAAATGCTCTTCAGCAATGTGTCATTGGCTTCAGGTATGTTAAGAGATCACATTTATTTAAGACTATTAGAACATGGGAAACAGTTAATTGATCATGAGAGAATACAGAGAATACAGAGACTGGGTAGAGATATCTTTTCCCAGAGCCTACCATCTGAGCTTCAAGTACTTCTTTGCTCAGGGAAACACAAAATGGCTAACAGTGTGGCTTTGAGTAAACTGATCTAGTGGAAGGTGTCCCTGCCCATGACAGGGGGATTGGAACTAGATGACCTTTAAGGTCTTTTCCAACCCAAACCATTCTGATTATATGCCTGATCAGTCCTGGAAAATACTGTGATGAAAGCCTACTCTCTGATCTGTCAGCTTCCTTGTTAACAACCTAAAGCTCACCTTTGGAGGTGTGCCTGCATGTACACTCTGGCAGGACAGAAAGAGATGACTCAAATTATGACGGATGCAAGCTCAGGGAATCATCTGCTTTGCAAGAAGTGATAAAAAGGTATTATCAAAGTGAAGAATTCAGATCATACTTTGTATGTAATATGGGAAGATCAGCTTCCAAAGTTAGTCATGACCTGCAGTAAGCAGTGCGCTATGTCAAGAGTATCTCTAAAGGGAATGTTACTTACCACTGCTAAAATGCAAAGCAAAGTTCTCTCCCCAGAGTGAGATGAGTGAGAGAGATGGCAGTGAGGAAAGTCCTTATGCTGCTTCCAGAATGACGAGCTGATAATGCATCACCTTTTATAGCCGCCTGTGGCAAAGCCTCCCAGAACTAACTTCATCAACTTTTGCTGTTGCCCAAGTCAGCTGGAACTTTTCTGGCTGAAAGTTTATTTTTACCACTCTTTAAAAACAAACAAATTAACAAAAAATACTAGCATCTCTTCAAAAACATAACAGATGTTTTCTATTATAGGAAAGTAGTAGCTTTATTACCTTTCAAGAATGCTAGATTATTTTTTAAAAAGCACTACATACATTTATCAGTGACAAACAGACACTACGACCACTCTTTACAGTTTGCTCTATAGATGAGATATGGTCCATATAGCACCTTTTCCAACATATGTCAAACACATCAGCACATTCTCAAAGTATCCTAGAACGTGGCTGTAGCTAACACCACCAAACAAATGGAAAAGGAGGTCATCTTTCAAGCAGAAAGAATAAAAAGGTGCTATAAAAACTAAAGCATTAGTTTTTAAACTCAAGCAGGGAAACTTGAAGTAGAGAAAGAGCATAGTTTGAAATTATCTGACAATATATCATGAAGTCGGGGTGCCATTTTCTTTCCATTGTTTAATCTAAAAGAGACAATGTTGATAATATTACATAACATTGCATCAGAAGTAATATTTCTGAGCTTTAATGTACTACTCAATTTCACTTCTGTAATCTCTGTAATGACTTTAGGTACCATTCATGCTGTTAATACACACACAGAAACCAATCATAATATTTTTTCAAATTATGATCACCAGACTGTCTTTGTTTTGCAGTGTTTAAGCAAGCAAGTAAAACTCATAGCTTTCCAGCATTTTCCCACAACTCTCTCTTCGTTTGCCATTCACACTTGCCATCAACATCATTGCTTAATGGAGTAGACTGGAGATAGGATTGTAGCTAATTCTTGAAACAGCGTTTTCATCACACTTGATGCAATAACATACATACAAATCTCTGATCCCACACAGCTAAAGGTTTCATGTTCAACAATAATCTAATTCTAGTTTAGAACACTCAATAAAACATAATCTTTTTTTATTTTCCCACTGTATTTACAGTGAGATAGAGATGAGATAAAGCATTCTTGTAGAAATGTTTTTGCTAAGTTTGTACTCTTTGACAGATGAGAAAAATGCTTCATGAAGTAACAATAGATTACTTTTAAAATAACTGTGATATGATAGGAAGGAACAATCCACGATATACATAAAGACATCAAAACACAATAGCGAATTTAACTTCTAATACGTACCATTCCCGTACGAAAATCAGATTTTATTCATAGTACTTTAATCCAGATTCTGAGATGCACTTGTAAAACAACTGATCTCAGTTAAATAGCTAGGATTATTTTCATACAGGGAGTCACACATGTACATGGTATGTTTACATATATCTGTATATAAATCATTTTGTAAAGGGTTAACTACTTTCCAACTGGAGACACAAATTTCTGCCAATAAAACAGTACACTAGGCAAATATTAGATGGGTGGTAAATGCCACCTATATTATAAAAAGACACTTGAATACTATAAAGCATTAGCAACTTTATCGTGATTGCTCACTGTAGCCTTTTTTTTTATAAAAATGCTTTCCCTAGACACCATCAGACCCATTTACAGAAGTGTCATTGGATAAAATGAAAAACTATTTAAAATTTTTGTTTTTAATGTCTTGAATGTAAAATTTAGGGATTTTAAAATCTGATATTGCTATCACATTCCAATATTAGCAATGAATGAAAAAAAAAAAAAAAAAACCACAAAAACCCACTAGGAACCTGGAAAGCTCTTCTTTCCCAGGAAGGAAATCTGTTCTGTTAGAGTAAAGAGACGGGATATATTTTCCCTTGTGTTGCTCAGGGATAGTATAACACTAATATGTGGTTTGAGACTGTTGCAAATTCAGGGAGTAAGGGGAAGACATTTTTTGCAATGCATCTAAAAATATACATGTCAAGTTAGGTATTTTGGAACTTTTTTACAACCACATAAAACATTAATAGAGGGAGAGTGCAGATGCAATAGGTGGTGAGTAGAATAAAGAGAAAAGTGTATCTAACAGAACACCAAGATTCATTATATTAACATAAAATTTTATAAAAGTGTTAGTATAGGTGTCTCCCTTATTAGTCTGATTTTTATTGTATCAAAAACATCTACTTGTTGTATATAAATCCATATTCCAAGAGTTGGGTTGTGTTTTGGGTTTGGGGTTTTCTTTAATATTAGGAAGCAAAGGCATTAATATGTTAGTAAAAATGTAAGTTGAAAAGTCCAGTGTAGGAGAATTCAGAGATAACAAACTATTATTTTCTGCTTTGCTCTGTTTTTCCCATTTTGCAGGTCATGAGTGTAATGGATGGGACATTACTCTGGAAGCTAGGAACACATTTCTCATCTTGATATTGGCTCAAAGTTTGGCCTTGAGGAAGTCAGTCAATATCTCTGTACTTCAGTATACTCAACAGTAGAATAGAGATAATAAAGCTGTATATAGACTGTAAATCCCTGAGAGCTGGATTACAACTTCCTAAAGAAATACTTTTGTAAGTATTGCAGTGTTTTCCAAAGCTTTCTGTCTTACCACTCCCCAGTAGATGCAGCTCCCACATTTCTCAAGCACTGCAAGAAGCCACAGTTAAATTGCAAGTGTTGTGCCTTAGAGCTGACTGTAAGACCTAAATTAGAAGTCTTTGCCGTCCCAAGTAGTAAGATTTTAGCCAAACATCTGTAGTATGAAGAAAAAATTAAGTACCTTCCACCCAGCCATAAAAACAGTAGCTATGCTTCTGAAGTAACTTCCTGCAGTTTAGCCTGATTCCCCATGTTTCCACTTTCCGCATCTATCCTCACACAGGAGCCCTGGGACCAGGTGTATGTGCCGTAACCTCAGGATCCTCCCCCCAGCTCCTGTCCCCCAGAATTCCATTTCTTCCTTCATCCTTACCTCTCACTTGTCAATTTTCTCAGTTCATCTCAAGACCTGCAGATGGGGTAGTGTAGAACCATCCTGCCAAGAAAAAGGGTCATCTTCTAATATGAGCTGTGAAATATACTTATTTCCTTTCCAATTTTTTGTGAAGAACTTAATGTAAATGGAAAATATGATTACCTTCTCTCACAAGAGTGTTGTGAGTATTAAATAGTTAATGACCATTATGCTTTGTTAAGTATCATTTTGAAATTTTGATTTCTCAATTCTAAAGTATTATTCTAGTAGATATTGCATCTAATTATCAGTCGCTCCTGTCTGGAGCAACAATCTCATATTTTACCTGAACTAGTATTGCAGGATCTCCTTTATCTCACAACAAAGCTGTTACTCAATTTGGGATGAAACAATTAAGCACTAAATATTCTTTTTCAGGTCCATTTACAGGCTTCATTCTCTGAATCAAATACTTTTGGCATAGGATCCCCTTACAAATATGTTGTTTGAACTTCTAATGAACTTGAGGAAGTTATATGATACTGCTACCACCATGACATCAGGACAATGTTCCTTCCTAAGAATTTAAGTTTATTCTGAGGAACTGAAAAGTGTTTAACTAAGCAGGTGTACTTGCTAAAGATGCTTACAATATCTGTCAGGAGGAGAAAAGTAAAAGCTTACATTACATCAATTAGGCCAATACTCTTTGTAACTTTTATCTTCTTTTACTGGATTCAAAAAATCCCCCTCAAACAAAACTTTGCTTGGATATTTTTCACCACTTAAAGTTTTGTTTTTGAAAGCAAAGCTAGACTCTATTTATATAATAGAAATTAAGGCCAAGCTAAGCCTTGGGAATATCTTGAAAAGACCAAGTATCCATGTCATAGAATTACAAAAATAGAGAATTTATTTCCAAAACTACAGATTTACTTAAAAATAAAAGTCTGGATTCTCTACACCTTAATGTATTACAGTGTCTTAATGTCTTACTAAATTATATACTAAGGAATGTATTTTAAAAGTTACTGAAAGAAAAAAAGAAGGGAAGAGAAAATGAATATGAGAAGACAGTGTATCCTAAAAATTATCATCCTGTAATTTAATTGTAAAATCATCTGACCTAAAATAATTTGAAGAAATTATATAAAAGTTCTCTTTTTTTAATGGATAATTACTTAGCTAACATTCTTGCTTAGTCTATGTAATATTTTTCTCTCTAAATTTAAGAAGAGGTATATTTTCAAAATGTGATTTCTGAATATAAAATTTTGCCATATGAGTGTGTATGTCATATTTACTCAATCACTCTTTTCATTTTTTTTATGGCCATGATTTGCAAATAGTATAGTGTGATTCAGATTCAAACAGCTTAGTTTTTTAAAGCATGTTTTACATTTAAAAACATTTATATTTATTTATTTAAAGACATTTCTATTCGTAGACATAATGATTATTCAAAATACTATTGAGGTAGAAGAATGACCAAGAAAAACACTAAGAGCCTACAGAATGAAGTCACTGATTGACAGAAACAAAGAAGGACTTGAATTAATCCCCAAGGAGAATCTTCTTACTCTCTTAAGAATTCCAGTTCCAAATCCGAACCTGGCTTTTAAAAACATATTTATCCTTAAATCCTTACGGCATATCTACATTGAATAATGGAGTCCTCTGCAAAGGTCTTTAACTTGGCTGCAAGAGAGTTCATGCTCAAAAAGGGAAGAGTATGCATATGTCAGCCATAAAGAGGCCATAGCAACGGGCTAACCTCACTTTATTGTTTTCAGGGCCAAGCTCAGAGTGCTAAGCTGTATGATTTGGAGGGATGGGTCCCTCTGGAGCTAGCTGAGCACTCTCAGCACTATGCTGCCCAGAGTGGTATAGACGTACTCTCACATTTTACACATGCAGATTGTTGAAGCTCTCTCCTTAAAAAGCTCACTGTACCTAGATCTTAGTCTGTAGTCTGATCTGCAATTAATAAAAAGTACAATAAAAATATAGGAATGCTGCATCTAATTTCCATTTGTTCTCCAGATTCTTAGAAATACCAGACAGATGTTTTAATTCACAATAAAAAGACATGGAAAAACTAAAATTCAATGTGTTTCCAAGAAGAATATAGAGCACTGTGTTGAGCTAGTGTTTCAAGCTTGCTTTCATACACCATGTAGTTGTCATTCCACTAGTAATTTATTTTTTAAAGTCATCACACAGAACTCTTCAAATCAAGTCAACACCACTATCCATAATAATAACAATGAGTAATGTGTGCTATTTAAACAGTGCTTGTCTTCTTCAAAGAGGAAGATTAAGAAAACTTTGGATGGAATTTTTAATGCAAAATCCTTTGATTAATTAATACTTACAATGTCAGTTTTATCCCTGACAGAATTCTGTGGATTTATTTAGAATTTCCCCAGAACAACTTTGGCCCACTTTATTTACCCTTCTTTCTGGGAGGTATTAGTACAAGTCTGAAACATTAATGTTTGGTGTACCATCACTTTTTATGCAGTGTTTTTTATTTTTATATCTTTTATACAGTGTTTTACAGATTCTAGGCAACTGAGAGCAGTAATATGTAAATGCATCTTGGGCCATTTAAAAATTTTCACATAGCTGGGTAACAGCATTAAGGGAGATAGGGCCTTACTCTGTGCAGCTCTCCAAAGGCCACGGAAACTGCAAACTGTGAGTATGAGTAAGGGATGAGGGTAGAATGGAGGAAGTAAGTGTGTAGAGTTCACAAGGATAATTTCTATCTTGCAAATACTTTAGAAGAGATAGGGAAATTATGGAGCTATGGAATGGGCTGTGTTCCTCATTGAACAACTGGAAACACAATGGAGTAAAGATTACAGGAAAGATTTTTTTCACCTGACACAGATGTTTTCTACTGTTCTCGAGACAGACAATCGCTGTAGGAAGGTCCTGGTGAAAACACTTTGCTGCTAATTGTAGGCACAGATGTAGCTTGGACCAGCCAGCTTGAATAAAGATGGTAGGGATAAGTTAATGCAGCTGGCATGCTACTTCAGAAACAGGTGCTGCAAGTTAATCAATTGGGCCCTGGGTGATCTCATGGGCAGAAGCAGCATATAAGGAGGTAGCTAGCGAAGGAAGGGTGGCTTTGAGTCAACTCTGGTGGTTGTACTATGTTGCCCCTGTATGTCTCTGCATGTGTGTTACTTAGACTCTCTATGTCTTCGAGTGAAGATTGCCTGCTCTACTACAACAGCTTATAATGGCCAAACAGGCTGCTCCTTCAGGAGGTCCCAAGAGTATAAACAAGGTAGGCTGAGTTTTAAGTTTATTAACTATTAATGACCTGAAAAAGAGGTACTTTCATTTCTTAGTACAGTATCTCAAAAGTTTTGTAGTGATTTGTGGAATTCTGGGTAAATGATTCTTCTAAATAGAAGTAATATTATCCTGGCTTTGTCATTTTGACCTAATCCATTATTTTAAGTAGGAATTTTCACTTAAGTAGTGTGTACCTCCAGTTTTCTATAAGGTGGTTTACAATTGCACTGCATCATCTAAAACATTTACATATTACTATTTACATTCTCAGGGATGGAGAACAGTTATCTGGCAACAGAAAGAAAGACAGAGAAGGGGAAGGTGCCAGGTAGAAGGCATTGGTAGTTTTAGGAATATATATAAAGAGTTCAAGTTTCTTTGGGAATTAACACAGATTCTCTTTTTTCTTTGGCATTCCTTTTGTTGTAGAGAATGTCCTTACAAGAATACATAGTGATACAGGGAAAGGTTTGTTCATATTTCTGCCTAACCATTTCAAACTTCTTTTTAGTCCAGGTTTTTTCAAAAAACAATATGAAACATATTAGCTCAACAGAAGCATCAAGGTAATAAAAGTAAAGATTTTGTGACTATTACTCTACATTTTTCACAGTATATTAAAAATTTTCCCTTCTACATTTTGCAAGTGCTTGCTTAATTAACAGAATCTAAGATATGCAATTTGTAAGTAAATACCACATTTCTGTATCTTACAAAGTCTTCTTTTAGATGGAGCACTGCCTGCTTAATACTTCTGCAGAATCTGTCAAACTTTGGGTTTTCCAGCTTCTACTCTCAGATCACAAAATCATGAGAGGGCTCCTTCAGCAAATTAAAAACCTCAGACATAGCCTTCTTCTGAAATCTTTCAACCATAATTGAACATCAAACAAGAGACGGTCATTAGAGCAGCACCCTTTTCCTGGCTCTGTAGTGAATAGCTGGAAATTTCACAATGCCTTTGGTTGCCAAATTAGAGCATGGAGATCCTTTTTCTTTCTGGTTGATACATGGCTTAGTAACCATTTCAAAAGATTTTTAACTATACTCATCCTGAAAGCATCTGTTGCTCCATTCCAAATGTGCAATACTTAACGCTGTTTCTTACACTAATCTTTTGTTATCCCTCCCTGTTAACTGCTCAATCTAATTCAGTTGGTATAAGAATTTTTTTTTTTTTGCATCAGTTGAGTTTCTTTCTCCCTACTCTTTTACATATCTGAGGCAATAGGTAACCATAAGCAACCTTAAAATATCTCTTAACTAACCAAATTTTTGTGTAGCTGCCAGCTACCATTAGTTCCAACAAAGGTCATTATTTTTTTATGGCACAGAAAAACTAACATTCAAATTTCAGTTATACTGCAGATAATAAGTTTATAAAGAACTCTTTGCAGTTCAAAAGATCAAATGAATTTTTAAAGTTTCATGGCTGTACATTTAATTGAACTTTGTCTGACAATATGATGGTCTTGTCTGAGCATTTGTTGTAATCTCAAGTATTTCATACAATCATAGAATCATAGAATGGTAGGGGTTGGAATGGACCTTTAGAGATCATCTAGTCCAACCCCCCTGCAGAAGCAGGTTCACCTAGATCAGGTCACATAGGAACATGTCCAGGTGGGTCTTGAAGACCTCCAAGGAAGGAGACTCCACAACCCCCCTGGGCAGCCTGTGCCACTGCTCCGTCACTCTCATGGTGAAATAGTTTTTTCTTAGGTTTAAGTTGAACTTTTTGTGTTCCAGCTTCATCCCATTACCCCTTGTCGTGTTACTATCTATTTGTCATAGATATGTATATAGGAGATATCAGGCAAGCAAGTATGTAGGGGCTTTGTACTGTTTCTTCATTCTGGCAATAGCCCTGTTCTTGTGGCAAGATACTAGTCCTGATCCTCTTAACAGTGCTTCAGACATAGGGTCATTTGTTTTGCATCACATCCTTTATAGTACAAAAACATCAGAGGTCCATCTGCAGAATGAAAAAAGAAGTATTTGATGAAGAAGAAAGTAGAGAGAAAGAAGACAGTTGGTACCTCTATTTCACAGACATTTAGATATGGTAGTACCTATATAGAGAGTATGTTTTCCCCGTGGGAAGTTAATAATTCTGAAGTACTTCTCTGTCTCATTATTTTCCAGAGATAGAGTTGATGATAATATTAGATCTAACTTAAAACATCTCATTTCAATTGCTAAAATCAAATAAGATGAATCAAGGGTTAGGAATTTTTCTATTTTCTATTGCTCATATTACAAAGCAAGTTTTGGAAACACAGTTGACAAGCTACACAGCATCAGACCTTCAAAAGGGCTTAGGCTTCAGCTTCTATTTGCTCCAAAACAGCATTTTTCAAGCTTTCCAAAGATTTTTGACGGGAAGGTTTTCAACACATCAACCAGTTCATGTGCTGAACTTTCCTCAAAAAAACTAATCACTCCATCTTATGAACATGATCTGAGTTCCTCTGGAAATATGGTCTCAATTCTAAGTGTTAAAAATGTGATCCTTAAGACCTATGTATCTAAGTTGATGTGTTTGTAAAACAAACAAAGACAACTGGATACAAGTTGGAAGTCCATATATGCATATGAAGTTTTAGATAACAGTGCTCTGTATTCTTACTAGTATTTTCCTATCTGCAGGAGTCTCTAAAATAAAAACATTCTGAAATGTTTATTTTGGAAAAAGAACAACCCAAAGACTTGTCCCACTTCCTCCCCTCAGTGGTCTGTCTACAGATAGTTATAATTTAACATATCCTTTTAGATCATTAAAATGCCAGAGTTGTCTTAAGAAAGATCGTAGTGTTCCTTGCCTCAAACACCTTGGCGATGATTGCACAGCTCAACACTCTGTTCTGCATCTGGGAAGAGAGCGTAACAGAAGAACTGCCATCATTCACCAGTGTGCATGCAGAGTGTACCTGCCATGGGCACCTGCTTGGACACAAACAATAGCTCGGTAACCCTGCTTACTGTTTTCTTTATATATACACAGACTCTAAAAAAATAGAAACACTAGCTTCAGTGCCAGCCCAGGCGTGTATTTCTAAAGGTCAGTTTAATTCATCAGAAGTAGTTGAAAATATGCCAGTTGAAAAGATGCCTTTCCACTAGGTCTTTTTGCTCTTGTGAACAAATGTTTCTTAATGTTGAATACCTACATAAAGGGCAAGTTCTCTCTACAGAAATGCACAGTGCTTTTATTACCAATACTGGGCTCTCACTCCATATATGGACATTTCTATTGCACTGAAGTAACAGTTTAAATATCAAATTCAATACACTTCATGAGGGACTGAGGAGATGTGTCTTTTTTTTCCTCAATATAACCGTGAAAGTAAATGCTGATGTTACCTCTGTTATCACATTTTAATGCTAGCATTTTAGCAACATCCACAGCACCAGCAGTCTGTCATGCTGTCTAGTGCATATGTGTTATGGAAGTACAAAGGAGATTTGTAGACCCAAGATGAGCATTAGCTGGTAAGGTGTTTTGTAAAGCAGGACACAGGCTGGAGCACTTCATTTTGACTCCAGCTTCATGTTGGTGCACTAAAATTATGCCTCTATACGAGAGAAAGGTAATATACAAGAGACATGGGAAGATAAGGAGCACAAAATATCAGCAGTGTAAATATGGAAGCTGAACATCTCATCTGCTTGGTATTTATGAGAAATGAGAAAGCTGCAGGCTGCCTAAGACTGGTTAACTCAGAAAGAGGAAGAGGACAGAGTGACTTTGAGTCTGTTTCTGGGCAAAGCATGAAAAAGGTCATATGAACAGGAACTATGAACATATGAACATATGAGCAGGAACTACATATTTATTTACACATTCTTGTGTACATTGGATACCAGTGCATTATAAATATATTAATTCATAAAGACAAAGGATTTCAGTCATTTTTATGAATATATTTAATAAAATGTTTTTGAAGCATCAGCCTTTTCTGCATTATTTTTCTATAGATTTTTTTCCAAAAGTTAGAGTAGTCAATAAAAAATTAAGGAAAAAAATCTGTAATGAAAAATAACTACTTTTTGTTTTCATTTGTTTATTACCTTTTTTGTAAATTAGAGTTTTATAAGTAGATATGCATAAGAGGTGTGACGACAAGCACAGCAGAATACATAAAATAACTGTGGCAATAAGAATGTCTCTATATCTAACAATTACATATGAAAGGGTTAAGAAAAGTTCACACTGAACTACTGCCATTTTTCCAATGGATAGTAAGTAAATATGCCATTAGAATATCAACTACAGAAAACAGGTGCCATTGGATTTGACTACACAGTTCTTCATGTCCAAGGCTAAAATGGACTACACATTGCATAAGATTCTATTTTCAATGTGAAACTCTTAGAAGCAGCAGCATAACTCTAATTAAACTTAGAGGGGATATTGGACTAGATGATCTCTAAAGGTCCCTTTCAACCCTATCATTCTATGATTCTATGATTTACAAAGTGCTAATGGGCAGAGAATTGGTTTAACACATTCTCAAATACTACATTTCCATTGGTTTTAATACCAAACATGACTGAGAAAAGGGTATTATCCCATAGTTACAAAGTTTTGGAGATCAAGAACAAAAGGAAACAATAAAAAAGGCAGAAAAAAATCATTAATTGTTTTTCCAGATTCAACAGATGTAAAGGGATATATTTGACACCTGCACAAAATAATTACATAGCATTTATTTCTCTGACTCCCGATTGAATGTATTTATCTGTTGGTAAATTTAAGCAATGCTAACCTAAACCAAGTATTAATTTCCCTCTAGTTTCTCATCCTCACTCATCTTTAGTTTCCTATGAATTTAGAAAGTGCACAGCTCAAACTTTAAAACAAAACAATTGCCATTTGTCTGAAGTATTTTCTACTTTTTTCCACCTCTATCTTTTCCACCTCTTTATTATTTTCCTATTTTATATGTTTCTAAATGCATGAGCACACTTTTGTACTACAGTTGTGTGACACAAAAGGAAGCTGGGACAGCTGACTCAGGAAGAACATATGGATACCATTCAAACATGCAGGGAGGGATAGTATTAGTAAAGCTAAAGCCTTCCTGACATCCATCTGACAAGTGACATGATGGGCAACAAGAAGGGCTTCTATGTGAGCATCATCAATATCATAGAATCATAGAATGGTAGGGGTTTGAAGAGACGTTTAGAGATCATATAGTAAAATGAAGTCAGAGGAAAATACGGTTCTGCTTCTGTATGGGGCAGGGGAGCTGGTGACAAAGGTCAAGTTACTCAGCACTTTCTTCCAGTCTGTATCAGTAAAACTAGCTTTCAGGATTCCCAGGCCTCTGAGACCAGTGAGGAAGTCTGGTGCAAGAAAAATTCACCTCCAGTTGAGAAGGATCAGTTTAGGGGATATTGAAACAAACTTCATGGGACTCAACAGGATGCACCCATTCAATACTGTGGAAGCTGATCAGTTTTGATTGCCTTTGAAATTTCAGTTATGGTGGCTGGAGGAGGTCCCCAAGAACTAAAAATTTTACTTCTGTCTTCAAGAAAGAAAACAGAGATCAGCCTTACTTCAGTTCCTGGGAAAGAGATGGAACCCTTGCAGCAAAAGCAGTCAACAGTATCCTGGACTGCACTAGGAAGTGTTTCCATCAGTTTGAGGGTTATGATCTTTCCCCTCTACTCAGCATTGGTAAGACTACATCTGGAGTACTTGCATCCAGTTCTGGGCTGCCCATTACAAGAAAGACATTGACATGCTGGAAAGGGTCCAGTTAAGGGCCACAACAATGGTTATGGGACTGGGGCATCTTTCACATCAGGAAAAGCTGAGAGAGGTGAGAATATTCAGCCTGGAGAAAAGAAAGACTGGGAAGATGTTATCTATGTGTCTAAGTTTCTGATGGGAGGATATAAAGAATATAGACCCAGGTTCTCAGTGGTGTCCAGTGACAGGACCAAAGGCACAAACTAAAACACAAGAAATTCTATCTGAACATAAAAAACCCAAAACCAATTTACTGTGACAGGTTGCAAAGAGACATTGTGGAATACCCATCCTTGGAGATATTCAAAAACTATCTGGACGTGGTCCTGGGCAACTGGCTGTAGGTGACCATCCTTGAGCAGGGAGGTTGGTCTAGGTGATCTTCAGAGGCTTTTGACAATATTAGTGATTTTGTGACACTCACATCAATATTTGAGATATAGTTTAACATTTTTCATTGTTTTATTAATTTTCTTTCATTCTCTTTGACTCTTATAGAGATGAATTTTCTAATTCTTAGTTATCTTTTTCATTCTCTGTTTCTCTCCATTGAGAAGCCAATGACCTTAGACCTTCCTCAAATATTAAGTAATCTTTTTGTACCAACTTTCTGCTTCTTTCAACTTTGAGTTAGTCAACACATTTTTTGTGTGCATCTTTTGCAAGAAAAGTCAATCAATCAAACAATTTTTTTTTAAAAAAATCCAAACATTAATATCTTCCTCTGCAAATAGAATAGTTAATAAAAATTTGTCCCTGAGCAGTGCAAATATCTGAAGACAGCAAGTACTGAACAATCACAGATTCAATGCTTTAAAACGTCTTATTTCATCACCTTTAAGAAAGGCGACGCAGAACGCTTCACACAAGCCCTGAGATGAGGAATAAACAATCCAAAGATCTTTAGTGATAAGTTAGCATGCAGAAATCCTATCAAGGCAATTCAAAATCTGGATTGAAAATTATGTTCTGGTTTCGTTGCCTTCTCTGATTCTTTAGCATAGCTTATTCATATGTCTATTTATACCCATGAACATGTCCTGGAATAACTTTGCCACTATACTACAACATCCCCATTGTAAATACTTTCCAGTAGGAACAAGAGAAGCCAGTTTCCCAGCCAAGAAACCAGACTTCAGCAGGAAGTGATCTCAGTAGGCATGTCCTTCATTTCTTCAAGTTATTTACTTGAGCCAAAAGTCAAATGAGGACACATCTAAGCATACAAACTAAAGTAAATAAAATGTGTTACAGATTAAAGGAAATCAGGCAAAAGAGAATGTATAAAGTACATTAGGTTCTCTTTTGTCGACAATACACACTTCTGCAATTAAAATAGTAATTTCATCTAATTCGGATATCGAAGTGATAAAGCACTTTTAACTCTAAAAGAGCTCCACATATTCTACTGTGATTTAAACATATATGTAGATTAAGAGGTTTGTTAAAAAAGTGTCTGTATTCAGATGAAAAAGAATGTAAAACCTTAAACAATGACATGAGACATTGTAACACACACTGAATTTCTGCCAGTAAGCAAAGGTCTTTTCTTTGTCTGCTCTTTATGCTCAGGATAGTATGTGAAATGTAAGCTACAGAGGCACTTGAAAGTGATAAATGGAAGCCTCAGAACATATTCTTAATTTACTAATTTATTAATCCTTTGTTTTTTTTAATAACATTTGAGGATGGTTTGTGCATCAGGTTTTTGTCAGTATCTGACAACTTTTAAAGAATTTTTTTAAATACCATTACAAGAATTATTTTTCCATAGGACCCCTACTTTTTTAATAGGTATGATGGAAAGATATTTTAAATACAGTAATTGATAATTCCTGTTTTCTATCTCTCAGTGTAGAGCCCTGTATGTACATTATTCACCTCTGAATACATCATTGTCGATTTCCTTGTGATCTTTTTTGTGCTGCTATCAGTGTAATTCTTGAATATACTGGAGATGATCAGGAAAAACTCTTGACAGCATCTGTGTTGGATTTACTGGCGTTATTACTTCCATGTTTCAGGAACAGAAGGACCATTGTTAGTGTCCACGTCATTCCTAAGCAAAACATTTATCTAGTGTTCACCTAACTCATCACCCTAATCTGCTTGTAATTTCTACCTCTCTTTTATCTCTGCACCACTGTTCATTCCACACATCAGTGCATTGTCCCTTTCTAGGCAGCACTTCAAGAAGCAAAAGATAGGTTCATAGACATTTTTCAGAACTTAATTTGACAATAGTCCCTAATGGCTGAGAACAGCATCTCTGAGAAAAATTCTTCTCAAACCTTCCAGCATTGGACTTAAGCATGTCCAGTTCAAAAGAAATCTTCAGATAGTTTCTCTACACCAATAATTTCTACTATAAATGTGGCTTCAATGAGCCTCTGAAATTTAAGGTGGCTTGCAATTTGGTCAAATATTCACAGATGTGGCAACAAGTGCATTTCTGACATCAGAATGACCACAATGTATTTGTTGCCAGACAGAAAATATAAGTTGACTCAGGACAATACCTGTAAGCAGTTCTGACATTTGTCATTTAAATGCAGTTTTCCTGTCTTTAAAAATCCAGACAAACCACATTTGATTGAAACTTCTTCCTCCTTCTCTCACCAGTGAAATTGCACAGGAGGCAACGTTTCAGCTCAAGCAGTTTGGCAAACTTACAAGCAAATGAAAACTAGAATGCTACAGTAGAAATTATTGAGCAACATTATAGGGCTTCTGTGTGTATTCTGCACAATATATAAAGAATTAACTAAATCAAAAAAAGCTAGAAAAAACATAAAAAGTGTTAGAAAAAACCAAACTTTCCTAATAGTTGTAGAGAAAATAAGTAAGAAGAGAGTGAATAAATGGATACATTTTACTGAAGTCTTTAATGAGAATAAAATTCTAGGTTGAAATATTTTGATTTTAAATTCAACTTTCTATCTAATTTTTGCACTATTATACTACTTCACTCTTAGGGATTCTAATGAAACATGTATATAGATAATAGATAAGACATAATTGTATTAACGTATTTAATCATTAAAACTCTTAAATGAACAATAATTAATTCAACATATTAACCTATAGTTAACTTTCTAAGCATACTAATAAACAGGACAAGAAAAGAGAAAAAAAAATGTGCTCATTTTCAACATGACTTGCTTTTTTATGTTTAAGGAGCAAAGAATAACTTATAAAAAATCAGAAAAAAAGGCTGAAAATATCACTGAGTGTGTCAAAATACTAAAGTGTGCTATAAGCACTTGTCTCTGCTGACAAGTAGTCATTTCTCTGGAATTAAGATTTACGCAAATGTAGAGTTTCTTTTGACTTCCATGAATTCGATCCAGGCTCTTGGTGATGACAAAACAATGTATTAAATTTCCAATCTGCAACACTTGAAGTGTTGCTCAAATCTCACAAAAATCTGTTGCAAGCAGAAACCAAAGGTGTATTTTAATCCCTCTTGCAAGATTTCAAATAACTTCTTTATACATAAGTTGCAAATGTACACTGAACATCTGTACATAGCACTAATGAGGAAACTGTTAATTTAATATATGAATCTAAGAACAATATTTCCGCTGGGCTTTTAGTTTCAGTGACAAGAATGAAGTAGATGAGGAGAAGCAGACAAAATACTTTCCAGAAAGCAAGAAGTAATTCTTTACCTTTAGATTTGTACATATTCTGGAAGATTAAAACAAATTTTTAAAAATATTAACAAAATAAAACAAGGTTAAACACAAGTACAGACCTTCATGTTATTAAAATAGTTCTTCATGACAATTTAGCTCTCTCACTTTTTGCCCTTTCAAGGGCTTAGAGTTTGACTGAAATGCAAATGAAGATATTTTTGCATTATGAGGAGGCATAAGAGTACTAGTTTTAATCTGCTTAGTACAGATAGTAATAGCAAGATGAGACCACAACGGTTTCATAAAAGTCAGTACAGAACTGTCAAGGATCATAACAAAACATCTATATATTTCCCTTCTCCTGAAGTCTGTGATTTTTATTATTACTAACTAAGCTAAAACCAACATGGTTATTGTACTGTTCTGTTCATTACAAAGACATATAAAGCTGGAGTACACAAATTGTCTCTGAGTGTGACAATTCATTTCAGATTTCCACCTATCTATTCTGTTTCCTAAGTGGTCATCAGATACCATCCAGGAGAAGGCTGCAGATGTAGTATTCTGCCTTTTGCAGCTGTCTTTCAAGTACCATTTTTCTCAATCAAATACAGTCTCTATTCCATCACACAACCACATTTCAAATGCTGCCCTCAAATGGCATTTAGGGACTGCAATGAACCCAAAGGACAGCATGGACCAAAGAAACACGCTGACTGAATACAAGTTGCTATCTCCAAAATAACAAATCTGTCGTATTGCCACCTTGTTCTCAGGGATTAAAGTGCTGTTGAGAAGGAAAGTGATTTGGAATAATACTGTTCTAGTATCAACATGTTACCTCTGGCTATTATTTTTACCCAGAAGTTTTACAAGACGACAAAAAAGTTACCTTCACATATGTACATGTGTGGGGCAGTACATCAACGTAAGTCCATGTGTGTCACATCCTGTTATGGGGGAAAAAAATCTCACAGTTTTCAGAAGCATCCACTGGAATTTACAAGGCCTACTGTGACAAAGTGCTCTGAGTCTAAACAGAAAGATTATTCCTTTGAAAAGTCTGAAGTTTGTGCATGACACATGACATGCAATCAAAGCCTCATTCTCTATTTAGTGAAAGCAATTACCTTACATTATGATATATTATCACTTCCAGTATATACACACATTAATTTTACTAAATATCATCATATTCAGAAATATGTTTCTTTGAATAATTTTAATTTTTCATATCAACTTAAGATGGAACCAAAGTCTATCTTCTAAAGGCTGCCTTTAATACCTGAATAAACAACGGAGAAATTATTTAGTACATGAACGAAAATATACACAGGCAGAAAAGGTAGCATTAGATTAGAATCCTGGAAGAAAATAGTTTTTTTAACTAATTAAAACTAAATACAGAAGAGTAGGACAATATATGGAAAAAAAATCAATTGGACCAAGTAGTGGAATTAAAGAAAAAAGTTTCTCAAGAATCACATTTCTGGTAACTAAACTAAAATAAGAAAGAAAAAAAATAAAGACAGATTTACTTTCCACTGAAATGCTCATGAGATCCAAAAAAGTTTAAGTATATGTGTGGGATAAATTTGTTGAAAGGGTTTTCGAAAACAAAGGAAACAAAGATATGGGGCATGGATGAGACCCTCATAGAATGATGTCTGACTTTTAATGCTTCCCCAAAGAATTTTGGCAACTGGTACTAACACTTAGATCTTAGAATGAGATCATATGTTTCTGTTCAAGTAAGTAGTTTTTCTGCAGCTTTAACTGGGATGCCAGAACTCTGTCTATACAAAGGTTTACATTTGGTCTAAATTAGACATGGCACTACTAAGAGTCATGACACATTTGCGTGGCCAACAATAAATTTATAGCAGTCATAGAGTCTCTCTTCCCCTAGTTGCACTTGTAAATATTTCCTTTGGCAGCAGACTGTGAAAGAAGCCATACTCAGTGCTCTTAACCTGATGATGAAGTCATACCATACAGAAAAATATTATAAAAGTGAATAAATCTTCCTACCTATAAGAAAAAAATCACAGAAATAGGAACAAACAGTCAGGGCATCCCAGTTATACACAGGCTGCAGCTGGAATAAAAAGATTTTAAAAATTATTTACATCGGTCATGCAGAGGACAATTGACATGTAAACCTAGTCTACCAAAACTGTCACCAGGATTTATAGCTTTCCCTGATAGAGAAGGCCTAAGTATTAACAAAACGGGTCGTTCATAGCTTGAGTGGAAACCAGTTGTTACTCATTACTATTCTGGTTATGACTCAAAGAGGAAAAAAATTTCCCCAGACAAAAATCAATGATATGGGTGGAGCTTTCCTTTGAATTTTTGGTTTGTTTGAACTCAGTACTCAAAGGAAAACTTGGGGGATATGAATCCACATGAAATGAAGAAGTCATTGTGGATCGTTTTTGAACTGATTTGCTAAGATTACACTGCTTTTGCTATAAAGCTTCAAACCAGCAAACTATTTCAAAAATGCTCAAAATTCAAAATAGAGAAGAATCATTTATAATAAACTTTCTGGAATACTCAAAAGTAATTCCACAAGTCTCAGAATACTATAATTCATAAGAGTTATTCATTTGCCACATTGTAAGACAGAGTATGCTGCTAGTTTCTCACAGTTCACTTACAGACTACAGAGGAAATATTTTACTGAGGTGGGAGTCAAGCTAAGCAAAGTTTTAGCTTTAGGAAGATATTTTGCAAGTTGAAACCATTAAACCAAAGTCCAGGTGAAATTGATAGCCGTCTCCAAGCCATCCTACACCTTGTTCTCCTCACAAAAAAAATCTTTAAATCTCTCACATGAACTTGAGTGCATATTAAAAAACTGCTCTCATTGCATTTTCCAACAATAATTTAATTTTATACACACTTAAAGTGCACCAAAAGTGCAATTTTAGTTAAGATCAGATATTGAATTAGGAAATTAATTTCCTGATTGCCTTCCTTTGAGCTTTGACTCACCAAATGAACTGTCAGGGTGACGGAGCAGTGGAACAGGCTGCCTCGAGGGGTTGTGGAGTCTCCTTCCTTGGAGGTCTTCAAGACCTGCCTGGACATGTTTCTATGCGACCTGATCTAGGTGGACCTGCTTCTGCAGGGAGGTTGAACTAGATGATCTCCAAAAGTCCCTTCCAACCCCTACCATTCTATGATTCTATGAAATGAAGCATTCTCACAGCATGAGAACTAGCTTCCCTATGGAGGACAATGAACAATATCTGACTTTTAGAGTTCTTATGACTATTCAAAGGCAGGAGGACCAAGCGGTCATGAAGGAATCCCAAAATGTACATGTTGTGGAAGTCAAACCACCAGCATCAGCTGTCTTGCTTCACATGTCCACCACCATTCAGTCACACAATTTCCAAATGTCACTTTTAATAAATGTGATTTGACACATTAAGCCCAGTCAATTTGCGTTCAATAAGTTCTGAGGACTTTATGACTAAATCTGCATAAAATGAACCTTTCTTTTCCTTACTAAATGCCTTGAATTACCTTATGCAGTGTGTTTAAATATCACCAGTGATATACAGCTTTCTGGGCACACACTGTGCCTGGGGGAAGTATCTCAAGAAGCTTCAGAGGGCAACTGCTCTATATATTTCCTTGATAAAGTCAAACATATCCATTTGTCAGAGAAGTGAAAATGTACAGTAAACCATTATCAGTTTGTGAAGAAGGTTTGGAAGCAAATAACCTTCAGAATTACAGGTCTTAATTTGGACAGATAGATAGGAAGTACATTTCAATAAATATTAATTTTCACATAGGTCAAAATAAATCTCAAATTGAGGAAAAATTGGAAAAAGCATTGAGTTTGGGACATTCACAGGACTGATCAGTGCAACTGTGTGGGATAGTAAATGATTTTGATTAGATAAGTCTGGCTTCTAAGTGAAAAGAATGTGATTAGCAAGAGACCATTGATCTACAATCTTTCTCTGTCTTCTTTTTTTTTTTTGAAAGATATATTTATATGTCTATTTATTTTGCATTCAGTTATTTATTTGTATATTTATGTGTATATATAGGGCTTCTTTGGTTTTGATCTTATTTAATTTAATAATTCACCTTCTACCTGTGTTTTCCTTTTTGTTATTCCTCTTCTCTTCTGATTAGTTTCTCCTCTCTTATGCTTACTCATTTCATAGCTTCGTTCATCTGTTATCATTCTTTCCTCCACATACAGATACATCTGCACGTCTCTTGTTTCAGCATCTGGATCCACTAAACCTCTCACTGCATGTTTCTCTACTCTCCATGTGAGATCAGAGGCAGCCTCTGATGGTGGTGAAAAAAAAAAAAAGGCATAGGAATGCTCCAGGCTACTAGCCAGCAGTTTTAGTTGTCTTTCTTCAGAGAGTATCTATTCATCTGAGTTTAGTTAAGAAAGATAAATTCTCCTAAGCAGTAATGACAGATGCTTGCTTTTGCATTCTCAGAGACATCTAAATGTATTGATCTATGACGACATGTAGGTCTTCTGAGTGAACGATGATGAATATTTCCATATTTTACTGCATTTAAGTCTCAGATTGTTTACAAGATTACATTAGTCTACTAAAGCTAATTTCACCAGCATCCTTCAGTGGAGAGATACATTCTTCTATAAGGGAGTGGGAATGTCTAAGTGGAGCAACATTTTCACAGTGTGGTTTATCTGATCTGACCATGAGCTATGATCTGCAATCAAAAGGAAAAGATATTTTTTTCCACTCATGTACACCACATAAATCCTTGTGCTGGATTTAGCAACTACTCAGTTTTGTATTATTGAACTGAATAAAAATAGTTTTGGGGTTTTTTTTTTTTTTGGACTGCTGGTTTCCAGTTGGATTGGGAACATGATCTCCTTGAACTCACAATTATACAACATGGCAAATGGATTTTGACACTACAAATGAGACAGCAAGAAGGCTCAGACACAAGGAAGATAAGAGAGACCATGGTGTCGCATCATGATGGCTACCTACAGTTAGATGACTCACAAAATCATTGGTTTTGAGACAATTGGATTGATTTTCTTCACTGACCACAGAGGGGTCCTAGAAAGTAAAGTATGCTGGTCCAAAGTTAGGTTTTGTCATTACTTCTTTTCCCTCAGTTGTGATAACTTCTTACTACGTAGAGGAAGTCTCAGAAACAGAAATGGATGAGATCAGTGTTCAGTAAAATATTATATTCACTTAAAATAAGATTTCAGATAGAAAAGTAGAACATAATGCAGTTCATTGCAGTAGTATATTTAAAATTGAAGGAAAAGAAGAAAAAAAAAACCCACTGAGCATAGCATAGCCTAATAAAGCAAAGGAAAACTACACAAGGCAAGGCAAGGCCATGTCCTGGCAGTAGTCGGCCAGAGAGGTTTGGTTGGGGTGGACAAAGGAGGTCCCCAGTAGGGTCTCCCATCATGAGATGGCCCAGGTAGCCAAAGACCATGCAAGTTAGGTCAGAAGTCTGAGATGAACCTCGCTTGGGGTCTGAAGGCTCTCAAGATGGTCAGAAAATGTGATGGAATCAGTGGGGCATGGAGATTGGGGGATTAAAAAAAAAAAAAATCAAATTTAAAACCCAAGGAAAAGCTGTAGCAAAAGAAGAAGGGAGATTAGAAGAGTTTAAAAAAGAAGGAAAAGAAAAAAAAAAAAACCCAGAGCATAGCATAGCCTAGTAAAGCAAAGGAAAGCTACGCAACACAAGGCTAAGTAAATGCAAAAATATTTTCCAGTAACATGTTCACTAATTATCACAAACTTCCCCAACTTAAAACTTTAGCAAATATAATATCTAGCAATGAAGATGTATTCATGTACATCTACAGAGAGGGAAGGTGTTGGACATTTTAACAACTGCTAGGTAAAATAGGAGCATATTTTTCTAAAGACACACCAAGCAACTAATCACTATACTATACACTGTGAGGTAACTAATATATTTCGTTTTATCTTGCTTTACCTCTGAGTTTAGAATATTAACAAAATAATAACACAAAGTTTTTCTTCCTGTTCACTTCTCAAGCTGGAAATTACACACACACACACACACACACACACACCAGAGAAAAGACCTTGCATTTTAAGTCAATCATAATTACAAAGCAAAAACAGATGGGAAAAAGTGCCTTTTTCAATTTATTTTGACAGTTAGAACTTCTTATCTTTTGTTATTTTTAACATTTATTCAACATAAATCCTGACACAGTATTATAGGTCATCATTATAAATTCACAACTTGTCTAGGACCTTAGATCCCAAACTGTAAATATGTAACATTCTTACAATTAAGTATAAGGTGCAGTCAAGGGACATTTAAGTTTTGTAAAATAAGTATGTTTACAACCTTTTTTGAAAACCAAGTCTAAAAGAGATCATGAACACCACTAGGTCCTCCAAGGAACTGTTAAACAAGACAGGAAACTCAAATACAATATTCTTGGTATTTTCCAGGTATAAGAACAAGTGCAAGAAAAACAAATTATAATAAACACCAACCTTTTGCATCAATTGTTGTAGTTTAATAAGAAAGAGAAAAGGGGAGAAAATAGAAGATAAAATTCCTCACTGTTATCCATAATTTTTTAGGAGGTCAACCTAAGGGCTAGTCACAGTGAATATAACTGCTGTATAGAAATGGTGATTTCTCAAAACTCTTTTGTTTTGTTTTCTTTTTCTACAGATTAATTAGGCCAACTATATTCATCTTTCACCTTTTTCCTTTAAGGAATGAGTTAAGGTATATTTCCTTGTTTCATACCCAAAGTAAGAAGGAATAATACACAAGCTCTTTTTTATAAATGTCTTCTATTTGTATAGGTTGTCTTTCTTCTGAAAAAGTACGTTCACTTAAACCAAAATCTAGCTTAGAAAAGGTGCAATCACTTCACTTGAAATTGTGTTGAAATCAGGAAATTACATCTTTCTTCTTGTCATAAGTAACTTTAAAAAAATCTTTGTCTATTGAATACAATGACTGCACAAAACCCACGAGTGTACTAATATTGCTCAACAATGAAGTTTCCAGGTATTTCCAATATGTCTTGTACAGGTTTGGCTCTCCAAATACAATAAATACTAAAGGTCTTCTCCTTCTCAGGTAACATAATCATTATAAATGACAAATGACATGGATGAAACAGAATGTTCTTCCTCACTTGGACAAATTCCCTGTCGTATTTACATTCTGTGTTGCCAAACTTTTTTTCTGAGTTGCAGCCTGAATGCCTCTACTTTTAAAAGTGGAGAACACTAAAGCTTTGCTATTTGTGTTACACAAGAGAGCAAGAAGGATCTATTTGATAGTTTCACTTAAATACAAGAGAAAACTATTTTACTGTGAGGGTAACGGAGCCCTGGCACAGGCTGCCCAGAGGGGTTGTGGAGTCTCCTTCCTTGGAGGTCTTCAAGACCCGTCTGGACATGTTCCTATGCGACCTGATCTAGGTGACCCTGCTTCTGCAGGGGGTTGGACTAGATGATCTCTAAAGGTCCCTTCCAACCCCTACCATTCTATGATTCTATGATTTTGAGTCACTCCACAGGTCTTATCCATATATGCTCATAGTCAATGAAAGAATTTCTTCTGTATTTCACAAGTTTTTGACTGCAATACGTTTCTTAACCTGGACTTTGTAAGTACTAGTTCTGTTTCTTTATTCTAATTTTTCTTACTGAATTTAATAAAGTTTTCAAATGGTTTCTGTCTTCGTAACCATATTTTTTTTTCACAATTCTTTAAACATCAGACAATTACTGTTACTTAAAGGACTGAATATCAGATCAAGCGTTCTAAATTAGTTAGCACTAAAACCAAGTCACAGTAAAAAATCTATAGTAAAACCAATTTGTCAAGGTATTTTCTGCTCCTTAGTAAAGTCGTCTACTTCATATAGAAAAAGACATATATTGTAACAGAAATTCCAGACAACTGTATATGTACATCAGATGGAGGAGGGACGATGGTTTTATCAAATTACATGTAAAATTAAGAGCATATTGATAATTTGAAGGTTTTAAAATGTTTTCAGTTTTCAACAGGCAGTGAAATTTTCAATTTATGATCTCAAGTATCAGTGTGGAAGAGAAGCTTAGAGTTAGATAACAGATCAGTGAGGTACTTCAGAAGGTCAATATTAACCCTGTATTACCCAGGGACAAAGGCTAAAGTCAACTACTCAGCCTTTTGCCTTTATTATTCCTCTCAAAGTAATGAATGTTGTATAGCATCATAGTTCAGTGACTATGTATAATCTTTCCTCTTCCAAAATGCCACAGCAGTCCTGTCTTGACACTTGATGAAGATCTTGTTCCTTTACTTTCAAAACTAACAGCTTTTTACTTGGAGTCATAGATGAAAATTTTCACTCTTGCAAGTAATGACAGTACAAAAGTGGTGCTGAATATTTATTTGTGCATCAAAATACAGAAGAAAAAAGAATCTACATTCATTTAATGAATCCATGAATGGGTGTTGTATATTATAAAGTATTCCTTCACTCATTAATCAAACTGCAGCATATTTGAAATCATTAGGCAGAGGAGCATTCAAAATTGTCTTCAGGAATTTATTTCAACAGGTTGCATACAATAACATGCATGACAAAAGTTAGGAATAACATATTCACTTTTGATTATCTGCTTGATAAAGGGGATGCTGCTGGCATAGTTGTGATGGTTTAGCCAGGTTTCTACCAAGTCATAATATCACTCTCTCTCCCAAACTAGACTTCTGCTACCCAAAACCAGGCCCAGGCAAAACCACTACAGCAGTGTAAGATCAATAGCAAGGAACATCTGCAGTGGGATGCAGGCAGACCTGGGGGTCAGTGTAGCCCTCTCACAGCTGCTCCAGTCACAGCATGGCTGAAATTCTGGGGTTTATGGTCTCATTTATACACAATGTTCAAAGGCTTCTTTATAAACCATGAGCAGTCTGGTTTGTCCTGTCTGAAAAAAAAGAACTTCTGGCATCTATCTGGGCAATGCTGTCTGAAAGGTTCCTTTCGATGGACCAGGTCATATGTGCCATTCACCTGTTCTACAATGTCTTGGTATTCCTTAACTCCTATATTCCCCAAACCTCCACTTCATTTCAGCTTAATCAGCTTCAAGAAGGAATGTGGCTGTGCTACATAGTTGAAAGCAAACTATACTTTTCAACCATTTGCTTGAGCTAATGTGAGTAAGGGAATTTATACTGAAAAACATCTTTTACATAGGGATTTTAAAAACCCCAATAATTTGAAGGAAGAGTTGGAGAAATATGATGAAAACATTCTGTAGCTGAGTGAACATTAGTAAACTTATTTGTTAGGTTTCTGAAACCTATGCCAGATAGGCTGATGAAAAATCACGAGCCTCAGAGATATTGATGAACATCTTTTTTGGACTCCATTGTGTGGTACAGGTGTATATGACTAAATGAGTAAAGTACTGGAAGTCTCTAAACAGTAGAACTGAAAAGGGCCTCCAGGCTGGATAAAAGGTAAAGGAGTTTTACAGATAAACAGTGAGGACCATCTTCCTCTGTAATGTAAGCAATAGGCCTGTTGAATCCCACAAAGACAACATTTCTTTAGCCATTGTCAGGAACATAATATTGGGAAGCATTAGGTCACTGTTGTCAGCTATTTCTGAAGATGCCATTGAGTCCATTTCATCACAGGAATCTCATTATAAGGTAAAGTTAGTTTAGATAGTACATATAAACATGGACATCTGGTTCAGCAGTCTCATAGAAAACTTTGCAACTGTCATAACTCTCCCTTTAGGTCCACAGTGCAACGCTTCCACTACACTCTGCATGCTCAAAAGTTTTCACAAATCCACTGACTTTTCTAGTACTGGTTTTCAAAAGATTTTAATATTAGAAAACTCGTGGAATGTTTAAACAAAGGAACAAATGCCTGCCTCTTTAGAAACACCTTTTTCACATAGAGCAGCTGCTTTGAAGGAAAGAGTCAACGTGCTGACAATTTCTAGAAGTCCAAAATCAGATATGTGTTGTGTTTCGTGGAGATTCTGCATCTGGATATGTGTTGCTACCTACACAATAAGAACAACATTAACACATAGGACTGAGCTCAAAGCATATGCGTTTTAGGCACTCTACCAATGATGAGAAAATTAAGAAAGCAACAGCAAAAATGTCCTGTATAATCACATTAATAAAACAGAAGATTTCACTAGAAATGTACGTTCTATATGGAAAAGAGAAGCAGTGAGTCCATAGTGATATAAGTATCCAAAAGCAAAACAGAAGACATGAAGCCAATACTGTACAAATGGAAAATGATGACTCTGTTGTCTAAATTATTAAAGTCCTTCTAGTAAGTCAGATAAATAATCAATGGTACACTACAGAAAATCTGTCTAATCATATATATGATGATGAAAAAAGCAGTCAACAAGAGTAGAGCATAAGCAAGTCAAAGCAATAACCATGGAATTATGTCAGTGTTGTAACACTATGAGATTATGTACACACCACAATATTGCAAAAGATACCAGAATCTGAAGGATGTAGTGGTGAGATAATTGTTTGTCTGTCACACTGAATGGCTGGTATTTTGTGACTGATTATTAAAATCTAGAAACAACTTTAAAAAAATATAAATTTAATACATTTACTAATTGTATTTTCTGAAAATATAATGCAAGTGAGAGAACAAGAATTACTTTAATACCATCGATTCCTCAAAACTTCCTGAAATCTGTGATTCCTGCTCTTGGGTTTCTTGAGATAGCCACTGTTCAATGCTTGTCTATTTATACTTCCCTATAATTTGGGCTACAGTGCAACAGAAGTCCTGGTATCATGACTTGCAGGCAACCTTCAAGCTGCAAAACACATGGTTCCCTTTTAAATTAATTTGTGTGTACATCCTTACTTATACTAACTTCTTAAAATTTTTGCTCTTTTTGTAATAATTATGAATGAATGTAAAGGAGAGTAGGTTTTCTTCAATGTACTCTATCACTGCTTTATGCTTTTTCTCTTATTACTACACTCATTGCCATTTTTTACACATTGAATGAATCCTGAAAGAAAATTAACATGTTGAAAGGCTTTGTCAGTCTTGAGCCGAGGAGCTCAGAACTGGACACAGTACTCCAGAGGAGGTCTCACCAGGGCAGAGTAGAGAGGGAGAAGAATCTCCTTTGACCTGCTGGCCACACTCTTCTTGATGCATCCCAGGATGCCATTGGCCTTCTTGGCCACAAGGGCACATTGCTGACTCATGGTTAGTTTATTGTCAACCAGGACTCCCAGGTATCTCTCTGCAGAGCTGCTCTGTAGCAGGTCAATCCTCAGCCTGTACTGATGCATGGGGTTGTTCCTTCCCAGGTGCAGAACTCTGCACTTGCTCTTGTTGAACTTCACAAGGTTCCTCTCTGCCCAACTCTCAATATATCATATCTCAATACACTTTCATGTGGTATTGGTAGTTGATACCTCAACCTCCCTGGTATCTCAGTACTCCTTTATTACCCCTTTAATCCATACCTTTGTGGCTAAAGAATTGTGACTATCCTACAGACTACTGTATCAGTTCTAGAAAGGAAAACCAGAAAATGGTGAGTTTTAATGTCCCGTTAATACAAGACACTGCAAACAGTAATCATTAAAAAATCATTAGCATTCTCACAAATCACAAGATACTAGGTATCACCTACAGAAATCTGATCTATCAGAATGAAAAGACATCTGAATTAAGATACATGTAACTATAGCTGGTAAAATCATTATCACTTTCAGATTTTTCCCTTCATCTTCTCCAAACAATTCCCAATGTGTCACTTTTACTCAACTGTTGTCTTTGGTTACAAGTTGATTACTATCCCACCAATTAAATCTGCTTATGTCTTGATTTAATAAGCACTCATCATTTCTGAAGGCAAATTCTTGATCTGTCCAGCTGATGACTTCCTCAATTTCCTACTTTTAATTTGCATCTTGTCTTCCTGCTAAATGTGCTTATAAACAGAGAGAAGACCTGTGGTGCTATAATCATATGTAATGTACAAATGGTAATCCGTTTCCTAGGTTAAGTAGCTCTCTGGCAGTGGAGCATCTCCATTAGATCTCATCACCAGTTAAAATAACAAAAAAATCTAGATAGAACAACGTTGTATCTCAAATCTCCTTTTCAGTGTATTGGGCATTATCACAGTTTGACAATTTGCTTAAATATAGATATTAAGAAGAAAATTAGTAGCTGCAAAAGATTAGTCCCAGTGATTTTGTGAATCTATAAGATCCTGAAAACACACATTCCCCTGATATAAAAATTTATGTAGGAAGGCTTTTGGATTTGCTTTGACAGGATTTTCCGCTTGGTTTTGGCCATTATGCCAGAAGGGAAAAAAATGTCTATTTTAGCAGTGTCTCACCTGCAGAGCTGCAACATGGTTCATTTGTAATATACCACAATTACTAATTTTTATGATGCTGAAAAACACCTGTTTAAGTCATTTCACTGTATGACATCATATTATGTTTCTCCTGTGCCTGTTCTGTCATGTCTGAGGAAATGTAGAATTCGTAATAGTAAGATGTTTTAAGCAATGGTGACACACATGGTGCTGTGTTACAGTAACTTGATATTTTCTGTGCTTATTGCTGTACCTTGTCCCAGTATAATCTTTACCCTGGAAAATCCTAAATATCTCCTCTATACCTCAGAAGACAAGCTGAACTTTACCACTGAGAGAGATTTTTCAGGACAGTCTGCAAAGAATGTGCCATATATTCCAAGAATCCATTCTCTTGTGTCTGCTATTTTAAGTGCACCTTAGGAAGCTATGATAATTATTGTGCTCATCAGCTGTAGTAATTGTAGGGAAGAATGTTCATATCAGAGTTTGCATTGCTATGGTAACAGAGCCAGTAATAATAGTGTGGACCATTTTAGAACAGGGATCCCCAGTTAGAGATCTAAAGCACCTGCAGGTGCAAAGGATTTTTTCATGTGCTAGAACTAAAATCCTCTTCTAAAACCAAAACAAAAGCCAAAAATTCTGGGGAGAAAAACCCCAAACCAAAATTAAACAAAACCAATGAAAACCCCAATCACACAGACTGTATAGACCTATTCTGATACTACACTATTTGTGGTTAGAGCACCACTGCTGTAATCAGGATAACTTACAAATACGGGGACTGATACGAATGCTTTTCACCTTTCTGGCAGTGTAATGCAGCTTGAAAGTGGGTGTAAATTATAATGGAATGTGAGTGCTAAATTTAATCACATTCACATCCACTTTAAGGATCATTGTTAAAAGAGCTATGAAAGAAACTTAGGTTTGTCTAGTTTTAGAAGTTACTTCAAAATAAAGCAGAGTGCCACTTATAAAGTACAGTGGCTACTCTGAAGTAGCTCCCTATGTGGGAACTCTTATTCTGCAGAGTGCTTCCTCTGTCCTTCTTTCAAATTTATCTTAATCCACTTGAGATAACCTGAAAAGGCTCTCATTGCAAGCTATTCCAGTCAATTTCCCAGTGTAGCTTTTTACTGTAAGTGCAATCAAACCTAGTGACTGGTTTTAATGGTCTATTCTAATGCTAGGACTTCCAGGCATAATGGAAATTGACATTATGAGCAATAGCATACAAATTGCAAAAGTTAATTTTCAGAATCAGGTGGCCATTTTTTTCTCATTGGAGAATACAGTCCACAGTGTGATTTCATTTTGAAAGAGCTCTCCCCTGTTGCAAATTGTTTATCGTGGGAAATTTTAGGGAGTGCCAAAAGTGTAGTTATATATTTTATATCCTTTCACAGCAACCCACTAACAAGGTTTCAGCCTTGCCCACATGTGGACTTTTATTTCCCCTTTCGTCTTACAACTATTGTCTCCTCAGTTGTGTTGATCTGGCATTTTATGCAGCCACACTCTGCAACAGAACTTTAATGACAGCAATTTAAATATACATGTATTTAGCTTATACCCTTTTTTTGTTAGAGTATTATTTTATAGGTCTGATTTAGATCACAACCCACAAACAGGCTGAATTTGTAAACCTGGGTAACTGGTAACCTTAGCCAAGATGTATGTGTGAGAACCATGGAAAATAACTACTGTTGAGAGAAACCTCCTAGGTTTTCCCAAGGTAAAACTGTACTGTTAGTGAGAAGTCAATCACAAAGTGTAAGCAGATAAAATTATCCAACAGATTGAGACTAGAAAGCTTTGCCTTCTGTGTTTGCACCTAAATGTCATTCTATCCCCCCTATATAAACAATGAAATTGATCACAGTGCCCTTAGGAAACTGGCACAAAACCAAAGCATTGCAAAGATGGCTAGCTTTCTCCTTTATTTTGTTTCAAATTTTAGTTCATCCAAATTTTATGAACATGTAGTTAGGGCCAAGAGCACTTGGAGCATTTTGGATATAGCTCCACTGCTGGCTGTGTGTGCTAGCAGAGCTCTGGAAAAGCCACAGATCCAAGTGAGCTTCTGAATGGTAACTGACAGCTGTAGGCCTCACTCAGACACCTGTAACAACTTACAAGTGGGATTTTTACTCACTACACGTGTTACTGTACATACTTTGGTTCACAGGAAATTAGTAAGGTTTCCATGTTGTTTGTTTTCTGACAGTATTATAGATTCACACAAGAAAAGGATTAACCCCACACTGATTTTCTAATATGTGGATTCAGTGTCAAATTTATGTCTGGTTCTTGGTGAATTACGACAGGATGATAAATTGGTATTAACTAATTGATTTAACTGAAGAAAAAATAGGAAATGTTGCTGTTAACAGTCTTGGATCGAATTCTCAACTTTATACTTTTATATTCTGATGATGCAAATTAATTCAAGTTTCTTTCCAACACCCATTTCCCAGTGTAACAAGGTCCTGAATGGAAGAGTAGAATTGGCTGTTTCTATACTAGACATATAATAGAATCATAGAATGGTAGGGGTTGGAAGGGACCTTTAGAGATCATCTAGTCCAACCCCCTAGCAGAAGCAGGGTCACCTAGATCAGGTCACATAGAAACATGTCCAGGTGGGTCTTGAAGACCTCCAAGGAAGAAGACTCCACAACCCCCTGGGCAGCCTGTGCCACTGCTCCGTCACCCTCATAGTGAAATAGTTTTTCCTTACATTTAAGTGGAACTTTTTGTGTTCCAGCTTCATCCCATTACTCCTAGTCCTGTTACTATCTACTATAGAAAAGAGGGATGTCCCAACCTCCTGACACTCACTCTTTAGATATTTATAAATGTTAATAAAATCACCTCTCAATCTCATCTTCTCCAGACTAAACAGCACCAGACATATATATTTTTTCATATATATACACTACTACATTATTCATATACTGTCTCAGTATTCCAGTATATTGGGTATGTTGGGGAAGGCATGCAGCTAGACCTCTTGTGAGTTTATGGTTCTTCAGAGCTCAGTGAACCCAAAAGTTCAAAGCCATCTGTAAACTGCTTGGATCTGCATTGCAGCTGATACCGAAAGGGTCTTGACCACTATCACGGATGGAAAATCTGTAAACAGATGTCTTTTGGTGACCAACCAGGAGAAAACAGAGAGCACACACACGATCATGCCCATCTTCTTGAGTCTAATAGAATATGTCTCTGGAGACATTCAAAACCCACTTGAATGTATTCCTATGTGACCTACTCTAGATGGTCCTGCTCCGGCAGGTGGGTTGGACTAGATGATCTTTTGAGGTCCCTTCCAACCCTTAAGATTCTGTGATTCTGTGAAAATCCTTTAAAAGCCTTTTAGAGATGGGAATAATACTATCCTAAAATACTGGACTATTTTAACTATAGCAATGGAGCTAGTATTCTGGTATTAACTTCCGAGATTGAATTTTAAAGTTTGGATTTTGTTTCACACTGTTCTTTACACTAAAGGAGATACAAATGATTGAATTCAGTCTCAGTCCAAACAAGCAAAAGTCTCAGCATTTACAGATTAGCTCTGGGGACTTACAGATATTTTAGTATAATACTCTGTTATTATTTTTTTTTCAGACAGAAAACAGACAGGCCTAACTGAATTTATAACTGTATTCTCTAATTAAGAATGACATAAACTGAGCCACAGCTAGACTGTAGGCTTTGAAAAATTAAATTTAACACTGAGCTTTTTTTTAAAAAAAAATATTTCTGGTGACTTGGCCTTGTTAATTGCTCATAAAAATCCTTCTATGACTGCTCTTACACTATAATAAAACACTGTACCTTTTCTTAAGGTGAGATACAAATACATTCTTTAAAAATACAAGTAATGTGAATATTTTGTCTCTTTCAAGACTTTGTTGACTTAGAAACCACTAGCCATAGAGCTATGTGATTCAATGTAAAAAAGCTTTGCCTTCCATAAAAACTTATCTTAGTCTAGCTGAATGGTTTCATACTTCAATTCCAAATTCCATATGCCATCCTATGTGTCCCTATATATCCTTTTACTTCATTACTCATGTGATGCTGTGGACTGTTGGAAGTCAAGATATGTGCATTTGAGCTCATTAATCTCCTTTTTTTTCCCTAGGTGTTCTCTTACTTATTCCAATGTTACCTGACTAAATACTCTATTCAAGTGTCCAGTGTCAGGGATGGGAGACAATAGGATTCCCCTCCCACACAAACATCCATTATTCAATTGTTTTTAATAACATTCTTTTCATTTTTTCATTTCTCAAATCTAGATTTCTTAAGGTTATGTCTTTCAGAATGAATAGGAACTCTTTGCCTGGAGTTTTACACATTTCTGAGAAAAATGCTGCCTACGTTTTCTAAATGTATTGCTCTGCAGCAAGTAAAAATCATTCCACTAGTTTTAGCAGGTATTTTGTGTACTAAAAAATAGAGAATATGAAATACAAATTGCAATACTTTAGGATGAGGGTTTTGATGTTTGCATGTCTGTTTTTTTTCCCCATATAGCTGTAAATAAGCAAGTTTTGTTTCTATTTTTAGAGAGGAAAAAAAATCTCAGTAAAGTGTTCAAATTTTGCTTGTTCTTCTCTTTGTTATATGTTCTGCCTCAGCTAAAAATAACAATTCATTATGTTGTCTGACTGAGCTTTCTTGGTTTTTAGTCCCTCAAAACGTGTGCAGATGAAGGTTGTCCAACCACATATCCTTCAAGTGGCCAGATGAGATACAGCAAAAAGATATGAGTAGCTAACACCAGATGTTTGATTACAGAAAAAGATGAAATAAAAACTTTTTAAAGTCCATTTCAGAGAGCAAAAATAAATACAGTAAATGTTACTGAAGACATCATTAAGTGTAAGCATATTACAGAAATGTTGCTAGTCTATAGTATATATGCAGGTATTTAATTATCAGTAGCAATTTCCAGGAAATGTATCCTCAACCTCCATGAGTCAGTTGCTGACTTCACTTTTGATGTAACACTGAATGGTCTCATTAGCCATATGGAAGAGCACACCAGATCAGAAGTGCCCTCTTTGTTGCAGAATTAGTCTCCTCTCCCCTTCCTGTTCTCCAGGCTTAGTTCCTTGGTTGCTTGAAGAAGTTACACCTGCAAGCAGACTTTGCCCGAGTGACTATGCAGATGAAAAACTATGAGCACATATTGCTTCAAAGAGGACTGCATACATCCACTAGTCAATAGAAGCCCAGCATCTGAAATATTTATCACAGACAGCATTACACCAACTAGAGTGTAACCAGCACAACTCTGACAGTGGTGACAGATGAATTCTGAAACGAAAAGTAGTGTGGAAACAACATTTTGATGACAAAACCCTGACCATGTGCAAGTCAAGGCAGAATCCAACTGACTTCAGAGGTAGAATGCCACTCCTTATTATTAATCACTGTATTTAAACATGCATACATAGGTAAGGATATGTGTACGTATACATATGTATATTCGTTCAGTACCTGGATCGATATATTCCATTTACTAACAATGCTTCATAATTAAAGTATTTGCGTCACCACAGTTGTTGCAGAAATGTTTTCCATGATTTTGCAGTAAATCACAACATCGGAAAAAGACTCAAAAGTGTCTTATTTTTTAATTATATAAGCATGCGTGATAATTTGCAGAATCCATTTAGGGCACTTTTTAAAGATGTATCTAAAATGTGTAACTATAAAAAATTTAATCAAATTATCTTCCTTTTTTAGGCATTACTCCATGTTAATGTCTTTCACTCTATTTTAATACCAATGCCTAATTAAGAGATCTATTAAAAATCCATTATATTTATTGACTGGATAATTCCAGTGTAAACATCTTTTTTAGTTGTTATACTCTTTACAGGCATAATACAGATAATAAAGTTAAATGTAAACATTAATAAAACTATTGTATTAACCAAGTCTATTTTATACATATAAAAATAGAGGGGTGTTTTTTAAGAAAAATCACAAATATAACTGATTATAACTGATGAGAATCTGCCCTAAAAGCTGATTTAACTTTACTTTTGTAATACTCATTTAATATTTTACCCTCTCAATTTTGTAAATGGTCTGGGTATAGCACTGTATACCTGATGTTTTTTGATTATAATCCCAGATCTAACTGGGTGGCCTCAGAAAAGTCATTCCCAAGGTTCTTGTTCTTTCATTGTCAACAGTGCGTAGGGGAAGTAGATAACGCGGAAATGGTCATCCTTATCTTTCATGTAAAGTTGCTATAGGGATTTGATAGCTAATATGTGTAAAGTGTTGCTTGTGAAGATTAAATCACACAGCTATGTTATTTGTTTTTATAGTTATATAAATTACTTCATATATAAAAATAGAACTAGAAAATATTCCTAGATGCTTTTTAAAATGAAATCTTCTCCTCTCCCAGGATCATGTTATGGCAGGTGTTGTTCAAAGCAGGTAGGCAGAATGAAAAACTGCAAGGTAGCATATATGTGCTAATAAATAGGCTACACACGATGCACTACAAGCATCACTTTACCTAATCAAATTTTTCTGTTATTTCCATTTAAAATTGTAGAGTAGAAAGTACAAGAGGCCTCATAACTGAAGGCAATACCAATGACTAGTAATTATGAATAAAAATAATAAATGGTTCTTCACAGTTGTAGATCAAAATGTGAGATGATCATTAATTTGTGTAGTTTTAGAAGAATAGTTTCTGACAAGTCACACATCTGCTATGCTGTCAAATGAAAGGCAACAAAACCCAGTTTTGAGAATAATTCATTTTGTCCTGTGGCTGCAACATTTGCAAACATCACTGTTCCAGTTTCTCACTGGGGCTCACCAGTGAGAGACTGTCAACTCCACAACTAAAGTACATGAACAGTAAATCGCTTACAACTGATGTCACACTGTATGGGATAAAAATCTTCAAATCTTCTTTAATGGCAGAAGACTGAAACAGACAGCTTGACTATGACTGAATAAACCACTGCAAAGGGCTTGCAATTAATCACATTTAAAAGCACTACATCTACACACAATGTCAGACTGCAAAGAACATGCAAAGGAGAGAAAAAAAGATTTCTGCAAAAACTGTAGTTAGTTACAAATTCTCCACTAAGAGTGATGAAGAAAGAATGATTACAAGGGAGAGCAAGAAAATATCCAATTCAGACTGTGTCTTTGATAATCTAACAAGTTTCACAGCCTGTCTCCTTTGAATTACCTGACTACCAACAGTGAATCCCCAAAATTAAGAGATACTTCTGGATCAAGTTACTATTGACATGGGAAGCAGGGTAAGGAGGAAGGAGAAAGAACAGATATGGCCAAAGAAGCATCAGAGGAAACTTGTTCTTGCTGCTTTTCCTACTGCTGTTGTGGCATGGGAATCATTGATGTATACCATGAAGTTTAGTCTTTGAATCACCAACACATTGCAAAATAAAGGAAACTATCCATCAAATCTGTAGTTCCCAGATTTTGAAAAGCTGGGAAGACATAAAAACGTACAGTTAAAATTAATCACCTCGAAGTAATTAACATTTGTGGGTGACGAAAAGGTTATAAATGGTTCTCACACCTAGACAAAATCTCAATATTCTGAAATTATTACCTGCTGAAAATTTTGATACCATCTCTTTGTTGAGTACAATTAACAGACTTTGCATAAACTAAACAAGCAATTGAACATATTGCTATATCTATTCTTGTACATATATCTTGTTCTACAAAGTGTTGTAAGAGTAGTTACTTGTTACTAATGACAGACACAGGTCCCAAAAAAAGTGTTTCACTGTCTTAGACATGTTAGACAGACCTTTTTTGGTCTAGAGAAATGTTTTTATTTTGACAATGAAGACTCCACCAGCATGTTTGAAATATCTTCTGGAAAGAGACTTAAAAAAATATAACAGAGTTCAAGATTGGGTGACCCTGCCAGGCCCTGGGTGGGACAAGTCAGGCGCTGCATATGACCCCAGGGAAGACATGTCCTCACCTATAGACACCGTCCCACACTCTTTGGGGTCAGCGGATGTCTGGGTCAGGTCCAGAGTGAGACTGGGCAAGGTGGTTACAGCCTGAAGTGGCTCACAGGACTCTGACCTCAGGGTTTTCTTACTCTACAAGTATTAAAAGAAGCACATTTTGTGTTTTATGAGATACATACAGACATGTGTCTGTTGATAAGTGCCCCTATAAGTTTACTCAGGATGTTTACATTGTAATCTATTGATATATGGTTGTATGAGCTGAAATCAAGCTTAATGCCCACTAGATAACTGAATTCTGTTGTAGTTTGTACATATCATTAAAGGATAAGTATAGATGTAACTGTTTGCATAGTGAACCTGTGAAAACATTTTGAAAAGCAGGATCACCTCTTTAGCCAAATGTTGGGTATAAAAAGGTTCTCAGATTAAAATAAGGAGCACTTGAGGGAAACAGAGAGTGAAAAAGGCAATGGTAAGTAAGTGCTCGTGATTTAAAAAAAATACATTCAGTATCAACCATTTGGTAGATGATCTTTACAAGACTAGGGAATGTGTATCTTGAGCTAGTGCATCACAAGGATAACAATGGTTCTGAGTCTTGTACAAATTACTCATTTAGTTGATGAATACAGAGTAACAGATTTACTGCCATAGATCTACTGTCATTCTTAGTAATTATTAGTCTAGCAATCAGTTGAAAAGTATCTTAATTTTTTTTCCAAAATACTATTTTTTTAGAAGTTTCACAACTTCACCCCACCTTGTCCTCCCCTGTCCCACTCTACTATGATTAAGGAATGTTAAACTGGATCCTAGCAGAGATCTGTTTCATTTTATTTTTCAACTTCTGGTGGAATCAGAAATACCTTGTGGCTCAATTCCTGGTGTTCCAAAGCTCTGATGCACGTTTCTGAAAAATTGCTAGCTAGAGAAAAATCCTAAAAATAAAAGTAATAATGCTTCCAAACTTGCTTCTCTGAAATCTAAAGAGTCTGTATTCAGAGTCACAGATCTGATCTTTGAGGTAGAAATAAAAAAGGATTTTGCCAAAATTGCCATTTCCTTACGTGTGTATATCTGTGCTGGAGCTAGTGGGTCAACTTAAGAACCAAAACAATAAACAGAGCTTTTGTGGCATTAAAAACTACAGAACACAATAGAGATGTCAGGAAGATTTACTAAAAGTATATCCAGAATTTGTAGCAGTTTTGTCAATATTCCTTCCATACAGGCACTTAGTGCCTTGACTAAATCCATGTTCACCCTATTATCCCTGCATACAGGGGTAGATACATCCATTGATGACTTGGAACTTTACAGAGCTAAGTCGCACTCTCTTGCTTTCTGGAGCTCAGTCAGTCTTCACTATCTGTGCTTCTAAACTTTAGCATCTCAGGTAAATGCTTATAGTTAAGAAAGACCACTGGAGAGAAGTGTGACCAGTACCTTGAAGGAAGTGATTCTGCCCCTCTGCTCCACTCTTTTGAGACCCTGTGTTCAACATAAGAAGGACGTGGAAGCTGTTGGAGTGATTCCAGAAGTGGTGATGACCATGAAGATGATCAGAGGGCTGGAGTATCTCTCCTATGAAGATAGGCTGAGAGAGTTGGGACTGTTCAGTCTGGAGAAGAGAAAGCTCCAGGAAGATTTTACAGCAGCTTTCCAGTACCTAAAGGGGCCTATAGAAGAGAGGGAGAGGGGCTTTTTACAGGGGCATATAGTGACAGAACAGGGGAAATTGCTTTAAAATGAAAGAGAGGAAATTTAGATTAGATGTAAAGAGTAAGTTCTTCACTGTGAGGGTGATGAGACGCTGGAACAGGTTACCCAGAGTGGCTGTGGCTGCCCCATCCCTGGAAGTGTTCAAGGCCATGTTGAATGGGGCTTAGAGCAACCTAGTCTGGTGGAAGGTGTCCCTGCCAATGGCAGGGGGATTGAAATCAGACAGTCTTTAAGATTCCTTTTAAATCCAAATCTTTCTATAGTTCTTTGAAATATCTCTGCATTCAGACACTAAGAGACTTTGCAAGAAGTTTATAGTACAATGCAAGCCAATCAGCAGCAAAAACCATCTGGTGCTGAGGACATCAACATTCCCACTACATTTGTTATAAAGATTTATACTTAAAATTGATCCTGGTCTGATCCTTCCTGCTGAATGTCCATTCCTTATTGAAGTTCAGTATGTTCATTCCCAGAGAGCATCTTTGAAGTTAGTTTCATTCTTCCTCAGGCTACCAAAGCACCATGAGCAGAGGCGTATGGACGGCTCACCTCAAAATGCAATCCAGATATGAAGCAAAGCACTAATACAGGCACACCTGTATGACTGTAAATTCTCCTTCCCTAATATACAGCCACACTTCTTGAAGAAGTGGAAGCTTATCCCTTCCAATGCTTCTTTAATTTTGTCCCATTATTGCTATTTTCATCTGTTTTCATCAAAGCTGTTTGACTATGATCATTTTGGACCTTTTACACACCAATTCCCATCACCTCTGTATATTTTATGTTTTCTATTCCCTTTTTTCTCACAAGCTGTATTTGACTACAGAGCTATCATTCAACTGCATAACACTTTGGCAGAAAAAACACTGTGTCCAAGTTTCCTGTATTAAATCCTCAGTTATAAGGATAGAGGCTGGAGGTTGGAAGGAAGGATGTGCAATTCAACAGAAGAAAGTATCTATTTCATTTCCCTTTTTATAAATTAAAGAAAGACAAGCCGAGTTAAACTTGTTTTTGTTAAATCTGAGAACAGAGCATGGTATTAATTTTAAATCTGTAATGGGAGATCAATTGTATTTCATAAAGCTCTGCTAAAAACATTGGCACAGAATCGAGTTGGAGGTCTGTGGCCAGTGGAGATCCAGAGATCAATTCTAAGGCCAGTCTTGTTCAACATCTTCATCAATGACCTGGATGAGGGGACAAAGTGTACCCTCAGCAAATTCCCTGATGACACCAAACTGGAAGAACTGGCTGATTCCCCAGAAGGCTTGTGCTGACATTCAGTGGGATCTCAACCAGCTTGAAAATAGGGCAGAGAGGAACCTCATGAAGTTCAACAAGGACAAGTGCAGAGCCCTGCATCTGGGAAGAAACAACCCCGTGCACCGGTACAGGCTGGGGATTGAATTGTGAAGAGCAGCTCTGCAGAGAGAGACCTGGGAGTCCTGATTGACAATAAACTAACCATGAGCCAGCAATGTGCCCTCATGGCCAAGAAGGCCAATGGCACCCTGGGATGCATCAAGAAGAGTGTGGCCAGCAGGTCAAGGGAGATTCTTCTCCCCCTCTACTCTGCCCTGGTGAGGCTTCCTCTGGAGTCCTGTGTCCAGTTCTGGGCTTCTCAGCTCAAGAGGGACAGAGAATTTCTGGAGAGAGTCCAGCGCAGGGCCACCAAGATGATCAGGGGAATGGAACATCTTTCATATGAGGAAAGGTTGTGGGAACTGGGGCTGTTTAGTCTGGAGAAGAGGAGATTGAGGGGAGATCTTATTAACATTTAGAAATATCTAAATGGTGGGTGTCAGGAGGTTGGGACATCCCTTTTTTCTATTGTAGCTAGTAACAGGACAGGGGGTAATGGGATGAAGCTGGAACACAAAAGATTCCATTCAAATATAAGAAAAAACTATTTCACTGTGAGGGTGACAGAGCAGGGGAACAGGCTGCCCAGAGTGGTTGTAGAGTCTCCTTCCTTGGAGGTCTTCAAGACCCGTCTGGACATGTTCCTATGCGACCTGATCTAGGTGACCCTGCTTCTGCAGGGGGGTTGGACTAGATGATCTCTAAAGGTCCCTTCCAACCTCTACCATTCTATGATTCTATGATTCTATGATTTCATGAAAAATACAGGCTCCTTGAGAGGAGCATGGCAACTGGCCTCTAATAAGTTGAATACCCACATTGTTTCATTTGCTCCTTCCCCTGCCTCAGAAGCGGGGTTACTAGACTTACTTTTCTATACAGAAGTCATATTCTTGAAGTAGTATACTAAAAAAAAGACTTTCATAAATACTTGATCTTCTCTCTTTTTTTTACTTTAATTGCTCTACAGTCAATTATTAAATTTTACTAATCTTATTCACAAAGGACTTTAAGGTTATGCTGCAGGCAAGACGCGTTCCAAAATGAAGGAAGTGGCAAAATACGTAAGACATATTCTATGCACTATTTGAGTTTCTTCCTGGAGTCCTTGGTCAGGTCTCTGTCAGTCTTCACTTGTACATTTGTAATGCCTGGTAAAGGGAGATAGGTGTTACGCTAGTAGCATCCTACTCCTCTGTGTCTGTATGGCAGCACACTCAAACTCATTGGCTACAGAAGCTGGTATGTCCTAATCATATTTTTCTGGTACTCAAGAGGCCTTGACATAGTCTCTGAGAGTACAAGTTTTATTTTGGAGACAGAGTTTTTGTCTTCCTAGAGACTATTTGTTACAAACTACTCATTTTTTACCCATGCCTTAAGGGCAAATAATAACATTTTTTGGCTAGAAAATCAAGTACTGGTATACACAGTTAATTAGATGTGTTTAATTGGAGCAGTCATGGGGAAGGCTACAACTGCCTATTAATACAACTTAGCATAGTAGACAGCCTTGTTCTTGTGCTTTCCTGTGTATCTGTGTGCCCTATCATTATTGACCTAAACTACTAGAACCGTTTTCTGTCATACCAGAATGGGGTTCCAAGTGGCAAAGAGAATATAAAACAAGACGCAAGATTCTTAGAGCTTCATCTTTTTCATTCTAATTTGTCTACATACTGGGAGTTTTCTGAAACTAAGACAGCAGCAACAGTGAGATTTGGCTTTTCACAAGGGAGAAAAATTAGCAAGGCAGTAAACAGTGAATAATCTGCTTTTTACTGTATCCCATGAACATAACAAATCAGTAAAGATAACAATCTTTTTTAAAAAGGGTCTATTTTAAGTGTCTAATCTGACAAGGGCATCTGTCCACTCTGAGCTCATAGCAAGAGTATGGCTATTGAGATGAGTGACTCAGTGTGCATTCAATAGGAATGGACTCCATGGGCATATGCTAAAAGGAAGTTGTGTGCCTCACCCTCCTAAGTCCCTTTGAAAATCCCAGCCACTATTTTTTTCATCCAGATGTGTTGATGACAAGTAGAAATCAGAAGCACTCTGATCTAGTGCTATTAAAATCCTTACTGGAGAAATTTGGAAAAAAAAAAAGTTATCACCATTCTTTCTTTGTATTAAAATATTCTGTCTTCTATAGATGAGTCATAACAAGCTGCGATGTATTTATTACTTATACAGCCTTTAAATATTATAAACAGAGCACTTGCCCAGAACATTTCTACCACAAGCAAGACAATTGACATTTTCAACTTTAATATGAATAAACTCCAACATTACTATTGCAACAATGCAAATGACCTCTTCCTTTAATACTACTCAACCAGGAAATGACTTTAAATTATGGCACCTGGCAGTTATATATCTTGTATTTATGACTTCCCAGCAAATGCAGCTCAGAGTTCAAAGGCACAGTTTACTACTATAGGAGTGAAACTTCCTTAGTCTTAAGGCTTATTTGTTTTAAAATAGATGAGATGCTACATCCCTCCTACTGAATTACACCACAAGAGCTGTCAGTGGGCCATCTGAGTTCTGTTTTCCTGTTCTACATCAGGATCCCTCTGGATTAGATTTATTATTGCCTTCCTTCAATCACTCCAACTCACAGCAGTCTCCTCTCTGGTGATGAGGGATAATAACAGTTTCCTCCAGAGTCCAGCTCAGTAACTGTAATATCCAAACACACAGAGAAGATAGATGTGCTAGTTGGTAGCTGAATGGTCTCTTTCACCACTTCAAGCCAAGAAATAAGACCCCAATGCTGGGCTTAGAATAAGGAGTCAAGGCTGAAAAATTAGTACAGGGTTTAAATGTTAAGTTACTTTGAAATAATAGGAATAAACTCAGTTATAAACAAATAGGCAACTATAACACAATGAAATTCACTTCTGTGTTGGGACAAGCAAACTCTTCAAAATAAATAGATACAAGGGCTTGTGATCTCAGTGACTATTCAGTTCAAGTAGTAATATTAGCCATACATAATTATTTAAAATATTTAGATATCTTTTTAATATTTTAAAGATTAATTTGTTAATACATTAATTTTTAATTCAATATTTCCAGCCTTACTGAAAGAAAAGAGACAGTAGTCTTACTCTATGAGTGTTCCTATTGAAAACTGTGGAACAGGGCTACTCAATATCAGTAAGGAAGTTAGAAGATGTACATGTATACGGGTTTTCTTCTCTCTCTTCTGAAAATCAATAAAAATTCTTTAAAGAGAAAAAAATTCTTTCCAATAATACAAAGTAAATTATATTAATTCTATGTTTTACACTTTTAAACACATTGCAATTAGGCCACATGCCAGTATTCTGTTACATTGGATCATTAGTTCCTTCCAACCATTAAGCTTCTGTGATTCTATGATTAATAGTATAACAGAATCAGGTAAGAACAGAGAATCCCAAATGAAAGCATAGGTAAGTATCCTCCCACACACAAACAGGTTGGAGTTCTTTGGACAAAGCATGCAGAGGTTAATCCCACCCCAGTGACTCTACTTTGGACATTTTCCTCAGATTTCACTGACAATCATGTTTTTCTCCTAAGGCGCAGCCTCAATATCCAGCAAATCCAGTAGCAACATTGCAGTTTTGCCTGCCTAGAATCAGAGACAGGCTCTAAGACAGTCATATTTGAAACCACATGTATGGCAATGGTGCTTGTATGAAACCATCTACTGTCATTCAGAACACTCCTGGACATGTTTAATTTACTCCCATAGTCACAGAGTTTTGAGCACTAATTTATTTTACATGAAAAATGTCTTTATCTTGCATTAGGATACAAAGATAGTTGGGAGTATGGTAGGATTTGGGATTTCAGAGTAGTTTGCTGCTTTGGAAGAAGCAGATGGCTTTAACATTGATCAAGCTATTGTGAGAGATAAGGTGATATAAGTTCCCTGGGTAGCAAAGAACTGGTTTTAGCAGAACAGGTTTTGAATCCATATCTCCAGGATGAATCTCAGCATCAGACATTAGACAAGGAAACTTACTTCCAGAGATGCTTGTTGTTTACTTTTTTGGCTGTTGTTTTGTGGATATTTTTCTTTCCCTGAGAACACACATAGGATCTAGACACACTGACAAAAAAAACAGTGCTAGCCATGCTCAAGACCCACTGCAACTTGAGGATCTGAGACCTTTGTGCCCTGCCCTGCTCCAGTGGTTTTCACAAGGCTTTGCCACAAATTATGCTATGTACTCAGAGCAGCCTAAAGATCCACACCATCTCTTTCCTCTCACCTCACTTTATCACTCTCCAGCTCACCATTATTGTTGGAAAAATGATGCAAACACTCACAGAACCAAACACTGTTTTTGCAAATCAGAATTGGTTGAATTAAAATGGAGGGGGAAGTCAGTAAAATTAAGTTGGAGTAGTTTACATTTATGTCTAATACTAAATAAAAAAACCCATCAATTATGCATGGGATTTCTGCTAATACTTCAAAATCTGTAAAACTGGAACTGATGTTGAGCCAGAAGTAGCTCAGGAATATCTTCCAGATGCTTCTGCTCAGGATGGCAGGATTATCTTTTGGCCCTCTATAGATTGCTGCTGTTATGTAAAAGAGGGAGGGACAATTCAACAAGATAAACAGTACTGTAATTATCTTAGAAGGTGGTGGCATCCCTGGAGCATTGTCACGGGAGAGCAGACAACAGGATCTTCAAACTTGGGCTGATATCTAAGCCACAACTAGTACAAAGGACAATCTCCCAAGGATGCATATACTGTAGTCATAGAATCATACAATCATAGAATGGTAGGGGCAGAAGTAGATTCACCTAGATCAGGTTGCATAGGAACATGTCCAGGCGGGTCTTGAACAACTCCAAGGAAGGAGACTCCACAACCCCTCTGGGCAGCCTGTGCCAGGGCTCCCTCACCCTCACAGTGAAATAGTTTTTTCTTATATTTGAATGGAATCTTTTGTGTTCCAGCTTCATCCCATTACCCCTTGTCCTGTTGCTAGATAATACAGAAAAAAGGATGTCCCAACCTCCTGACACCCATCATTTAGATATTTATAAATGTTAATAAGATCACCCCTCAATCTCCTCTTCTCCAGACTAAACAGCCCCAGTTCCCACAGCCTTTCCTCATATGAAAGATGTTCCAGTCCCCTAATCATCTTGGTGGCCCTGCGCAGGACTCTCTCCAGAAATTCTCTGTCCCTCTTGAGCTGAGGAGCTCAGAACTGGACACAGGACTCCAGAGGAAGCCTCACCAGGGCAGAGTAGAGGGGGAGAAGAACCTCCCTTGACCTGCTGGCCACACTCTTCTTGATGCATCCCAGGATGCCATTGGCCTTCTTGGCGATGAGGGCATGTTGCTGGCTCATGTTTAGCTTATTATCAATCAGGACTCCCAGGTCTCTCTCTGCAGAGCTGCTCTTCAGCAGTTCAACCCCCAGCCTGTACTGGTGCATGGGGTTGTTTCTTCCCAGATGCAGGGCTCTGCACTTGTCCTTGTTGAACCTCATGAGGTTCCTCTCTGCCCTATTTTCAAGCTGGTCGAGATCCCACTGAATGGCAGCACAGCCTTCTGGGGAATCAGCCAGTTCTCCCAATTTGGTGTCATCAGCGAACTTGCTGAGGGTACACTCTGTCCCCTCATCTAGGTCATTGATGAAGATGTTGAACAAGACTGGCCCCAGAACCGATCCCTGTGGAACTCCACTGGCCACAGGCCTCCAATTTGATTCTGTGCCATTGATCACCACCTTCTGGGCTCTGTCATTCAGCCAGCTCTCGATCCACCTCACTGTCCACTCATCCAAGCCATACTGCTTGAGCTTTCTGATGAGGACCTTGTGGAAGATAGTGTTAAAAGCCTTGCTGAAGTCAAGATAGGTGACATGTTTTGCTTTCCCCTCATCTAGCCAGCCAGTTATGCTGTCCAAGCTTGGACAATAGCTTAACTGATACTGGTCATCACTGAACCTGCCTGTGAATAGTTCCATGAAACAAGGCATTAGGTTGCCAAGTGGAAAGTGTGATGTCATGATTCTGCAAATCTGAATCATGCACCTGGGATGGACATTGTGCACTTGGCAGCCTGCATGTGTAATTGTCAGCAGTTGTTCATATTCTTGAGATTGATACACATAGCCTCCACTCAAGAAATGTGGAAGTTTTATGCAAAGCTGGCCAGAGCAACTGCAGGTCACAGCAGTGAAGTATTTGTCATAACTAGTGCAATGTGACTTCCTTTCCTAAGGATGAACTGTGCTACCAGTAATAAAGCTGTAGTAAGAGTGCAAAGTATGTAAGTCCAACTGAGCAGCAGTACCCAGGTATTTGGAGATTGCACAGGAAACAAGTTTAAAGAATGTCTTTGTGCTGCCCTTAGAGGGACTCAGGGCTGACCAGCTTCTGAATAAGTATAGTAAGCCTGTTCTCAGTGTATGCTGTCACTCTGACCTTGAATACCTTCCACACCAGACCAAGATCAAGTTAAGGACCATCATCAATGGCCACCATTTCTACAAATAATTAACTTCTTACAAAGTGTCCAGTTTGGCATTTTGCAACTCTGTCTCCACATGTGCCCTCCTTTGCTGTATGTTGTCCATCATGGGATGAGGAAAATGTGTCCCAAGAGCAAGGAGTCTTGCCCTAGTTGCAAACAGCAGCTGCTCAGACATTGTCAAGTATAGGTTCATTCAGTTGTTGCCACTTACTGAGGAGATGGAAATGGTATACTAGGCATGCAGCAGCGATGTGTATATAGCAATTATTAGATGCTCTATATGAGACACTGACTGATTTCAGAGACAGAAAATTAGACCCCCTACAGAAGCCTCATGCAAACATCCCCACAATGCAGCAGGATGGATTTCCCACAGTGAAGAAGCCAGCCTCACTGCTTTATCACAGCAGAGGATGGAATCTGCAATGGGAGGTTGCCTCCAGTGAAAACATCCATCATGTGCTGATTCAGCAGTGCTCATCTGAAAGGTGGTTAGGTACCTAACTGTTAAGTGTCTCAAATCTGCAGTGCCAGATGGTCCAGGAATGGGAGGGTATGGTATTAATGAGTACAGACCTATGAGACAAGCACTCTGTGGCTGTGGTCAGACACCCTATCCTGTGCTCCTGGAAGAGCTATCTGCTCCCACTTGCTTGTCATCAACCTGACCTTAAACTTAGTAACTGTCTTGACAAGGTGGCTTCACCTATGAGTGTTGCCTAATCTGTTTCAGTCAAAATGAGACAATGAAGTAGTTCATCTTCCACCATTTAAATACTACTGCCTACTTTTTGCTAACTCAGCTTATTTTAACTGCAGCAAGTTCAGCAGAACTGCCACCTTAGATTTCTAGTGGGCAGACTTAGAATTATCTAGGAAGTTGGTAGCCAGTGTCCCTTGGGAGACCATCCTGAAGGGCAAAGGAGTCCAAGAAGGCTGAATATTCTGAAAGGAGGAAACCTTAAAGTTGCAAGATGATGCTGTTCCCACATGCAAGACGATGAGCTGGCAGGACAGAAGACCCCCTTGGCTGAACAGGGAGCTTCTGCTGGAACTCTGGAGGAAAAAGAGAATCTATGATCTCTGGAAGAAAGGGCAGGCAATCCAGGAGAACTACAAGGCTGTGGTGAAGTTATGCAGGGAGAAAATTAGAAGCACCAAGGCTCAACTAGAAGTTAAACCGACCATTATTTTAAAAGACAGTAAGAAAAGTTTCTACAAATATATTAACATCAAAAGGAAACCTAAGGGGAATCTTCCGCCTTTAATTGATGAAGGAGGAAACCTAGTGAGCAAGGATGACACAAAGGCTGAAGTACTTAATGCCTTCTTTGACTCAGTCTTCAGTAATAAACCAAAACTAAAAACTTCTCTGGGCACTCATTCACCAGAGCCAAAGACAGGGACAGGGAACAGACTAAAGCTGCCTTAGACCAAGGGGAAATGATGTGTGACCTGCTGCTCCAACTCAACACACACAAGTCAATGGGATGCTGAGGGAGCTGGCAGAATTGCTCACAGTCACTCTCCATGATCTGCCCGCAGTCCTGGCTCATCGAGCAAGTCCCAGAGGACTGGAGGATGGCTAATGTGACATCCATGTACAAGAGCCAGAAGGAGGATCCTGGGAACTACAGGCCTGTCAGTCAGTGCTAGAGAAGGTTGTGGGAAAGCTCATCCTGAGGTGCCATCCTGAGGCACATACAGGATAACCAAGGACTCGGGCCCAGCCAACGTGGCTTTATGAAGGGCGGGTCCTGTTTGACTAATCTCATCTCCTTCTATGACAAGATGACCCACTTAGTAGATGAAAGGAAAGGCTGTGGATGTGGTCTTACTGAACATTAGTTAGACCTTCAACACAGTCTCCCACAGCACCCTCCTGGAGAAACTCGCTGCCCATGGCTTGGATGGACCTATTCTGAGATGGGTGGAAAATTGTCTGGATGGCCAGGCCCAAAGAGTCATAGTCAATGGAGTTAAATTCAGTTGGCAGCCAGTCACCAGTGGTGTTCCCCAGGGCTCAGTGCTGGGGCCCATTCTGTTTAACATCTTTATGAATGATCCAGATGAAGGAACTGAGTGCATCCTAAGTAAATTCACAGATGACACCAAGCTGGGCAAGTGTGTAGACCTGCTTGAGAGTAGGAAGGCCCTTCAGAGGGACCTGGACAGGCTGCATAGATGGGCCGAGACCAATTGGATGAGAAGCAATAAGATCAAATGTTAGGTGCTGCATAGGGACCACAAAAACCCCATGCTATGATACAGCCTTGGAGTAGAGTGGCTGGAAAGTTGCCTGGCAGAAAAGGACCTGGGAATGTTAGTCGACAGCCATCTGAACATGAGCCAGCAATGTGCCCAGGTGGAAAAGAAGACCAATGGCATCCTGGCTTGTATCAGAAATAGTGTGACCAGCAGGGCCAAGGAGGTGATTGTCCTCCTGTACTCAGCACTGGTTAGGCTGTACCTCGAATACTGTGTCCAGTTATGGACCCCTCACTACAAGAACATTGAGGTGCTGGGGTGTGTCCAGAGATGGGCAACAAAGCTGGTGAAGGGTCTAGAGAACAAATCTTATGAGAAGCGACTCAGGGAGCTAAGGATGTTTAGTCTAGAGAAGAGGAGGCTGAGAGGAGACATGATCACTCTCTACAACTACCTGAAAGGAGACAGTAGTAAGGTGAGGGTCGTTCTTATCTCTCCAGTAGCGAATGATAGAACTTGAGGAAATGGAATAGGAATGATAGAATATACAGGGGAGATTTAGATTGGACATTAGGAAGAACTTTTTCACCAAGAGGATTGTTAAGCGTTGGAACAGGTTGCCTAAGGAGGTGGTGAATATCTCCATAGAGATAGTAAAAAAACATGTAGATGAAGTACTGAGGCACATGGTTTAGTTTAGTGATGGGCTTGGCAGTGTTAAGTTAGTGGTTGAACTTGATGATCTTAAAGGTCTTTTCAAACCATATCGATTTTATGATTCTAAGTTATGCAGATTTACTTCAAAACGCCAGATAGAAAACTTAGTTATGGTTGACTGACACAACCATCCTGTCATCCTGCCACCCTTGCTACTCCACTGGCAACCTGTGTCAGGAAGTCAAGGTTAAGCTTACGAGATGCTGTGCCTCCTGAAGCCTCCTCAAGGAGAATATGCAGAGGTGTGTGCCAGGGCCCTTAGGATGCATTATTGGTACAATTTCTTCCAAAGGTAACACTAATCTTCAGAATAGACCGGTTACTTAAAAAAAAGGAAAAAAAAATCTCTGAAAGTTCAGCCTCTAGTTTCATTCTTCAGATAAAAATTCATCTAGTGACTTTACTCAGAACACAGTTGCTATAAAACAGCCTCAACTATTTCTGAGAAAATGTCAATTCCTTTTATATTTATGACTTCCAATACACAAGCCATAAGGTGTTTTGTATCATAATAAGTTTATCTGAGTTCTGTTGAAAACAGAAAAAAAAACCCAAACAAATCTTTGTTGTTTTACAAAGTAATTCAGATCATAGGAAAAAAAAAATAAACTGCTTTATAGACAGAGTAGGAAATGATATATCCCCCTGCTTCCCTGTTATATAACCAATCTCCATTCCTAAGTGCACAAATAAAATAAGAGTAAATTGAAATAAGTCAAATAAATTACGTTGCAGAGATGCAAGCCCTACATTATGTCTTGGCTGTAATAATATACATTATCATTAATGGCTTTCACTTTACAGTGCTGAAAGTCAGATTTTTTGTTGTCATCTTCATTTCTTGACCTTTACTATCTGTATTGCTCACATGAAAGAATTAGTCTGCTGTCACACTTCAAGAAACTGTATAATAAGGTCAACTATGCATCACTCCAAGTCATCTAAGGCTATTTTGGCATATTTGCTTTATGACAAATGTGTAAGATTGCTGCAATTATCTGCAATGATAGCTATACACAATTCAGATTTCAATTGTATTAGAAAATACTACTGCCAGACAACCAGTGTAACATTTTATCACCATAAGTTCAATATCCAGTTAACTGAGATGCAACAAAAGATAATTTCACATTCTGAAATGGATACCTATATTCTTAAGATACATATAAATTTAAAATATATTACTGTGTGCCCTCCAATTAAAATAGCTTATCTGCTTTGCATTATTGATGAACATTAGGATTTGCATGGTTTCAAAGACTGATGAAGGTCAGGTTTCATATAAGAGTTCAGAATTGAGAAAATAGTTTCAGTGCTGAACATTTAAATCCCTACAAGGAGACATTTGTGAGATACTGCAGTACATCAAACAAATCTGCATTAAGAGTATGCGACTTCTTGTACTAAGGAAGTTGTCAGGAAAAAAAATGTTCTCTTCAGTAGCCATCACCATAAAATGATATATGTGCAAGTACCTTAACAAGGGACCTCAGTTTTCCAGTTGAAGAGGACAACTACAGTTTCCGCTTACACTATATGAAAGAGTCTAAGCACTTGAGTGTCTTCAAATTTTTGAGCTGTAATGGTTATTCCTTACAGTGAGGATGAAGGATGATTTTATTGTGTGGTTTTGCTGAGCTTTGCCATACCTTCTTTGACAGCAAGTCAGAATGCACAGTAGCTTTTGCTCTTGCCACTACTTCCAAATAAAACAGTCAGGCTGAACCTGCACTTCACCAAATTTGATTGGAAACATGAGATTGATTACCCAATTTTTTATTACCAAATCACTGACCCAGACAGCTCCTATTTCTACCTCAGCATTTTAAAATCATAGGCACATTGTGGATGCCATTGGACCACAAATTATCATCAGCAACACAGGCAAAGATCAGAAACCATCTGATTGAAACAATAACTTATGGAAAAAAATGACTTCTTAAAACATGTTGTATGGGGTTTTTTTCCACTTCTTTAATATTGAAGATCTGAGAAGGATTGCCTAGTTATTTATGGTTTATAGCAGCTGGAGCTACAGACCGCTAGAAATGATATTCTAAGATTTACCTATGCATGTACACGGTACAGAAGCAGAGAAAGCACAGAATTCCTTTCTGTGTAGATATAGTGAGAAGAGAAACAAACAGCTTATTCAGTTCCTACATTCATGTTACTGGCAAGATTTTTTCAAAGCAGAGACTGTCCAGAAAAGAGCAATATGATTAAGGGTTAATTTACTGAGAAAGATTTTAGAAGTCTAGTCTGGCTCAGAAATAGTGTAATAGAGACATAACAGCAGTCTGAGCATACTGGGTGGAATATATATTATTTAGAGTTTATAGGATAAAATTAACAAAGGGAATATACAGAATATCTCGAAAGGAAATAGGGAAAGACCAACCTATTGTTGTGTGGGTATTTTAGGAACTTTAGAAACTTTTAGGAACTTCACTAACACTTTTATGCCACTCCCAGTAACTTAAGAACATTCTGTAGAAAGCCTGATACACTCTGATGTGTAGATCAGCCAGTTCAATGACAGGGAACAGAAACTGCTTTTCTACCTCTGATTTTTATGCCTGTTAACTTTCTTTCCGGTTCTGCTGTGGGAAGAATTTTTGGTAATAAAAGATATTCTTTATAACATATAAATTATTTTAAAATAAATTATAGGCTTTGTAATAAAACAGAAAAGGCAATTATATTCTTCCCTGGAAATAATTAATCAAGATTTCTGTAGTGAAAAGTTTTGAATGCAGATAAAGCACACATTTTTACAGAAAATATAAGTTTTCTCTGAAGAAATAGGAACTATTACACATTTATGAATGTTTATGCAGTTGTCATTTTTTATTTTTGTTTTCATAATAATGCCTTATTTTAGGCCAGGAAGCTACTTCTATTTCTGTTTTGTACATTACTTCTGCAGAGCAGATCCTTCTGCTAAACGAGAAAAAGTGATTTCACAATTGTGCTAACTTTTTTTTCTTCTTCCCATTGACTTCTTTCATTTTTTTTAAATCTAGTTCACTGAAGAATTTCCTGCAGCCAGCTTGTTAAAGTTGAAACTGTTATTTTCCAGCAAAAATGTCTCTCTCACTCATACATGTATACTGCTCACTACCGTGTAAATTAGGAAACTAGTATATAATAGGACGGATCCTTCATGATGACCCTGAGCAATTCTTGTGCATGTCCTATTCCTGAATCACAGAGAATGATACATACATGATATGGACATGATATGGAGATACTAGACAGCTGCAGCCACCTATTCCAGGTGTCTATGTATCCTACTTGCATGCTCACCTTGTGTTTCACAAAAAAGCTATGGGACTCCTGATGAGCTGTTATTATTCTTCAACTCATGGAAAACAACATAGACAACATAGACAGGCAACTATATAGCATTAGTATTATTTATTCATGTCTAGATTCCCCAGCTAAAAGCCAGACTGCATTTTGCCAACTGTTGTGTACACACAGTGGTAAAATAGCATCTGTACTGAGGAGTCTACAAGCATGGCATACCAAAATTAGCCATAGAAGAGGCATGTAGGAATAACTCACATTTATCTGCAGAGCAAAATCAAGAACACCATAAATTAGAACAGTACTGAAGTGATTATGTTATCATCTCAAATATAACTTGTTGCCACTATACACTTATTTTTCCATGATATGCCATATATAAATAATTAATCTACTAAAAAAAAATGAGAAATGTGTAAGGATTCATTTGCAATTATATGGATAGCCAAGGCATTATATTTATTGAAAGATCATGACTATATAAGGCTTACATATCATAATTTAGATATTTAATTCTAAACAGAAACACATGTCTTCACATCTCCACATCTACAAATCTTAGATTGGAAGGAATTTTTATTAGAGAACATATGATTTTGTCCACACAAATCTACTCCCAAATATTCTGAATTAGCATTTTGCGTAGTAAACTCCATATGAACTTAATGTGCATATACTAACCTAACTTCATATTATATTACCTATAAGACATCAAAACATGTTCTTTATTTGCCTGAGGAATACAATCAAAATTCTGCACATAGCAGTCTGGTTCATCTCTATCAACTGATCCAGTCAAAAAGTAAGAGAGAGTATTTATTTCATGTGTTTCAGCTAGTATAATTCAATTGGACTAAATACAGTATACAACTTTGGTCTGACAACACTGGTCTCAGTCCAGCAGAAAATATGTGCACTCTTCCAGACCATTTAAGCACCAAAAGGCTGGATTTTCTCATCCCACAGCATGTCTATGTCCTGAGGGAAATATCTCTCACAGTCCAGTTCTGTGATTTTTTTAAGATGGCAAGACACAGTGCTGCAACTGAAAAGAGTTGTCCCATCCTTTCCTTACCACCAGCCTGCTCAGATTCATGACACCATGTATCCCTTGGGCTGCAGCAAGTATTTATGTAGCTGCAATCAAAACTAACTGGAAACTGGTGTCAGTTCAAAAAACCCCATCACAATGAAAACGGGTGGGATCCCATAGGCTGGAACAAGTAATTGCATGAGATGAGGAAAGGGTGGAACTACCCCTTTTAATGGATATGCTTTCAAAAAAAACCTGAAACAGATCATACATAGCTTAAACATATTTTCAGTCTTATTTGGAGAATTGTCTTATCATTTGTTTTTTGCAATTCCATATTCTACTTTTCACTAACTTCCACCAGCAACCAAATGATCATTTGAAAGGATCTGAAAAACTGAGTATAAGTGGAAATATATATAGTCAAAATATTAATTTGAAAATTTTAATATCTGTAGATTTTTTTCTTTTGTTTTCTCAATTCTAATGGTTAGCAGCACAACAAATGTTGATATAATTATTGAGTGGACATTTCTGTGTACCAGAAGTATCACAACCTTAAGACAAAGACTGCTTCAGTAGTAAGACCAAAAGATCAAAGTTAAAAATGCTTCACTTAGTTGTGATGACAATTCTGTTAACTGAGCAATTTCAAAAGCATGCAACTTAAGCTATTGCAATTGCTTCCTCTGTAATTAGTGACTTTTCAAAGAGCTCAGACTCTCTCTGCAGATCCTTTCAACTGACCACTGTGTTGGCACAATAATAAGAGTGGGTGGGAAGCTGGTCTCCTGAGAGCAGACTCATGACATATTGCTTAATCCAGTCTACTGCTATGTCCTGGTTTCAGCCATAATAAAGTTAATGTCATTCCATGTAGATGGTATAGTGTTATATTATGGATTTAGGATGAGAACAATGTTGATAACACAGTGAGGTTTTCATTGTTCCTAAGCAGTGTTTATAGTAAGTCAAGGCCTTTTCAGCTTCTCACCCTGCCCTGGCAGCAGTGTCTGGGAGGGCACAGATACTGGGAGGGGATATAGTAAAGACAGCTGACTTAAAACAAGCCAAAAGGATATTCCATCCCATATGACATCATGCACAGTATATAAACTGAGGAGAGTTGTTTGGGGGACACTGTGGCTTGGGGATTGGCTGGGCATCAGTCAGTAGGTGGTGAGCAATTGTGTTGTGTATCACTTGTTTTGTATATTGTATTATTATTGTTATTGTTCTTTCCCCGTCTTTTTCCCTTCCTATTACACTGTCTTTATCTCAGTCCAAGAGTTTCACTTTTTGATTTTACCTTATTGCCAGCTGGGATTAAACCACAACATGCTACTATAAACCAGTTGGTTATGCACAACAGAAAGTCTTGAATTTTCTCAGTTACTGTTTTTTATAGTAAATCAGCTTCAAGTAGATCAGATTTTTTGAGATAAATATGCATTTTCTGTTACTCTAAGAAATCATGAACAATCTAGGAATTTATGTTCTTTGGAACAGATCTGCATTCAGTATTGGCAGCTTTTAAATGGTTTTCCAGACCTCCATTATAATAAACACTGCTGTCTTGTCACTGTCACTTCCGTTGGGTATATTTAAAAAAAAAAAAAAAGCAGAATAATATGTGTCTTTGTATTACACCAGTTATCTATGTACCTGGGACATTTGACTCTCTCTGTCATGTGAATGGTGCTATATTCCTAAATTCCTCAATCAGGACAAAATTCCCACTATCGTCAATGAGGAATTCAAGATGTAGATGATCATAGAATCATAGAATGGTAGGGGTTAGGGGTTGGAAGGGACCTTTAGAGATCACCTAGTCCAACCCCCCTGCCAAAGCAGGTCCACCTAGATCAGGCCACATAGGATTGTTTCCAGGAGGGTCTTGAATACCTCCAAGGAAAGAGACTCCACAACCTCCCTGGGCAGATGAACAGTGCTTTTATTGTGTCATTTGTGCATCTTGTGTTTGCTAATTGATTCTCAAATGAGCGTTTATCACTTATGGTAGCACAATTATTCTTTTCACAATTTTATTTCATTTCCAGAGTAGAAACTTTGGAGGGGAAACATATTAATATTATGATTTTAGGGGAAAAAAAGACCCCTAACATAAAACAGTAGAGAAATAGTCTAAGTTATGCAACACCAGCTAGAAAGAAGTTATTTTATCACTACTTGGAATAAATGGCCACTCAAAAGGGCACAGTCTGGAATGTTTTCTTGCTGTTCTAGCTTGAGCTAGTAGGACAATGTTTGGCAGCGCTGAGCTGTCTTCATAACAAAATGTGTCTGCACAAATATTGCTCATTACAAATTAAAAACAGTAATGGAAAAAATATAAAGAAAGAAGACAGAGAAAATTCTGTTTGGCTGTGAACAATGAATTAGAAGAAAAGTTATTTTTTTAAGCTTTTTACAAAATAAATTCTAAATGAATGCTCTTATAAATTAATATGGAAAAATAAAATTATATTAATCTAGTAAAAGAAAATGCAACACAGTTACACAGAGGAATGATAAAAATACTGATATTATACTGCAATCTCAAATATAATAAATATCCTAATTATATTATAATTTCATATCAATATAAATAAGCAAAAAATTTATCAGCAACAGCTGTCAACAGAAACATATTTCAATTTTGTTTCTAAAATAACAATTTCATCTTTACTAAGTACTTTTTGTATTAAAAAATAAAACATCACATGGCAAACAGTTCAGCACTTCAATGTTTGTTTATATGGTTGTATAATTTATTAAAATGTTTATTTGAGTCTCGTGGTATTTGTTTCTTGTTGTAGTTGTGATATTTTTCAAAATGTATTGCAGCTTGAAATTAGTTTAAAAATTCCAGGATATCCAATTACAATCCTTTATCTGGTGTTGTGAAATTTGGCTTAGTATTTGTTGCTTTGAAGGATTTGGAAAAATGACAGTGGTGGGAAGAGTTCTTATAAATACATCACAGATACTAGTAGAAATTGTGAATTATTTTATTTGTTTTCTTTATCTCTTCATCTTCCCCTTTAAAAGCATGCAATGATCAGCTAGGAAGCAAATCAGCAAAAGCTCGTTTATTTTACATCACATCTCCCACCTCCCAGCGTGGAATCCAAAGCATCATTCCCTTCAGTGCAATTTGTTAGATCCAAACCATAGGACACATTTCCCAGTTCTGCTGCAAATATGCAGAATCTCTTTATTAGCATCCACGTCTTTCCTCTCCTGTCTATGAGGCCTTAGACAGAGTCCATTAAAGCCTTGTGCAAGCTTTCTACTAATTCTAAAAGCCAGGATCCTCAGATTTCAGTTTCCTTTCCTCACATAGCTCTCAAAATATGCTCTTCCCCACACACCTATTGAAATGCCACTCTTGACTCTTCATGTGGAATCTCTTTCCCCATCAATACAATCATCTTGCTGGTATGAAGGATAAGCCCACTTTATTCTTGCTGCCCAAATTCATAAACAGCTTCGGAGCAGGACCCTTGATTTGTCTGACTCTGTACTATGGATTCATTCTCCTGCTCCAGTTCTGGCAGTATAGCCTGTTTCTCCAGCCCCAGCTGCAATGTACTTACAAAGGAAGCATTAATTTTATAACTGAAAACTTGCGGACAATGCCCCTCTTTTTCCAGTGCTATTCAGGATAAGACTTACTCACACAAGCACCATAAAGAGGAATAAAACCAAGGCAGGGAGGTGAGAACCCAAGGTGAGCTAACTTAGCTCAGGAAGGTCTACTGTAATATCATAGGCAATTACTGTAAAGAAACTAACAGCTCATCTGCCAACAAGTATTGACCAGACACTGTGAGGTAAAGCTTCTGTCGCTTTTTTCCAAATGACTGAATGACGGAGAAGTGCATTATCTTATGGCAGGCATTGTCACAGTTCTGCAGCATATGATAGATTTAAACAGGAAATCACACAGAAATGTATTTCTGAGACATCTGCAGACAGCAGATATAAGACTTTGAATATGACCAGAAAATGTGCCTTATTTTCAGGAGTTTTACCAGTCGTGATTTTTTTTTTCTTTTTTAAAAAGAAAAATGAAACATTAGCTTGGGAAAATGCCCTAATTGATTGATTAAATTAGTAATAGAGTCTCTAAGCAAACAGGGCAGTCGCATCTCCTGTAGTATATGTAAGCCATAAGGAGTCCTTGAAGCATGGAAGAATTCCCACCGCAGGACCATGGTGCTGAGTCTCCACATGTACCTCCTTCTCTCCCATGAGCTCTCCCCCAGGGCAGAGAGGGAGCCTGTTGGGGTTTCCTGCCTTCCCTGCTTTCAGCAATGCTGTGGAGCACTCGTACTGTCTCATGTGTGAGTTTTGGTTCTCTGACATCTCAGATGTTTCTCACCTCCAGCAGTAGTCCACAACTGGAAGTAACATAATTACACCTTTCCTCACATACGTACTTTCTGTGATAAGTCTCTTTGACTTCCACTAACATATATAACCCACAGCATTTGGGGTTTACTCGTGTAGTCTCAGTTTTCAGATAGGTGTTTGTTACAGTAAACCACTTGCTTATCTAAACACTCTGCATTAGAAGCTCACAGCTGGGAAAGACTTTGTTAGCTGTAACCCTGCACTATAAAACAACAATTAACCTGCCTTCAGAGGAAATTATTTTTAGAATTTATTCCAGACATGTTTAGTCTGCTTGAAGTATGTTTGCACTGTCTCTGTCTTAAAAAAATATTATGTAAATATTTATTGCAGATTCCTGATTGTAGAGTTTTTACACCGATTGCAAGTGGGACATTTTAAATCATAACTTTCCATCTTCTCATATTTAAAGAAAGGAATTAGTATTATTTCTTCACATATTTATTTCAGACTAAACTAGTCAGTAGCACTCCTATAAATCTTAGAAATTTCCTATTAACATAATTTATTACAATAATCATGTATGACATTACTCATATAAATCTAAAAGGAAACCAACATTGACCATTTCCATTTCTAAGAATATTATTTCTTTATTCATCAGTTTTGTATAGTCATTGACTCTTTAATGAGGGTCCATGTGTGTTTTTGTAGTGATTGGTAATGTACAGATTATGTTAATAACAAATAATCAGTAAAAAATATCTTCCTGGATCAGTCTGCTGATGTAGTATGGAGACTGGTCACATTGCAGTTATCTCACTCTTCAAGGCCTGTTGTTGCTACAGAAGCTTGACATTGTGTTTGTAAACATGACATATGAAAACGGTTGTTATCTATCCCCTGTGCAATATGTACACACATTCACATATAGCCACTGGCCGCTAGACATGTAACCTTATAAAAACAGAGTCCAGAGTTCTTTGCATTAGTATAAGGAATCATAACCAATCTGATCAGAAATGTTCCTATATAACAATTTTCTCCCCTTGGAAGATGCCAGTTCAGTGAAATGCAAACTTTCCTCAGATTTTTGCCCAGTTTCTGCTCACTCACCTACCTTCTTACTAGTAACTTGGCAGGTTTCCAAAAGGCAAAATTCAGCTGGCAAACCAAAGCGAATTGAAAAGCTGTAAACCCTCAACAATCTGGGCTCTGTTCCCAAGGTTTTTCCACAAGATTCTCAGAAATTTATCTTTTCTAAAATGAAGAGTCCACAATTGTTCCACCAAAAAAAAAAAAACACTAAGGAATTATAAACTTTACTTATTGCTCTGAATTTTTAAAATCGTACTTATTTTCATCTATTAAATGACATGCAGAGTTCATTGTCCCTTTTCATTTATTATACGCTCCACCCAAATTTTTTTTGATACACTCATACCGATAGACTTTGGATTTAACCTGTATCCTGCTAATATTGTCACTCTGTGTTCACTAACCATGACACGTATGGAACATGTTGACTATTAATTGATAAAGAAATAATATGCAGAACATTAGCGTGATACCACTGGGGGTAGTGCATGAAAATCCCATAATCTAGTGGCTATGAGACTTATGTAGTAGTCAGTAGACTCATGCTTTCTTCCCAACTGTTCTATAAATACTCTGAGTGATGTTCATCAAAGTACTTCCTAGTGACTTACTTTTTCCTCATCATCTTTTGTATGTCTTCTGTATCAGGGGAAATAGTCTCCTGCTTCATGTGTGTGCTCTGACTGGCATGGGAACTTCTGAAGCTCTGTAAGTGCTAAAGGTGTTATAAATGGCATTTTCTTTGCTTTTTTACAGATGTTTTGTGTATTATTCATAACTGACTATGCTACAATACCTCCCAGCTGACTTTGCAATAGTTAAACCTCTCTTGATGAGAACACCCCTCTAGTATAGCACCAGCACTGTAATACCTGAGACCAGTGCACTGCTAAAAAATAAATGGGTTACTTGAAAGGGACCAGAAAGATAATTTTAGTGGTAGAAGTCTCCTGTATGGAATCTTTATGTTTGCTAAAGCCCAGTCAGTCCCAGCAGACATTACCCCACAAACATTTCCCAGGCCTGACCTCTGTGGAGCCAAGGTAATTACCTCCACATTCATTCCTTTTGCTCTGCTGCCACTGCCAACAAGGGGGTCAGTTACTGTGAGATGTTATGGTGGTTTCTGCAGTGCAGACACTTGTCTGTTAGAAACAAGCAGTACACTATTGACATGGAGGGAAGTGCCAAATTGCTGCAAATTGCCATGTACCGCCACACCCTTGTATAAGCACAGATTCATATGCAGAGCCTCTTAGATACAGTACTGCTTGCTGCATGAAATATATTCTGTATTCAGTTTCTTCACACTCAGTGATGGTTTATTATGGATCAAATATTTCTCTTGCTTAGTAAGAATTAAACATGAAGAAATCTTTGCTGCTGTTATTGAGAAAAAAAAAGTATTTAATGTAATATAAAAAGAGTATTTTTCAGAAGAATATATAATTGTTGGTTAGCTTCTGATTAGTATTCCACTCCTGCTTTAGCCTTTCACCCAAGTTTTTGGGAGTGTCATTAACCTACTATATAATTTGCTCTTTTATTCATTCAGCTCAATCATTCAGTATACTGTAGAATTTAGTCATCTTAGTATAACATTTTCCTGAGAAACATAATTGAAAAAAAAACAACTGACAAGGCACGTGAAAATTTAGAAATGCAGCAGGAGTAAATAAAAGAAAAGCCTTATCCCTATTGTCAACTAATCAATTCTACAGAGTAATCTACTATTCTTACTACACTTCCAAATGGGGTAGGAACAGATGAGATAAATGAAACAATGAAATAGTGAAACAATGGCAGAAATGGATTCTTCCAAAAACATGAATAAAGATGGAGAACAATGTAACTGAGTTGATTCATTTATATTAATTCTGCCTTTGCGGTTCCAGCGGAAATGAAGACTTACATTTTTGAACTAAAATTGTTAAATAATGCATCCTTATCTTTTTATTTTGTACACGCATTTAAAGGAGAAGCCTATAGAGGGAGGAGAAGACTATGAACTCTATTTCCACACTGAAATTGAAATACAAGTATGAGCATAATCATGCCCATGTATTCAGAATCATAGAACCATGGAATAGTTGAGGTTGGAAGGGCTCTCTGGAGGTGACCGTGTCCAACCACCCTGCTCAAATAGTGCTACTCAGAGCCAGTCACCCAAGACCACAACCAGACAGCTTTCAAACTTTGAGAATGGAGACTCTACAACCTCCCTGGGCAACACATATTAGCACTTAGCCACTCTTACAGTAAAAAAAAAGTGTTTTCTGATGTTCAGATGTGTTTCAGTTTATGCCCATTGCCTCTTGTTCTGTTATCAGGCACCATTGAAAGAAGTCTGGTTCCATCTTCTTTACACTGTCATCTGAAGTATTTACATACACTGACAGGATTCCTCTCTGAACTTTCTCCAGGCTGAACAGCCTTTCCTCACAGAAGAGATATTCCAGACCCATAATCACCTTGTGGTCCTTTTCTAGACTATCTCCAGTATGTCCAGTAAGTATTTAAAATTACTATTTATTAAGAAATATATATATAATTTATTACAAAACTTTAAATATTTTTGTCAAAATCTGATTAATGATGTACAATTTGTCCAAACACTGCTTCAGACCTCCTCCTGAGTTCAGAGTTGTGTACTGCTCAGATGGGGTACATCTGAACCCTGCCTGCAGACCAATGCAATTGGAGAACTCTAGGCCCTCAAGACAGGGAGTCGAGATACCGACAATCTCTAGAACTTCAGCATGGATCCATTCTCCTGTCCACAATGCTTAGGAAGATGGGACATGAGATAGGCTCAATTCACTACACCAGAAAGTGTCTCTAGTTCTGTATTTTAGGAGTAGTAGCTTCTAATTCAATTTAATTGTGTTTATCCAGTTTCTAACAACTATATTCTTTGGACTAGGTTTAGAGCATGTGAGAAACTTCTTTCCTGCAGTTATGTGTTGCTCATGTCACTTCCATGTATTGTCAAACTAAGTATTGTTGTGCAATAATTCTGTGTAGACAAGACAGCCAATGTCTACCTCGGAAGGGCTTCCACATTTTCAGACATGGAAGATTTACAAATATTGATATGCAGAGCCATATCTAGAGAGGATATCACACTTTAGGATACCTGTGGAACTAGTCAGCCTATGCAACTAGTTCAAGTACAGTGCAGACTTGGCCTCTGAGCCCAAGCTACAGTCAAACTACAAGCAATAATGTGCATCAAAAGTGCCCTTTCGGAGTTCTGTCCCTTCATTCCCCCCATTAAGCACATTTAAGGTCAATGTGTTTCATTTTACATAAATTCACTAAGAGACAGGGAAATTCTTGGGTCATCATCCCCTCACTGCAGCATCGGATGTGGCATGAATTTCTGTTTCACATCAATGTTCTGATCTCTGCCTTTCCTTATCTCTCAGTTCTCTTCACATTATGACTGAATTTGACCTTTCATTTCCAATTGTTAGGCTCTGGAACTTGCATGAGCAGATTCTCTAATAACATTGTTAGATGTAGAAGGACACAAAGTCTGACCTGATCATACAGCAGAGGGAATAAAATAGATTTGGCTCAATGATTTCAAGGAACTGTTTTGAAACCCACTGACAGCAAATATCTTTCCATTAAATTTGGAGGCTCTGGATTAGACATTGAGTGTCTAAGATTACTCATAGAACTTTAGTGCGGTCTTTATGTTATTTAAATAGATTGAGAAACTGCTAAGAACCCGCTAGTCTTCAGCTTTGTTTATTCCTAGCTAAATAATGTACGCACTAAGAGATAGCTCAATCCATTCTCACATTAGATTAATCTGAATACTAGTCTTCTCTGAGTTGGACCAGGTGTTTCATCTAAAGTGAATCATTATCAGCATGCACTGTCAAACTTGCTTCCAATCTTCCTTTTAAGTAGAGAGCAAGTCCATACAATGAAAGACTACAAAACTATCACATTTATCCATAGGGTCATATACCCTTCATGTTACAGCCTTCCCATAATAAATAAACTTGCACCTAAGAGTAAGCATTCATTTTAAAGTTGTCTGTACATCATTTCAGACTGATGATATGGTGCTGTCTGCCAGTATTTCTGCTGAAAACACAGAGTCAGCACAAAGTCTAATAGCATCAGCAGTCGATTATATCTACAGGTATGTGTAAAACGAGGTGGGACAGAAACACTGTGGTTGGATTTGTGTTTTGGGGTTTTCTTAACCAAATAGTTGTTGCAAGGTCTTTTGTCATTTCTGAGATGTTTAAGGCATTTCTTTACTTCTTTTTCCATTACTTTTTACATTGACAAAATATCAACTGTTTGTGCTACTACTGAGCAGCCATACTAAGTCAAAAGAGGCAAGCCCTTTACACAGAGGTTTTTTTCCTGATTTTTAAAGGACTTATTTTCATTTGAGAAAAAGTTCTAGGCATTTGTTTTGAGTTATGTTTTATGGGGTTTTTTTACACTGAGCTTTATTTTCTCAACTATAGATTTACATATACTTTTAGATGTGATTTTAGTACCTCTGTTCTCTGTGTGACACAGTTCATTGTGCATGATTCAACTCAGTAATGCAAGGGATGAATTTAAGTCCATGTAAAGGACACAGAGTCCTCAGCATATATGCTCAGTTCTTAGAGAGAAAAAAAATTACAGTATTTATTTCATAGAATCATAGAATGGTGGGGTTGGATGGGACCTTTAGAGATTAACTAGTCCAACCCCTCTGTAGAAACAGGTTCACTTAGGTCAGGTCACATAGGAACATGTCCAGGGGAGTCTTGAAGAAATCCAAGGAAGGAGACTCCACACTCTCCCTGGGCAGCTTCTTCCAGTGTTCCAGTGTTTAACACATTTTCAATCAATCTTTTGTAGGTAAAATATTTAATGTGCTGTAAATGATCACAGGAATGTTGAAAATACAGACATAAGTACTTCTAAAATTGGGAATGATACTAAAATAAAGATAAATTTATAACAAAGTAAAATGTTTAATTTTAGTAATATGAATTATCCTGATAGTGTTTAAAAAGAAAAAAAAAAGAAAAGTTTCTCAACATGGAGGAAAAAAAATATGACATCTTAAAGAAAACAGCAATTGTAATCTTTACTGCAAAACCAGAGACGACAAAATATATAATGCAGTTTCTGGTTGTTAGCAAACATTAGCTTAACAGCTCCATTCTCTTAATTGAGGAGAGCAATCCACCTTCCCTGAAACTACAAAATGCTGAGAATATCAACATAGGAAAAATAAATTAAAAATAAGTGATCTGCACATTCACCAAATATGTGAATGATAATCATAAATGAGAGGCAGAATTTTTCAGAAGAGAGGGCATCATCATTCAAAACTCATGCCTGAGAGGAAGCAGGAGAAAGGGGAGGAGAAAATCTCATCTACAAGAAACACCAGAAGGAGGATTTTGGGAACTGCCAGTCTGATCTCAGTGCTAGAGAAAGTTATGGAGAAGATCAAACTGAGGGCCTTTATAAGCCACATACAGGATAACCAATAGTTCAGGCCTAGCCAGCATGGCTTAATGAAGGGTAGATCCAACCAATCTCATCTCCTCCTGTGACAAGATGACTCATTTATTGGATGAGGGAAAAACTGTGGATGTGGTCTTCCTGGACTTAAGTAAAGTCTTTGACATATCTCCCATAGCATCCTCCTGGAGAAACTATCTGTCCATGGCTTGGATAGACCTACTCTGTGTGGGTGGAAAACTGTCTGATGGCTGGATCCAAAGAGTAGTGGTGAATGGAATTAAATCCAGTTGGCAGCCAGTCACCAGTGGTGTTCGCCAGGGCTCAGGGTTGGGGTCTGTTTTGTTTAACACCTTTATCAATGATCAAATGCACCCCCAGTAAGTCTGCAGATTATATGAAGCAGGAGTATAGATTTGCTTGAGGACAGAAGGCTCTTCAGAGGGATCTGGAGAGGATAGATCAATGGGCCAAGGCCAATTGTATGAGGTTCAACAAGGCCAAGTGCTGGGTCCTGCACTTAGGCCACAACACCCCATGTAACACTATAGGCTTGGGGTAGAATGGCTGGAAAGATATCCTGCGGAAAAAGACCTTAGGGTGTTAATATCTTGCTGAATATGAGCCAGCAGTGTGTCAATGGTATCCTGGCTTGTACAAGAAATGGTGTGACCAGCAGGACCAGAGAAGGGATTGTTCAGTAACTCAGCACTGCTGAGGCTGCATCTCAAATACTGTTCAGTTCTGGGTCCCTCACTACAAAGGGACATTGAGGTGTTGGAGTGTGTCCAGAGATGGGCAACAAAGCGGGTGAAGGGTCTAAAGAACAAATATTATGAGAAGCGACTCAGAAAGTCTTATGAGGAGTGGCAGAGGGAGTTGAGGATGTTTAGCCTTGAGAAGAGGAGGCTGAGAGGAGATACAATCACTCTCTACAACTACCTGAAAGGAGTTTGTAATGAGGTGAGGGCTGATCTCTTCTCCCTGTGATAGGAAAATAGGAAATGGCCTCACAATGCACATGGGGAGGTTTAGATTTAAGATTAGGAAGTACTTTTTCACAGAGAGTGTTGTTAGACACTGGCACAGGCTGCCCAAGAAGGTGATGGAGTCACCAACCTTGGAGAAATTTAAAAGACATGTAGATGAGGTACTGAGGGACATGGTTTAGTGGTAAGCTTGGCAGTGCTGGGTTAACAATTGGACTCAATAGTCTTAATGGTCTTTTCCAAATAAAATGGTTCTATGATTCTATGAAGATTTTAGAATGAAGTACACTGCCACTAAATCAGGAAGAAGTCTTAAATAGCAAAATGGTACAGGGTAAATCTCTAAATAATACCTATAAATAATCTCTAAATAATACCTATGTACAACGGAGATTTGACAGGCTGGTTTGTTGTGGTTTTTTGTACCAGTGTCTGACATTACTCTTGCTGCTCCATTGGCCTGTCTCACAGGAGTGTGTCATGTCTTCCTCATCTCATCTGCACATAAACAGTTGAATAGTAATTAGTTTAATAATACATGGAAATCACTATTACTATACATGTCACAAGCTGCTCTAGGAGGCTGTGGGGCCTCCGTATCTACAGATATTCAGAAGTTGTCTAGACACGGACCTGGGCAACCAACTCTAAGTGACCCTACTTCAGCAGGCTTTCCACAAAGCAAATCTGTTCAGAATTCCTCAGTGACAAACTGTCCAGAAAGATGAAATGAAAAAACAATAACTAGTTTTGCTAAGAAGTATATTAACTTTTCTGCCTCAAATCTGGATTTCAGGATAAGATCATGTATGAAATTTTATATATCTTAATTATATGCCTGCCTATAATTAAGATATATAAACAAAGCGGAGGCAAGGCTCATTTATTCATGGCTGTGCGGCCGACTGAGGTAATCTGGGGGTTCCTGGCGCACGGGGAGTGGAGGAAAAGCGAGGAGAGTCACCAGGACCAGGCAGCTTTTGTGAGGGGGACGGTCTTGCCGGGAGGCGGAGCTGCAGCAACCGCAGGTGATTTAATTGTCCTCTAGGGAGTGTGAGTGACCAGAAGCACTGCGAACAGGGAGTGACGCGGCACCCAGGTGTGGCACGGCATTTTGCATGGGAGTTCACACAGGCAGGGCGAGCAGAGAGGACGGGCAGTGAACAACCCCACAGCCCGATTAGAGAAGCAGAAGTCAGAGAAGTGCCCCAGCTTCAGCTTCAACCTAGCAAAATGGTGAGCACTCACCTAAGGACTAAAGCCAGGGCTCAGGTGGACAAAACCCAGGTGAAGGTCAATGCATCCACCTAGACAGAGCTGGTTAGTAGAGAAGCTTTGGTCCAGGTGGAGTGCAGGGAGTGTTTAGACTGCTTAGGGACCTATGCTTCTGAGGCAAAAATGTGTCATAGGTGCCCTCAAGTTCAGGAACTGCAGCGCCTGGTGAAAGAGCCACAGGAAACTGTGAGTAGGCTCTGTAGTATTAGAGGGGAAGAAGTGGAGAAAGATGGAGGCTTCCACAAACAGGTGCAAGCCTCCAGTGAATCCAATAAGTCATGGACCCTGGCTACAAAAAAAAAGCCCTCCCTCCAGAGTGCCCACTACAAATAATTATGAGGCACTGGTGAAAAGGGACTTCAATGAGCAAGTTCCAAAAGGGGAAAACCCACTAAATAACCCATCAGCTTCCCCACCTGCAGTAGGTATTGGACATTGTAGGAAGAGGCGACAGGTGCTTGTTGTGGGTGACTCGCTGCTAAGGGGCACTGAGAGACCCATCTGTGGAGCAGGTAGGGAGTCAAGAGAGGTTGTGCTGCCTGCCTGGAGCCAAGATCAGGGATGTGGCCGAGAGAGTGCCATGACTCATCAGGGATGCAGGCTACTACCCCTTACTTGTGTTCCGTGTAGGTATGAATGATGCCATGAGGCACAACATCTCCAGGATCCAGATGGATTTTAAATCCTTGGGGGAGTAGGTAAAAGGTAGAGGGGCTCAGGTTATTTTCTCCTCTATCCTGTTCATTAGAGATAAAGGAGGAGTTTGCAATGGAAAAATCAGCCAAGTGAACTCCTGGCTGAGAGGCTGCTGCCGATGGGAAGGCTTTGGGTACTTTGACAATGGATCCTTCCTTGGGGACTACAGCTTGATAGGACGGGACGGGATTCATCTCTCCCGTAAAGGCACTGGATTATTTGGGAGTAGACTAACAAATTTAATAAATAGGTCTTTAAACTAAGGGATCGGTTCTGGGACCAGTCTTGTTCAACATCTTCATCAATGACCTGGATGAAGGGACAGAGTGTACCCTCAGCAGGTTCGCTGATGACACCAAACTCAGAGAACTGGCTGATTCCCCAGAAGGCTGTGCTGCCATTCAGCAGGATCTCGACCAGCTTGAAAATAGGGCAGAGAGGAACCTCATGAGGTTCAACAAGGACAAGTGCAGAGTCCTGCAGCTGGGAAGAAACAACCCCGTGCACCAGTACAGGCTGGGGATCAAACTGCTGAAGAGCAGCTCTGCAGAGAGAGACCTGGGAGTCTTGATTGATAATAAGCTAAATATGAGCCAGCAATGTGCCCTCGTGGCCAAGAAGGCCAATGGCATCTCCTGGGATGCATCAAGAAGAGTGTGGCCAGCAGGTCAAGGGAAGTTCTTCTCCCCCTTTACTCTGCCCTGGTGAGGCCTCATCTGGAGTACTGTGTCCAGTTCTGGCCTTCTCAGCTCAAGAGGGACAGAGAATTTCTGGAGAGAGTCCAGCGCAGGGCCACCAAGATGATCAGGGGACTGGAACATCTTTCATATGAGGAAAGGCTGTGGGAACTGGGGCTGTTTAGTCTGGAGAAGAGGAGACTGAGGGGAGATCGTATTAACATTTATAAATATCTAAAGGGAGGGTGTGAGGAGTTTGGGACATCCTTTTTTCTATTGTAGCTAGCAACAGGACAAGGTGTAATGGGATGAAGCTGGAACACAAAAAGTTCCACTTAAATATAAGAAAAAACTATTTTACTGTGAGAGTGACGGAGCAGTGGAACAGGCTGCCCAGAGGGATTGTGGAGTCTCCTTCCTTGGAGGTCTTCAAGACCCTCCTGGACATGTTCCTATGCGACCTGATCTAGGTGAACCTGCTTCTGCAGGGGGGCTGGACTAGATGATCTCTAAAGGTCCCTTCCAACCCCTACCATTCTATGATTCTATGATTCTATAACATGGATCATCGGCCTACAGAAAAGAGTCAGACTGCTCTCTAGGAGACATTTGCAGAGACTAAGGATGGGAAAAAAGATTTTTTACAGGCTGTTGCATTCACTTTTCCACATGAGAATGAGAAAGATTCACATACAGAATCAGAATGGCATTAATTCTCCTATGTTAACAATTTTCAGTTAGTTTTTTAAAGCATTTATCAAGTCAGCCAGAATCAAGAGAGACAACCAAAACAGAATAGAAAATACTCCCACCAATTCAGCAATACCAGGAAAATGATCAAATAGAAACTTATGTGACCCAAGTTTTGTACTGTACTTCATTGCATTGCACTGCACTGCACTGCATTGTATTGTATTGTATTGTATTGTACAATATCGTATCGCATCATATTATATCGTATCACACTGTATTTCAATACTCAGTTTTATTCTATTGTATTAACTCACTGAGTTTGCCTCATGTCTATTACTCTTCTTCTCAGTAATTAATAAGCAATTGAAGAATGAAAATCCATTGATTATTATTATTATGTTTTTTTACTTAAGCTCTGATCCTTCAAGTACTGAAATCTGTGGCAAAACTCTTCTTGATTTCAGTCAGTGGAAGATTTACATTAGCATTGCATTAGCACAAAGGGCTTTGATTAATTTCAGTAAGTACTTCCTCTTAAACACAAGAGTCATAATTCCTGCAATTATCTTTTTGCAATGACAAAGTGCCTTCATATTGTTAAGACAGAGCAGGTATCAACACAGGGTGACCAAAAAAATCCCATAACCCAAAAAAATATCCCAGTAATCATTCCATAAAGTGATAACTACATAAAGTTCAGGGAGCTGTTGATGTACAGTGTCTAAATCATGTCTTGAGTACAGAAAATTATATTTATACTCAAGTTGTACTTTAAATACAGAAGGATCTGTTTATAATCATGTCACCAACAGTCTCACATTCAAGTCTGTTCATTAGTTCCAGTCATGCATATGGGCAGCCAGCTTGGAAAAAATAATTGTTATCTACAGATTACTTCAGACGTGTGTTTAAGTGATGACTGTTTATACCAAATATAGAGGGTCTGAATGCAAACTGCAACTTGTGGTGAAGGCACTAGGCCCACAGGTATATCCACCAAGAGCATGTACAAGCTGAATATTGTGTGCATTTGGAGACAATGTTAAGGGGTAGGTTGCTGTGCTGCTCCACGACAGAGCTTCTGATAGGAGCTCTCACAGATCATCATCTATCATAAATGTCAACAAATTATCATCTTGCTTATCCAAGATTCAATTTTTTTCTTCTTTTGTCCTCTGTAATTTGGTAACTAAGGCTAACAAATCTAACTTAGCTATACAAACAAATCAAATGTACAGAAACTTTTCTCTTGTCACCAAAGGCAGCCAGCAGACCACGGCCAAAAGACCAGCAACCTCCCCTAGCTCCCACAAGAAGATGACTGCATGTACCATGACTGGCCTATGCAACCTTCTGCCTTGTGCTTAGGAAATATGCTTAGGAAAATGCTATTCAGCTCTAGCCAAAACCATGCTGGAATCTGTACTAGCAATTTAGTGATATAGAAAATTTGAGTTCTAGGGCCTGAGAAAATTCCCCAGGATTGTTTAATTTAACATTGTTGATATAGTCTCAGGCTTAGCGGCTTCCTTTTAGCCTTTTGCCACAGTGGAAAAGCCACATAAAATCCTCAGTGTTGCGTGCCTTAAGAAAGCATAGAGCTGTGCCACACTTAAATTTAAATTGCTGCTACAGTATCTAATGTCAAGAAATGAAGGAATGAAAATAGGACAAAACATAGAGGTTTATAAAGTTAGTTTACAGTGACTGGCATTTTTTTCTCAGATTTTCTGTATCACTTTTCAGAGGCACCTGCTTACTCCCATTACATCAATAGGGTTTGGCATCCCTGCACAGCATGTTGCCTGAACTGCCTGTTGCTGTCTGCAGGAACAGCACAGCAATAAGGCACTTTGCCTAGGGACTGCAAATGTTGAACAGTTTACGATGTTACACAGACTATGATTTGGAAGACTTGTGGTCCAGCACATCACTCTTCAGAGTTTAGCAAAATCTGCCAGTCTGTCAGTATTGGGAACTCTGCTCTTTGAACAGGTACAGTGAGTATCCTTCCCAGGACTGCCTCAGACCAGATCATTCAGGGTTTTTTTCTGAGACTCCATCACAGTACACATCCTTCCCAAATCCTGTTACTCAAAGGAAGCATTTAGCTTTCAATTACTTACAATGGTATAAATATGAGTCACACACAGAGAAAAAATAAATGTCACTCATTGCCCTTGCTCAGAGTTATATTCTCTGCAAACTACCTCATGATGTCAAACAACAAACCCATGTCAAATATATTTCACCTGATAATGCAACCTTTCAAAGCATTTTACAACCAATTTTGACTGTAAATAACTACAGAAAATAAACTTTAAAATAATCATATTTTTCATGGTCCAGAGTAGTGCCTGATTATATTCTAAGGAGGGAGTAAACTGTTCTACCAGTGATGAATGGTTGGCAACATCATTTATTTTAATGGATATATATTACTTTGAAATAAGTCCTTGCCATCTGTTCTGCTCCATAATTAGGAATGTAAAAAGGACATATTTTACAATTACATCACTAAAACATATAATGTAAGTGACTTAAATGCATATGTATGTTCTCTGAACAATGTGGCATGCATCTGTGATATTTTCTTTCGTTTCAGAAATAAATCGGGATGGATGGAAGCTACTTAGCCATTGCACAGTAATTTTCTTGACTATCAACTTTGTCCACACAACTCAGGACACTGTAAGCAGGAAAATTTTACTATATAGGCACTTTATGCAAGGTGAAAGTATGTATGTATAAAATGAGAATACATCCTATAGAATCGTTTTAATTTCAGTATCTTTAAAAAATAAATTTATCAAAGTATAATTATATTTCTGTAGTTATATGCTATGTAACATTATGTTTCCTGCTTTTTAATGGACAGTTGAACGATTTTACTCTAATTTCAGGGTTTATCTGAATGAGCAAACTGAACTAATGATTTATATAGCATTAGTAATATGCTATATCTTAATGTAAATAACAAGTCCTGGGAAAAATAACATTTGACTCACTAGCATACTTATATTTCTTAAAGTATTTCTCTCCGGAAAGAAGAAAGCAAAAGAGAGAGAGAATGACAGAAAGAAATATTTTTAAGTTTTAAAATTTTTATTATATCTTCATGTATTAAGATCTACTGCTCTTTTAGCTCACATGCTATTTATGTTATGAAGTTATTTACTGTTAGTGGGGTTACTCTTCATCCCCAGCAGAAGATAAGCAAACACAGGTCCCACATTTGGTAAAACTGTCATCAACTGAATAGTATCAAGGAAGTCCTTACCCCCAGTTAATTCAGTAGGACTTTGAAAACTGTTTAACAACTAATTTATTACAAGTTTTCAGTAAGAAGGCAAAAAAGAGACACAATAGTAATTCGGTGGAAACCCTGCAGAGATGCATGGGACATTGCAAGTGTAGAGTCTTGCATCTTGTGGGTGTCAGGAGGTTGGGACATCCCTTCTTTCTATAGCAGCTAGCAACAGGACAGGGGGTAATGGGATGAAGCTGGAACACAAAAAGTTCCACTTAAATATAAGGAAAAACTATTTCACTGTGAGAGTGACAGAGCAGTGGCACAGGCTGCCCAGAGGGATTGTGGAGTCTCCTTCCTTGGAGGTCTTCAAGACTCACCTGGACATGTTCCTATGCGACCTGATCTAGGTGACCCTGCTTCTGCAGGGCGGTTGGACTAGATGATCTCTAAAGGTCCCTTCCAACCCCTACCATTCTATGAGTCTATGATTCCATAATCTGGGAAAGAATAACCCCATGTGCCAGTACAGGTTGGGGAGAGCAGTGTAGGGGAAAGGGATCTGAAGGTCCTGATGGGTAGCAAGATGATCATGAGCCAGACTTGTGCCCTCATGGCCAAGAAGGCCAATGGCATCCTGGGGTGTATTAGAAGGGCTGTGATTAGTAGGTCAAGAGAAGTTCTCCTCCACTTCTACTCTGCCTTTGTGAGACTGCATCTAGAACACTGTGTTCAGTTCTGAGCCCCTCAGTTCAAGAAGAACAGGTTGCTGCTGGAGAGAGTTGAGTGCAGGGCCACCAAGATGATGGAGTGGAGCATCTCCCTTATCATGAAAGGCTGAGGGAGCTGGGGGTCTTTAGTTTGGAGAACAGGAGACTGAGGGGTGATCTCATTACAAATACATAAAGAGTGAGTGTCAGAAGGATGGAGACAGGCTGTTCTCAATTATGCCCAATGATAGGACAAGGAGCAACAGGTACAAGCTGGAACATTAGAGGTTCCAAAGAAACATAAGGAAAACCTTCACTGACAAAGCACTGGAACAGTCTCCCCAGATGGGTTGTTGAGTCTCAGAATCACAGAATCTTAAGGGTTGGAATGGACCTCAAAAAGATCATCTAGTCCAACCCCCCTGCCAGAGCAGGATAATCTAGAGTAGGTCACACAGGAACTTGCCCAGGTGGGTTTTAAATGTCTCTAGAGAAGGGGACTCCACAATCCATCTGGGCAGCCTGTTCCAGTGCCCTGACACCCTCACAGTGAAGAACTTCTACCTTGTATTTCTTTGGAACCTCTTATGTTCCAGCTTATACCCATTGCCCATTGTCTTATCATTGGCCATCATTGAGAATAGCCTGGTTCCATTCTCCTGATATATATTTGTAAATATTAATGAGATCATCCCTCAGTCTCCTTTTCTCCAAGCTAAAGAGCCCCAATGCCCTCAGCCATCATAAGGGAGATGCTCTACTCCATCATCTTTGTGGCCCTGCACTGAACTTTCTCCAGCAGCTCCCTGTTCTTCTTGAAATGAGGGGCCCAGAACTGGACACAATATTCCAGATGTGGTCTCACGAGGGCAGAGTAGAGAGGGAGTAGAATCTCTCTTGACCTGCTAACCACAGCCCTTCTAATACATCCCAAAAAGAAGCTAATGGAGATGCAGAGGATTGAATACAGGACCTTACATGTCTCCTCTGCAGACATGCAAAACCCACCTGTGCAAGTTCCTGTGTGACCTACTCTAGGTTGTCCTGCCCTGGCAAGGGGATTGGACTAGGTGATCTTTCAAGGACCTTTCCAACTCTTAAGATTCTATGATTCTGATTCTATGAAAGTTATGGAAAGAACTTTTTAATTGTACTTTTTATATTCCGACTTCCTGGTGCTATCTTGTCCTGAGCCTTGTGAAGTCAAGATGAAAGCCCTTCTTTCTCCCACAAACTCTAAATAAGGGAAATGCTGTCATATATAAGGTATCTTCCCAGTCCTACTAGTCATGCTTTCCTAAGTGCTTCCACAGAAAGATGTCATGTGCTCCCATCTTGAGAATCATATTTGAGGTACCATTTCAGGAAATGTGGCAAAGTACATTACACAAGAACTACTACACTGTGGCCGTTACATCAACCTTTCATGTCAAGGGAAAATAGTAGGATGAGTTACACTTTCCACTTCTGCAAACTGTGTGTTGTCTGTGTATTGGAACATTCAGATTGTACCAAATATTTTGCAATCATTCAGTTTGTACCAGAGATTTTCGATAATTCCAAGAGGAATTCTTATTGTCTCAGCTTACACACTATTAATAGAAATGATTCTACTGCAAAGGAGACTACATGAGAGCATAACCCAAGCTCTGGGAATCACAAGGTTTGAGGTTGTATTACAGATGGAAAATAGGTTTACTACATCTTCCTTCTACTCTGCCTGTAGATTAACCAAGATTCTTCTGTGGGGAGACAATAACTCTATGATAATATATTGTAAAGTGTTGTTCTAAGGTAAGCAAATCAAATATGAAGCAATATAAATCTGAGAAAAAAGCCCACCTTAATTTCCACTACAGAATGGAAAAAAAGGGAAAAAAAACCCAACACACAATCCGGGTTTCCTAGACAGTAATTCCCTTACCATTTTAAAGCTAGATACAGCTGCTGCTACTGTAAGTGGTATATTGGGTATGTTGATCACTTCTGACTTCAGTGATCATTGTCAGTGCACCCAAGAGAATTATCGCTCTCAGGGATGTATGGATAGTTTGACTATTTAAAATGCGATTCAGGGGGCAGAATAATTTTCACAAGTGCTAGATGACTGCCCTGAAGGCCTCATATAAGTCACTGGTAGGTAATTTTTAATAGTGTATCTGCAACACATACTATCTTCCCAGGTGTTGTGCTCTGACATTTTACAAACAGAACAACTGCGGCAGTACTACATCCTTATGTTTTCCTCAGACACTGACACAAAAGCAAATACCTATTAGCAACCTGTTACATTGCAAATCTGAAAGAGCAATCTTCAAAGACAAACAAAATGGAGGGATGATATCAGGCACCATCATGCAGCGGATATTAGTCTGGAAGTCCAGAGATTAGCATTCCTATTTAGTCTTTATCACTGGCTTAAAACAGTTGTTGTCAAGGAATTTGCTCACTCTTTACCTTTTGCCTCTATTTCTTTTTTCAGGTGATGGAGTGAAGTTCATCTCATTTGGAAAAAGGCACAGCTGGAAAGTGGAAGGGCTCTTTCCTCATGCCATATGTTAAGACTCATTCTGCTACTAGAAATGAGGATCCATAAGGTAGTTCCACAGGGTTGAGACTATTATGTGTACCTGCACAGTTACATTTTCAGGGTCATTTGGTGTGTGATCCTCTGTATCCCACAGTCTCCCAGAATTTAGGTCCTCCTTTTCTCTGCTGTGAAGACCAAATCCTAAATTCCTATATTTAGTGGCATTAAAACTCAGGAAGACTTTTTTCCCTTTGGGAGCTTGTACAAGTATTTGACATCAAGTTTAAAATATTAGCTATGAGTCCCTTAAAAGTTAAAAACTGTTATTTGTATATTTATGAATGTCTGAAAAACTGACAGTATCTTCAGCAGAAGCATCATCTCATCTTGCTCACAACACTTGTATATCAGGGGTGGATTTGGGCAGGGGGACTGTCAGCCTTTAAATGACACTCACTCAGTTTTCTCTCTGAAATCACTCAATCTCCAATTCCATTTTTCTAGAACTTTTGAGGCTTTAGGTCTTCCGAATATTTAAAATTGGTCATAGGAAGCACAATCTTCACAAAGCCAGATGAGAGCATCCTTTGTTCCAGTGACTTTTCTTGACATCATCAAAAAAGTAGATCAGAGGCTCTATTTGTATCACACTGGTCCATTTTTACCACCTTTTGGTGTACTAGTTACAGAATCTACACACCAGGTAGACCCTACTGACTGTTGTAGGTGTGTTATACGCACACAGCAATAACAGTAATTGAGTGTTGTGATGGTTAATGTGTGCTGCTCACAAAGGGTTTAATACCTACTACAGCTCACCTCCAGGACTCAAACTGAAAAAAAATTGTTTTTCTTTGGTTTGAAACTACATTCCATTTTTCAAGACTGTTTCTGCTTCTTATTGAGATATTTCCTACAGAGAACTGTCAAAGGACATAATTTTTAAGTAGAATAAATATGCAGTAATTTATCAATTCATAGAAATTTTGTTGCTAAGAGATTATTGTTAATCACATGCACCTCATGCACATCTCAGCAGGGGACTCTGACAAGGTACCAAGGCTGTTGCTGAACTACGGCACTCAAATTAAGAAAATGCTCAAGCTCTGAATATACCAGAGGTGATTTTGTTTAGTTTAAGCCATCATCTTAGATTAAAAGAGAAGTGTTGATTAAATGGGAAACATTTACCTTCAAGGTTCAGAAAAAAATTCTGTCTCACTTCTTCAGAATACTGGTCACAGTGAGTCTGAAGAATCAAAGGCTCTTGGATTTGATGATAACATCAGTGAGGTCCAGATCACCCTTTCTGTTCTCAATGTCTAATCTTGGAGATTGGTTACAGAATATGGTAGTGAAAACTCTTAATGCAAGTGTCTACACTTGTCAATGCAGCCCTTTAAAATTTCCTCCCCATTTCTCTTTAAAAAGTTAAACTAATGATACTTTTTATTTTTTTCTGACATCAACAGTCATATTAATACTCTGCTGGAAAACACAGGTATGGAGTGTAAATTATTAATAAGCATTCATTGCTATGTGTTTCAAAGACATCACTTAACCAAAGTATTACACAGGTTCTTTCTGATCGATTTAAGTCCACACATTTTTATTTTTGCATCCACTCGCTCTATCCCATCTATGTGTTGCAGAACCATATAACATAGTAGTGCTTTAATTCACACCATCTTGTTTTGAGTCCACCTCTAACAACATCTCGTCATCTTTTCTGTTGTGTCTGAAACTGAATTGTCAGGGTAGAGAACAGATGAACGGATGTAGTTATAATAGAGCATAAATTATGATAAAAAGTAAGAAAAATTACAAGTGAAACTGCAATTATGTCATCTGTGGTTCCAGCTGAACACATTAGACAGGTCAAGAGCTAAAAGAAACAACTACCATATTTATTTAGTGAATTCCATGGGTAAATTCTGGTAAATCCAGATGGCTCAGACTCCAGTGAAGGCTGTAGCAATCACAAATGCACAGGAATTGAAGTTCTGTCTCTACATGACTTCCTTCATGCCTGATACCCAAGAAAGAAGAGTGCCACTCAACATCCAGTACCAGGCATTTCTGTCAGAACAAGTTGGTTTGTGAAATCTTGCAATATTGCTTTCTGCATCACCCATTACACTGTACATCCCACAGGTGCTACCATGGAACTACATTGTACGGGCTGGAAGAAATAACGTACATATCACACACTGATGGTGACAAAGCTTTGTCTGTGATTGGTACCCACAGGCAGTCAGGGACAGATTTAATAATTCCACATTTCCACTCTTCAGTCTGATGAATCATAATTTTGTGCAGACTTTAAGATCAAATTGCTAATTAAAACACTGATTGTTTAACTGATTTACTATATCTGTTATCAAAGGTGTTTATGATTCCCTGGACATTCATGAGACAGTAACTAGGACATCTGTTGATGGATGTGCAATTAATTTGACGTTTTTCTGTACCTTGACCTACATGAAACCTCTCTCATTTTTAGATATGTATGTGGAAGTATCATTTAGGCCAGTTTGCTTGATTGTATCTATGCTATTGCATGTCAATAGGCTATTTTCCTGTTATCTCCTCTGCTCTCAGCTCTTATCAAATGTGTCACACAAACTGATGAATATTCATGAGATCACAATAAGACAAACCAATTTTCACAGGATTAGTGTTCAGTGCTCCCACAAATCTTTCAGTATGATGGAACCTGTCTTTATCAAATTATGGTACTCAGAATTATTGGTACTTAGAAACAGCTACATACTTAAGTTTCATAATTGCAAACAGCGAATGCTACTTGGTTTGTATAGTTGCATATTAACTGTACAGGCGACACCAAAATTCTCGTACATCATCAGTCCTGTACTTGTGTTATCCTGCTTAACCTATTACTTACATGGATGACACATAGAAGTACAAAACCAGACAAATGTTATGGGTTCAAAGCTCATTCCTGGAAATTAACACATGAACATTAATGAAATTCACACATCTTGTACAAAATTTCAGCTATTTTATTAATTTAAAAAAAAAAAAAAAGGAAGCTAAAAGGCAGCCACATTGATAGTCACTTAGTAGAGAATTATCATGCCATAACTAGTTCTGCTGTGCCCAGTCACTGTAGTGTGCTAGGGCTTTCAAGTGGGAAGAATTAATCCTGGGAAAAATGACATGGGAAGAGGCACTGGAGTGCACTCTTGTCAAGTCTGCAGATGACATCAAGCTGGGGAGAATAGCTGATATGATTGAGAGCAAGGCTGCTCCACAAGGCAGACCTGCAGAAGGAATGAACCAAGAGAAACTTTATGAAATTCAACAAGGAGAAATGCAAATTCCAGCACATCATGAGGAGAAGCCCTTTTGCATTGACACAGGCTGGAGACCAACTGGCTGGGGAGCAGCTCTATGGAAAGGGAGCTTATTAGTAGAATGCAAGCTGAGCATTAGCTAACAGTGTGATCTAGCAGGAGAAAACAACAACAACATCAACAACTAAACTAACAAACAAAAAAGTGCACCAGCAGTATTCTGGGCTGTACTAACAGGAATGTAGTCAGCAGAATAAGGAGAGGGATTATCCCCCTCTACTCAACACTCGTCACATCACAGTGAGGGTACTGTGCTCTGTTTTGGTCTCTCCAGCACAAGACGGACATTGATAAACGGCAGTGAGTTCAGCAAGGGGATGTGACCATGTTTGGGAACTGAAGCACTTGCCCTCTAAGGAAAAGCTGAGGAAGGCGGGCTCGTCCAGTCTGGAGAAGAGATGGCCTTAAGGGGAGCTAGTAGCAAGCAGTCTGACAGTACCAACAAGAAGATTATGGAGAGGACAGAACCAGACTCCCCACAATAGCTCACGGTAGGAGGACAAGAAGTAATGAGCATCAATTAAAACAAGAGAGGTTCCAACTATATGTAAGGATAATCTGTTTCACCTTGAGGACAGTCAGGCTGTCCTTGGAGGTTTTCAAGACCCAATTGGATAAAATCCTGAATTACCTGATCTAATCTCAAGTCAACCCTGCTTTCAGAAGGAGGTTGGACTACAGAACTCCTGAAGCCCTTTCTATCACGAATTGCTCCATGATTAAACTAAGTTATTGAAAATGCTAATTCTGTTCTTTAGTTGTAATGGATTAAATCTTGGGATTGCTTTGCCTTTCCAATCAGATGAACATGTCACAAATTTAAGATGTGAGTTTTCTCAGATACTTAAATGCATATCTTTGAAAGTCCTTCCTTCAGAATACTTTCACCAGTGTCAAACATTTTAACATAGAGAACAGATTAATAAAATAATTACACATAAAATATTTTCTTTTTTTCATTTAATATCTTTAATGGACAACTTATATTAAATCTTGCTTCAATGATTTTAGGCAGATTTTAGGCATTACTCTCCCAGCTGACTAGGCAATCACCTTCTGAGAGATTACGTCTTTGAAAAAGACTTGGAAGAAGTAAATAATCACTGAATAAATCCAGATCCAATAAAAATTCAAGCTTCTTAAGTCTCTAATAACCATAGGTTTGACCAATGCTATGGGACAGTGTCTTGGAGCAGGCAAACGCTCTTTTCTGATGATTTTTTTGAACAGGAAAATCTTTGGCAGAGACAAGAGACAGACATCTGAGGAAAACAGTTTAAACCATTACAACAAGATTCAACAGAGTCCATCTGTCTGATCCAAGAATGGTTTCAACATAGAGAGAACAGTGTATATGCAATTGAGATACCGTTTAAAGCAAAAAAGGACGGCTATGATAGTGATGGTTATCACCTTTAAAGACAAACCTTCAGTATGATCAGGAATAGTTAAATAATGTTTCACTAGTCACTAATTATCATATATAGTTAATAATATGATGTAGTATGGAAAAAACCACAAAAACAAAAACAAGAAACAAACCATCTCAAATTAGACTGAATTTGCTATACAGTCTAGTTAGCTAAGACATTGCTAGCCCAATATCTAGCTAAAGGAATCTAGTGATCCTTCTAATTGTGGCCATTGTATGACAGGAAGGATATATAGGCATCTATGCAGGACATATAAATATATATATATATATATATATATATATAAATGGAAATATAATCTTGTTAACGTAATCAAGGTCACCTTAAGAGTAGCTGGGTTTCTTGCTCCCCCAGAAGACTGCCTTAGAGCATCATTTCTTTCTTGAAAACTTTCAAATTTGCACTCTAAACTGATTTATGACTTTTACCTTGGGCCATTATCATCCTTTTTCCTTTCTGGTAATTAGTTCCTTGACATAGCCACCAGAAACATTCTAGCCTCCCTTAGATCTTCTTTATCTAGCCCACATTTGTAATGCTCTTGCAGCTTTTCCTACAGTAGCTCTTCATTTCCTCACTTATGCAATAGGCTTTGAACCTTAATGAAGGAACAACTGTAGCATAAAGTCTTCCATGTTGGATACCAAGACAGCAGAAAGACTTTTTAAATATTTTTAATCAGAAATCACACTTATATGAAAAACAAAGTCAATCACTTGCAATCATCTAAGGAAAAAAAAAAAAATCTTGTTGATTTCTGATACCTATAAATGTAGCTTTCATGATGCAACTCAATTACTACTCTTGATTGGGAAGAATCAGCATAAAGCAGAGAGCAGTATTTGCACTAGATTTCATGTTCTTGCAGCTTCTTTTTCCTAATCTTTATTTATTTATTTTGAAAGATGACATTGTAATGACTTCTGAGGCCTAGCAAAATTTTAACATTCACATTTTAATTTAACATTTAAACACCTTTACAAGTAAAAATATTGCTAATGTAAATTACAGTTTTCTTTCAAAGGCATTGGTGAGGAACACACAATCTCCTTTTCCAGTACATTTTCCTCTGCCCTAATCTATCTGTATAAAGGTTAGGATTTTGGTCTAAGGTAGTTAGGTAATTGGTCTGCTCCTACAGTCAGTGCAGAGATATGTATCTTAACAAGGCAGTTCAGTAGGTGTGTAAAATATGTGCCCTAGGCCTTCCCCAGACTTAATGCAAAAAAGAGAGACACATTCAAAGGTCTACCACAGAGGGGACGAATTTAGTTTTCTTTCTTCCCATATCTTTTACATAGTACAGGGAACTGGACTGGATCATGATTTGAACAGCACTGTACATTAGCAGTTGTTCAACAATGCTAACCAGAGAAGCGTGAGTGTAACTCCAGCAGAATTCAGATCATCATTTGGCCCTTGGTGTTGAGTAACTCCCATACTTTCAAAACGAAACAGTTTGCAAACCACCGAAACTGCAAGCCAAAACTTGCTAGGTTGGCTTGTCATCAGAAGAGCTCTTGTGGGAAAGTGCTTAGGGAACATAAATCTGCCAATCTATCCTTTTACTTGTAGTAAATCACATCTCTGTCGGTGGCCCTAATATTAATTTTGTTGCACTAAAGCAAATGAAAAATATATTCTTGCATAAAGAACTGAATTCAACTAAAGAGCCCCAATTTTTCGCAGTCTTTATATGAAAAGATGCCGGTTTCTACTACAAGTCATGATTCTTGTAAAAGTAATTTTCTCCAATGAGAAATCCTTTTATAGCAGGATAGTAAACTGCAGAAATTCTATATGGCATACTTTGCATATGTAATTCATTATAATTGCACCAAGGGCTTCTGGACAATTCTCCTACATCTTGGCAATATACGGACTGTGCTCTGTTGTTGTAATAATCTGAGTTTTGCAACACTCCACATCTTTCTGTTGTGTACCCTAGAGTCAGCTTAAAATGTACAAAGCTTTCATCAAAGTTGGCTTGAATTTCTGTTTTAAGTTCTATTTGAGATAAAGCTTTACTTCCTTTTTAAAAATTATATATATACTTGTGCCTTAAGGGATTTTTTTGTAAGCATTGATGCTAATGAATAATCTATGTAATTAGAAAATATGTCTTCATTTTTGGCAAATTACTTAATTCTCTACTTCTCTTCCATTAAGAGATGAACTGTTTAGAAATGAAACATCGGAATATTTACCAAAACAATTAAACTGTGTATAGTGATCTAAATTAGCATACTTTACAAACATAAAATGGCTTTGACTCTTCTTTGATTGACCAGCTAGAATTCATTAACATAATTTGTGTCCATTAAAGGTAAAATTTACAACACAGCAATAATCTAAAAATACTATCCCGAAAAAAATAAAATAAATCTATTCCATTTATAATGTAAAGATATACAAACTACAATTCACTAAACCAAGTTTCAAAATTACTATTTCCTTTCAGATCACCTTCCAGGTCATCACAATGCAATGTCTGAGAAAGTTTCTCTCCTTGCAACTCATCAAATGTGAAATGGTAGCAGTATACTTAATCTGTTTTAAACTTGTAACATATATGCATCGTGTAACTGATATAAATGAGGAGACAGTAATACAAAACTATGTCTTTGAGAGTCGGTCTGAGGACATTTGTTCCTAACCATGCAGAAGCAATACGGTTTTCTGTTCCAAAATTCTCCTAAATTTTGTGGAGTCCAGGAAGCTGATTCAATAGTGCAAGGACTCAAGGAAACTACGAAGGTCCTGATTCTGATCTATGCTTTCAAAGATTGCTTGAGTGACAGGAAAAAGAAGCAGAGGACAAACTGCTACACAAACACAATTTTAAAACATACTACAGAATTATACAGAATCAGATTATTTAGATTAAATGAAAACTAAAGGAAATAAACTTAACTCATTTAAAACTGGAGCTAGATAGTCCTACGGAAGTTATAAGCCATAGTTCCTCTTGATACTGACCTAGAAAGTCCCTTTCCCACATTGTGCTGTAATACTGAGATGAAAATATCATTAAAATGCAAATACTGAGAAAAAGAGGAGATGATATGGACAGAAACTGCTCACACCCAGCAGCTTGCTGAGAACCTGCTGAAGTGGAAAGATTGTTCAAGCATTAATATCTACAGAAAGGGATTTCTCTTTTACAGGGAAAAACAAAACAACAAAACCTTCATCCTGAAAAATACCACGGGGAGAAGGACAACGTGGAAGAGGAAACAGTTCACAAACCCTGTGAAACCAAAAGTAAAGTTCACAAGGTTTACAAAACCTCAAAATAACACAAGGTTTGCCCATCCCTTACTATTAGTCATCTACGAGAAATGTTCCTCCCTGACCTCTGATGAATCCTTTCCCTTGCATAGTTGCTCCTTCAGCCTTTGGATATGGTGCCTTCTGATAGGGTGCTACACACACTATTATTGAGGAATCTTTGTTCTGAGAGCAAACTTACATCTGGCAAAAGAACAGTTGACTTAACTACTGAGATGAAATGAGAAAGTTTATAACAGAGCAGATAGAGAACATTCTCTGTGTGTTACACTGGAATGCAACCAAATCCTGCAACAAAATAATTTCCAGCAGCCACCACTAAAACAGGGAACTATTTATTTATTTATTTAGGTTTACCACTGACTTTTGTTCTCCAAGAAGGTGAGAAATATATTTCAGCAGCAGGAAGCATATTGACAGCATTCCCAGAGAGACTTCCTTTTCATCCACTGCACCATCCCCCTTCCTTATTTCAGGACTTGTGAAAGTCTAGAAACGTTGTAATAGACAGTGCCCAAGAAAAAAAAAAATTATATGGGCTCATGACATAGTTTCATATACAGAACTAGTTAACAAAGTTAGTTTCCCTTTTCCCCTGTAATTTTCAGGAACTAATCCTGAGCTGCAGCTATTGTTCTACACTGAAGACTGTAGAGTTGCACCACCCTGCAGGGACTACTGGGATAGAAGGAAACAGATCACTTCTTAGAACTCTGTATTTGCATTGGAGACATTGGGTGTGATCTGTGACACCCTTAGCATAAAGCACTACTTCGTTCCAGCATGAGCAACCATTTCTGGTAGCCTGTTTGTGTGGGAGATGAAGGTATACTTACACTTTCTGTCTGCATATTGCTTTGAAATACTTTCAGGAGATGAAACTTATCAATTCTTAAAATACATCAGTTGCAATCCTGGACTACACAGGAAGTTTAGAATGGAGCAAAAGGGGATAATTTCTTTCCAATTAAATAAGGAATGGGTCAGTATAAGAATTTTCTTTCAACAACGTTTCCTTCTGAAGAGAAAGATTTTTTGCAGTCATGATACAATGCTTACTATTTCCTCTCCAAAGTCTTGCTCCTAAAAGTATTAGAAAGCCAACTGCATACCAGACTTCATTAGTGTTAATTTAGAAACTCTCCGAAGCAGCCTTATACGGCTGCTTGGCAGTAATGAGAAAGGGTGGAGTCACATACTATTTGAACAACAAAGCAAACTACAAGCTATGATAAATAAATGCCTGAAAGAAAACACCCTGACCCCACCTTTGTCTGATTCAAATGAAAAAATACTAGTTTCACCCAAACCACAAATGCGTACATGCACACACACATACACACAAACACTGCAATTCTAAATTCCATTACTGGATGACTGAAACATTTTGAGCAGGTGAATAACTGCATCAATAAAAACACTGCCCTTTTAATGAAGATTCACAATGTTTACAAAATCCAGTTCTTTGCTAATTTCAAAAGTTTCAAAAATAAGTTTCAGAAATTATAATATCTACTTGTTCTTAAAAATATAAACATTTTATATTACTTTTGCTGTATTGGTTGCTTCAGTGCTTACTGCTTCCCTTTCACAGAGTGTCTTCCTAAGTACATGCCTTGTCCTATCAATAGAATCTTATTTCCTTTGCTCTTTCTCTATCAATGAGCATCTTCTCTAGCTCTTCATCACATTCCCTGTTGTTACTGTCCTTCCTTTCAGTTTTGCATGCTTTACATGTTGTCCATAAATGGAAAAGACAAATATTTTTTAATTTAATTAAATTAATTTTTTTAACTTCTCCCCCTTCTTGGCTGCACATAGCCGGAAAACTGAAAAGTATCTCCATACTGAATGACAAGCTGCAAAGCTACAGAGTAGTTGCTGTCTTCCTGGAGCCATACATAAATAAACCGTAAGAAGAGCCATAACAGGTAAAAACAAAGTTCTCTTTAGCTTAGTTATCCAACAGTGTGTATTAGCAGATGCCTAGGGGAGAGCATACAAACATACAGTATATAGCTTCTGTACATTCTCCCAGCCTCCAGCAATCCGTGACTCAGACATGATGTCTTCCATCTCCACAGAGGCCAAAGAGCCCCAGAGAGGCAAGGAATAAAACATGACTCAAAGAACATGCTGCTAAGTGAAGCACAACTAACTTGACGGGAGGAAAGAAAATGTATCTATAAATCAATCAAAATATTAAAAGTAGCTCTAAAAAAGACTGCTTTAGATACTGAGTGCAGTCTAGCCACAGAGGATAGCAGTATAAACTTACTTTCTAATCTAGCTGTACCGAGTAACAGGCTGCCACTTCCAGACTGACAAAGAGCCCCCTAACCCATTTTGGTAGAGATGGGTAATTTGCCTTAAAGGATTTAAATAGTGGGTCTTGCTGACCCTTTTGCCTGAAATAGGTTAGGAAACACAGATCTACAGGCTAGTTGTATTCATAAGAGAGGCAACAAGCTCTTCAATTGGCATACTTAAACATGACAGGTGCTAACAATCCACAGTAGAATAGAGCCAAAAATGAAAACAGATATACCCTGTGGCAGCCAAAGGTACAATGATTCCCAGCTATCTGTCATCATGCTGCCACTATAGCTTACCACATTTACAGTTCTGCAAAACTGAGTGCTTTAGCAAGGGACAGAATCAGTCTCCTATTGGCAAAGTTTCCTTTATGAAGTGCAGATGTCACTAGCAGAACAGCATTAATGCTTTTTCATGACAGCACTCCTTTACCAATTCTTCTGCACTAAAATGAGTGAAGTGCTTCCTAGTCTGCATCAAGACAGATCAGCTAAACCCCTTTCCATTGTTAAACTATTTGAAATAGCTGGTTTTGTCGGAAGTAGAAAGTGCTCATACAAACTTCCAGCTGAAGTCCAGGATGGGACAAACTATAACAGAAGACAATAGTACTCACCTAGAAAGCAATAGTAGGATATCTTCAGTTGCAAGTTATTTGCAGAGCATACACCTACCTGCAATTATGGTGTCATAGACAAACCAGTACAACTTAAAGACTTTTACTTAATGCATGGTCAGCTAATAGAAGTTTTGATCACTGATACTCAGTATTGAGAAAAAAAGAGAGCATTATTCAATAACACTCTGAGAGAAATACATTTTCCCCCTGCCCAAGCTCAAATGAAGCTGAATGCCTCTGCTCTCAGGCTTCTAGCCATGACTAGCCCAAAACTCATTGTGGCTTGCTACACACTGTCTCATCATACACCCATGTCCTGTTGCAGTGATGCTATGCACTCCCAAGCTTCCTGACTGTCTCAGCATCTAGCCCCAGGAGGCTCCTCATTTGATTTCTCAGAGCATGAGCCCTTCAAAGAAAATCCACACACAGACTAGACATCACAGGGAGCTATTGAGGAACTCAAGAAAGATAACATCCAGAAATCTGTACACTACAGTGCCAGCTTTTTATGCTTTCCCCATTTTTTCAAAAACGCAATGGTGTCTGAAAGACACACAACCCTCTTTTTCATAATATAGTACCATTGTGTCAAGTCATACTTCCAGTAATCTGTAAGCAGGACTATCCTGGAAAGTTTTAATGCACTATTTCTTGTTTGCACATCCTCTTTTATACAGAAGAAAAACTAGTAAAATTGCTGCTTTACCAGAGCAAATGAGTCTTATAACAAGGCCAAAAACTTTGGCATAAAGCAACACTATCTCATATACAAGTTGTTTTAAGAGACCCTTTTTTTTCTTGGCAATGCACAATCACATATTTTAGAAGAATAGATGTCACCACCAAAGCAAGGAGGAAAGAGTGCTCAACTGTTCCACCCCCAGATGTCTCCAGAGAGGTTAGAAAGAGTTTGGTAATGCAACTCTTTACCATCAGTATAAGAGCAGGCACACCAGGAACCATCAGAATGAGAGGCAATTTAATACATTTTTACATTTGCAATACAGAGTCCTGAAGTAGTAGGTACAGTCTGCACTGGACCCTTGATCCCTCAGAATGTAATACTTTATACCTGTTAAGGTATGAAGACTTAATGAAGGCAAACATTGTGGATTTTGAACACAAGACAGATTTCTGTATGAAGAAAGTGCATTTTGCCTGTTTATGCAAAGGTAAGGTGTAGACAGTTTAATACACAAGTGTACCAGACATTGCTTCTAAGATTAAATTTCTCTCTTCCTTCATACATTATGGAAGACGTTCTGCTCTTGGACTTGGCATGGCATTCACTATTACAAACTATTATTATGGCATTTAGAACTTTTAAGTTGAAACTAGACTCACTACATCAAAAACTAGTCTAAAAGGAAAGTTTTTCTATTCACTTCTAATGCATTCTATGATTCCTTATTGTGCTCTTAAAGCACATCATGTCAGTTTGTATGATGCTATATAGAAGATCTCAATGTGTTATGGTATATTGTTTTCTGCAGTGTGTAATCCTGAAATCAGAGCAGGCAATGAATTGCATCTGTTCTTTATGTAATCCTTTCACTATTATTTCCAATCAAAGTGTAAAGTTCAGCAGTATCTGTAATCAGGCATCCCTCACCTCCCCTAAAAAAAAAAAAAAAGATATGCAAACAATAAAATGTAACTTGAGGAATTACAGTAAAAATGAAACCAGTGCATGATATTTGACTGGACTACTTCAGACTATTTTTCTGAAATATAAACCTCAAAGCTGAAAAGTCTTTGCTCTGTTACCCTTTTGACTTGGGTAGAAAGGAGGGCAAAAAAAATGCCCATTTGTTCCAGCAAAATAATGTACTGAGAACCACAGTAAGTGATAGATTGGTAAGACCACAACTGCATAGATGTGCCTGCATTGGTCTTACTTAAATCACTCTTACAGCAAGGGAAATCCTTTTGAATTCAGAGGGGAAAAGCCAGGATACAAGAAATGAGAACTGCACTTGAAATCCTTGTGAAGCACTGTGGGAACAAACACAAAAGAGTCCAATAATATGAAAATAAATGGCAACAGACATAACAGCTTCTCTTGCGAATTATTAGAGATAGTCTGGCAGAACTGGTCTCACTATACTTTGCCTCTTTTTACTTGAACAGAATTTAAAGAAACTGTAACTAAAATACGGTGAATTTATAAGTTATGATTATTATGGAAAATCTCAGCTAAAACAATTGAGATAACTTTATCATAATGACTTGACCTAAAAATTGTAGCAGATGCATCAACAATTGCATGATGTACCTACCGGCTTTGTCCCAAAGATAGCAGTGGTCTGCTTAAGGGCAAGGCATAGGACTGAGGGAATTAACAAACATTACATTTTCATCTGGTGCCTCAGGTCTGTACATGTCCTCAGATAAGTACTTTTTACGTACCTAAAAATGGACTTCAATATTCACATCATTAATTTAAATCTACTTTACCAGAAACTTCATATTCTATGAAATAGTATGAAGATCAGTTGTGTGGCAAACAATATGACAGTGACTCACTCTCTTGTTTTTGACAGATTAGAAATTATAAGGGTTTAGATTTAAACTAGAGAGGCACTAACTTCACCCCATGCATTTCACACATTTTCAAAATGTAGGGCTTTGTTATTAAGTTTCTCACATTTTACTTTTTTTAAAGTATTAGTAATATAGATACACACAGTTTCCCTGCAGACAGATGGCAAAGAACAGTAAATAAATATAGAATCAAGACATGTAAAACAGAATTTAAGAAAAAAATAGGTAACAGAGAAAGTTAAAATTATAGGCAGAAAAATTCTGCATTCGGTAGGAATAAGGACAAGAAGATATTTTAATAAAAATCCGGAATAAAAGAAATTCTAGTTCATGTGAATGTTGCTATAAAGAGGTGGCAAGAATATCAATTACATCAGAAAAAGCAGATGACAAAACCATTAGTCACGTAGGAAAAGGCAGAGGTGTTCAGCATGTTTCTGTTTTGTATTTGGAACAAAGCTAAGCATATCCTTGTACTGTAAAAAAATGATGAAGTATTTCCTTTTCCAAGATAAACTAAGGATGATGTTAAAAAGAAGCAGTTATAAAAAAACACTGCAAAATAAGCAGGTCTGGGTAACTTTCTCCCAAGAATTCTAAAATAATTAAGAGTCATCTGGATCCTTGAGAGTGCCAACATATTTTGAAGACTCAGAACTGCCTTTTTGTCTTTCCTTTCAGAATTTTATTTGCCAATCCTTCAGAGAGAGAAATGCAATAATCCAAGGCAAACTAATGGCACAGCTGCAAAAGGCCCACCAATTAAAGAGGGAATTGTTAATGCTGATTATTTTATCCCATAAAAAATCAATTCCATTTCTATTTATATGGTCTAAATTTATATGAGGGCAGCATACATCTGTTCTCATTCCTGTTGGTTGCCACTATGGAAGCCTAGTTGATACCTCACTGAAGCATCAGAGAAAGAGATGACTGCATTTAACTCAAAAAATTTACTCAAAATAATGTATTTCGGCGCTGGCTCATCCAACTAAAACAACTGGCACTTTTGGGTGAAGCAAGAATAAGAAGAGTGAAGGACAGAGATGTTTCCCATGTGAGGAGAGAATTCAAATTCTATACAGTAACAGAGGCCACAGCTCAAGAGAAAGTGCTAGATACCTCCTTGGCCTCTGATCCTAGCTGGAAATGTCAACACAGACTTTCTAACATGTATTTTGAATAAAGATTCTGAACTACTAAATATTATCAGGCTTAGTATTGAAACCAAAGTCCAGAGAAGTAGAATACTATTAGCTGCCCTTGCTGTTCATGGAAACAGAGGGATGTTTGTCATCAGTTGCCTTTTAAGATGTCATCCAGAAAGAAGTCCTAGTCATCATTCTCTAGTCTAAGCATGGCTGGGTACACCTTAGGCTTTTCTGTTCACTTTCTTGCAGTCCAAGCTACTCAGTCTTTTTCATTTCCCAGCTCCATCAATCTAGCAATTATTTACAGTTTCTACTTCGTTACCAGCTAAAACACACTTTTTACCACTGCTACCAGCTCCTTCAATACAACTTTTTCTCTGTTGCTCTCTTACACGCAGGTAACTTTGTTCCTTTTCACCTCACATGAAAAATACATTTCATACTGTAGTATAACAGCGTCCTTTTGTTTCATGCAATAAATACTGAAACGATCTCTGGACCGGGATTTAGAGTCCAGTACTTCTGTGTCACACAAGATTACCCTAAACAGGAAGGACATGCTCAGAATGCTTAAATTGTGATTTCATTTGGAATGTAAATTCTCCAGGCTCAAGAATAATTCATACTGCCTATCTTCAACTCACTTTACTGTTGAATATACTTAAGATCAATAAAAGTTATTAGAGGACTGGAGTATTTGACTGATGCTTTGTTCACAAGTGAGTATTGTTGTCCTCTGCCAAATCCTGAATTAGGTGCCTCTTCAGACATGTTTTACATGATGAACATCCACACTAGTACTGAGGATTGGTCAAAAGTGATTGTCAAAATTTCTTCCTCAATCCCAAGGCTGAAAAGTGGGCAGCCAGGATTAAAGCTGTACACCTCATACTTTGGATTTGGAAAGCAGAGTGTTTGGTCTGTGACACAATCATCTCTTTCTTGTCTCAGATTCATTGTTGCTAACAGGTGAAAATTACACGGAAATATGTAATTAGGAACAGGGAGTAAGTCTACCAGAAGCAGTTTTTAGCAGGACAGGAACACAGGTAGCTTCCAACACACAGCAGAAATAGAAGGGCTGAAGGACAGAGTTTTCAAGTGAATATTACTCCTGGAGGTCAAGCATAGCTAAACAATTATTAGGACTCAATTGTCAGGACTCGTACTGGTTCGTTGACATAAGCAGAGCTGAAAATAACCTCAAGATATATCCGTAATTTCTGTGTAGGTAGGCAGCTATGAGTGTTACACAGGGTATATCCACACCAGTCTGGTGAAGATTCTGATTGTGCATTCATGGATAATCTGAACATCTAAAGTAAATCAAGAACACATACAGTAACTTACAGGAATACAGGCACTAAACAGTAACAGAAAGAATTATTCGGGTGTCCAAACTATTAGACATCTGAATAATTTCAGCTAACAGCACATCTGAGGCTTCCACATAGGAAGATGACAAAGCAGATGACAGCAGATAACAAAGGACCTGTACAACAGTAGTATCATTCTTGAGCAGCAGTAGGAGGCCAAACAGGAAATCCTTGCTAACTAAAATGGCATCTCTTTACATACTTGAATTACTTCCTAACCTTCCATAAATACTAAGAGGATACTGAGTCCCCACCTCTTCAAAATCAGACCCTTTTTAAGGCTATCCATATATATTTGAAGCCAGAAAGTCTCATATTTTGCCTGAAAAAACATGTACATGGGAACGGAAATTAAGATAATATGGCTAAAATATTAAAAATGGACATATTGTCTTGGATGTCACAGTTTTTGCTGTCCAGTTTTGTTAACTTTTCCTCCTTTTCTGTGGACACATTTTTAGATCAGGCATAAGAGACTTACCAGAAGTTCAAAAGATAAGTAAAATCATCCTTTCAGAAAGCATAATAATTAAATTGCAGCATGTTTGATGTTAGATTTTAACATTTAGGAAGCAATTAAAAAAAACCCCAACTTATCATAACATACCATAAACCACAATAATCTTTATGAAGTCCATGGAAACACAACAGAAAAGGAAAAATTATGATCATAAATTTAGTGTGCTACTACTGCTAAGATACACTGTAAAGTGTCCTTTGATCACACAGTCATACGTGGTTTATGGTACATACCTTGGTTATCTATGAATAAAACATTGAGCAAGGACAGTCACTATGTTTTTAATTATAGTATAAATGTTGGAAAGTGTTCAGCTGAGCCTTGATCAAAGATCATTTAATGATACTCATTCCCTCCCTTTTTAATAGTACATTAACAAATCTGGTATCAAATTTCTATACATGCTAAACAGAATTTTTCTTCTCATAGACTTGATCTGACTTTGGAAAATAAAAACGTGCAGCCTGTGCTGACAAGAGTCATTATACTCATAGAAAAATGTGCTCAATACATACCTTCTCCTCCACATCAATTTCTGTTGTCAATTATAGGCATTAGCACAGTATTGAGGATCCTTTGTACAAGACACACACCTCAATTCAGTTTGCTAATGATATTGTCTGTGTTTGATACTAATGAAAGCAGCAGTGACCAGTGACAGTTCTGCAGAAGCCTACATGGGGCACGCTCGTCCAGGACTTGGGTTTTCACTGGCTAGTAACTATATTGTTTTATCTTAGCAAAGTTTGTCATTCTGAAAGCTGGGACACACCTATTCAAAGTAATCTAGTGGTTCCCTCCTATAGGTGGTTCAAAGGGCAAATCTTACTTCTGTGATTACACCAACTTTACAGTTGTTTTCTCAGTACAGAGTGGTTTGAGAAACTGAAGTGGAGAAAGCAGAGATGGAGGCACACAGGAAGTGATTGATGGTGAGGTAGTAGGAAAGGTTTGAGTGATTTGACCCTGTTCAATTTTGGCTCATAAAACCTTAACTACGACCTTATACAGCTATAAAAGTTGTTGAAAACTTCAGCTGCGTTCCAAAATGCATCCACCTATTGCACTTAAAAATATGAACTTATTCCATCACAGTGTTACAACTATTGTATTATAAAAATTCTTGATTTAACTTACCCACTGTCCTTTCAGTCTCTTTTAAATGACTCCTTTCTTTTAACATTAGAAATATATCTCTATGTAGAGTATGAATTAGTAGCATAGGATCATATAAACATAGAGCATTTTGTTTCACAATGTGGGTAGTATAAGTTTGGTTTAAAATTTGGTGTCACAATTTAAGACAGATCAAGTGAAGAGCTGACAGCTCTGTATATGAAATCTCTATTTGCAAGCCTCCAGTAATTTTATTATTTATTATTATAAACATAATAATTGAAAACCAATTACACTTTTCTATCTGTTCTCAAGTATAGAAATACACATTAGTACTGTCACTGATCATTGGAATTAATTTATGATTAACAAATTACTGAATTATTTTACTGAGAGTACAATGATGTGCATTTTGGATCAGGTCACTGATCCAATGGAATTATTTAAACTTTATAGCTATGATGGCCATAACTCAGGTAAGGCTTTCATATATTTATCCTTCACATTTCAAAATTTTCATACAATAATTTTGAAAAGGGAATGTCCAACAGAATGCAGTTCAATCTGTATACTAACATTTCTTTAAAATTCAAACACAGGCACAAAAGAAATACTTTTTGCTTCATGCTGTGCAGTAAATGTCCCTGTAAATTCATGACTTGTACCTGAAATCACAAGAGATCAAGTGTCCCAGTGTTCCTCTAATTGTAACTGAAAGATTGAGTTCATCTACTTTTGCAACTTGCTGGTTTTTACCACGCTTTTTTTTTTTTAATCAAACTTTTTAAAATTATTTCTCTGCTTGGCCCTCTCAACTTTGTTTGATGCACGTGGGCAAACCTAAAATACATGGGACACTATTTCCAACAGTACATAGATTACATGCTAAAAAATACTCATCCAATCTATCACACTTAACGTAACATTGGGATCAATTTTTCACATCATTACAGTAGTTCAATGCTACAGAAACAAACAGAATTGAATCAGACAAATGCAGGACTTTATTAAAGAATTGTCTTGTTGCACAAACTATTCCAGCATTTTGGATCACTCTGTACAAAGACTCCAGAGCAGGCAGAGGTGAACCACTTCCTTCTCACCCATATTCCTTATTCACTGGTTTGACAAAGTCAGTATCAACTCATTCTACAAGACAGAAAGTTGGTTTCCACCTTGAAACTTGAGACTTAATAGTCCTTCTATTATTTTTATCCTCCAATCATAACTCTGAATATTCTTGTTATCCCTAAAAATATAATACTCCTTTTAATCTTGTTGCATTCCTGACCTTCATGACTTGGCAGTGAGTTTCACGGTCTAATTACAAGTTTTATAAATGGAAGTAATTACAGGTTGAGTAGGTTTTTTATCAGTTTTGAATGTTACCTTTTAATTTTCCTTGATGTTCCTGAGCTCATGTTAGAAGAGAGAGAACACAGCCATCTACTGTACCTAGACCACTATTTTACTGCATCACCTTTCTTAATCTTCTCTGAAGTGAAAAAAAAAAGTTCTAATCTTTCAGAAGAGGGTTTTTCTCATGTTCTCACTCATTCTCATTATCCTTCGTTGACCCCACTTTAGTTCTCTAATACGTTTTTTTAAATGGGGGAAACACCTACTGAAATTGTGCAATCTCTCTACTGAACACAATGTGCCATCTGCATAACAGTGGAAGATGAGCTCCTGAGAACTCAGTTCTGTGGAGAGCCATGCTGTTTGAGTCATAAATATTAATGCTGCAGCGACTTTCCAGTCTGACTTCCCTTGACACAATGTCATGGTACCTAATGCAAACTCTGTATCAAATGTGTAAGTTCTTTTTACACGTGAGCATATCTTCTTGCCTCATTTTAAATGTAGTTTCAATGTGAAGTCTTCCATTAACAGAGTACTAAATCCACATTTATCCTGTTACCTGCTTGTACTTTACTTCTGCAGTTTGTTGTTTTCTTCCAGTTCGCAGGCTGGGAGACTCTTCCCGTTTGAGACATAAAGGAGCTGCCAGATACCAGGTGTGGGGGGGGAAAGAATAAATTGCACATACTTCTAGACTGTGAGGGCAAGAGGTTATCTCTTAAACTTCTCCCAGATAAACAGAATAGACTGAGCTATGAAAGCTTCACATTTTAAGACACTGGTCCTAGACTCATATTCTCCTTGAAAGCCTTTTTGGCTTTTTCAGCCTTCTTTTAACAGCATCCCAGTATTGGTCTCACTATCGCTGTACCAAAGAGGCTACATTCTTTGCCTACTCTTAAATTAATAGTCCCCTGAATAAAGGTCAGCGTTCACCTTCTTTGCTTACAAGCGTCTTCACCAGACAGGTGGTTATGTCTACAAGTGTCTCACATTCCTGTCTATCATTACCACATTCCTACATAATCTTTCATATGCAAAGGCTATTTCTCATTTCTATTATTTATATTATTTTTTACCACAGAAGAATCTCCATCACAGACCAGATATTTCTGCTGTTCTACACACCAAACAGATGGTCTTTAACTCAGAGGTATCTTTGGATTGTTCTCCTCTTTTTCCATCCCTCCAGCTTAGGCTGAACACATTTCACCAAGAACAAAGTATATAGATAGGCAGATTAATCTTCATGTTAAATACAACCTATAAACTTATATGTTTGTGATTTCATCTGCCATTCTCCATGAACACAAAAATACATCCTATCAGTTCACTAATAACAGAAGTTTAATGTATTTCTCAAAGATACAGAGTGTACTAAAATACATGACATCTTTTGAAATCTCATCATATCTTCTTCACTGATTCATTGATCACTTACCACTACCAAGTCCTAAGTTCTGACTGTCTCAAAGCAGCATTGCTTCTGTAGCAATGTAATAACGGTTATTTTTAATAAAGTCCTTGTTCTAAACAGCTAATTAGAGTACTGACAACATCTATCCATATATATAGTCCATTGCTTGATTTGAAAAACAGTAATTGTGGTTATATTAAACAGATTAAACTTCTAGCAATGCTACTAATGACAGATGGTAAATAGATATATGGATCATTAATGACAACATATGACAAAAACTGCAGACCTGTGTGTCTAGGAGGGGAATAGAGATTAAACAATAGGTGTATACTACCTAGACAAGTTGCAAGAAAAATTCTGTTTATTAATGTAGAAATATGAACTAAAACGGAAGATAAATTTCTTAGTGGTAGGAGTCATCTTTGACTGAATTCACATTGTTTGAGTGATAAAGGAGAAAAAATGTAATGTCCCTGTAAAAGTCTATTACTGATGGAGTTTTCAACATCTAATCACTCATAATTCTAACAATAGGCTCTTTAAATGCAAAGACACACTGGTCAAAAGGAAAGCAGTGAAGCTGCTGAAAAAGTGCCTTAGCAACCTGTATGCAAGACTTGGCAAAGTCAGACATATCTGTTATCCATCCCAATTGGGCAGTAAATAGGCAGGTATAGCAGGGGCTTGCCTTAGCGGAACAGTGACTATATGACTGAGCTCAACAACAAAAAGGAAGCATCTGGGAGGTGGAAGTGGGGACACAACAAGGAGGAATACAGGAGCATTGCCCAGGCATACAGGATAGAATTAGAAGTCCAATGTTTGCATGGTTAAAATTGATGAAGAATGTCACGGGTAACACCACTTTTGCAGAAAAACTAGAATAAAATAGTATTTTTTTTAAAAAATAGAGTAAAATCTAGATCTGCTGCTGAACACAGCAGCTAACCTGTGATACAGCACACTGGTACTTAAAGTCTTCTTTGTCTCAGTTTTCACTGGCAAGGTCTGCTCTCTGGCCTCCTAGAGCTCCATGTCAAGTAGCAAGGATCAAGTTAGTGTTCCATTTGAACAAGCTGGAAATCCAATGCAAAGCCACAGGACTAGACAGGATACATCTGAGAGTACTAAACTGTCAGCAAACATCACTGGAAGGGCATTCTCTGTCCCTTGTGAAAGGTCACACAGTGATTAGAGAAAGTTTCTGACAACCTTAAAAACATTATGCCTGTATTAGAAAACTGCAAGAAGGAGCATTCTGGGTGATGACAGGCTAACCAACTTTCTCTCCATTGCTGGGAAAATTATGGAGCAAGTACTTATGGAAACTACTTCTATTCAGGCAATGACAAGAACGTTATTGAGAACAGTCAACTTGAATTTCCCAAAGGCAAACTGTGTTTAGTCACTCAGAGGGCCTCTGGTGAGGTTAGAGTAATATGTGGTGTCCTCCTTGTCTTCAGCAAGGCTTTTGATACAGTCTTCTAGGGTCCTTGCTGCCAAATCAGGAAGATACGGGTGGATTACAGGGTGAGTTAAAAATGACCAGATTCATTATCCTCAAAGGATAGCTAATAACTGTCTCCAATTTAAACCTCCCCCAGTGCAACTTGAGCCCATTTCCTCTTTTCCTATCATTCATTACTGGAGAGAAGAGATCAACACTCACCTCACTCTCACAGGTGGGAGTGATGTCTTCTCTCAGCCTCCACTTCTCCAGGCTAAACAACTCCAGCTTTCTCAGCCACTTGTCACAAGACTTGTTCTCCAGACTCTTCATCAGTTTCATAGCCAGTCTCTGGACACGCTCCAGCACTTCAGTGTCTTCTTGTAGTGAGGGGCCCAAAATTGAACACAATATTTGAGGTGCGACCTCACCAGTGCCCTGCATCTTGGGGTAGGACATACTTACGAAGCAGTGCAGTCTGGGACTAGCACCTCTACAGGAGAGGATCCAGTGGACCACAAACTGAACAAAGTCAGCAGCTGTCCTTGGGTTAACAAAGACTAACCACGTATTGGACTGCATTAGCAAGACTGTGGCCAGCAGGTCAAGGTCCCATCCAGAAGACCTACAGTGGCTACAGGTATATATTAGAGCACACTAATGCCACCAGTGCAGAACCGGATGATGTGCCACAGCAAACTTTGAATTGGGTTCCATACAGAGACTAGAAGGTCGTCTGGAGGTGGTACTGTCTCAGTCCTGCAAGCTGAGACTACCATGGATCATCCAGATTTCTGTGCCTGACAAACTCAAGACTGCTCAGGGCCCTTTGCACAAAAAAACCCAATTTCAACATCAAAGAACAAACTGGCATCCTACCCAGGAATGATTTTCCATTTATAGTTGAAAAGCCACTGCTAAAGAGGCCAAAACTAGTTTATAAAATATTTCTGCAGCTATAATTGTTTAGGACCACTAAACTGCATGTTCCAAGCCAGATCAAAAGGAGCACCACAAACCCATGAAAGGCTCATGTGTAAAGACAGGGTAAATTCCATGTCTGGGATCCATCTGTAATTCTGTCAAACCAAGAGTCCTTGTAGCTGTATACAAATTAAATGTCTGTCTGCCAAAATTAAGTGAACAAAGAACAAATATACCCTTATCACTTTTTTACAGTAACTACTGTGTTTTCTTAAATGTTAAATATAAAATGCCCTTTCTTGTACACTGTGTGAAAGTACAAATCAAATTGGGAGTTACACCAATAGCAGACATTGATTATGGCCTCTTAGATTACCATTTTGCTTCAAACACAGATGTGTAAAGGTACGGTATATTCCTTCGACTCAAAGTATTACAGCTGACAGAGATGAAGACGACGCAGCTTAAACGCAACAGGATTTTCAGGAAACTTTGTTTTCTTTAATGGGTCCAAGGCAAGTATAACACTGATTTACCATAGATTGACAACACAAAGATGGATTTAAGAAATTGTAAATGCAGTTGGAATGAAAGAGCCTGCCTGATGTTATGCTTGCGACCAGAGATGATTTTTCATGCATAGCCATGTAAAAAAAATAGGAATTAATAACTATATGTACTGTTAATTCCCTAAATAATTAGCACTTATGCATACTAATCTTTTACGTGAGTTCTCTCTCTTTAAAAATGTTTGCTATTCCAGTAACCGGAGATCTCATTTTGGAAGTGAGAAACACTTCCCCTCCACTTAAAATACTCATAGCAAGCCACTGATAAAGGTTATAGCAAAAGGCAGATACAGCTAAATTCTTTCAAATAAACTTTCAACATCTATTGTGGGATCACAAAATCTTCCTACTGTTGTTTACATTTCAGCAACAATAAATTTAAGCATAGCGTGCATACGCCATTACCTAGAGAAACTTGCTAAAGAATTAATGTAAGTAGAGATAGCCAAGCACAAACATATACATGAAAATTAGCTTTCTTACTGCTTTATCTGATAAATCCAAATCATTAGCTTTAAGGAAAAGAAAAATCTGTTAACATGAAACCTCTTGAATCCTGCTGCTCAATGAACTGCAAACACCATGGTCTGTACCAGCAGTAGTAACTTCTATAGCCCAGCTGATCTAGCTTCAAAAAAACACATTCTGGGACACGAAGGGTTGAAACTGTGCCTGAAAACTTGACCTTTACATCAGCTGATCTAATCTAATAAAAGATATTACCTCTCCCTAGAAGCCCTTGCTTTGTTTATGGGCATGATTGCCTGATATTACAGCAGTACTATTATCAGACAATGCCAACTGCAAGGTTCTCCCAGTGCCAAGGATGGGAAGGACTGCCAGCTCTTCAAGCGATTGCCCAAAAATACCCTCACATTAGGGATCCCCGTGCAGTACTGGTATCTCCAACTGCACCGCTTTCAAGAGAGGGGCCATGAGCCACTCCCATAATGGACTGCAGTGGTGTAAAGGAGCTCGCAGTGCCAGGGATGCGGAGGTGCTGACCGCCTCAGTTGACTGCAGAGGCATTCCCCAGTTGAGCTTCAGCCTTGATTATCTGCACACCATTTCTATTTACATGCAGCTGGGCAGCAGTCTAAGCAGCTGCCGGAACAGTTATTAAGATATTGTTACCCACCCAGCACAGCACTAATTCAACTTAATTAATTTCTAAATCGGTGACCCATGGGTTTTGCTGCAGACACTCGGCAAGATCCCCACCCCCGAATGCCCTCGGGCTTTCCTTTCCCCCTGCACTCTCCTGTCCGTCTCGATCTCTCGTCAGGCGAGGCCGTTGCTGGGTGCCTCAGAGCGGACGCACACCAACATCCGCTCACGATCCCAGCAGAACGGCCTTACGGAAAGGGTGTCTGACGGCAAGCCCCGTCGGAAGAAGACCCTTACATGCCGCCTTGAAGCCTGCCGGGGAGGGGGCGGCCGCCCGGCAGCCGGCCCGCGCCCCCATTCCTGTTGATACAGCGCCCCCTGCGGGGCGGGGCCGAGCAGCGGCGGGGCCGAGCACGGGGCGGGGGAGGGAAGCCCTCAGCTCCTCGGAGGCGCGCCGCCGCGGCACCGGCGCCCGCCGCCGCGCCTCATCGTCCCCGCGGGACCTCCGCACAGGGGGGCTAACTGACGGAGCCAGGCGCAGAGTACAGGCGCCCGGCGTCCTCCTGCGCTGGCACGCGGCCGGCGAGGGGGGCAGCGTCGGGGTGAAGGAGAATATCGCCGAGGAGGGCGGGGGAGGAGCGCGCCACGGTCGCCTCGGCGGGCGCCGGCTTTCTGAAGACAAGGGCTTTGACGCGCCGCGCCAGGCGCTGCCCGCACGGCAGGCTGGGTCTGCCGAAGCCGCGGCCTGGCATGCCCCCGCGATGGCGGCGGTGGCGCCCCGCCCAGCCCCCGTGCGGCCCCAGGCACAGCGCCTGGGCCGGCGCGGAGCGGAGCGGAGCGGAGCGACCTTCCCGCAGCCGCGGGGCGGGGCCGCAGCCGGCGCGCCGCGGAATTCCCGCCCTGCCGCCTGGCCTCGCTCCGCCGCATGCAAATGAGGCCCCTCCTCATTGGCCGTGCAGGGAGCCCTTTGAAAAGGCGTCCCGCGATTGGCCGCGCGGAAACAGTAACGCAAGTAGGAGAATCTCCCCCCCTGCCCCCCCGCGTTGTTTTTTTTTCGCTGCTAACGTGTGATGCGTTCCTCAGACAGTCTGTAACTCTGCGCGCCGCTTACTACAAATAAGTAGTTCCCAGCCCCCCGCCCCTTCCAGGCCCGCCCGCGCGGCAGGGCAGGACGGGAAGCTGGAGTCCTGACCGCCGCACCGCGGGCGCCCCGGCGCGGAGGGGCGGGGGCCGCTGGGGCGGCGGGGAGAGGTGTTTCCCCCTCCCCCGCGGAGGGATATCCTCGGCGCACTCGCCGCGCTCTGCCCGCACCAAAATATTGGGAGTTAAGAGGAGGCTCAGCGGCGCCGCCGGATCAGAAGCGCGCGGGCAGGCACGACGGCGGCGAGGCTTAGGTGCCCGCCACGGCTTCACTGCGGCGTCCAGCTCGCACCCCGCCGCGGCGGCCCCCGCAGGGGCGGGCTTCACGCACGGCCCCGCAGCCCCCGGCCCCGCCTGCCTCAGTGGAGGACTCTGGTTCTCTTGCCGCGGCCCCGCGGCCGGAACAGCTCTCGACGGTTAGGAGAAGGAGAGCGCGAGCGGCGCTCTCACCGACTGCCTTTCACCGGAAGACTTGGTGCAACCGCTGCGTGGATATTTGCCGGCGGGGACCCTCAAGGACTCCGTCAGTGCCCGTCCCCGGCCGAGGAAGGAGCCGCGCCGAAGGTCTTGGTGTCCCGCTGTCCCCAGCCGGCTCCGGAGAAAAGAGAGCCGCGCCGCGCCGCCGAGCGCTGAGCCGGGAGGACGCCGGCGGTTTCACCGCGGGGGACTTGCCGTGCCCCCCACTCGAAAGATGTTGCTCTCCAAGTTCGGCTCGCTGGCTCACATCTGCAGCCCTACCAGCATGGATCACTTGCCCGTGAAGATCCTCCAGCCAGGTACGGCGGGGCCAGCGCCGGGGCTGGGGTGTCCCCCCACGGGCGCAGCGCGCCGGGCCGGCCGCGGATCAGCCCTGTCTGTCTCGGGGTGCTTTGGTCTGGCGCCTCGCGGCCCCCGAAACTTCCAGGGTGCGATATTTTATTAAACTCTTGGTGAATCGCAGCGCGGCTGCGGACTCTTAACGCGGTGTTTTCCCTCTCGTTTCCTCAGTGAAAGTGGAGAAAGAGCCATTCGATAAGGTCTACCAGGTGGGCTCCGTCCTGGGCAGCGGGGGTTTTGGCACTGTCTACGCGGGGAGCAGGATCGCCGATGGCTTGCCGGTGAGGCGCGGGATAACCGCACAGCGCTTGCCGGGCGGAGGCGGCGGGCGGGCGGGTGGGTGACTGCGGGCGCGGCGCGGCCCTTCGCGGCGGGGCGCAGCCTGTGCCCGCCTCGCCGCTCACGGCGCCTCTTTTATCCCCCTCACTCCGCAGGTTGCCGTGAAGCATGTGGTGAAGGAGAGGGTGACCGAGTGGGGCACTATTGTAAGTACCCGGGAGAGACTGGGGGGCACGGGGAGAAGCGGCTGGAAGTGCCGCTCGGCCGCGGGGCTCCGCCGCGGCGGGGCCATTGTGTGGGCGGTGGGGCCCGCCCCGCTGGCGCGGCCTCTGCGTCGAGGGGAATTTGGCGGGGGTTCGCCTCCGCAGCGCCGCGCCCGCCCCTCGGACTGCGGCAGTGGCGGAGGGGGCCCGCCGGCCGCACCCTCCTCCCCGCCCTCTTCTCCTACCTCCCTCCCCTCAGCATGGGGGCGCCCCGGGCCGCGCCGCCCCCTCGCTGACCCGCACCCCATTTTCTGTTCAGAGCGGCGTCATGGTGCCCCTGGAGATCGTGCTCTTGAAGAAGGTGGGCTCCGGCTTCAGAGGGGTCATCAAACTGCTGGACTGGTATGAGCGGCCCGACGGCTATCTGATCATCATGGAGCGGCCCGAGCTGGTGAAGGACCTCTTTGACTTCATCACGGAGAAGGGTGCCCTGGACGAGGAGACAGCCCGCGGGTTCTTCCGGCAGGTGCTGGAGGCGGTGCGTCACTGCTACGGCTGCGGCGTAGTGCACCGGGACATTAAGGACGAGAACCTACTAGTTGACCTTAGGACAGGAGAGCTGAAGCTGATCGACTTCGGCTCAGGGGCCCTCCTCAAGGACACGGTCTATACCGATTTCGATGGTACGTGCCCTTCCCACATTTGCCAGACCTCCGCACCCCTCCCAAGGCGATGCCCTCCTTAATAGCTGCAGCTTAGCTCGTTTCTGGCGCCTGAAAATAGTGAACGGTACATCTAACGCAGGGATTCATATCGAGTCTATCGGTAATGGAAACCTTTGGACCCGAAGCAGCTTAGGGGTGTTCAGTTGCGTAGGAAAGAAGCGATTCCAGGCAGTGACGCAGCAGTTTATGTTTCCTTGTCTTGGAAAAAAAAAGTGGTGTTTTTTTTTTTCCTAGAGGGCGATCTGTTTACATGGAGGCTTCACCAGTGTCGGATGTTTCCATGTGTGGATTTGCAGTTTTAGTATGCGGTGCTTTTTTTAACTCGAGGCGATAGATTCCCCCCGCCCCGCTCCCTTTCCACCAGTGTTCTGGAAATCCCGCATTGCAGATTTTAAAGCAATGGGGGTAAATGCGCATCCTCAAAATGATTTGATACTAGCTTCAGGGCCAGGCTCGATGCTTTAGAGATGGGAAAGCTGCAAATAAGCTTGCGTGTGACAGGACGGGGTATTTCCCCCTGCCTTTTGAGTCTGACTGATGTAACGATGGATACTTTTTTTAACCTCCCCCCCTTCCCCCAGCTGCCGCACTCACATCTGTTTGTTGTGAAACCCGAAGCCCTGCTGCACGTGACCCTCGGCATCACGAATTCTGTTTTTGTTTGGTATCCAAGGAGCCTGCGGGTACCCGGCGGGAGAGGGGGAAGCGGAGGGGGGGGGGGGGGTGAGGCGGCCTTTAAAAACACAGAAATCGTAAGGGGCCCTGGTTTGTTTACTGCCTTATGAAATTGGATAAAGCAGATTAGCCCCGTGTAATACGGGCAGACCTGGGCTTCACCTTCTCGCCGCCCTCTTTTCTCCTCCCCGCCAGCCCCCTTTGTCCTTTTGTGTCTATTTTTGGTGTGATGCTGCAGACGCCACGTGGTCAGTGAAAGGGAGCTTGCTTTGGTAAACAGTCAGCTGATGGGGCTGTGTTGTGTTCTTCCTGCAAAATAGCACCGACTGATGGGCCAAGTCTGTTGATGGTGTAACCCTGCAGATGACCTGAAATTACACCGCTAATGACTTTGGTCCCTGAGATATTTAAAGCATTTTTTTTATACTTACAAATGATAAGTTTATGAATTTAATTTAGCTTTTCTAGAAGGAACTGAACAAGGGTTAAACACTAAACATGGCTTTATTTTATTTTTATCCCATTTCGTTTTCAGGAACGAGAGTATACAGCCCTCCAGAGTGGATCAGATACCACAGATACCACGGGAGGTCAGCAACAATATGGTCTCTGGGAGTTCTGCTGTATGACATGGTTTGTGGAGACATCCCTTTTGAGCAAGACGAAGAAATCTTGAGGGGACGGTTATACTTCAGGAGAAGAATTTCACCTGGTGAGTTGTACAGGTGTCAGGAGGGGATTTTTTTTTTTTCCCCCCCAAGTCCTGTACATTTGAGTTTCTGTGGGTAGATTTCTTGTTGTGGGTTGGAGGGGTTTTTTTTAATTGTCTTTTTATTTTCCTTATCTAAATTTGCTTTTTGTTGTTATTTGTTTGTTACAGAATGTCAACAGCTGATTAAATGGTGCCTTTCACTGAGGCCTTCAGACAGACCAACACTTGAGCAAATTTTTGACCATCAGTGGATGCACAAATCTGAAGTAGTGAAGTCTGAGGACTGTGACATAAGGCTACGGACCCTCGATACTGACGTATCTAGCACAAGTTCAAGTAATGAGAGTCTGTGAATTACTAAGGACCTCGCACTGGGAGGGGAGCTACAAGCAGAAAGACCACAGTGCTGCTGCCAATACGTAGGAGGGGCTAGAAAAATGCATTCATTATTCTGTAGTTGAATCTTTGTCTGAGGGACTTGATTTTATTTTCTCCCTTTGCTGGTTTCTGCTTTGGAATGAGATTTCCTTTTGGAAATACTGATGTTTGGGAGTTGCAGGCCAGTACTTAGTCAAAGACTGACCTTATTAAGAAAGCAGTGACCTCTTGAATACATGGTAAACTTTTTTGCTCTCATAGAGCCTGGACTAGATTTTATTTGCTTTTGAGTGCCTTTTTGAAAGCTGCTTCAGTGGGACTTTCTTTTTTGAGCTGTGTATGTCCAAAGAAGATCCAGTTCATTATAGGAATTTGCTCCCTTTAGATTCAATTCTGGAGGGAGCAGCTCCTATGATGCATTGGAGAACATGTTCGGTGATTGAATGAAGTAGTCCCATCCACTGGTGATGGAATACTTGAACACAGACATTTCACTCCTGCCCCCTGGCCTTTTCCAAATCCAACCTCACCTCTGCTGCTCAAATTATTTCCTATAGCCTGCACAGAAATATGAACAGATATATCAGCTTTTTTATCAGAAACATTTATTCATGTTTCCTTTTATCATCTCTAACATTGGGCATGACAAGCCCCTTTCTCAACTCCCCCCAGCCTTTTGTCACCCTGCGAGTCTTAAAGTATGTATGGGCATGTTGAATGCACAATCAATGCAATATTCAAGGACTTTATTTTTTTTTTTCATACCTGTATAATGTGTTTATGTAAACTTGATTTTTGTTTTTCCCATGTACTATACAGTTATTTATTGTTTGGAGTTTAGAAGACCTCCCACAGGTGTTTTCAGCTGTGGCTATTTATTTGGTTAATTTATTTGGTTAGAGTTATTCAACACTGTGCTTTCCCCTCCTTCTCTCCATGGGAATTCTAGTTGTTTGCCCATGGCACTTTTTTTCTGCATTCCTGTCAACTTTTGGTTAAAAAAAAAAAAAAAAAAAAAAATCTGACCTTACCAGTTTTTGTTGGAAGATGGAAAATTGTTGTACAAAGTCTAATTTAAGGGAAATAGAATGACTTTTTAAAGTTAGTATGCCTTTTGTCTGGTATTATTGTACCAGAAATGTAAAGTAATGCTGTTTGGAAGGGTTTTAAATTATTGACATTGTACAGTCTCCGTGCATTGGCTCTGGAAGGTAGAGTGGCAGAGTCATAAACCTTAATTTATTTTAATAGCTGTGTTTCTGTGATCTGGTTGCATTTATGCAGCTTGGATTTGGTTTTTTTTTTCTTCTGTTTAACAGTGTGAAATGTATGGAGATCATATTTTTTATACAGGTATTTCAATTAAACTTTTTTTGTATATAACAGTTCTGTGTTTGTGTGCTCAATTTTATCATGACAGTTACTCTGGATGCCCTCTGCAAAATATGTATTCCGTTATCTCCTGTAGCTTGTTAAAAGCCTACAGCAGCTAACCTGGAGTTAAAAGGGATATGCCATTAAGCAGTGACCGTTTTGGAAGAATTCAACAGTCCCTCATCTTGACTGTATCTACTTACAGATGTTGATCTGGAGAATGTGTACTATACAACAGCACTAAGGGGTTGGCCAGTAATTGTGGGGTTTTTAACTCTGTAAACGCTTAACTGAAATACCACTGTATTCATTTTCTGAATGTATAACGAGGGAGGATATTTGTACTCACTGGTGGTTCCTGTTGTCACAGTTTGTGATGTTTACTTTCCGTTACACTGAATTTCCTTCCTCCTAGGGGTGGCTGGGGATTTCCTGTGCCCTTACGGGAAAGAGACATTCTTGGAGAGTGGGGTAGCTTTTCCTTCGGCTCCCTTAGATTATCAAAAAACGCTGGTGTGTTATTTCACAATAGTACTGAGGCACATGTGCCATTTTCATTCATAGCCAAGAGCAAGAGAAACGTCCTTTGGCATTCATCTTGGTGTGTTGGGTGTCAAGCCCTGCCCGTTACTGAGTTCTTCCTAGTTTCTCTACAGCTAGAAACAGGCTTGACTACAGAAACAGGTCTTTCTACAGAAAGGGTAACGATTCCAAGGTTTAACTACTACAGAGGGATCTACAAGGTGTATTCAAGGATGTATGCAGTCACAGTAAAGGGTTTAGGCTTAGAATCTGTAGGGTTTGGTATTTCCCTTTCTGGGGATCTTTCCGCTAGCTCATTACTGTTGTTTTGGTTCCCTGTGGGGAATACCTCACTTGCTGACATGACATCAAGCTGCTGATACTAACTAGTTTAGACTCAAAATGCCACTGCAGAGCAGGAGGAGAAAGGCCATCTTTGTGCATGCAATTTGCTGATGATGCAAGGTGGAGATGCGTAGCACTTTTTTGGCCATAAAAAGGAAGTTCAAATGGCTTTTATAAGGAAAAAACAAAACCGAAATCCATGCACGATTGCATCCATCAAGTTGTCTCTTTTCTGTTTCCCAGTTTTATTTCCTTTTTCATTTTACATTTATTTCTCTGTTTTTTAATATCTGTACATACTCTAAACATCTTGGGGAAACTCACAACTACATGAAAATATCTGTTGTTAAAACTCTATTCACAGAAATAAAATATGTTATGGTTAAGACTGTTTAGGAAAATCGCACAGTCATGTACTAAAAGAAGAATGCTTAAAAGTGAAGATTGTGAGTTTTCATTTATTTTATCTCTTTTGCTTAAGGGGAAGGACTCAGATAAGGGACAAGAGGGATGATCTCAGCGCCTAGTGCAGTTCTTTAGGGAAGCATGGTTCTAACCACAAGTGGTCCCTGGAGAAATTCCAGTAGCTGATGATAATTAACATCTTCCACTCCAGTGGCTTCTCATTCTCACAGCTGTTAAGGGGTGGTAGTGAGGCCATAGGGGTGAGCTTCAAAGGACTACCAGAAAAGCAAATCTAAAAATACATTTGTAAAGCTATTGTTGATTGCTGAACTAGGGAGTTTCCACAGGAGCATGTGTTACTTTCCTTAGCTTCATAGAGAATTGCTGTTGAAGCAGTCTGTTTTGAAACATTAAAACTAGGTTTTCACCTTTTGCTACTGAGGCAAAATGCATTAAAAGGATGAAGGTCAAAAGGACACGGGTGCGAGTGCTGACTCCCCTCTGGGATTAGCGCAACATAAAAGGTACACTTTTAGTACTGCACTGGCAGCTTTAGTTGTGAAACTCCCCTGCACACTAATAGAAGCCACGTGGCTGAAACACCATATACAGAAAGTAATGATTTGTAGAAATAGCTTTTCATTACAGTTGAAAGTTGGAAAATGATGTGTTAATATAGTTCCATTAGCTGCGTGTTACTGCCAAAATGAGCAAGTCGATGACAGCTCTTGGTTTCTTCTGCAGTTTTACCTGTTATTTTAATGTTGTTAAATGTTATTTCTCTAGGATCTTCTTCTTCGTGCTCTCTCCACACTAGGTTCATTTTCAAGAACACAAAGTTTGGAAATCAGCAGATTATTCAAAATGCTACAATTTAAATCGCAGCCTGTTTTAACCTTGACAAATTGATTTAGCAGAGATCATACCTATGCATGTAACATCTTCATAACAGATATTTCAAAGACGTTCTAACACTGAAAGGCCTTTAACAGTGTAGCATTTTGTGTAATTCATATCCCTAATAATAAAACTTGTTCTTCTGCATGCATAAGCATACACTTGATTATTTTATTGTCTTTTTTTAAAATCCTTTTTAGTTAACTAAGCTAATATTTACTGAAGCATCTGAACAAGAGCCATTTGAACAAAACTATCAGAAGGATGTTAGAAAGATTGATGAGTGTGTGTGTTCTCACCAAGCAGTTATGGTTCTTTCAGTGGTTTACTGACCTCTGTTGGTGAAATTACAGTATGTGTTCTAAAAATTATGATGTATTAAATGAGAAGAGATTTTAAAACACTATTGACTGGTTTTTTTTTCAGATTTGGGAGAGTATGGATAATACTTAAATATCCCACAGTGTTTGAAAGGCTACCGTTACAAAAATAAGAAAATCAAATTAAGATACTAAAAACATGAAAATAACTTTTCAATAAAAATGGGAGAGGGGAACATGAGCTCAAAAGGTTGTTGACTCTGCATCTGAAGTTGCAGAGGTAGCCTGCCTAGTGAACTAACCCGTCTAGTGAACTAACCCCCAGTCACTTGAATGACTCTTGGCACTGGCATTTATGTGCATATTAGCCCCCATTCTTCCACTTAATTTCAGTCACGATGAGAAACACTTGTCTTCTGGCATACAGACGGGCAATAATTCTCTAGCTGCTTAACTCGATAACAGAACATTGTGGCACTATCAGCTTATTATTAGTGGTTTTTTTTTTTTTTCCTGCCAACAGCAGAGTTATTAGTGTTGGCATTTTAATTTCATTTCAATACACTGTTTTTCTGATTTCGTATTGAAGTTTGCTATGCTGGTAAATTTTGCAATTGCTTAATTTCATGGTTATCTGTGATTTCAATATTTATTATGTTTTTGCCTAAGGGTTTCCTTCAGATACCTGATATACCATGGACATATTAAACTTTGGTTATATTGAAGAGCCTCCAAACAATGTGATAAGGAGGACACAAGCCCATGCAAATAAAAATAAATTTAACTCTGTATTTAGACAGGATCCTTAATTTCAGAGAATATTTGTCTCAAAACTGATGTGGATCAATAAAAAATGTGGGCATAGAGACACATTAGCCGTTATTTTTGCTGAAGAGAAGTTACACTGGAGAACTGCAGAACTGGAGCCTAACTCAAGGCAAAATGAGACCTTCTGTTCCAATAAAATTGAAAGATATTCAATCTTTTGTGTCCTTTCCTATTCATGATCTCATTATTATTTGTAACATGGCCTGGCACACTCACTTTTTTAAGGAAATGTTACATGGTTTCCAAATACCTGTTAAAATGTACGTATTTGTATCTCAGATGCTAGGACTTCTTTTTCCTTAAAAACTCATTGAAGGAAACCACTTGCCTAATCATCGAATCATTGAATCACAGAATCATAGAATCATAGAATGGTTGGGTTGGAAGTGACCTTTAGAGAACATCTAGTCCAATTCTCCTGCAGAAGCAGGTTCACCTAGATCAGGTCGCATAGGAACATGTCCAGGCAGGTCTTGAAGACCTCTAAGGAAGGAGACTCCACAAACCCTCTGGGCAGCCTGTGCCAGGGCTCTGTCACCCTCACAGTAAAATAGTTTTTTCTTACATTTAAATGGAACTTTTTGTGTTCCAGCTTCATCCCATTACCTGTTGCTAGATGCTACAGTTTCAATACAGGTTTCAGATTAGCTGTGTTTAAGCTGTAATTGATACGGACTTTAGAATCTTATGTATTATAGCTAATATTCTGCTAATTGACTACAGGTACCATTATGTAAAAAGCTGATTACACTAGTCCAGTAAGAGAATTAGTGAAATACATACTTTAACTCGCATTTTTTTCTCAGGTAAGTTGGTATTAAACCTTGAAATTACAATTAAGTCATAGGCAACAGAGCATCTTGTGGGTCAATATGCTGCCTTGTTTGCTATTGATGACTCAATAGTCACTTTAACTTTCTAGTCAGGTATAATGAAAGATTACAGAAAATTATACTGAAAATTGAAGGGTATTTTGCTCCATTCTAGGCAGAACTCTGAAAAATTGTTTTATTGTTTTGTGAATCATTGTCTGTGTAATAGCTTACTGGATTTTTTTTTTTTAAATATATACTATTTTGGTAATTACGAATAGTTTGTTTTCTGGGTTGAAATTTGTCTCCACATTTCTGCTTCCTTTGTCTTAGGACAGGAAAACTTAAATATCAGCCACCAGTGTATTCCAGTTAAAATATATAAGTATATTAAGAAGCATATGCTATGACAGGTTGGAGTGGGGATCTCCCAGATAGTTTTATTCTCGCTAAAATTTTCCAAACCTAGTAGCGTCACAAAAAGGCACAGTCTCTTTTGAGATCATCCTAAGGGGCAATGTGCACTAATTGGGGATGGGGTTGTGAAGGGGGTGGGGAATGGTTCCATGCTCAGGCTCTGTAGAGGGTTGTTTTGGGTTTTTTCTGTTTTTTGAATCCCTATGTAATAGCAGATTTAAATCAGCATAGAAAAGCATATCAATTCTCAGCTTTCCAGAGACAACTTGTCTACTGTCCAAGCAGAGGTAAATAGATAACAAACTTAATCCACCGGAAGGTAAGGAAGAACTTTGTAAGAATATCAGAGCAACAGAGTAAACTGACTGTGGGATGTATCAAATAATTTTTATAAACAAACATTTTTCATAAATCATCTAGAAATCACAATTGATTTAAAATACTTCAAATTTCATCAGCATAATGCTCATGAATTAACAAAAAAAGATTGCAGGCCACAGCATTCATTCTGCCTCTTGAACCAATAGAAAATTTATTGACAGTGCCCCTTTTGCCACTGGCAAAACACTTTTTAATGCAGATTTGACCTAATCAATAGGAGCACTGAACGACTTTCTCATGATGGTGAGGCTATGGGCCTACTGACCTTTTCTTAAAGCCAATATCAGCTAAATCCGTCCTCCCTTACACCATCCCTGCCTTTTGCTGGTGCTCGGATATTCAAATCAATAAACTGATTTCTCTGATAATGACCCAGAGTGAGGGAGTGTACACAACCACTTGGGACTGGGGTGTGGGAAAAGCGAGATGTTACTGCTAAAGAAAGGATATCTATTATGACAAACTGAATTTTCTCTACTCTATACAATCAAACACTTAGTTTTTATTTAATAACTTCTGCAACAAATAATTTCCAAGGAATGTTGACAAATCCTGATATTTTTAACCTTTCATGCAAATTATTTTAGGTGGCTTTATTTTCAAATAAGGTACTGAGCACTTGTATGAAAGGTACACAGTACCTCATCTCCTGATGAAGTGGAAGAACGCAGATCACTCAGAACTTAATTCATGAATATTTTTACACAAATCAACAGTATGCCTTGCTTTTTAAACAGCTTCACAGGTACATTTGCAAATGAGAAAATACATGAAACATTTCAGAATAGCTAATAAATAATGACACTTTACAGCTATACATGAGGAGAGAAAAAAGTTGCAGCAAGAAAAAACTGCAAATTAGTTGAGAGATGATAATTGCATTTATTGTTTTATCTCAAGGTCTATGATTTCCCTATGTCCTTTTGAGTCTCTTCAACAGGCAGTAACTCCATTGTAATCTGTACAATATGTGTAGTGATACTTAGAATTTAATGTATAATATTTCAACAAACTTCAAGGAAAATTTCAGCAATTGATCTTAAAAAATCTTAGTCAGTCCCTGTGTAAACTATGGATTTTGAGTGCATTTTAAAGACAAACTCTTCCTCAGTGTAGTGCTTGTTATGGTCATCCACTCAGTTCTCTCTAATAGCTGAGTAACATTTCTGACAGCTAGTCAAAATGGTGGCATAGGTGACATAGGACCCAATTCTGTTGTTCTTATCCAACAGTTCTGATCATTTCACAGGAAATGTTGCCTGTGTAATGACTACAGGTTTATCTCTTAGCTTTTGACAAAAGAAGGACTACCCTAGAGAAAAAAATTATTAAGAAAGCCTGATGTTGTGAAGAAAACCCTCTACTGCAATGCTGACAAGTGGTAGAGAGAGGAGAAAGGGAGCCCTTCTGTCTTTCGGAAGCCAATCTGTAAGATAACAAATGAGTTATTTCTAAAGGGCAAGACAACTTGAAAGAAAAGTAGAACATAAAAAATATCTCAGAACCTGAGACCTCAGTGGTACTTTTGTTAATACCACAAAGAGCAGTTACTCACCAGAAGTCTTTTTTTTCCCATATAACTGCCTGTTAGTGTGAGAAGGTGTTCATAACAACATTGATAATAATTGATATCTCTCTTTTCCTCTGCTGAAAAGACTTCACACAACAAGGGCACACTCCAACTCCCTTTATGATCTGCAACAAACTCCTAGTGGTATAGATGATGAGGTGAACATGTTCAGATTCTTTACCGAGTTATATCCTTATTAATTAATATTATTTTTAAAACTAATGTCCATAATGGCAAAAAAAAAAAAGTGCAGTGGTATCAATGGTCCTCTTCACCTACATAGCTTTCACAGTACTTTAGAAGCTTCCTTGGCTGACTGTGAGTATACATGTGATAGCAGCCCTTTGCCTACATCTTACACCTTATAGAAAAGTTTTCTCGCTTCCAGAACAAAGCAATATAGTTTACAGCACTGAATTCTGTAAAAGAATTCTAAAAAAGAGAATGTTTGTTATGTGTACATTTATTATAAAAATATTTGCAAATACCATTTATCATACATTGTATAAGAGAAAATACCAAATAAAACTGGAATTCTGGGAAATAAGTGTCTGTGCTGTATTCTAATGCATATTTCTCAAGCCTCTACTGTTCCAGTTCCCTGTGTTTAGATCCCAATGCATCTCCATCATGAGTGAGTTTGTTATTTAATCACATTTTCTCACCTTTGCCTGTAGGTAATAACCTCAAAATACTCGAAATTATTTTCTCTTTCTGGCTGATTTTTTTGTTTCATGGGAAAAAAAAAAAATAATTTATTTAAACAAACTTTCGAATTATGCAAGAACTTGTATACAACTGTATCATTAACTAATATTTCATACTGCAAATCTTTAGGCCATATGTTTTCTGCAATACACAGGTTAGTTCAGCTGAATCTCACTGACAGCTAGAAACCATAAATATTGATTATCAAAACAATATTAGAATGTCTTCAAGAATCCCTGGACAAACACAAGATTATGAGAGATGCCCATGAAGTTCTTACCCTTTGCAAATGGCCAATACAAAGCTTATGTGGCATCAGAGAAAAAATTGAATGAAAGAGGCTTCAAATAGGATAGTGATATCAAATAGCTTGGTACTGCTTTTCTGTAGAGAAAAATCATCCTTTGCAGTTGCACAAAGTTTGCATGTGTTTGAACTGGAGTACTGCATTTAAGGCTGCTAAAATTAATTGACTGCCAATTGGCTTAGACCTAGAGAAAAACGCAAACCTTTGTGTCCAAATGGTCATGAAATACTTAGATTAACATTTAAAAAGCTGTTAACTAACTCAAGTTAATTGGCAATCAACTCAAAGGAACAAAAAGTCTAGATTCACAGACTTCAGCTAAAGAATTGCCTACTGATATTTATTGCTAAGTGAACTTTCACAGGTAAATTTTCAAAGGATCATCCCTTTGAGGACAATGGATAACAAGAGGTGCTCTTTTTATCCTTTGTTATTAGCTTTATACAAAACATGTTCAGAGACATTTATTGGAGTGTCTTTTTACACCAGTTTATCTAGAATGGCCTCAGCAAGGTAAGAGGAAACCTTGGACTGGGTGGGGAGGTGAGTGCCTGTGGCAGCAGCAATTCCCCGGGAGCAAGGTGACAGCACTCCCTGCCCATCTGCTCACATTCCTCACTTTACATCACTGGTAGATGGTTCTGCACATGCATATTTCCATGGAGATTTGCCCTTAGAAGCTGGTTTGCTTATTTAAAGAACAATATGCAACATGAAAGTGTAATGTAAACATATACTTTGAATCTGCAATAGTAGTGGCCACTGAGAATAAGTGCCATTAAAAAGAAATCATAAACAGAAGAAAAAAAATCACAATGGCATCTTGTTCTAAATACAGCTGCTCATTGCTAACTTAAAACTATGGAGCAGCAACTTGACATATTTTTTTCCCCACACACACTTTGCAGTCTAATCAACTTGAAAACTGGTTGAGGTATGTTGTATAAATTTTGACCACAAGCTGGCCTACATATGCCACTGTAATTTATACAGTTGATTACTTCCACTTTCTCAAGGATATTAACTGGCATGAACCTTCCTTTTTTTCATTTCCAGTAATTAATTCCCTGTAGAGAGTGACTGAAAACACTAAACAAAAGCATTTAATCAGAAATTATTCGAGTTGGCTTGTCAGACATCTGTTAATCACCATTCATTTTTGTACAAGGAGTGAAAATTATATTAATCTTTACACTTAATTAAAACATATTGTTTCCATGGCAGATTGGAAAGTACTGTCATCTGTTTAGACTTATATCCTAAGATTCATTAAGAATTCATGTTTCTTGCAACATGCAGGCATTTAGAAATTTGTTCTGTTGGGATCTGAACGGAGGTACAAAGGGTGAGAGCTGTAGCACAGCTAAGTATTCTTTTATTGAAGGCCTTCCAAAAACCTCACCATAACGCAGACTGACAACACAGTGAAAGAATACTAATGAAATTGATGGACTTAAAACTAGAAAGTAAGGAATAGTGAGCGGGGGGAAAAAAAAGTTGCTTCACAGATTTTGAGATTCATTGTGATAGTCTGCTCTTGTGAATTATATAGGCACTACAATTTTGTACAATTATTCCTGCTTGAACCTGTATTACAATACTCATTTAAAAAATGTTATTTTGTGTATATTTGCCATTTATAGGGAAGTGACTACAGCACCTTGTTCAAAGGTAATGAAAGCAGATTGCTCTGGTGTAACTTTCCTCTAAAGAGTCAGAAAGAAAAATCAAAAAAAATCCGTCAATGACTGATCACTGTTTATTATTACAGCAAGGTGCAAAGATTTGCAAAACACTGTCTGTTTTCAATGACTCTTTACAGATACCAGTGTCATGCTGCATCATCGTTCTGTAGAAACTTGTAAGATGTGTGTGTCTCTCTACCACTTTTTCTAGGCAGAATGCTATATGGACCTGAGATTCTTGTCATAGTGTGATAGGTGCTGCTGTATCATTCAAGTCAACTGAGCTGCACTCAACCGTTTGACCAAATCCAAGATTAAAAATTGACTCGTTAGAAAGATAGGTGGTAAAGGAGTCCCACCACTATGTCAGTTGCCTATTGTGTGTTGTAGGATCTTGCTGTTGTCAAGCTTAGCAGGTTTTTCCCTGTCCCTACCTGTTCCTTGGCCCAGGGTTCAGCTTTGTCTACATGATTTTCTTGATTCTTAACTGCTCTCTTTGCTCTCTTTGCCATTTTCACACCATGCCTTTTAATTTACTATGTCTCTCAGCTTTATTGGTTTCTGTCCCTTGCCTCCAGCCCTGACACCAGGGATTTGCTTTAATGTCCCAGGTGTATTGCTGCTGTGATGATGTTAAAGGGATTGGACCATGGACATATGGTCAGACACAGCAATAACAAGTACAGCACTTCACTGAGGGACAGGTATAAATGTGGGCAAATTGGCATTAATGTTTTATATTATACTATTTATCATTTACAACCACTGATTGAGATGACTGATCCCAAGCAATAATGCAGCTATGCTCTTGGGTGCTTGCAAGGTAAGAAGATGAACTGCAGATAAAGTGTAAGGAGAAAGGGATTAATATATTGTTTTAAACAAATACCATCTATTTTCACTGGCCTTCTACATAGCCATTATTAACTCACAATAGTTTGTAGGCAGCCAAGCTGAATCTTCTTGGTTCTGCTGGAAAAATGTTCTTGGCTTGTATATGAAAATAATTTCCATTCAAACTCAACACTATGTTGTTACAACATCCACTCTGATAATGTAATGGTCAAATGTGATGATTGTATATTGGAGTACGTTACAGGAACATCATTGTTGTGTGGCGATGACCTTACATCTGAGAACAGCCTTACCCAGAGCTTCCCAAATCTGTCTCTTAAAAGGCCATATGACAGATACGTGTAAGGCTCCATTCCAGTCACACCTGTTTAAGAACTCCTTGACACAGTTATGGTACTTGTGACTCTCTGTGCTGCTGTAACGTATGACCCTTACACCACAAATATTCTTTTGTATTATGCAGGGGTGTCACTACAGAAGGATGATTATGTGACATTGTGGCTCATGTCTGATCCTGCCTCATCCCCAGAGATTCAAGCAGAAAACGGTGGAGTGGATTAATATGTAAGTGGCTTTCAGAGGCAAAAGCCCTCTTATTCTGACATTGCAAGGTGAACAGAAGGATTGGTGTTGCTAGATGTCCCCAGTCTCTTCAATAACCACCTACATCTGCTTATAACATAGGATAACCTTGGACAAGACCAGCCAATGGAACCAGCCCACCTTTGCTGCATATATAGACATCTTATTTTTACATGTTAGGCATGTACACATTACTCTATTTTCATCCCTTGACAGCTACAAGACTTAGTCATAGTTGGCAGCTGATGTCATCTCCCCTTCATCAACAACAACAAAAAAAGCTGGTCAGAGAAACTATATCACTTCTAACAGGAAACAATGTGCTAAAATAGAAGATTCCCAGAAAGAGAAAAGAGTGATAAAAGTAGGTGTGTAAGGTGGGCCTTTGTTTCAAACTACTTAACAGACTGCCTTGACAGAATTGGAGATCTCTCACTGCCTAAGGTAAGGTTCCTAGCTTCATTACATTAGTACCACATGTACAAAATCTCTAGTCTACCATATATATAGGTGCTTACAGATTCCTGTTGAACTAAGAGTTGATTATTAATGCAAATATCTTCTAAAACCTACTGCTTTTCAGGCATATGAATTCTGTGTTCTTTTCCTCTGTATCTACACTTCTTGAAAAAGAAAATCAAGCCATACCACATTGTCAAGTTTCCACTCCAACTGATTGCCTATTGCAATACTGCAAAGATTTCAAGCAGTAGTAGCACTCTAGTAGCACTAGTGGCACTCTAGTGCTACTGCTCTCTAGTAACTAAGGTTATGTCTAGACTTGGAGACTGAGGAAAGTTTGTCCTAGATTAGACAAGTTTCAGGGAGATTAGATGAAGTCCCTAGATTTTTTTTTTCCTTGTGATATTAATGAAATAGGGCTCATTAGCATATCATTCATTCAGTAAATTCCTGTTTAGGTGGAAATATGAAGACACATTGAAAATATGTGTTTGTCCTTAACATCAACAAGGCTGCATTTTTTTTTCTCAAGCAGGATTCAGTACCTGTTAAACTGTTAAAGCCAAAGATTAGTAAAAAGTCTCTTTATCTTGAGTGCACAAAGGCAAATGATTCTGTTAACACAGATTTCATTTACATAGCTGGATCTTGAGCCTTTCCAAACTAAGGTTTCTTTAGATAAGCAAGGTTCAGATATGTGAAAATGAGAGGGTGGAGGTTTCAGTAACTCACTCTTCTCTCCATGGGTCATACTAATTTTAAGGCAATCAGCTAAACCCATCTAGTCAGTCTGGAAGTAATCAAACTTGAAGAGAATTTCTACAGGAGGCGTTAAGTGCTCCAATCTTCTCTGCAGAAATTTCTAAAGAATGAAAACACACCTTGGAGAAGAGTATAGGGAGAAAACAATGCAATTCTGGGAGGTGTAAACTGCTCCATTCACTTTGAAGGGTCCTCATTGTCTCTGCCCAGGGCCAGGGACTTAAAATCTGTGATGCCCTCAGGCCTGTTGTTAGCAACTAGGACTTGGTGGTTGTTTACTTCATTCCATAGATGTCATACATTCCATGATAACAGAGAGAAAGGACTCAGGCAATTTTAGTGCACCACAGACCCCCTTCTCCATAGCCTCAGTTTCCAGCACCAGAGAACAACGATGTGGCAGTAGAAATGTATAGTTTCCTTCCTCCCTCCTGCCTCTACCTGAACATAGAAGTGAGACTCCACTAACCCTGTGATAGAGAGAAGGGAGAGGAGTTTGTATGCCCTCAGTGGCAAAGGGATCCCTTTCCAAAAGAGAAAGGGAATGCAAGAAGTCTGATCCCAGTTTCCTTGGGGAAGTATGTAGAGTCCAGGAGACAGTTAGAGAGTCGGGGACCTTTATTACACTTGTTTTCATGAGGAATGACAAATATCTCCCACCTATTCTGCTTCCATTTCATTCTTAGTATGCATTTGGCCTTGAAGGCCCTTTTTCATAACAACTTCTCCTTGTCCTGTCTCATCCCTTTCCCTCCTGAACTCTTATCCCTGATTTGGAAAATTCGGGCTAACTGTACCTTAATATAATTTCTCTCAGCCTATTTGTTGTCTTCTACTGCCAGTCATCCAGCAAATAGGTCCACATTTAGTTCTTTTTTTAATATATATATTTTAAAAACAGTTTGACTAGAACTATATATTTCCACTGTGTTTAAACAGTTGGCAAGAAGTTACAGTGTTTGCCAAAAAACATAATACTAACAGCGAAGGGGCTGATTCCAACATGATAGTCTCACAACTTCTCCCCTTCTCATCACATTGACATGACATGAGCAATCTCAGTCAGTGGCAACTTTTTAGCCTGCCATTCTAAGTGTTACAAAAACTATAAAATCACATTTCTGCATCCAGTCAATGAATACGTGGTACTGTGTTCATTACTGAACATTATTTAGCATTATTTAAGCTGCTGTCGTTAGAATATCTTCTCTAAGTAGCAATTCCATTGTCTATGGTAGCTGACTGATCAATTGGTTGAGGAACAACTATATGATTAATGCTATAGTCAACATGAAAAAAAAGAGTCCTGCTCCAAGCCACTGAACAGGGCCAGGAGAAGATGTGCCACATCAAGAAATTGTGATTTCTAAGTGTTCAGCGTTTTAATTTGAAGGTCGCTTGCAGCTAACTGCATCTTACTATGTGTTCCAGCTGCTGGCAAAGAGCAAGCATGGAAAACTATGTGTTTGGAGAATCTGAAACTTCATTTACAGGAATGTTATTTACTTATCTCGGGCCTGATGTGCCATTGGAATAAGATTAATAATATCAGTACGTACCACTGGTTCCACACTGATTGTGGCAATACTAATACTAGTGTTTCCAAATTATATTAATTGCCAGTAATTTAAGACTTTAAATTTTTATTAAGGAATTTATACAGGTTATTTTTTCCCATTTCTAATAATTCATTCAAAGCTTGAGGTTTTGTCTTGCTCAATGACATGTATAACACATGTTGGCCTACTTTTCTTCCTCATTTCAAAAGCCACATACGAAATATATTGGAAAAGTAATGCCCTTTGGCCTCTTCTTAATCCTGTAACATTTGCTACTGTTGCTGTCTTTATAGACTTGTAGAAACCCGGAAAGGAAAGATGACACCCTTTTCTGACTCCCTGACAACAGAAACCTCTGTATTATTAAAATAAAAAAATAAAAAAGGCAAAAAAGGCCAGGGTTATACTCTTCCAGCCCTTTCACCATCATTTGCAGTAGGTCTCTGAATGTCAAGGACATACGTTTATTTTAGACTTTTTAGCTATTAACCAAATAGCCACAATGGAATTTGATCATTAGATACTCAAAGCCAGGAAAAATTACCTATGATTATATGCTATTAAATGTTAAAAACAAAGGAAGAAAATAAATCCTTGCATATCTATTCAGTACTTATATAAATTTCATTTAAAAAATTCAATTAGTTCCCTGCACATGTCACATGGAACACATCAGTTTCACTGCTTCAAGTACAATTAGGCTGAGAGACTGCAGAGCATTTAGAAAGGAAGCAAGGTCAGGGCTCCTGAGCGGTAGCAGCATTGACACACACAGCTCTCTTTAGGGAGGTGACTCTCATCTCCCCTCAAGAGCTTTGTCTAGACAGTGACAGTGCAGTGCATAAGCACCTGGCACTAAATGAGACTTCAGCAGCTAAGTCTAGTCATGTTTTTGATCTGCAAGAGAATTAAAAATATATGAATTCCCAGAATCTTAGGTGTGTGAGGGTTTGTTTGTTTGTATTTTTTTCTGAAGTGTTATAATAAAAAATAATTAATAATGTATTTTAACTGTTAGTATCTTTATACATAATTGCTTTTCCTGGTGTTAATTTAGGTTTTTCTCCAAGAAAAGATGCACTTTGAATAATCCATAACTCTGCCCTAGAGCAAACTGAGATTTATACCAGAAACAACAAATAATGTTTTTAAGGTAAATTAAATCACATGCCATTCTTCTCATGTAAAATTTTATTTAAAACACACCCTGCTTATTTCATCTGGGAGTATGAGATATAATTAAGTCCAAACACTTTATTTTTATTTGTGTAAAAGTAGAATAGCTACAGAGAAATGGAAATGGAATAGAAATGAGTTGTGGTTTTTTTTTTAAATTTTTTAATAAAAAAGATGTTAAAAACCACTCATTTAAGTAGGTTAGCCATCTGACCTACTTATTACTTACACTCTCAATGTGAAGACTTGGCAAACCTAGTATAAAAGCACCCTGTATAGGTATAAGGTAGATATTTCAGAGAAGCATAGATGAAAATTCAGAAACAACCATCTTTTTAATGCATACATATTCAAAAGGCACATACACAATATGTGTTTCTTCATCTCTGGGTGTTTCCTCGCTTGACCCCATAATTACGTGATGTAACACCTTTAACAATAGTGCTGGCCCTGAAAGTCTGACATTCATTAAAGATTTTGTTTGAGCCCAGCTTAATTACCCATCACCTTAACAAGAGATATTATATAAAGATGAACTATAAAACAAATTAAATGTACATTTATATTATCAATTGTTCCTTTATAAGACACATTAAAATGGGCTAAGAAAGTCTTTTTAAAAATGTGATAAATATTAGTTCCTCATTTCATTTTCCTTGATGAAGGTCATTGTCAAAGTGCTTGAAAGGCCAAAATTGTGATGTTCCATGAAACCTACAAGTTACTCATGAGTAGAAAAGAAAAATTATGCAGGCAACAAACTTCTTTGAGAAAAAAATCACAATGTTCTGGTTTCATTTATCAGGCAGGAGTGGCAATATTTTGTTTACTTTGTCACATTAAGGCAAGAATTTATGGCTTTTATTAGCAAGTATTTTGTGGGATAGACATATAACAGTGACTAAACAGAGTTTAAAATCAAAAAGCCATTAAAGGTGATTTGCAAGAGATTATTATAAGCTTATATTTTCCTGTTATGTTCAAAAAGTGTAAAGGAGGGTTCTTAAAGGTTTTTATTCCCATGTTTAACAAGTTCAGAATAAACAAAATAATACAAGTCAAAAGAAAACAATCCAAAAGCCAGCATAAAAAAATAATACACTTCAATATGTATGATATATTTACAAAAGAGAAAATAGAAAATGGTTTAACAGTTTCCTTCCATATTTGATTTGTGACAGACCAAAACTGAGACCTTCTTTGCAATTCTTAGGTATAAATCTCATTCTTGGATAAAACTGCCAGGTACCACGTACTCAAAGGATTGTGATGACTAATAATCTACAGTACTCCAGCTTTCAAAGTGATTGCCCCAGCAAACCTCCACATTTCATGCACTGGTTTCTTAGACATACTCACGAGGAAAACAAACATTTCTGATTCATAGTGTCTTGAAGCCGGTGTGTAGAGAAATCACACTGCTTTGAAATGTGTCTTCAATGTGATATAGAAGCAACTTTTACTTTGAGTAATTAAGCTGAGAAAAATATGGTAACTTCTCTTTCCCTTTCCGCATAGCACCATCATGACTTTCTGTGTGATCTTTCCGATCTTTATGATATTTAAAGGCTGTATACCTTCTACTCTGGTTAACCAAACCATCTTTATCTTTTTCCCAAAATACCACATTTGTTAGAAAATATGGGTTATTGAATTCTGTAATAAGAAACTGATGTTATGCTGCTTATCATGCTATCATTATAAATACCTGCTTTTAATAAATGAGCTACTTGTGAGAGTCTCATCAGTCATGCTGCTTACTGTGTTCTTACTGCACCTTCAGGCTTGAATGAAGCACCATCTATTGAGGGAGCTTCATGATGCAAAGCACTCCCCTGCTCCTTCCCTGATATTTCTACAAAAAGAGTGAAGACAAGTACTTTTCTGTAGTCTAAATAGCTTCCCTGGGTAACTAGGGACTGTGCAGGAAAAGAAAGTTGAAATGAAAAACATAGGACTTGCGTTAATTAGCATTACACTTATAGTTCAATCATCTAGCCAATGTTTGTGCTTGTAGCATGCAAAGATAATTTTTTCTGTGATTGACATCAACCTTGCCTTTCGTCACAAATGGAGAAGCTCACCTTAACAGTCTGTGAAACACAAACTTGTTTGGTTTAGAATTTAATACCCAGACCTAAGAACTCTTATAATGTTTCAATCAGTCATATTGACGAGAGTATATCAAAATGTATGTGTAAGTGTTGGTACATGTAAAGCCTTTGTAGAAAAAGAGCTGAAGTTTCAGACCTCATTTAGCCAGTAGATAGAGCAGAAAAATTGTGCAAATAACAAAACCAAGCTTTGGGCATTAGGGAACTGGAGAATTGTGCTACTTGTGCTTCTTGTTCCATTTGCATGGATATCCATGATTACAAAAAAAATCAAAATTTCTAAAGATCTTTGGTTTGGGATATTTAATTTATAACTACAATAAAATCCTCCTTATGAGAGAGTTGTCATTATCTCTAAAAGCAGAGCTCAGTCTATGTCACATATAACTTCAGTCCAAGCCACTAATGTTTCTTTTTTTCAAATGTTGTCAAGTAACAGCAGTCCACAGCTTGATTCTACTGCTTACCTTCCTTTTCATTAAATATAGCAACAAAACATGTAACTGCATCTGTCCTCAAAAATGCGAACAATACTGCTAAATGTAGTCTATTACTTGATTTATAGGAATGACTCTTTTTTCAAATAAAATCATCCAAAAATGATCACTGGAACATGACATAGATCATATAGCCACCATAAATTTAGCTCCTTGACACAATGTAATAGCAAGATTAATTTAGAGTGACTATTGTTTCTGGAATATTTATTTCTGTCTACATTTACTGTATCATTTAGTTTTCTCATTATTAACTTTGTGCTCAATTCCTGTCTTCCCTCTTACCAATATTCTCATGAGGCTTGCATGCTTTTCTGCTGAATAGTTAGGGTTTTTCCAGGGCATAAAGGATGCCACTGTTCCCTTTTTCCTACAGCTATCCCTATGTATGGGTGCTGGGTGTCTGACCTATCAGTAGACATCAACATCTAAGGTGCTTCTAGCTGATTTTCTTAGGAATGTCAAGTTCTTGAGGTTTCTCAGCTCTCAAGTCCACTACGAAGCCTTGCAAGCATTTTTTGTGGGCCTAGTGCAATTAACAATTAAACATGAAAAGTTAGGCCCTAGGCTATAAATCAGAAATTGGAACATGACAAATCCACTGTGACCTGAACAGGAACTCTCTCTATTTTTTTTTTCCCTAGGTGAAAATAGCTACACCCAGAACCTGAATTGTTTAAAGGAAGAGATAAGATTCTTACAACTATGTAAAACATAATGTGACCCTTCTAGCATTAGGCTGATGAGAAGCTGAATGCCATTGTCCATATGGACACAGATTTCCAGTTCTCCTACTTCACATAGAAACAGGAAGAGCGTTGCAATACCTTCTACTTTTCCAGATGAAAACGATTCAGATCTGTTACTCTCACACACTGTATCATCACTGAGGTCAGTTCAGTCTTTTAAGCCCCAAAGTCTGGGTTTCTACTGATGCTAAAAGTTTCACAGAATCACAGAATCTTGAGGGTTGGAAGGGTCCTTGACAAATCATCTAGTCCAACCCCCCTGCCAGAGCAAGAAGAGCAGGTCACACAGGAACTCATCCAGTCGGGTTTTGAATGTCTCCAGAGGAGACTCCACAACCCATTTGGGCAGCTTGTGCCAGTGCTCTGTCACGCTCACAGAGAAGAAACTTTTCCTTACGTTTCTTTGGAACCTCTTATAGAATCATAGAATGGTAGAGGTTGGAAGGGACCTTTAGAGATCACCTAATCCAACCCTCCTGCAGAAGCAGGTTCACCTAGATCAGGTCACATAGGAACATGTCCAGTCAGGTCTTAAAGACCTCCAAGGAAGGAGATTCCACAACTCTTCTGGGCAGCCTGTGCCACTGCTCCCTCACTCTCACAGTGAAATAGTTTTTTCTTATGTTTAAGTGGAACTCTTTGTGTTCCAGCTTCATCCCATTACCCCTTGTCCTGTTGCTAGCTACTACAAAAAAAGGGATGTCCCAAACTCCTCACACCCACCCTTTAGATATTTATAAATGTTAATAAGATCTCCCCTCAATCTTCTCTTCTCCAGACTAAACAGCCCCAGTTCCCGCAGCCTTTCCTCCTATGGAAGATGTTCCAGTCCCCTGATCATCTTGATGGCCATGTGCTGGACTTTCTCCAGCACTTCCCTGTCCCTCTTGAGCTGAGGAGCCCAGAACTGGACACAGGACTCCAGATGAGGCCTCACCAGGGCAGAGTAAAGGGGGAGAAGAACATCCCTTGACCTGCTGGCCACACTCTTCCTGATGCATCCCGGGATGCCATTGGCCTTATTGGCCATGAGGGCACATTGCTGGCTCATATTTAGTTTATTATCAATCAGGACTCCCAGGTTTCTCTCTGCAGAGCTGCTCTTCAGCAGTTCAACCCCCAGCCTGTACTGGTGTGTAGGGTTATTCCTTCCCAGATGCAGGACTCTGCACTTGTCCTCATTGAAACTCATGAGGTTCCTCTCTGCCCAACTCTCAAGCCGGTTGAGATCCCGCTGAATGGCAGCACAGCCTCTGGGGAATCAGCCAGTCCTCCCAGTTTGGTGTCATCAGTGAACTTGCTGAGGGTACACTCTGTCCCCTCATCCAGGTCATTGATGAAGATGTTGAAAATGTTATGTTCTAGCTTGTACCCATTGCCCCTTGTCCTATCATTGGTCATCACTGAGAACAGGCTGGCTCCATCCTCCTGCCATTCGATCTTTGCATATTTGTAAACATTATTGAGATCACCCCTCAGTCTCCTCTTCTCCAAGCTAAAGAGCCCAGCTCCCTCAGCCTTTCATCATAAGGGAGATGCTCCACTCCATCATCTTTGTGGCCCTGTGGTGAACTCTCTCCAGCAGCTCCCTGTTCTTGAACTGAGAAGCCCAGAATTGTACACAATATTCAAGATGTGGTCTCATGAGGGCAGAGTAGAAGGAGAGGAGAACCTCTCTTCACCTACTGCCCACATCCCTTTTAATACACCCCAGGATGTCATTGGCCGTCTTGGCCTTGAGGGCACATGGCTGGCTCATGGTCATCCTGCTGTCCACCAAGACCTCCAAGTCACTTTCCCCTACACTACTCTCCAACATTTCATTCCTCAGCCTGTACTGGTGCATGGGGTTATTCTTTCCCAGATGCAAGACTCCACACTTGCCCTTGTTGAATTTCATTTGCCTTATCTCAGCCCAACTCTCCAGCCTGTCCAGGTCTAGTTGAATGGCAGCACAGCCTTCTGGTGTGTCAGCTACTCCCCCCCGTTTAGTATCATCAGCAAACTTGCTGACAGTGCCCTCTGTTCCCTCATCAACATCATTAATGAATATATTGAACAGTACTGGTCCCAGAATTGACCCCTGAAGGACTCTGCTAGACACAAGGCTCCAACTAGACCCTGCCCCATTGATCACAACTCTCTACTTTTCTTCAACCAGTTAACAATCCACCTCACTTACCTGTTCATCCAGCCCACATTTTCTCAGTTTTCCTGCAAGGATGCTGTGGGAGATGGTGTCAAATGCTTTTCTGAAATCTAGATAAATCACATCCACTGCACTACCACCGTCTATTCACCTGGTTACATCTTCATAAAAGGCTATCAGGTTGGTTAAACATGACTTCCCATTGGTAAAGCCATTTTAACTTCTCCTAATGAACCTCTTATCCTTTAAATGTCTGGAGACAGCACCCGGGATAAGTCGTTCCATCACCTTTCCAGGGATATAGGTGAGTCTGACTGTCCTGTAGTTACTTGGCTCCTCCTTCTTACCCTTTTTGAAGACTGGAGTGACATTTGCTCTTCTCCAGTCCTCAGGTATGTCTCCTGTTCTCCACAACTTAAGATGACGGAGAGTGGTTTAGCAATGACTTCCACTAGCTCCCACAGCACCTGTGAGTGCATCCCATCAAGACCCATGGATTTATGCACATCCAGACTGTTCAACTGATTCTTAACCCAGTCCTCATGAACCAAACAAGACTCTTCCTTTAACCTGACTCAAATGGAGTCTGGGGCTCCCAAGGACAGTCTCCAGCAGTATTGACAAAGGCAACAGTGGCGAAGTCCATCTTTAATGAACTGACTGTAACCCCCATTCCCCATCCCCCTGCATTGCTGCTGCGGAGGAGGTAGGTACCTAGGAAGAGGAGAAGGGTGGGGGGACGTGTTTTAAGATTCATTTTTTATTTCTCATTTCCCTGCTCTGTTCTGATTTTTCATTAATAAATTAAACTTTTTTCTCCTGAAGTTGAGTCTGTTTTGCCTGTGACACTAAGTGCTGAGTGGTCTACCTGTCCTTATCTCAACTCATGAATGTCCTTATTTCTCTTTCCTCTCTCCAGTTTAGGAGGGGGAATGACAGAACAGCTTGATGGACACTTGCCATCCAGCCAGGGTTAAACCACCACAGCACTTAGGTTCATCTATATGGTTTCATCTAATGCTTTTGTTAGCAACTCAATTATCATTGGTCCAAAATCCAGGGTCTCAGTCTCACACACATCCTTCTCTTCTGACACTTCTGTAAATTTGAACTACTATCCAAAGGAGCTGCTGAATTTTAGGTGTAGATTTCGAGACCATGGAGTTTGTAAGATGTTCTTGCTGTATTTTAGCAAGCACAAATCTCTTTCTCAGGAGTGCAACACTTGGAGGTAGATCCATGTGTACATTTTTGGTGAAAGAATATGTGCTTTGGACTGCATTCAGTTTGAGAAGACAGAGAACACACAGGTGAGATTTCTTCACCTGAGATTTAAGTTAGCTTGTCACAATGTCCCTCATGACTTCGCTACCCAAATGAGGCTTACTGTCTTAGTATCATATTTTTTTATCACCTGATATTCATATACTGCAGCAAGACACTCTGCACACACTATCTAGCAAGAATTGTGTAAGGTTGAAAGAGTGTGTACTTTTGATAAGTGACACAGAGTTGCTAGTTAGATTCCTACCAGCCATATATCCATCCCACCACCATATTGCAGCTGTTTATCTGGTGGAATAAGAATAGAAAGCTGTTTTTCTGCACTGGAAAAAGTTAGAAATGCATGCATTCCCCTTTCTGCATCCACAGAGGAGCTGTAGAAAATTCCAGAGTCCTATATTTGACTTGGTGAGCTACAGCTGAGGGAGTTTAAGTGGCCCCAGTGGTATGCAAGGTATGCAAATTGAAGAGAAAAATCTTTTCTTACTGATCTATTGCTTCAACAAATCTCCAAGCACAGTGTGGGGATTTGTATGCTCTGAAAAGCACTGATATAAGTAGATAGTCCTGTAAGTGCCAAGCTATCCTATTTGTACAAAGCCAGCTATGACTTACGAATTACATGATCTGTGAGTAGTATATTGTGAAATATTATTTATGACACCAAACTGTCAAAAAATACATCCAGCCAGTAGATCTTCCAAATCCAAATAAACAGACTGCAAGCTGCTAACAAAGGGGGTTTAATCACCATCACCATTTCTGTAGTCAATGTCAGGTGGCAAGGGGTTACTTACTTTACTAGATATGGAAGGAACTCAGCATTAGCTTAATTTCACTTATCTTAAACTTGACCCCCTGATAGGTGTAGCTCTTCTGATGCATAATCTTTTCTCTACAGTTCTGGAAGTTATCTCTTGTCTTAGACCAAGAACTGGCAGATAATGAGAAAATTATGTCTGTACAGCATTTACGTTTTTGTTCATTAGGAACAGTGAAATGCCATACAAGCTCAGACATCTAGAAGTGACCTGGGGAAAGAAAAAATGAGTCCTATAGCTTCTATATCTACTGTTTGAGTTGCTACTGACGTATGGACTCATGCTTCCTGGACTTTCCCTATGACCACCAAGCAAGCAGAATCACCTACCCCAAATCACTCTCATGCCATGATGAAGAGAGTTACTCACCAGTGATTAGTCCTTAAAACTCAGAGATACATATTCCATGACACATTTGGGGACAACGGTCTATGCTGGTTGTTGCATAAAACACCATAAATGGTACAAAATGAGACTTCTGGTGAGAGGAAATTAATAGTTGGAAGAACTTGTATCCGTATCTCAGATATCACAAATTCTCTATACCTTGCAAATCACCCATGGCCTCAGACAACAAAAAATATTTGTGAATTAAATGGTTTTGTTTAGTTGAAGTTTTTGTTCATTTGTTTCTTTCATTGTTTGTTTTTTTTTTTTTTTCCCAAAAAACAGGAGGAAGTAAGGATGTTTCCTTACTGAGGCAGCAGAGGAATTATTTTTCTCCTATATGTTCTACATTTTCTGTATTTGTTACTGGTTTAATCCACTCACCTCTAACTGAAGTACAAGAATGGGTTTTTTTTTTCCGTGTGTGGAGGATCATGACAAGAGCCTTCAATTAATACCAAGCTTTACTCAAAGAAAAAAGTGATGATGTGAAACTCTACATTCATTGTAGTCTTGAATGTCCAGCAGAGATTTAAAATCATAGCACTGGGCTGTAACACTGATGTGAAGGAAACACAGTTTAGTTGGGCTCTCGTCCTACTTACTTTTGAAAGGATCTGTATATTCTTAATAGAAAAATGCATACTCTCTTTTAGAAAGAGTGAAAAACAAAGTTTTCAAGCTCAAGTTTCTTGGTGCTACTACAGAATAAAACTTTTGCATTTGTGCCTGTAGTTCCCAGTCCTACAGTTGAGCAGGAAATGAAGCAGCTCTGACATTTGTACAGTACTCATCAAAACCACAGGAAACCCATGTAACCACATACTCAAGAGTACAAATGAGAATGAACAGAAAATATTTTCAATGGTGATAGAGATCTGCAAATATGTTTCAACTCCAGCATTTAATCAAGCAATACATGGTAGTATATCAACACACTTACTACAATTTCTTCGTGAAATAATATCATGTCAAAGCATTCCAAAAATAATGCAAGAAATAAAGTATCCAAGCTGTAAACTCTTTTGGGAAAGATGACAAAAGGTGAATGAGCATCTGAGTGGCATCTTCAAGAATATACAACTGATGACAAGCACAATCTAAGTCAGCACTTAGTCTTCCTTGAACTTGCCTCACCTGGGGCATATCAATCGTGTAATGTACAAAGCCACAAGGTTCTAGGCATACTAGACTTCCAGCTGAGCAGTCAGTGACATAGTACCTGTTCTAATGTCAAAAGAAACTACAGTGCAGGAGTGCCTCACACCCTGTAGCTGCAGTGAAGCTAGTGGACTGTTCTCTGACACGTCACAATCACAGAATCATAGAATGGTGTGATAATATTTTGCTTTCACCTAAATGTGCCATTATTTTTAAGAGTGTTTTATAAATTGTAGACATACACTCATGTCTAACCCAGTCTGTCCTATAAGCCAAGATGTTTTAATATATTTATTTTCCACTGTTGAAATAACTATACTCTTCTCTAGATAATATGAATTCATAAGGCAAATTTCTGTCCTGTGAATTTAACCCACAGTAAAGGGGACTGTCTTGACTTGCTGGTGTCAAAATGAGCATATAGCTTTTGAAAAGAGAATGAAATTTGTTTTGTTGGCAGCGTTATCCACTATATCATCAGCTCATCTGTGAGTGTTCTCCTCTGTATCCTGGGAGTACTGAGTCAGGAAAATGTCACCTCAGCTGTGTTTGCATCTTTTCATGCTCATTAAAAAAAAATCCAAGGAATCAAGCTTTCTAAGATAACTAAGAGTCATGTAAATAACCAATGACATAGAAATTGTGAAACAAGAATATTGATATTCACAACAGAATGGCGACAAATGAGTTTTGGAATACTTTTCAAATAATTCACAATAATGAAATTAAAGTTTCTCCATCTGCTTATGAATATTTTGAAAATCAAAATTTTCACTCCAAAATGTTATTATTTGTTCCACTTCAGCTACAGATCAAAATCTTACTTTCCAGTAGACATCTCTGTGTCACTGAACACAGTAACTGCTTCTGGAATTTACCCAGGTATTGCAGATGAAAATCAATTGTGTTAGGATCAGTCAAATGATACAGACATTTCACTGCTCTCTAGAAGGGTATAAAGAAGGAGATACACTATTTAGACATAAACTATGTTTCTCTAAAGATACTAGTTTTATTAAACAGCATTAATTACACCAATGTTAATCATTAAGTGTAAAAAAATGTCTTAGAGTAGCTTTCAGTTTAATTAAAACTTACAGCCACTTTCAGTGTAGGATTGTTCAATAATATGAATTTGAACTGGCAAAACCACCGGGGTTGGTGTAGGCTTTAGATTTTATGCTTGCAAAATGTAAGCCAGTATAGAACTGAAGTGCCATAGACAGATGACACCCGATCTAGCACAAAGCTTGTTAGTATAACAATAATCTGTTAACACTTTAAAATAAATTCGATCAGCCAAGAAAAATTTATTCTGTATCAGCATTCTGTGTCATTTGGCTACATGATTTGAGTTTGGCAGTACAAGTCTTGAAGTTGTGTTTTCTGTTTTCAAATTATGATTTTTCTATTTTACATTACTTTAGCTATAGCATTTAGATGCATGTCTCAAGTTACTCTAACTTGATTTTTGTGTACAAATAATATCAACAAAGGGATTTACATACTTTCTGGAGGAATATTTTACTCCAAGAAATATTCTGATTATAAATGGCAGTATGTTAAATAACTATATAAAAAATAGGATGAAGCAAATAAAAGTATACACACCCGATGGTAAGAAGTTACAAATACCTGGAGAGGAAATTGGTTTTATTCTCAATGCAAAATAACAGTTGGTTGCTAGGAAGTGTTTTTCTTTTGCCCTGGATGACAAGAATAAACGTTATCTAACACGGAAGATTTATCAGTGGAAATTGCCCCAATTTTCCATAAGCTGAGTAGAACTTCTGCTTGGATTATCAAGTAACAGAATGGGAAAAACACCTCAGAGACTAATACCCAAAAGGTATTAGAGTAAATGCAGAGGACATATATTTGGATCTTCTTGGGAAAAAAACAAACCAATAACAACAACAAAAATTTCTTAAAAATAATTGGTAAATTAAATATTCTTTGAAACATTTGTTACAGAAATAAGCATGGATATTCAGTGTGTGTTGGCAAAAGAGTTTGAATTGCCTTGAACTCATTAATTTGTCCAGCTGCCATCACAGTGATATCTTATGAGTGGTATTTACTACCTCTCAGAATACAGCTGTTGTATTAAAAATGCAATGCAATTCAAAGAGAATAATAGAATTATAGAATGGTAGGGCTTGGAAGGGACCTTTAGAGATCATCTAGTCCAAGCCCACTGCAGAAGCAGGTTCACCTAGATCAGGTTGCACAGGAACATGTCCAGGCGGGTTTTTAAGATCTCCAAGGAAGGAGACTCCACAGTCTCCCTGGGAAAGAGATTTCTTTTCCCCCAATTTAAAAAAGGTTTCCAGGCTATGTACCTTTTCCTTTTTACAGTATTGACTACCAAACCTCTGCTTTAAGTATAGCATGCAGTTGGTTTTCTTTGGTTTAATTAAGAAAAACCTAAACTAATAACTACAAGGTAGTACACAAAGATGTCCCCAGACAAAATTAGGATCTTAGTGTGTGTTTAAATATAGGTATGCTAAAGTGGACGAAGTTGTCTTGATAGATCTCTGAGCTCATTGAAATTTCAGAGCAGCAAATATGCCATTTGCAAAGATCAAGTGGTGCACTAAGGCAGAGTCGTGCTTCCTGCTATGATTCTTCTGCATCTACCCTTTCCTAACATCACTACACATATCTCAGACAAAATACTTAGAGCCTGAAATTTTGCATGTTCTATCCTAGTTTTAAAGTTTGGGTTTTTTTACAGAAAGTTTGCAATAAATACTTTTATTAAGTGAATGTAAATACTATTGTATTAACATTTACAGCTGTGAAACACATTTAGACTATGTCTTTGCATAGCTTATCATGCAAGTTTTATGTTCTGTGGCATAGAGTCATTGCAATCTCTGTTCCCAAGGAACAGATGGGCACATGTGTGTAGAGATGTGTGTGAGAGAATGTACACTCTGATTCTGGAAAGAGGAGAATCAGTTTCTCTAAAATAGCTAAAACTTTAAACAATCAAACAAACAAAACATGCCAACATTTTACTAATTGAAAGTGCAGAAGCTGTGAGGGTGAAAGGCAGCTGTTTGCTGCCCTTTACCTTTTGGGATGACCATTCGTAGAGAGCTATAACAGACTGTTTATATGGAGTTATTTAAGAGAACTCAAGCAAGAATTTACAGCTTCAGTTTCCACGGTGTATTCTGCACAGGCATTCTACCTAATCTATTTAACAGATTGCTAAGATTTCCAACACTGAAAGCAATGCTCTCTTTGCTCTCTTTTGCGAGTGGCTCTGCAAGTGACTGCCAAGGAAGGATTAGTGTACAGGGCGAAAGACGATGGTGACATTACCACCTCCACCCTTGGACTCTACTGGGAAGGAAGGGTGGACTAGCACCTTGAAAACTCCTTCCTTGCCTACTGATTATTCCAAACTCCTTTACTCCATCCCTCTTCCTTGTGGTCCTACCCCTTTTCAAGGTTATGCCAACTCTTTTGAATTTATCTCCTTCTTCTACTATGGTAGCATCTATCTTACCCTTCAGTTTTCTTCTCCTCTTCCCCTTAGCTCCTTTTTGTGAGCAGGCTTTCTTCCACTCGCTGTCCACAGCTTGGGATCCTGCCAACACAACTGAGACAGCAAGTCTGGAAATAGCCCATAGAGCCCCACTTTGCTAGACTGGAAACTTTTATATAAAATAGGCTGGAAAGATTTATACAATGGATTGGCAGCTGATTAACAGAAAAACACACCCAGGAGCCAAAATGAATTTTGAGTACTGTGGAAGGATGCCAGCTTGACAGCTCTGCAAACCAAAGCTATCCACAGGACAGGTACAGGACAGAGACCAACTCCACCAGCTTCTACCATCCTCTCTGAGAAAATTTAACAAAGACGATGAGCAACAGCCAGTTTCTATCCTTTAGTGTGTGTACTAAATTACAGTGATTTTAAGTCTGGCTTCTGCAAGAACAGTAGGAATAGTTGATATAGTCTGCATCACTCCAGCTCTACTGTTTTCTCTCAGCAATTTCAAGCCAAAATCCATTTGAAATGCTGAATCAACACCTCTCTTGTTTCTTTCTTGGTTTTAAAAATACTGGTTTTAATTGAACTGTTTTAAAAAACAAACAAATAAAAACATTCACCGAGAACTAAGTTAAAATAACAAAAGTTTTGTTGACTACATGCAAGGCACCACATTATTGAAGCTTTTCAAGGACCTAAAGTTTGAATCAGATGTTTAAAAGAATTGTTTGAAATTTTCAAACAGATTGCTTGTCAGTAGAAAACCGAAGTTTCAATAAACTCAATTATTGTAAAACTGACTAGTTTCAGTTAACTTTATTTTTTAACAACTGACATCTGCACAATAAAACATTATATTTTTCAGATAAAAGCATAAAAACATTAACTCAAAGCAATCTAGGGTGACTAAGCTACCAAATTAGGTAAAATAAATATTCTTCCTTACTCACTGGTCTAAGTTGGAATTGTCTTCCAAATGATAAATAGGTCATTCATATACGAAGGTCATATATTGTGTTTCTAGAGCCTACTGTGGTAAACATCTGATGAAAGCTGCCTTAAATTGGTCAGAATAGACTTTTACTTTTATGAGGAACGTTGTATATTTGTCTATCATAAAGCCAAGTAAACAATCAGATACACATCAAAACCTTACTCACACAGTGTAGAAAATTTTTGATATTTTTCCATTAAAATATAATTAGAACTTACTAACTTATTATCTTTTCCTTAGACAAAAAGCTTAAATGTTTCTCATTTCCTCTCTTTTTTCTTTCCTCCATTTCTCAGTTTTGGATGTTCCAAGTTGTATGTTATTATGCAAAAATATTATCATGGATAACGTCTGGTGCTCCCACTGGTCATCCAAGTTGGTCAGTATACCAATTTGTGTTATAATTATTGGAGGCAAGGTTGTACTTTCTATACTTACAGCAAAGTAAAATCACTTTCAAGATAGATTTTCTTTTTTTGACCTTTCTCCCTCATTTTAGGATCATGAGATAGGTCAGGTTCTACAGGGCCTCAGGAATCTGTAGTCTAACCTCTTGCTCAAAGCAGAATCAGTTTGAGGTCAAATCAAGATGGCTCAGAGTTTTATTCAGTTGTGTCTTCTGCATCTCCAAGACTGGTCAGGTATTGTACAGCCTCTCTGCGCAACTTCTTCCAATGTTGAACCATCCTCATAGGGAAAAAATTTACATCTACCCTGAACAGCTCTTCCTTCAGTTTATGCCAGTTATCTCTTTTCTTTCTGTTATAGTCCACTATGCTTCACACAATGTATTCCTGATGACTTTCTGTTTAGTCTGTGCCGAACTATCTCTTTTCCCATTGGTACAAGCCCAGCTCTCTCAATCTCTATTTACAGGATAAATCCTCGAGCACGTCAACCTCTTCATGGCTTTCTGCTGAATGTGGTCCCGTTTATCCATATCTATGTTTTACAGGGCGACTCAAAACTGGATGTGATACTCTGTAGTCTAGAGAGTGATGAGTAGTAGGAAAATTTCTTTCCTTGGTCTACCGGCTCTGCTCCTTTTAAGACAAGCTGTTGACCCTTTTTTCTGAAAGGGCACTGCTTTCTCATGCTCATCTCACTTCCCAGGACTCTTCCCAGGGTCCCCAGGACTGTTTTTTACAGTCCTCCTCAGTCATAACTCTCAGTCTGTATCATTGCAAGGGGATTTCTCTAGGAAAACCTAGGGTGACACACAGGGGCATCTATGAAGTGCAAGCACATTGAGTAGTTGTGCGGTAACGAATTTTCATAGCCACAAGAAAAACTAAAATCTGGTTCAAGTAACCAGATTTAACCAATTAAAATAATCTCATTAATTTATAACATTTGCCTATAACAAAAATTCTGAAAGTATCTATACCCCAGATAGCAATCCAGTTTCTGTATTTATTGGCTCCTGATCTCATAAAGTATCTCCATGATTAGCTTAAAATACCAGAGTTTTCTGTCTAGGTGAATGGATGATGTATCCAGTTTAAGGAGGATAATCCTTGTAGTAAACTGCTGAAGACATCTGAAAAAGTGTTTATGGTCCTGATTACAACTGCTAGATTAGGCATTAGAATATTCCTTTAAAGTATAATGTTTACAAATATGTAAAGAATGGGTGTCAGGAGGATGGAACCAGTCTCTTCTCAATGATGTCCAAGGATAGGACAAGGAGCAAAAGGTACAAGCTGGAACATAAGAGGTTCCAAAGAAACACAAGGAAAAATTTCTTCACTGTGAGGGTGATAGAGCACTGGAACAGAATGCCCAGATGAGTTGAATATCCTTCTCTGGAGACACTCAGAGCCCACCTGGATGAGTGATCTAGGAGACTAGGTGATCCTTTCAGGGATGACCATTGATAGTAAACTCTTCTAAGACCATCCTTTCTTCTCTGTCTGAGTCTCTGAGCATCATCTGTGCACCCACCCAGAGGCTGCCTAGCTTTTCTCTGGTGTCTGGGATATTATAATATGAAAACTGTAGAAGGTTGTACTTTCTATGTTTATGACCATTCCTTACACTTTTTGTCTAATGTAAAATAAATGTCAGGTAACTTGACTTTCCTTCTCTTAGTTGGAGCTAAAACTTTCATTTGCTTACTTTCTCTGTCCACTGTAGTTGATTTGCTGATGAGGTTATTCTGTAGTCCGGTGGGAAAGGAGTTAAACCTTCTCATACTGAGAAGGACTGGAAATTAAGGTCCATTTCCCAGGGCTTTTTTACTGATAGACTATTAAAATGGAGCAGAGGTAGAGGAACACTAAGTCCTCAAAAAAAAAAAAAATTCTAACACTTCACCATGAAAAATGTTTAAATAACAAACCTACTGCTCTAAATCTGAAGATACTTTCTAATATTATAGTAGAAGGCACAAAAATATTTACTTTAGAAGTATGTACCATTCCATAAGGAGTATGAATGTACAATCTATTGCATCTAGAAATCTGTGCTTTTTCAGACTTGGGGAACACAGAAAACTAGTATTTTAAAATTTAACTAAGATAAGATATATCTACCTATCTTTTAAAATTATGTTGTGCTTTCTCTCATTTTAAAGGAGAGTAAAAGAATTTTTTAAATTTCTGGAAATTAGAGAGTAAGCCTTTGCTTTTACTGAGGCTTAATTAGTTAATTTAACACAGCATTAGCCTTACTATGAAGGTTTATAAAAAAAAATAATTTCCAAATAACTTTCCTGTTCAGCTATAAGAAAGTCTGTCTAAACCAATACAGCCTGAATCGGGAATCATTTGCATCCTGGCCAGAAAATCAATCAATAGCTTTCATTTTGTTTAAAGGCCAGGGGCCAAATTAGAGTTTGAAAAGTCCTTGTAAAACCTTTGGGTAATTTTGAGATTGAGTCTAATGAAAGATTAATGAATACAGGCATCCATTTCTAGCCCATCTATTTACATGTGACTTGTACCTTCAGTCCTGCTGAGTGGCAATCAAAGTGAATCAGTCTGTTTCTGCAGATAATGCTGACTAACTAAGAATAGCTTCTGCTGCCATAGCAGTCTCTTTATGTCATTCTTTTCTGTCTGTATCATAAGCCTAGAAAGTCAGATATAGGAAGAAACAGTGGATACAGTTTGAGTGTTTATCACTCATGAAAAAAATCTACCATAATTTCCACTCCAAGTATAAGAATTATAGTAAATACCTAGCTGTGGTAAATATCATCACATAATGGCTCCTCTGAGCTACAGATATGAAGAAAAATTTCCACTGTTGAATGAGAGCATAATGTTCTTCGAATCATTAATCATATTTCCAAAACAAACAGCTGAGTACATTTGGATACATGATTTTTTTAAAATGATAATCACTAGATGGAGTAACTTGAAGATTTTGATTGTATTTAATAAATGCAGTTAGTTAATTTAACTTTTCCAGTATGATTTAATCTGTGGAGAAGAACACATATTTTCATTATTGCTACATTATGTAGTTTTATGAAACATTCAATTTGTTTTCTTGTTAAAGGGAAACTAAATATTTCTGGCCCAAAATTTTGCTACAAAACAAAGTTTTTCTTTTAATATGAAATTAGTTACTTTGTTGAAAGGTTTTATATGCTCCATAAAAAAAAAGAGTTGTCTTTCCTGATGAAAGTTACTTGACATTTCTTGTACTACTCAGTTTAACTTAGACTTCCTGAGAATCCTCCCCTAAATTTCTTCTGAGTGATGTTTTCACCATGGAAATGTTACTTTGCAACTCAGAAATGTGTGAGAAGACTTTGTTTTCTATCCTATTTGTTTATTTTTCTTCAACAGTGTTATCATTTTTACTGTAAAGAATATTAAGAAAATTAATTTAATTAATTTAATATAAAGAATATAAAGAAAATTCATTTGCAACCTGATCTAGGTGAACCTGTTGCTGCAGGGTGGGGAGCTGGACTAGATGATCTCTAAAGGTCCTTTCCAACCCCTACCATTCTATGATTCTAATATTTTAAGTACCTTTTCTTACAAATGTTGCTTCTTATTCCTGTACCTTCACATTTTACACTTCCTTCATATTTTACACTTTATATATGAAATCAACCACTGTTCAAAGCACATTTTTACTCTTCTCTTCTCCAGATAAGTAGATAATACATATTTTCTTTATCCTTATTACCCTCAAATAGCTCAACACATCAGAAATGTTCTTCATTCATTCCTCTTTCTCAAGCTAGTTGCAAAACTTCTGGTCAGTCTTAACATGTGTGGCTCATGACTTTCAATGACTAAGGAATATCTGCTAGCTTTGCATTGGTAACTCCTTTTATTCTTACTCAGTGCTAATCAGACGAGTCATTGATGTTGAAGTGATTTTAAAGAGTCTGCTTCAAGTTACTGGAAGTGAATCCTAGTAATAGACTTCAGGATTCAATGCAATATGAATAACAAAGTCTCCCAGATATTTTCTTGATCATGACTAGAGGTCTTGAAGCAACCAGTAGAAGGTTTTACTCATATTGTATGTACTAAAATGAAAAAGTATACTCTATATATGATATATGGTATGTATATATGTATGTATATATGTGTGTATATATATATAGAGAGAGAGATGTGTATATATATATATAAATATGCTGGCTCATATTTAGCTTATTATCAATCAGGACTCCCAGGTCTCTCTCTGCAGAGCTGCTCTTCAGCAGTTCAACCCTCAGCTTGTACTGGTGCATGGGATTGTTCCATCCCAGATGCAGGACTCTGCACTTGTCCTTGTTGAACCTCATGAGATTCCTCTCCACCCAACTCTCAAGCCAGTTGAGATCCCGCTGAATGACAGCACAGCCTTCTGGGGAATCAGCGAGTCCTCCCAGTTTGGTGTCATCAGCAAAGTTGCTAAGAGTACACTCTGTGCCCTCATCCAGGTCATTGATGAAGATGTTGAACAAGACTGGCCCCAGAACTGACCCCTGAGGAACTCCACTGGCCACAGGCCTCCAACTTGATTCTGTGCCATTGATCACCACCCTCTGGACTCTGTCATTCAGGCAGATCTTGATCCACCTCAGTGTCCACTCATCGAAGCCACACTGCCTGAGCTTTCTGATGAGGATGTTATGGGAGACAGTGTCAAAAGCCTTGCTGAAGTCAAGGTAGATGACATCTGCTGCTCTCCCCTCATCTAGCCAGCTGGTTATGCACTCATAGAAGGCTGTCAGGTTGGTCAAACAGGATTTCCCCTTGGTGAAGCCATGCTGACTCCCCCTAATAACCATCTTATCCTTCATATGTTCAGTGATAACATTCAGGATGAGTTGTTCTATCACTTTTCCAGGGATGGAGGTGAGGCTGACCAGCCTGTAGTTTCCTGGGTCGTCCTTCGTGCCCTTTTTGAAGACTGGCGTGACATTGGCCTTTCTCCAGTCCTCAGGCACCTCCCCTGTCCTCCATGATTGTTCAAAAATGATGGAGAGAGGCTTAGCAATCACATCAGCCAGCTCTCTCAGCACTCTAGGATGCATCCCATCAGGACCCATTGACTTATGAGCCTTAAGCTTGGCCAACAAGTCTTTAACCTCTTCCTCTTCTACCCAGGGCAAGTCTTCTGCTGTCCTGACCATCGTGTTATCCTTGCCGGACTGGGCTTCCTGAGCGTTGGCCTTGGCCATAAAGATTGAAGCAAAGAAGACATTCAGTACTTCGGCCTTCTCTGCATCCTCAGACACCAGGGCACTCTCAGCATTTAGCAGGGGGCCCACATTACCCCTCACCATCCTTCTGCTGCTGATGTACTTGAAAAATGCCTTATTGCTGTCCTTAACATCCGTGGCTAAATTTAATTCTAGAAGGGCTCTAGCCTTCCTAGTTGCACCCCTGCATGCCCTGGAATGTAGTAACTGAAATAACTAAAGGTTTCTGAAAATTTTGTTCTGTGAAAATGAGCTTACCCCAACTCAGATCTCCACAATGTAGACATAAATATCTGAGCTTTTTTTATAATCTATGGAGAAAAAAATATTCTTTTTGGGTGTTATTCATGTCATGTCAAAGTAAGCAACCAAAATAAATCAAAATAATTGAACTCCAAATTGTCTTTTTATCACTGATATAAAGGGACATTAGGGAAACTGAGATGTAGAATGCTACAAAGTAGATATTTAAAGTTTGGTGAGATGAATCTCATCTAATAGGACAAATTCTATAAAAAATATCTGTTTAATAGCCAGTCCATAGAAGAGGTTGTGATACTCAATATTTTACTATCTGATTTATTTTGACAAACTAATTATAACTTCACAGACTTCTGCAGTTCCTGTTTCAATTGTCGGCCACAGAATCAATCACAGAATAGTCCTAAAAATCTTTTGCATTATAATTTATTTGCTAATCCAGTAAAGAATATTGTACTTTGAACCCTGTCCACTTCTTATGAGGAAAGTTGTAACTGGAAAGTTTCTGCTATTGGGAGTTAGGGTTTTTGTGTTTTTTTTTTTTATTCTGTTGATTATATTAGTTTTTATTTTACAAAATTGTGAAGTTCCTGCACCAACCTATGTGAAAAGTCACAAAAATAAGAGACGTCAAGGAAGAAAAAAACACAAACAGATTTGTTAACAGTTTTTCAAATGTTGCTAACTTTACAGCCTTTGGTTTAAGACAGACGCTAATTTTTAGAAAGACATAAATTTGTATGCACTATACACTTGATAATGTGAATTTCACCTAATTTTAGCCAATTAATAAAGACATCCTAACAAATGAGTTAGTTAAGATGGAATGTGGCTTTGGCTTAAGGTTATCCTACTCCTTTCTACCCCGTCTCTGTATTGCTGGTATATTTTTTTATTTGAGCTGTAATATCTCTGCAAAAAAAGGATTAGAAATACATTCCTCCACATACTGAATAGTCATATTTGCCCCAGAGTTGTTCTGATATGTGTGACTGTTAATTTCACATAGACATAAATGTGTGGCTGGAGTGGACAGTAATGGATAGTTTTATTACTGAAAACAACATATAGTTTTATTGTGTTATGCTACTGCTTAAGGTCTCACTATAATCAATAAACAGAAATGTCTTCAAAAGGCAATTAAATTATTTTAGACACCTATAATGAGTATGGCCTCACTCAAAGATGTCTGTCTATATTATTTAGGAGAAAGTCTAGACAACCCTACTACATGCTGAATTTTCAAAACACTGAATCTGATTGAGATTAACCCACTCTAAATCTTTAAGATCTTAATTTGGTCATGCATGTTTGAAGATTTTAATACCTTTGTGAACATATAAAGAAATATCTGTACAATAAGTGTTCATCTGCTTGAAAAATTATTTTAGTAGTACCTAGTGAGTCATACACATAGTGCCAGAAAGTAAAATAGCAATTATTTGGTTTTAGGGTTTTTTCTTAGACAAAAGAAAATAGGTAACTGCTATAGAATTAGGAGATGAATCCTGAAACCTTTTGGAAGACAGTTGGTATTTTTAACTTGTTAACTGAAGAATAAAGTAACTTTGTGGGACCTATACTAAGACCAATGTTTTTCTGGCTCTACAGAAGAAAATACACCACGTCCATAGGGAAGTAAGCTGCCAGAACAAGGCACACACTCAGCTTTGTAGGCTGCTGGTGCTGGGTACAAAAGCAGAGGAAGCCTAGGCTCTACTTCCAGGAGTTCATACAATGATTAATGCTCTGAATTTCACCTAGTCAATCTGCCACGGTCAGGGACTCCTGATGTTCATGTAATATAATTCTACATATCAATGTCTCTTATACCCTTTTTTGCTCTTTATTTACTGCCCCTCCAAATGTGTTACTGTAGATTTCCAAATACTGTAGGTGTCCATCAAAGCAAGCTAACACTGGCTAGACTAGACTCCCTAGAAGAGGACAGTGATATAATCATGTTACTATATGTAGGCACAAAACTTTCCTGGACAAGGGTAGACACTGTGCATTTCTAAGGATTCTGGGTTTTCTGCTCCAGCATAAACTTCCTGGAATCTGTAAAATTCTGTTCCAGACATCCAGAATTGTATTTGGGAATATCTTTAAAAGGGAAGCTCAGCTGTTTCGGCTTTCTCAAAACCATAGCCCCACTGATTTCCTGAAATGATAGTTCTCATTCAGCATGGCTGTAACACTCACTGTGTAATACTCATGGAGTTCCAGCTTCCCTCCCAAGTATTTAATTTTTTGCTGGTGTTACTCTTAGGGATGATTTTGTTACTGTGCCTTCAAAGACAGAAAATAAGGCTGGTTTAGTTTGTTACTATCATCACAATATTACTCCTTTAGTTTGTTACTATCATCACAATATTACTCCTTTGAAGACATCCTTATTCATTTTAGAGACTGCACTCACTCTCTCCAAGGAAGAAAATACTTCCACCTCATTGAAACAGAAATAGATTTTTAAAAATTTTGCTGACACAAAAATGTCAAACTTCAGCCTTTCACAGGCAATGTTATCCATGAACAACAACTGACTAAATATAGAGAATATTTGAGTTATTCTGTGTTTATCACAGTTCATGGCACCTAAAGCACTTACAGTCTGCATGGGTGTACTTCACAATAACTCAACGTGACATCAGTAAGAGCACAGACAAGAAACTTCAGCTCAGATGGGAGTTCAGAAGCTGCAGAGGCAACCTGAAAACCTCTTGAATACTATAAAAATCAGAGTCCATGACTTTCATTAAAGATTTTAGATAAGTGAAATCCACATCTGAAGGTGGACAAGATCACGCAATCATTTCCCTCCAACTTTGGGTCAGCAAATATTTGCAGTTCAGTTTGAGGCATCCTGGAAGGTTTCTACAGTGAGTTGTATGCTCTGTACCAGCAGCCTGGATATCAAACAACTCATCTATCTTCTTCTGAACTGTTGCAGTGTTTAGCAGGACACCAAAGAGAAACCATTGCTTATTTTCGAACCTCAGAAACTGACTGAGCAGTGTCAGGCAAAAACTGGAACTAATTAAGCGAAGTCTTGATTGCACATACAAAGTCAGAGCTTTACCCTCAGTCAAATGTCATAAATATCAACACTATGGCTACTTTGACATTATAGAGGATGAGTGTAATATTCTACAAATGATTATTTAAGATTTAATTTTGCAGGTCCATTAGTGCCACATTAACAAAATTCTCCTTTCTGTTGCTTTTTGTCTGTAAAACAGTTGGTACAATTGAAGGGAAACAAAACTTGATTTTCCAGGGCCTGTGATAACCATATTACCTTTACATTAAGGTAGGTTTTACATTTTATTGACTATGTTTCAGTGAGCACAGATTTATTGCCCCTAGAAGAAAATATTGACCACACATTTGTTTTGGTCAATAGTTAGTCTTACAGGTAAAAAAAAATTAAAGACCTCCCAAAAAGTAGATATCTGATTATTATTTATATGTGTGGAACTTGTAGAAGTACATACTCATTTGAAGTAGTTATTTCTCTCATATATAAAAAAGCGTCTTTGTGACAGAAGCACTTTTTATTAATTTAAGGATGAACCCAAAATAGTTTTACCAAATGCTTGATGGTTCACACAGTATCTTGAGTACTCAAGGCTTGGTCACACTAGAAAAAACTAGCAAGAGCGCCACTCTTGCAATATTCTGATTGCCAACAGAATTCAGACTCAATTAAACTATAATTTTCTCCTTTCTGATTGGTCATAATACCAGACACATTTTCTCTCATTTACCTCCAGAAACTACTCTCAGTCCTAGGTAATTTATAAAGAATTTTCAAAAATAGATTTTAATACCATTAGCATTTGTACCCTAGTATAGAAAAAGTTAAAGCTGATGGATGAATAAATAATGTCTTCACCTGTGTGCAAGAAAGGCTATAGAACCTTCTGTGAATGACTCAGTGGGTCTTGACTGTTTCTGAGCAGTAGATGGTTTTTTTTTCCTCTTTCATTCTCTCAGGATAAGTTATATGGGTTCAGGGCAGTGCTTCACAGCAGCAGAAAACATTAGTTGCACATTGCTGTGGGCAATGCATTAGTCCATTACCTTAAATTGGAAGCTCATATATTAGGACTCGGCGTGAAATTAAGTAATCAATGTTATTAAAATTACTGAAATTATATAAAAATATTTTCATAAGATTGTTACTGTTTCAGCTTTTCATTGAGAAACAAGATTGACTTTGCTAGAGAGACTTCAAAGATTAAAGGGAAGTTACAAAATGTAAATCCCACGATAATAACTTCTAAATGGCAGTGCTGACTGCTGCAAGCTACGAGTGTGTGTATATGGATACTTGAAATTACATCCTACATCAAAGAAGCTTACATGATGCATAATGGGATTTAATGCTAAAAAGTGATCTCCTTTAGAACCTTACAGCTGTTGTAACAGCACTAAAGCCCAAAGAAATTCACACATGTCAGGGAGAACAACCTGTAGAGTGATTTCTTAATGTAGAACATAATTATCAGAGTTGCATTAGTTATTTTCTGCAACAGGGCAACTTTCCACACTCTGTCTTGTAGCACTGACTTTTTAAATTTGCTGAAAGGTAAAGCTAGTATTTGTATATTTTTCTTGTGAAAATGAGAAGTCCAGATATCATGAGTCACATCTTTTACTTTTGAAATATACTCCAACATTTTAAAATCAAAGTCTACCTGAACAGTTATGTTGATGAATTATTTCAAAACCAACAGTTGAGTTTTGTTCATGGTCTTGTTTCTGACTTTTTATTTAGACAGCTTGCCCCATTTGTCTCATATGAAGCAGGACCGACTGTCTTAGATACAGATAATGCAGAATAAAATCTTCCAAGAAAAGCTTTGCCCTGAGAGAATTATTAGGTTAGTCCTCCTGAGAAACAAGGCTAAAGGGAAAAAAGGAAATATGGCAATTCCACACAGAAACAGTATTAAGATCACAATCATAAACTATTCTTATGCAAGAGATCAGCATGGCTAAACCTTCTGCTCTTCAGTAACCTGAAACACAAAAAGAAAGATTGAAGAAATTTTAAACTAGGTCAGTATATCAGGGACAAGGATAAAAAACCGGTGTAAGTATGTATGGCCAAAATGAGTAAAGTCAAGCCATAAAATATGGTACAATTAGAAAAGACCACGAAGAGGAAAAAGAAAACATCTGTAAATACCTTATTATTCCATGGAAAATCCAGTGAAGAGCTGATTCACTACTAAGTGGACGGAAACTCGTCACAGATGTCACTAGAAGGGTAATTGTCTTGTGTTGTTCCATTTCATTGAAGCTTTAGCTGTAGTAAGGTTGCTAATGTGCAACACTTTCTTTAATGATACTTATGGCTGATAACACTGAACTCAGACAGCAGGAAAAGTATAAAATAATATTTCTACTTGTCAGTTGCATCTTCTGTTCCAGGTCACTGACTTTGAGGCAGGAAGAGAAGAACAAGAAAAAGCAGCTTCAGCAGCTTCAGTTAATGTTTTGATACCTTAATGCAAATGTACTTTCATGTGAAGTTAACTGAGGCAGCTGCAGAGTGGAAGTAGACTAAATATTAGAGTGGTCCTGAGTCCTTGCATCTATTACCTATTTGGAAGAGGCTACATATACTCATATAAACCCTCTTAGAAAAATAAGTTATCTGTTATTATCTCTTCGGAAACTCAGAGAAAGGAATGAGTTCTCAAATTACTACAAAGAGTAAATATAATACCTAGTTTAATAAATAGGGAAACAATGAGTGAGTAGAGGGAAAGAAACAGAGAGGAGAGAGAGCAAGAGACAGAAACAAAAGTAGACCAATCAGCTCAACTTAAATTCTAGGAAAAACATTGGGACAAATAAGTACCTCAAAGATAACAAGGTAGATGAACAACAGCCAATAGGGATTTGTCAAGAATAAATTGTGTTAGATCAATTCAATTTTCTTCTATGATAAGAAGAAAAGGTAACAGATCTTGTGGACAGAAGGAAAGCGGGAGATGTAATACAGCCTGACTCTAATGTAGTTTTTTGTTGTCATGTGACATTCTCATTAGCAAGTTATCAAAATCAGATCTGAAGGAAAATTCTACAGACTGATGACAAAAAACACTAGAAAACCACAAGTGTGGTTGTCTTTAATCTACAGTCTAACTGGAAGGATGCATTTATCAAATTATGATCTATCGAAAAGTCTCTTGTATCTGGAAATGTTTGCTGTCTTCAGCTTCTTCAATTCTACATGCACTAATAAGAGGTCCTGAGCTTAGGCAGAATTATTTATTGCAAAATAACACACACAGAGCAGCTGGTGTAGTACTGATTCTTTAAGGAAAGATCCATGTTAGTGGATCATAAACTCAACACAAATCAGTAATGATGTGCTATTGTGAAAAATTCAGTTTTCATGCTGAGATTTACAAACAGAAGACCAGTTTGCAAAGCCTGGATTAGTCTTTCCACTCTGCTCAGCTTTTGTCAGGATTAATATATCTCATCTGAGGCGCTTGAGATGGATTTATAGCAAGTTCAGAGGTGAGCAGCAAGGTTCACTTCAAGGTACAACCTGCCAGGAAACACTGAAGGAAACAGAGTTGCTCAGAACAAAGAGAAAACTGATGGGAGATATTATAATAATCTTCAAATATGAAAGGATGTTGAAAAGAAAAGGAAACAATTTGTTCTTTATGTCCAGTATGGAGAGAATTTCATGTATTGGATTTACAGCAGTGCAGCTCTAATACAGCTTTGGGAAGAAATTTCTCAGTCTCAGGGAAAGTTAAGCACTGTAGTCGATTGTGTAGGGAAGATGTGCAAATGCTCTTATTTTCTGTGAATGTCATCAGTGACGTAGGTTTAGTAGATCCTACCTTGGACTAGATGACCTCTAAAAGATCTTTCCACATCTTCCTGAGAAGAACACATTCAAAGTGGGGCTGAAAGCCAAAACAAATCAGAGGGAAACTGAATATTTCTGCTCATGACAAGAGATGCAAAGAGGCTTCTTTGTGTTACAAGTTTTTATAAAAGAACAGAATGGAAAAAGCAGATTATTTGCTGGGATAAATATATTCAGTTTGTGTTGGTATTGACAGGTAATTAAGGACCAGAAGTTTCAGTGGACATTTTTATATATATATATATATATACACACGTTACTCATCTAAATATAGACATACATAAAATAAATGTAAGGTCATATATTTTACTCCTACATTGCTTTATGTTGATAAATGACAATTAAAGATATTATTAACATAATATTGTAATCTACATAATACACAATCCATAATAATTTTAAATAATTTCATTTTTATAATAACAATTTACCAGTGGACAACAGGAAGAGACAGTTAGGAAGAAAGTTTTTTTGTAGATATATGAATATGAGTGCCTTTTAGTCCGACTTGATGTAAAATTTAGTTTGAATGCTCTATAAAGTGCAGCTATTTTTTAAATAACAGTTTTAATTTTCAATATTTTCTTTTTATTCTCAAAGAACTAAAAAATTTTTTATGTCAGAAGTTCAGATTTTTAGTTTTTATATGGATTCTTTTAAAGTAACTAAACTGTCTGTATATATGTGATAGCTCTGTCCAGTCCTTAGTTTAGACACTTTATTAAAACCTAATTCAAAGTAGCATTCCTTACATTTTTAATGCTATCTACATGACACCTACACCTTGGACACTGACATTCACTGCACATGCAAAATTCTATTAAATATGCTCTCTGAAGCCAAGTTTTGATAAATTTTATTGCTGGCTTAAGAAACATATATTAGCCTTCAAGGTTATAGTACTTTCCATCTGTAACAATTTGATTTCTTGACAGAAGGAAAATAATTTTGTCTTGCTGACAATCTTATCAGCAGTACCTTTTAACAGCTAGTCAATTTAGGATAGCAGAAATGTTACCGAATTTTTGCTTACTATGAATATATCTTGTGATCTACTCTATCCTTTCCTAGCTACAAAACTGATCACTAACCAGCAAATACCAAATTATTTTCTGCAATTTTATCTTGCTTTTTTTTTTTTTTTTTTATATGTGAACTTTTAAGAGAAATCCCAGGATGGACATGCTAAAACTACATATCTACTGTGGATGAAAAGCTCTTTAAATTTGCTTCAGAGAGGCTGCCAATGCCTTCTGTAGTACAACTTTAATTATTTCTTTCAGAAAATATAATCTATCTGTTCTGAAACGAGTGTATCTATTTTTTGTAACTCCTAAAACAAGGAACTGGAGCAATTCATCATGATACAGTTTATTCAAATTTTGGCGTCTGTACCACATCTAGACTCAAAATTTCATACTCTTAATGGTCCTTAGCCATGGTTACCACCTCCATCACAGAGTTTGCTGATACCTTTATCGTGTTGTAACTATTTAGAGAATACCCAGGATTACAAGTAAAACACTGAAACCATCTGATTTGGGAACACATAAATTCCTGTGGTTGATAAGATTATAATTTGGTCAGTAAAAGTTATATGTTCACTTGAGTGTTCATTCTTTAACTTTCTGTCTTGTGTTCTGGCTTCCAAATAGTGTAAACAATAGACCTCCATCTTCCTAGATAAAAAAGAACATTTGACATAGTAGTCTTCAGCCAAATTATATAAGATAGGTAAGAAAGAGTTGTTGGGGGTTTATGGTTATTTTTACACTTTTTAGGGTTGGATTTTTTCCTGAGTCCTGCAGTTCCTCTTCAGTCTCTCTCTTCCATCGTGTGGAGTTAACCACAGGCAATTCCATCACAAAGCAAACAGCATGCTTTTTATTTTGCAGCCAAAATTTGAGCAAGGTGCCAGAACAGCTGTTTATTGAGAAAAAGCTAAACTGGCATTATCAAATATATTTTCTGCTATTTGTAGGAAGCAGATGTTAGATGTAAACTTCCTACTCTTCCCAGAAAAAGTAAATTTGCAAGTGATACTGCTTTCGATTTTCCCGTTTCCCAGAAGCCAATCTTAATATTTCATATTCAGCTGTATATTGAAACATTGGAAAGATGCACATTATTTTAACATGAGTGAGGCCCAGGATGGACAGATTCAGTACATTGATCATATGGTTTATCAGTTGGGTGGAAAAAGTTTGCTTCTGTACTTTACTACACAAGTTTGTTAAAAGACATAATTGAAAGATCTTTCCAACATGACTCAGGTCTGGTGTGTTGGAAAGAATATCAGACACCAACTGAGACATTGTGACACATTACACAATACTGACCAGAGTACTAATGTTTTGTAGTAGACTAAATACTACCATGGAAACTTGGAAGGTCTTATTTCCCTGCTTGGCAGTAATACTGACTCACTGTATTGGTGTAAGCAAGACATTTAAGCTTCTTTGACTCTCAGTTTTGCTATCTGCAAGACAAAAGTTGCGGTGTTTTTTAACAGAAATTAAGAACTGTATATTAGTGAAAGCATTCTATCAGCAGAAATAGTGTTAGTATTAATTATCCAGCTGAAATTATGTACGAATACTGAGTATCTGTCATCGTCTGTTTTCTAAGACAACTGTAATACTTCTTTTCAGTTTCTTTTCCTTCAAGACTGTATCATTATAGTCTAAGTAAGCAAACATTTAAAGGTACTGGTATTAAGCAAGAAGCACATGACTCACTTTTAAGATATATTGCAGTGAAGCATTGACTGAGTTGCAAGTTGATATTGAAAAACTTGAAACAAACTACAAATATATTATTGATTTCTCTTGCCATACTTCTTGCCATTAAATTGTTTTGATTCTGTTACAAAATAAAATTCTTCATCCCTATACTAGCTTCTCCCAAGGGAAGACAATGGGGCTTGGTGTCAACAATACAGTAAATCTGATATAAGAGATCCTAGTACTAGATTACAATCACTATGGCCACACTACAGCTCTGATTTCATGTATCCAACTGGTAGTTTAGACTTCATCTTGAATTTCTCACAAGCTAACTTTGTCTTCACCAGATATTCTCAATTCTTTAGTCACAGAATCTTAAGGGTTGGAAGGGACCTTGAAAGAAGTCTAAATGACATATTGCCATAACTAACTGCAAGGCTGGCATATACCAGTCTTATTTTAGACTACTGTTATAGTAGGAAGTGATGTAGTAATACATAAATCTGGTAACATAAGCCCACAATCTGATAGTTATTTAACCATGCCACACTAGGAAAAGGTGGTCAGGTGTAACAGAGCTATATTGAAATGAAATAGAGAAGGGTCAGTTTTTTGTTATATGTGTTTTACCACTGTTTATAATTCACTGGAGACGAAGATCACTTTCAAGGTTTCTGTTATTTAATTACTTATTTGATATCTCATTTTGTCTCTGTTGAAATCAAGAGAAGCATTCTTATGAATGAACCAGGAGATTGAGCAGTTTGTCTTTGTGGACCTCTTTTATTTCTGTTTAGTCACATCCACTTCAGCTATTCTAATATGTTGAAAAATATGGCCAGAACAGATCAGATGTCTTTTCAACACTGTAGTCCAGAAAGACCTTGCTTGGTCACTTACCCTAATAAGGGACATCATAATTTGACCTGAAAGTTCTCAAAACACTTTTGGCCATTCCTAGGATGACCCTGTAGTAATCAGCTGTTTCTGTTTCTTGCCTTCATCCGATCATGGTCAAGAAACAAAGCCAAGTGTAACATAGGTTCCCAGTTGGGAGCTCCTGAGTTCAAATCAGTCCTGACACACTGACCAGGGGAAGATGTGGCTGTTCCATGCAAGTACAGGAGGGACACATCAGCAAGATGTCTCACACAAACCTCACAAAAGTAACAGCTATAAGGAGCATTGCCCTACTAGATAAGTGCCTCAGGTATGCAGTTTCAAGTGATATTAATGGCAAGGCTTAGAGCTTGTGCAGGTATTGCAGGTAATTTACAGTCACAGGGAAGGTCCCTCAACACTGTAGTCGAATATCTGACTAATCCACCTGTGATGTGCTAGGGAAAGTCTTCATGTGTTGTTACTTTTAAAGGGAAACTGTATAATTATAGATGACTTTGATAAGACTCATAATTACTGTTAGGAGCTCAATGTACATTATAGGCAAGTAGAAAGAGATAAAAAATGAACACTTAACTGTACTCAATGAGCTTCTGTATTCTCATGCATTCCAGTTATTTGGCCTTGAAGAGAGGGGGAGATATGCAGGATACATATCTGATTGCTTGAAAGTTTGTCACCGTATATCCTGAGAACTGAGCCACAGGGTAAAATGGTACTGTGTTCTGCATATAAAATGAAAAAGGAAAGTACAGAAAAATTGGAAGTTTTCTTTGTGAGCATAGATGAAAATCTAAGCGGCTAAGGGAATACAATCTTTACTATTGACTGTGTAGGGCACCATGAAAATTAAACTGGGAATTATTTAATAGCTATGAGACATGAAATAAAGTATTTGTCAAACAAAAGTGTATGTCATTTTAATGAAGATTTCCACCAGTGAGCAACAGTTATTTCATGATATATATCATACCTCATTAGCTTACTAGTTTGCTTTTATGAATACTTCTGAAAATAAGTAGATTTTTTCTTTAAAAAAATGTTTTATTACAATTCATGATGAAATACCTAGAAATGGAAGCTTTGAAGAGTGAAAGCATGTTTACGTTAAACCATGTTATATTGAGTTATTTTACTTTAAATCATGTTATATTGAGTTCTTTTTGTATAGTTGTATCAAATTATTGAATAATATTCCTGTTTTATGCACTTCTATCTTTTTATATAGTGAAAGTTTGTTAAAAATTGTTATCCAGCACAATAAAAGTCAAATAATTCAGAAGCGAAATGTATCCTTTCTTTGTTGCCCTAAGAAGCAACTTCACACATTGTGCATGTCTATACAGCAGTATAATCTAGACATAGACAAATCAGTTTAGCTGTCTACAATGGCTCCTGCTAAGGATAAGACCATGGCAACATGAAATTTTTGGGGGTACATTGTCCCTCTTCTCAGTCTGTATTTTTTCTTTAGAGAGAGCACTTCAGCTTGTTTAAGAAAACTTCCCCATTTATGCTTCCTTTATGTGCAGGTGATTGCGCAACCATGAGACCTACTGGCTAGCTAAGTGTCCTGGAGAAGAAGGGTTGGGAGAATACATTTTGTTTTACAGCTGGAAAATATTGGATTTGTACTTTAAACCCTAAATTCTGGAATCAAGAGTGCTTGTAGAGAACAGATAAGACTCTGATTCTTAACCTTTAGTCGCTTGGGTGATACTCTGCAACATCTGTGCAAATCAAGAATCATTCCTGATTCCACAGCATGGTAAATTTTGCCGCTAATTATGTATATTTCTCCAGAGCAGCTAACAGAAAAAGGACCATCTAGTAAAATTATTTGATGATGAGCTTTACTAAATACTAATCCTGAATCCTGAATCAATCTCTCTTTCAGAGGCATGTAAGAAACACAAATGTATACAAACATACTAGCATAGGAAAATGGAGACCATGAAAAGAGGAGGAGACAGGAGAATGATGTGAGTAAGTGGCTGAAAAAAACCAAAGAGAAATTTATGCACAGTTCTGGGGAATATTCAGATCACTTTATCTGCACTGAGACTTAAGTCACCTGGAGTCTTAAGAAACCTCCAGGTGAACTTTGTTTTGGAGGTTGCTACTCTCAGCTGATATCCTGTCTCTCTAGTAGAGGAGCCTCTTGCCATACATAGCAGAGCTGGCAGAAATGAACATATGCCCAGATCTCAGCACCACCATTTGCAGCTCAGCATATAACTTTGAACAGCCTCCAATTTAGTTTTATACTTGCACACCAGGCTGAGTTCTGCAGTAGCTGGTTGCAGGGGGGCTGGTGTGTGCTGGCTGCTGCCTAACACATAGTCAGGGCAGGGAGGCAGGTGTAGCAGGGTGCCAGTAGGTGCCCAAATGGCCCTGGAAATGCTAGGATGATTCCATCTGGAGATACCCTTAATACAACTCAATTTTAGGCTTATTTAACTCTATGAAAGATATCTACACTAATTTAATTAAAACAGGAGATAAACTCTACATATTTATTTATTTAAAATCAGTTTAATTTCCCACCTTACGTTCCTTTTCTTTCTTTCTGCAGTCCTTTGATTTCCCTGTCACTACCTTTCTTACTGCTCACTCTTATTTTCTTCTGATGTTTTAGTACCTATTCAGGAGATTGAGCTGGCAACCCCCACGTTCACAAAAGGTAGGTTTGTGAGCACAAGCTCTATGAATGTAAAAAGGACGAATGTCATCTTAGTCAAGGTAAAGGTGGCAAGGAAAAAAAAGCCTGCAGAAAAGATATATGCTTACATGAAAAGATGCATAGTGATTTTAAGATAACAGGATCGGTCAACGTATTTCAGCAGGCTTGGGCTGTTTGAATTCACTCTTCGCATATTTTATATCAAGTGACCTGCCAAATGTCATGAAGAGGTGCACAGGGAATAGAAAAATCAGTCAAGGTGATGGATGAGCTGCAGACTCGATTATTTATTCAAATTATTCCCACGATTATTGAGTCCTACTGATTGCAGACAGCATTTTGTCACAATCATTAGGAAAGGGCAAAGGTGACAGAAATTTAATGGCCAGATTAGAGTTATTGAACGGTACCAAGCATGACAATATTTTAAAAATCTGAAGCAAAAGACTGTCTTAATCAGTGACCAGCAACATTCAGAGCTCTTTTCTAAACTATCTGGAATTTTTTTCTCTTGAAAGAACATATGCAATTCCAAAGGTATTCCAGAGAGTTTCTTCATTAGTTCCCAGTTTCCCTTCAGGCCTTTTCTCTTAAAAGATAAATAGCTTCTTAGCAGTCCCTCCAACACTCCTTGAAATATTTGAAAAAATACTTCAGATGTATCTTTGCAGAGTCCTCTCTTTCCTTGTTATGTTAATCATCATGTCAAAAGACAAGCCGTGAGGAGAAGGCAGCCCGACAGCTGATGCTGAAAGGTGACTCTCTGCAGCACAGGTCAGGCTCCCCTCAGCTTCAAAGGGGATGAAATTTCCTATGAAGATTCCACACATTTATACAAAATCGTACACATCTTTTCCATCTGTAACAACACTGCATCTGTGTTTGATATGAAGAGAGAAAATGGTACTGAGAACACAGGGAGTGTGAGAAGGACACCTTTTTCCAAGAACTCTAGGTTTTGTCCTTTCTTTTCCCTCCAGAAACACAATTGTTTAGGTCAGTATTGTATTAAGCATGCTGATACACTCCTGTGAAGCATTAAAACCAACTCATACTTGCACTCCCATACAGTTGAAGTGTGTCTTTCATCATACAGAGCAATGCAAATACTTTTTGACTGATAAGAATTCAGATGTTTAAAAAATTTTCCACCTTCTCTGAAAGAGAAATAATACCATCCCATTCACAGTCTATTTCAACAGCCTCAGCCTGTGAGAAGTTCAGGGGTATTGAAATATCATCATCTATTAGACATTGATTAAAATGCAATCTTGCTAAGAATAAAATATTTTTTTCACATACAATAACAGAATAAGTTTTCAGACAAAGTAATTTAGTGCATGTTAGTGAGATTTAGCTGAGAAGTTTGAAATGCTGTAACAGTAGAAGGACTTTAAAACACATTAATTGATTTACTTTCAGATAGTGTGATAAAATAGCCAAAGGATATGCAGAATAAAAATACAGCAAGAAGAAAGAGAGAATGATTGCATTATGTTCAGTAGGGCAGACTCAGATTTGGTAAGTTAAATTTTAAAAAGATCTGAAGTAAAACACTAACTGTTCATTCATTACCTTTTGTTTGGTTAATCAAAGATAGAAAAATACAACTCTGTTGTGAACCTTTATTTTGTAAGCCATAGGGGAGATGGCTTACAGCATGTAGTAAGAGTAGTCTAAATTATGCACCAACTTGTAAATACCACAGCTCCATGTACTGCAATTACGGAATCCAGCATGCTTGTATTATTGACTATTAATTATTATATTGAGCTATTAACAAAGCAAGGTTCACATATGCTGCTGAACTACTATGACAGATTCCACTTTGAAAATCTAAATTCAACTTCATGCACAATGTCAGGAAATTTCACATCTAAATAACTAGAATGTCAATAGTAAATAAAGAGTTAGAATTGAAATAAAAATATCACTTGCAGTAATGATGACAACACCTATTTTGTACTGGCAATTATTTAAATACCTCTATATCACATATCATATGAATGGGTTTCCATTGTTCAAGCACAGTATGGAAAATAGCCAGTCCAGACACTTGGTACTTTCTATTGCAAACATGGCTAAAATAGAAACAGAAAACTGAACTTTTTTTTTTTTTTTACATGATGGTCTTAAAGGTCTTGTGCAACCAAACAATTCTATGAAACAGGGAAGTTTCTCTTGAACCACTGGTAATCTGTCTTTTCCTCTCCATAACCTTACCCAAAGGCATGTATATTTGAGCACTTACTTGCTTTGTACCTGTTCAGCTGTATTTCAGCAATAAAAGTTTTATATTACAACATTATAATAATACAAGATGATTAAATCCTGATAAAGTGTTTTATGGTCATGATGCTTTATTGTGAATAATGATCTTTTGCCTTTTCCTATTCCACTTTTGTAATGTCTTCTAAAATGTATTATATTGTTGATATGACTGCTTCCACAATAAAATAAATTCTATTTAGTAGGATAAATTGTTTATGTAACCCATTTTAAAACATTTTCTGAAGCTTGAGTTTAAATACACTGTTCAGATTCTTGTGTATTGTACTAGCAGAGATCAAAGAGAACTCAACTGAGATGCATCAAAATCTTGGGATTTATCCTAGTAAAAATAATGTGTCCCAGGTTTTCCCGTATAATTTACCACAGCTGCAAGTCTACCAACCAGTTCACTTCCTAAGTGTTTGTCCCTTTAAATCTAGTGATCACACCATTTTGAGTTTTTCACTCGGTCCTGAAAAATGTGCCAGGACCAGGAAAAGTGCTGATCTGCAAGGTTCAGTAACAAGAAGATCATGCTTTTTTTTTTTTTTTTTTTTTTTTTACTGTATGTGCCTGTTTTTTAATGTCTGTGTTCAAGAATCACTTCTGAACCCGTTCTAAGTTGGCAACAATTAATAGATACAACTTAGCTGACATACATTTGATTACTAGTGAACTGTTTATTTCAATCATTTCTCATTTGTGATACATGATTAGTACTCGGTTGGTAGTCTTCAAATATTTACAGATCATTAGCCTCTTGGGAAAAGAAAAAGGCAGAAAATATTTGAATAACGCTTATAAAAATGTGGTTATCTCTAAATATTTTTACCCTGTCAAACTGGGTTGAAATTAACCAAGAGGCTGGGCACAGATTTTCAGAGAGAGTAATTGCATAAATCATGTCCCACAGTAAACCAAACAAAAATTGTATTTCATCAGATATTGACACGTTTTTCTTTAGAATAGCCCCATTCAGGTTATATTTAACTTTCTTAATCTGAAAAAGTCCATTAGCTAGGCTCCAATCAAAGCTTCCTTTGTTAGGTGGTGACACCTTCTTGTTCTCTTACAGTGCCAAAATACTACAGAAAGAAGACTATACATAAGGGGATGAGGAGACCAAAACACAGCTGACTTTCTCAGTGCAGCTCCAGAACAAACTATAGACTACAGATTAGATTCACAGCAGGTGTCAATCAGATCAGATCATCTAAGCATCTGTTCCCACACACAAAGTTAAACAATAAAACCTGTTTATAGAAGAAAAGAATTAATATGACAGCTTGAAAACAAAGCGCTTCAAACATTTTGGTAAAACTTCTTTGTGAGGTATATATTTCATCATATCTTTAACCCTGGAAGACCTTTTATGTTACAGCATAGTCTTTTGGCCCCAGTAGGTCACATCATCCTTTTATAAAGGTGGTCTGGGGCTTGAAGCCTTGTCCTCTGTCTTGCCATACTTAGAAAACATCACACATCATCAAAATGAGGGTCACCATAATTCTGTTTCAGCCTGGCTCCTGCAACAGAGACTACATGAGGGAGTCAGGCCATGCAGCCAATACCTATCATCAGAGTGGTGAGACACACTCCCATCACCAGGACACAGGTGCTACAGGTCATACAATAAGTACACTCCAGTGGTTTGATGGCAGTCTGCAGATACATTTCATTACTCTGGCAGCCTAGATCTGCTCTATGATAGTGTTGGCCACCTTAGCTTCATACACAGAAGAGTGTTACTGTCAGCATCAGACTTTTGGTAAGACAACAAATATTCAAGAGAAGGCAAAGGCCAAATCTGTCAGACTACTTATACAGTTTAAATAGTAATTTTATGTTATTATCAATACTAAACTCTCAAAAAAACCCCATAGCTAGACCTCCTAACGTGAGAAGATAAACCACAGAGGGCTATTCCATTTACTTTTCAAAACCAGATTTAATTCAGTATTAGAAGAAGCTGAATAAACCCAAACAATCTAAATGTTATTTGTAATTCATTCATGAAAATCTAATTGTGGAGAAATATGAATGACAGATGAGCCGACCTGGAATGTAAAATATCAAAGGTTATGATCCTCTTCTAGGAAATGTATGGAAGTTTTTGTAATTTGTTAATTAAGCAAAGTAGAACATGAACATATGCATTCACATTATCTGTCAAGTGTGGATCTCACAGGCATAGAGACCATACTAGCTGGACCTAAGAAGGCAATTAAGTCAGCAAAACTTACAACTTTCTGCTTGTTTCTTCATTCCTGACTCTCTTAGTCTCTCAACACTTTCCTAGTTCCTGGCTCTCACAGAATCTTCATTTGATTTAGAACCTTTCAATAAAAATCTTTTATAATGTCTTTACCAAATCTAGCAGCACTAGAGGTTAAATTTTCAAATACAAAGAAAGCGGTGATCTTTGTGCAGTAAAATACCTCCAGAAGGTGTATCTTTGCCTAATGAAATGTGAGTTCTATAATGAAAGTGAGAGACTGTGATGGTTTAGCCCAGCCAGCAATGAAGAACCACGACTGTCTCTTGCTTACTGTCCCCCATTAACCTCCGTCCTCCAGATGGGAGGGAAAAATACAACCAAGGTTGTTGTGGATTGAGACAAGGACAGGGAGGGCTTACTTTCAATTACGGTTCCAGGCAGAGCAGACTCCACTACTCGACTCAGAGAGGAAAGTAGGAAAGTGTATTCTACTACCTACAAGAAACAGAACAGAACAAAAAGCAAAAATAGGGTATGATGATGAAAAAAAATATAACCAGTACTTTAAGATCTCCCTCCCCCATCTCTCCTTTCTTCCTAGGCTCAGCTCTCTGCTCCCTGTATCTCTACCTTCTACCCCCTTGATGCCTCAGGGGAATGTGGTCAATCTTTCACAGATGGGCTCTGCTGCTTCACTCTTCTCAGAGGAGGATGACTCTTTGCATTCTTCCCCTGCTCCAATATAGAATCCCTCCCATGGGACACAGCCCTTAATGAACTTCTCTGGTGTGGGTTCTTCCCAGCAGCTACAGCTTCTCTGCTCCAGCACACCTCCTCCTCTTCCCTCACTGAACTTGGAGTCCACATGATTGCTCCCCTCTCTTCCAACTCCTTGCACCACCACCACCCAGAAAAGAAGATGGGAGAGAAGAAGAAAGAAGGAACAGGAAAAACCCTCCTCTTCTGGCTTCTTCTTAAAAAGTGATTGTGGAGGAATCTAATTGGCACACCCCCAGAAGTGGGTTTGGCTCAGAGCTGGGGAGAGTTTCGAGCAACATCTTACAGAAACCATCTTTACAGGCCCTTGCTCATTACCAGAAACAGAGTCACATCAAACCATGACAGAGATTTTGCAACAGTGCACATCTATACCTCTTACCAAAACAAGCTTTCAACTCATCACGGTGTAAGGAGAAATTAGTATTTTTTCAATGTGAACTTTTAGCATAGGAGATCTGTATGTGCTTTATGTTTTTGAGGCTGATGAAGAATCTTGATGATAAAATGATTGACATAGATCTAGCAAATGTAAAACCAATATAAAACATTCAAGGCAGAGATTTATTCCTGTATATTTTGGGTCATATAACTGTAAAATCAAAGTCTTGGATAAAGCACTTAAAGGCTTCTTTCGCTAATCCCAAATCTGGCAAGCATCTATTTAAAAAAAATAATATGCTTGTTACTGCTATCAAGGATAGTTTTACTATGCATTTTATCACTGCATGAAGCAACTGAAGGTTTTAATTTTAGATTTTCTGAATAACTCAGAAAAAATTAAAACACTAAGACAGAAATCCTCGATACATTTATTAACATATATGTTCTGACAGCTATTGTAAGTTTCTTGATACTAATAGCAGTCTTACATACATTGCTTCTTATTCTATAGTGTGGCTGCATTTATGGAAAACATCTTGAGTTAAAAGCTAACAATGATATTCCTGTTAGCAAATGGGAGATAGAATTGCTTTCAAATGCATAAAAAGTGTTTTTCACTTAATCAAGAGCCAAGAGAATTGAGATATTTTCCTCTGATTTTTCAGGCAGTGTTGTAGGAGAGTTGCCATTCACTACCAAGAAGATGCTGTGAGCTGAACCAACTGACAGAAGGGAACACGAGCATTTATGGATTGCGCATAGAAGGTGATTTAGGAAAGAGATTGTCTGAATTCAGTTGCATACAGGGACTCAGGAACTTGTGTAGAACAGAAGAAATCAAGCTGCAAGTTCCAGCTCAGCTGAAAATTGCTGAGTTTGGAAGTCTTTAAAACTATTTGGCTTCACTTGCCCACTTGTTGCAGTTAACAATGCATTCAAATGTACGCACTTACTACTTTATTTTCAGACTTTAAAAGGGTGCATTTTTTTACTGCATGGTGATCAGTTACATGCACTATAACATAAAAAAACCCATGAAAACATGAAAAGAAACATTAGCTTAACTATGAACTAAAGTAATTGATCCTTGCACTGATTTACTCAACTGAGTTGAGAGCAACCTGCAGTTGCTCTCACCCAACATAATTCACTCTAATGCAAAAGAGCAGAACTTGTTGAATGCCCTTGGGCATTCAGTCCCACTGCTGAAATGGCAGGTGATGACTGCAGCTGCACAACTGCTTTCCTCTGTGAGGCACTTAGAGGTCTCCAGGGCTTAAGGTCTACAGTGGGCATCTAAGAAGCTGCCATGGAATCTACAGAGTGTAAGGTGGGGGTTGAGGCATGACAAGTCTGCTATTACTACAGAGTGGCTGTTTCCTGTTCCCTCTAATCTAAGTCAAGAATCATTAATAGAACTTATGCCAAGAACTCCATTTATGCATTAGATTCTGTGAGGTTGTCAAAATATCATTCAGTGTTTGGAAAAAACACATAAGAATTGCTTGATGTTCTTTGAGGACAGAAGTGAAGAACCCCTTGGCTTAAATGTGAGAGGTTACTGGGATGTTAGGTTTTCCACTGAGACATGATTTCTAAAGTGGTGGCCGTTGTCAATAAAGACAAAAAAGAAGAGAGAGGTTTACATTTTTATCCTATAAAAAAGGAGCAAAAGCATTTCAGAAGAAAAGGGGAGATTTGAGTTAAATCTGTTGGCAAATCTACAGAAGACAGAAAATGCAAGGTGACATTCATGTACAAACATCTAAAAATGGGTTCTGGTAATTGGAGTGTCCATAATCCTTCTGTTGGACACGTAGAATGAAAGCATTCAGTAAGGATCATTTCATTTCTGCCATACGTGAGGCTTTCTAAGCCTTTGCAAGTGCTATTTCAGATTTCACAGATAAGTATTATTTGTTCTTGCTGTAATGTGGGCTGAATGAAAGGTGATTTCAGGGTAAAGGACAATTCTAGGGTACATGACTAACAGCAAGGCAACATTCCCATGCAGTGGAAATTCTTGTAAGCACAGATCTAGATTTCTTCTGTGACACTTGTCACTTCAGCTCTGAGTGAACGAGTTCTCACAGGTAGACAGCTTTTGGGTTGACATATTAAAAATCCTACATGGAGAGAAAAATCAGCTCACCTAAACCAAATTCTTACAGCTGGTCAGCTAAATATCTCCCCATATTCCACTGATTAGATCTCCATTGACTACAGAGACAGTTTAGTTGCTCTGCAGACACAGAGAAAAAATAGCACCCAAGATGTGCGTTATACTCCACAGGAGCTGATAGAACAGACAAGATTTGAGAGGAAGATCTCTCTTTCAGCAGCCAGTATTTGCTGAAACATCTTTCTGGCACTGGTAAAGTACCTCGTGATGAATATCAGTAAAGTCCAAGGGCCTTAAGTGACTATAAAACTGCAAGTAAGCACACGCACACATAAATCAAATATGGCACAAAAAGCCCCAAGCTGGCAATGGCTGAAGGAGTTTACTGGCTTTAGCATTGCTAAGACTGAGCCAGTCAGCCTTTCCTTCTAGAAAGGTGTACCAGTATGACTGCAGTGCCACTGTAACACTACATTCTTGATCTGAGCTTATGTTTCTGTCTGGCACAGTGCTATACAGAAAGATCAGTTTGGAGACCTTTAACTCCATGATGATTTATAAACATACCCTGTGTTTCTGCCAGAAGGTGGACACTGAAAAATCTAAGGTCTGAAAGCTCTGAGCAGCCAATTCAACTGTGGCAAAGCTGGGGGATGCTTTTCCTATGCTAGGAGAAGCACATCCAATGTACCAAAGAATTCAAGTCAAGAGAAGACAATATTCATCTAGTCATCCTATTATAGCCAATGATCCTAGAGTTAGAAATCGGGACAGATTGGAAGACTTGTATTCTTGTACTAATCTGCCTATCTGTATAAGAACACTGCTTCTTAAAAAAGCACTTAATTTTCTGCTAGTGAAATTACAGTGTGCTATTGAAGATGTTTAAATATCCATTTAAATAATATTGGAACTTCATCTCCCCTTCTTGAAACAATCTAACTACTGAATAAAAGAGGAACATTTTCTTCCTTTTGGCCCTGGGAGTGATATCTAGGCCAAGTCTCTCTTGGCACTGTAAAGACTCCTCAGCATGAGCATCAATTCCCTTCAGTCTCCACTGTGCAACCTTTTTGACCAGATGAGTCACTGCATACGTACATGCACCCAGGCTGCAAACAGTCCTCTTTGCACAGTCTTGGCAGAGGATTGTATGCAGCAGTCTCTGTTTCTGACTGTGTAGTATGTCACACAGACCATAGGTATCCCAGATTTACCGTTCTTATACAGAATGATTCCTGTTGCAAGAGATTCAGGAGTTACCAGGTAGACACAGAAGATTAGTTCTATGTATGTACAGTGGATCTTGTAGTTGCAAAAAGCTCTGTATTTCAAACACATATGCAACATATCCTATAGCTTCCCAGATAATGCAAACACAACAGCATATTTGCAGGACAGCTACCTGACATACAGCATGTTCCTTCAAGAACATGCCAGAAGATGGAGTATGGGTAGAGTAGAAAAACACCAAGGAAAATAATTTCTGGAAACAAGCTAGTGTTGCCACCAGGACAAATTTTCTGCTTTTTGGAACAAGGAAAGACTGAACATCTCATATTCCAACTGGGAGGTTGCTGGGAGTTAGGCATTACCACATCTCCTACCTGAAGTATTTGGTTTACGTTGCACAGACGTTGTGGGGTACATTGTACATATTTCCAGCTACAAGTCTTTCTAGATTAAATTCCTATGGTAAAAGCAGTTACTCAGTCACCCATTGTGTCTCCCAACAGCTTTTGAGCATATTGACTAGTTTCAGGTTAGCTTGATTTTGAGGAGCACTGGCCACAGAGCTGAAGTTCCTGTAAATTTTGAGAAATGTTGGAGGTGGTGAGATTTAGGCTTTGTCATAAATAAATTTCTAAGAGAAAAAGAGTGTGTTTAAATACAGCAAACTCAGAGTACGTAATCAAGCTGAAAGCAAATCTTAAGAAAGTGAAGCTTTGATCTAATGGTAATGACATGACTTACTCTGTATGAAAAAAATCTTTGACTGACCAGCTACTGACATGGCACTGCTGAGGATAGGCATAGCAGGAGTCCAAAAATATCACTGGCTAAGTAACAAGATACTGTGATGAGAGGAGCTGGTTGTTTGATGTGCTTGAATACAGAAGTTCATATCAATTCACCGCAGTACATAACATGTTTTTTAATACAAAAAGCAGTCAAATGCTGCATTCCAGCTCTAGCCAAACTCCCAGTTAATTTGACAACTGGAACAGAGAAGGCCTAGTTCTTGTGTGGTCTAATACTATTTAAGTAGGATGTTGTGCCACTTTTTCATAAACCAGAATGATTGCTTGAACACAAAGGTAAAAGAAATGAGCAGCTTAACTACAGAGGCTAAGGAAAGATTTTTGGGAAAAAAAAAAAGAGAAAATTAAGGAAGTGATTGCAAACACTAATTCAGGGAAGAATGTTTTGACAAACATAATGCTGCCACATGTTTTTTTAAAGGACAGTGAAAACTTACCTCACCTCACCTGACCTCTATGTTTGATAATTCTCATATTAACTTAGTTACCAGACAGTATATGAATATATGTGAAAATCTAGAGTTACAATGCATTTTTGTTTTATGTGGCTTATGTAGAGGTGCCAAGCAGTAGTAGGTAGTTACCTTCACTAAGATTTCACAAACATGTTTTTTGTTTAGCTTAGTGTCTCAAAGCAGTAGAGCTATTGAGGGACAGCAGATCCCAGTGCTGCCTGCTAATTAGGAGCCCTACAAATGTAGGTCAGAAAAACAAAAGCAAAGCTTTTCCGGGAGAAGAAAAACGTGTGATTTGTGAATGAAAACCCAGGAAGTTTTAGAAGTGAAAGAGAAGTAAATTCAGTCAGGCTCTTCTTACAAAAGAAAGCAGTGAAAACTCTTGGCTTTTAGCACTTGAAGAGTAAAGAAGGTTTTGTTAACCCTTTGTTGTTCCAGATAAACTGAAACTCCAATCAGTTAGCATCAGAAATATATTTTCCAGTGCTTATCAGAATGATAAATTACTTTTAGATATATCAATAAAACTCAGGGTCAAATGTTTCAAAGAGATGAGAAAAAAAAAGGTTATATAGTAATCTGCTCTTCTCCTAGCTACCACTAAACTAGATTTTGTTAAATTCAACTGTAGCTCCTTCATTCAGTATGAGACATATTTCAGATCAGTCATTGCTTGATTGTTAGGTTCTTCAAATTTGCTTCAGTTGTGAAATATGTTTTTTTTAGGTTTGTTGGGCATTTTCACATGTGAAGTTTCTTCACTGAGGGAAAAGTGAGGGTTCATTCTTAATCAAAATATAACAACTTCATTACATGACTTCTGAAGATGTAACTATTGTCTCCTTAGAAAGATTGGCAAGCTGCCTGATTATACGGTCATATAGACAATAAAAGGCATTCCAAGAAGTTTACTGTAGTGTGTCTCCAATCCACACATGTGTAACCGCATTGCTGAATAACTGCTTGTTATTAAAAATCTAACAATGGCTCTTTCCCCTTACTAAAATGAAGACAAGAATCTTTTCTTTAAATGTAGATTGATTTACCAGGAAAAGTGAATCTGAGCCTGAAATCAGAAGAAAGGCAGTCACTGCAGCCCCTCAGTTGTATATTTGCATGTATTTTAAAACCATGAATTCCTTCTCAACAAATCTTTTTTTAAGTTATGTCTAATATACACATTTTTAACCATGATGTCATGGCTAAATAGTAAAGGACGGTAGGATTTGTGTTTGTTCTCCAGTAATAATACACTTGAATGAGGACTTAGGATATCAAAGTCAGAGAGACCTCCTGCTCCAGCTCTTTCTTTTCATTGAACAGATTTTTTTTTTTGTAAATATCCATTCAGCATAAAAGTTATGCCTTCTCAAACTTAATCAACTCTTAGTTTTTGTCATCTTATTAGCAGAGAACAGAACTGCAGAAACATAATTACTCTCATCATGTTTTACCACAAATCTGACTTTAAGAAATTGTTCTTATGAATTCCTTTCCTGATTTAAAAATTAAATTTAAAAATCTGATTTTAAATTGTAACCATGAAAGGCCTGTCACAGAGACTGTAGTAACACTTCCCTTCATGTAGTTTCCTCAATAGCTTAAAATATTAACAATTAGAATATCATCCACCTTATCAGTAAATAAGAAGAAAAAAAACAGTGACTAAAACCTTAAATATCTAAAAACCATACCCATTATTTTTTGTTTCCAATAAGACAATGATTTAACATCAAAATTGTTTCATAGTCCGTTCTAGAGCCCAGTGTTTACAGGTTGCATCACAAGACAGTTGGATTTCTTTCTTTGCTACACCACAGCTTCTGATCTCGGGAAACTTTCCAAATCCCACAAATTAGTACATAAATTTTTACTAAGTCCAAAATTGTGACTTTTAAAACCCAATGTTCAATTACTGCCAACCCTGGGGTCATATGTTGAGACTAAGCTATTATCTCCCAAGACCTAAGTTATAACCACAGAACTGGGCTCTGTACAAAATGCAGTAGAAGATATTATGTGCTTTTTTTCAAACTGATCCAAAGGAGAAGCTTTACTTTATACAGTGTCTCAGTGATCAGAGTTCTCATCCTACTAAAAAGTACCTCATTACCTAAAAGTGGCCAAGTAAAATACTCCTACAAAAATGGTGGGTGTGTCCTTTACCCCTGTGAATTGGCCTGAAAAATTCCTCTTGATCATGGGAAGGAACATCCTTACTTCTCATTAATTATTCATCTATAGCATATTATTTCTTTCCTCCACAGGATTTGTCTTTATAAAGAGCCTATTGACAGGAAATACACAATACTTTCCCTCTTGTTTTGGGAGTCATATATGTAATATATCCTTTAAGTCTGATTTCAGTCTGTAATATACAGGTAAATAGTTTCAGATTCTTAATATTTTCTACTTGTGTAATCATAAATAGTCCTACTGGCAGACACAGCAAAGGTGACAAATTTCTTACAAAGTTGAACGTGATTACCATGTGCAGGTCAGGAGCACCATCAACAGAAGAAACTGGAGATGTAAATAAAAGTCAACTAGAAAAATCATAAGGATGGAATTAAGCTAAGACTCTGATATTTCACAGGTTTTTACCGTAGGACAAAAAACATATGTATTCTCTAATCCCAAAACCAAAGATATTTTGCAAACACCTGGGATACATATAGCAATTAGTTGCTTATTGATGTTAAACTTTGCTATTTTAAGGAACTTAGTTTGCACAAATCTTTTAGTAGTGAACAATGCTATATGACTGTAGATCCATCTATATGGTAAACTAAAAAGAATATTTTTTCTTCTGACTTTAAAATGTTGAAAATTGAATAAAATTTTTTTCAGCTACTACAAAAGAGGGAAATATATACCCCCAAGTCACAGGAATGCTATGCAAATAGACCTACTATGACAAATCTAATAGAGAAGAAGCTTTCATTTCCAGAGAAAAAAAATCTCGGAGGAAAAAAAAAAAATCTCTTTGTAATATAGTGTAATATAGCTGAGCACTAAAGAGAAAGAATAAATCTGTCTCAGAGTTTTAGAGTTTTGGAGGCTTTTAATTATGTAATACATTTTTAAACAAAGAGATAGGTTTCAAATGAGGAATTAGTTGCAGAAAACATTTTGAAGGATTAAAGTAGAGCAGTAGCATCTTTCAAGTTTTCCTCTGGAAATTTTCACCATTTCATTCTGAGCAAAGTATTTCCCTTCAGGAGTCTGATCTTATTTTTCATCTCCCTTTCGTCCCCCATATTCTCATTTTTTCTCAGACCAGATGAAGGAAAATGTTACCCATCTTCTCTCTAAGAATGCTCACCCATCTCTCTACTGTTCTTTGCTTTGATCTGTTGCTAACATCTTCAATCATTACTTAACCACAGAGTTGTTATTTCTTTTGAACTCTAAGTTGAAAATAAACTGATGTACAGATTGGACTTTGGTGAACCACTTGCTTTGTTAGAGATTAATTTGTATCTTCTGGTAGTCCAACTGGGCTTTTTATTTCCATTCTTAGATTTCAATAGGGATGTGATCTCTTATGAAAGAATCCCTTAAAAATGCAAGCTTGTAACCTATCTAAACCTAAGTAAATGATGAAGAGATTTTTTTTTCTTTAGTACTGCATTTCACTAATACTTCTAAGTTTCATTTCTATGTGAAGAAAATATTTTAACTTCTGTAATACAATTCCATAAGTTAGCATCCTCTTCATGAGGTAAAAGATACCTATTAACATCTCTTAAATATCCTCATATCCTTTAAACCTTGAGCACCCTTCCCAAAACTTTTTTCATTTCCCCTGTTCGTAATCCCTCAAGAGGCTGAGACAGGAGTATAGTTTGTAGAATTGAGTTATTCAAGTCTTTTCACCGACAGCATGAGACAAATTAGAACAGCATCTGTTGTTGGCTTTGAATTGTCATCAGAATATCACAAAAAGTTAATTTACTTCACATCTTGCTTTATTCTTCTTCCTCATTAACTGGTGTAGTATTTTGACAGTTTATTTTTGTGGCAGGCATATAAGAATTTGCTTCTCACTACCTATTTATTTGTTTCCTGTCTCATTCTTCTGTCCTGCTATTCCTAATTTAGGAAGTTTCTCTTTCCAGGAAGTTATGCAAGCACATAAATTACACACAACATCCATTAGAACGATGTGCTAAGTAATCTCCCAGCCACTGATATTCAAACATGGGGAAAAACACTGGTATTCAAATATGCTAAGCCTCCAGATTTCTTCCTACATCACACAACTACACCATTTTATTTTTTTAATTTTTGTGTCTGTATCTAAATATGTCATCCAGATAGAGACCATGAGATTTCCAGAAAATAGAAAATTTAACTAAATGAAAGCTTAATTAAATAAGTATAAAAAGTTTGCTTAAGCAAACAGGTATAAAACTATAAGGCAAAAACTCCCCTAAATGTAAAACTCAAAAGAAAGTTTAAAAACATCAGACTCGATGTAGTTGTTTGTGATTTCAGTGTTAAAATATAAGTAGAAAATAATTGTCTTATTTAGATATGGAAAACAACTCCAACTTTACCTTGTAGTCTAGATATATTATCTATTACAATCAAAATTCTGCAAAAATTATGTTCAAGTAACTCAAACTTTTCATCACTTCTTAAATTTGTAAAGAGATGATCCCATTAAACTTGATAAGGACACTTCTTTAGTGTCAGCTGAAGTTTCTGTTGCCAAAATTTATTTACTGTGACGTTCATATTGACAACTTCTCAAGAAGAGATTAGGAAGCTTAAAGGATCACTCTTTAGGAGTTCCTACCATTGACCTAACCTTGTTCACACTATTGATTATAATGTTTTTGTTTGTTTTTTCACCCTAATAAATATATTTCATGTAATGGTGCTATTTATGTAGAAATCATTATTGTGAGGAATTCTCTTGACATAAACTCTTCGAAGTCATATTTTTTAGTTCTACTGGAAGCCCAAATGAAAAGTCTTTGATGCATTTCTTTAATTTGATTTGTCACTTTCTTTGCTTACCAAAGATTAGCAGAGCGCATTTAATGAAGCTTTTCTACACTCTAGTAACACATAGGATGATTCTTTTATCTCAGCATTCACAGGTACCTCCTCACAGAAATGTAAGGTTCATTCTTCAGGGCACTGGTTTTGCAAAATTAGAATAAATTTACATGCTCTCATTGGGATATTTGACAATGTTGGTCAGTGGTTTATCTGTTTATGAGCATACTCGGTACATATTTTTGTCACCATTGTTCTTTCACGCATAGATTATTGTGATCTAAGTCTAGTAGAGTATCTAATGGGACATCGTCATAGGCTAATCTTTACCTTTACCTTACAGTTAGAGTAATCTAGTGTCTTTTTCTTACACTTGAGTACTTGCTGAACAGTTGCAGGGAAGGAAACGTGGATTCCTCTTCCCTATTTTAATATCCGGTATCAAACAGCTGTAGTTCATCTGTTACCTCAGTGCTTTCTACTTCTATGTTACTGTGGAGCTTTCTGAAGCACAACACAAAGTTCTGCTGCACATTTCCCCCTAGAATTTCCAGTGAAGTCAGAGTAAGGTTTTGGTTTTACACTCTGAAATGTTTGTACTGAGTATCAATATTATGCCAGATGTTTAGTAGTTATTCTTACTCTATACAAATGCATCTTGATTCTCATAAACTTTTAACTTGACTAAGTGTCTACATGTCTAAGCAATGACACTACTTTCTTTAGATAAAAATTTCTTACCAGCAGCAGTTTTCCTCTTCCAAACATTCCTCAGGAACCATATAGAGAAATCATTAAAAAATAAGGATTGTGATCATTTAGTTTTGTTTGCTCTATGTCATTAGTCTGTCATTTCAGTCTGTGTATGTATTTGTCTTCAACTTGCTGTGAAAAAAAAACAAACCAAAACAAAAACGTGCATTGCTTTTTGTCAAAGTCAGAAAAATTACTAGATCCTCCCGGGGAAAGTGTGTCAGTTCCTATACCATTATAAGTCACCATATTTACAGTAGACTTTTAAGTGAGAAAAGAAAAGATGATTCCTCTGCTAACAGATACTAGCTATTAAGTCTCCAATTGGGGAAGCTTAGGTGCTAAAATGTCTTATGAACAGACAATGAAGCATCTCAGCTCAGAAAGAATCAAATGAGTCCAGCTAGCAAGGCAATTTAGAAATTGTCTTAGTCACCCCATGTCCATTTTCTATAGCTGTTTTCTCTACAGAGGCTGTTTCCTCTCACAAAGGTTTCAAACAAAATGAAAGTATAGAAGGAATTTACATCCAGCCATTCTGGCCCAAAAATTTCATCTGCTCCTACCACTGAGTCTCTGAATGAGTCATCTGCAGAAATCCTACATGCATCTTTATGCTTCTCTCTATTTAGAATCCCTTTTTTTAGCTATAAAGCTTTCATCTCCCTATGAAGATTTTCCAACTCTACTGCTAACTCTGCTTTTCTAGAAGTGGTCTGTCTTGGCTTCAGTTTTTTACACCAGTGTTTGATAACTGATTCCTTAATTACATCTGCTACAGTAGCTGGTGCTTTTTTTAACCACTTCTTAGCTGCCATAGTATTGGATCTCACCACTTCATGTTTCAAGGTCAGTAAAGGATCTCCTTGGCTCGATATCAAGTAGGAACTGAGTACATAAATTCACGATAAAATACAAGCAGTTTGTTACACATACACATTGCTCTGTAATCTTAGTATATAAAACGTGCCTTGTTAAATCCTACTAAAGGGAATGGGGATGAGTTACTATCTCTATGGAGTCAAGGCACCTCATGTAACATAAAAGTGTTATAATCCTGATTCAGGAATGATTCAAATACTGAAAAATGACTGATTCTGAGAACTTATGTGCTGTTGGCCAGACTTTTCACTGCTTTGGGCCAACATTTTGTTGATATAAGGATAGAGAAATATTTACTGACATAGCTCTAATAAAAGACAGTAAAAAACTTAGAAGCATAAAGGAAGGAGCTATGCAAGTCTTAATACTGTCATAGATACAGGAGAAGTGAGAGTGTATTGAAAGCCAGGTTCCTCATAGGTAGAAACAGAAAAAAACAAAGAAGCACTGAAACCAGCCAATCTAATTATCAAAATTGTACCTTAATATTAGCAGAGAATATAGATAACTCAGCTGTTCAAAATAAGTCATGCAGTAAATCTGTCTAGACTGTATTAGTATTTGAACCTCGTGCCCTTTTTCCTATACAAAAAGAAAGTTACAGCACTACAGTATTGAATGATGCAATAACTGACACAACAATAGATCAGGAATATGCTCAGATAGATAGCAGATAGATGACAATCTGTGCTCCCTTATTTTGCTGCAGTTCCCAGGGCTGCAGGTAGATTACCTCCACATCCTCTATTCAGAAGTGATCAGTGTGCTGTCATAATCTCTAAGGTATATAAATTAAAATTCATTATTGCTGAACTTCATGACCATATTTTCCTACACCATATAATTAGAAAACATAATTTATGGCTATTTTTGTAACTAAGAAAGCTCAAAATTAAAGATGTATAGAAAAGAATGGAAACCATTTCAAGTATATCAGTGGCAAAAACAATCTATTGAAATTTTTTATCAAAGTAGTTTTTGTTTTTCAGAGATTTCATAAGAAAAGAGCAACAATTTTAACAAAAAATAGCTAAATTATCTCACTGAAGTAAATAGAAAGTCAGGACTCAGACTGCATACTGAAGTTCTAAATGTAAATCTGAGAAATTAAATAGCTATTTCAGAACACCTTGATCCACCTCTTGATAGACAGGAATTGGTGCACTTAAGTAGCCAGAATATGTAGTAAGATTCAATGTGAAACCTAAGATGCCATGGTTAATATGACAGTTTTTCACATAAACTGTTACGTTGGTAAGTTCTATGTAAATCTATGTAAAATTGTCATTATCTCTACTATATCAAATGCTTTAAACTGCTGTTGAGTTTAGTGAACTAAAGACAGTCAGTATATTATAATGTGTTCAGCATGTTAGGGATGTAAATGCTTGTAATATGTATTTGTTACTATCAATCTTTCTGTTTGAAGCTCACATGCTCTCAGTGCAATATAATTTCTCTCCTATCTTTTCTCCCAGATAAAAATATATCTTTAAGATAATTACAGAAGTTACATAAGTCACTTGTAAACTATGGGACCCTATTTTAAATTTGGCATTAGTTCTAGACCTGACTCAGAATTGCTGCAAGAACCTTGCTTACAGGGATGACAGCAAATGATTCACTCAGTGCTGTTTTGTTGATCCAGCTGTAGGGCTGAATTAGACAACTGACTTCTAGAAAGACAGAAAAATATAATTTTACAGCAGACAGAGAGTGACATGCCTTGGATCCATCAGAATGACTCACATTCTTGTGTTGAGAACTAACCCTTGTCTTGGCAAGTTCACAAATTAGTAATGATTAATCAAGCATAAAAAAGGTAGGAATGGCTGTAGTAAAATACATCCCAAATCAAACCTAAATCCTTCCAAGAATACTTGTGTGGTTTTTAAGATATGTATATCTGTTATGATTCAACCTGTACCCTGACACTGCTGTACTTGCTTGCTGCAGAATGTTACTGTAATACAAGATAACAGAAATGTAATTTCAAAGTAATATTTGCAAAGTTTTGAATACACTTGACTTTAAATTTCCTTGTCAGCTTTGGGTCCAGAAATGACTCAGAAGACTGCTTATTTTATTAACCAGCCTTTTCAGTTTTATTATATGCCACACCTGGTTTTGTATCTTCCCTCAGCTCTCATTATATTGAATATATTAGAAGTTTGTAAACTTGTTTATCATAAACCTAGAGAGCATCCACCACAACAGAAACAACAACAAAGGTTAAGCAGTAGCCAGCAGCAACAGGTGAGCTCTCTGTGCCTGTGTCTGAAATGTACCAAGCTGGTGATTTCTGTGACCAGAAGGAACAGAGATCAGGTCATGATGAATCCATAGAGATAATAAGATTGCAGAAAAAAAAAGAAAAAAAAGGAGGAAGAAATAATTGCATTTTTTCAGACAGATAAACATGAGGAAACTGCAGTCTATTCATAGTTACAGGCAGATGGTTTCATAGATTCATGACCAAGAGGAGAAAAAAACATCTCTGTCTGTCAAGAAGGATATATACTGTGAATTATTAACTCAGCTCAAATAGTAAATGAGGTCAGAATGGAACAAAATAATATATTTATTTTTCCTTATAAAAAAGCAAGAATGTGAGTGGTTATTGCAGGTATTAATTTCAACAGTTACACCAAGCCCAGGGACCAGCTGCCTGCCCCTTGGATTAGGTTTCGTTTTCACTCCCCAGGTTCCCAGTACCAGGTCCACAGTTCTCATACTGCTGACACTTCAGTCCCATCTAAGCCTTGGAGGTGTTTAAAATCAATTTGTTCCTCCATTTCAGTGCACAAAGTTGCTCAGGATTGGAATATCACTTACTCAGAGGTGTGTTGGCTGAGGGTATAAAGCATCTGCACTCCAGTGCAAGCTGATAAAAGGCGTGAGGCAGCTAAATCTACCCATAACTCCTCAGAAAGGCCTGATCCATTAGACATGCTTAGGTCATGCACTGACTGCCACACAATAGCCTAACAGATTACCTTAACATTTACAATATGGGAAACCTACGCTTTTGAGCCTTTGGCCCATGGTAGTTTTCAATCTGCAGATCCCGTTTTTAAGAAGGTAAGGCCGTGGAATAGCTTAAGATGAAGTCTGGACCCTAGCTCTGGAGATACTGAAGGTGTGAGGCTGAGACGAAGGGAAGCGAGACTTACAGCATTGGAATAAGACTGAGCCTGATGAGAACATAGTCCAGGGAATTTAACATATCTTAATTTATAGTAGTGTAGGTCTGAATTCACAGCGTTGGTGGTATAAAAGAACCCCAGGTCCCTGAAGGTGGACCATCAACACTTTCTCAAAATTTACTCATTCAAATTTCCTAAAAATATCCTGGCTTCTATTATTGCTACTCTTCCAGACCTTCCTTTTCTCCCTGTGAAAACTTACATGGTTTTGACACTTTGTCTACTGTCTAGTTCCTGACCAAACCATCTACTCTTACAAGCACAGAGTACAAGACTGTTTTGCCCCATGGAAGCTCAGAAGAACCAAAAGGCGTGAAGCAAAGTGGCAGAGCCCAGCTCAGTGGCTTGCTGTGGGCTCAGCAGGAATGACCATGCAAGAACCCTGAGACTATACCTTGCAATCTGATATTTCAGTATCTAGCATTTATTTCTTCCTTTCTCTGTTTCCTTTGTTATGAAGCTTGTACAAAGATGTGCATTTGTAAACTTTACAAATCAGAAGATCTGAGTTTATCTTCTGTGGTCATGGCAGATCTGTTTAAAACATAAATGAGAACTGTCAACTGTTCTGGTTTGGGGAGGGGTTGCATTAACTTTGCTAAAGAGTTGTATGGTTTGTTATTTATTGTGCCACAAGTTGGACAAAGAATTTGTAACACAGAATTAATGAGGAGGGGGGTTATATAAAGATTTTATGCTACTTTGTGTTATATTCCCACATAGACTTAAATTCTAGACTTCAAAGTATCTTTTCTGAGGTGGTGATTAGAGTTAGTGTAGTTAAAGCTGTCAGGATTTAAACTATATAAATTGAATTTTTGACATTGAAATTGCATTTCTGACCACACCCCAAAAGTCTGAAGAGTGAAATGCTGGACTTGGGACATAATTAATTTCCAGCATATTTTAGAAGAAAAATCTATTCATGGCTAATATATATTTATCTTTTTCTGCCTGTAAAGTACATCAAAATACCATCTATTGTCATTTAAGATATATTGAACTCTAGTGAACCAGACATTTGGAGTTTATACAAGCAGGCTACTGTTTGACCTAGTTTCATTACAAGCCTGAAACTGCCCATTACCCACTTAATGACGAGTAAGATTGAAAAATTGAATCCAATCTACCTCATAGGACCTGAAAAACTATCCAGACAACTCCCAGCCAAGGAAAGCAGCTCAAATTAATATGCCAGACTGTGAATTCCAGTGGCTGAGGGAGGAGCTAGCACTCTCATTTCTTCTGCCCCTTTCTCAGGTGCCAGGTCTCCCTACGTCCCAGCTGTGGGGCAGGTATCTGAGTGAGGTTGCACCTGAGCTCCCTGCTGCAAAATTCACCAAAACTTTCCTAACAGAGTACACAGCTTTTCAATCACCTTTCAAATAGCAGCAGTAGTAGTGGAACTGTCATGCCCAGGTTAACAAGCTCTGCTTTCTCAGCAATGCCTATTGACTTGGGCTTAATATTTCACTCAGCATGATTGCTGTTTTTGAGGATATTTCAGTCTCAGTACAGACTGTGCTATGCATAGCTATACACTTAGCTATAAACTGGTAGAATTAACTACACAATTACAAACTTTCTACCTCTCAACAACAGAAGGAAGGGAAAAACCCAACGCTTTAGAGTCTCCGTAACTACCAGCACATGATGAAAATGTGTTTAAGGTTAAAAGCTTGTTTAAATCACTGGACAAATCAAGGTCTAACACCGACGAGAACAGATGGCTTATGCTAGATTTACACTACTATAATTGAGAGTAGAATTTGTAGAATTTGTTCTGGAGTGTCAAAAAAGTATAACCACAAATTAAACAGTGCAACCAATTTAAAAGAAAAATGCTCATTAGGATGAATAGAAAACCATGACAGCAGAAAAATGCCAGCACTTACTGCAATACATCAGCTATTCCCATTAACATAGTAACTAACATTTCTGGATAGTATGATGCATGGCTAAACAGAAAACTGCAAAATGATAGCTCCCATCCACATGACTCAATTACAGTTCTTCCTTGTCTTTATCACCCTATCTCTGATGATATTTTATTGAATAGTTTTAATACAGAGAGTGAAAAAATTAGGAAGAAGAGTAAAGTTGTTTTGCATATAATAATACCTGCATACAGGAGTTGTATTGATCCTATATGAAAATAAAATCAAAGTTAACAAAAGCAACCCAAATCTTGGGTTTAAGAGATATTCTCTAAAAGAAGTAATCTCTAACACTGCCCATTTGTGAGTGGAGTGATTCCAGACTGACTTTGAAAATCCCAGTCAAAGCACATAGTTTTGTGGTAGGCTCATCTGGATAGCTATTTAGCCAAAACAATTTCAACAAAAAGGCTGGTTCCAGACATACCGTATTAAATAACCTCTGAATTGGCAAGGAGCGATGCATACATTCCATGTGAGAGTCTGCTACGGGTCCGGTCAGTTGAGGTAATGTAAGTTCAGTTTCACAGAACTTCTAGAAGCAAAGCAGCAGAGAAGTGGGATGAATGGTTATAGTGAAAGCAGAAATAAATGTGACTGTGTAATTTTATTGGCAGACAGGAGTATATGGTCATCATCATACAAAATCCTGTTTTTTTCCTCAATTATGTCATAGTTCACTGTAATTTTGCCTGCTCTGTTGGAGTTACAGTCAATAATTAAAGCAGTCTGCAAACTATAAAGGTGGGATAAGTCCTCATCTGCTCAGACTAAGTTATTTTTTACTTTCTCCTGGCCTTTCCCCTCACAACCGTGACACATTCCTGCTTACCACTAGTTTAAGAGCCATTTGTGTAGGCAGGGAGAAGGTAGATGGAGGAATGTAATTAGGGCTTCTTCCCTTCAGCAGGATGCGGAAGTGTGGGTAAAGCAAGAGCAAAGGAGTGCTATATTCAGTGCAGCCATGAAGCTGGACTTCTGAAACAAAGCAGGAAACTTGCAATGCTTATAGTGACTTTCAGTTAATATCTGCAAAAGCTTACATGAACATCTCCTACCACATATTCCTTTTCTCAACACGATTCAGCTCCAATCTAGTTTTAAATCCATAGTCTTCTATATAACAGCTTTCTCGGATATTTGAAGAACTGGAAAACCTGAGTAGAAATACAATGCAGTAGTCAATATGCAAATAATTAACATCTACCCTGGCAGTCAAAAGTGCATCCTGGGGTGCATCGAGCACAGTATAATCAGATGGTCAAAAGAGGTGGTTATCCCATTGTATTGAGCATTGATTGGGGCCTATGTTGAATTTTGTGTGGAATTCTGGGCCCCACAATTTAAAAAGGCTGTGAAGGTCCTTGAAAGCATCCATAGGAGGGCCACAAATCTTGTGAAAGGGCTGGAAGGAGTGTCCTCAGAGGAGATTCTGAGGACTTTGAGGTTGTCTGGTTTGAAGTAAAGGAGACTGAGGGGTGACCTCATTACTCTCTATAGTGTCCTGAGGAGGGGAAGTGGAGAGGGAGATGCTGGACTCTTCTCCCTGGGATCCAGTGATAAGATGGGTTGTAATGGTTCAAAGCTGCTTCAGGGGAGGTTTAGACTGGATATTAGAAGACATTTCTTTACCAAGAGGGTTGTTAAACACTGGAACAGGCTTCCTAGAGAGCTGGTCAATGCCCCAAGCCTTTCAATGCTTAAGAAGCATTTGGACAATACCCTTAAAAATATGCTTTATTTTTTGCTCAGTGTTGAAGTGGACAGACAGTTGGACTAGATCATTATAGATCCCTTTCAACTGAAATTTCAATTCTACTCTCTTCCATTCTGTTTCTCTTTATAACACTCTATGAGAACTATTCCAGTAGTTCTCATATACTTTGAATATTTTAACTATAAAATCAATGACATAATAATACCAGGAGAGTAGTATTACAACAGTATACAATCTCACACATTAATATAGTTATATTGTGTATCTATATATAGACATAGAGATATATATAGTAATCTTTTGACAAATTAATTGTATAGCCTGCCACTTGCCTGTATCCATCACAGAGAGGACACGACATCTTTCCTCCAGTTTACTCAGAAAGAGCTTTAGTTGAGTTAGTGAATTTCTTTATGCTTTTCTTTTTGAAAAAAAAAAATATAGAGAGTATTTCAGACAACCTAATTACAAGAATCTTTGCATTACTTACAGTAAAATTCAACCTGGTTCTACTGATGCTCATAAATGAGTCCTGAGAGGGACAATCAAAGGGACAGATCTCCTAGTTGTCATAAGATTTTTTGAATTGTGTACAAAGAATGAAGGAAGAGAACAAGGAAGAGCTCTGGTGCATAAATTAACACAGATTTTCCACTCCCAGTGACTCTCAAGGGCAGTGAATGCAGCATACTCATTTGAGTTCACGTAGTTTGAGTGAATTTGAGCTAGCATAGCTTGCATGACATAGCTAGCATGTCTACTCACATGAAAACATGCTCCTATGACTCTAGAAGCAGAACAGAGGTGACTTCTGTTCACACCATTCCTATCATGACCCCCACTTCCAAGGTCACAAATCATTGCTTCACTGATTTAATTTCAATGAACTATCAAAATCAACACTTTTTGTCACAAAGCCTCATACAAAAAAAAAAGTGACTGGGCCTAATTCTGATGAAACTTGGTGGACTAGTGAAAACACAGACCAGAAAAAGACATAGCTGAAAAAGACATAGCTAAATTACAATGGATGACTGCTGGTTCTTCAGCAGCTCATACTTTGTTTAAGGTCAAAATCTCCGTATCAAATATCTACAGAGATTGATACCATTAATCAAATTTAAGCTCTCAGAAGTATTAGAGCTTGCAGTTTGGAGGCAGATATTTTACTGCTTTTTGCAGATTTAGGACAGTTTACAGTGCTTAGTAGCCTTTAAATCATTTAAACACAAAGTTTAACATGGCTTGGTTTATGCACCTCATTTTGAGTTTGTTTTTATTGACATAAAGAATAGTTTCACTATGTCATAAGTGTCACTCGAATACCTTTCAGGAATAATATCTGCATGATAGTAGATATCAGAAATATTTTATATGCTTCAGTGTGTACAGAACCCTTCAGTTCACTACAGAAATGTGAGACAAAAACATAAAAATTTAAATTCACACAAGGGAAAAAGAATCCTTAAGGTCCTAAACTCAAACATAAAATATGAAACCTCTGTCCTTTCTTGATTCTACTGTTTTCTTTGTTAGACTGTAAACTGTTAGGATCTGTCCCTCAATAAAAGAATGCCCTGACTAGAACATTAGACATCAATCTTTCCAGGGACTGTACATGCTAATGTAATACAAATTATGTAAATAAGTATTATTTTCTTTGCAGCCCTTAATGTAGGAATGTTGCATTAAAATGTTCATCACTGTATAAATCTAAAAGCAATTGTGGAAGTAAAGCCAAGCCTAAGACTTCATTTGTAGGTAATGACCCTTTGTGCTGGTGGACAGAGATTCACCTTTCTCATTGTTTTTTGCTCTGGCAATATGAATCCTTCACTCTTCTCTGTGAAGTAGCCCAGCCACTGTGGAAAGCAGATCAACAGCTGGTCCTCGTCACAGTGATTGTATCAGTTTCTTTGTCAGTAGGACCTACAGACTTACACCCCTCAAGATAGTTTCTAGGATGATGATCAACTGCTTGGACAAAGCTGGTAAACGATTGTTCTTGAATAAAAATAATAACCTTTAGCTTTTGCTAGTCTAGTCCATCAGACATGCTCTGAACATGTCTGATGGCTCACCAAGGGAACTTATTAGACATTTAAATACCTCCCTAGCCAGCTCTGAACTGCTTAGCCAGAAGACACATGTCCAGATGTACAAACTGGGATGTGTTTGGGCAGGTAGAGAGAGGACTTGGAGCTCTACTGTGGACTGATTTCAGGTACTTCTGGAGAAACATCTCAGGTTACTCCATCAGATGTCAGATCCAGAGTACTGTCTTGTTTCCAACCTCAACACAAAGTCGGTAACTGAACACCAATGTTGACCTCCAGTTTCTTGGCTTTTCTTGCTGTCAATATATTGTAGTAAAACTAGACCTCCGAATTGGTGGAAATGGAATGACTTAAAAGATCAAACATGCTAGGGAAAGTTAATGTTCAGATGTGTTGTGTAGCAAGTTAGTAGTCAGAGAGTGCTTTACTACTTCTCAGTCCATATAAGTCTTAAACAGCATGTGTCTAGCGTACAGAGTCTTCTGCATAGAACTATGTATTCCCATTGTCCTTGAAAATCATTACATTTAAGATGGCTTTAGCTATCCTTGTGCTGAGCTAGATGTCAAAGCTTCTGCCACTCCATCAAACCAGATAATCTATTTCCAAAGTAACAGCTCATTTAGCATTAAAATTGGCATTTAAGGGTTGATATAAAATGTAAATTAAATGTAAGATATGAGTAAACGAGGCTACTCTTATAACTCAGTTTTTGTATTGGTCCCAAGGTTGATATTTTCATCCAAATCATAAATACTCTTTCTCCTTTTAAAAGTATGGTTTTCAATTTCATTTGCGGCATTGCTTTCAAAGCAGAGAAACATCACCTTCACTACAAATTCACATGAGAGTAATACGACTATCAATCACACTGCCTTGGAAAGAACTAGTAAGATTTCAAAGCTAGGGATAAAGATAAAAGAAATTAAATTAAGTAATGCTAGAATGAAGCAATCAAGATTGTATGTGTTCTCAGCTGCTGAGTTAACCAGTTCTGAGTTTTTATCAAACAAAAGGTTGAAGAAATGAACCCTTAACAGCAATTTATTTCAATGTTTTTTTAAGCTCAAGCTCAGAGCAGCTGAGTTTCTCTGTTGCTAAAAAAAAAGTAAAAAACCTGACATTATAATTTCTAGTTAATGGCTCCCAAGAAGTTAATTTAACACTCATGATGATCATGTCCAAACAGGCTAAGTGATTTAATTAGAAACCTAAGAGTTTTGAAAAACCCATGTAACAAACAAATTCATGTCATAATAATTTAAAAACTGTTCAAAATTCTGGATCCTGAATTGAATTAAAATCATCACGTCATGGAATCAAATTAACCTTAACTGAATTAAACTGAAAATAATTCTTAAAATGTGAAGAAACTCCAAGAAATCTTAGCTGCTAAATGTTATACTAGGATGATGAGCAAATATCCTTGATGAAACAACCATAAATTCAAGTCTTAGTTGTCATATCTAATAATAATTTAATTGTTTGAATTCCCTAACCCACCAGCACTCCCCACAGCAATAAAGTTCTTTCTAGTGTGTTTTTGCCCTGCACTGTGAAACCTGGGATGAGGGTTCAGAGAAGGGTACACTTGAGTGATGGTTCCTATAATGAATGTACCTTGGTCACATGCTGCAGAACAGGCTGTCACCTCCATGTCTTAGGGCTGCAGCTGATATCATGCCTTCTAGTGCTCTTCTCTGGATAACCTCCCCTAGCAAACAACAGACAGTCCAGAGTGCCTGCAGGCTGAGGTTTCTCTCCTGCTCCTTAACTCACCACTTGTGCTGGCAGCTTGTTCACACAGCGCAGAGCAGAGCTGCCTGCTGGTGGCCTGGCAAAAAGGAGAACAGCAGTGCATAAGTTAAGGCTGCTAGCACAAGCCTGGTATTTTAAATTATTTTAATTAAATGAATAAATGAGAAAGACTTATGTTTAACCCAGATCACTTATCTAATTAAGTTCTCTGAAAAGACCTGCAAATTGTTGTACTGACAAAATGAGGGAGTGACAGAAAGATGGGAATGAATAACCTGAGGTACGAAGTGGTAAGGGTTGCTTGTGTTCTATTACAGCTGAAATAAATATGGATCAAATTAAAAACTTGGTATCTTTTTCTTTTGCACTTTTACAAAGGATCACTCTGTCAAAATATTATGGTACTCAAAGAAATTGGAAGCTTTGCCTTATTCCCTAAAATTCACAGGTTGAAGGATTTTATATCTTCAACTTCCCTATTTTGCTTTCAAGCTTGTCAGCACTGCATTCTCAAATGCCTAAGTCACAGTATTTTCCTCTGAGCACCAAAAAAAGTCAAATGTGGTGCCTAAGTGTACTAAGTATGCTTGAAGAATGAGATGCCTGAGGATAGTGAGTGCCTGGCTGTTAATATGCTTCTTCAGTTTTCAGCATATTGCCAAGTCAAGATGGGAAGGAATGAGCCAAGAATCCCAGACACTATTTCCCTGTGCAGCACATACTGCTGTAAAGATGTTGCTGAGCTTACCCTCATATTTCAAACATGTTGCAATTTTCTTTCTGCAACCGATTTTCTTTCTGGGCTTACTTTCAATACAAGTTAGTGGCATAGCTGATTTTCTTAGTAGCTGCAAAAATGAGCTTCAGAGTCAGTCATTGTAAAAAGTACACTCACAGGAAAATCCTTGATGACAAGGAAAAAGGAGAAGAAATGTGAATCCATATAAATGTTCTTACTTTAAAGAGAGGAGCTAATTTCAGGCAAACTTTTTTATGACTGATCAACCAGAAGTTTAATTTAGAGCAATCAAACATTTGTCTAATAAAGACAAGGTTTGATGCTTCTAAATGTAACAGTAGCATGAGTGTGTAAAAATACTTCAACAAAAATTAAGATTGTAAGTGTGGGAACAACTCAAAACTACATCCCAATACACTGGAGAATGTTAGCGGACATGGAAAATGTTACCCAGTAAGTCAAGGCAAGTCTGGAGCTTTTGTAGATACGTTCACCACATCCACATCTTGGAGGCATTGTATGCAACCAAGTGGTGGCAGTGATGGTGGTGGTTCCCTCTTCATCTCTCATTTCCCAGTTCTACCTCACCACTCACCCTTTTCCCACAGCATATCATTGTCTTGGACATGCCACCACAGTTCCTTGGGCCTGTACTGTGAGATCATTGAAATGTTCCCTTTAAAAAATAGTTAATTTTTAGGTTACCTCAGTACATTTACTGGCCAGCTTGACTCTGCAGGATAAGTTAGTTCAGATGACTTTTTGTGATAATATTCTCCTCCAATACCTGAACTTGCTCTCTCACTGCCTGACATCTTAATTTTGGAAAGGTTCCCATTCAATACAGTCAAGTCCTATTGAAGCTGGGCATATGGTTAAGCGCTTTCCTGATCAGATGTGTGTATATGTGTTTTATCAGACTGATGTCTTAGATCATAACTTATTTGTAAAATATATTATTAATCCTCTGGTACATTTTATATGTGAGAATGTGAATAAATAGATGAATAAATAAAGCCAAATATTTTTCTGTTGCTGGGTAAAGAGTACTTTTTTAGCTTATATTCCTTTGCTGTGTTCTGAATATGGTTTAAATGTATCTTTTTAATCTCTATTTTGGGGGTTAAAAAACAGACATAATGAAAGAAAAAAAGTTAAAATGATCTTCAACATTTTAAAAATTTTTTAACTATTATTTGCTAACTAACAGTAAAATATTACCTCTGGCAAAATGTTTGTAGGAAGCACTTGGCTGTTTTAATATTACTGAAGGCTCTAGAGTAATAAAGTCTGAATAAACTCAACCAACTTGACATATTCTTTTTTGTGATATTATTCAAATAATATAGACCCCATTTGCATTCTGTTAGAGAACTTAACAGAGGGCTGTCAATAGTGGCAAATTTCACAAAGCAGTTCTTCATGTGTATGTATGTTTTTTGGTACTTGTAGCTGTCACAGAATGAATAATTTACAATAAAACTTTATTTGATAAATTTAGCATCTCTATTGTTTGTAGAACATCTATGTAGAATTTGGTTTCAAAAACTAATAAATTATCCAACATTTTCAGTAATCATTTTTAAAATAATTTTACTCCATAATTATTCATGGACACTTGAAAGCCAAGCTATTTTTTGTAGATCACTCAAATAGGTTCATTTCTCTCTGGTGTTTGGGTGGGTATGGGAATGTGTCTGGCAAGGACTTTTCCACGTGCATATGTGAAATATGTTCCAATGATCTATGGGCATGATGTTTTGAAATTTTCTTTTCATAAACATGTATTTCAACAAGTCTATTGAAACTTCTGCAGAAGATGAATTTGGGAAAAAAAGTAAATATCACCTAGCAAAAATGCATGATAAAAATTTGTGATCAATTATTTGTTAAAATGTTCAGCCTTACTTGTCATTTGCTTTACAGCCTGGATTTATATCATCCAGCTTCAGATACCTGAGCAAAAGATGTCCTTAATTGGAATAGCTGATCTGAACGGTAGATACAGACAGCTCTGCCTCTTAGAAATGACTTGATTTACCTAAACTTTAAGATCCAGTCATGGACTGCCTCTCCCTACTAACTGCCTCTCCCTACTACTGAGGGTAATTAGGCCTCAAGGTAAGATGGTTTGTTCAGACAGATGCATAAAGTGCAGTGCCCTGGCTTCAAAGCAACACTTGAACAGAAGACTGTTTTCCTCTACTTTGTTCCTTGTGTAACTAGTGAAGTTTTTTGATACTTACCAAAAATGAAGCAATAGAAAAATGTTAGCATTTGGAGATTATTTTATAAGGAGTAGCTAGACTCTGAGCTAATCTGATACTCCGAAAAAAAATGTTCTTGGAAAGGAATCTAGATCCAAAATATCTTACAAGAGTCACCAGGCCAAAGGTAACTTTGGCTTATGCTTCTTTCTCGTGTGATCGGGTGATACTACCCTGCATTCATAATAACACTATAATCTGTACACTAGGTCTGAAGTTCAGAAAGAGGGAAAAGGTAAAAAAAATTCTAATTGGTTGAGAAAACAAAAAAGAGAGAAGCAGCAGCTGACAGAGCTGTGTTCAAAGTAAGAAACACAAGACAAAGCAAATTTTTGAATGGCTGAGAAACATAGTGGGTTAAGTGCCTTATGTGCCTTCAACACACATCAGAAAAGCCAAATCAGAGAACACAAGAAGTGTAAGAATTTCTTAGACTAGGTATGTCATGCGACTATAACACATCTTTACCCTCTCATTCTTATCTGGGCATACTCTTTCAGCTGTGGCCAGAGACTGCACATTGGGTTAGACTGTCCAGTTAGCTGACATGATTTTTTTTTTTTTAATTACTTAAAAAATAATCTGATCAAGTTTAATTGAAAAAATATCACTGGATTGCACCAAGGCCAACCCTATTCTCTCTAAAAAGATCTTCTTCATTTATTTCATACAACTGTATTATGCTGATTAACATAGTTGTTCTGCCTTGACAAAATGATCTTCATTGAACTGTAAAGTTCATAAAGGAAGATGATTAATTCATACCTGTGTTGTTTATGCTGCCTTTTCTAAAGAAAGGAGTCAAATTATCATTTAAATAATGGTATTTGATTGTAAAATGGACCAAATAATCAAATATTATTCTGTTGCTGTTCTGAGCTGAGCCATTATGCTCCAAAGACCGAAAAAAGGTGGGCAAATTATGCTCTAATTTATATCTGTGTGGTGATAAAGCAGACTTACTTCTGTAAGGAAAATTACTTCATATTTACCTCAGTACAACAAATAATCAGATGTAAGCCATTGTAATGAATATCTATGGGAAACTGTGACATGTTATCATTGAAAATATGATATTCACTTACTGCTAGGAATGAATGATTTAAATTAAAAACCTGGGACATTAGTTTCTTTGGACTGTTTCACTTTCAGGACATAAATCTAGCTTTGAAAAGATTGCCAACTACCTCAATTTCTATTAATGACAGAGGAACGTCAATCTAGAAACCTATGCAAAATACCGTAGATAAGTCAGTAAAAAGAGAAAATGTGCATTAATTTAACATCCATAAAAAGAAAATTCTGCTTCTCATAAGAAAAAGCAAACCACCCTAAATCAAATCATCCTCCACCCCACAGGAAAAGTTGTGAAAAGTTGTGAAGTCAGCAACTCAATGCTTTGTTTTCCTTGAGCTGTAGGGCCATATATTAATAATGGCTGGGGGTGCAAGCATGTTAACTATGAAGGAATTTGGGATGTTTTCATTATTGCTGGGCAAATAACTCTTGAAAAGTAAGCATCTCTTTTATGCATAGATCAAGTGAACTTGGCAGCAGCAATGTCATTGATGCTAACAGTGTGTGACAGGAAACAAACCCATGTGACTGCTGTGTTTTGTAAGTCGAGCTCTTGTGTAAGATTCCGGTACATTCTTTTCCAGCTATTCTTTCAGAAATTTGAACTTTTAATTAAAAGGCAACATTGAAGCATGTCCAGCACTGACAGTCTTAATGCTGTTTCTTCTCCACATTAACATGCAAACCAGCTTCAGTCAGCATGCAAGGAGATACTGTATAATTAGCCTCATTGTCCATTATGAACAAATATGTTTTTTGGTGAGGGAGAGAATGTACTAGTGTTTTCTAATCAAATGATCAGGAGTTAAGATTTTCAGCTTTTATTAGTCATGTCAGTTTCTCATAGACAACCTAATGACTATTTTATTTTATCAGTTGGAATGAAATAGATATATCAAATTCATGTTGCTCCTGAGGATATATAACTATTAAAAAAAAATAAATTCTGTTAAAAAAGAAATCTGAAATTCAGCATTTATTAAGTAAATACTTAGTAAAATTGTAAATATTTACCAAAATTGTAAATATTTACTAAAATTGTAACAAATATTAAATTGCAAACAAATAGCCAGACATTGGCTAGAAAGATCATAGAAAGATGAGTTATAATATGTATCATATAATATCCATCATCATTTAACATCTTAGAATCCGTTTCCATAACGAACACAGACCTTGGTAATGCATGTGTATCAAATATCTTCAGTAATATGTAATGCTGAATTTTAGTAGGACAAATCTAGGGACTGATATGACATGATGTGTTTAATGCACCAGCTGGTGACTTCAGTGTTGAATTCGAATTCTGTTATTAATTTTAGATGATAAATTAAAAAATATTAGGTGTCATAGAATCACAGAATGGTAGGGATTGGAAGAGACCTTTAGAGATTATCTAGTCCAACCCCCCTGCAGAAGCAGGGTCATCTAGTTCAGGTCTCATAGCAACATGTCCAGGTGGGTCTTGAAGACCTCCAAGGAAGGAGACTCCACAATCCCTCTGGGCAGCCTGTTCCACCGCTCCATCACCCAAGCAGTGTCATGAAGCAGTGTGTAAAAAACTAAAATATATTAGGTTTTAGGAAGCTTAATTTTTCTTTTCCCTGACTTTTGGAGTTGTATTATATATGTTACACAAACAGTGAAACTGCTACTTGACAAAAACCCCAAAATTACTATAATTTTAGTTCCTGAATTAAACATCTTGTAAGGACAACATGAAACTATAGGATTAGATCTTGATTTCTAGATTCATGATATCTGTATTCTTATTTTCCACTTAACTAGTGATGAAAGTAGTATGGAAATAAAATCTTTCCCTTCTGAGATTATTGATTAACCTTATAGAAACAAACTTTTATGATACATTTCAACACATCAAAACTTATCAAATATTTGAATAGGGAAATCCTCAAGAAATAATCAGGCATTTGAATATTATATTTTCACCTCCAAAGACTACTACTAATCATGTGAAACTCAGTCTGGATGCACAAAAACTAAGATGTCAAGGAAGTAGTAACTCAAAGCTGTCATCATAACCATTGGAGGCTTGTGGATTGTCCACAGCTTCTTCAGAAGATGGTTTTCCTTCTAATAGCTTTCCAAGTGGCTTAACAAAAAGAGCTGAAACACTCCCAAAGGGAATATTTGACAGGAAGACCATGTGCAGGTGCATAATGATCTTCTGTTTTATTTGTCTGCATCACTAAGTCAACAGCCAAAAGCAGTTTGTTAGATATTCCTTTATGGACACAAAATTCATACTCATTAGATGCTTCTCCACCATCAAAACTTGTCCAAATGACTGTATTTCCTGTAGAAAGGAAGTCTGTTACCCGCTTTACTCCAACCTTTTGTGCTGCAAGATGTTGAATCCAATCCCTATTTCTCTTTCTGGGTTTCATCATTTGGCATTATTCCTTCCTTTAGACATCTCAAGGCTTTCTGAAAATTCAGCTCTGGGCACTGCAGATGAGGGCAAAGACTTCACCAGGACTGAAATTCTACTACACAAATGACATATCCAAAGCTTTTTCAGGTGTCTTTTTTTTTTCCAGTGATTTCAGTTGACTAAATATAAAATGGAAGATTCTTCATTATTTTAATGAAGAAAGAGATGGAAAGGGCATTTGCAAACATCCTCTCTGTTATCATGCCCAGTACTTTAGTAGATTCTAAGACAATTAATATGTAGTCTGCAATATAATGCAATTAATTCATTGGCATATAGATGTCTGGCAGTACTTTTAACTGGAAGACTTTTTAATAATTCATATTGGTATGGCTTCAGTTGGTTTTATTTTACAAAAAATGAAGACCTGATACTTCCATATATATGACTCATACAGACTGCATCAAGGAGGAAAGAATATCATCATAGACCATGGATTTAAACCTATATAAAAAGTAGTCCTGATTTCCTTTCTTTAATAAATTTTTTTGGTAGTTAGCACTGAGAAAGAGAGGCTTTCCCTAGAATACTTAGTCATTTGCTCAAAATATGACATATGTTTAGAAAATGTTTACCATTTTTTTCCCAACACAAGAGAGGCATAATTGTGATGCAGTGCTGAACTTGAAGTTTTAGTCAGGAACTGATATATTAAAAATTCTTTACAATTTTCCCATCAGAACTAATACATGGCTACTGCTCTCTCCAAAACCGCAAATAACCTTCATTGTATGAAAAAACAAGACAGTCTCACATACTGATCTTCAGGTAAAATAAACCAGTAAAATTTGCATTATATGGGTATATGTATTCAAAATGCTTTGACTATCTATTGACGGATTCTGGTTGTGAAAGATTGTCATGAGTCATAAAATATAATTCTGTTATATCTGAAAAACTGAGCAGCCTGGTAACTGCTGTTAAACATTCTTTCAAATGTCTAATGCATGAAGCAAACCATGACCTACCCTCTGGGATCTTGACCAGCAAGGTGAAACAGCTGGTATTCATTACTGACGGGATAGCCCCAGAGAATTTAGGCATCCAGTGAGCCCTTTGGTTTTAAGCCTGTGCTCTCCCTGTGTCTAATAAAAATAGTATATTTTCTGAGATTAATTCTAAAATCAATTAATATTTTAAATGGCAGCATTTTTTACCTGATCAGTTAGAGGACCGACTTTACAGAACATGGCTACAGAAGCCACTTATTGCTATGTATAAACAGTGATTGTTCAATTACCCTAAGGGAATTTTGCATTAGACTTCACAGAGATTCGTATGTCTCTGAAAAGTGTGTTCAAAAAGACAATTTTTTCTTCTCATAAAATCACTATTAGGCTACATATCAATACAATCATTGTGAATTATTTTCAGAGGTAACACCTACAAGCAGAATTTTTGCAAGTGAAGTTATACAAACTGATTTGATGAATGCATACAACCATGAGTTCTATTTAAGTTCACAGAACAATGGAATCACAGAATAGTAGGGGTTGGAAGGGACCTCTAGAGACTATCTAGAGATCAACCCCCCTGCTAAAGCAGGTTCACCTTGATCAAGTTACACAGGGACACATCCAGGTGGGTTTGGAAACCACCAGAGGAGACTCCACAACCTCACTGGGCAGCCTGTTCCAAGGCTCACTCACCCTCACAGAAAAGATGTTTCTCCTCATGTTCAAGTGAAACTTCCTGAGTTCCAGCTTGTGCCAGTTATGCCTTGTCCTGTCACTGAGTGCTATGGAAAAAAAGACTGGCCCCATCTTTTCAACACCCACCCTTCAGGTATTCATAAGCATTGATAAAATGTCCTCTCAGTCTTCTTTTCTCCAGTCTAATCAGCCCCACGTCTCATAGCCTTTCCTCATATGAAAGATGTTTCAGTCCCCTGATCATCTTGGTAGCCCTGTGCTGAACTCTCTGCAGAAGTTCCCTGTCCCTCTTGAGCTGGGGAGCCCAGAACTGGACATAGTACTCCAGATGAGGCCTGATCAGGGCAGAGTAGAGAACTTTCCTCTATTTGCTAGCCACATTTTTCTTAATGCACCCCAGGATACCATTGGCCTTCCTGGCCAATGCCAGGGTGACTTTCCAATCCTAAAGTGAGTGAAAGGATGGAAATTCAATAGATCTGTTCCTATTGTATTTCTGAAGATTTATATTTGTTTTACCATTGGAGTTACCACTTTAATTTACTTGTTGAACACACATATCTTAATAGCCGTCAAAACTGAAGATCATAGTCTGTAAATTTTTATCTTTACAGGATCAATAAGAGGTGAGAAAGAACTTTTTAACCCATATTGTGGAAGAGAAACTGAGACGTGCACACATCTACACTGCAGTTCCCAGACCACCAGGCAGACATGAGTGAGGACATCTGCCAGAACAAACTATCCCATATGAACCTTATTCCCTGCCTGTCATAGTCACACTTCTACTGTGTGACTTTGCAGTCAGCTCTGTCAAGAAGTTAATTCAGGTTAAAATTAACCACTTTTCTGGAAAGTTAGTTTTTTCTGATGACTTTTGGGCTTCAGTTCACTATACAGTTGCACAAACTCTTATGTAAGAAAGGGAGAAGAGAGGGCTTGTGGGCAGAAGGACGAAGGAACAGATCACTGAGCTGGAGTGAAGAATGCACTAGACGAGCTATATGTCAGCTCATGGTATTTGTGGAACTACAGCACAGGCTTCTGCTTTAAAGTAGTTCTGTATCTGACATCTCATGAAATCAATGATCTGAACCTTTCTGACTTTTTGAAGGTCGTGTAGAACATTTCTAATAGTGCACATAATTAACATAATTATGTTGTCCAGAACAAGTAAAGAAGACATTTAAATCCCAAGGGCCAAGGAATCTTGTCATATATGTTTGGTGATCCATAACATTATTCAATAAAAACATGAAAAAAGAAGTGTGACTGCAGACTGCATAAATTAAGGAATAACTCATTTGGATTTTTTTGGAGGAGTTGTTGTAATAAAATAGAATATTTTTGTTGAAAAATGGTAGGTGTTAAGCAAAAGAAAAAAGTCCTCCAGAACTTTTCTTGCCATTGATGAATTAGGCATTGAATGATGTATCCAAGGTAGACCTATGTTTTGAATCTTTGCACACATAACTATGTTTATTAAGACTAGAGAAAACTTACAGCTTTTATCAATGAAAAAACACTAACAGATTCCATTAAACAAGTAAATGGTTCCTTTGTCTGTGCATCTTATCCTGAGAATGGTACTGGCAAAGGAACTCCTGCTCTTATATAAACTGTTTCCGCATTGAGGCTGGGTCAGGAGGAGGAGGGATTGCATAGCTCCAGCAGTATGGCTATCCTTTTTAGGCACAAACAAGCCTTGAGCATACAAGAATCTGGCAAGAGGGCCAATGCAAGACACACTGTTGGGCTAGTGGCTGTGTAACGAAGACCTAGCTGCTCCCTGACAAACTTTGCAAACAGCAAAAGCTACAATTGCCTCAAGCTGTCCAAAGTTACACCTTTCTAATGCCTATTCACAGCATGATTCTTTGAAGAAGAGAGCAGAAGTCAGTTCAGCTTCTTCAGCTGAATCCTTTCTTCTGGGTTACCTCAGCTCTCCTACTTTCTTTGTAGTACAGAACATACTGCTGTTGCTGCGGGTCCTGCTCAGCAGAGGCAGGATGGCAGAACATTTTACCAAGAAATGCAGAGCAGCTATCTTCCTTAAATGCTGCATGTCAAGCCAGTAATGACACATGCATTTTAAATGCATTTATTCCTGATTCATTGCAATTAGGTCCTTCACTTCACTAGATTCATGGTAACATTTTCTGGTTTTTTAAGAAAAGAAGAAGGAAATGAAGAACATCTTGAATTAAGGACTTATGTGTCATATGCAAATGAGGTACTAGTTTCATCCACTCAGAGGCAATGTGTCTATCTTGTACCTGAAAAAGTGAGTCTATTATGACTGAACCAGATCTCAGATATTTCTCAAAATACTAATAGAAACTGTCCTCATCCTCACAAGTCCATCATATAAGATCTAGTCAAGTAACCAATGATCTTGTTCTGTGATCATCTATGTTTTGTATCATTCCTTATTTCCACTTGCTGTTGTGAAAATACTAGCAGCCTTAAAAATGAGGATGAATTGTATTGAATTGCATGGAGTTTTTTAAAGCTTAAAATATAACACGAGAAGTCTGCTTTTTTAGTGACTTGTCAGTCACATTCCTTATCCATCCAGCATCAAATGCATCACGTGTGCTCAGCCAGGACTGTATTTAGCTTGGTATGCAGATGTAGTTGAAGAACAAGTAGGGATTTTTTTTCCTGTGACATGTTACTCTACATAGAAAACACCCATGAAAGGAAGTCCACTTTGAGTTTTAAAAAATACAGAGCAACATCCTGTCTCCACTGAAGTCAACAGTAGTTTCAGGAGGGACAAGTTTGGGCTTAGAGACAGTGGTGACCATGTGAGATGATATTATTTGTATGAATGAAACTATTGTCTTAACGAAACCCCCCTTGGAACAATATGACAAAAATCTCTCATCTGTACTGATTTTGTATCATTTAAAAGATTTGAATGCTATTTTTATCTACCACTTCTGGACAAAAGTACTAGGTCATAAGGAATAAATTTTGTACTTGCTATTACTCAAAATGATTCAGAAATATTTCATGTTGCTCTATAAGCAATTATATTTGTCAGATCTTTTATTTGATTGAGTAAAGCTACATTTTTCCAGATTTCCCTTGGTTTTTTACATCTCATTTAAAGGAGCTGGGAACCAATTCTGTTTTATCTGCATATGAAAAATAAGTTCCAAACAGCTTAAATGCTATTGATTTATTCATACCCCAGGAGCGATGAAATGGGGCACAAATCTTGACAAGAGAAAAAAATCAAAGCCAGAAGAGCAGGCCTTTTCATTTATCTTTTTTTTTTCTTTTACTATATAATACACGTCACTGTTGACTGTAGCCTTTAAAGTAAAAAATATATACTGAGGCTGGAGATATAGGGTTTTTTTGTTTCTTTAGCTATAGCTTTTAAAAATTGGTAACAGTGGTTTACCTTGTATGATAATTATTCCACAGAAGCACACTGTACTCTTTCTTATTGGCAAGTTCCAGCTACTTTGTTGTAGAACCCCTGCCATTCTTGGCACTGCTGCCTAAACATGGTGCAAAACAGTCTTCTGCTTATATCTTCATACAGAAACCAAGAGAGATTTAGGTAGAAGTGAGGCTTAATAAGACTGTATCTGTGCTACTGCACAGCAGATGCTAAAATGAGAGTAGAAGTCTGAGGACGTGTGCAGTTGCAGAGGCTGGCAGCAACTGGTGACCTGATAGGTTTGGGCTGCCTATGTGTACCAAGGGTGAAGGAGCAAAGATTAATGAGGATGAGATTTCAGGGTATTTTAATCTAGATTCTGCATTCATTTTGACATAAGACTTTGACATCTTTGCATGAATACTCTTTTGGCTGATGTTGGGCAGGGTTTGAGATGCATTATGACCCTGTCAATTTTGATGACTAAGCACACCTTCAGCACATATGCTTTCCAGACATGTATTCCTATACCTCATGATCCTGTTCATTAAAGCTCCTTCCCTGGGATTTCCATACTTTGAAATGAAAGCCAGCATTTCTTGTCCTGTAATGGACATAGGGAGCATACAGGTCTCCTCTGCAGCAAATGAAATGGAAAACAGTTTTCACATCCCAGTCCTTGTGTCCATACCATAAACAAACAATACCAACTCTTCTATCATTTACTATGGCTTTCCAACCTTTGGTAACTTTTCCTCAGTTAGTTTCAATTGTTCTGGAGCCATTGCACCCAAACCCATGAAAAACAATCCAGCTGAGACTTTAAAAATGTTCAGTGGATTAGAAGGATTACTTTAGATGACTTGTTGTTTACCTAATCTAGAATAAAGTTCAACTTTTAGTAAAAGCAGGTCAATATTGACTTAAGATCACATCTGATCACCTGTATCTTCAGTGTTTCTCTGTGAACTGATTCCTTTATTCATTCAGACATTTTTTATTCATCCCTTTCTATGGCACTTGACTTCACAATTTTGGCTAAGGACTACCTAGATTTCTGGATATCTAGTGGTTTCAGGTATCTAGAGGTTCATAAACATGGAAAAACATTCTTGTTATTGCAAGGTGTTGGTGATTCGTACATGACGCTGGTGGCTCTACATTTTCTTATTCTTTCTGTGCTTACTCAGCTCCATTGGATACATTTAGCACTCCCAACAGATGGGATACATCCGGTTTGTCACTGCTGGGACTGCCAGCGTTGCATCTACAGGATGGATTCTAAATAAGTAAGGAACTCCATGCTTTTTTGTGGCATAGTGTTGAAAAACACATTCAGACTGTAATAAAAATGAATCCTATGCTTTAAACCTGACTTAACACTTTGCAAATATTCCTATGATTGGTATATTTATAAAATAATGAAAATACTGTATGAAGTGAAACAAATGAAAAGATTCCATCTAGTTAATTATATTAAAAATTAGAAATAAAGAAGTTTTAATGAAGGAAAAGTATATATAAAAAAATCAGCTAATGTCAATCAGTTTCGTGTCACTGATCTCAGATTGTGTCAGTGATGGAGTACTAGAACAGACTGTGGAGTCTCCTTCTCTGGAAGTTTTCAAAACCCAACTGGATGCATTCCTCTGCAACCTGATTGAGGTGAATCTGCTTTAGCATGGGGTTGTACTAGATGATCTTTAGAGGTCCCTTCCAGCCATTCTGTGATTCTGTTTTCTACTACCCATGGAGATAAAAATAAATTCAATTTTTAGATAGGAAATTGTAAGCATTTAACTGAAGTCACGTTATACAAATGAAAGAATAAGTCAATGAAATGGTTTACAGATGGCTTGTAATAACAGTTCCTGTGATTTTTATGTGCATATAGAGTAACATATCTATATTTCAGAAAGTGTCTTGTTACACATCTGTGGAGTGCATAAGCATCCTAGTTCTGCTTTGTGATATTTCCTTTTTATACTTAAAATACTTGACTCCATACTACAACTACAACCTTGCTATGCTGTATAAGATCCAGAAAAAAATTATGAGATTGTTCACATATAGTTTCAGCTATTTATAAGTTCAGAGTATATCTTATCATGCTTCTGTATATAAACTATGGAAGTTTATGTGAAGAGGTAAAAACCTTTGGGTGGACTGAAGCTCTTCCCATCAGCTTTGGAAGGGATATGATAAAGTAGCTTAGAAGAGATGCTTAACTTTCAGGAGGCTAAAGCAAAATGAGGTAAAATTATTTGCTTATAATAGAGAAGAAGTGGTAAGAAGTTGGGGAAAGGTACAAATTTAGTTTCCTGCAAAAGAATTTAAACATATGCTACGCAGTATTTTAAGACAGTAAATGAAGTGGCTATCCAGTAGCACAAATACATGTATATTTATGTACTTTGCTGCTGAGCAGAACTTCTTCTCAGTGACTTTTTCATGCTAGGTTTGTCAGTACTGAATTACTTTTGTATAACTACTCTGTCAGCACAAGAGCTTTCATCTATGTGTCAGTGACAAACATGTTAGCCCCATCTACACCACAGAAGAAACACTTCAGTGCATAGGTGTGAAATACATCTATTGTCATGCTGCTTTATTGTGTGGCAATTCATTTTGCAAATGTGTTGATCCAATATGCCTGCTGGAGAATACAAGGAACACAATCAAAAAAGATAACATTATTTGACAATATTTCAGCTGTGGTAAATTGGCATATTGCCTTCAAGTCTACAGAACAGTACCAGATGATGTATGCTGAGGATCTGCTTAACAGAACGCCTGGGAAGGAAGGAAAGCGTGTGGTCACTCTGAGGTTACTATTTGTGGTTCAATATCTGCTAAATATTTGCATAAGTAGAGAGCTTTTCAAAGAAAAAGTACTCTTTTTTTCTTTTCTTTCTTTTTATGTGAATGGATTAAATCTGCCTGTTTTCAATTGTTCTGGAGCTGAAGTGACAATGAGCAGAAAGTAGGAAACAGAGAAACAAGAAATAAAAAAGAGAACAAGAGGAAAATGAAAAGCAGAAAATCTTAGTTGGCTCTGATCAGGACTATGTGCAAACAGCTCTAATGGCAATCTCAGATGAGAGATATAGTTTTTAAAAGTTGATTTTTTTTATGTTGTTACTATTTGTAAGCATTCAGTCAAATATTAAACAGAGGACGTAAGATAAAGAATAAAACCATTGGAAGAGAGATAAATTATATGAAAAGATAAATGACTTGAGACGAGACGTGGTAATCTAAGAAAAAGCTGAACATAAATGCTACAGTAGTACAAAGGCGAAGGAGGAAGCTTGGTGAGCAGCTGAGAGATCACAGACCCAAAAACTGTGCCAGTGAGTGAAAAGGATTAGTTTACTCTCTCTGATGCTGAGAAAGGACAAAAACAAAAGGAAGATGATTAAACCGTGTAAAAAGACAAATCAAGATTTTTTAGGCTATAGATATTCTGATGCGTATTCTTTAACCAAACATGTCTGATTAAAGCAAATATTCCTTTAGACTAACCTTTTGAAAAAACTTTCCACATAAGATATTTTTGCTCAAGAAATTACTTGTTTGTGAAACCAACTCCCGAAATTTAGGAGTCCATCTTTGAGAAAGATTTGTCTTGTGAAAAAGAGGGAAAGCTGGGTGAGGAACTACACATCTTCCTCTGCCCAGTCTACTCTTGACTCATTCACAAATTTGGAATGTCTCCTGCTGATACTTTCTAGCACATTTGGTGAAGTGCTGAATCTCAAATTGGTACTGTGGTGTTGCTAGATTTTGACAAATGTGCCTATAAATTTATTTCAGAAATATCTTTTTTCAGAAAGGCTGCTGTTTTCTAAGACAGAAGCACACCTTGAAGTCAAATGTCTTTAAGAGAAAACTTTATTGAGGTATAATTTCCTTCATACACAGCTACAACAATGACCCAGCTCTATTTACAGAGCTATGGCATTATTTCTTACACATGGATAATACTTAGGCTTTTAGTTAACCTAACAAATATTTTGCCATGTGGCTGATGCATTAACATGTGGGTTAGTGAGCACTTGTCCATAATGAATTTGTCAGACTGTCATCAAAGCCTAAGACAGGCAGTCCTTCTGCAGGGTAAAAACACCTGGGGATCGCAGCAATCACTCTGAAGGGAATTAAAGCAATAGATTAATTGACCATAAGAATAATTTTCCTTGTTCATGAATCTGGATTTCCCTTAGCTGCCAGAATTGTAGATGAAAGCGAAAAACATCCTTGACCTTCTCTGTCAAAGAAAATGCTTCTCCCTTTCTGTGCAAAAATAGGGATTTTTTTTTTCTTTGAGTGATTTACGAGGTCTCAGAAATGCAAAGAAAAGGTGTCAATAAAATAGTATCCAGGTTCTCATTTATTCTGCTGTGTCCTGACCCATAAAGAGGCATTAGAGAATGTTTCAAAAGTTGTCAGCTTGTATCCTTGCAGTCTACCACACTTCCTGACTTCAAAGTCTGATGCAGTTCTACCAGTTAGCCTGTGAATCCAGCATAAATACTTAAAACAAGACTGCCTAGATCTCAAGAAAACAGTACTGTCTGGACAGAGGTGATAGGTGCTCTGTCTGTAACTCTGTGCAGTCTTTGGCAAAACAACTCGTCTGGCTTCCATTTTCCCAACTGAAAAATACCTCTTCACAGGAAAGTCAGGAGGTTTCATTATTTAGCCTCTAATTACAAAAACAAACAACTGTTTCAGTTAAGCCCTTTTTACAGTTTAAATGTACTTAAATGACATGGTGATTTAAAGTTTACTGCTTCCAAAATTATTCATATCTAAAGACAAAAGATGGTATATAAGCATTATACAGATAAGGTAGAGTTGATTTATAGACTGTTCAGTATGGGAATAAATTGATCTCTTAACAGGGCAGTTAGCTTGTTTACCTTTTTACTGATTGTGCTTACTGGTGCTTTCTAGGTGTGTCATTTCTAGACAAATTATATTAATGGACAGAGTTTAAGACACAGGCATAACAGTGCTAAGCTGGAAATGAACTGTCTGAACTATTAAATATTTATATGTTACAAAAAATGTTCCATTTTGATGTCGTTAGTAAACCAGGACATTACAAAATGCTGGAAGAAGGGATGGGGGGAGGTATGTCTATAAGGGCATTTATCCAGGAAGGAAAAGATAAACATTCAAGCTTTTGTTTTCCCCTCTACCCTGATGACCAGACAGGTACCAACAAGCACAAATCTGGAGTGGATCTACTAGTCTGACCAGAAATTCTACCCTTATCTTCCCCCTCTCCACTTTTTATCCATACTGTGTTTTCCTATGATGTGGTTGTATTTCAGGAAATCTGCATATTCTGATCAAATCCTGTTTCTTCAGGTAAACAGGTCTCAACACTACTTTCAAATGTGGTTAAGTTCACAGTAGAGTTCAGTCACTGAAGCAGAGTTTAAGTCAACTACAGAGTCAGTACAGTTAGAGTTTAGTCCTTTTTTTCCCATGTCAAAGGCTTTTAGTTCTAGATCTTCATCAGATTGAATACTGCTTTCTTGATAAAGCCTGACCTAGAAGCAACAACCATTCAGTAATAAATGTCTCTCAATACAGAGATAGCATTTGCTACTTCAGTTACAGATCTTTTCTTTATGAAGCACAGCACCAGCTCACAGATTCAATACATTTATTTCCTTTATGCCCAAGCTTAAATAGTATTTACTTTCCTGTTAAATTCCATTGCTCCTTAGCAAATAAGTACTTCTGTTTTGGAGTAATGATTTATAGGTAAGGTATAGCTTGAGGACAAGATTAGTCTCCATAAACTTTGAGTTCTGCTACATCATAAAGAAGATACATCTCTCTCTGATGAGACAGGGGAATATGAAACTACATAGCTTAAGTAACAACAAATGTTTGGAACTTTGGGAGTTCCCTAACAACTCTATCTCTTCCTTTCTCTGATTTTTTTCCTTGCTTCTCATGTATACAGAAGAATGCTTCTTAATTTATGGTGCCATTGTGAGCATAAATTTATTAATGGGTATGAAATAATGAATGCCACAGAAGTGACTCTGAACAGTTCTCCTCTTCACATATGTCCACACTCTTTTACTAATTCTTCTCTGGTTTTGGTTACCACTCCCACCTTGACCTATCCTATTTTTGAAGCTGGCTTTGTGACCATAAGATCAAACATTTCTGTCAGAAGGAGAGATAATCACAAATAAAAATGCTAAGACATTTGTTTCTGGGACTTCATTTCTATCTCATTTTGGAGTGCAGGAAGAGGGGCAAAAAAAAAGAGAAAATTGTTTTTTATGGCAGGCACTCCATTTCAGAGGAATCAGTATTATCAACAAAGTCAAGTGAGATCTGTCACTATTTGACAACAAAACCTTGGTGGGCAAGTATTCCATCAGAATGGATTGGTCTGGTGCAAACTCCCCAGTGTTTACTGAACATTTACATGTAATTTCTTTTCTTCCAGTTTCAGTTAATGGACAAATAAAATAATGGAAGTGCTTTAAAACATAGATATGAAGACTACACACTCAGAAACAGCTCCAACTAGCACAGAACACAACAGTCCATCTGCTCAGCAACAGATGTCATTGTGAAAGCATCACCCTTTATCTCTACCCTCTACACCAAAACTTAATGAATAAAGTCTTTAATCCTGTCACAATCTTCTCACCCATGAATTTGATCCAAGTTCACCATGTGGTCTCCACCACAAGGAACTCCTGAGCTCCAGGGAATGTGAGAAGACCCAACTATGTAGGCAGAGGGAATTTCAGGAGATCTTACCTACAAGTGCCCTGGATGGCAGGATGGAGGAATGAAGCAGTGTTGGAGTACAGGTACAACCATGTCTGGGACTATCAGTTTTAGCAGGCATTGACAAACCCTCAAAAGTCCTGATGATTGCTCCTCCTGCCCTCCACAGTAAAGTGTACTAATGGATAATCACTACCATCTTCTGCCTTGTCAAAAGATGATGGCAGCTTTGCTACGTGAAGGCTAAAGTACATGGCTTGGTCGATATAGAAGTTTGACTATATCTCCCTTGCACAAGAGAGGACCAACAATAGCAAGAAGAAAATTTCTACAGACCATCTTAACTTCAGTGAGATTTTCATACACATAAAAGTAATTTTAAATGCTACACAAAGGATAAAACCATTTTTCACAAATTTGAATAAATATATATGTAAATATGTATTTAAATGTGCATATGTGTTTGTGTCTGAGTGTGCATATTTGAGACAACACACTGGGAGATCATTGCTGTGATTTTTACCTTTTAGTTACCAAAAGCCCTTTATATATATTGCAACACAAGCCATCTTATCAAAGAGATTACTTTGGTGCATTTTTTTCTTTTTTGAGTTATTAGTAAGTGTATGACATTTATGCAGGGAACCAAATGATTCACTTCTGCCAGGACGGGTGAAAACCTGAATACTAGGGAAGGAAAACATTGAACAAATACCACATAATGCTTGCATCCTAGTGTTAAAGAGATTATTTTCTCTACTAAATTCATTGTAGGAGTATAAAGACAAAAAATATAACTCCAGAAAATATTTGAAAAGATCTTATGATGAAGTAATGAGAATGCTTTTCATATATTAATATATCTCATTGGTTGCTAGAAATACTCAAGCATATATAAAGTTAAATTGTAACACTATTGAAGTAATTTACACTAGTAACGGAGATTTCTGTTCAACTAAATATGAAATAGGACTTTGTCTATAGCTTTTTCATCTTTTTCTTTAGGTATTTTTGGGGCATGTTCTCTCTGATTTCCACAGAAGCTGTTCCCAAGCATACTAAAATTAGTTCAACTCTCTTCTGTGATTTCTTGTCATCCCAATGCTTCTGGGATCAGGCCCAGAAAGAGTAAGGAATGTCTCTCTGGAGAAAAGATAAAGCGTATGGAATTGGGGCAGAGGAGAAGTCTCAGGACAAATGCAGGGAAAAGCAATTACGCAACTTGGGCTTAACCATCCCCAGAGCAGCCAGGTCAGCAGGGCCTGGGGAGGCCATTCTCCAACCACAGGATAATAGATCCACTCTTCCCTTTGCTTAAAGCCAATATGAGAAACTGGAGAGAGCCTAAATCCCCAGGCTCCTTGACCCCTCCTCACAGAGCTTCCCAGAAAAATGCATGAGATGCCTGTAGGACTTCACATCATCAGCTGCTCACTTTCATGTATCATCGAAGGGCACTTAGTGTTATGTATGTCAGCAGAGGAAAAACCCAAAGTTCTCCAATCAGATATTTTAAGTAACAAGGGGATTTCCACTACCTTATCATCTGTATTTTCTTTAATTACTCTATTATTTGCTTTTAATACAGTCCAAGTAATATAGTGGAGAAAAGATAATACACATCTGGGTATTTGGGGATTTCTGGGAATCTGTAGCACACAAATATCACTTTCACTTTATTAGCCTCAGCAAAACTGTTGGGGAAAAAAAAGTCCCTATATAAGGTAATACAATAGAATATAAAAGACACTTCCAGTTAGAAATTCCAGAAAATACTTATTTTAGTGATGTCATTAATTGTTTTTCCTGGAATGAAAATAACTTCACTGTGCCTCAGCTGTCTGTATTACTGGAAAGTTGTTTGTGCTTATTCAGATGAAATGGTTTAAAAGAGCTCTGTTCAACATCCCTTTGAACTATATTGATGCCCTTGTAAACAAACCGTAGAACTGATTTTCGTTTAAATGGATACCTTTTTGGTTGTGTGGACAATCCACTAGTTGCTAGTTGATAATGGAAATATATCTTACGAATATTTTATCATAGCTCTGTAAACGTTATTTGTTTTGCAAATCAGAAATGCTTTAGCATAGTGTGTTACCAGGTGCTTTTAGTTTGTAACATAGCTAAGGTTTTCAGCTAACGGGCCACAATTAGAAGACATGTGAGTACATGATTCACATGCTGCTAATTAAAGTTGCTAATAACACTCAATGCTTTTGTGTATAACTGGTAGCTACCTCTCTACTAGGTGGACTTGTAGCCTGCAATCTGTAAATGTGATGCAAAAGACCATCTGGTGAGGCAAAAAACCTGACCTTCCCCAACACAAACAGAAGAGTGCATTGAGAAGAAAACAATACACAGGTCTGGAAAGGATACTCTCGCTCTTTTGTTTTCCTTTCTACAAACACTGTCTCTGAAAGCAAGTACTAAGGAAAGTTTATTTAGTATACTGAACATAGATGCAGATGAAATACAAGAATTGTGAAATGATGCAGTATCATAGACTCATCTTTGGAAGTGCAAATTGGAGAAACAGGCAAACTTGAGAAGACTGAAAATTATTTATTAACTGGAAAATTTTAATCCTGATTAGAACAGTTAATTTCAATAGTATTTTATGCTTTAATGTATAAGAGTCAATTTGAGTGACAATTAGTAAGGGCCAGTCTGTCATTCATTATACCCCAGATTTGTTTGTAGCAGGAATTCAGAGTGTGGAAGACAAACAAAACAAAAAAATCCCATGAGATGATTAAAAATCGGACAGATGAAAACTGTTTTGTTTAAGGAGATTATCACAGTATACATTCACACATAATGAAGCAGCTTATGAAGAGTGTATGTGACCAGTTGAGAACTGAAAAAATAGTAAGTGGGAAAAAAGAAACATTTAAAACAATAATAAATTGATTGCAATTCCTAAAAAATATGTGAAGATTAACTATGTGTTTTGAACACAAAACTAAACAGTAAGTAGCAACAAGTAGAAGATAATGTAGCATCTAATCTAGTGCAGTAAAGGTAGAAAATGAAAAAAACCTGTCTGCTAAATACTATCCTACCAAATATCTGTCCTGCAATACTATGTCCTCTAGAGAAGGAAAGTTAAACTTTAGCATAGATCAGTTAAGAGCTATGATTAGGTCAAGAATTCTGAGAAAAAAAAAAAGGGCCACAGCACAAATTTGGGAGAAAGATAAGCACAGAGAGTTACTAGATAGAGGAATTAATTTCTTTCTTCCTTCTATTTCTGATGAAATGGAGAGAATGTCTAACACTCACTGGTGTCTGATGGCAATTGGATGTTTATTCAGAGAAAACTAAATCTCTACTCCATATGTGAATTTTCTGTTAATGCCTTTGGTGACTATGAACATTGTAATGCTTTCACCTAGATGTACACCTTGAAAATAGCTGAGCCAGATAAATGCTTTTCTTTGTGAATGTCTTAGAATCTATGTCTGGGAAAGCAGACAGTTCTTAGCATGTTAGCTTCATAAATGCAGAGCCTGCATTTTATTACCTTCTGAGGAGGCCTGCAAAATGTATATGTTTCAACATCTCAGGAAATAATAAAAAGTTCAATTGGCTATTGAATTCTCATTTAATCAAATGATTAAGTGATATTTTTCTCTTATTGCCTGGATTTCAATTTACCTTCTCTTCCTCACAATTTATGCATTGCTTATAACTTTTATTGTTTCTCCTAATGTCTTATTTCCTTCTGGTAGCTATTTCATCATTTCTTCAGTACAGCTGTTTCAGTATGTGTAGTATGGAGAGTTGTATTGGATTCCCAAAACATTCTCTTTGGATTTTTTGGAGATAGTGTCATCTCCATAGTGAGATATCTACCAACATGAATAAATGAGATGTTATAGAAAGCACTAACATACAACATGATTTCCACAGAAATGAGGTGCTTGACGACTTCTAAAACTCATCTCAGAAAGCATATAGCAGATAGCTGTCAGACAGCTGGTGTGAATGCTCTGAAGTGCCCAAGCCAATGCCTTATTAGAAAAGCACTTCATTGGAGTGAAGGGAGAAGAGGTTATTCATCATGGTTGCCCATTGCTGCAAAGAAGCAACCACAGCTATTCTCACACTGTTGCACTGCTGCTGTCTTTCTCCTCACTGCCACCCACAGACCTCCATTGCACCCTGTCTCTGCAGTTTGAACTACTAGGTGAATATTATTAGGTAAATTAATAACAATAAGCAAATAGTGGTACAGTCTAGCAGAGAAGATTTAAGTGGAAACTGTTAATCCCTCAACAAATCCCAAAGATAATACAAAATGCCATGTTTTTTTACTCTGTGGTATCTGAGAAGCAAGGGCAAGGAGGCAGAAAACTCAGCTACCTGTGTATACTCAGCAGAGGTAAATCAACACTGATTTCTTGAAACAAACAGAGTTACAAAAATTTGAAATAGGAATTTGACCCCAACTTTGAATAAGCTTACTGAGACATTTTTATTTTCTGTTCCTTCTCAGTTACAGAAAATAATGGCCAAAGTAATTGTGCAAAAGACCTGAAAACTCCATCCACCCTTAAGTAATTGACCTATGACTTTGCTGCAGAGCAGAAAACTGTTCAGCCTCTTCAGGCAGCCTCCCAACCATACATGCTTGAAGAAATCCTTTCTGACTAGCAAACTATTGATTCTGAAAAGTGTTATATTTGATCATAAATCTTGAGCAAGCTCAACAGTGGAGAAAAAATCTTAACCACTCTAAAGTGCTTTTAAAGATTCTCAAACTGGAATAAAGCAAGATATGACATGTGCTTTTATCCGTAATATAGATTTTTCTTTTTACATTGGCATACCTTTCTGTCAGAGAATTACATCCTTTGGTAGCATATAAACCCCTTTCTTCTGTAATCATATGTGTAGGCTGTATATCAAATTGACTTGGGAGTAGGAACTTGTCTGTCAGAAAAAGCTGATTTATTGTTTTTAAAAATTACTTCTGTGTTGTCAATTAAATTAATCAATCCAGTTAAAACACTGTATTAAACATTATATGTCATCCCTGAATATTTCTTGAGTTATCATTTAGCAATACATCTTCTGTAATTAGAACATAGTGAAAATTTACCAGAAATCAAAGTTTTGGGGTTTTCTGCTTTGTCGGTTCCAAAATATCTCATATTTGTGTCTTTTCAACAATTTCAAATTAACACTGCCTGGATTATTGATTTCTCTTTCTTATGCTCAGGTGTTGTATGTTTGAAATGCCAGTAACTCTATGGCAGTTGGATGGCTGGTACCTTGTGTATCTGGAAGATCCTATCCCCTGGGATTTGCTTGTGAGGGTAGACCTAAAGTGAATTTCAAATATCTGTCAGCCATGCTTTCCCATTGGCCTGCATTTCTTCTAGGGAGACAGTAACACATAAAACGTTACTCTGGCCTGATTTTCACAGAGGGCTGATCCAATAATGAGTTGAAAACCAGACCTGTTTCTAGTTCTCTCATAATAAGAAGCTGTTTATCAGGAAAAAGTCATCTGAATGATTTTTGTACTTTTAATACCTTCAAGGTCTGATAATAATATGGCAAAAATGCTTTAGACTTCCTAAATTCATACATTGTCTGAGAAGACAGTTTCCTCAACTCTGACTAGTTTAAATCTGAAATGGTTTTCAGATGAAAGTGTTTCACCCATTAAAATGAATTTTGTAGAATCAACCTTTTCCACAATTTCTTACAGACATCTTTCTTACTGCAGTTATGGCTAAGAAATAAGGATTGAGACCTTGATAGAAAGTTCACAGAGTGGATAATTCAACTTCAGTCTTAGATTATCTTGTTTGTGTCCCAAATAGATAATTTCTTAGCACTGTGGCCTCTTATCCTGATTGCTTATGTTTAGCATGTTTGTTGGTCTGAACTAGAATAAGCTGTGAGAGAATGGCTTATTATGAAAAATATACAACATGAGTAGAGGCTTTTATGGTCATATCTTTTTCAAGTGACCTAGTGAACACCATGTTTAAGCTAGAGCTGCCTGGTCAGTACTGTCAGAGAGAAAAATGTGTCTCTGTCTTCCTTCAATCTTCAATTCAGTTTTTGAGAACAAAGATCTCACAGAAGATTCTAAGTCAACTCAGAATTTTTTACTTTTTTTCTACCTTGTAGATTTTCCCTGGAGACAAGCTCTATTTCTATGCAAGGCCAGTTTGAAATCTTAGTGAGTATGTCAAATCCTCTCTGTTATTATTAATACTCCAACTGTGAGCAAGATGGTCTTCAGATATGTAAAAAATTGAGGATATTATCCAGAAGAGATTATTCTGTAAACATAACACAACATAATTATCACTGATGATGGTAGACAGAGGAGAGCAAGGAGACTGCAAGGAAACAGCAGAGACACAAACTGATAGCAAAGGACTGTTTTATGGGCAGATGTATAAACTTTTCTGCTTATAGTAAGTTTCTTATTTGCTAGGATTATTAATTTTTTCCGGAAAAAGGTCAGGTAGCTGAAAAAAAAAGGCAGATAGCTCTGTAGTAGAGGTCAGTAACAGAAAGCTTGTTGAGTTCTGAGGAGGAATTGAAGGGTTTATCTTGAAAAGTCATATGAAGCTTTTGTCCTTGAAAAGTAATTGCAACTTGTCAGAAATACCAGTTGTTGCTAGATGAAGATAGAAGTTCAGCATTATTTATGGATCTACACTTCTCAAGTAAATAGATTTCCCCTAATTTGCAATTCTAAAAATGCCTTTAACCTATTTTTAAATGGCCTCTCTAAGCTCAGGGCAGAGTTGGTCAGGCAGCTTTTGACAAAATGTATTTTTCTTGAAAGATGTTGTTTTATTTAAACAGAATCACTAATGGAGCTGAACAGATTTTGAAGGCACTTTCAATGAAATTTCCGAATAAAAAGCCTTTGACCTACGTTTTGGTACATCTACATTTTGAGAATGTGTTTGAAACACTTTGTTTCAACCCTGCAAATTTCAAATATCAAAATTTGTGTTGAAACAGAAACATCAACTTCTGTCTAGCACATAAAATGGTGGGATTATACCACAGAGCTCTCTAGTTCCTCAGTTACTTGCAGGTTTCCCACCAGTTTTTCTGTAGCTTTCAAATGAGCCTGTATTTTATTTACTTTCTAGGCTAATACATCCCAGTAAAAGACCCTCATGGGATTCTGTTTAAGTTTTGTAGAAGTTCTTTGTTGAGAATTGGGCTAAGAAGAGTAGAAACTGGAAAAAAAAAAAACCCAGCAAAATACCTTTGCAGATGCTACAATATTTTTACATGGGTTTATATTGTTTCTGTTGTTTTAGAAGTAATTTTGGAAAGATAGTCACAATTTTCTATTGTTGCAGTTTGGTTTGTTTTCTTTTTTGTCTTCTTTTCTGTTTGTTTTCCCAAAGGGAGCTCATATTAGCCAATCTTTCTATAGAGCTTAGACAGGTTATGAAAATCCCACTCAGAAAAACACTGCAATTACTGTGTTATTAGCAAATCATAAAGTAACACATGCTGCACAAAAATGTGGCAAGTTGCACAGTATATGCATATATAAATACAATATGTTTCGCAATACATAAATACAATATGTTTCGCATATAATAAATTAATATAATTGTCAAGAAGCAAATATCGTGAAACTGAAAAATGCTATTTACCTTTCTGACTATGTATTTTGAGCTTTTAAATTAAGGTAGCAGTCACAACAGGGAAGAATATTCTTGATCAAGTTACTTGCTCTGTACTGTTTTGTGTTGCCTTGATATTTAAAATAAGGGCAGAATTCAGGCAGTCTGCTAAGTGCTGTTAGTGGGATTTTTTTTCAATGAATGTCACTAGCAATGATTTTCTAGATCATCAAGGATTGTGTGAAAATAAATAATTTTATTTGCTATGTGTGCTCTCTTGCTCATGTTTTCTGCTACTTGAATGCTTCCAAAGTAGCCACTGTCTTGGCTTCTTGTTCAAACAAAATATGCAACTCAAAGATTCAATAAGCAAGAGACCTGAGCTCCTCTTTGATCCCTAGAACATCCTAAAACCAAGGCTCAAGAATTAGGTGGAAAAAATTAACAATCTATTTACTACATTTATTGCGCTACTGGAACCTTTGCTACTATTAGATATTTTTCCAACTATGACATCCATGGCTAGACAATTTAAAGTTTTAGAGATCCTATTATGCAATCTTTATATAGAGAGACTAATTTAAAAAAAAAAGAAAAAGAAAAGAAAAGGAGAGAACCAGGGAAAGTCAGTGATAGCTGAATACTTTAAGATATCTGCTTTTGAAAATCTATGGAAGCAATTTGATATTAATGAGGATCAGAGTAAACTACGTAACTTCTAATCTGCTATGCTGTGGACTCAGTTCCCAAGATAGGTTAAGGAGTTGTACCACTGAGACACAGAGAATACAGAAAAAAAGGTAGTGAAAGAAAAAGTACTGGAAGATAGAGGGAGGATAAGATATAGTCTACCATTACTTACATATCTAGAATGCAAACATCTAATCTTGAAGTATTCACCTTAAACTCCCTTTATAATCAGTGAGGAGAAATACGCTGAGACAGATTAATGTAATGTTGAGATAGTGATTGAAAAACAGGTCACATAAATCACCTTATTACTAGCTTCTGACTATAAGAAAAAGCTAAAATGACTATGACACATCCATATTTTAGGAGATTTTTATGAGCTTTTTTTTTTTTGAGACTTCTCTTTTCTCTAATTACTTTATTTTTTACAAGCCAAATTAGATAGTGTTTTGGGATTAATAATACATCTTTCACTACTAAATTGAGGTTGCTCAGTATCATAGATGATACTCACAGAACTGATGAGTTAGCTTGACTTAACACACTTGAATTATACCTTTTGGGGTAACTTTGTCTAAGGGTAGCTGTACTGCAAGGGTTTTTTTATCCAGACTTGTTTGCTTACCAAAGAAGTCAGAGTAGCAGGGTGACTCCGGCTAGTTAATGAACTGTTGTTACTTAAGTTGTTGTGTCACCCTTGCATTACTATTTGACTAAAGTCCTTCTGTAACCTCTCCTCAAGCCCCAAAGCTATAGACCATAATGCAAAATTACAAGTAATGCTGGGACAAAGATGTCACCGATGCATTGCCACATCTCTGCCATAGTCAGACTTCCACAGGATAGTTCACTGAGACAATGGTATTTCCTATGTAATTCTTGTGCTTAACCAACAGTTTTCACAGAAATTTCTCTGTATGGAATCTGATGTGTCTGAGTTCAGCAAATACATCACAGTACAAAAAACTCCAAAAAGTTCTTACTGAGAAGGTGTTTTACTATCTAAAAGCTTATCCAGATTTCCTAAATATACCAGCTTTCTGGAGAATTTGCCCTTATGTCTTCACAGGTGCCACTTCTCAAATACTATTGCAATTCTCATGACAAATCTCATAATTCATCTTTTTTTCTTTTTAAGACACGGGAAAATTAAGCCTTCAATTTGCTTTAAAAAGATTTCACATGGTAAAATGCATCTCACCCTAGGAAATCTGAATTTATTTCCTAACTGAAACATTCTTTCTTGTTTACTGAAAACAAAATTGTTCTGTAAATGCAGTCTTGTCTGTGCTGATTTGAGTGAGAGTGAATCAACACTGCAGAGCACAGCAGCTCCTGGCAGTTGCTGACATGTTATGTGTCTCCAGGCAAAGTAAGAGAAGTCTTATGACAGATCTAGAAGTCCAGTACATAGTTCAAAACATTACTGTAAGTATAGTAAATAAGCCATTAAAGGAAATTCCAAACTTATAATTTACTTAAACTGTTAATACAGCTTAGTAATTAATGTATTCATTATTTTCTGTTGCTCAGTGGTTAGAGCTATAGAATACTGTACTGAAAAAGAATGAGCAGAAACAGCAATCAAGCTGAGCCAATGGGAGCAACCCGTTTTTTGTTGATGACTTTTTTTCCCCTAGCAGATGATAACCTCTTACTAAAAGAGCCTCATGGTATCTTTTAGGCTAAATCTCCAGAGATTTAATATTCTTTCACTTTCCCAATGGGTCACAAATTAGTAAAATAAGCATTTCCCCAGTTTTCTAGGATTTTCAGTTTTACTATGACTGAGAGTATCTTCTCAGGTTTACTTCACTTATATGAATCCTGTAATTCTGAGAAGCCACACTAGACACGCTAATTTTTCTGAGCTCAGTTGGTTGCTGCTGAGCCGTAGGTGAAGCTGGAGGAATTTTAGCACACTGCTCTCTGTACACCCGTCACAGCAATCAAGTACTGCACGAGGTCCTGAATCACAATGTGAACCTGAACATGTACCCTTTAAAACTGGAAAGGTCTTCACTTCCTAAGCCTGTGGCTATTTGTTTAATAATATATCTGGTTTATCTCTGTTTTCGCACATCTCCTGATAGCTGCCTGCTGAGTTGCTTAGGGAAATGAAGCCTGGGCTGGTTACAAAGGTTGTGAACTACAAGGAATTATTAACAACAGTCAACTGAGTCTGGAGCCTGTGATTGCTTGACTTTCAGCCTGCAGCACGTTCATGTGAGACAAATAGTGTTCCCTGGGAGTACAGCGAGTGACCTTCTACCTGGGATGTGAGGAGGCATGACAGATGCTCAGGTGGCATGTGCTATTTGTGACACGTGGCAACTCTGACTGCCCTTCACCTGCCAGAAAGATGACAAGATCTAGAAAAATAAAGACTCTCACAGGTTTTGGGCCTGGTGCCAGTTGTAGACTGAGTTTGAAGAAATGACTTTTCTCTCCAACATCTCATCTTCTGATCCTACTTTTCTCTCACCATCTACTGACAGAGAAAGTGAAAAAAAAGCAGACATTTCTCCCCTTTTCTCCACATTGTCAAACCTTTCTAAGGTTCAGTTCTCTGGACTCAAATCAAAATTTTCCAACACTTGCCATAATACCTCACCTTGTGTCTGCCTTTCAGTTCTTCAGTCTCGCAGCTCTGTTTAGGTGTGCAACATTTCCCTGAGTTAAGATGAATTTTACCCTATTCAGTGTAAACCAGACAGCAACCTGCAGCTTCAGGGACAGTCATCTGATAACCCTTTTCCTGGGGGATAAAGGGAAGAGCTACTCAAGTATCAGCATAGCTCAAGTAATGTGTACAGGTCAGAGCCTTGGACCAGTGCAAGAAGCAGGCACACCTCTTTCTCCTGCATGATCCTCTGAAGCTAATAATAACTTTGCTTATGTGAGTGAGAGAAGAAAACAGAAGCAGTCTGGCAAAGCTCTGAAATCCTGATATCACTGATGCAGTGGGAAGGGAGATGGAAAAAAAAGGGAGGCCTTTCACCTGAGCTCTGGTACTGACAAAGTCAGACCTCCTTGTCTCACTCAACAGGACTACTAAGAGTTGTAAAAAGTGTTATCTCTTTTCATCATAGATGTTGAGGAAATTAATCTTATTTATTATCATTAATCTTATTATATTATCATTGTGTGTGTTCACATCCATCCACCAGATTCCACTGTCCTTTTCAACATTTTTCAGATAATTTTTTATAGCTGTTTTCGGACTTGAGGAGATATTTCATTTTTGCAATAGTGCACATGCAAAAGTACACATTATGGAGCATCACTAAGGCAGGAATCTGCAGTACAGGCATTTGCAGATGCCTAGACTGCCCTGGTCACAGAAAAACCTCTAAGAAACCTCTTGTCTGTTTTCATAGAAGAAATAAACTCTTTCTTGTATACATAAATCAAATTCAAACATAAACCACTGAGAGCTTTGTTGGCCTTGAACTAATACTTTCAGAGTTCATACATTCCAGTACTATATAAATAAGAACAAGATTTGAATGTCCTATTTTGACTGTAATGGCCTTCAAAGATGCAAGCAATACTTGTGAAGAATGTGCCTGACATTTAAATCTGTTGAGATTCCTGAATAAAGATTCCATCTCTTTTCTTTTCCCCAATTCTGTTTCTAATCAAATTCTGGACAAAGATTGTTCTTTTTTCCCCCCCCCCCGTTCTCTTCTGAAGTGGCACCATAGTGCTTGTGTCATTCTTGGGAGATTTGGGGTGCAGTATATTCAAGTCTATAGAGAGTGAAGTAACATTAAACAAATGTTTGTATTGGAAGATAATGCATTAAAAAGCAGAAAATGGTAAAAAATACATCTACCTGCATAAATAGCATTTTGTTTCATATAAGTAAGTATTAAAGTACTCTGTAACAGCACATTCACTCTCTTCCTCGCCTTCTGGATTCTTGTCTCCTTCTTCAGTGTTAGTCCTGGCTGATGCAAAACACAGATGGAAGCAGATTAGAACCTGTTTTATCCTAATTATTCTTTATTTATTGTGTCCATTCCAGCCTCCAGACCTGCTTCATTCAATGGCCAGTATGTGATCTATGTTTCATAAGAAATGTAGTAATATGGGAAGATTAATCAGGAAATAAAGGGCTAAGGAAAATATAATGCAAAAATATATTTTACCTAGGAAAATACAGTAACGTAACTTACTATCTGGGGGAGAGAGGGTTTCTAACTAAAAGAAAAAGAAGGATAGCAACTGCTGGTTGATGGTCAGTCTTTACTGAGATAAACCACATGCCTTTTTAACTGAAAGGAGGCAGCATACAAAAGTAGGAAGTTACTTTATAGTTATGAATGTTTGATTAACTACAGGTCACAGATCATGCTGTGTGTGGGAACATGTCCTTGGAAGGGCAAATAAATTCAGCCATTTTTCTGATTTCATTCTGGCCCAGCACTCTACTGGCTGTGATGAGAGATTTTGAAGGCATCTATACATCCTTAGGGAGAAGTCTGAATTCCATTTTATCTCCTTCTGGATGATCAATAGAGGAGCTGAAAATGAAGGCTTTCAGTATCTCTCTGGTTTTGATATATTGGCATGTTTAAGAAACAAACAAAATCTAAATCATAGTGCATTTTTTTTCTTGACATAAAGTGTAATACTTAGAACTTAAAATTGACAAGAAGCCAGAGGTATATGCCCACTTACAGAAAATAACATTTTACACTGATTTATTTAGAACTGTGAACAAATAAAAGTAGCCATTAGAGTAGAACTCTGGGCACATAATGTAATTTTGTCACTGCATATGCTTTTATATTCCTTATTCATTTACATATTGAAGACTTAATGAAAAATTGTGATGAGTTGTTTTCCTCACTGTGAAAGTAAGGCAAACACAGTATTCAAATAATGGTTAAAACCAAAACACTTTTCAGACCACTAGCTTTTTGGATGTTGAATTCTCTTCACTCACCTGAGAACCTAAAACTAAGTTGGAAATTTCACTAGGTAGCAAGCAGTGAAGAATACTTGAGCCTGAAACCTCAAATCTAAGTGACCTTTCATAAAATATAGGCCATTCCTAGGACTCAGGAAATTAGGATGATGAAATCAGTATGTTTATTGAGTTTCATTTGAATTTTGCTCATCCTGGGCTTCAGGCCAGGGTAGTTCTAGGGGAATTCCATATTTGGGCCCAGAAGAGGAAACACTTGTCTGTATTGCACATTAAATAAAAGCAGTACAGGAGAACTATGTTAATCTGTTGCAAGTCTGGAATGCTCTCTCTCCGAGAAACATAAATTAGTATGCAGAAAGCAAATACATAGGAAAAGGTACAGTAGACTAAATCATATATATCTCCTGCCTGACACATCTTGCAGTTTCTAAAGAGAAACTCCCTATTGCCATTGTTAAGAAACTAAGTCACAATTTCCCATATTTATATTCAAAGGAGACATCCATTCACATTCAAGGTCATTATGCAGGAAGTGCTCAGTGACAGTACAGTGATTTTTTCTAGTTGAAAGATGACTGTTGTTGAGGATTTTTACCTCATATATAGACTTTGACCCAGGCTTAATCCTCACTTCATTGAAGAGTTTCTTCAGCAAATGCACTGTTTCCTCTCTGTGAAATGAAGAATTCTCCTAACTTCAGTTAGCCTGAACTATTGAGAATAGAAAACAAGACCTTTTTTTCCCCAACTGCATATAAATCAGGACTGAACTCCATGCCAGCACTCAAATAACTATAATGTTTTTATTTACTATCTACTAGTTCCTCTCATTCAGTTTTCCTGAAGACACAGGGTAATACATTCTGATATTTACTTACAGTGTTTCAGATGGTCTGAATATGGGGTAAAGCATGAGGAAAAGTAAAATAAATGTTATATATACTAATATGCATCAGCACTCAAAATATGGTAAGAATTTTTCATCTAGCAGTTTAATATTCTATGGTGGAGATTCTATCTCAGCTTACATATGCCTGTAAATCTACTGAATTCAGTAGAGATGTCTAGTATAACTGAGAAAAGAAGCTAATCTGTTTTGTCTGATTTTTTGGGATGGCACTTGCAGCCTTGAAGTCCTCAGAATATTTATATACCCAGACTTAGATAAAAAAAAAAAAAGAGGGGGGAGGAAAGCTTAATCTGTTCTTGAATAAAAAATGTTTATTTAACACATCCTTATGGCAATTTTTTCAATTACTCTTTTTACAAGTATTACCAGATGTTTACAAGATGTCTGTGAAGTTAGGAAAGTCTCTCTGTGCAGTGGCCATTCTTCCCTTAGCCCCTGGATCATCATCTGTGGAAGTTTGTGGGACTGGAGACAGTTGTGGTTGCATGCATTTAAATTTAAAGTAATAAAAGGCAACGTATATCTCTCTTGATATCACTTTCTCCATTAATGATAAGTAAAGGACAGTTAAAAAAAGGAGGAAGAAGCAAAACTGAGTGGAAACTACCTGAGATTTTCTATAAATATTTCGCCACTCCTTATACTGATTATGACCTGAATCAAAACACCATCTGGTTTAGAGTTTAATAGAAGAAAATAAACTGATCATTTTAGTCTTTTGTTTTCGTCATCCAGGCTCATTCCAGAGAAGAGAACATAGAACAATGGAAGGAAAGATGTTCTCTAAAAAAATAGCCTCACTTTTTTCTTTTTTCTTTTTAATTGTATTTTCTCGTTGGAGTAGAGGAAGGGGAGGTTACTTCTCTGGTTCTGAGAAAGGCAAGTGACATTATGGAAAACATGGAGACAAAACACTATACTACCCGTAGTAGATTCCTGATTCAGGAGACAGGAAGCTCCTTTTCTGCCTGTCTGGTAAGGTTTTTTGTTTCTCCTGATCACCTGATTTACCACAAGAATGACTAAAGCCTTTTGCTAGCTACTACCAGTGATTCACATGATTCACATTTTTTTTTTTCACTCTGAAACACAAAACATAATCCTCAGGCTAATTAATCTTATTTACCTACTTGGAAAATTAATCTGGGTTAATGTGTAAATTTGAAATAGCTCTGACAATATTTAGTGTCTGTTTTGGAGCATTTAGTTAGTTACCAAGAGAAGACGACAATAGGGTTCTTTGAAGTATTGTCCCAAAGTTTTCACTCGCTATAACTCTGGTTTCCACACAAGTCGGCCACTTCTATAGGCTAGCTATTTCTGTTATATAGGAATTTGATGTTTTGGTGATTGAACTATAACCTGAGAAACACTAGTAGGACATGAACTTTGATGTAAGATTTAGTCATTAAATCAAGTCACCAAAGTCAAGTTGTGCAGACATTAAATATGTGTCTAAACCATCCTTGTAAATAGCTGAGATTTGTTCACTACTGTCAATGGAGATTTAATAGCAATTAATCAAATTTAGGCGTCCAGGTGACATCTTATGTGTCTAGATATCTAAATACAGGTATACATTTTCTGTTGTGATCTGAATTATATGCTTAGGGTGGGATTCAACTATGCACAAGTGTACAGTGCTATTCCTCTTGCATCAGGCTGTCCTTTTTGAAGAAAATTATCTCTCATAGGCCTTATGTTACATCTCATTGGCACTGTCTAAATGCTGAAGTCTTAAATTGCATAGGACAGTATTTTGAGGCACCTTAAGCATTTTCACAGACTTCAGTTAGAGACATTTGTGCAAAATTTGGAAATTTTCGAGACAGAAAGAATCCTAGTTTTCAAAGCAATTTGCATGGGTTTTGCTCCATTTTGCAGTAATGTCTTACATAGCTGATGCTTGCGACTAGCTGTAGACAATGGGATTAGACAGAACTGCTTAGTGTGATAGTTCTGCCAGCTTCATGGAACCTACCCATCTGTGGACTGATCAAATTTTGCACCAGGGTTTAGAATTTGCTCAGCCCATGTCTTCCTCATGCAGATATGTTGCTGTCAGCTTGAGAAAACTGGCACAATGTTTACAGCAATCTGTTCTGAATTGTATTTAAATTTTTCATAGATCTAATTATCGTTTTATCACTTCTTTTCTGACATATTATTTGCTACTATGCATGGTTTTGATTTTTTTTTTTCCCAGACATTTATCTGCTGTTTCCTTAGGATAGAGTGTATGGTCTCACACTAGCTTTTGGTTCTTAACTGACACTACCAGTAAAACATAATAATATAGAATCTACAAGAAGAATTCATCTGAAAACAGATATATAATACACTGCAGCTATGGCTAGTTGGGGCAGTGTCCATCTACTGGCCCTCTTTTTTTTTCAATGGTTACCAGAGGTCAGTTCAACAATGTCCCCATTGATCTCTTTCTATCCATTTAACTTTCACTACTACAAGAACAAAACTCCAAACACACACACAAAAGAGAGAAGGAAGAATGCGCTCTTTGTGATTCAACCGGAATTCACAAACACAGAAAACATCCCCTCTATTGGCCATTTCCTCCTGCAACTTGACTTCCGAAATAGGGCTACCCTTTTGCACAAGATACAAAAACAGAAATGCAAAAAAAAAATCCCACCAGAAAGCATGTGACTTCCAGAATTGCCTGTAGCTTTCCTGGCACTGGGTTGAGAAATATTTCTTCATCTCATGTTACATAATCATCCCTGACGCATTGTTTGTTCCAGCTCAGTGCTCTTTTCATCAGATCGGAACCACAAATCTAATGGAATATGAGGAGTGTCCCCCGATGGTGTATGGGGGATGTTGTGCAGCTTTTTTCTTTTTTTTTACAAGTGTCGTAATTATGAAAGGTATTTAAAATATGTGCGGGAACAAATACTTTTTGAAACCATATTTCTTGTTAGCTAATGTTCTTCATAGTGCACATTTCCTGTCTTTTTCCAGTAAGCACACTGCTTGCAGCACACCAAGATCCCATTCAAATGAATGAAAGGAAGAAAAAGTAAGTAAAAGAACGAATGTATATTTGACATAACAGACCCTTAGAATAAATTCTATTTACTTTAATAAAATTACACTAGAGATTAATTTATCCTGCAATGTTTCAATGGCACACTCTAAGGAATTTATTCCAAACCACATGAAGTCAATGTAGCTTTTCTAGTGGGTCTGGATCAAGTTTCAGAGGGATTAAACAACTGCTTATTACTTCTCTTTTTTATTCACAAAATAAAAAATAAATCACTTTACTAGATAATCACTCCTTCAACCTTAATGTCTGTCTTTTCCAACCTGTGTAAAGGCATCTCTCTTGTCTCCCTATCAAACTGTGACTTCTGTTTTTTCTGTAAAGTTCTATTGTTCAGACATTGTTCCTCACTGTTAAATCTTTTCTTCCTTGGACTAAAATTAAGTGAATTCTTCTTTCCCTTTGCTTTGTGAAAGAGAACACCATGACTCCCTTCACAGCTCAGTTTATAGTCCTTCTGATTTCCCTGATGTCTCTGATGTCTGTCCAAAATTCAGGGTTGGACCTCTGTCCAACATTCAATATACTTATTCTAACTCCAGCCTGCAGACAATATTGCTCCAAATTTCATTTAGAAAATTTCCCCTTACACATATTCAAGGAACCTTGCAATATCCTTCATGTTCTTTAATTTTCTAATGATGATTTCTTCATCTTCCTTGCATCACAAACTTAATATCCCAATACATACAATTTTCTCTTTCCATAAAAAGACCTACGCTGAACTACATATCTAGCATAGCAGCCAATCACACTGCCTTGGAACATGAGAAAACAACTTGAACCTGAATCATGGTCTGATAAACCGTTGTCCTCTTGATTCAGAGTGGAAAGAAGTACATTGGTTGGATTTATAAATTATCACCTTTAAATAAAAGGATATATTTAGTGAAGCTTGTCAAATATGTGTCTTGGGCCTGATACTTGATATTTTCACTAAAAAATCCTGAATGATAAAAAAAGAGTAGTTTTATTAGATCTTTGGATAAAATCAGATTGGAAAGATGTGAAAGCACTTTTGAAGATCGGACTAGAATTGAAAAAAAAAAATTGATTATTTGAAGAAATAATCTGGAGACAAATGACATATCTGTAAGAACAAGGTCAAAGTCTTCATGTTGGAAGAAATGATCTAGATAAGGAAGATAAGGAAGAAGTAAATCAGTTGATTTTCAGGAGAGGTGGTAGAAATTGCATTGAGTTACCACCTGAACTTGTAGGAAAATAAAATCAGACAAGCAGGAGCGTAATCTCTAAGATAAGGGAAGGTTAGCACTGGCAAGGTCTTTCTTGGAGTCTTCTGTCCAGAGCTGGACAAAGTACTTCAAGAGAGGGGTAAAGCAACTGAAGGCCATGAGGAGGAGAGCAACAAGAACGAATAATTGATTAAAAAATAGGACTTAGGAGAAAAAATTGAAAGAACTAGAGCTCTTAAATCTAGATAAGGGAAGAGAGAGGGAAATTTTATTAGTAGTCTCCAAATATTTTAAAGTCTGCCTGCTCAGACATTATGTTCCATATACATGACCAAACACAACAGTTTTAAATTTCAACAAGGGAACTTAAGGTGACAGGAAGAGCTTCCTAACAACAAAATCAGTGAAATACTGAAATAGATTGCATCATGAAATCTCCAGCTTCGAAAGTCTTTCAGAATAAATTAGATAAATTGTTGGGAGTATCATAGGTAGACCCGATTCCCTCTTGGTTAGAGAGACAGACTGAGTGGTCTTTTTGAGGTATTTCCTAGCTCAATTATGTCAGTTATGTCTAGCACTATTCTGGCCTGCTTATGTAGGCTTTTGTGCTGCTCAATCCAAGACTTCATCTCTATCATCTTGCTATTCAGGCAAGCTCTAGTGTGACATAGGCAAAAGAGCTATGCAAAACAGGCTATTCAGATCTCTAATTTGGGCAGAAGGGAACCTTAATCAGTGAACAAGTCTAAATAGCACTCTTAAAAATATTTATTAATATTTTACATAAATATTCAACAACAGAATGCATAAGGGCAGAATATGTTTGCCTGATGCAAACCCCCTGCAGCAAGGAAAAGACTATAATTACCAATCTGTTTAAAAGTTGCATCTGTGAAGTAGTGCATTGCATGTTATCTATTATTGTTCTGCCTACAGTAAAACCCTTGTACTTACACTTCTAAAAAAAAAAAAAAAACCAAACCAGAAAAAAGACAACCCAAAGAGCTGAGCTCTAACACAATGAACATATATGGATACCAGACCATGTATAAGGACTCATCATTCACCTTCATGCTGAGAAGTGTGAAGTCCCACGTAAGGTGAAACTCACCTTTCTGGGGAAATGCATCTTATTTATCATTTTTGTTAAGGCGAGCAAACTAAGGTCTCTGTCCAGAAGCACATTCACAATTTAATCCACAGGATAGGACAACTGTGAGCATACAAAAGCCTTTGAGATGCAGGATATCATTTGATGAATTGAGGTGGTAGATTTGCATTGTTTTTTTGTGAAATCTAAAGGTATATCAGGAGTATTTATAAAATCTGGAGAAGTTCAGATCCTCTTTTTAGAAAAAAAATGTGTTGAAGATAATGCAAACGCATAGACAAGCAAGAATTTTGATCTCCATCTCAGATGCTGAGAGCTGAGAGTCAGAGGGCAAATACTACTTGAAAAATACCATGAAGATATGAAGGTGTTTAACCATCTAGTGGAATGATGAAGGTGCAAGTTTGAATAAATCAATGTATCTGTTTTTTTCAGTTTGAAACACATTATTTTTACTTGAGATGATATGGCCATCCAGACTAAAAAAACCTTTCCCTCTTAATTTATTTATTTTTTTAAAGGAGGAGAATATCTGAAAGAAAAAGAGCTGCTGTTTTATAGGCAATTACTATGGCTATGTTCAATAGAATCCTTCTATAAAAAATATTTAGGCCCTACTAGGGGAATGACTTTTCTGAAGTGCTCTTTCAGTCTTGCTCTTGCATAATAACTGCTCAAGGCCAGGTTTTCTGCTGAAGATGCAAGTAAACTGAAGAGAGTGAGAGTTGCAAATGGAATCATATTGCAACTGATGTCATCAGAAGGAATTCTGACTATGTCATCTAGGGTTTATTTTATTAGTTTCCAGAGTGGATATACCAAAACCACTAGCTTCATCACCTTTGGAAAGGATGCTCACCAGTTTACACCATCAGTATATTATGCATCCAAGCTATTCATCGGGGACTATCACATTGGTTTTGGACACTTAGGCAAAGAGCTAACCTCAAACATTAGGTTCTCAAAACCCCTATATTTACTACCCAGTAATTTCTGAAGTCCCTTAGCCTCAAAGTTTGCCTAGATGCTGCAATGCAGAGTCATATGGAAATGCTGACGATGGCACTAAGTTAATCTAGTCAGGTGCCAGTAGTTTTATGAGTCATAATTTTAACTCAATCAGAACTCTCTGCTAACTTGAGTTGCTCCCAGTATCATCCAAGATGGATTGTTTTGAGTTGACTCAGGTAATTGTGAACAATATTGCATTATTTATGCCACTAATAAGGAGTCACGCCTGTTATCCTTTTCTAGGAGGGGGAGAGCACAGCATGTGTTCACTGACCTATGTATAGTCTAGAGCAATGCCCAGGAAAAGCATAATAAAATTTGCTGTCAACACTATTATTTTCCAAGCAGGACTACAAAATTATTTGCACACATTGAACACTTGAGCAATATGTCATCAGATAGGGTAAAAATTCATTATAAAAAAACATTAAAAACATATCAATAAATTAATTAAAGAAAGATAAGCAAATAAATATAGCAGTATATCAGGACAAGAGACCAACTGATAGCCTGGGATGAATTTTAAGCCAGGTTTCAGCTGTTACAGTCATGTTGATGAATTTAGATGCTAGAAAATTGGTCACAATGATTATTAATGATATTAACCAAACTGCGCTCCAATTTGCAAGCTCTGCTCTGGTCTTCATGTGTACAAACTGACAGTAAGCATAGATCAGTGCTGTTCTTATTACCCATTGGAGGCAGTTAGCACCGTCAAACGTGTAAATTAGAATAGTTACGTGTCATGAGGTTCAGTTTCTATAGGCTGTTATGTTTACCTCTTTTACCACATCAGTGCAGAACTGCAGAGGAGAAGTTACAAAGATAAATGAGTAGCCAACGGCTAACAATCCTTATTTTGAACTTTGTCTACAGTGGCCAGCAAAGAGTAAGATGCCTGCGCTGCAAGTGTCTTGTGCGCCATGTCCTACTCTTCACTTCTTTGAGGAGGTCTGGGGCAACACCTCTGGTCAACAGATCGCTTTTCCTCTGGAGAGGATCATGTGCAGCCTTCAAGTAGAGTTAGAAAATCAAGTCAGCTCTCTGATATTCAAACATGTTGGAGGGGAGGCCTGAGAAGTGGGCCAATTTTATTTGCTCAGCTGACAGCATGATAGGAGTTGCTGTTAAAAGGAGCCATTGGGTGATAAAAAAAGATCCTCCACATTCCCTGCCAAATCTTCCTATCAGGCTTCCATGAGTTCATATCAGGTCACCATGAGATTCTTTTCATCTCATAACACTGACTTCATTAGTTTCCATGGCCTATCTGAAACAGTAGCATACATGGAAAAAATCCTAAATTTAGATGCATGACTAATCTGCTTTTGTTTTCCCTTTCCTGGACCCTCTTTCACATACAAAGTGGAAGTTCAGCTTTGCTACAAAACATCATTTTGCTTGTAATATTTCCAGAACATTGGCTTTATATCTGGTGTTCTTTGTGCTTATTGACACTAATTGATAGTAGCAGGGTTGTGACACTGCAGTAAGTTTTCCCACAGTACAGGAGAAGCCACTGCAGGTTAGGCTGCCAGCCAAGCCAGTTAATGCTTCTCTTTGCATTCCAATCAGGTCCCCAGAGAAGAGCTATTTTATGGACACCTGGCAGTTAAAGGTCCAGGATGTTATTGACTCTGTTGTTGCTGTTAAAAAACTTACCTAGAAATGGTATCACTGCATAATCCTATTTCAGAAGCTGTAACTCATGAAGAAAAAAGGATCAAAAAGGCTACAATAACAAAATTTATCATTAAAGTATTAAGTTAATTTAATTAAAACTAAAATTAACCATTTACTAAAATGACAGCAGATGCGCTGCTTGACCTATGACTGGTAACATATAATAATGAGATGAGTAGACTATATTCTCCCATGTGTGGATAGCAACTCCATATAATATCAGCTGAATATATAACAAACTGCCTTTTACCATCCCCATCTGTAGTGTAGTTCCAGGGCAAACAAAGGGAAGTGAGAATAAAAGAGTACCTGGATTGTACAGCTGTTGATGAACTTGATGTGTCCCATTTCATGTTACTGAACTTGTTAGTCACTGCCCTGGTATCTGTGTACAGAGATTTGTGTTAGTGTCCTCAGAGTAACTCTAGTGGAAAAAGAGAATCAAAGCGTAAGCATTAGGCCATGTGATGCCTCTTTATTTTTGTTTTCCCATCCCTCAGATCAAAATTTAAGGTTATAAAATTTGGCTCACTTCTTTTCTTCCTGGTCTAAAAAGCTTTTACAGACACACACAGTCTTTTCTCTCAGACTAGCAAACTCTGGATAAATTCCCCAAAATAAATACAGAAGTTCCCAAGATTATAACAAAAATATTGACATGATAGAATTAATCCTCAGGAAAGAAGTCAGAGAAGTCCATATTTAAAGGTCAGTCTTCTAATAATTCCAAACTACAACACTTCCAGAAAGCACATAGGAAGTATTAATTAAAGCAGAGAACTGAAAAATAAGTTCCAGGTTCTATAGCTGATTGGTGGGGAAAGTAATCTTTCTCTTTCATGGCTTTTAGAGCCAAGACTATCCTGTTTCAACACAAACATGCAAAAATCTGGGCAAGTCAGAAAGGAATCCAACAAAAGCTTGAGAGTTGTGCAGAGAGGAATCTCATGAGGTTCAACAAGTGCAGAGTCCTGTATCTTGGGAGGAACAACCCCATGCACCAGTACAGGCTGGGGATTGACCTGCTGGACAGCAGCTCTGCAGAGAGAGACCTGGGAGTTCTGGTTGATAATAAACTGAACATGAGCCAGCAATGTGCCCTCGTGGCCCTCTAAAGGTCCCTTCCAACCCTACTATTCTATGATTCTATGAAAAAACAAGAAATTTATCAGAATTAAAACTGAGGGCAAAAATAATACTTCGTTCCCCTTCTTACCCGTTTGTTCTGTACAGTCCTCTTCATTTGATTTTTAAAGTCCTTGGGTATCAAGGGCTCTTCTCATATACAGTCTGCATATACAGACTGTCTCAGCCAGAGTGACCTAGTCACTAAGGTTCCCTGAAGCATCACTGGAATATAACTACTATTCATTTATCTGCTTAAATTTTTGGAGGAGGTGCGGAGGTCTCAACCCAGCAAATGGTCTTCAGATATGTCCATATAGACAGAATTAAACTCATCAGAAAATGCATCCAACCCCTTCACAACACACAACCATGCTCATACACATGGACATGTGGACAGATCCCCTATTTATCTTCTCTAAAAGTCTGACAAATGATCAGAGATTTGTCAGCAGATATAAGCCCAATTATTTCCTCAGGCAGGCAGGGAGCTAGTCATGTAGTTCTTCATTTTAACCAGAGTGGTTCCTTGTAAGATATGTGAGAGAGACAGGGAATCCAGAAACTTTTCTCCTGGGCAGACATTTAGATCATACTGGCCTTGCACTCTTCACTCTCACTATGTCCTGCACTCCCACCTGAGAGGAGGAGACTACAGTCCCTCAGGTCTTGTTCATGGTTGAGATTGTCCCTGGGGGAAAGGAAATGTAGGAAGACCTAGAATACCAAGATGGACTTATGCTGTCAAACAAAACAAGTGCAAGCATGGCACTGCTAGACATCCTTACTACTTGCTTGTTAGCACAACCTGGCTCATCTTCTGCACGGTTTGAACAAGACCACATTTGCCCACATTCTTAAGACCCCATGCTATAAGGACACTGCTCTAATTGGCCGCATCACTATTTTTCTATTCAAGCACTTCCAGTTGGAAAAAATAAACTTTGGAAGAACAGAATTTGTGAAAGGCTTTAGGAATACCACTGGTGGCCAAAGAGGTGTAGATCCAAGTGATGTTATGTAGAGATGACCAGCCTGTACAAGTTGGTCTCAGAGACAAAAAAACAGTCCCATGCCTGGGTTTTTTTTACAGTCTAGACCTGGTTGATGTCTCCTAGTCCTGAATGAGTGCTCTTACCCTGAATATATGACTTGAAGAAGAGCATTGTCCATCAACTTTATCACTTTGTAAGAGCAATTCCTGTCAACTTCTTTGAAATAACAGCTATCCCATGCCTACTTTCTAGAAAGGATGTGAGAAGAAGAGACAGTCGTGACTTCCTGTATCTCCAAACTAGGAGTTCAGTTTCTGAGGACAGATCAGCTTTCTGTATTTACCAGCTGTAAGCAAATTCCACCTTAGAGTGAACTTTATTCTCAGGTGCTTACCTTGACTTCTGCATTCAAACCTCAGAGCCCTTAACCAGGTCTGAGTTAAGGGCACTCAACTACTAAAATACTAGTTGTCTTAGTGTCTGAGGTCAAAGTAATCAGGCATTTCATCAGATCTAAACCTTTAGGGAACACTGGGAAATGGTCACTAGGAACACTAGGAAGAAATACTAAGAGGGTAGTATAGCTCTACAGTGGTGTTGGTTTCACCAGCCTTGACACTGCTTTAAACATTGCTGACATTTAGCAGCCACTTAGAAGGGAGTGTGCAGGTGGCAGCCTGGCAGAGGGTAACGTGTGGATTCCTCCCATCTGTAAGCCAAAACCTCAGGGTGTAGGAGAGGGAACGTGTGGATCGGTAATATGTATCTTTTCTAGCTGTAGTTTCCGCTTTAGTAGGTAAATCCTCAGCTTCACAACAAATGCATTTTTACAGCTCCTATGAGCAGTCAGAGTGATTTTTTTTGTCTTATGTAGTATGGATTACTTAATTCACCTCTGCAAATATCCTCTTTCATTTATTTGAGGCTTTTGTTAGGTTCCTTTTCATCTGTTTTGTGATTATGTCTTCTACCTCCACTACTTTTGTTGCAAAAATGTTCTTCCAGGTAGCTTGTTACTGATCTATTTGCACCATCCCAATGTTTGAGAGATGTTAAGGGTGTTTAGGTAAATGTATTGCAAAAGTCCTGTAAGGCGTATGTCTTGTGTATATAACATCTCACATTCTCTTGGTAACTTACTACTGGATTATGGCGGTGTCATATGGGGCAGTTGCACCTCCCACATGTTATGAGGCCTCTCAGCCTTGGAACAGACAGAGATATAGGAATGAGGAGATCACTTTACACACCAATTACTCAAGGATAAAGTTGAGGCTGGAAATTAGTGGATTAATCTAGAGTACTCAGAGTCATCATCTATCTGATCCATGTGAAAGCCTGAGGTAGATTCTTTTTTTGAAGAAAAAGAATGTAGTAAAATTCAGAATCTGTCCTTTTTACCAGGTCTATGTTGATGAGAGGGTGTAAAAACAAGCTCTTCTGCCTTCATGGTCATCTGTACCTTCTGGAAAACATTTGTAATTCTATACTTTAGTCTCCTGAAAAGTTTACAGTTTTCAGCAGAGGACTCTTAAGACTAAGAGCTAAATTCATGAATGTCTTGATGTTAGTTTTTGAACTGCAATGGTCTTTCATGGTCACAGAAGGTCATTGTCTTCATCATTTTTCAGGAAAGAAAGATAGAATGAAAGAACTATAGTAATGGACTATGCTACCTTGACACTGGATGAAAAGATAATACCAACAGGAAACTGTGTGCCGTGTCCTTGATATACAGACTGTAGTTCACTAAAAGTGTCAAAGTGGGATCCATCATGGAAGATATAACCATCTTTCAAATTTTGTGGACATTGTGGGGTTTTTTACCATGTTTAATGTTTTTTGAGACTGAGCATTGTTATAAACTAGATGCTGATGACAGTGTTTGGGCAGCCATATTTTACTGAGGTACCATAAAGGAATTGTGACCACAAAAAGAAAAATGAGCATAACAAGATCCTTGATACTGCACAATTTCAAATTCACAGAAAATACTGTCATGACAAAAAAACCCTAGGCAGTGTGGAAAACAAGACAGGATAAAACTAGGAAATTCAGGAATAGAGTGAGCTCTCAAGTATTTCTATCTACCTGTAAGGCTTCTTAATTTGCAGAGAGATTGCTCCCTTCTCAATCTAATGCAGAAATGCAGTTATTAGTGGCTAACAGCCAGGGGTGAAAAATGTTTAAAGATTTCTAAGCACTTGGCATAATGTTTTTCAGATTTTGAATTTTACATCTAAATAATACATTCTCAAGTAGGTCAACATTATTTAGAAGTATCTGTTAATATCTGATAAATAATAGGGGCTTGAAAAACTTTTCTTTTTGAAACGAGACTTTTTTATTTCAATTTTTGTTTAAAGATTGAAACATTTTTTATATTTGAAAATGTTTCATTAAGGACTGAGACATTGAACAAGAAGGGTTTTTTTTAATTATATGAATATTTTAATTGACTTGAAGCCATGCTCACGTTGCTGTGAGAGGTTCTGCAAAGCAAGGGACTAAGCTTCATTTAGAACACCCTTTCCTAGTCAATCTTGTTGCCAATGGGCTGCAGCAAAGCAAGAAGTGAGGAGTTTTTAGTCATGATTATTTTTACTTAGGAATACTCTTTTTTTTTTTCCAATTTGTAAAAGCAAGATGAAATAAATGGTCTATTTAACAATTCATTCTCATTTGCTATCAAGAACAGCAAATACATATGATTAATCAACAGTTTCTTGCATCAATACTCAGATCCAAAGTAGCAGAAAATAAAAAAACGATAAATTATGAATCACAAGAGTAAGCTTTGTCTACACCAACAGATTCACAAAATAAGTTTCCTCTCCCCAGCTGTAAACTTCAAGAAAAATAAAAGTAAATACATCAATATATCATTTATCTTGTTCCTGAAATAAAAATTAGGTTTAATAGGAAAAACAAATCTACCATCTTCTGCTTAGGATGTAAAAACCAATCCATTATACCATAATGTTATTTGTTTGAGGATTATGAGGCAGTATAATTCTTTAACAAGATCATGCTGTGTGCTGTTGATGTGGAGAACATTGCTAATTCCATTTTGTCTAGTCTCTCATGTAACATAACTTGTGTTGGATTTTTTTCTGGAGAAATCACTCATTGGTATAGGTGACTTTAACCCTTCAAGCAATAAAAAACAGGAAACGCTCATAAACCTTTGCCTTCTGATCAATAAAGGAGAGAGAAACATAAATAATGCCATATCGTCAGCAGTAGAAAATCTATGTGATCTCATTAACTATATTTTCATTCCATCAGAGTTTATGGTGAAAGCTGGCATGAAGCTCCTCTTTTCCACCAAACGCAAGAGGGAAGAAAATCCCTATTCACCCAGCTATACTCATTACGTGTCCCACAGCTGAAAAATACTTGTAGCAGTTTCTAGCCCAAGCATCTTTGCCCTCACATAGTTTTGACAAGAATCATTATCTGTGGGCTATTCCTTGAGTACACTTAATGACAATGCTACAAGAGATTTCATATCAGCTGCACTGGCAGGAGGGCACTAAAATGTGTGTACAACTTCTAATGGGATGCAGAATGCAAGCAACTGTATGACAACACACTGTTTTATAATGTTACCTTAGGTCTGATCATGCTCCTGTCTGGTTTTTGTGCACCACAGAAGCTTTTCAGTCAGATTTAAATTGTCGTATTTATTTCCATGATACCTGAAGAGGATTTAGATCTAAATTCCCAAACTGAAAGTAAATATAATAGACCCATTACATATTTGATATGCAAAACAGATAAGCACATTACACTTCAGCCCTAAAATGGCATGCAGGTAGATAAGAAGTTTGGAGTCAGAACTCCCGGAAAAATAGTTTAAAGGGGAGGAGTTTCCTCTAGCCTTGGAAAAGTCAAGCAAATGCCACAGAAATTTCATCTATGTACATGAAGACAAACTTGTGGAAACTCCTATTAAAGGGCTACTGTCCATTCCAGAGTCAGGTGGCAAATACTCTCCTGTGGTTTTTTTGACATCAAATTACACATTCTGTATGTCTTAAAGATAGGTCCTGCTCCACTACAGCTGCTGACTCAGACTGTGGGGAGATAGGGTTTCTGTTTACAGAGACAGTACAGAGCTTATGGGACAACCCAGTGACATATTGGAGTTCATCTGAGGGAGGAGGGATTGAAGTGACATTGCATGTGTTAAAGTTACCATACTGCAGATCTTAAAAATAGAAGTGCTGTGAAGCAGATGGTTCACTTCCACCACAGACAGCATTTTGATAGGCACAACTGAGAAGCAGCTTCTGATTATATGCACATATATGCATATATACACACTGCACATATGTGTGTGTATGCTAGCAAGTATACCTTGAATAGAGTCTATGATGCAGCATTTGTGACTACTCCTGTATTCTTTCATGGCATGCCTTTTTTTTTTTTAGCTAGAACACGTCTTTATGAACAGGTTTTTTTTTTCAAATTCAGCAATAAGCATCTTGCAAAATTTCCATTCTGCCACTGTTCAGTTGACCTGCATGTCAACCACTTCTGAAAAACACTTGTCTAATCACCTCAGCTCAGGGCAGTAGTTCATGACCTTTGGAAGAAGCTACATAGAAAATTCAGGGATTTCTGAGTGAAAGTACATGGCCATAAAAACTACTGGGAGCGGAGGTGAGGTTATGGCTGACAGGAAGTGTCTAGGAGGCCCTAGGAGACATAGACTTCCTCTGTCTGCCATCATAAATTCAATCTGGGGAATGCTTTACATTTTTTTCTTGAGTTATCATTCTCCTTCTCAACTGCAATTCCTAGTTCATCCTTGTCACCCTTCTCATGGCACCTTATGGGACCAGAGGCCAGGATTCTACTGGGGAGGCAATATGGGGAAGGAGCACAAGGCAAAACATTTGAGAGTTGTTGACCTGGGACAGATCATGAACAAAAGAAGCGATTGGTGTCTCTCCCCAGTTCCCTGCCAGCTTTGTCTTACTAAAGCAGCAACTAATGACACAAAACAATAATGTAAGGTGGTTGATGTGAAGTTGAAGAATAAGCAGTTCCTTTAGTTTGTTTGGCTAGTCTTAATTTGTCATGCAGTACAAGAGTAGTGGAAAAATTACTTAGTACTCAAAATCCAGGTAAAAAAGCAAATTCTGTATGTGTTGCCTCAGCCACATAAGTCTGATTCTTAGACCCAAACTAAAGAAAAGGCAATTAATTATTAAAGTTCATTGTAGAAATGAGTTTCCTTAAAAAGAAATATTGTCAGGTAAAAAATTAAAATAAGACATGGAAAGCTATCATTTGGAACTATTTCACAAATAAAATTTTGAAAATGCTTCATTACAGGTCATTTGACTTAAGCATGAATTAAAAGCGTTTCACTTGACTCTTTTCTGGGTAAAATTTTATACCTTTGAAGTTAACATAGCAATCGATCTCTCAATTAAAAAAAAATTAAAGGACATAGGTTTTTTTCTATTTTTAAAAAAACCAAATTTCACCAAGATTGATGTGTTCTAACAAAAAGCTGATAGTTGTCTTAAAATTGTAGTTCTCATGAAAGCCAAATTGCTAAACTTAGAAGGTAAAAGTCTTGTCTATACCGAAGATTGTAAGCTGCCCCCACCCTTACAAAGAAACGCTCAAATTCCTTTCTGGAAGCTGCATGCTGTTTTTTGAGTGATATTGTATCACTTAGTCAGGAATCAGTCAATATGTCAAGTCAGCTCATTTGATCAATTTTATCTTATGTCAGGTGGTCCTAACAGTTTATATTTTCATTTCCCTGGGGGTCTCTGTGTTAAGACATTCACTTGCTTTCTCCTTCCTGAAGCATCTTAGTACATGTCAAGCAAGGAGCATCCCAGGCTTGTATTGCATAGGTTGCATGTGCTCATGCTGCATAACTCCTGTTTGTGAAAACTGAGTTAAAATACACAACAAGAAGGTAGCTCACATGTGCAAGACATGAGCAAAAAAAAAGAAAAAAAAAGAGAGAAGATACTAGTAATACAAAGTCTGCTGATAAGAGTGATGAGTCACCATGAGAGTTAAGCTCCTTATCATGGTAAAACTCATCACCACGTGGCAGTGCCTATGTCTCTGTAAGGATACACCCTGCCTTTGCACCTCAAGTCCATCTGGCCCCATGTGAGGCAGCCACTGGTAGCCCTCTGCCACGACATTCACTAGAAGTTGCATGAGGACACAGGCTACATAGCAAATAGGCAGTTGCTTGCAAAGGGCAAGATCCTTTGAAGGATGAAAACGAACAGAGAAGGCAAACAGGTGCAGATATACATCTGCTCCAGGAAAAAATGTGGAGACTGCCAGGATAACAGCCACATTCCACAGACACTGTGATGCATTTTGGAAATGCTCTATGTGCATGATCACAGTCATGCATCTGTACGAGCAGAGTCACACAATTGCAACTTGTTGAGATAACCCAATAAATATTTAGGAGGCTGAGATATAACTTTAGGTCCTGATCTTTAATAATAAACTTTCTCCTGTTGTGCCATGTCTGCTCAGTAGCTGGATAACTTGTGTTTCTTTTTAGTGCAAAAGAAGCAAAACTATACCTTGGAGTGCTTATCTCAAATTACATTCATAAAACATTCTTAAGTAATACTCCTGGGTATGATTAAACTTCCTTCCTGAATACATAAACTACAGGTGCAAGATTCAGAATACCTGCATTTAGTGCTTGACTTTGTTAAAGAGTTGAAATCAGTGAAATTGTATATAGCACTTCTGTGTGGGGTCTTTTCCTTCTAACCTTTGACTTTTGAGGAGATGTTGATATTGTTCTGTAACATATATATACACATTGAGTCTAACTTTTAGTATGAAGGGATTTTTTTTAAGCAGGAAACTTCCAAGCCTGAGGGGACATTCAGTGCATAAAAGTTATTTGGAAAGACAATTCAGTTCTTTGCAAGGAAAATTTTGCATCACACTACACAGATCAGATGATGACAGTTACTTCCCATACATGAGCTTCCTAATAGCAGTTCAGAACAGGGTATCTAACCTTGTCATTTACCTAGGTTATTTATACTACACCTTAAGCTTGATCCAAACCATTTAAAATAGGCTTAAGTATGACTACAAGAATTGAGGATTAATTGAGGTGGTTATATACAGTGGTAGGTAAGAATAGTACTGTAATATACTGTAATCAGCAGCAAAAATTTGTGTAGGGAAATAATTGGGTTTGGAACTTGGAAATGCATCAGATTTGGGACTGATGTTTACTTTTTATAGTAAACTTTTATCTGATTTTCAATATTTAGGTTAAAAAATGTTGCATATTTCACTTTAAACTGTCATATAACTGCTTTCTTCATGTTTTCACATAAAGCACTCATGGAAAAACACAAAGCACTAGAATGGAAAGGTAAACAAGAATCCATTGATTTTTCTTTCTTTTCTAGATCTACCTCACTTCTAACCAACTCAGCATATCCTTTATATTTTTATAAATTGTAATCTAGCACCGAAGGAAATAAAACACTATTATAAGAGTTTCTGAAATGGAAACAATAATGATACAGGCATGACCTGGCTCTCAGAAGGGGAATTAAATTGCTCCAAATATTTAAAAGCATATGTTATACTATTACTTAAAGCTGTATAAGGAACTGAGTTTCCAGACTAGTTTTCTTATGACCACAAAATAGAAATAAAATCCATATTCCATGAAGGTTAACATCTTGATTTACAAACTGATGCATCAGGCACAAGAAAGGACAAACAAAACAAGATAACAATGCAATATACCCTCTCTGTGTTATTGGCAAGGATTTCAGTCTGACATGTTTAAATGGGTATGTACAAGAGAAGTTAGGCCAGCACTTAACAGTCCTAAGTGACTGTAATTAACCCATGGACAACTGCACTCATATTTTGCCTCCTATGGAGCCAGACAAGTGCCCATGATTAGTTTCAAGTTACTTTGGTGCTCCTATGGCACATTCACCTTGGCCTCCACTTCTAATTCTCCAGAATAAATGAGTGGTTCCCAGTTGTGTTACTCAGAGTGGAGCTGGAAGCAGAATGAGAAGCAGACAATGACAAAGGACCTTTAAAGATCCTTTGGAAGCAACCTTTTCATCAACAGTTATCAGGGCACTTGGATTCAGAATCTGGACCCTAATCTACATGAAAAAAGAATTCTTAACCACTTTTATAAAATTAAATTAATTCCATAAATTTGATTCATGGCACAATTTGCCAGGAGTGGTAGGAATTTAGTGTTCTGGGGAACACTCCTTTTCATATTGCTGAGTTTGTTTTCTCCGAAATTGTCAGATGAAAGTACAGTTCCTACAATGGCATTGAAAATATGGCTCACTGTTCCCAAGCATAAATGTTTACTCAACTGTCTGCATACAAGAATCACCTATTCCAGTTATCTCTTCCTCAAAAGATCTCACTGTTCCTGCCAGGAGTACATGACAATAGTACACATCAGCTGACTGTGTTTGAATGAGCACTGGCTCAGGCTGGAAGTAGCTGGCTTAATGGATAATATTAACATTGACATTTACTGGTATCTTATAACTCCTGCTCCCTCATTCCAACTTTGTCTGAGCTAGTAGTAACTGCAGAAAATATGTGTGAAAGTCCCATAGTTTAGCAGAGTGGTAAAGGTTTTGCATGATTTGGCCAAAACTTCATACACAACTTTCACCATTTTAACTAGAGGTAGAGCATAGCAAAATATTCACCTACAAGCTTCTGGCTTAAATTTCTTCTTGCTTATACAGATATGCATTCAAAAGATTTTTCCAGTCAGAAGAAAAAGTCACCAAATCTTCCATTTCTACTGAACTCACTGGAAACTATGTGTAGACTACAAACTATGAGATTTTAAATCAAAATACACTGTAGCGACCTGCTTTCTCCATACAAATGTCTGAGTTCCTCAATATGATTCTTGTCACAGGGATAAAAGAGAACCTTAGATATTTAATTCAACCATCAGCTTTCACCACACTTTTTGGCTGCTTCTATCCAATTTAGACCAAACCAGCATTTAAAAACTCATTAATAATTTTATCCTTTACCAAAAACTACTATTGAATTGAAAATCCTGGAAAAACCATTAAAATATAGCAATTACTAAACATGGCTGGAGCATAGTAAAATCCTTGTTCTTAAAAAAAAAAATTGGTTTGATTCCTTTAATTGTTTGAAATGTCTGGGACTGCACCTTGGCTTCTTACCACACAAACCAGCAGCCCAGCACTGGATTAATGCTGACTTCAGGGGACAAAACCTGACTGAGTCATCACTGATTAATTGTTTCACTTGGGGATTTCCTCTGAATTGTCCCACTCCAAGTCATCATGAAGAGAACATTATAATCCTCCAATATTATAAATATCAAGCCAAAAGAGAAAAAATTAAGTAACTACAGTATGGGAAATCTTCCAAATTCTTGAATTTCAATATCAGTTTTACTAACCACAGTACTTTATTTTGTAAATCTGGGGGGTTTTTTTTGAGGAACAAAGGCCTTTTGGACCATTCACTTAGTGTGACAGAAGTTGTCCATCTATATGAGCTACTAATTGTTCTTCCCTTAAGCAGTAACACTGCTCTCTGAGGTGTGCTGTTAATTGATCCTGTTAAAGACATGAAAATTTTCTCCAAATGCCAATCTAGAAGAAATAATTAGATCAACAGTGGTAAAGGTAGGAATCTGTTGCCAGGCAGAAACAAGGCAAGAAATAAGGGTGCTAACATTAAGAACAATTAGGAATGAGCAATGCAGGCAGTGGGAACTGTGGCAGAGGGAGGAGATAAGAATGGTATGGCCAACACACTATGAAGAAAGGCAAGGACAGTGATTTGCTTTTAAAAGGAAGAGAGAAAAGTAAAGGGTAACTTACATATTACTAAGATAGGAGGATGATATGTTTTCTAAATATAATTATAATGATGGAATGAAAAGTATCTGAGGAGGATCTATAGTTTATGAAGTGGATATAAAATTTAATATAACATAGTTGCTGATGCTCTACAATGTAAAGCAGTAGAGATTGAAAACTTAGTATGTATTGATGAAACAACAGACCTTTGCTAAAGAGCCTTCTATGAGGGCAATTTTATATTTCTGTCTCACTAAAGAATGGAAGTAACCCTAGCAGATTGTTTTTTGAACACGCCTCTGCCAGCCCAGGTTTCTCTGCATTTTGCTGAGTTGCTCTTTGAATTTTTATTGTTTTTCCTCTGTGTATGACTCTTAAACAATAAGGCAAGCAGACTGCTAGACCCTTAAAATTAAAAATAATAATAATTCCAATTCTGTAATTTCTGTCAGCGAACGATACAACTGAGCTGTTTTACCACTGCTTTTGCTGAACACACTGCTCCAGTATGGTACTAATGTGATCAATGGGACCATATGCACTCCAGTCATACATGGTGGAAATATCAGATTTTGAGGTTCATATACGTAGAATTGTTACATGTTACATAACAATATAGCATCTAGTAGTTGCCTTTTGCTTTTAGTGTGTTTTTCTTTTTTTTTTTTTTAAAGGAAAGTGTCAGATTTGTTCCTGTTTGCCCAGCTGATTTAGAATAGGAGGTCAGTTCATGCAGTTTCCAAACAATACAGAGCTGAAGGGGTTGTAAACAACCAAAGACCCAGGGTTAACAAACATGAATGGTTCCAGGGAAGCTGGCAGAAGTCCATGACTTACCTAACGGACAAATAATCCAGAGCAGGAGTGCCCAGTGGAGTGGAGCTGCCTGGAGAAATGTTACGTGATGAATGCAAATTGGAAAATGGATAATAAACTTCAATTTACTGTCCTGTGCTCACAAAACATAGTGTGCTCACAAAACAACCAGTAATATTAAGGGGTTTGTGCCATTTGGAGCATCAGAGATGTCTATTTTCCTACATTTTAGCATAAATGTATTCATTTTCGTGTCTTTATTATGCCAAATACAATGAGGGTTTAAAATATAGTACCTGATATAACATAACCAGTCTTTAAAAATGTAATGTTTTCTCTGTTCTTTACAGTCTTTTTTTTTTTCCCAATAGTGAAGACCAGCAATAAATGGATAGCCAAACAATTAATTTTCCAAGTAGATCATAGATTCTAGAGGACAAATTATCATGAACCTGATTTTCTCTTTGTATAAAGATCATATGAGTATCAATCAAAACTCCTTTAAAATCTGACTCTATTTTATCAAGGATATGCAAGAAGCCTTTAGCAAAATAACAGAACAAGAAGCAATATCTAATGCCAGCTATTCTGCTGATGAAAGTTGTTTTTAATTAGAGAGAACTTATATTTGAAATTATTCATAACTTGCCAGTTATTGGTAATATATGGAGCAGGATCTTTATTTCTTGATTGTCCAGAAGGTATTGTAATTTGATTATCTAAATATGACAATAACCAATTAAAGCTATAATAAATGTTCCAATCTTTGTGGTGTGAACATCCACTACAAATTTTCCGAAAGAGTTAGAGCCTAATGAGGGCCTGCGGCTGCCTCCTATGAAACTAGTACCCATGAAACTAGAATGGCACCACTTAACCATGCTGCTGACTTTCTTCTATCTTGCTCTTCAACCAGGTGCTTCAGCTGGTGAAAGATTCACTTTGGAAGAACTCTGTGTCCAACCAGAAAGGGCAATGACACCTGGTTGCAAAGCAGCAGAAAAATATTCTCAATTCTGGCTGTGTATAAGAAAATTAAGATGTTCAGAGAAAATATCAATTCAAATCACCAACCAGATAGATTTAATAACACTAGTAAGTAGCATTGTAGGTTAATGCCACAGTGGACAGTCAGAGACTCCTCTGATTACTACTACATTCAAGCTCACTTCTGAGTTTGTTACAGTTGTCACATGTAACTTAGAGCATTTACATTAAGCCTTGACTGATAAAGCTGAAACTATAATGAAAACAAATAGAGGCTGGTGGTGTTTAAGCTGTTTCTGACTAATTATCTCCTTTATCTTCTTATTTTCATATGAAGATCCTTTTCTTTTCATACTAAACTCTCTAACACTGCAATTTTGAGTGAGTTTTTCTATTTTCCAGCATTCAGATCATATGACTATTAGGCAGGCAAAATTCAAATCAGGCAAGATTTGGGTTTTTTTTAATGAGTATTCCTTAGTTATGCTACAAAAACTTTTTCAGTTAGAGTAGATTCAAACTTAGCAGCAGAGTAACCGAATTAAAAGTTACATCAGATTTGCTCAACTTACTTTTAACCAACAGAAAGAGAGCTTCTCAAATTGTATTGCAACCATCCCAAGGTTTAGAACAGTTGCTAATAGTGGTGTACAAGTTGCAGCTATGCTGCAGCACCCCAAGTGTGAACTGAGATCTCTGGGAGAGATATTGCCTCATACTCCATTTAGACAAAACCTGTAGCTGAAAGCAACACCTTCAGCTGTTTGGATCAGCATAGACGTAATACACATTTAACCTGGGTAAGATATTTGAGCTAACTTCTAGTCAATAAGCTCAAGACTGCATTCTCAGCTGGTGTAAAGCAGACTCAATTGAGATACATCATTTTATACCAGGTGAGGATTTAGCTTGAGCTTCTGTTTTCTCTTAAATCAAAACTTGACCGAAAACAAACCCAAAACCTGATCACGTGAACTTGGAGCTTGTTGACGTTGTGCACTGGTGTTGTCTATTGTGACCACTATATTGTCTAAATATGTGACAGAACAAGATTACTTCTGTGTTTGTTGACTCTGCTTGTCAGCAGTGTAGCTGCATAGATACATGGTTAGTCAGCCTGTTTATCTATAGGCAAAACAATGTGTTTCTTACAACAAAGCTCACGCAGGGAAATAAAAGGGAAATGAACATGACATGTGATCCTCTGACCCAGTAGATGAGCTTTAAAAGACTATGTGTACTAATTGTCATTAGAGATCAAAAGATTAACAGTTTTGCAAATGCTATTGAAGTTATTCTATTACTATAATTTGTTAATACAAGAGAGTATAAATGTCTTATTAAAACCTCAAAGAAAACAAATTTACTTGTAGAGGGAGGACATTTCATTCTGATCAACATATTACTCAGTAAAAGCCAGAATAAAATATACAAAGTCTGTCTAGAGATCACTGCAACCATTTACTAAAGTGGACTGATATGCAGACTTCCTATCTATCTAGTTCATACCAGCAAGAAATTATTGTCAATCCATCTCACTGTCATTAAGATAGGCCAGCTGAGCAGTCTAGAAAAACAATAACTGGGATGGGAGCGTAGCAACGTATTTTGGAGCAAAGTGGTTTAGTAACTGAAGGCAGAAAGTAAAAACGAGTTTAAATGACATTAATTCGTCTGCCAACTTTGACAAGGCCATTACAAGTGTCTGATTGTGCCCTGGCCAAGGAATTTGAAGCAATTTGAAGTCCTTCTCCTTGCACCTATGGAGTTTCTGACTGTGGGACCATGAGGCAACAGTTAGTGGCCATTCATAAAAATGTTTCCATCATCCCTGAGAAACAGGGTGAAAAAGTATTACAGCTTCTGGTTTAGACCACAATAACCAAGGCAAGCAACGGTGAAATAGCACTATTCCCTTTCCCTGTTTTGAGGAAAATGCAACCTGTGTGTTCTTCCCTTCTCAGCAATGTGAGTTGACAGATATTTGTATTATGAAAATAATTGTATGTATCTTTCAAGGGCATGCCATAGATAAAGTTATTATGCAGTGTGAAATTAACAATCTTGATTTTTTAATGAAAAATGTGCCTTAGCCATGGTATTCTTACAAATTCAAAGTTTCTCTCAGTACATTTTACAGCAAAATCACATTTTAAGAGCATATTTATGTATTTTCAGATTTTAGATTTCATGTCATTTTGCATTTTTCTTTTAATTTCTTTCAAGTTTTTCATATAGACACATGTAGATTTGTGTTTGAGTGCATGCCTGCATGTGTATTAGGGTCAGAAACTTTGGAAATTCTGTTAATTAGAGAAAGAAGTAGCAAATGCTGTGCCATGAGAACCTGAATTGTCATTTGACAGTATTATTTTATTATTTAGGGAGCTATTTTTAAAACAATATTAACTTCAGAACCAGAATGAGAACAAGTGATATTAAAATCCTACACTCAGGTTAATTAAATTCCAGTAGGGTGAAGCTTATATCTCACTTTAACAGTAAAAAGTATCCAATCTCTGTATAAATCACAATTCAATACTATAGACAGGAAACACAAGCTTTTTCTTGTGAAATTAATGGTAACAGCTGAATATTGTTTCACTAGCACACTGTTATGTCTCTGTTGATAGGTTTAAGACTCATACTTATGTCTTGTCCTTTTTCCTAAGAAATTCAAGATATTTCATGATCCAAGGTTCTTTGTCTTATCAGATGAATGCCAGCATTACTTTTACTAACTGTCCTTGCAGGAATAGTGTCCTAGGATAACACAGTTTCTGCATTATGTAGTGCTTTGAAATTCCCATGCTGAATTTCTTTTTTGTGCACAATTCCCTTGGGATAAGTTAAACAAGTTACCATAATAACATAAATCACTTCTAAACTTATTGCTTCTAAATTTTTTGTGAAAGACAGTGTATTATGGAGCAAGTTTGGGTGCCACTAGCTCTGATGCCAGATCTCAAGAAAACCTGCAGCAAAAGGCTTTACTGACTTATTCCTTATAATACTTAGGAGTTTGAATGGCCTAACTGTCCTTGGGCAAGGACTTCTTCCCTGCTGGCTGCTTCACTTGCCCCAGGCATGACAACTGCAGTTGAAATGCTTAGAAGTATATAGTTCAAGAGACAGTGGAACACTTATGATCCAGCCGCTATGTCTCACAGATCACTGTCACTAGCCAGAGCTAGTGTATGGTATGAAACCAAAGAATGCTTTGGTTTGAGGACTTCAGACAGCCCCCTTGGTCCTCATGTGATTTGCTTGCACACTACCTGTTCATGTAGCCTGTGTTTTGACTCTTACTGCGAGAGATCGACATCTTTCTGCACTTTCGCCAAAGGAAGAATGGCTGACATACCTACGAGATTTAATATGACCCAATTTTTTCTCCCTGACAAAGCTGTGCATTGCACTCTCTCACACGCTTCAGCTGACACTAGGCCATATCACCACAGAATTTGCAGTATTCCCTAGGAATTCCCTGTAGCCCAGAAATAGCACAGTAACACTAGCTGCTTATCAAAGGAATGATGGAGAGGTTGGAAAGCTGACCCCTATAACAGAGAACAACAGATTGTGGTCTGCAAGGAGAAAGCCACGTGTCACTAGCACTCAACACATAGGTGTATAACCCCTACAGCCCAAGTCCTAACAGAGGGAGCTAAAAAGAGAGTCTGAGGACAGCCTATTGCAGCTGCTTGCACTCCCCTGCAATGCTGTCACAGACCCAACCAAGCGGTCACATGTGCTGGGCTGTGGAAAGAATGTGTGCTGCCTGGGACAGAGCAGTGTCACTTCATGTGACTCCCTCACAGATGGTGTTTGACAGTGGTTAACAGAGCTGTCTCCCGAACTGACCCCTCAATACAAAGGTGTTCTCAATAGATGTTGCTTTTTAGAGTAGATCTTTTGAATGTCTAAGGCAGTTATTTGATGATAAATGGCAGATCTGCAGGCCATATTGAAGTGTACAGGGTGGGTTCATTAATTTAGTGAAGAGAACATTTCAGCCTTGAAATGCAGCATAATCCAGTTACCCAGATCTTGTACCCAAACATATCAGTCTGGGCAGACTGCCATGGTCGTAAAACCGTGGGAAATAAGACCAGAAAGGACCTCAAGAGGCCATCCAGCTCACCTCTCCACCCAAAAGTGGAATCAACTTTGTCCAAATAATTCCTGACATATATTTTTCAGGTCTACTCTTAAAAGATTCCAGTGATGGACATCCTATAACTTCCCTGAGCAATATATTACATCATTTAACTGTTCCTAACATCTTAAACATTGCTTCATCTTAAGCCTATTATTTTTTTATCCTAGACAAGGTAGTCTTGGTGTTATTTATTTTGGAGTTTATTCCTTCTTTTTTTACAGCAGGTTTTTTATATATATGAAGGTCACTCCCACTTTTTTTCTGGGGTTAAGCATCACCAGGTGCTTCAACTTTTCCTTATATGCTAGAGTCTTTTAGTCAAAAATCTGGTAATCATCATCACTTTCACCTCCCTGTTGTCACACTGTTTCTGGTTTCAGACAGCATTTGGTATAGCTATGCCCTTAAGGATTCGCTTAGGGAACATATCATGGATATATTTCCTCTGGTTTTCAGTAAGATAAGCGAAGGGGAGCTAGTGAGTACTTGTCAAAAGTTTCCAACTGGAGTTTATAACACAGTGTATTTTCACTGAGGTGTCTGTAGTTTTGTCAACTAAAGCAATTTAAATGGCCTATATAGGCGAATGATAGTTGTCACAAGGGACATAGCTGAGAGTAGCTACCTGAGCATTTATACAAATTCTCAGGAAGGTTTCATAGAAAATAGTCCACACTATCACATCTGATGTCCTCCCAGGCCACCGGTTTTGAAGCTCCACTGGCCATGACCATATAAATGTCTATCTTGTCTATGCCAAGTCCATTCAGTGCTGCTAAACAGCTACACAACTGTGCAAACTCTCTTCTGACAAATAAACATTTGATTTTTGTTTTTTAAAATTTTATTCAGCCATGTTATTCTCATGCTACCTTGTAATTAATTTCATCAGAAATTATCCCATTTCTGTACATCTGTGGAAAAGAAACATTCAAGTGAATATGAATCTTTGTTCTGAAAAAACCTCACACAACACTGAGTCAGAAGTGATACTGTGTGATTTATTAGCCTGAGCTGGCCAAACAAGATAACTTAGATATGGACTACTCATAGTAAATCCCCCAATTTAAAAGAACAGGAAGAAGTTGGAAAAACAGGTACTTCTTAACTTCTTTTTTTATGTGACCAATGTACACATACAGGACATAACATATCCATCCCGCATCAATAAGTCATATAGACTGGACATATCCTCAGGGCTTGAGCAAGATTTAGGAAAATACATACAAGTGTCAGAGCCATACTCCAATATGTATGAATCATACCAGGTTTATTCCCTAAAAGACAAATCTTTGTGAGCATGGAAGTGGATAGTATGTTTAGATACAAATGAATCTGCTTCATTAGAAGTATTAGATCAGTGGATCAGAATTGTGTCATGTGTCACCTTACACCTGGAGCGGTGTAAGAATTTTTGTAACAGCAATACCACAATGTAAACTTACAAACTTCTGTTATTCTGACAATGCAAACTTAACCACACATATAACATTAGTATCTGAGAATAATGCTTCTTGTACTTAGAAAATACCCTTCCCATTCCTTTCTTAACACAGCTTATCTCCTCTCCATTAAAAACATATCCAAATACTTTGTGTCACGTTATTTATGTTATAGTTAAAGCCTCTCAATAATTTCTTAAATTAAGTGTTCTTTTTCAGTTCAGCAATGTACTCAGATGACTACTCTCAAAATGAATTCAATTTCACATTCTTACACAATCATCTAAATATTCGTGATTATACGCACTTCTGATACTTGTTTCATTTCTTAGCATTGCTGTACCTTCAACATTGTTCTCTGAAAGCATATGAACAGTTCCTGACAAAATCAATTGCATTAATAGCATCTTTACAATGCTCTTGTTTTTCAGAAAATAAGTGTACATCAAATAAGCATTCAGTTAAATGTGAATGTTTTACTTCTTGTCCTGATTTTACTATTAAGCGTGTGTGAAATGGTCTGATTTCAGTTAAGAGATATGATTAAGCTGTATTTAAAATATATATATGTTTATCAGATCCTGCAGATATTTTAATCAGAGGCCATACATGGAAGCAAAAAAAAAATCTATTTTTTTCTTGCCACAGGATAATGTTGTAATGAACACCACAACCAGAGAAACGAGCTTGTGATAAAAAATAATTTTTACTGGGGAAATAGCAAGTATAGATTGGTGACACTTGGATAAGGATAAGGAAGGCTGGGGAGACAACAGCCTCCAGCAAGTGTTGTCCTGAACGTAGCATGTGAGCCCCAGCATGTGATATGACTGCAGGCACATAGCTCCTCAAGTCCACACTGACTTTTCTCCTAAATCAAGCTGTAAGAAGTGATCTGCTGTCTAGAGAACCTCTCCAAGTGATCTGCCAGCTCTGTGTATGATAAACATAGTTTTGAGGTCATCTTCAATGTTGAGACTCTTGAATAGTGGCTAACTCACTGAAGTACTCCTGGGATTAGCTTGAAGTAAAGCTATTATGAGGAAAATTAGCATTAAGTTATCCAATACATCACTGGTTCTCAAGCCATAGCCTGAAACCATGATGGTTTGCAAGAGAGCTTGTGGAGCACTGTTAAGCATCAAAATTTAAAAATTAGCTGATTAGAAGTGTGGTAGTAGTTGTACACAGTGACCTATGAGAAATTACAAAGGTTGATCTAACAAGTGGAAATTACAATCATAAACAAATACTGAAAGCTTTTTCAGAAAAACATTTTTTTCATTTGTAGCAAGCATGTAAAACACGAAACATTATAGCTTTCTAAAATATCTCCAAAGATTTGAAGCTTTTGTTTCATGTAACAATAATGTGGAAACGAGTATTTCTTTTCTATTTCTAGAGTTACCCTAGTGCTTGGGTGGGAGTGGAACAAAACCCATTTGAGAGATCTAACGTCAGCTTTTTTTCTGGGCTGATGTGAGTTGAAATTATGGCAGTTTGGATTTAAACCAAATTATGGCCTATATGTGAACAAATCTTGCTTCTTTTACAACAGAATACATACCTTGTACGTACATGCTTGAGATGTCTAGCCATACTCCAGAAAAATATGCAGGCAGAGAATTTACTAGGCATGCCCTTAACAGCTAAAATGAACATCTGTAGAAGGAAAAGTAAGCTCATACATTGAACAAAGCATTTATGTGTGATGCAGCTGAAAAGAGACGTCAGATTCAAAAGAGATATTCTACAAGGCAAAGAAAGGGTAGTTGCCCTAATGGGGCCAAAGAGCTACCTTGCCCACTACTCTCTCCATGGCCCCTGGGGCTCTGCCTCTAACAGTGAATAAAGAAGCTAGGACATGTTTTTTGGCCTTGTAGACAAAGAGCACACCATTAGAATAGCTAAATTCTCTCGATTTGGGTCTCTGCTCTGGATCTATTTTATTTCCTAGAAAAAGTGTAGCCAAATAGATTGTTAAGGAAAGAATATATGTAACAGATCAAGTCTTTCTGACATAGCATCCCAGCCTCTGCAGTTCAACTCCCTTAGGACTGCTTGAGCCAGAAACTGTTGACACAATTTAATAAATGAACTCTCCTCCATGTCTTTTTCAACTTTATTGTGTGAAAAAGTGTTTCCTTTCATTTATTTCACATCTGGTACCTAATAAACACATTGGTTGCCTTCTTAAGTCATATATTATAAGAAACTAAATAATTCTTTTTAATAATTCTTTTCCACTTTTTTTTAAAATTATTTTTATAGGCTTCACCATTTTCTGTTTTCTATCTTTTTTTTCCTATCTTATCAGTTTATTCTCTGTTTGTACAGAAATTGCTCTGTAACACAGTTAATCCTTGTCACCCTTCTCTGTGTTCTTTAGTTCCATTTGGCATCTTTTAGAAATGGATTACCCAGAGCCATATTTATTGCTCAAATACAAGTGTACAATGGATTTACACATCCATCTGAATTTTTACATTCTTCATTCTTTTCCCAATAATTCCTATTTTGTCACTTTTTTCTTCTGGAAGACATAGCAATCAAACATTTCACTGATATTTTTAGGGATTTCAGGTTGCTTTAAAGAGTAGAAATAGCTGATTAAGAGTCCATCACTGTGTATGAACAGTGAAGGGTATATTTTTTCTCAGTGCATGACTTTCCATTTATTGACATTGATTTTGTCTGTCATTTCATTGCTCTATATCATGAGACTGTTCTGTCACTCCTCACATCCCACTTATGCTTTTACTATCTTGATTAATTCTGTGTCATTACACAAAAAAATCACCTCTCAGCTCACCACCTTTCCACAGCATTTATGAATCCAAATGCCTGGAGAGCTGATGGTTCTGTTTTGTGAAAAAAGGTTATTCATCCTACCCTTTGTTTCCTATCTTTCATCAAGTAATGTGGGAGAAGGTTTACCCTTTTACCTCATGATAGTTCAGTTTCATTAATGTTTTGTCTTTGGAAATTCAAGTTCATAAGTTTGAATAAATATTATTCTAATAATTCTTGACTCCTTCAAAGAATTGCAAGGTATGGCTTTCTTCTACCAAAGGTGTTCTGATTCTTGCCCAACATATCATTTTTACCTTTTTATCTACTAAATATTTATCATAATTTCTAGCTGTTTTCCTAGTAAGCACATCAAACTTAATGATCTGCTAGAGCAAGGAAGAGCCTTTTTTAACGGCTGAGTGCCCATTTCCTGCTTTCTGATTTTGTATCAAATTACTAGATATTAGTCACTTTTGTTATCCGGTCATATCAATACAGTCCTCAGGTTGTTTACCTATGAAGAAAATCTGCAGAATATTTTCACCTATAGGCTTTTACTAGATTCTTCTTTGCCTATTACAGTCCTATTCACCAATGAATCCTGACTTTCACAGACTTCCTTGCTTCCAAAATGTTTAAAGTACTTCCCTCCTTTTTTTTTCCTGTTTGGGAAAAGCTTGATTCCATTTCCGAAATATGATTTTTTTTAGATATATAATAATCCCTTGTCCTCTGCTCTTCAATCTCTAGGAAAGAAAAATTGAAGGGCACTGTTCTTTTACAAGTGTTCTTCCTGAGTAGTGTATATTTTCCAATCTTCTAAGATGGTGTAAACATATAATAATTTTACCCTTTTAGCTAGGTATATCTTTTAACTACTTTTCTCAGTTTAATGCAATTTTATTCTCTAATTGTATCATGTGGGTGTCATGAGGGTTTTTTGGCATGCTTGTTCATCAATGTTACTATGAGTTTTTTCACACTTTCAAGCATATGAAATTTGAGTATTCTGTGTCTACTGTTGCATGGTGATTCTTGGGTAACTGTTACCTTTAATCAGATACTGTGCATTAAATCCTGAGATATGGATCTGGAAACAATCCTTATTTTGAGTTTTTTGACAGAGTTGCAGTGTGTAGTCAGTTATAATGATGTCTATAGTGAGAAAAGTTTAGCTAACGTGGTTTGGGTTTGTTTTTAATAATATAGACACCTCAGTTGTGCTCTCTCTTGGATGTCAGTGTGCTTTATTGGAAGTTGGTTTCTCTGTTCTTTATTTCTCTATCTGTTAAATGGGGACAATAATACATCTTTGCATTGCATTACTGTTAGGAAAATAGATATACTGTAAACTATGAAGAATAATTGGGAGATGCAACAATAACAATGTTCATAAGAACACACAGTATAAAAGGTAAAGCCTTTCAAAACCACATTTTTTTAAAACAATTGTACCAAATATTGCACCATAGTCAACATGAATCCTCACATCAGTAACATGCGAGTTGTGTTTAGGCTTTATATATGCATTATTATGAATAGTTATTGTTATAGAAAAATAAACATTTTAAGAATGAGAATAGAAGTAAAAATTTAAATGAAGTAAATTTCACATTTTGTTCATTTTGTTTTGTTCCATATTGTGGACTTAAACCATATACCTACCTACACTTCTACAACACAATTTTTAATAGGTTGAATTTTGTAGATGTATGGGCAAAAGTTTGTTCTGAGAAACAATGTTCAGGAGAAGGGAGCTTCAGGCCACATCAAGAGAAGAGTCCCAGGTGAAGTTATTCCCTTGGGACACAGTGCAAATGGAAGACAGAAAAAATCTTGAAGAAAAAAAAAATGGATGCAGCATCACTGGTGCAGAAGCAGAGACAAGAAAGACCAAGCAGAAGAAAAGAATGGTCACACAGGAAAGCAATGAACTCTGCGGAGACCTCTAGGCAAGGCACAAATTAAACGCATCAGTGAAGCATAAGCCATTGAGAGAAATAAAAGAGAATTGAGTCAAATGGATGAGCCAGACAGACCACAAGAATCTTTTCAGTGAAGTGAACTGGGGTAAATCAGAAAGATCTCAGCACCAGCCTCACTACTGAACAGGGCTGATAAGCCCACAAGGACAGGGTGGCGGTTCGTACAAAGACAGGAAGATGCACTCATAAAGTATGAAGTGTGCAGCTTGATATTTTCACAACTGGCCAATACTCAAACGACCAATATAACTATGAATGAAACAATGGTATACTTGCGATTTGAGAAACTGTAAAACATTATTATGTCATGTAAAATCCATTATTGTATGTCCTGATGTGTAGTGAGCAATGATATAACCCAGCAGTTTGACATATCTGATTTAGGAGACTAACTTAAAAACTGAAAACATTTTATTCTAAAGGAATGCAATTTTACAATCAAAAAGATGTGTTGTAAAATATTTATATATATCAAAAAGGACATCCTAAGGTAGTTTCTAGACAGCTCGTAATTTCAACATCTTATTGCACAGGACTGGAGACAGTTTCATAATATATATGGACTAAGTTCCTACATCTAGAAATTATTTTGTCTTATTTTAACAATGTGCCATAAAGTTTATGTTAAATCACCTTTTTTTATCAGTCATTAAAATGAAAAGTATCTATTTTGTAAGCAATAGAAAACAAATCTATAAGGAAGACAGATGCTTTTGATTCATTCTTAACATTATTTATTAATCTGAGAATAGTATACTTATGTTTGCAATAAAAATCAGGTACTACATAAAGTTTATTTGGGATCCTTAATCATTCTCAGAACTTGATTTAAGATTTAGTTATAAAAGGTCTTGAATAAATTCTTGCTACACATTTTTTCTATCCTGCCTTCAGAAGAAACGTGTCAGAAGCATTCATCTCACCTAATTTTACACAGCTACAATGCCAACTTCACCTTACCTATTTCTATTACTCCCTGTTTATTTCAGTAAGATATTACGAGCATTTCCAGAATGCATCTCACCCCAAAAAAATCTAAAACTAGTCAGACAAGTCATAGTACAAGTGTCTGTTCCTGTGAATAGCTACCAAAGGGAGACTGAGTGAGCAATTCAGGTGCAGATATCTAACATGTAAATAAGTTAGGGGAGATGAAAACCATTCAGGGAGGCTGGTGACATTAGTAGCCAGGAAGAAAAAAGAAAATAAGACATAATGAGTAATAAGAGACTATAGAATGGAGAATTGACAGATCTTCATGTGACAAGAATTAAAGGAAGGAGTAAATCCAGGAAAGAAAGTTCAAGTTAAAGTTCCTGAAACGCTGACAGATAGGAGTTAAAATCTCAGATGTCAAAAGCAGAAAATTACCAATAAAGCTTCATGTCAGGCAGTGATGAAAGAAAGGATATGAGTATCCTATCAAAATGCTCTAAGAAAAATGAGGAATGGAAAATATGGGATAAAATGGATAAGTGTCCCTTTGCTGACACCAGGGAGAGTGGGCATACCTACTGTTTTACTTCTTGCAGGGAAATACTTTGCACTCTTCTGTCAGGTTTATTGGGAAGGAGAAAGGAAGGAAGTTGGAGCACCTCTGCCCCATCAGCACTGCCTGCTGAAATATGTGAACTCAGAGGCACAGGGCAGAGTAACAACTCTGATGTTATGCAACTTCCCTTCCAGTAACACTGCTACTTCTAGCCTGTAACCCATGGTCACTTTAATAACAGCCTCAGCTATCTGATTTGCCCTAAATCTCCTTATAGTCAAAGGGAATAGTTTTTCCTTTGGCTTTCTATGTGGTCATTTATGTTATTTCTATAATAACAGTCTTTATCAGGATCCTGGTTTTGATCCAAATTTTCCATCAGTCACATACTCGTTTGCTTATGTGGGTTTATTTCATATCCTTAACATTAATTAAATGCAGAGAAGAGTTTTTTTCACATTAATTTTTTTTTCACAGATTTGTTCTTTTTTTTCCAATAATTGCAGTAGGATTAACTGCATTGTTAGAGTTAGAGTTCTGAATACAAATAAGAGGGCTTTTCCCTTTCTTTTCCCTAAATACATTTCTATTACTGCAATCACAAGTATTATTAACAACATTAAAGCCCACAGCAGATGTGAACCAGGTGAGAGAATATTTTGATTCCACAAAAAGGTTCAGTGCTGAAACATAATGTTCTTGCTTCCCAGCTATTACAGGGCAAACTAGCATGCACTTTTGAAAGTTAATATCTAATTTTCTAGATGCCTGCTGACAATTTGTTTTCATTTTACTTCAATATAGTAGGCAGTGAGAAGGGATTTTACAAAGATTACTATTGGGCTCATTATTATTGTACTAGCAGTTCTGGAAAACAAGATACCAAAACTCAGCTGATGATGACAACGTTTTACAACAAAGCTGGCTGCCCAGAACTCAGAGCCTGAAATGAACCCCGGGAGGAGACCTCAGGCTCACATTCCATAACTTAAATAACTCAAAATTATATTTTATGCTATGGTCTAAAGTTTTTTGTAGAATTGGATTTATGTTAGTTGCTGAAGGACTGTGTGGTCTTTAACCTCTCCTTTTGTCCAGTGTTTAGAATACAAACTAGTCCAGGAGTGACACCTGAAAGCTGCTGCCATCTGATGGCTGCAGAACTCATGTAAAAAAAGCTGCTTGCAAGCAGGTGGAAATCCTACAAGGTCCTTACTGACACCACAGAAACCAGATCCCTTCCAAGTATGCATAGCAGAGCATATCAGTGATTTAATGGCCATGGTGGCTGAGACATCCTCACAGCCTGGGCACTACTGCCCATGGACTCACACACACTAGTGTCGCATCTTCTCTCTCCACTGACTTTCTCAACTATCGTGCAGGCAATCAATCAAATAAGGGTTTGTAACACTGTAGAAATTATGACTATTATGAATATTTGTATTTCAAAGTAAAAAATACCTTTGTATTTCAGAGTGACTCAACTCTACCAGTGGAGAAAAATGGAGTTGCTGGTTCCAGGACAGAAGAAAGGAGAGTCCCTCTTTCCTGGAAGAGCTGTTTCAAAAAGTGGAGGTAGGGTTGGCCCCTTCTGTTGATAGAAGGTGATTTGTTTAATATGACCTGGAACCATATTTGAATTTCAGGTTGACAAACTCTTTGGAGTTTTATATCATATACAGTATTTTGGTTCAACTATATTCCAGTCCTTATCCAAGCTTAATTATTCCATTAGCATAGTATCCATCTGAAATGTAGCTTGACCTTTTAAAGTTAGGGTTAGGACAATCATTATTAAACAACAGTTAATAAAGAGTCAAGAGAATTACAGGAAAAAAAAAATTAAAAGTGCTAGAAATTAATTCAAAGTATGTAGAATAGCATCAAAGAATAACACGAAAATGGATCTAAGTTTAAAATGGAAAATGCATTCTGTGATACCTTCTCTATCACAAGTGAGTATAAGCTAAGCATATTCAGTAACTTTGAAATGCTGTTTCTTTTTCTAATTAAGGAAAAGAGCTTTCTAGGGATGTCTACAGAAAAATACAAGATGCTCTGAGAAGATGTCAAATTATAGTGTAAATGTATTTATTCCCAATGTGAATAGAAACACTTGAGATCATAGTTGCTTAGAGGAACAAGCATATCAGATGTTGTCACTAATGCTTTCTGTATCCTTTCAGATAATTCAACAACTAGGCCCATTCTTTTAAACAACTCTCAGATCTAACAAATTTCTTAAAGTCAAGGACTTTGGTAAGGGGAGATACCTCTGCCACTTTCAAGTGGAGCTTAACCAGCTGAATGTGTTCACGCTCCTCAGTCTGTACACTGTAAAGCAAACCAGCACTGATGGATCTCTTCCCAGTTTTGACAGTGTGCTTTCTGCAAATTCTCAGTTTTCTTAATTATTATATGAGTGTATCATGTAGAAAGAACTCTTGATTAAGCAGAAAAGGCTGTGAAGGACAATACCACATTGATATGCAGCAGGGGAAAATCTGGGAACCGAATTGGGGCTCAGTAATATTTCTTTAACTTGAACATTATTTAAGAATTATGTAATAAAGACAGTATTCTAAATTCATTTCACTCCTCATCCAGAATGTATTTTTTAACTCCTAGCTTGGAAAATGAGTACAATAAACATCCAAATACATAAGCTGAAGGATAAAGGAAATTTAATGATGGTTTTTGGAAAAGGGGGAGGAAAGGCATGATCCTTGCAAATAGTAGTATTAAACCTTTGATGAAGTAATTAATAACATTTTAAAAGCTCTCCCACTCATAGTTTGTGTAATTGTGATACACTAGGAAATTCAGTGTTCAATTGCCCTGAAACTCATTTGCAATCCCTTGGTAGTAGCTAAGTAATTCCTGTACATTCCCAATGACAGAGAACACTTTTAACCTACATTTCCATATTAATCTGGTAATGCTTCCATACTGTTTCAGGGAAAATGCTACTTGCTCTGCAAGGCCAGTCTCCAGAGAGCAGCTCAGAAGTGGCAATGACATATAAATGCACTCTGCCCCTGTGCACCATTTCTCTTGCTCTTACCATTCCAGCAGATCCTAACAACAGATGATTTGCTAAATCCCAAGAGTCAGAGATTGAATTACGAAAATACCTAAGAGTAGAGGGGGAAATCTTCTGCCAAGCTCTTATTGCCAAGTTTGTTTGCTTTTTGATGTTTTGTTTTTTGGGGTTTTTTTTTCACTAACAACTGGAAGATTAGTGTGGAAAATTAATAACTCCTCACTTTTAACAGATGTTGGAAAAGTGTTAGTTTGCAACTAGTAGAAGCCATTTTTTAATTGATTTGGTTTTGTTGTGCGTTTTTTTTCAATCATCCTGATGATTTCACCAGGATGATTTCTATTGAGATTCTTCACAATGGAAGGAAAGGGGGAAACTGTGGTTGCTGATCAGTGAAACCAGCCTGTTTAAGATGTTTCCTTCTATTTTCAGAACTTCTGCAAAACAAGAAATCTTCACTTGTCTCTGTTGAACCTGGGAGTTAATTTTAGAGCTATTGTTCTGGAAGTCCCTCAATGCTCGAGTTCATTGACAGCAAACACATAGCTGAGAAAAACACCTGTTCTTCTGTGAGAACATTGAGAATTACACTGTGCGTTTAACAGATTCCCTGGTAGCATTTACATGACCGAGGTTAGACGAAGTCAGTGACTCTATTACCAGAAAGAGGACATGCCTAGGTAGCCAAGCTACTACTCTGTGACATACATAATGGAAAAGTTATGCTCTCACAGAGTAGGTCAACTGCCTTTTCTTTCTTCAATTCATAGAGCTCCGGGAGCTATGTCTTGCTTCTGTAATCTAGACAGTACTCTTTGGTATCAGATAACTATGTTTCTTTCATATGTCTACCTCTCCAGGGCAGAAGTTCTCAATTCTTTGGTCCATATAGTAAAACAAAGCATGTATCAAGTTGTCAGCTCCTGATACTTAGTACAAACTGCTTCCTACCCAGATTGATAAATGTAGGTTAAATGTTTTGATTGTTTTACCCAATAGTCAGATACTTAAACCCCTTATTTGCTGCTATACTGTACTATTTCCTACTGACAACTATTTCATGCTGGCCTTTGTTGGACTTTTTTTCAGCTTTTAGTGAACATCAACCAGATTGGTTGGAGCCATCAACTTTGAGAGCCCTCCAGGGAGCATGAAAGAGACAAAGTGCATTATATACTACAATGGATAATTTCTGAATGTTTTCTTGTAAAGATTTTGCTATAGTATTGGTTTGCTATAGTCAAAAGCCTATTCAAATAGATCATCTGCACGATATATGAGGGGTGTCAAACAAGTCTCTGATAACAGATATTAGACTGCACACAAGGACTTTTATATTTCAGAAAAAAGTTTGTATATTGAACTAAAAATTATGAGATGAAAGTTTTTTTAGAGAGAAGATATATTGTGCTTGTTACACAAACAGGCAGTACACAGTGGCTACAAATAGGATGTGGTGTTCAGATCCATTGAAAAAGCAATCCATGAAAGAAAGAATTGAAACCTCCTTTCATTGCTACTTATGCCAATTAGGAAAAGTTCTCCCAAATGAAGCACTTTCTTTCGTCTATAATAGATGTGAGAGTAGAATAAAGCACAAGATGTGCCCCTCCCCAAAAGAAGCTTCTTCAAAAGGCCCATGAGCTTTCTCTCTCCCTCACATACACTTAAAATTTTAATGCTGCAAGGCGTACATTAAATTAAGGATTCTTGTATATGCAATTATAGCATTTTAAAGAGTTTGTTCAGCAGCTGTTGAAAATAAGTATCAGCCACTCTGGGCAATTAAATTTCATAGCTCAAAACAGCAGAAGGAGCATTCTCCATTAACACAAGCAGTAGGGAAGCAGATATTATCTGAACTCAGAAATTATTCTTACTAAAGGAAAACTAGAAAGGCCATTGTCACTTGCCAAATAAAATTATTGCTTTTAAAATAAATATTAATTAATGTTACTAGAGGGATGAAGAGCTGCTTAAACTATTTATTGCTCTGCTTAGCTGTGTTGTATGTCAGAAAATGTATTTAGGTTTTCAGGAACAAAGATCTTTTTTTTGACACTTTTTTTTACCATTCCCAGTACAACTGAGCTCTGGTACCTGACAATAGGCCCTGTAGTCCATTACAAGGTCAGTTCTTTTACTGATATGACAGAAAAACTGGTACAGATATTGTGTTTTCCCAGTTTTCATTTTCACAACAGAACAGGAACTCGTATAAAACTAGTTAGATCCTAATAACATTCCCACTCACCCTAAATCATAGATTGTCTAAACATATATTGTTTAAAATCATTTGATCGATCGGGAAAACAGTCACCCTGTGTTTTCATATTCAGTAGACCTCTGGGTAGTAAACAGTGTACTATAATTACATGATGTATAAAATTGACATTATTTACATTAGTTACATAAAACCATTAATAAAGGAGAAGGTAGCAGAGATGATTTCTGATGTCAGCTACTATCTTGTAGCATTCAATATCTTTGTGGACAGATGCAGGCAAATAAAGATTGTCACATCATCTCTTTGAAAATATCTGAGGCATATACAAAAGATATAGCATGCATAGTCTGAGTCATAGACGAGGTTAGATCTGGAACCTAAAGCTACCCTAAAAGTATAAATAAGATAAAGGGTCTCTGCCATTGTGCAATCCCAGAGGTAGGAGGACAGAAGGGAAGAGGTATAGAAGGATTCTGCTAACTGGTTACTCGTAAATCAGGAATGGCAAAGTCTAGCAGTGATAGAGGCTCTACAAATAGAGAAACGTGTCTCAAACCCAGGGTGAAACTGGGACTCATGAGCTTTATGAACTGTTTTGAGGAACAGAGATCATCATGGAGATGAGAACGCTTATATTTATGCTTATCCCTCTAAATTTTTTTCTATAACATTGCTTTCCATACATTACAACTATATGCTGCAATTTGTAAGGAGGAACCAGACTACTTAATCACAGAATCACAGAATCTCAAGGGCTGGAAAGGACCTTGAAAGATTAACCAGTCCAACCCCCTTGCCAGAGCAGGATCACACAGGAACTCATCCAGGTGGATTTTTAATGTCTTCAGAGAAGGAGACTCAAGAACACATCTGGGCAGCCCGTTCCAGTGCTTCATCACTCTCACAGTGAACAAGTTTTTCCGTACATTTCTTTGGAACCTCTTACGTTCTAGCTTGTACCTGTTGCCCCTTGTCCTGTCATTGGACAACACTGAGAACAGTCTGGCTCCATCTTCCTGACACTCGTCCTTTATGTATTTGTAAACATTAATAAGATCACCCCCTCAGTCTCCTCTTCTCCAAGCTAAAGAGCCCCAGGTCCCTCAGCCTTTCATCATAAGGGAGATGCTCCACTCCCTTAATCATCTTTGTGGCCCTGTGCTGAACTCTCTCCAGCCACTTCCTGTCCTTGAACTGAGGGGACCAGAAACTTGTGCCTCGCTATCACTTCTGCAGGAAACTAGGATGTGCCAACTAGGATGAGCTTAGTTCACTCATCGCCCTCCTAATCTTAAATTGCAGAGTAATTTCTGCTCCTAAGTTAGGTACATAAAGTGCATCATCTGAATATAGCCCTTTGTTCCCAGTCTTAGCACACCTTTGGATTTACATGCCCTCAGTTAAAATCTGCAATGTACTCTGACAGTGCCTGCCCATGACAGGAGTACAGGGAGAAACACTCTCTATTGTACTATTTTACATGTTAATCTTACAATTTATACTTTTTTTTTTTTCCATCTGCTGTGCTCTGAGCATGAAGTTCAAGCACAGAATATTTAATTTCTTACCAGAGAGTTCCTTTTTATGTTTTGCCTATAATTTCAGGCTAACAGCTATTCTGCAAAATTTACCAGTCTATTCTCAATGTGCTGTTTTAGGATTTGCATACATAAGTTTTTTCTCTGTTAATGGTGCTGGGAAGGATGTGCATAAATCCCCACATAGAGAGATGAAATAATGGGACTCTTAAGGCCTATTTATTTCACACTGGAAAACATGTTATAGTTATTGCAATAATCTCTACAGCTCTGATTTGGTATATGAAAGAAACAGGTATTCCACACATTGCTATGTGTCTTCATTTAATTATTATTGTAAAATGCAGAAAATCCTTGGTATCAAAACCAAAATTGATCTATTTCAAGTGCTTCTTACACATTTTAATATACATATATATATAGACTGATAATCAACAGTCCATTTCTTTCCGGATGTCTGCAGCATTCTTTTCTTTATTTTGTCTTTCATGCAGTCTAGATATAGTGTATGCCAATTTAGGTTATTAAAATTAGACTCTGCTTCACAGAAGTCAGTGATAGTATTAATCATTCCTTCAGATTGTTTTTCCAGACAATGTAGTGTTCTCCAGTGAAATATACAAGATGTTCTTATTGAACATTTCATTAATTAGTTCTCATAGTGTTCTTTTGAGTATGTTTGCTATAGCATCTGTGTATATGCCAAATATTTAAAGCTTTGTTTTACATTCTTTGTATGCATGCCTTGATATATAAATTTTCTATCTTTTTTTTTTCCTGGCTGCAAAGTCTCATTCGTGCATTATGCCATAGGTATATAGCCTTATTTTGAACTTCCACTATCATCTACTCATTTCTTTTCTATGTGAGCAGCTGAAGAATGTGGGTCAAGGGTAAATCTTAGTGGCAGTGAACAGTGAAAGCTGAACCTATCTGATCTAGTAAGTGCCTGTAATCACGTGCACTGAAATTGCTGTGGATCAGATGTCAACTCTCTTTGAATATTTGGAGAATCAGCAAAGTGAACTTGCTGCTAGCTGATAAACAATTGTTAACTACAGTGGTTAATTTTTAGCTTGGGCAGGAGTTCTAAAGGTATAGCAAATTATTAAATCTCTATTTTTGATAGTAAAATGCTTTTCTGGTTTTCAGTAGCTGATGACAGTAAATCAGTATCTTAGGATATGTTCATATATTCATGGATTCAGCAAATACAGTTTCCTGAACTTTAATCTGTAGACTATCTAACTTCACAAGGAAGTATGGTTAATAGGGTTTAAAAAAAAAATTAAAATTACAGCCTGAAAATATTTTCTTTTCTGAAAAACAGAGGAGTGTTGCCCCTTACCCTTCGTTAAGATAGTTGTTCAAATATTTAAATTTCTGAATGGACTCAGAGAGCTTAACCACTAGATTCCTCAATCCCAAGTGTGCTCCCATCCATGTCACACAAACCTAAACATAGACATTTGCAGGCACTCAGAAGCAGAGGAAGTTTTAGTGTTAGACTTTTGCAAAGGAATGAGCTGCTAAGTGGGAAAAGTAGCAGAGGATCTTTGAGAAGTGAGTCATTAAAGCCAAATATGTCATCAGAAAAAACACAGAGGAACTCCGCAACAGAGAGGGAGAAAGAGATAACTGAACTCACTGCTTAAGAGCTCCATACCCACCCATGCCTGATGCTGGAGGGCATATGGTTACAGTAGTCAGGCAGCTCCCTTTGCCAGTTGTCCTCATCTCTGCTTGTCAGCAAAATGGGACATCTACCCAAGAAAGCCACTCTGAACTTTCATAAATGGAGTTTATACCAGGGATGTGGATGCTGCAGGTCTGAGCCACAGTGAGTTGCAGGGGATGTTGAGAGGAGTACATGTTCTCACCCTGCCACTCAGGTGCAGAGGTGCAGGGCACCATCAGGAGCTTGGCTCAGTTACAAAGCCCCAGAAACACTGCTTGGTTTTCCAGGTTAGGCTGGATTTAGGGAATTTACCAAAATTGTCACAGAGTTCGTTCAGGACATGAGCATCTGTCTCACCAAGCACTGCAGTTCTGAGCGACTTTGAGGGCTATACAGTACCCACTAAAGGAAGTTGTAGAAAGTAGGGGAAGGAAGGACCTAACATAAATGTAGAGAGGAGTCAATAGCAGCTGTGCTGTGAATTGTCATCTAGGACATGAGTAGAGTGAAGATATTTCTGTTGTAAAACAGGAATTCATAGGATTGGATTTAATCTGCATGATCCTGTTGTAAAACAGGAATTCATAGGATTGGATTTAGTCTGCATGATCTGATTTACATAGATGGTGAGATCCTGTTACTCCTTTTGACTTAAATATTTAGATCAATTATATTATATTATATTAATTGAAAATCACAGAATTTGTAAGCACTGTTTTCCAGAATTCTCCTTTGATGTAAATGCTTGTTTTGATATACCTACACAAAACCACCGCAACATCTCCATAGAAACCTCCTGAACCTTATGTCTTAAATAGCTACTTTAAAGGTCTTATCTTGAGAGTTATTGAGGACATTCAGATCCTGCTGTCTCTTAAAATAGCAATAACTCTAGAAACTGCAGTTCTATTTCTCACTGGATATTGATAAAAATATAGCCATTCAACTCAGATTAATATCAAGAGTTCAACATTTTAATAAATTAAAAATTTACATTATTTTAAATATCCAAATCTTCTTTAGCTTTTTTTATATGTTTTTTTCTCTGAGAATATTCAGATAATGCACATACAAACTTAATTGATTTTCCGCTGAATTAAACATCAGATATTGGTCTCAGTCAACTCTTTCCCTGTAGTTAATGGAGAGAATTAAGTACTTGCAGACAAATATTTATTCTGCCTAATTCAGATACCTTCTTTACACAGACTATCAAGGAGACCTCAGTGAGTAACACAGATGAGATGGCAAAAGTTAGGTAGGATGAATTTTGTTTCTTGTGCTAATCAACTGCTAGAGTCGTAGCCTCTGTGATTCTAGCTAAAGCCAATATGAGACATCTATCTATCATTGTTTGATTCCTATAAAAATCCTGTAAACAAAAGCTCTTTGTAAGTCATGTGTAAAATAGACTCCAAATACTAGTAGTAAATACTTGTGGTGAGTAGATATTTACAAATATGATTTACAAGATCTTTCCTTGGTTGTAGGAAAATTAAACAACTTGTTCCGATCCTTTGTGTATCTCTGTTTACTGGTGATGAACATATACTCCTTGAAATCAGCAGGAATTTAAGTGCTTTCTGACAGCGAGGTAATGTAACACATGGCCCAACAATATGAGGTATCAAAAAGTTGAAGTACTGAGTGCCTTCGGTTCCTGTTGGATTAAGCAGAGTACTAGTAAATATTGATGAATCTTGGAGTCCTCCAAGCTCGGCTCTCAGTGGGCCTGTCCAGCATCCTCACCTGGAGTGTTCCTACATGAACTGACTGGAAATTATGGAAGAGTGCCTGCTTCTTTAGAGATTCGGAAGAGCTGTCAGCACAAAGCTTTTAGCTCTTTAGATGCAACTTCAGGCTCTGGCCAGTACTTTGCTTTATAATGTCCTATATTACTCCTGCTACAATAATAAATAGTATTGGCACAAAACACCTTGATTAAATGCAGTGCCATTCACTGTAAGTTAAAACCAAAAATCACACTTCTGATTGCTGTCTGTGACTCTATTGGCAAGAGTCTTCTGTTAATACTGATACCGGGTGACTCTTCTCGAGCTCCTCAGCTACTCTGAGAATTTAACGTTTAAAGTGGAGATTTTCTGAGAGAAAATCTCTAAGAGAAGGCTGAGTAATACTACAGTAAAATTTCACAATGCAAACTGCCAACTGAGGGAGGACTAAACAAGAGGAATAGGAAGAGTGGCATCTGTACCACTGAACGATAAGTGGGGAAGAAAAGATAAGTTGGCTGTGTTTACTGCAACAGCTCCCCCCTGGTTCTTGAAGGCCTAGAGTTGTTCTAGAACATCATGTTTTAAATAACAAGATACATAGTAAGCTCTCAAAGGGCCTTGAGTTACTGGATTGGATCATAAACAAGGCTTCTAAGGCTTTGGGACTGGAGCCAGTATGTCTGCGAAGTGATGCTCTGGGCTACGTAGATTTACTGACAAAGGTCAACTTTAGTTTTAGATCTGTGCTCCAGACCTATAGCAATGTGCAAACATGCCTGAAGGTTTGTAAAAAGTTCATGGGCCAAATGATAGTACTACAGGATTACTGAATATTTTGTTTTGAAAGACACCTTTGGAGATCATCTAGTCCAAGTCCTGCTCAAAGTAAACCTAATTTCAAAGTTTTAAACAGGTTGTTCAGAGCTATGTCTGGTGGATTTATTTTTTTTTTAAAATCCCAAGGATGGAGATTGTACAGCCTGTCTGGACAACTTGTTCTGGTTCATGATGATTCTTATTGTAAAATTTACATTTCAAAATAATTAAAAGCATGAAAGAGAAGAAAAATAAAGCTCTTTCATTGGTCACTTCCATTAAAAAAAAAGAAGGCAAAACAAACCTTTCACTTTGAACTACCTCTATTTCCCACTCCTGAAAATCTACACAGCTCAATCCAGAAGTAGCTAAAATGAATGTAACACCCGATATCAGAGGATAAATAACAAGATTTGTAGATAGAATTAGGTACAGAATTGAAGACTATTTCACATTTACTTCTCAGCAAGGATTTCCCTTGGACTAGTCCTAAAGTCATTACTCAGGAATGCTTCCCCCAGTCATAAAAGTCCCAAAACAACCAGTATCAAGCAGCCTAGAAGGCAAGCAGAACAGTTGTGCAGTGCTGCCCTGAGCTCTAAAAAAAGAGCAATAAAGCAGATGTCTGCTCAGGGTTAGAGGGCATTGGAGAAGTAAGTGTTGGTGATAAGTATGTAAGAATTTATCCCCATAATAGCTAAGCAACTCCAGTATATCATTTACTGCTGCCTTTGTTTCAAAGAATGTAATAAAATATGTGCTCAATTAGGTGGAGTTTTTTTAAACTGACTTTTGATTTGATTGTCTGGGGCTTTTCAAGAGTCTTACTGACAGGCCCATTTTGGGAATGTAGTGAGCACTGGTCATTTGGAATTACTCAGTTGTCTCTAGTTGTTGAGTTATACATCCAGAAACGTTGTTCTGTTTATTTGCAGAGATAATTTGCCTTGTAAGCATAAGAATACCCATCAGTTTGAAAAAAAAACAAATAGTCACTGCATAGCTTCAGGCATCATCTCCCACAAATAGCCACTCTTTTGACCCAGAGGACAGCAGCTTTCCATAATCACCCGCAGCTCCAATTAATGTGTAACATAACATATGTGTAACAAGAGAATAAGGCATAAAGAGGAAAGGCTAGCTCTGCTTCAGAAAAGCTTTGATGATGCAATCTCTACAATCTGCTCTACTATATTGGAAGTGCACATACACACCAAATTCTGCTTTCCAATTTCATTACAGGCCTATTAAAATGAGTATGAATAAGTTTTAATTACCAAGGCCAAAAAGAGTATTCTTAATACTTTGCCTAGCCATCTTAATGTTTTATACATGACTTTAAACCCTGAAAGACTTCTTTCTAGTCATCCCAAAGAAAATGCAGGAAGATGATGGGATAAGCAAACACCATTTTTCTCAAAGTAAAGGTGACCTTGGTGTAATGTAACAGCTTATTTTGTCCCTTCTGCCTGCTGTCTGTATCTACCTTTTACTAGATCACAAATGTTGAAGGGTAGAGACCACGTCTTTCTCATATTTTTGTTTTCCGTTTAAGACAGAAGGATCCAAGGGCCTCTAGATGCTACACAAAATAGTACTGATAAATACTTGTTTGGTTACCAAGAAATGTGACAGCAGTAAACACATTTTAAAACGCTTTGCCCTGCAGTTAGAATACGTGTTTACTCATCTCAGCAGAGCATGTTAGCTGAGGTTCAGTGAATCACTAAACTGTAATCACGTGGGCTTTTTGTGAGCTTAGAGTGTGGACAGAGGTTGCTTGTATCTGCCTGCAGGGCACGCATGGGTGTACCTCAAGTCTTTTGTGGGAGTCAGTCTGTATTCTAGAGCTTCACAGATTTTCTGCATGGTTGCTGAGTCAAAAAGTGTGTTTGTGTGTATGTTGCAGAGGAGAAAAGATAGCAATGTGCAAACAATATTTTTTTCATTCTGCTTTAGAGTGAAATGTTTCATTTCAGTAGAACCCTTCAAGTCAAATGGCCTTATTTCTTACAGTTTTGGGGAACTCTCCTGTTTTTGCAGGGCTACAAGCTCTGGCCAAACAATAGCAGGAAAACTATCTGTGACTGTATATTGCAACTAAGACCAGCTACAGGCATTACAGGAAAAATATGGGTAGCTGAGCTTTGTGCAGGGTCTGAAATGTGTGAAAGGCAGCTGTCACTGATGTAGTAGCTCTTCTCTTCCACTGGTTGCATCCCACCAGCACTGCACATTGCTACCGTATCAGTGCAGTGCTTTGGGGAATTCCTTACCTTCCCAATGTAGATGTGACTGAGGGCAGATTTACCTCAAGACCTTCAGACTTTTCCACTTTGGAACAGGGTGGTGCAGTGGGTGGCCCAAATTTTGAAGTAGGAGATCCATCTTTTCCTCCTCTTACATTACTTTCACCTTACTCTCTGCTGTTCCAGATGCATCTGCTTCCAAACAAGTATAACTCCAGAATATCAACATTCTCAAAGCCACTCAAAGAGAATTTTTTCTGCTTTATGTTAGCAGGACAGTTTAAATATTAAAACAACTAACTAGGGCTCATTCTTTCTTTGTCAGCTAGTTTTCTGACAAAGCTGTCACAAGAGATGGGAGTAAAGGCCAAAGCTTTTTCCTAGACTCATGGAAAAAGAGCACACTGGAAATGTTGGTCTGACAAATGAAACCTAATACACCCACCGCATTCCTGGTCAACCATTCCAACATATCAGACACACATGTATAAACTGCACAACACCTGTGCTGGGACTTTCATTTCAATACATTCATGATATAGTGTTGTTTTGAATTCATGCAATGAAAACTTGTTATTGCCTGAGAAAAAACTGTAATCAGCTTGATGAAATCAGATTGTGGTTTGGGACAACTACTGGACCCACTCCTTAGCATCATCGACCTCTTTCCCATCGTTATGGCTGACTACATATAAAAAGGATGAAAAACCTAACATTTTCAAGTTACTATTCTTAACAGATTAAATCCTGTTTCCTACAACCAGTGTCAATTGTTTGGCCAGCCTGAGGCAGGCTCTGCCAAAGGCACACAGGGTGCTGGAAAGCCAGTGAGCTCAGCACCCAGCATGATTTGGCCCTGCTACAACAAGGTGACCTGGTAAACGAGCAACCCAGCAGCTCTTTGGAAACAGGTGGCAGCGTGATCATGTCATTTCCTCTCCACCAGCAGCCTGGCAGCTGCCCTCCATGCTAGATCAAGAGCTTGGCCTCTGGCCAGCACAGGTTTGTGAGTTCCTACTCTAAAGGTCAAATACAGTTTCCACCAGGAAAAGAAAAGTCTCAAAGCAAATGGCCAGCTGTGTGTTAAAGGTCAAATTCCATTTGTTGCAACTCGGTTTTGTTGCAATCCTGCAATAGTAGCAAGAAGACAGTGAGGAGAGTCAGAAGGGTGATGTGACTAACATTTGAGGAAACCACTAAGAAACTGACATATAACACAACTTGTTCCTTCAAAAACTATTCATGGAACAAAAAGTATTCTTACACAAATCATAACAGAAAATGTAAGAAACTAGGGAGATTTCTTCACAGCCATTCACGTAACTTCAATATTTTTAATAGTATAGTTAAACTACTTATGATAGTTTTTTTGGAAACCAGATGAATATGATCGAATAGTCACAATTTCATCATAGAATCATAGAATGGTAGGGTTTGGAAGGGACCTTTAGAGATCATCTAGTCCAATCCCCCTGCAGAAGCAGGTCCACCTAGATCATGTCACATAGCAACATGTCCAGGCAGGTCTTGCAGACTCCACAACTTCTCTGGGCAGCCTGTTCCACTGCTCCGTCACCCTCACAGTGAAATAGGTTTTTCTTATGTTTAAGTGGAACTTTCTGTATTCCAGCTTCAAACCATTACCCCTTGTCCTGTTGCTAGCTGCAATAGAAAAAGGGGATGTTCCAACCTCCTGACATCCGCCATTTAGATATTTATAAATGTTAATAAGATCTCCCCTCAGTCTCTTCTCCAGACTAAACAGCCCCAGTTCCTGCAGCCTTTCCTCCTATGATAGATGTTCCATTCCCCTGATCATCTTGGTGGCCCTGTGCTGGACTCTCTCCAGCAGTTCCCTGTCCCTTTTGAGCTGAGGAGCCCAGAACTGGACACAGGACTCCAGATGAGGCCTCACCAGGGCAGAGTAGAGGAGAAGAAGAATCTCCCCCAACCTGCTGGCCACACTCTTCTTGATGCACCCCAGGATGCCATTGGCCTTCTTGGCCACGAGGGCACATTGCTGGCTCATGTTTAGTTTATTACCAGCACTCCCAGGTCTCTCTCTGCAGAGCTGCTCTCCAGCAGTTCAACTCTCAGCCTGTACTGGTGCATGGGATCGTTCCTTCCCAGATGCAGGACTCTGCACTTGTCCTTGTTGAACCTCATGAGGTTCCTCTCTGCCCAACCCTCAGAGAGTTGTTGTCACATTGTTGTTTTAGTTAGTGAAAAAAAAAATATCCTAAGTTTTCATAGTTTAATTTTTTATGGTTTTCTTGAAATTACTAAGAAAATTCTTCTCTTCAGACTAGTTTTTTAATTCCAGCTAATAATATTCAGATATTTTAAAAACAAAAATATACAGAAAAATTTGCTAAAACATCTTCTTAACTTTAAAAATTAAGTCCCTTTGCTGAAAGGCCATATGTCTGAGCAGAGTCCTAAGCATCACATGATTGTATTTTCAAAAGAATAATTTTTCCTATTTGATAAACTGCCAATTCTATCTAATCTGTATTGTGTAATTACAAAATCTCCATTCAATGGAGTCTTAAAATAGGATAGCAGAATTGTCTGAAGATTTTTATTACAATGTACACTCTGTGTCTCCTTAAATTCCCCAAATGGCTATTTGTCAGTAAATGAGTGGGGCAAAGACCTTATGAAATGATAGTGATTGCTTAATGAAATACAGAACATCATTCACACTTGCCAAAAGATTGTGAGTGAGGTAAATTCTGTCATGTAGTTGTATCTTAATGTTTGCTTTCTTAATGGGCCATTTAACATAATTCTATTATTTTTGAGATTTTTTTAGATTATGTGTTTATGATGAGCCTAAGTACAGATATACCAGAAGTGAAAGGGTTGTATTTACGTTGTATTATGCTGGGACATAAAAAGGTACCCCATATACTGCTGCACAAGCCAGGTCTCAAGTTGGAAGCTACATAGCTGTACGAGCACAAATGTTGTGCTGGCCATAAAATGATGCTAATACAGCTCTTCTGGGATTCATTCTTGTGTCAAGTAGACTTTGACCAGCCATAGTTAGACATAGCCAAAAATAACATCAAAACTGAAGTATGAGACTTGTATTAGCAGACAAAGGTAAACATAATGATGCAGGATACAGCTATACCTTGGCCTCTCGAATATAAGACAACTTTCTTATGTATACAGAAAAGATTTCTATTTCCCAAGTCAACTCACACAAAATTTGAAATTGCCCTTTTGAGAGAATTAGAATTGGATCTTTTAAGGATATACAAAACAAAATGAAGTCTGTAATAAAACTCCTTTCAGAATGCTGAATTCCTAACATCAATAGGAGTCCAGATTGCAGATATAGACCTCAAAATAATAGAGAAATTAAAAGGTTTCCCAAAAGATGCTTAAGAATGTTGAATAACTTTCTTTAACCAGTTAGATTATTTATTACTGCTAGAACAAGTGTGGTTTAAGCCACATGATTACTGTCATCTCAGTAGATGAATGGATGAATGAATGAATGAATGAGTGAGTGAATGAGTAAATCATTACAAGGTCTATTGCAAGCAGACTCGGTGTTATAATGAAGCTTGGAAACAATCTGGAATTTCTTGTGTACTTGGTTACCATTAAAATGAAAAAGCAGCTGTACAGATGGTTTTTTAAAGGAAGCTTTTTCCAAGAATATTTACATTTATATTTAAGATTAATTGGCAAAGTCAGATCACTGTAGTTTTTATCAGCAGTGACATTGTGTCTGTGAATATTATGAGAAAAAAACCCACAAAATCTTGATCCTTAAAATGTATTTGAAATCATTTAATCAAAATTAAAGATCTGTCAGATATTTGAAGATGTCAACCTTGTAGTTAAAAGTCTTCATGTTAAAGTAAAACAAGTAACTCGGATTTTGCCTCTTGTTTTGCCATACCAGAACTGTGCAGCTCGACCTTTATGGATGGGTTTCTGTGGCCTTGTTCCGTCTGTGCCTTTGCCGTGGGTCATACATTGCTCAAGCTTGTAATAGCAATTAAGGTCTTTGAGACATGACTCAAAGCTTGAAATTAGTTGAACGTGGTCAATAGGCTCATTAATGGTATAATCCCGTAAACCTAATTTCTTAGCAATTATTGAGACTGAAAGAGACTAAAGATGCCTGTATACATATACATTCCTAGTCTTTACAAGAGTTTGAAGGAGAGAAGCTCCCTTACCCTCAATCCCTGTTTCTGACACTTAGAAGGTTTTTGTGTTTGTTATGTATTTGTTTCCAGAGACAAACACTCCAGGGATGGTCCATACTAAAGCCCTTATTTGGGCATTGACTTTGAATTTTAGAGTAAATAACCAAGACATACAAGAGGGATAAATTTTTAATTTTTTCCTATTTGTTTGTTTTTCCCTATAGCTCTAAAACTTTCAGAGGTTAGAGCAATTGTTACATTGAAGGAACCCAGAGGCATCTAGAGTTTCCAAACTTAGACTGTATTTTTCACCAATGTCTGATAGATTTCATTTCTGTGGAGGTACCAATGCAGAAAAGTATGCACATTTATGCTTAACACAATACTCTTCAGAATCACATAGATGATCTATGTGAGCTGTCTACTTAATCATTACAAAGGTCACATTATTTTTATGTTACAAGATATGAAAGGCTTAGAAATTTGTGAGAAATTCAACAGCTATACTGTCTGAATGAAATAAAAAACTAACATTATTTCCCTATAAATATTACAATTTGAAGGAATGTCAGAGAAAACGTTTCTCCTGGAGAGCAGTTTGCTGCTTTGAAGTTGGAGATTTGAAATTCAAAATGATGACAAGAAGCAATTCTCTATTACAGTCGTGGACATGGTCAGCTCACTATGCAACTATGATCACTTGAATGAAAGGCAGCAGTGATTAGTAATGACTTTCGTAATGCCATCAAGTTAATTTTGAAAAGATATTTCATCAAACCATTAAGTTTTATATACATTTTTTCCATGAGAGTTATTGTTGTTAGTTTACATCTGCTTTGTGTTCACATTTTTCACCATCACTTTTTCTTTGTTCTGAGAACAAGGAAGCTGTACAATTGTGAAAAAGGTCAAGGGCTTCCTGTCTTCAGCACCTAACACATCAAGTGACACTCCCCTGATCATAAGATTAAATCAAGTCACAGGATCTATGCCCTACGGATATTGGTTAAACTGTTCTGGAGCTGAGTGGGTTAGACTGGCATCCTGCCTTTACTTGAGAGTGTGATATGCCAGAAAGGTCAACAATGTTTCAAGGAAGTTGTTAATTGAAATCAACCAAATGAGATGACTCTCTTCCTGGAGGATAACTTTGTCCAGTCATGTTTTGCCTTTGGGCTAATACATATCAGAACTGACATTTAGACATTTTGACTAGAATTTTGCTGTTGATCAGCTTACGCTGCAAAAGCAACAATTCATGAATTGTAGAAAATCTCCCCTGACCTTCAGAAAACCACAACAGTTTTTGGGTATATCTTTATTGTTCTTATTTAGGGAAAAAATATGACTTAGGATAACAAGATTTTACTTACTGTAAGTTTGCAACTTTGAAAAAGTGGCAACTTCTGTTGTGATTCTGTCAGTTCTCACAGGCAAAGTTTGGATTAAGTTAATGCTTTCTGGGTACTTCTGAAGGAGGAACTCACTGATAGTGGTTTCCAGTACTGGATTTATAGGCTTTCTGTTTGTAGGAGACACAGAAGTGCTAGTTCTTGAAGGGAGTATAAAGTGTAGGCTGTGGCCAGTTGCAGTCAATGTTTATGCATTTCTTTTTTCCCAGAAGAAATTAAAGCTATCTTCATTTCTGGAAAAGTGCCAATTCAGTAAGCCTTATCCTCTTTTCCTACAGCTGAGAGCAGACTCCAAGGGCTGAGACCCTTGGGAAGGCTACAGGCAGTCCATATATCTAAGCTGTTTCCAGGAGAACACAATTGCAGATTCCTGTCATCGCTGAGACAGGATTAAGGCTTCACGCATTTGCCCCATGCTATCACCTTGGCAGTTGTGTTCCAGTATTGAAGAAACTATCCCAATCTAACCTAATCATGTTAAGTGGTGAGTGGCTCACGAAAGGTATGCCATCAATGCAATGCTATTGTTGGAAATAGTTGCATTGGCTACACCATGGCCCACTTTTTGGCTCTTTGTACCATTTAAGGGCCAAATCATGCTACATGTGTATTCTTCCTGTAGTTTTATTTCCATCAACAGATAGCTGGCAAAATGCTTAGGCAGATAGAGTATCCAGTGTGTACTCCTGAGTGTTCATGTGTTGGAAACTGAAAAAATATATTAGTGTGACTGTATTTCTGGTGATAACAGGTTCCAGGAGAAAGGTAACATCTTCCATTAGATCACTTAATGTAGTGGAGAAAAATGCATGCACTTTCATGTACATAATTTGTTTCTCTGCAGTCTTTATAAGGAAAAAAGAGTTTTGTCCTTATCCAGAGTTGAGCTGCGATTCTGTGATTTCTTATTCTCCCCTGAGATTTTACTCTGTAAATGTTGCTGCTTCAGAGTGAGATTGTACTTTAAAACCATAATAGTCTATTTCTCCACTATTTCTACTCTTTAAAACATTTCTTCTCAAGTCTTACACTATTTCTGTATCATGGAATTGTATGCTGTGACTTTCAGAACTTTGTGCACATGGATAGAATATAGAATCATAAAAAAGTTTGGGTTAGAAAGGACCTTAAAGATCACCTAATTCCAATCCCCCTGCCATGGGTAGGGACAGCTTCCACTAGACCAGTTTGGTCAAAGCCCCATCCAGCCTGGCCTTGAACACTTTGAAGTATGGGGCATACACAGGCTCTCTGGCAACCTGTGCCAATGCCTCAGCACCTTCTCAGTGAACTTTTTCCCCAGGCTGAATAACCCCAACTCTCTCAGTCTGTCTTCATAGCAGAGGTGCTCTGGCCCTCTGATCATCTTCATGGCCCTCTTCTGGACTTGATCCAACAGCTCCATATCCTTCTTAAGTTGATGCCTCAGTGCTGGACACAAAATAAATAAATATTCCAGAGTTGAACATGAATAAATAAATATTCTTTAAATAACTTTCCTCAAAATATTTATGCAGAGCTTCCTGATAACAGAATGGTCCATCTGGGGTCATTCACACATCATGGGGATTTAAGTTCATCTTCGCTAATGTTTTCTGTATTAATACCAGATCTAGACCTCATTTGTACCAAATGGGACTGTAAGTGGCATTTCTATACTATAATTGGTTTGATATGTTTTAGACATCTAATTTGGGATGAATTTAATAAGACTCTGGAACTGCAGACTTAGAGTTGCTAAAGGGAATCAAATATGTACTTTAAATATATCCCTCTATGTTACAAGTGTTTAAAGTCTTGCATTTAATCACAACCATGACAACAGATGAAATACTCATAAAATCTTCTTCATTTCAACTTACCAGAATTCAGTCTAAAATTCTATTCCCAGACTCTTTTGTTGCGATTAAGTAACCTGTATCACATCTGCCTAGGCATCTATCAAAATAAGAACATAGTCACAGAAAACTTTGGGCTCAGAATAATGTAATTTCTGTTTATCTCAGAGGACTCCAGCACTGGGACTGATATCTGTAGACTTGTGTCTCCAGTGGTGTGTGCCAAAGGCCTGGCAAAAGTTTCCAGGTGGTTAGCTAAATCAATTGTATATACTTGTTTGCAGTGAACAGATAGTAATTTTTTTCTGAGTATACTGTGAAATGATCTTGCAGATTCATGGATTCCAGTAAAGAAATCCACACACACAAGTCAAAAAGAAAATTATACTCTGTGAAGAATTTAATATCATCGTTCTTAATGGTAGTAGTTTAGTTTAATTGAAGACAACAGTGAGAGGGGTTAACTAGACAATACTAGCATCTATCCCAGAATTAGTAATAAAGAAAATTCCAGAACAACCTTATTTTCCTCACTCCTTGCAAACAAGGTCTTGCTATCAAAATGTGTGTGTAAAAGCAGCAGTTGTCAGTATGAACCAGATAAATATGTGTACAATCCAGTGACACTTCATTAGCATGTGGAGTTCTCTGCAAAACTAAGATAAATGTAAATATAACCAGTGGAGTGAATATGAATTTCAAGTATTTTAAAATGAAATTTCCTTTAAGTCCATTAAGTTTTACATGTCAGTTGCTACTGATGGATGTGTTATAAAATACACTAACCCAAGCTGATGGATTTTAGTTATTGACTCCCCACAGTATTGAATAAAACTCTGCAACAACAAATCCTCTCAATTAGAACTTCCTGCTTATTAACTTATAGTAAACCAGTTTTTTTAACCAGTGACAAAAAAACTTATGTTATGAAACATTCAAATACTCCATATTTCCTTATGTTGTCCCATTTCTGCACCATTTTGCTTTTTCGTGACCACAAAGTAGTGGAAAAGTTTGGCTCAATAACTATGGTTGATGAATTACACGAGATTCTTCATGAAAAACAGCTGTTTTAGTAAATTAGCCACTAAAGTGAACATAACCCTGTGAATATAATACAAACATGGTTACAGTAGTATATTGCCAATTAACTTCTGCCAAATGTGAAGAGTCCAGCGATAGTGTCAGTGAGCTGCTATGCTACATTGTTGAACAGATCGAGTGCATCTTATTTTTTTCTTTTAATTTTTTTTTCTTTAGCTTATTTCAAGCCTTGTATACCTCAAGATGTCCTGAAAAATTAGACTTATTCATGGTTTTTTTTTTTTTGTCAAGAATGTTCTACTTAGCAGGAAACAGTTACAGTGAATTTCTATTAACACAAAATATGCCTTTCCCATCTTGTGCTTTAAGGTGAGACATCTTAGTCCTTGATATTTCCATATAATCTGAGTGAACCTCATGCAGTTTTTCCCCCTTCCTTTTTATGTATTGAAAGAGAAGACTGGGAGACAAAAGACACAGCATAATACTGGAAAACCAAACTCCTGCCAGACTTCCAAAAATGAACTATCCACTAAACGCGAGTACTTGGTTCTTAAGTCACAAGATCATCCCAGTATGTGAGTTACTTAAATGAGCTGTGAGAAGGACAAGGAATAGCAGTATAAGGTCCATTTTGAGCAATAACTTGAGGGTACTGTGTGAGACGTCTGTCACAACCTCATACAAAGGCAGGCTGCCAGCCTCTGTAATTACTTTCCTAACAATTTTAGTTTTCTATAAATTTAGTCCCATATGAATAGTAGGAGCCAATATTCATCTGCTTATACTGCTGCTTATTGTTGTCATGGCTTTATCCTCTCAGATGCCTCAGCAGGAGCAGGCAGCCCACCTCACAGGGAATCTGCCTGCCTGCCATCTGGTATGTGGCATTACTGTACTTAACACTGTTGCATGTCTCAAGGATCTGTCTTTACCTTCCTGTCATCATGCTTTTGCCTATGACTACTTCTTGTTCACAAGTATTTATCAGAAGGGTGAAAGCATCGGTACATCTGTGCTTTAGTTCCACTTCCCTAAATATTCCAGCAGACGTTGTGTTTATTTATATGTTCCATACCTACAACGTGACTTCCTTCAGAAGGATAGTTTAATGACAAACACCTAATATTAAATACTATCAACTTTACCACATGCAAATCTGACTAGTGTGGGGGAGTTATTAAATAATTATATTGAGTGCTAGACTTGAATGTTCTTTCTGTGATTTATGTGGGTGAGGATTTTTCACCCTTGACATTTGATGGGACAGCAGAGTTTGCCTCTGAAAAGAAAAAAGCCACTGTTGCTACAGAAATTACTTCACTGGCTTAATACTGTTATTTTCAGAAAACACACAGAAAAGTCTGGATGAGTCAGAAAGACAGAAGCAGTTTCAGACATCTCTATTACCAATTCAGCTGGGGTTATCCAAACATCAAAACTTTTCCCAGATTACTATATTACTGTTATTGCACTTGCTGTGTGCCTAGGGACATGACCAGTGGCTCCTCTGAGCAGTGGAACAGCAGCAGTTCACAAAGCCTAGGCAGTATGCAGGTAACATGCAACTCATAGACACACAATATCAACCTAGACTTAGCTATGGTTTAATGCATGTCGACCAACTAACAGCAAAACTCCTAAGGATCTCTATTTCCATAACTGCTACATCACTGTGACTTTGTTTTAAAGTGTGTTGATTATTTAATCTGTTATGAATATTAATATAATATATTAGTATAATGTATGTACGTATGTATGTAATGTATTTAAGTAGTCCAAGGAAATTCTCTTCAGGTTGATTGGTCAATGCCTGCAAAATTCAGCTCTGCCCAGAGAGGTGCACAGGACAGACTCACACCTGGGAAAATACCTCTGGAAACAACTAAAAGAAGGAAGCAACTACACTCACTTCTATGGCAAGCAGTGTACAGATTTCAGGTATTATCTCAGGAGCGTTTACCATTCAACAGAACACCTTGTTAGTATGTCAGCATGAAACAGTCCCAGCTGCACTGGCACTCTCTCAAACATTATATCTATCTGGATCTGACACTCTCTGAACTACCACACACAAACATTCCTGGTCTAAACTGCTTTCAGGCGTTCTGACACTAGCTTCTGCAGGCCTGACCCAAGTAATCGTCGCTCCAAATCACATGTTGGTCACTTCAATCATCTGAGTTTAAAAAAAAAATCACTTCCAGAGTACAAACTGGAATGAATTCAAAACTCATGTGACTATGTCCTGTTCATTGTATGCTTCATTGACTTTAGCACAGACACACTGTACTTGCCACAGATATTTTGTAAATACCATCAGCAACATAATTTAAGTCTACTCAGATGAGAGTGGAAGAATTTCCTTATGTTGATGGTACTTTAAATTGTCTTTTTTCTGGAAGGTAAAAAGCTTAACACACAACTTCCTGAGAACACATTGAGACCCATTAAAAACAATATACACAAGTAATGAGGGTTAGAGAATGACAAAAAATCAGAATTTTATGTTTCATTAATGTAGCATTTTAGCATGTGCAAGTAACCATAACTGACTAGGTAGAAGTAAATACTCTCATTTCTTAGTGAAAGTTTATTTTAAATCATTAATGGCAATTACACTCAAATATTTCTTGGTTTGTATTCCTAATGATAACTTTTTTGTCTTTTTTTTTTCTTAAAATCCAACTGAATAAAAACAGTTTTCTCATTCCCTTAGCTAAATTGGAAAGCACAAAGAGTTAGGAGATAAAATGATTTTTATTGTAAGAAAAATAAACAAACAAAAAGAACATCAAAATATGGTCACTCCTGGCAATGTAAACAATACCAGCAAAGTACATTGATCCAAAGTCCTTTCTGGTTTACATTACTGTTGATGGAATTATTCCAGCTTTACATTACCTTGGACAAGGAGCAGAATTTGCTCCATTCAAAGATTGTTTTTATCTTTGGATTTGCTGCTGTCCCTTCTGAACATTGGACCCATTTTCCGTAGACTGGCATTTGAACATTTATTAATTTCTGTGTAGCATGAGAGATGAGTAAATATGCTAACTCACTGTCCATTCAGTCTGGTTAGGTACATTGACTCCACCAGCACTAAGCAGATAAGAAAGAGAATGGGACTCATCCAGTCAACATTAGCCATCAGCAAATCAAGCATCTGGTCTGAAAAATTAGTTGTAATACAGTCAGAAGTGAGAGAGAAGCATCTGGAGGGGGCAAATTGTTACATTTCTCCTAAAATCTTAGAAATAATTGATTTTCTCTTTAGATTCACCTTTTTTTAATCTTTCTTAGACTTTCTCCAGCAACAATAATCTGAGTTTGTGACAAAGTGTCCTTTTCAACTGGCTATGCTTAGGTGACCTAAGTCCCACCTGTGGTGCAACTACTGCCTGAGTTCTTGAGGATATCAAGTACTTCAAAACTAAATGAAGGCTCCAAATTCTTTGCCATAGAAGCAAATGGACTGAATCACTAAAATTAACTAAAAAGGGGAAAATGAGAACAGAAAATGGCCAGGACATAAACAGTACAAACAGTACCTCAGGGTATAAATGAGTTGCTTGGAAATATAGCAATTCTTACTCACATATATAAAGTAAACTGATTGCCAAATCTGTGGTCAGAAAGACACCCTTTTCAACCTTCCCACAACATACTGGAAGAGATATAAATATTTTTGTTGTTTTCCTTGGGCACACTAAATCAGGCATCATCTCCTCCATCAAGTAGACACATCATTATGATCAGTGTCAGGTGATTCTAGGTAAGAGTGCAGACTGCTGCGTATAGCTTCTTCCATTAAAGATTAACTTAAAAGTGATGAAATAAATACAAAATAGAAAATAAAAACCCCACTTTTTTTCAAATATGTTTTATGTGCTATTCTTAAAAGGGCACTTTGCCTCCACAAAGAACATAAGCAAAGGCATGAGGAAGTTTCTTTGGTTCATAAATTTAATTAAACCATAGTTACTCCAATTTTTCTGACTAATTGGGAATGATGAGATGTTGGCAAGCCCTTTAAGCATTCCACTCCTAGACTGTAACCCTTCACAGACCAAAGGCACCATATAATAAATGCACATTTTTACAAGTTACACTCTCTGTTTAGATACATTAAAAAAGGCAACTGCAGGTTTTCTTAAGCTAACCACAAGAATTACAAGAGTAAAAGTAATGAGAAAAATAATATAGAGGAAGAGACAAATATAGTGAGAAATTATTTTCATCATTTGCCATATCAGAAATAAGTCAAAATGGCAGAAACATTTTTTAAAATTGCTCTTCCAATTATCTCACATCTGATTCACTAATTAATGTGTTAATCATTCCATTGACAAAACTATCAAATTAACAGACTTTCCTCTCTGTAAACAGTCTTTCCTTCTCAAGTAAAAAAAAAAAATCCTAGTTTATCCATCACGTAGGAGCTGGATTGGTTAAGACTAATCCAGGTGTCTTCATAATGAATGGAAAATACCATCTTCACTTATTATTTATCGGATTTCTCTGGATATAAGTAAAAATAGCTGGCCTCAAAGGAACAAAGTAGTATCATAAACCATCAGAATATGGCTACTGTAGTGTCTTCATTATCAAGACTTGTGTTATCTCTCCGTGACAAACAAACTTTCTATCATTAGTAGATTCAACAATAGCATTGCTGTTCAGCATTTTCTTGTAAGAATTTTACTACCACCTACCATCTCAAGTAGTTAAGAGTTAGTTTGAAACATTATGGTCAGACCTAGTTCTCAGTTAATACAAGTCACTTTACATTCGCAAAAACAAATGAAGCTAACTCTCTACACACAATTAAACATTTGATCCTTAAAGAGCATAGCTGAAGAGTTGAACTAAATCACTTGTAAACGAGCTAAAACAGATGTTCACAGGGAATTCTGAATGTTCAAAGAGCCTACGTTAAAGTGGTGTGTGGCCTGGTGTGGATAAGATGGGATGGGATGGGATGGGATGGGATGGGATGGGATGGGATGGGATGGGATGGGATGGGATGGACTGCAGTGGCTCCCTTGAAAGATGTTTTATGCTTACTGACTCTCAAGTGGTAAGACACATAACTTTATGAAAGACACTTCCTGATAGACACTTCCCAGTGCCTCCTTTAAAATTCTAATGTTCAATATAAATAGGAAGGGATATAAAACATATTTGTGTTCTTTGATTGCTTTAAACTCTTTATCTTTCCTTTACATTGTTTCTCTATTATAAGAGGTATTACATGATTCACTTTTGTATTCAAAACCTTTAGCCAGGACTTCTGGATAAATTATGGAGTGTTCAAAATTCACTCTTCTGTAGGATGAGCTTAGAGGATGGATGTAGTATTCAAGACCTGCTGTCAATCCAGCACTGGATTTCCCATTGATCAAATACTAATTGAAATTACTGTACTTTGTAGAAACTACAGTTCTTCTCAAAACAACAATGCACAACTCTGCTCATCCATTGACCAGGGCAAACAAGTAAAATGAAGCTAAAACCACTTGCAAATCTCAAAAAGTGGGAATATATCATGAGTGAGACACTATAATATTTTGTTACTACAGTCTTTGCACTGCCTCTCCTCATTCTCCTTTGCAGCTCTCACTCTCACTTTGCTGTGTAGAGACTGTAAATCGTCTGGCGTGGGAGCTGGGTCTTTGTTCTGTTCTTTGCAGGGAGATCATATCTATAAATTGTAGGGTCGAATTTCACACTGTTCCCACTGCTGTCAGTGGGCATTGCGTGAGAATAGTGTGAGTCATATAGTGTACCTCTAAAAAATTCCAACCCTCTATGCATGAAGAGTAGTAAATCCAGATTAGTTTGTTCTTTTTCCCTGTTCTGATCACTTTAACTGCTTTCAGCAGAGGAGGAAAGAAACTTTCACAATCTAGTTTGCAGTTAACTTTAGGTTTCCCATTTTTAGGTAATTGTGCTTTTGCAAGCTAGCCCTGTTACTCAAGTTCATTAAGCCAATTTTACACTATTATTCATTCTTATGCTCCTCTGAGGAGATTGTGAGGTTTGGTGATTTCAGCAAGTCTTAGAAGCAAAAGGTCAAAGTTCCAATAAAGGAGACAAGTTGATTCAATGAAAAACCATGACTAAACCATCTCATCCTCTTGTGTCACAGCCAGGTCCACTGTAAATCTGGGGAGAAATGTTATGAAGCATGACTGTTTGAATTAGACTACTAGATTCAAACAAGGTTATGATTTCCAAAGCTAATGAGGGAAATTCCCTCACTGGGTTTGAAAACTTTTAATGCTTTTAAAAAATCTATTTACATTTTATATCTGGAAAGCATGGCATACTTTGTGTATTTTTCTTTGCATGAAAAGTTCATTACAAGTGCAGGAATTTGGTGTTAACTATGAAATACCTGTTTCGTATACCATCTTGTCCTTCATAGTGCCCTTGCAAAAATGTCATTGACAATGTGTTTTAATCATTATTAGAAAATAGCACATGGAAGCATAGTTAAACAGAACTTGAATTTATAAATGTGACCCTCAAGTCCTTTTGCATATATCATATTGTAGTGGGTGAATCAGGGACATCTGCACTGCCAGCTCATTTTAACTTTCCCCAGCTGTGCTGAAATTATTTACCAGCAAGAGAGTGGGAATGCTGATTCTGCCTCAGAAGTCATGATTTGCACACCTGCTTATTCAGAAAACATTCAGCTCACTTTGCAGGCAGATAAGATATAAAAGAATCAGAGCTGGAAACATCTGCAAAGGTATGCTCTTTCTTGTAAATTCAGATTCAGGGAAGGCAAAGCCTGTGAATAATGGAGACTATCCTAGGGCATAATTTTGCTTACAATGGACAGAGTATGAATCAGCAAAAGAACATATACCCACTTATGTTCAAAACTGATCTACGCAAGCCCATAAATCTTCCAAATGAGGAACATTAGAAGTGGAAGTCAGGGATGCCACATGTACCATGACACATGGAGCATTACTTAAATATCATCTTACAGAATGATTCCAAGTATCAGGACAGCTATCCAGAATAGGGAACTGAGTCAATTAGAGGGCCGCTGAACTCATGCTTACAAAGGCTGCAAGATACTCACCATCATACTGTGGTCATTATGGAGCTACTGAACTGGGTTATTACCAAGGTTTCCTGACTTAATCCTTCATTTACAAACTAATGTGTTTGCCTATTTGTGAGGTTGGCCTCCCAGTCTTGGGGCAGCAATTAATACTGCCTCCTCTTGTGGAGGTAGGGCCCTGGGGAAGTCTTCCAAAAATTTCCTCTGCCTGGATACTGCTGCCACCCACAGCTTAAGAGATAACTGATTACAGAGGTTTTTTTTAGAAGCTTTTAGGGTTTTTACAAGTCATGATCATTTTTCTGAGCACGGTGATTGCTTCTCACAGTAGAATGCCTTGTCATGTGAGGGAATGGACATGTGAGCAATCTTCCCTGACTGTGCTACTTCCCATAATGTGTGAGTTCATCTTAGCACCTTGTGCAAATTATGTAGTATTTACAGAGCTAACTGACAGATGGACTATGAAAACTCCATGTTTAAGTTGCCATCATATCAATGAGGAAAATAATATGTGAAAAAAAAAAAACAGGAAATGAAGCCATATTTAACATAGATTCACATATATTGTGTATGGGAATTTGTCTGTGCTTCCAGTGCAGTTTCAGAGCAAAATACTGAGGTTGTGCTGCTTAAACTCTAGTAAAATTGTTTGAATTTGTGCCACTGGAGTCTTGCTAAGCTTTTCAAGATTTTCTTTGTTTTCCTTAAAAGCTTTTAACAAATAGTGTAAGATTTGCTTTCTAGGATATTTCAGTCTCCACAAGGAAACTAATTTTTTTAAAAACTATGCATACCTATCAGAGAATGAGCACCTTGCACAACCTGCTAGGCACAGGTTGCTGTTTGATTCAACTGCAGGGAGTCTCAGCTGTGGGCCATACTGCAGGAGGAAGAGGGGAGGGATGTTTCTGACACGAAGAACTGAGCATGGGAAGAAGTTGCAGGAAGCAGAGAGCTCAGGCTTTCAAAACAAGCTGTAAACCTTTATATGCCAGTGCCTAGATGCTGTAATTTTGCATGTAAAGGTGTATGCTCTTTATTTTTCTTATTTCCCATTTTATGGCATAAAGTTAAACCTGGAGGTGATCTATTGCAGAACAGATCCACAGGTACAAAAAGATCATCTTATTGTTATCTGTCAGTGCAACTTGGTTTCTGTTTTACTTCTCTAAAGTGCTGGAGAAAGTGATCTGAAGATGACACGAGTCTGTGAAGCAACTGTGTTTTTGCTTTTATTTCTAACATGAACCACGCACATTTTTTTCACAGAATATGAAGATACAGGATTTAATGACATGATTTAGATTTACAGTATCTTAATGTGACATTCCACACTTTTCACCATTTTTTTTCAAAACTAAAAGTGCCTGTTCATTAAGGCTATTATTCAAATAATATAGCACCATGTGTACTAAGTGAAAATGTTTGTTTATCCGATTACCCATCAGAGTAATGTATCAGCATGAAGATTCTCATTTATGGGAAACCAATTTACACAAGAAATTTCTTGTTCCATGTCAAAGAAGACAAATCTCGTAAACTTTCTTTTAATTGGTAAAAGCAATTTTGTTAGAGTTCTTTGTGTTACTGTATGGCAGGGTAACCCTGGATGGACGCCAGGTGCCCATCAAACTGTCCTATTGCTCCTCTCCTCAACAAGAAAGGAGAAAGAAAATACGGAAAAAGGTTCATTGTTCAAGATAAGAACATTAGCACAGGGGGATGGAGAATGAGGATTGCAATGAGTTCTTCATGCTTTCTTTTTGCTGCTCCTTCCTCCTCAGGGGGAGATCACAAGTCCTACCAACAAACTTGGTCCAACTTTGGTTCCGCTCTCTTCACAGGTTCCCACATCCTGCAAGGAGCTTGCTCCAGTGTGGGATTTCCATGGGGTCACAGACTCCTTCGGGCATCCACCAACTCCAGTGTGGAGTCCCCCCTGGGCTGCAGGTGGATCTCTGAACCAGTGTGGCCTCCATGGCTGCCGGGGCAGGGACTCACCATGGCCTGCACGACAGGCTGCAGGGGAACCTCTGATCCAGCACACGGAGAACCTACTCCCCCTCCTTCTTCATTGGCCTGACTGAAGAGTTGTTTCTCTCACATACTCATCTCTCTGGCTGCTGTCTGGTAGCATTTTTTTCCGCTTTCTAAGTACGTTATCAACAAGGTACTACCACCATTTCTGATGGACTGTGCCTTGGCCAGCAGTGGGTCTGTCTTGGAGCCACCTGGCATTAACTCTACCAGATGGAAGAAAAGCTTCTAGCACCTTCTCACAGAAGCCATGCCTGCAGTATCTTCATTGCTAAAACTTTACCATGTAAACTCAATACATACTAGCTCAGTATGTATTCACAAATGAAATGCCACCTGAACATGTTTATTTAAAACAAGATAGCTAGAATTGTAAAATTGAACAATGAAAGACATTTTGGAGAAAAGAGAATTAAGAATTTGTCTCCAGGCCAGGATTAGACCATGTGAGGGTTACCTGCTGTTTGGGGTATTTTTCTATGAAGCCATTTAAATAGTCCTAATCCTTGTTATTAAATTGCTATGTCATTAAGCAATTTGTTGAATAGCTAGCCATCAAAAGATTTTCCAGCACCTATCCTCACCCCTCTGGAAAAAGTTACATCACAAACAATAATCTCATTATCAAGTGGATAAATAGTGGTTGAAATAAAGAGAATATCCAATGGAAAACCTGTTTATCTATGGGAAAGTACATACACACAAAAAGGGAAAATCCTCAAACCAAAGAACAGAGAATCTCTTTTATAAGAGAAGGATTCTTTTTATTGGTGACACACTGCATCAAAGAGAGAGAAAGTATTCAAGAAAAAAACTTTGTGTGTGAAGTGCAACTTAGCCTAACCTTAACAGAACGGCAAACATGGGCAAGACAGGTACTTGGACCCAAACTCAAAGCTACACTCATTGTGTCGCATCTACATGGAGGAAATAGCAGCAGAAACAATCTGCAGAGGTTTCTGTATCTCTCCAGCAAACAGTGTCAGAGAATACTTCTAAATACTGGAACTTGTTCCTCTACATCCTGCTACTCTGCAAGGATGTTTGCTGAGATTGGACCTTTGCCAAACACAAGGGTCCCGTGGCATGAGAGTACCCTCACCAATTAGGCAATTTGGACACGGCCATCCTATCCTGTTTATTCATAGAGCTGTGGTATGTTGGCTGCAGAGCCTAACATCACCAGAATACATCATTTTACTGGTAGATATGCAGACTTTACTTCTACACATCTTTTGTGAGTCCTTAGTCCCTCCTCAAGCTTTCTTCTATGTGGTCATGAGGCAGCATTCTCATTTAACATGCCATGGCAATGTTATGGCAAATTCCTCTCATAAACAAACTGGCCTTTGCCTTATTTTTTAAAGCAATTTAATACTACTAATACAAAATGCAAAGTAAATCAGAAAGATGGATTTTTAGTGATTTTCTTGCTTGTCCTCTGTGAAGATGGCCTTGCAAAGCTTTCAGTGAAAGTGATAGATCAAAGATCTATTTGCATACTGTGAAAGATGGATGCTACTAAAAAGAAAGAGTAATGTATAGTCAATGAATGGCCATTCCACGTTATTAACAAGTTGGAGACTGTCTATTAATATCTCAATTTGCGTTATTCCATGTATTTGTTTTACTTGTCCAGACTCTCAGCATTCATGGTACTCTTAAACATTTCCATGTAATTTCCAATTAAGTAATAAGCAGCTTCCAGTAGAATTAGCAAAATCATAGAATCACAGAGAATGAGGGATATGGTCAGTCTCTCACAGATGGTCTCTATCACTTCTCTCTTCTCAGAGGAGAGCATTCTTCCCTTGCTCCAACACAGGGTCCCTTCCACAGGACACAGTCCTTAATGAACTTCTCTGGTGTGGATTCTTCCCAACAATTACAGCTTCTGTGAATACAGGGTCCCTCACACAGGACACAGCCTCCTCTGGGCATAGTCACTGTCCCTGGCATAGGGTCTTCACAGGATGCAAGACAGTCTCTGCTCCAGCACACTTCCTCCTCTCTTCCCTCACCGACCTTGGAGTCTGCATGGTTGCTTCTCTCTCTCTCCCAACTCCTTGCACCACCACCAGCCAGAAAAAAAAGAAGACACAGAAGAAGGAGGAACAGGAAGAACTCTCCTCTTCTGGCTTCTTCTTAAAAAATGATCATGGAGGTGCCTAATTGATTCAGCCCCAGAAGTGGGTCTGACTCAGAGCTGGGAAGACTTTTGAGCAACTGCTTACAGGAGCCAGAAATAGCTCCACACAAAACCATGACACCTCTTGTTTTACTTTCTAAATTCCTCATTTGTGCTATGTGGACAAGTTGAAAACATCCACTGCATCTGTGGTTTGAAGTGTTTTTCTTGTGATATATTACTTTCACATCCCATAATGTATTGCATCAAAAAGTGCCAAAAGGTCTACATGATCTTTTACCAACAGAAATGTAAATAGTGAGGACATGCAGTGTTGGTACAGATGCTTTGACCCATGGTGCTCTTGCAACTCAATTTTGTCATCATAGCTGATGAATCAGCAGAAGTATGTGTGCCAGATTCTGTAACACAGAGGAAGATTGTGTTAAATTAAATTCAGTTCTTGTAATACAGAGTAGCTGGAAAATAATGACAGAGATCATATTTTAAATATTAGTCTGAATCACATCCCAAAATTAACAACAGTAAATTTTAAGAGGACAAATATTTTGTACCTTTGGGAATGCTCACATTGGAGATAATGCAATGCTCTTCAGTTAATATTGGTTTCTCACAGCTCATAGCCTGTTATCCAGATGACTAAACCACAAATGCATGCTCAAAACTCCAATTTAGACTTGGCTTGGCTGTCTCTGTACACACTGTATCTGTCATGTTTAGTTCCTGCTGATATTTTGCTATCAATACGAGTGAATCATCCTCTGAATCACTTCAGAATTTCTCTCAGAGCTCTTTTAAGAGCCAGGATAATACTGTTATTCTGAATATCAGCTGTCAATGAGCTGAAAGTCCTGAAGTCAGTGCTAAGACTCACCAGCAGCCATGTAGTAAATCAGGTTTCTAGCTCTCCTCTTTTATTGTTTTCTCTTCCCTCTGTGTTTTCATCTCTTTACTTGTCCCAACCAGTATGCCAGATTCATAAGAATGGGGAAAATATTTGATTAGCAAATCTACAAAATACTGCTGATGCCCATTGTAGCACAGATACTGGCAATAAGTCTGATGTGGAGTGGCTGAGCTCCTACCCCAGCTGGAGCAGACATCTTCTTGTTCCTTGAAAACTTTAAAATATAAGTTTACCAGTTGAAAAGAAACTGAATCCCTCATCATGCAGCATTGGCACCTGAATTTGAACCCATGTTCTCAGATCAGCTTTGATCCCTAACTGTTTCTTCATTCACCCCGCCTTGCTTTGTTACTTGTTTTCACTGTTTGTTTCTTTTTTTTTTTTTTTCTGGAAGATTGGATATTTGCCCAATGCTGTTCATAAGACAGATATTTAGCATGGAAGAGCTAGATGAAAGAGTTGACAGAATACATTTTTATAAAAATACACATCTTTCCAGTATTCATATATTTCAAATAAATGTATTTATTTGAAGAAAGTTTTTCAGATTGAACATAAACCAATATTTAGGGCAATATGAAGGCATAGTAATGCTTTTAAAACATCAGATTTTCTTATTTTGCTTATTTTCAACCAGTTTAATGTTAACAATACATTGGTGGAACAAACCATTATAGGCAAATACCTTTTATTTTACACAGTACATATAAGAAAATTTTCCCAAGGCAACAATCCTTGTCATAAATACAGAGATGTCCAGAAATACAAGGTTGCAGCCAAAGACTGTTAACATTTCCTGGATGGTTATGTACATGTGGATTATGTGGCTTGCCAGGCCAGGCCCACAGAGTGCTGTGAGTGGCAACCTGAAACTCTCAGGGTTGCTGCTGCTTGTCCAGGACTAAACATCTATGGGGCGTCTCGAGGGAGGTGTACTGGTGCACAGCTTGCCCCACATCAGTCTCTACTACTGTGATACACTCTATACCTCTATGCTTCTGTATATGAGGTGTCTCTTCAAATGACTAGCTACTTAGACCTCAGTAAGGAGCAGGCAGAAAGAGCTGGCCAGCTGGTAATGCTCTTTACCCCATCTATAATCTCTCAGTTCTAAATTTCAGATTCTACAAGCTTTAGACAGTACATGGTAAGAGGTGTCACTATGCCTTCCAACGCTCTGAATTAGCAGTGATACTGACAATGCTTAACCTTTGTAGAGTTCTTTCTATCTTCACAATGCTTAACTAACATTAGCTAATGACTTTACAATAGCTGGGCTGCTTATCATTCGTACTCTTTACACTGCCATGAATAATCTGATAATTATTTCTGTAGCTCATATAAACAGGTTGTCCACTCTACTGTCATTATCTATTTTGCTTAAGCTATAAATATCGGCTATTAACTGAAGAAATGAAGAATTTTGTCAAGCCTGTCCTAAACTAAAGCATATCATTATCTTTATATGGTAGATCTGAGAATCAATATGAGCAAACTTCATGCATGTTCTTTTACTGCATTTTTACATCTATATCCCTAATTATGGGCATCCACTAAGCATTATATTGTTTGAGAATTAAAATGTGTTAACCAATTTTTCTGGAATATGTTCTTATTGATTATTTAAAAGCACTCTGTATTTATTGTTTCAAACATTAAGTACTGACATACTGTGCCAATATCATACTGTGGTAGTGTATGCCCTATAGTGGAGAGAGACTGTGGTTTAAGCAGCTCACAGTTCAGTATTTAAATTCTGGTCTATCACTGAGAACCACCAAAGTCTGGGTCTTTACCATACCTTCATCAACAAATTTAGAACTTCTAGCTTCAGAAAATCATCAGAAGGATCAGGAAATACGAGTTGCAAGCTTACAATATTTTATCCAGGGTTAACTATTCATGTGGAAAGATCCCCCTGTAGCAAGTAAAAAAAATTATTTATGTATTCAGATATAAAATTAATATATTTGGCAAATAACTGTTCCTCTGTTTTCTACTTTTTCAGCAGAATAGCACTATCACAGTATCTCATGAGGTCTGCAGTGGTTTGGATCATGGTACCTTGCCAGAGGTATTGAGATTCTCAGCTGAACATAATGAAAACTGTTTGCATTGACAGTGCATTTTCCTAGGAGTCCTGACCCTTGATTTCTATTTTGATTTGATTGCTTTGAGCTTTCATCCATGGACTGCTGCATTTTGCATTCCTTGCATTATCATTTCCCAGCTTTATCCAAGATAGACAGAAGCTTACTACATCCTTACTAGTGTCTGCAACAGAACCAGTTATCTCTGTCCCAGTCTCTAAGAGACAAGTAGATTATTATTCCTTTATTAATACAATTTTGCGTGCATGGTGCTTCATAAGGAGAAGATGAGTCACCGTTCCAAGAGATCTCACCCTATAAATTAGATGTGGCACATGGAATGACGACAATAAAATGATTGGGGAAGGAATACATTTTAATATATGAATTTTTTGAAAGATTTTTGTGCCACATGCCTTTCATGCTCATATCTTATTTATTTAAGGTATACAATTCAAATCAAAAGATAAGTGGGTATGGTCAAAATGGAGCTAGACCCATTCCTCTTGCAAGCTTAGCTTTTCTGCAAGTACAGAGAGGACAGTATTTGTTCTGGAGATGGTACTGTAGCACTTTGACAACAAAATTTATTCTTAGCCACCAAAAGTGATATTAAAATGAATAATGACTCATCTCAGCAGGTACTGAACTACAGCCTTAATCCCAGTCCAAGTGGGAAAAGGTTGACAAGTCATAATGCCGCCATGCGTGAAGTAAACATTTTTACAAAATTACAGGTACTCCAAAACCACAGGCTAACACTTCTCTTGCTTCAATCTGCGAGAGTATCCTCCCTCCATGCTGAACCAGGGCACAGGAATCAGATAGTAGACCTGTTCCAGCCCTGGAGATGCTCTCTGATTATGGTTCCCCCAGCCACATGAGTACCTCTGCACCGTCTACTGGTACAAACAGCTCTCAGCAGGAGTCAGGACATGAAAATTTTTACCTTGAAAGGCAAATCTAACAATTTTTTACTGGGGAAAATGTTGGTTTTGATTGTCCTACCTGTACACTGTCAGCACCTTGTACATCTGTATATATGGACAACAGAAAGTGCTTATTTCCTAGATATTCCTTGCCACAGAAAAGTCAGATGTACTTTAGTCCTTCAGGCCAAATTAGTACAAAGATTTCAATGCTTGTCACCTGGGAAGTCACACAGCTTACAGTGGGAATGTTTTATTGAAGATTAGTAGTGAGTTACCTAACTACTGTCACTGTGAAGGTAGGGAGGAAGCGCTATCTGGGAACACCTCAGGGCTGGGAGTTCTGTGATCACACATGGCTGCACAGTCAGCTAAAGGAGAGAGGGAGGAATTTAGATACGAACAGAGGACAAGAAGATGACATCAAGAGAAATCACCAGCACTCTGGGACAGTTTCTCTCCTGTTTTGCTGTAACAGGCATCTACCTTGCAAGCCCTGCAACTCTGTAGATCTATCAAGATGCAGACAAGGCAGGCTCTGCAGGATGCAGAAAGTCATGGCAGAGAATTCTCTCCCGGCAGCACACCACGAGGCTGCCTGCTGTATTTCCTCTGGCAGATCTGGAAGAAATTCAGCCTGGGATGAGCATGGCTGAACTGTAAATAAGAGGAGGATGTTTGTCTCTCTGTGGAAGATTTTCTGTGTAGAAGACAGTCCTGCATGAAGCATGATGTTTCTTCAGGACCACCCTGTCTTGTTTTGCACGGTGTTCACAGAAACCTCCGCGTGAGACTAGTAAACAAAGGGAAAGCTGTGTCTGTGTCTGGAAAGCCGGCTGCTCCCAGCCTGACGAAGCTCTCTCTAATTGGCCTTGTGCTCATTTTGTGTTCTTATATTGCCACCCTGTGACAACCCGGTGGATTAAAGCGTTGCCATTTGACGGACAGCTGAAGTTTGAGCAAGGCGAGTTCGTGAAGTACGAGCCTGAGTAAAACACAGTGGAAATGCATCTATACTGCTGTGGTTTGACTTGAAATTTATACCTTTAGTAAGTCCTCCTGGATATTTCTCATCTATTGCTGTACAAGAAAATAATTTTTAAAAGCTGATCCAGGGATGTGTAGCAGAGACAGAATGCAGATCAGTGCAAAAACCTAATTCAGTCTCTGTGAGTGTTTTCCCCAGAGAATTAGACATAAAAATTTTTTTTCTCCTGTGTATGCTAAGAAAACTAAGTATTTGGCTAGACAGAATAAGTGCAAAGAGTATTTAAAGAGGATACATGGAATGAGGAATACCAGAACACCCAAGCACATTGTACGCAGACACTGTGAATACTAGTCCTTGTAGAAGAATAGCAGCCACTGCTATAGCATCACGTTGAAACTAGCTGTTTCCCACATATTGGGGGATGTATTCCGTCTTCCTGACCTACCTTCCCACCAAGAGCTTTCCTGTGAGAAATCTAACATTTGTATCTGTGTGAATGTCAAATTATACAACACTTAAAGGGCACAAAATGCAGTAAGCAAAGTAAACATATATCTTCTCATGTAAAAAGTGAAAGGTAATTTTACATAATGATTACCTTCAGCCACTCTGAGAGAGTAGTCCATGATAAACAAAAAGATATGCATATGTTCTTGGAATAGGGGAGATTAAATATGCCGTGTATGGCATTTTACTCAACATCTTAAGAGCAACTTATTAGTAAAAGAGAGAGATATGTGAACTGCAAAGAGCACAGTAGAGGTTTACTAAGACAGTTATGGAGACAGAGTAAGAAGTACAAGAAGTTAAAGGAACTGGTGGGACAATGATCTGCACAGTTTGGTTTAATTTTGACACAAGCCCTTCTGTCTTTCAAGGTTAGACCAGACAACTGTCAGAGGTCCTTGACAACTTACATTTTTCTATGACTATGACATATCTTCATGGACATGCAGACAGTATTATTCCACTTTATGTATCTCAAGTTTGCTCCACTGCTTATGTCACTTCTACTCTCTGACAAGAGTGGTGCTGCCAGGTAGCTCCCTGCTTCATCATCAGGGACGAAGACAAGCTCAAACCTTCCAAAAACAATACACTGTGAGTATGGAGTCATAGGATAAAGGGTTCCTTGTTACTTTGTTTTGTCAGGTTATTTTAACAAAATGCGAGGTTTAAAGTTTAGAATATTCTTCAGACTAGGAAAAAGAAATTATGCAGCTTAGTCAGTAGGCAGTGAAATAGCTTGAAAAGGAGCTAGGACTCACAAAATATGATACACATTACAACTTTCACTTCCATCATGGATGTCACTTTTAAGGAAATAAGATGGGGAAATTTGATGTGGTACATACAGTGGATACAATTCAGAAACAAATATTCTCCAAATAACTGTTGGTTGGTTGGAATTTGTTGGTTGGTTGTTTGGGATTGAGGATGGGTAGATAGGGATGTTGTTATTCCTCTTCTATGGCTTTATTATATCTTTGGTAAGAACACCTGAAGCATCAAATAAACATTGAATATGAATGAATGGAGTGAATGGAATGAACTTGAATGTGAATGAATGAAAACCTTATAAAAAGACAAGCATGGAATATGATTATGGGGCTCAAATTCTAGGAAGTGGCACAGCCCAGTAGTAAAACATGAATAAATGAGACTACTAAAAATAACTTGATTTTCTTTGACTATGAGAACAGGTGTTTCTGTTTATTCAAGGGAATAATGACTAGATTTTTTACACTGTGTTTATTGCCAGAGTATTTAACTAGAGCTGAGAAAATTCTCAATCACAGTTCCATTTATTTACTCATATGATGTGACACTTGTTTCTAAAAATGTTTCTATACCTGAAAGCTTTTGAAGCATATTGTCATAAAAAACCCAGATGTTGAGGATGCTGAAATTAAAATCGTTTCTTCAGTTAATAAGAATGATTTTGACAGAAATTGCAAGTAAGTTTTATAGTTTGAGACATTTAATAAAGGAAGGAAATAATCCTTCTAATTATGAAAGGTCAATGAATTAGAAAATTTAAATAAATAACAAGTTAATTAGGGGTACATGTATACAAAATCTTTAGGAGCCATTTTAAAGCAAATTGAAGAATACATCTTTTTGAAAATAATTAAGAATTAGAAAATACTTGTATGCCTGTTCTTATTGACTGTCACAAGCATTAGAACATGGATATTTACTCAGATGTCATAACCGAGATGATGCTTATCTTCAGTACTAGCCTTGTTTGCAGTTAAAACTCAGTATCTGATTTTCTGTCACCTATAGCTGAAAGTTGAAATGTTCCTATCTAAATTTGAAAAAGTACAGATTTATGAGAAAGAACATATTAACTGAAAGAAAAATCTGTGCAAAGGATATCTCTGTTACAGTAAACATGGCTGATGGAAACCAAGTGCAATGAGAGGTTATTATGGTAAATAGATAAGTGTGAATTAAGATCCTTCTCTCTCCTGCATTGTCTACAGCTGACAAGACACAAGTAAAGATGAGACAAGAAGAGATGTGTCGTCTTCTAAGAGGAGTCAAGAATGAAGGAACTAATCCATGTCTGGGATAATGTGGAAAGCAGGAGGAAGGTGGTTTACTTTGTTTCTGACTATCCAACAGATTTCAATTGAGAATAAATTAAACCCATTTTCCCAGGCTGTTTGTTTTCACAGTATGGTAACTAGCAACTGATCTTTCTATCCTTCTTCCCCTTTTGTCCTGTTGCAAAGGGAGAAGAAGAGAGTGGCTGGGTCAGTGTCTGGCCACAAACCAAGGCCAATCCATTGCAATCACAAAGAGTGGTAACATCATAGAGGAATATTAAGCAATAACTTGTACTGGCCTAACCAGGACTGGAAAGTCACTAACACATGCACTCAAATAATCTTTTCTGAGATTGCTCTTTAGTGATAAAGGATTTATTAAATATCATAAATGCAGAGTTCTGGAGACATTAAAAGGAAAGAGATTTCCAGGTAAATGACAAAATGGTGCTTGTGTCCAGAACAGAAAAAGAAAAAGATGCAAGTCCAACATGATTACTGAAATTATTTCTGATATCTTATGATTTTAATTGCATAGGTATAATTATGTATTGACAACAAAAGCGAGATCTAACAGTGTTTCATCACGGAAAACTATGGCTTTGCAAAACTAAGTTGTTTAATTTTGTTGCCTTTCCTAAGAAATACTCTGGTCCAGAAAGGATTCATAACAGCAAAAATCATTCCAAATTTATTTTGCTATGGAAAGCTATGGGCACAAGAAAGGAGGAGATTGTAGTGGAAACTGTTTTGCAACTGTAACTACAGTGGCCTAAATGAATGCCTGCTCTTATGTGCAAAGATGTCCCAGATGAATACTTCTACTTTAGAAAGTATCATTGTGCTCAAATCCCAGGCAGCTGAACAAAATGTCCTTGGTGTTTTCATAGCAGACAGTGCATAGTCTTAGTGTGTTGTTCTGAAATGGGAACGAGTAGGTGTACACTAGGGTGTTCACATGATTTCCTGTTTGGGGTGGTATTTGTCTGATGTTCATTTTAACATCCTACTTAGGGTAATTTTTCTTCTAAATTTTCTAAAGCACATAATTAAGGAAGAGGGTTAAATGGTTTATTTAATTAAGTTAAAAGCTCTATCTAAACTGTGTGCCAGCTACCAAAAAACATTTGGAAAAGCTTTAGTTTTATCCTTACTTTCCGGAGTGGGCATTCTTCCAGCCACTGAATCAAGAGGCAGAAAAACCTGCTTAGAAAACCTTATCGAGTCAATACACATTCTTCTTCTCCCACATCAATGTGTCCCAGATGCCTTGAAGCACAAGATTTAGCAGCTTCCTGTCTAGCCCTATAAACTGGTAATCTTTTGAAGATATTAGTAGGAGGAGCATAGGAATAGCATCTGTAGTGTTCTAGGAACGGCTTCAGGATCCCACCATGTTATGCCCTACACAAATACAGGAAAAAGATCTTGTTCTACAAGAGCTGCAATCCAAGAATGACAAGAGCAAAATCATTATCTCAAAGAGCTTAGCTGAAGCAGAAAGATTAGAGAACAGGAAAGATAGACACATGCACTCCATTTCTATAGTGTATATCACCTTGGCAAAGTGTATGCAACTTTCTTTTCTAATCAATGGAGGAGGTCCACAGCCTGCAACTGCTGCCACATGGACATGCCTTGTAGGTACAGGTATGCAGGGCTCCATTCCATCTCTGTTTTTGTCTCATCGCTACCAATCGTACCAATCATCCCAACTGAGCCCATGTCCCACCTGGGGTACATTATCTACACATTGCCAGGTGCAGCTTTAAAATGTCACAGCTGAATGCAGCATGGGCAGGGGACATCAAGAGTAGGAATGGTAGTGCTGACCTTACATAACCTGAGCAGATATTCACTTCTCTCATCCTCTGCTAGGATGACTCAGCGTGGCATTGGCAGCAGCAGTCCTCAGTGTTAACCAATGGCACACATGGAAGGAGAGGGAGGATTCAGAAGTAAACAAGTATTTAGGCAAGGGAGCCTTTTTAAAGTTCAAGATGCTTTGCATATACTGTGTCTCAGTGGGAAAGGAAAACCCAGATGAGAAGTGAGACTTGAAGGAGGTTAGACAGATAGAAGTTGAAAAAGGAATAGGAAAATTATGTCAAATCCAAGCAAACAGGACAAAGCAGAAAACTATCAAACAGAAATGGAGGACCAGAAACTAATAACTTCAAAAAAGACAAATAGGCAGTTAAAAGCCAGAAACAAGAAAACAAGCATTCACACAAGCAAACTGAGTTCACCTACCACTACTTCGCTCTCTAATTCTGATTTCCTTATTAATGGGATTACAACTAATTCAGTGTTCTGAGAAACCCAGTGATGAATGTCAGGTCTCGGCTCCCTCTAGATGGAGACCTGTTTTGTGTGGGTTGGATCACAAGGTTTGTTTTGGGGCAGGGAGTGTGCCGAATTCATTTATGATGAAAATATGAAAACTCCACTCTGTGTGAAAATATTGGGAATCTATCTGAGTACACAAGTCTCTTTCCTCTAACATATTTCTCCATGAGAGACAGTAATCCAGTTCTATAAATTTAACCCTGCAGATTCTTCCTATGATTATGCCTACTTTGAGGATCAAAGATAGAATGTGATAGAAAACATATTGATTTAAGTTACAGTGGTAAAATAGAATTCCCCTGACCTCTTCAAGTTTTAAATAGAACCTTGTGTGAGATACATCTTACACTGGTTTTGGGCCCCAAATGGGCATGTTTAAACCTTGGAAACCTTTAGCTAGAAAAATAGCAAGCTCAAATATAGCATGCAACTCAGTCTAGAAATTAAATGACTGATACAGGCCATAAGATGGATAGGGAGTAATGAATATGCACCCACTTACATGAGAATTTCCTACAATAGAAAAATTACAAGGTAAAGGTAACAATTTTCCTACTAGTAAGTTTATGTTGCAAAAACATCTAAGAAAGGAGATTTTCCCAAAATATTATCTAAAACCCAACTTCCTTAGTTGCATCAATATTCTCCTTAAATCAAGCTTTATTACTAGAGGGAAATCTGTTATACCTCTCCCAATTCCTTTGATAATTGGGGTGAAGATTTTCCTTTGAAACATCAAAAGGAACTTTTGATTTGTAAATCAGTATTCAATCCAAAATGTGGCTAATGGCTTACAGTACTTAAACCTTCTAGGTACTTACTTTTTTTTTCCCCCCCTTTCCTTTCCTTTCCTTTCCTTTCCTTTCCTTTCCTTTCCTTTCCTTTCCTTTCCTTTCCTTTCCTTTCCTTTCCTTTCCTTTCCTTTCCTTGCCTTTCCTTTCCTTGCCTTTCCTTTCCTTGCCTTTCCTTTCCTTGCCTTTCCTTTCCTTGCCTTTCCTTTCCTTGCCTTTCCTTTCCTTTCCTTGCCTTTCCTTTCCTTTCCTTGCCTTTCCTTTCCTTTCCTTTCCTTTCCTTTCCTTGCCTTTCCTTTCCTTTCCTTTCCTTGCCTTTCCTTTCCTTGCCTTTCCTTTCCTTGCCTTGCCTTGCCTTGCCTTGCCTTGCCTTGCCTTGCCTTGCCTTGCCTTTCCTTTCCTTTCCTTTCCTTTCCTTTCCTTTCCTTTCCTTTCCTTTCCTTTCCTTGCCTTTCCTTGCCTTGCCTTGCCTTGCCTTTGCCTTTGCCTTTGCCTTTGCCTTTGCCTTTGCCTTTGCCTTTGCCTTTGCCTTGCCTTGCCTTTGCCTTTGCCTTTGCATTTGCCTTTGCCTTTGCCTTGCCTTTGCCTTGCCTTGCCTCGCCTTGCCTTTCCCTGCCTTGCCTTTCCTTGCCTTGCCTTTCCTTGCCTTTCCTTGCCTTTCCTTGCCTTGCCCTTGCCTTTCCCTTGCCTTTTCTTGCCTTTTTTTGCCTTGCTTTGCCTTGCTTTGCTTTGCCTCTCTTTGCCTTTTCTTTCTTTGTCTTGCCTCTCTTTCTTTCTTTGCCTTTCTTTCTTTCTTTCTTTCTTTCTTTCTTTCTTTCTTTCTTTCTTTCTTTCTTTCTCTCTTTCTTTCTTTTCTTCCCTTTCTTTCCTTCCTTTCCTTTCATTTAAAAATAATTTTTGTCATTACAAAACTTGTCTGGAAAGCAAGAGAAAGAAACTCCATTCAGACTGTGTGAGCTTCAGGCCTGCAGTGACAAACTCTCTTGAATAAAAAGAAAGGAAATGGACCAAGTCAATCTCAGTTGAGAAGCTGGTGCAAACTTCATGGCATGGTGGTGTGTTCAATTTGTAGGGCTTTCTACAAACATTTAAACTTATAAACTTCTAGTCAGAAACTTGAATAACTATCTTATACCAGTAATTCAGCAATTGATATCATCATGTGTTTAAATAGTGAGACTAATGTGGTTTAAACAAGAAGGATTTATTTGGAACGAAAGGAAAACACAATAACACAGCAGCTCAGGGAAAGAAGAACTAAATGATAGCATGCAGGATTACACTTTTCTGTCCGATTTCCCAGTCCTCTCCCCACAGTCAAGATTGCTAACTGCTATCTTCCCCTTGTCATTGCACTCATACTGAGTTCATTGCCCATGTTGGCAGGATCTCTCATGGTACAGAGAATTTCACCAGGCTCCATGGGTAATTTCAACTGAAATGATCCAAATCCAGTACAGTGGCTGCACTGGAGCTGCTCTGCTCCAGATTGTTGGTTCTCTGATCCATAGGTCATTGCTCAGACTACAAACTGCTGGACACATCTCCTATCCACCCCTCCAAGGTTTCAGATGTTGTTCAGAGAAGAATTAAAGGCTCTAAGTAAACCCTCTGTCTACAAGAGAAACAATGCCTCATAAAATGTCTTTTTCTCCCTCATTTTTATCTTTTGATTTTCTTTTGACTTTTCCCAGAAGGCATCTGCACTGGTCAGGGAGACCCCACCCTGGGAATGTTTGCCTATTCACTTTCAAACGTGGATGCCAATATTATTTTCACTTCAACTGTAAAAATTCACAGCTTATTTTTAAACACAGAATTTATAAACTGTTGCATAACTGACATGCAACAGTTAATTCAATTGTTTTCAAAACCAGATTCAGGCAGAGCATTTACCATCTCGGAAGGAACCTTTGTACCTCTCCAGGCATTCTGGGCTGAACTTCCGATCTGCTGCAATTACTGCAATGTTGAATATTACAAGTAAGACCATCCTCTTTCATGGGTTCAGATCACTAAGTTTACAACAATTTATAGCAGCTTCAGTACCTCCAACAGATTATGGGTGGCAACATGCACAAGCAGTTCCATGCATTCATATATGCTCTATAGATGGCAGGGATGAACACTGTCCAGATGCAGAAGAAATATGTGGATGAAAGCTTTGCTCCCACACAGCAATTAACCAGGTCCACTGTGTCCCCTCTAAAACAGTTCCTAATGGGAGACAAAAAAAATCTCGCTTCTGGCAATGATTAGTACTTTTTAACCTCTTTTGCATGATGAGGATGAAAAATAAGGAGGTTCTGAAGTACTAAAAGGTCTCATCCACTCCAGTCTGAAGTAGAGTGAATAGGGGGATTACAAATGAGAAGCAGAAAGTCCACATCTCCCTGAGCAGCTAACAACGGTTGTCTACATGAATGTGGTTTCCAATAGAGGATCAAAACAGTTTCTAATAGCAACTAGTTGTAAACATTTGGGAACATGAAGGTAATGAACTCATTCTCCAGCTAACAAACAATACAGTCATCAAGTACTACAATTTCAGTCCCTTAAATATAATACTAGTGGCTATCAGTGAGCTGCTTCAATCCAAACATCTCACACTGGGCTAATGCTTTTCTTTAGAAAACAAACACACACAGATGGGATTTGTTGTCAGAATAGGATCAGGATTGTAAATGAATGAGGTCATTCACAGTAATGCTGCTGCTGTAGGAACAAGTGATTGCTAGTTGCTGGGAAGAGCATGTTGTTTTTTATCAGGTAAACACATAATGTTAGTCTTCTTCTGTTTACAAGGAAAGAGGACACAGAACCATTTAGTGAGTCATGTGGATTACTTTTCAAGCCTGTGAGGGAAATGTCTTTTTTCACAATGAATCTGCATAATAGGAATAATTCTATTGTAAATGAGAAGTAAATATAAATCTACTGTGGCACAGGACTTCTACTTCCATTTACATCATAATAATCTTCTCCTCAGAAAATTCAGCCTTGTTACATCTGGAGTAGTGAAGTGACCTCCCAAGGAAAGGTACCTGGCAGCATCAGTAACAAAAGCAGACTCCAACATCTCCAGAATCCTGAGGCACTGCTTTGTCTATTTATACCATGGTTTTGTGTGGAGCTGTTTCTGGTAAAGAGGAAGGGGCTGTAAAGATGGCTCCTGTAAGCAGTTGTTCAAAACTTTCCCCAGCTCTGAGTCAGACCCACTTTTGGGATTGAGACAATTAGGCATCTCCACAATCACTTTTTAGGAAGAAGAAGCCAGAAGAGGAGGGTTCTTCTTGTTCTGTTTTTCTGGGTTTTTGGTTTTTTTCCAGCTGGTGGTAGTGCAAGAGGTTGGAAGAGAGAGAGAGGTGACCATACGGACCCTAAGGTCAGTGAGGGAAGAAAGGAGGAGGTATACTGGAGCAGACACTCCCCTGCATCCTGTGGAAAGGAGTGATGAAGCAGAGATTTGTTTGCAATTCATATAAGACCCCACACCGGAGGCAGTGGCTATGCCCAGAGGAGGCCGTGTCGTGTGGGAGGGACTCTGTAGCTGCAGAAGCTGCAACTGTGGGAAAGAACCCACGCCAGAGATACTCATTAAGGACTGCGTCCCATGTGAGGGACCCTGTATCAGCAGAAGCTGCAGCTGTTGGGAAAAGCCCACACCAGAGAAGTTCAATAAGGACTGTATCCCAGGGGAGGGACCCCATATTGGAGCAGGGGAAGAATGTCAGGAGTCGTCCTCATCTGAGAAGAGAGAAGTGGCAGAGACCATCTGTGAGAGACTGACCACATCCCCCACTCCCTGCCCCCCTGTGCCATTAAGGACGGAGGAGGTAGAGATATTGGGAGCAATGAGCTGGGCCTGGGGAGAAAGGAGGGATGGAGGAGGGAGATCTTAAAGTGCTGATTGTAATTTTCTCATTGTCCTACTCCCTTTTTGCTTTTTGTTCTATTCTGTTTCTTGTAGGTAGTATAATAAACTTTCCTTCTTTCCTCTCTAAGTAGAGTAGTGGAGTCTGTTTTGCCTGGAACTGTAATTGACAGTGAGCCCTCCCTGCCCTTGTCTCAATCCACAAGGTCCTTGGTTATCTTTTTTTGCCTCCCATTTTGATGGGGCCTGCTCCATCCTAAGGAAGGTGGGGATGGATGGGGGCCATGAGCAAAAGACTGTCGTGGTGCTTTGTTGTTGGCTAGGCAAAACCATGACAATTTATCACATTACAATGTGGAAATCCTCTGATAACTTATTGTTAAAAATACGGGGAAGAAGTAAAAAAAACCAAAAAAACTTGTTGGGTTTTTTTTTCCTTAGCTAACAGCACATAAAGAAAAACTTTCCCTTTTTCAAGATAAGTATGAAGGTAGTAAAACATCCTGCATAAAAGACTGTACCTAGATTTGCAATCAACTTGAGAAAATCCATGTTCTGTAAGCCCAGAAGAGTACATGCGTTTCAGATTTACCTCTCCATCTAGCTCACTTTACCAGCTTATTCTGGTTTCTTAATTATGTTTCACAATAAAAAAAAATCCTATTTTCTGGCGGAAGGATTAAGTGGAAAGATGATCAAGTTTGGTGTCTTTTATTTAAAAATTTTATATGAATATGGGATACAAAGCTCCCTGTTCCAAAGCGTTTATGGTTGATCATGATTCTGTGCTCAGGCCTATATTGTTTATGATCAGCTATGTAGGTGGATTTCTTACAGCATATCTATCTGTTGGCTGCCACCTGCTTTGAAAATTAGCCCAATTATGCCCGGATTCACTTTACGTAGTGTAATGGGTGAGTCAATGTAGAGCCAGATGATATAAGTGAACAAATATTTTCCTTTGGAGTCTTGTGCATCTCTCCCCACCAGCTGTTTAGGGAACCTAGATGAGTCTACTTCTAACACTGTTGTCCCACATTGTACCTAGCTGTAGATAAGGTATACTGGGCCCAAATGTCCAAATTAAATCATCTTGATTCTGACTTCATCAGATTGTCACACAGGTAACTTCAACAGAGCTACTCTTGTGCAATCAAGAGCACATCAAGATTTTAAGGGAGGATGTTCAGCATAATTTAGGTTGGAGAAGACTTTTAACATCGAGTCCAAGCATTAACCTAACGCTGCCAAACCCACCACTAAACCATGTCACTCAGAGTCACATCTACACAGCTTTTAAATACCTCCATGGATGATGACTCCACCATCTCCCTAGGCAGCCTGTTCCAAAGCTGGATTACTCTTTTGATGAAGAAATTTTTCCTAATATCTAATCTAAACCTCCCCTGGCACAACGTAAGGCCATTTCCTCTTGTCCTGTTGGTTGTAACATATTGAAGTTCACTGACGAGACGAGTCTTAGTTGAGAATTCCCATGAGCAGGATCCTTTACTAGTAGTCAATTCCTTTCTTGCAATTTAACTGAAGAATCAGCTATGATTAAAGGATTTATTGGCTTGTTGCATCATGTGCATCAAATAGTCTGAGCTGCGAATGCCTGATTGTTAAAGTTTGTTGTCCAAGTTCTCTGGTGCAAAGGGCTGTACAGAAGCTATTTTTTTTCCAGTAGAGGTAGTGATGAACTCTTTCCAAGCCTCTTGGAAACTCACATAGCATACTTCATATGGGTGCAGCACATTCTCTCATCCCACTCCATATCTGGCTGTATCTGGCTACAGCCTCTGTTCATTCTCTCCCACTTCCAAATATGCCCAAGAGTGGACTGTGAGTGAATGCAACTATCAGACCTGTTTAAAGAATGACGGAAAATGAAGGTTTCTGAGCAATCCTTTTTCTTCCAAAATGATTCAGACACACACTATAAATCTGGTCATGCATAATGCTATGAATGTCAAGAGACCGGAGCACTGGATTTTACTGCTGTCGTCAGGAAGAGTAACAGTTGACCTCAGATTTAGAAAGGGAGGCAAAGCCAGATAGATGCAGAAACAAGAGCTCATTTAAGGAATGCCAGACAAAGAGATTGAAGGGAAGCTGGGAACAATAGTAACTTCCATGAAAAGATTCTTCTGCAAGATAGAATCTTACCTGCCTGTAACTAATAATGCCTACAGATTTACAGATCACATAAATTCTCCCCAGGACAGGTACAGGCTCTTCTCCAGGTTTATCAGCACCTCAACAAATTAATACTCTGCCACTTCATACCCATGGGTTGTGTCTGGGAGAGAAAAAGACAAGGCAAAACATACAGACAGCTGTCATAAAAATGCAAAATGTGGGGCTTACTGCCTCACTAGAGGACAGCCACTCTTATTTCCCATCACTAATCCAAAAACAAAACCTGCACCTCCTGAGTGTGAGCCAATGGATATTCCGAGGTCTGGCTGCCAGCATGGAACATAGCCAGGACACAGGCTCTTTTGCTGTCCTCTGGTAGTACATAATTTTCCAGAATTCTCTCCTCTGACCAAGCCTGGTCTCAGCCTTGGTGCTCTGTAAGCCGTCTCAGTTGTTCTGCAGAGAAAGGCTGCATGGATCTTTTTTTAGTAACATGCAACTTAAGCCACTTGATTTTCAAGTGAAATCAGATCTGTCTTGTTACAGGCCATAGAACTGAGATGGGACCTAAATGAAAAGCCAGTCTGAGTCATTTAGATACGTAAATGGAGGTCATTCTTCATTGCTATACAAGGTATGGTGAACACGAGACGCTATGCAAAACCAAAGAGATATTACATTTTCCAAATAGCACATTTAGAGGGGCTGGCTGCCAAGGTGATCGATAGGAACATAAAAAAATATTAATTCTCTGGTAGTAGAATTATTTAAATATTGATTGTCTCAAATTGCTATTGTCTAAAATTAATTAGGACTTTTAGTTCAAAATAAACAGTGCAGAGTTTTTGGAGTCATCATAATAAATAACAAACAGCAATTAATAACACTTGCAAAAATGAGGAACTGTCCCACTAAAAAGTTAAAACGCATCAATCCTTTTATACAAGGAATTAAGCACATCAGTAAATCATAAATTCACCAAAGAGGCAATTTAGGTTGAATTATTCAGAAGGAATATAGGGGTATATGTACAAAGCTTCTAAGAGCAGGTGGTCTCTTCCTTTTTACTCTACTGCATGATATCCCATGCAGCAGAGTTCATCTGCTGTGTAAGTTGCAGCTCCTGCATTGATTCCCATATTCCAATTGCTGAAAACAGTAGATGCATCCAACCAGCAGTGTCTACAGATGTCTTTGTCCATCTATCCCAGCCACAGTTAGAATATACAGCTCTTAGATTTTTTTTTCTGTTGTAGTAGAAGAAGAGGGTGCACTGAAAGGAGATAAAATAGGATGTTAAATTTGCTTAAAATATGGCATGCATAAGGGCAATGACACCATAAGTCATTAAATATAAATTCTACAGTGATCTGTAAAGGTTATTCCCTCCAGATATGCCCTATATATTATGTGTAACCTCTTAGTCAACTACTTTTAGAATCCTACCATTTTCTTGTAGAGTGCTGAGAAAATTCAGACCTAGAGGGTTGGTGCACAAGGAGAGAGTAATTAAATGCTGGAAGTTTGCTGATAAATGTTATTCTAATAGGTATAGCAGCAAACTGTACCAACGTATCTTATACCTTTATTTGAAATTTTCTGTCCTCTCATTTTCTGCTGTACTTTGCAGTGACAAAATACTTTTATTTTTAAGATTTCAATGTCCTCTTTTGTGTTCATATTTTTCTCTCTGTGTGTGTACTTTTTAATGTTAACATGATATCAGTTTGTAGTCAGAATGTTGTGGTCACACAGCTGTGAGTACTACATTGATTTCAAATCCTACAGAAAATGTAGGGTCTCCCTTACTACCATGTGGGATGAGACACATTTACAGAATGGTAGCATCAGTGTTTCATCACTTACTTTTTGACTAGAAAAGGGTTTTGCCCATATTATCCAGCCCATCCTTTGGGTAAAAGCTTTGCACTGTGGACAACATACCTACCTATCTATCTAGCTAGCTAGCTATAATGTAACCAAAGTACTGAGAAAAAAGCAAAACTAATGAAATTGGATAAGTAGGGGTAACACACTGTCCTTTTCAAATACAGAATTTCTTACAGTTTACTATATTTGCATATCTTTTCTGTTAGAAATAAACCATAAGTTTTATTGTTACCTTTTTAACTTCTCTTAATTTCTCTATGAAAGAAATGCAATTCCATGACAAATTGAGAAAGTTAAAATTCTGATGAGATTTCCTTCCTTCTTTTTTTTTTTTTTTTTTTGACAGCCAAGTTTTGAAAGATCAACCATAGAGCTTTGGGCTCAATTATGCCATCAGACAAGCAATGTACTTCTAGGACTCTCTAGCTAATTTATACACAAGAGATGTTTAAATTGGTTCTCTTGTGTAACTTAACATGCACTGAAAGTTCTGCCATTGGGAAGAACGTCAATCAAATCAAGGAGATCCACGCAGAAAGCAAGCACAGATGGTAGGTGATGAGTGCTGATTTTGGAAAACAGAGAAAGTAATATCCCTGCTAAGCAAACTACTTTTGTTCTGACTGTCACCGTTTGATACGTAAGCAATTTTTCCTAAATTTGACACGTCCTTTAAAAGTGATGATTTAAATACAGTTTCTTAATCAGCCACTCAGAAGTACCCAGATTATAGATGAAAAAGAACTATGACAAATTTACATGTGCAAGTATGTGGTATTGAAATCTGCAAGAACAGAGGTAGCTTTTTCATCTCATTCTTAGGGCAATGCTGCCAGTAATCCTCAAAATCAGGAGTGTCAAGTATTATTCAAGAAAAATACAGAATAAATTAATACAAAGTGAGAAGCACATTCTGTAAACATTCTGCTTGTCCGAAACTTCACATAAATCAATTTTAGGGTTAAATATTTGTGAATTTTCTTTAGACACTGCATAAATTATTAAAAATCTCAAAATTTTCTATAGATCATCATGTATGTGTGTGGATCTTACATGTAAATACTATGCTATGAATGAGATCAGAAAGAATTTCACTTTATAGTCCAACAGGTCTTTTTTCATTCTTTTCTTCTTTCTTCTTCTGCTAATACTGTCAGAAAAAAAGGAGAGTTCTGAGGTAAGTAAAAAGCTGAAGCCACATTATCTAATCTCTAACTGCCATGCAATCTTTTCTTGATTATTTGTACATGTTTTACTCTGTAGTTCAAATTTTCTTTAATCTAATGTCTGACATTGGTTCTTGCTCTAAATCCCTCCTTTACAGTTGCACACCTCGGGAGAAAGCTGTTGCAGAAGTATAGAGATGATCCAAGAAATCCAGAGTGAAGCTTCTAGAAGGTAGCCAAGAGGGGTGGTCAGTCTTCAAGCACCACTTCCTCCAAGCCCAGGATCAGTATGTCTCAACACACAAAAAAGGAGGAAAAGGAGGTAGGAGGCCTCCATGGGTGAGCAAGGATCTGCTGGGACAACTCAGGCAGAAAGCAGACATCTACAAAAGGTGGAAACAGGGGCTGGCTTCTCGGGAAGAATATAGGAACATTGCCAGGGCATGCAAGGGTGCAACTAGGAAGCTGGAGTCCTCCTAGAATTAAATTTAGCCAGGGAAGTTAAGGACAGTAATAAGGCATTTTTCAAGTACATCTGCAGCAGAAGGAAGACAAGGGGGAATGTGGGCCCGCTGCTAAACGCTGAGGGTGCCCTGGTGACAGAGGATGCAGAGAAGGCCAAACTACTGAATGCTTTCTCTGCTTCAGTCTTTAAGGTCAAGGCTGGCCCTCAAAAAGCCTAGTTCAGCAAGGATGGTAGGATGGCCTGGACAGCAGAGGACTTGCTCTGGGTGGATGAAGAAGAGGTTAAAGAGGTTAAGCTTGTTGGCCAAGCTTAAGGCTCATAAGTCAATGGGTGCTGATGGGATGCATCCTAGAGTGCTGAGGGAGCTGGCTGATGTGATTGCTAAGCCTCTTCCCATCATTTTTAAACACTCATGGAGGACAGGCAAGGTGCCTGAGGACTGGAGAAAGGCCAATGTCATGCCAGTCTTCAAAAAGGGCAAGAAGGACGACCCAGGAAACTACAGGCCGATCAGCCTCACCTCCATCCCTGGAAAGGTGATGGAACAACTCATCCTGAATGTCATCACTAAACATATGAAGGAAAAGGTGATTATCAGGGGGAGTCAACATGGATTCACCAAGGGAAAATCCTATTTGACCAACCTGATACCCTTCTATGAGTGAATAACCAGCTGGGTAGATGAGGGGAGAGCAGCAGATGTCATCTACCTTGACTTCAGCAAGGTTTTTGACACTGTCTCCTATAACATCCTCATCAGAAAGCTCAGACAGTGTGGATTAGATAAGTGGACAGTGAGGTGGATTGAGAGCTGGCTGAATGACAGAGCCCAGAGGGTGGTGATCAATGGCACAGAATCGAGTTGGAGGCCTGTGGCCAGTGGAGTTCCACAGGGATCAGTTCTGGCGCCAATCTTGTTCAACATCTTCATCAACGACCTGGATGAGGGGACAGAGTGTACCCTCAGCAAATTCGCTGATGACACGAAACTGAGAGGACTGGCTGATTCCCCAGAAGGCTGTGCTGCCATTCAGCAGGATCTCGACTGGCTTGAGAGTTGGACAGAGAGAAACCTCATAAAGTTCAATAAGGACAAGTGCAGAGTCCTGTATCTGGGAAGGAACAACCCCTGCACCAGTACAGGCTGGAGATTGACCTGCAGGAGAGCAGCTCTGCAGAGAGAGACCTGGGAGTGCTGATTGATAATAAACTAAACATGAGCCAGCAATGTGCCCTCGTGGCCATGAAGGCCAATGGCATCCTGGGATGCATCAAAAAGAGTGTGACCAGCAGGTTGGGGGAGATTCTTCTCCCTCTCTACTCTGCCCTGGTAAGGCCTCATCTGGAGTCCTGTGTCCAGTTCTGGGCTCCCCAGCTCAAGAGTGACAGGGAAGTGCTGGAAAGAGTCCAGTACAGGGCCACCAAGATGATCAGAGGACTGGAATATCTTTCATACAAGGAAAGGCTGCGGGAACTGGGGCTGTTCAGTCTAGAAAAGAGGAGACTGAGGGGAGATCTTATTAACATTTATAAATATCTAAATGGTGGATATCAGGAGGTTGGGGCATCCCTTTTTTCTGTTGTACCTAGTGACAGGACAAGGAGTAATGAGATGAAACTGGAACACAAAATGTTTCATTTAAATATAAGAAAAAACTATTTCACTGTTCAGAGATAATAAATTTTCTGAGTCCCAAATTCTACAGCAGATAATAATGCAACAGTGAATCTCATTTTATTGGATGAATGAGAGCTAGTCATTAACTGAAGAATCTGTGTCTGTTCAAACACAAGTGACTATCATTTAGTGATTTAGTTCAATATTCTACTGAATATTGCAGTAGTCAGTAATAGACATGTAAAGGGACTTCCAGTACATATATTAAATTCCAAAGCTCAAAATCCGGTTGGAAATAGTGAGGGAACTACAAATTTTGACTGATTTTTATTACAAAGATGATGAGTTTTTGAAGGACAATTGGTCATCCAAAATTCTTCATTCTATTAGGAATAAATGTAACATAGGACAAAAGACAGTTTAGACAGAGACATGGGAGTAATGTTAAAACATCATCAAAATTGATACATGAGAATGGAAAAAAAGAAAAAAGCAAATAGGGAAGATCACTACTTATCATTTTGGAAACTTTATGAAGTCAGTAAACATAAGGTATTTTATAAACAAATTATAACAAAACAAAGCCCCTGGAAAGTTATTTAGGTACATTGTTAAGTGTATATAGAGCAAAACAGAACGAAATGCACTTAAAAAAAGAAAAGTAGAAAAATTGTTTCCACCATGAACTTAAAAGAACCCAGGAAAAAATAGGATATGCAGAAACATTTTCTAAGGTTAAATAATTTTGGATCAATGCATTCCTACTTTAAAATTTTTAGTGAAGTGTCTGGGGAGCACTACAAACTGTTTTAAACAAACTCAGGAATATTTCAACAGCATCAGAAATCATTGTTGTTCTTCCAATATTTAAAAATAAGGGCATTAGTTGTGGATTGATTCTGTATGGAATTATGAAATGGTATTTAGATACTCAGCAAAGAATTTAAAGTTATAAATATAAGCAAAATATGTTTAATTGCAGAAGGTCTGCTTGATCCAATATTTGTCATATTTTCTAGAAACCATAAAAATCTAGCTAGAAAATGAAACTGTGTTGATATTGTACCCTTGGATTTTTCTGAGTTAATTGAATTATTACCTGGACATACAATTTAAAAAAAACATTTGCAGTAAATAGCACTAGCAAGGAATATGCTTGAGAGACTAGAAATATCAGCTAACTTAGAAATCTTTAAGCTCAGTCCATGTGAAGTCAATGATGAGAAGGAATAGTAAAATCTCTCAGACATTATTTTATGATCCTGTGCACTTTTATGGGTGGCCTAAATAGGGATAAATTGCGTTTTCTGGTCTACTCGTTTCCAGAAAAAAACAAACAAACAAAAAGTAAAAGCAACTGGAAAAATAATTTCTTTCTGGAATCTCCTTCAGATAATTTACTTTCATGTATTAATAGAAGATAAAAATTCAATCTGAAGTGGCTGCATCTCTCCTATTTATTTTTTTTTTTTCCCTAGCAGTATCAGAGACTTTATTTGGAATGTTCGTAACAGAGGTATAAACCTTCAGATTCAGATTAAAGGAAAACAGAATCACAGTTCTTGTCATGTGAAGCCAGTAGATTGTCTGGGCTTTTGCTTTTGTATCATCCAGAGCTGGTCACCAGGGAAACAAGATTATAAAACTCTAAATCCTACAACCAATCACGGTGTCTTTTAAGGGGGTGTTGGCTTCACGTGCTGGAGTGTGTGCACCAGTTTATAGCCACTAAGAAAAGCTTCTTTCTGTTTGCCATAAACTGAGCTGACTCAAGTAACTACAGTAAGGTAGTTGTTTAAAGTGGATTTCTCCATGTGTGGCAACTTACTCAACATCTGGTTTTAGTTAGCTTCTTTCTGGGTTTTTTTTTTTTTGTGTATATTGCTGTGTCGAATCCGTGTTTAATTTCAAAATAAGACTTGAGTATAAAGCTAGAAGTTTACCTGACTTGTACAAAATAAACGTTATTGTCCAGTTTATGCTTGGAGAACTAGGTGTTATCACATGGAAATTTTTCCCTAAATCTACTGCTTGTGATTTTTGCTAGAAATGCACATTTAAGTATCCTTTGTAACCACGTCTAAGGGTGCATTGAGGTCAGCTTTCTCTGAGGTCTTTTAAGCACCACATTGCACAAAATATGTTTTCATGTACTATGACTGCATGCAGCTTTTGTGTCTGATAGAATCAAAACCCAGCATTTTTATGGAATAAAATTAAAGTGTAGTGGTTTATTTCAACTTTTTATGCAATTAGCTGTAATATCATTTTACTGAAAAAATACATTACATATAATATTTTAACATATAATTTAGTCTTTGAAAAAGCTAGCATTAACATAAAGCACATATTCATCTATACTTCAGTTGGCTTAAGCCAGTTATGCAATCAGAATATAACCTTTTTAATGTACAGTCACATCCCGCTTTTGCATCTGTTGCCATGTGATTTTTAGTGACCTCAGCATATAACACTTCAGCTTGTCCAGCAGCACATCACTTCTATCAATCAAATGGCTTGACCTTAACTTAATGAAGCATCAGCATACTAAACTGCAGCTAAACCAATCCTTCCAGAGGACATCACAATATACTTTTCCTGAGAGAGTTTAAAAATATACTCTCACAAATTTCACATCCATACACTTACAAACCAGCAATCTAGATTTTGGTTTATTTAAATTTGTAACATTCTTTTAATTTCCTATTCTGTCCTTTTTCTACATGAATTTTCTGCCACTGCATACCATGTTTGCTGCACTCCACAATCAGAAATGAAAGCTCATAGTTTAGCAGCAGCAGCAGAACGTGGTTTAAGGACAATTTACTTCATCTCACTTAAAGGTGGATGTCCAGTAGCGGCGGTTAAATATTACTTTCTGTTTCTGTGGTTTCTTCTTCCTTTCAAGCACAGCAATTTCAGTAGTTCTCCAAACTTGATCTCAGATTGCTGTCATCTGCACTGATTTTTCAGGTAGCAGTTCTTTTGCCTTGTTTTTCTGTATTACACCTCTGTCCTTCTAGAATTTGAATCTTGTCTCACCAATTGCTTATTAACTCTTTGTTTCATTATTGTGGTACTCATTCTGTCTTCTGAACTTGATTTAATTGAAAATAGTATCTCCAGCTGCACCTCTCAGAGATCTACAAACCAATCAGTCTCCCCTTGATGCTGGGAAGGTGATAGAGCAGCTAATCCTGGAAATCAACTACAGTCATATGAAAGATCAACCTGATAACCTTCTGCAAAGAACTAACTAGCTTGGTGAATCAGGGTCCCCTCAACAGTGAATATTACCTATCTAGACTACAGCAGCAAATGTTGCCTACCTAGACTACAATAAGGCTTTTAACATTGTCTCTCATAGGATCCGTTCTGATGAAGTATCAACTGAGCGAGCAGACAGGTGTACTGAAAACTGGCTGAACAGCTTGGCCCAGAGGGTGGTGGAGCACCTCACATATGAGGAAAGGCTGAGAGAGCTGGGACTGTTTAGCTTGGAGAAGGCCCGGAGGAAGGATCTCATAAATGTTTAGAAATATCTGAAAAGTGGAAAGAAGGTTTCGGCTGCTTTCAGTGGTGTTGAATGACAAGACCAGAAGCAATGGGCACAAACTGAAACACAGGGGGTATCATCGAAACACTTTTTCACTGTGAAGGTGACTGAGCACTGGCACACATTGCCCATTGAGGTTCTGGAGTCTCTCTCCTTACAGACAGTAAAAGGACCATCTAGGCATAGTCCTGGGCAAGTGGCTGTAGGTGGCCCTGCTCCTTGTCCAAGAGGAATTAATGAAGATTTTCATCCTTGGAAATAAAGATACAAATTGATCAGTGGACTACACAGAAACAGAGGTGGTCAAGGCTATGAATAAGAGTGAAACTGTAGGTAAGCATAAGTGGTTTGTGGGGTAAGGAGGAGCTTTCACTGTCAACCGTATCACATGACTGAGAGAGAAATCATGCACACATAGCCAGCAGTGTATCAAGGAATCTTAGATGTGTGGAAAAAAATTGATCAGGCTGACATAGTGGTCACATCTCAGAAATACCTTACTAAAACAAGGTCAAGTTGTATGCTATAAGATTGTCAGTTCCTGACAGCTACAGAGAAGAAGTCTTTCCTCATGTAAACTCATAATTTTATCTGAAAATGAAGTATCTTTATAACATTAATGAGGTAAATACAGCTTTTTTTCTGCCTGAACAAGTTTGGGTTTTCCCAAGACAGCATGTTTTACCCCAGCCTTCACAAGGGAGATTAGATCTCCTATGCCTTTCCTTCAGTGGATGCTGAACTTCCTAATATAATGGCACATGTTTGATTCTTACCAAGTAGTATTTTAAAAATATAACTGAAGCATGATTTTATATTTATTGTTCTGTCTCACCAGGATTTCAATTTACTTAAATGTCCTGTAAAGACATTTATTATATCCTTTGATTTATATCATGCCTACTGTTCTAATAACACTGATAATGTAATGATATCTGTCCATAGTAGATTATCAAAAATACTCTTTTAAAAAGCAAAAATATATCAATATGGCAATGCATACTCAATAAGCACAAATGTGAACAAGAATATTATCTGTTTTCCATAGAGCAGACGTCTGCCAGTTTATAATGGATATGTAGTACAAAGAAAATGGAACTTACGATTCAACTGAACTTAAACTAGTTAATCGGCAAAAGTTTCAGACCAAAAGATGTGTGTATTACAACACTAGCCTCTAGATCTCTGAGGTCTGTTCATTAGTTATGACAGAAATATGTTTTCTTCCATATCTGAAAAATTCCTGTTCTTTAAGAAAGACTTTAAAAAAAGACTTAAAGACAAAAACATGACGGATTAAAATCATCTAACTCTTTAGTACTACTGACTTTATAGGAAGTATCAGGATGAAAGAGGCTTTGAAAGGTAAACTTTCAATAATCTTTAATACCAGACAGGTCTTTCAGTTGCGTGTAGAAATTTACTTGTTAAAAAGTTATATTATGAAGAATGTAGTGCTATGTTTGTATTCTCTCCTTCTACAGAAATGGTCTTTTTTTTTTTTTTTTAAAAAAAAAGAGGATTCAAATACTGGCTTTGTAAAGTACATGACTGACCTTTGGGTAGAAATAGCTACAGTAGACTGTACCATAAGAAATGGCAGTGTCTAGGTTTGTTTGGTTTTATTTTACTTCCAGATCATTACTATGAGAAAGCAGCAGCTTGAGCTTAATACAATTGCCCTGGTGATTTTTATAGAGCTCTTGCCATTATTGAAATTGGACTCACTATTTCCCTGAAGCATATGCCAGAATAGCTGAAAGATCTGTGCATCACAGTGGAATTAAGGAAGGAGTAGAGTCTTATTTAAAATGGTGCACAGAATAGGGAAAGGATAAGAACTTTTTGCTTCTCCTGTATTAATGTAAGGACAGAAAGATGAGAAGTATATTTGTTTTGTTTTTACTGGAGATGCAACCAGACATAGATGTGACTTGGACAACAGTGAACAGTCTCATCAGAAAGATGAGGGTTTTGGAATCTGTATTTACCTATTTCTAGAATTACATTGTAGAAAGTATGTTTAAATCAGATTCTGCAACTTTTGCTGAAAAATGATGCAAGCCCGTGAGCTCCAGAATGTCTGCAAGTGCAAGAAGTGTCGGGTCATCTTGTTCTTCAGACTATAAACAAAAACCAGTATGTCTGAGTGTAACTTAAAAATAGAAAAAGGTTCTAGATAATTATAGTCTTTTACAAGTGGCAAAATATTCTTCATTTTAATTAATCTCTCTCCTGCACTGGCTCCTGAAAATATCCCATGTGAGACCTTGTTCATCTGCCTAAAAAGAAGCAAAACATTAAACCTACAATTTCACATTATGGAGGTCACCCTCTACAAAAACATATTGAACCACTGTAAAATGCTGCAAAATAGTTTGCTGAAAAGTGCTATCTACTTGTACACGCTATTTTCATGTAGAATAACCTGAACATTGAGGTAAAAAAAAAAAAATCAAATAAATACTCTAATTACAATTCTCATATGACTGAATTGAATACGAATTTGATCTGTAAACTGATCAAGGTCTTAAATTTGCTATGTCACCAAGCTAAAAAACAAGGGTAATTAAGGTGCTTTCTACACTATTATTCAGAACGCAGCCGAAGAGATTGGGAGATAGGTTATGATTCTTTCAGGAGTTTATGAAAAGGTGCAATAACCAGATGCATAGTTTCAATGAAATACTTGGCTTATATATTTTATTTGAATACTCTGTTATTTTTAATCGATTGTCCAAAGGAAGAGAAAATAAGAAGAGTAAACAGTGAGGGAAAGAAAAAAATTCTACTTTGGAAAATGGTAAATCACAGATGGAAAAAAAACAGTAGAATATTCTATCCTTCTGCATGAAAGCACGATTTTTTTCTATTTCACAGTAAGCACTTTGGTTAATCTAGTCCATATATGTCAATCAGAGAGGCTTTTACCATTTCCTTTGGGAAAACTCTCCACAGACTTGTAGATTTTCCTGTCACAGAGGTTACTAGACAGTTAACATTTGCCCTTACTCAACTCCATGCAGATACCCATGCTTCTGCTCTCCTTCATTCTGCCAAACTGATTCCTGTCCATTATTGAGAAAGCCTTTAGAAATTTGCAGAGAGCTAAACATCTGCTCCTTCCTCCCATCAGTGGGTTTTGGGCTGCTATATTGTACTTTTGTTGTCAGTGGTGCTTCTGAAAGCAGTCTTTTCAAAATCAAATTTGCAATAAGTTTGTGGTTAAATTGTATACTGTGTTATCACCTAGTGACCCCAGCTAGTCTTGTATCCTGTTGTGTTAGACAATATACAGACACGGTGGTGGACATGAAACCTGAGCCACGAATTTTTCAAAATCAGTGGAACTTCTTGGCTCTCACATTACCAACATCATCCAATATCATTCTTTATTCTCTAGATCATTACTCACTTGCATGAAGAGAAGGAGATCACAGTTCAAAAGTTTTACCTTCTATTTGGATCAGTACTCTGGGAAACTTCATTACTACTGGGAGAAACATGAAAGTAGGACAAGCGTAGGAGCCCAGTGCTTTTGAACACCTTGGTGAACTCTTAGATCGAAGTTTTCATCTCATTCACCTCATGACATCCAGATAGTGGGCCACGTTGGCCCTAGGGAGCCTGCCTCTGTGCTTCTATTTCCCTTGGGTCTTCCCTGTGGAAACCAAACATTTTTATTATCCCAAACAGCCCATCCCTACTGTGGTGGTTTTCTAAGGCCAGGTTTTCATAGTGGGGGGTTACAGGGGTGGCCTCTTCAAACAAAGAGCTACCAGAGCTTCCTCTGTAGCTAGCTGATAGGGCTAATGCCAGTCAGTTCTCAGATAGACTCACAGCTGAACAAGGCCTGGCCAATTAGTGACTGATACAATGCCTCTGATTAATGTATTTAAGAAGGGGAAGAAGTTGCTCCACAGTTGTTAAGCTGCAGCAGTGGCAGAAGGGATTGAGAGTGTGAGAACTTGTCCGCAGACACCAAAGGTCAGTGGAGCAGGAGGCGGAGGAGAGTCCCAGGAAGAAGGAGGGGTGGGGGGAGATATTTAAAGATTTGGTTTTATTTTTCATTTTCCCTATTCTGTTTTTATTGTTCACTAATAAAACAAACCATTTCTCCCCAAATTAAGTCTGTTTTGCCCACGACACTAATTGCTGAGTGATCTCCCTGTCCTTATCTTGACTCACAAACTTCTTTTTACATTTCTCTCTCCCCTGTCCAGTTTGGGAGAGGAAGTGATAGAATGACTTGGTGGGCACCTGGCACCCAGTCAGGGCTAAACTACCACACCTACCTTCCCATGTAAGAAAGAAGTGGTGTTTAACTCTTTCCCTGTATTGGTCCTGCCTCAGGAACACAGAGGTTTGCTACCCCTGTTGCAAATGATCATTTCCTATTTAACAGCCCATTTCCTGTAGTTGTTCAGCCCTATTCAATGCAATATCAGGACTTGCTCTAACCAGCAGTGCTTCAAGATTCTAAGCCTGCATAAAATCTTTTGAGAGGTCTAAGACCTGAATCAAAGGGGAAGTAGTAGTCTCTGCTCTACAAAACTTGGCCAGTCCCCTTGGAATCTTCACATCTACAGATCATCTAGTTACAAATGCACAGGAAAAGTTATGTCAGCCCTGCCCACTACATTTATATGGCTCCTAATATTATATTATTCTCATTATTAATGATTATTCTTCATGGGATCCAGTGTGATTTAATTATCATAAATGGGAAGGTAGGGGTTTTTCTTTTGTTAATACTATGTCTCATATACCAATAAAAAAAAAAGTAACTGTAATCATACAATAGAGAGCTGTTAAAAAATTCCTGCACAAAATTTTGATGAAGAAAAATTCTTGAGGGAGAAGGTAATACTTTGAAAGTAATCATAAATTTATATTGAAAAATAGTACTGATCCAGAAATTTAAGAAACAACCTATGTTCTCTTCTTGATAAATTTTTGGGCATATTTTTAAAGACATATTCTTGAAATCTAGTGTCAGCGTTAGTCTCTTTCTGTGGATTTGGGGTTTTTTTTTCTTTCCCCTTTTTTTTCTTTCCCCTTTTTTTTCTTTCCCCTTTTTTTTCTTATTATCTGAAACAGAACCAGGAAAAACTTCTCATAATTTCCTTATAAATAGTCTAACAGAAGTGGTTTACCTCAGAGTAAATTGCCTACTTGCACCATTTTAATCTGACAGGCTGTTCAAAATATTTTTAAAGCCAGTTGACGGAATGGAATAGGTACATTTCTCTGCAGAAATGAGTCAGTGGAAAGAGACTTAGTGACTCCAGGGGAAACAACTTACATGTTTAGATGTCTTTCAAAGCAGGTAGTAGTTACCTGATGGAGATTACAAACTTGATACCTCAACCCCATATTAAACAGGCATAATAGCTATTTTTACAAGTGTCTTGATCATTTTTTCAGTGTGTTCTTTCTTTTTCTATCAGCCTTATGCTAACTTCTGTATTTCACATGATCTACTGCTTATGCCACCTGAAAGATGACTTTAACATATCTTTTACAAATTAGATACATCAAATAACTTGTCTGTATACTTGTTGCTTTAAAAGAAAATGCTCACAGAAATAAACAGTCATAAGAATTTTCTGGATTACATACAGTTCTCCAGCTTCAGGATTCCAAGGAAGTGTGTTGAGGTGAATCCACAACTTCCCCAGAGTATTGCAACAGTTAATGAAAACATGAAGGAAAACTTGAGGTGTGTTCTAAGGTCCCTGCATTCACTTCATGGAGGGTTACACTTTTACCATGCTTAGATCCATGAGCAGACGAAAAAAAACTTCTGAGAAAGAGACAGTAATTTTAAATCTAAACCAGAAATTTGTCCATCTGTTTCGTATTTTCATTCTACCAAGTTGCAACTGTCCTTATTCTTGAGGAGATGAACCTTTCAGTACCTCTTGAACCGACAACCAAGACATTCCTTCATGATGTGGCATGGTGCTTTTCAAGAGTTTCTGTCCTTTTGCTGCACAGCTGGGACAGTGCAAAGGTGGATGGCTGGATGACCATAACTGTTTACCTGGCACATTTCTTCCAGAAGGCAGGAAGGACTCTTCAGGAGGAATGTCTCTTTTGTGGCTGCTGTAGATACTGACATACAGAAGAGCTCTCATCTACTCTTGCCTGGGTCTCAGCTTTCTCACATGATTCTGTACTAGTTTTAATAAAGTATTGCTAAAGATTGTGACCGATGTTGCACTCCCTGTCTGAAGAGTCTACAAGGAGATGTGGGAAGCTGACCTGGCAAGGGCTTTGTGAGGATCTCTTGCTGCAAAAGAGAGTAGTGGCAGTTGGGATTATAGAGCACTTCAGGCTAAAATAGCACATTCCTATAGTAAATGACTGCTGAAGAAAGGAAAATTTAAGGAGTATGTTGAAATATACAATTCATTTAGAATTTTTTTTTCCTATAGATACATTTGGAATTGATTAACATATATATCAATGTTTGGCACCCTAGCTGCAGTGAATTTCCCTTCAAGCAAAGTAACAGTTCTTTTATTTCTTTTCGTTTGCAGCGCTCCACCAGATAAAAGGGCACAAAGAGTACCTGGAGCCTGCAAAGGGCCTCTGTGTCCCAAAACGGCATAAACGCCAGCTTCATTAGCACACATCATTAAACATTTCATACAGAACGGCACCATCTGCTCTTGAAAATTCTGAGAACTCTGCACATAAGGTGTTTGATTGACCTCAGCTGAGAGAGACCCCTTTGACTTAACCTGTTAGACTGGTGATATTTTGCCAAAGTATTTTTCTCTGTTGCACTAATCACTTTTCTGCCAATCTGGTTGTATATCAAAAGTTGTCTTCAATTCCCTCCCAGTGTTTTTTCTTGGATCCCTGAAGATGGGGAGTCATTGACTGGTTGGACAGTAATATTCTAAATTATCAATTACATGTCCATTTTCCCTCCTATAATCTCATAGTGTCAGGTAGCTCCACCCTTACAAACACTATTTTCAGAGTCTTAGACCAAAGCAAGCAATGAGGTTATTTTTGGCACGTTTCCTTTTTACAGTTCATGATTTCTACCTTGTCATGGATTTGCGAGGAGTCGCTTTTGCTTGATAACAGGGAGAGGGGGCTGCAGTGCAGACCTAGTAAAGAGTTCTCAGACTTTCCCTCAGCTCTGAAGTTCAGACTGACCTCCAGCCTGCTGGGCCAATCTGGTGCCTCTGCCATCACTATTTAAGGACAGAAATTTGAAGTGCTTGGAAGGAGGTGTAAGAGTGGTACAAGATGGAGGTGACTACACGGACTCCACAGTCAGAGAAGGAGGAAGAAGGAGTGCTGGACCAGAGACCCTTCTGCAACCCTTGGCGAGAATGCAGGCTGTACCCCTGCAACCCATGGAGGGCAATGGCAGGACTGAGAGCCACCAACAGTTCTGGTCGAGCGTGCTCAGATATGCGAGAGACTGTGTGAGACGGCCATGGCGCAGGCTCTGCTGAAGAGCCTGCGGGCCACAGAGACCCACATGAGAGGTGGAAAGGAACTCCAGCCCTTGGGATGAACACACATTGGAGCGGCTCATGCACGGCTGCAGAGTGTGTGAGGGATCCCATGGAGTAGCAGGGACAGCCATCATAGAGCATGTCTGCCTTGAGGAGAGACAAACAGCAGGAGCCATCATGAAAAGACTGACTGAAACCCTCATTCCCTGGCTCCCTGGGCTGTTCTTGGGGGAAGGAGATAAACACACTGGGATCAGGGCTCTGTGCCCAGGAAAAGGGGAGGGGTGGGGAGAAGGTGGTCTTAAAGGGCTGGTTGTGCTCTTCATCATTGTATCACTCTGTGTTGTTTTTTATTTGTTATGTTTTGGGGTTTTATGGTTATGTTTTAGTTGTTGGTGGATTAAATTATTTTTTGTTTTCTTCCCCAAGCTGAGTAGCCTGGTCTGCTTTGTCCAGGACCATGAGCAGTAATTAAACCCTCTCTGTCCTCCAGGAGTTCCAGGGCCTCTGGTACTTAAGTCTAATCGTGGTCTTTTGTCCCTGGATGGACCTAAACCATGACATATCTCAAGAACAAGAAGGACAGAACTAAAATAATACATTTTAAAGATAAGTAGCCATCATTCAAACAAAGAAAGATAGTCCCTAAAAACATATTCTAAGTTTACTGAAATAATCTTTCCATCTTTCACACAATCATGCTGGAACTACTCATTTTTATGGCAAACTACATATTTATCAAAATAGTCATATTATTTAGAAACAAAGAAATATTATGGCAAATGGTATGAAGGTGATCATCACTGCGTATAAAAATAAATGATGAAATTATCATTTATAAAGTATGCACCTGAAAATGTCATCCAACCCCACAATCTTTTCTTGTTTTCCAACTATGACTCTTTATTTTTTCTTAGATGTTAGCCTAACACCTCCCATGTTTTGGTCTCTTCTTTAATGCAAGGCAAAAAAAGAAAGCTGAAGTTACTCAGCAGCTGTTTCATTCTACCCTTAGTTCACCCAGTTACTTGTTATGAAGTTATGGAATTATCTGAAACACAGAGAACGTTTTTTTCCTACATCATTAGTGTGCAAGTGGTTTATATCTCTCAGAAAAACTTCACTGTTATTGCTTTTTAAAAATCATTACTGTAGACTAAAATATTTCCATTTGCAATTCTGGTAATACTTATTGACGACCAAATTATTGCCATGTTTTTCTCTTTGCTGAGTTCTTCACCTGTCTAACATCTGATTCCAATGACTCCAGAATTGTTAGGTATGTTTGAGTGTTTCATTCATAACAGTTCTATATTAAATTGTAGGACTGTGTTTCACAATATAATGTTTGTTTTGCTTATGTGTCTTTACTTACCAAACTCTATTAAAACATCTGAAAAAAAGAAAAAATATTCATAGGATTTCCTTTAAAAATACAAGTGGACTCTTCAAAACATTTAGTACGTAGTTGTGGTGCACAGTCATTCTTACTCATTCCTAGTAAACACAGAATTAGCATTCTTTCTATTACTTATCTTTACAAGAATTAAAATTCTTTCCAGGATATTTAGTTCTTAGGGTGTTTTATCACAGCACGTTTCTGTTATAAACATGCTCTTTCTTGTTAGGAATGACACAAATTTTCCAGTTAGCTATCAAAGCAAATTGCTACTAAATTTATAGCAGTCTCACTTAGATTTGCAGAATTAGATCGTAACTCTTTATTGCTATCTTCAAAGACATAAGATAAACACGTACAGTCACACTATGTAACCAGATGTGCTGGGTTTTTTCAGAGAAAAAAAAATTCTTCTCTCTTTATCTAAATAGTGTATCTGTGATTTGATGAATATGATCCTTTAATTGGTCATCACCTTCCTTACAAAAATATTTCCTAATTGGGAAGACAAGATATTAACAATATTGATCTGTTGCTCCTCAAATTTCTACTATATGTGTGAAGTAACATTAAATTAAAGACTAAAGCAGCATTACTGCTTCCTCAAAACTACAGAACTAAGAAAGCTAATATAAGGATAAAGAGAATTATACAGTGAAAGTTTAGGGGAGGTATAAGACTATCATTTCAGTTGCCTGTCTTGGTTTCCCATGTCTTTCATGCAGTTAATTTGATATATGTTGATGATTCACTGTGATAATTCTATTGCTGAAAGCAAGGAAAGCTCCATCAACTCCAGGACAAACAGAAAAATTCAAGCAAAACACTTCTCCAGCTCTTCTGAGGCCCTGTTGCTCTTCTGTAGTTCATTGCTGGCACTATGCTTACAGTCATGCCTCTGCTCTGTTACTAATTTTAGCCTTTGGATACTTCAGCTGTGAGCTGTAGTCTCTTTTAACCACCAGTTACTTTACGGGTTCCTGTAAGTCTGTTCATGTTCATGTTCTTCTCTTCTGACTCTCTCCCAAATGGGAGGGAACGTCTACTATCCTTTCATATAGTGGCCTTTTGCAGTTGCAGATGTTTTCTGGATTCTTTTCCCATCTACCCATTTTCTCTCCTGGCTTCTGTAATGTCTCTTATTGACTTCTGTCCTTAAAAATGTTATCTCTATAAAAACGTGAAAGGAACAGACCACAGTTTTTGGCAGAAAAATTTCCCTATTAAAATTGAGCTGGTAAACTCAGTAAAATATTAGAGAGAGAATGAGAGGAGAGAAAAACCTAAGGCATGCTATTTGACATCCTTTTAGAGGAAATTTTTTTATGCTAATCTAAGTAATGTCTTTTTGAGAACTTTTATGTATGACGTGAAGAAGAGATAAGACATTCCTCTTGGCCAGCCCTCTAGTAGACAGAAGAGCTGTTTCACATACCATAAGAGTCATGTATGGTCATCTCCAATATTGAGATTGGACAATGAACAAATAGACAATGTTAATGACCAACTGGTCACCTCATACATGACGGCTAACCCATAAACTCTCTGTTGGATGAGCCTATATTGTCTTTTCCTCTATTTTTTCAGGAAAGTATCTGGTGTTTCTCTGAATATCATTATAATAATATCTATTGTTATGAATGAAAATAGAAATATTAATATATGAAAGCAGAGTTTTAAAATAAATTATGCTGAAACTCTAACTCCAGTATTTGTAGAAAAGATATTTTGAAAAACAGAAGAAGGTCAAATATTTGATGATAATTAAATTGACAAGAATCTCTGTCAAAAGGTTTACAGTTCTTTTATATGGATGTACAGACATATCAGCACACACACACATGTATGTGTGAGTGGGTGTCTGTATACTGAATATCTGGCACATTTAAATTCCAAACAAAACATTAAAACTTCTTGATGTGTCATCCGAGGAAGCTCAGAATGTAATGAGTGAAGGATCTAATGGAATTCAAAAATAATTACTCAGAAGAAGAACACAGGCACGTCGTCCTTTCCTCATGTAACCAAGATAAATTGTCAAATGTCACAGAACGTAACTACTACATTATTTTTACAATAATTTGCTATGCTAGTGAGTCAAGGGGTGTTATAGCACTAAAATACATAATTTAATGTAAAAGCTAAACTTTGCAGAGAGTCAGTTTCCATCCTGCTATAGCACATGATATCAGAGGCAAATATCTAAATAAAATATCTGGTATACATTCCTGTGTGACTTACTCTAGGTGAATCTGCTCTGGCAGGGAGGTTTGAGTTGGAGCAGACTTGAAAGGAGAGTTAGCCAAAAGTTTTTTATCAAGGTTATTTTCATTAAACAAGAAAATGTCTGTTCCATAAAATTTAATTTTCCAGAGGCTGTTTTCAGTTTTCTATTCTGTCACTAAGAAGAGAATGACAGTTACTCATGTTATATCCCCTTGTATTTCAGCCTTTGGGGAAAGCTGCAAAGCTCACAAAGCTCCCTGAATGAGCAACAGTGAAGAGGAGCAGAAGGGCAGAAGACATTTAGCTGCTAGTAACCCCAGCTGAAAAATAATAATTTCGCTTATGGAAAGGAAAAGGAAACTAGGCAGTACTTTCTGGGCAGGCAGACAACTAGCAAGCCAAAACTCTCTGTAAACACTTATTTCTATTTTTTTTTCTTCAGAAATCTCTTTCTGTTGAAGTAAATAAAAAATTATATGTAATATTGGGAGTGGGAAGAGGGAGGGAGGATTGTTCATTTTACTTTGTACCACAACTTGGAAGGCAAATATTTTCCAGACTATTTTATTAAGCCAAATGGATTTCTGTTTTCCAAACAGATCTAGTTATGATGACTCAGATTTCTGAGTATGTGCCAAACATACCTCATGTTTATGTGGGGTCTCACTACAGGAAGGTTTGCACGGTTCAGTAAACTCAGATCCTTCCTACTCCCACCAGCTCTCCCAGAAGCCATGTTCCACCCACTCACAAGGGCTGCTCTCCATGCTCCCTCTCCAGCCCATTTCTAACCCCAGAGTGACCTGATCCTTCACTACTCAGTGCCCCTATCCTCACATGGCCTAGTTCACACATATCCTGATCCATCTGGTATTTCATAGACATCTAGTTGTGTTTCACAGATGTCACTACTCTTTACTGATAGAGAAGAGGTTCCTATTCAATTTTTCCTTTTTGTTTTCTTAGTAAATAGTTACGAGGAAATCAGAAAAGCGCTCTGTGTCTGTGGTTTAGTGGCATTCTGCAATACATAGGTTCATATGACTTTTAAAACTGACTTTTCTTCATATACCAGTGCTAGATTTCTATTCTACTGAAAAATTCTATGCAATCTTTTAATATTTGAGTTTAGTGTTTTTTTAGAATTATTAAAATGTATATGAACTTAAGTTCTTGTCTGATCTTTAGCTGTTAAACTTTTTGGTTTTAGAAATATGTGTTATTTTAAAAATAATCTTTTAATAAAAGAACTAATAATGAGGAGAACACTAAGTAGAACTGATGCAACAGGTTGGGCTCAAAATAAATAAAAGGAGATTGCTATGTTTTTGCACAAATAACATTTTGTGTAGTATCAACTGAAACACGAGATCAAAAGATGCCTTCCCTCAAAGTAATGGTGTGTTCCTGTCAGCGAAGGGACCAAAGTTCACAGACTGTCAGAATCAACCTACTACACACAGGGAGTAAATAACCGTTTCAGCACAAAAAAAAAAGTTATTTACTTAGTTATTAATCATGTTTACTGTGATAAAAAATAGTGAATTAATAAAATTTGGGAGAAAAACGGCTTTTCTTCAATCAGCAGACCAGAAATCAGTCAAAGAGTTTTACATTAATATGTTTTCCCCCAAAGCCAAGGCAGACACAAGGTCAGTTTTGTTGGCTCAATTGATAGGTGGCAACTTGTTAGATTACCGCAACTCAGTTGTGTTCAACTCTGTGCCCTGGCCTTCAGCTTCTTAACTTGGTATGTCCAGCTCTCTCAGTGTATTATTACTTCTTCAGTTATTTTATCAATACTTCACATTGGCACTATGCAAACCTTCCACCTGAACAGTACCCGCTATATCTGGACAACCACTCCAGTCCACTGGTGGAGAACATCATCACATTTTGTACAGTCCAAATGCATTATGAAGCAGAGGGTTATAAATTCACCATATATGTGTAAAACCACTAATTCAGAAAAACAAGTTAATGCACGATGCTGTGTATATACCATCATAGGCCCCAACACATACAGATAGCTGCACTAGTGTGCAAACATAAACATTATGTCTTGAATTTTTAATGAAAATATAAAATTTTCCTTCAATGTGTTCTGTGTCATAATAAAATCTTTGGATAATCTGTGTTTCTTGCAGATTTCAATCACTCAAAGCTCAGAAAACCTCATAGAAGGTTGTAAGCTAATGAATACAATCTTATGTAAGGCAAAACCAAACAAACATTGGCTTTTGCAGGGGGTGTGAATATATTCAGAAGATAATTATGCTTGACACTGTCAGAGTTTGACCTTTTGGAGCCTCCAAAGTAATCATGTACATGACTGAACAAGAGAATCCTGACAATCTCATGAATATAGCAGTTTAATAAATTATAACTAGTACAGTGAGCCATAGCACATGGGATTTAGCTGCCCTTGGTTATATATTTAGAAAAATCCAGGTTAAAAAATACAGCTCAGTTATATAAACATTACTTATGTCTTACTCCTGTGGATCAAAACCTGTCTGATTTTCCCAGGACTAAAGGAAGAACACACTACCAGGTAGGTTTACCTATTCTGAGCAAAATAACTCCTAATCCATTTCAGTTGATACCACCGTAATCATACTAACAGCCACAGTCACAGTCTGAGAACAGGAAAGCTTCAAGTATGGATCCGTATTTAAATCAGGGTATCCATTAGCCTAGCAAGAAAAAAAGATACCAAAACAACTTTTGCAGTCTTTTCTTTGTGCCCTGCAGTTGTAACATCAAGACAGTCTATAATTAGAGTGCACAGGGACCAGTGACTAATGCACATCAAGGTACAGTAAATTAGCTGAAATGTTTTCATTATTTTTGCTAGCAGACAGGAATACTAGATGTTCTGATGCTATTCCTCAGACTGCAAATATTGGCACACTCTGATCAAATATAACCACAGAAAGAAAATATAGAAGAAAGAAAAAAACACCAAAGGCAGATGCTATATCTTCTCCTACAGTATTGACAGTGTATATATTCACACCTAGCATGACTACACTTCCAATACAAAGATCCCATGCCTGTTCTGCAGTGACCCATTTATGAGTACAAGCACTAACAAAATGACATTAGTCTTTAACTTACTCTTATATTGGCTTTGCTGCCCTCTTCTTTGCCTTTCTAATTTTCCTCATCTGAAAGACCTTTTTGGTATCTTGGAGCACTGGCTAAATGTGGTAGGAAACATTTTATAATTTCATTATTATTGATTAAGACCTGAAAGAGTGGCTTTGTCAGTATCTTCAAACCATTGCTTCAAACTGTTGCTTTCCCCTTCAAACCACGCAATATCTGAAGTACTAAACAGTCATGGGACTGTCAGCTTCTTCATGGCAAACATAAAGAGGGAGGCAGGCACAGCTGGCTAGGGAGAATTGTCCAAAATGTGTGAAGGGAAAATCAGAAAACAATACATTGTCCCAGCAAAATCAAGATATCTGGTGCAGATTGCTAAGTGCATCTGTACATACTCTATTATTTTTTACAAAGATATATAAAATTTATTGGTTCTTGTAAGTTTTGGACTTTAGTGAAATCCAGCTTTGTGTCAGGAGCCCGTTATAGGATCAATGTACCTTTGAAGTAGTGCCTAGGTTTGTGTTGACCTTTGATAAGAGGATAAATTTCACTCTGTGTGATTAGTGTTGCCCACAAACATACAAGAGATATGTTTACCTTGCCTTAATATCTTTGATATTTACCCACTGCTTTGCTTCAGATATCAGGTATAAAGATGACCCTGTCTTTCCTGACTATTTGTATTTAAAATAGGGTTCAAACCTAGGCAGAGAGAGTTTGAGCTCTTGCCGAACTTTTTCCGAGCATAGTGCTAGAAGCCAGTATAAGTGAGCTGATGTAACTTTACTGTAATAAAACAGAGTTCAAAATGCAGTCATGATTTGTCAAGCCAGAGGACAAAACTTACCCTGAGATATAAGGTCATGATACCAGAGAGATCAGACATTACTCAGTGACTGTGATACCCTACCAGAGAAGAAAAACTCAAACCTGCAGTTTTCCAATCTGTAAAAAGAATGTGTGTGTAGCAAATGAAAATTAGCCTTGTCCTCCCCAAAACAGGTAAGTCTCATCTCTTAGTCTTCTCATAAGGAAGAAATACTTCCTTAGATGTACAGGGCAGTGGAAACTAGGAAGAAACTCTTCCTTAGAGAAATAAGGCAGTGAGACACTGGAACAGGTTACCCAGAGACATGGTGGCTGCCCCATCATTGGAAGTGTTCAAGGCCAAGTTGGATGAGGTTTAGAGCAATCTGGTCTAGCTGAAGGTGTCCCTGACCTTGGCAGGAGGATTGGAATCAAGTGATCTTTAAGGTCTCTTCCAACCCAAAAGGTTCTATGATATTATGATTCTATGATTGGCAACCCTATCTCTTCTCGTCTCTGTATTTGCTTATAAGTGAAATGACCTCTGAGGGCTGGCCAGATGATTGACACAATGCAGACAATAGGACTGCCAGCAGAAGCTAAGTGACCGAGGCCATCTCTGTTTGTCAATAAAACAGGCCTTGACCCATCCTTTCAGGCTAATACACGTGAGTTTTTGCATGTGACTAAGAGTCACGTACACAGAGCAAAAATTGAAACTGATTTGGAGAAACAGGGTAGCAGGTGAGCAGACTAATTCCCAATGAGACACACACATAGAGATTAAGATAATCTTAAACTTGGAGTCTTTTTAACAAAAAATAAAATACAGGAACATGAATGTACACCTACATATTTTGTAATTGTGTTCCTTAAAAATGGACACTGGTAAAAAAAGGTTTTCTGCTATGAGCAAACCACTAAACCTGTAGTCACTCCCTCAGTTTCAAGAAATAGGGTCTATGTCTCCAGAAGCTCCTCTGGAAAGAAATCCTTCAGAATCTAGAATATTACCTAATTATAATATAAAGAAACTTACAGCAAGGATGATCAACTACAGACAGGTCCGTGACAGGATCAGGAACAGAGAAAGAATGCAAGGAGTTGTGAGTGAGAGAGCACTTCTATTTTTCATACAAGTGAGGAGAATTGTTCTTAATTTTTGCTGAGAGTGGAGTCAAATGCCTGCCTTCTCTCCTCGTCTTTTCTCTCTTTTGCTATGTGCAGAACTCGTATTTACATTAAAAAATTACATTGATTCTTATGGATCTTTTTAGATTTATATGTGGTAATAAAAACTTAATTTAAAAGTTGGCTTGGGCAGGACAGAAAGAAAATACAAGATTATTGCTATTCCTGGACTGAGGCATCGGACTGGTAGATGGATGCTTCTCCCGGGAACGAAAGGAAGGTGCCAGAGAGCTGTTGTTTTGGAAATCCCACCCAGTGCAGGATTATTAAGAGGTACCAGCACTGTCAGGAGCTTAGTGGATGAAGGATAGGCTATGGCTGTTTTCTACTTAGACTTTAGTAAAACCTTTGATACTCTTTCCTACAACATTCTCCTGGAGAAACTGTCTGTCCATGACTTGGATGGATGAACTCTTCATTGAGTGGAAAACTGTCTGGATTGACTGGGCCCAGAGAGTGGTGGTAGAGCTAAATCCAGTTGGTGGCCAGTGACTAATAGTGTTCCCCAGGGCTCTGTGCTGGGAACAGTTGTGTTTAATGGCTTTATCAATGATTTGGAAGAGAGGTTCAAGTGCACCCCAGTAAACTTACAGATTACAAAGTTGGACAGGAGTGTTTATTTGCTTGAAGGCAGAAATGCTCTTCAGAGGGACTTGGCCAGGTTGGACAAGGTCAATTGCTTGACATTCAACAAGGTCAAATGCCAAGTCCTGTACTTAGGCCACCAACAACATCATGCAATGCTTGGAGATGTGTGGCTGGAAAGCTGCCCAATGGAAAAGGATTTGGGGATGTTAATGGACAGCTGGCTGAGTATGAGCCAGCAGTGTGCCCAGGTGGCCAAGAAGGCCAATGGCATCCTAGCTTGTATCAGAAACAATGCAGGTCTGGAAGGACCAGGGAAGGGATCATCCTCCTGTACTTGGCACTGGTGAGGCTGTAACTCAAGCACTGTGCTTTGTTTTGGGCCCCTCACTACAAGAAAGTCACTGAGGTGCTGGAGCATGTCCAAGGAAGAGCAGCAAAGCTCGTGAAGATTCTAGAGAACAAGGCTGATGAGTAGCAGCTGAGGGAATTGATGCTGTTCAGCCTGAAGAAGAGGTTCAGGGAAGACTTTATCACTCTCTATAACTACTTGAAAGGAAGTTGTAGTGAGGTGGGTGTTGGTCTCTTCACCTTAGTAGCAAGTTATAGGACAAAACAACCTCAAGTTACACCAGGGAAGGTTAAGACTGAATGTTAGGAAAAAAATTCTTCACCAAAAAGTTGTCAACCATTGGAACAGGCTGCTCAGGGAGATGGTGGAGTCACCATCCCCAGAAACATTAAAAAAATATGTAGAGGTTTATCAGTGGACTTTCTACAGCTACCTGAAAGGAGGTTGTAGTGAGGTGAGGGTCGGTCTCTGCAAGTGATAAGACAAGAGGAAATGGCCTCAATCCTGGTAGTCACCCAACTGTCTCAGAAGAGTGTTCAACTGATTCAGAAGCATCTGAGATTGACTGTGTTAAAGCTGTTTTGCTCTTTTTCTTTTGATGACGTCTCCTGTTTGACTCACTCTCAGATATGGCTGAGCAAAACTTACTATTTAACCTTTGCTGCTTTCAATCTGACCTTCTACTTCAGCAGCATGGCTGTGAGTCAGTGCATTGCCCAGTGCCTTTTGCCCCCTAAACTGTGTAGCCTCATCCATACAGGGAATGGTCTCTAACCCATGCTGTCCCACAAATGGTTCCTAGGTATTATTCCAGGTAGTGCAAGTGTGCCAAAACACTGTCACAGAGCTTATTTACTTCTAGTATAAAAAAATTAAACCATATAGATAATTGTAGACCAGATAACTCTATGCCTTATCTGGTTTTCTGGTTTGCCACAGCCTAACTCTCCCACTGGTCACAGAAAATATTCATTTTCACCTATTAGAAACCTTATAAATCCTCAGAAAAGCATGTGAAAGATTACTCAGTTAAAAGTTTTCTTTTTTTGGACAGTTCCTACAATTTCTCAAACAGTAATGATGCAATTAAGTAGAGGAATGAACGGACCAACCAGTAGACAAATGACTAAATAGATATATTCACATACTTTTCAAATAAATAATAACCCAACAAAGCACAATACTCATTAGAAACATCTGGGCTGTCTACAGCTCAAAGAAAAACGGATCTTCTGTTCAGTTTTGGTTGTTAGTGCTTATGAACATCTAAAATATTGAACTAAATCATAAAAATATGACCCTAAAATTATTTCTAGAAAGAAATCCTACATGTTATATAAAGAATTCTAAAGAATATTCTCTCACACATTATCTATTATTTACTCCCTAATTCTACTCACCACCAAGTTCAAGAACCTGTCAGGATTGTGGATGTCCTTAAAGAAATGTTAGCTTCAGTTGCAGCTCTGCATATCTGCATTAGCACCAGATCAAAACAATTTCAGACCAATGTCAGTTCCCAAGGTGGTGACATGGAACTTCACCAGCTGGTATGAAGAAGTGGCTGTACCCAGATCCAGCTGTTGGTGGGATGGTGTCACCTGCTTCTTTCATCCTATTTTATCCAGATTTCATCCCTTTTAGGGCAATGAGTCCTCTAAATTATATATGGACAAAATATATCATATTATTTTTATGTAAGGAAGGCAAAATATTTCTGCAATCATTTGTATACATACTTGCTAAGGTACCAAACACACTGAGTTTCTTATATTGGAAAAATACATAATTAGAATGGTGCAGGTCCATGGTTGATTGATCGATATTAATTTATTTTACAAACACAGAAAATTCTTTTGTGGAGAAATTGGATGAAGTATGCCATATTATTTAATGATGTTACTTGTTCTGGTGCCTGAGTCAATGATGTATCACCTTGCTGAAAGATGGATTTATGAGTGATTTATCTGCGGTTCAGTTACTTTGTTCATCATCTTTCTCAACATTGGGAAATGCACTCTCCAAACAGTACCACAATAAGAAAAATAAATAAAATTGATGATGACAGTTTCCCAACATAATTGTCTTGAATGTTTTAATATTTTGATATCTGCATTAGTAAACCAAATTTCTTCATTTTCATCCAGTGGCTACTACTGGAGTTGCAAATTCTGCAAATGTCAGTGAACAGAATGCATGTGAAACTTCTACTTCTTTGTGTTATCTCTTTGGGCAGATTAACTATACAGTGGGCATTGTCTGACTCAGCATCATGAAAACACAACTGTGAAGCTTTCTCAATTGTCTTGGATCTGTTTTTACTGTTGTACCTTTTATAAGACAACCTATCTGGACAAACAATCTGTTCATTACTTTACTGGCTTCATGAAGGACAGCCAGCCTTAAAATCCTTTCCCAGAACTGGGAGTCCATGAGAAAATAATGTGCAGGCAAACAATGGCCTACAGACTGAGTAACTTCAGGTATGATTTGGTTTATTTACTTATGCTTTGTAGGAAACTTCAAGGGTCTGGTGTTAAAGTGAAGGGTGACAGCAGCTATGGCTAGTGGTGGAAGCAAAAGAAGGTAATAGTGTTGGTATTGTGCTGTTCAGAGTGCATTAACTTATATGGAGAGCATGAGAAATGCACAGCCTCACCTAGAAACTGGTGTTGCATGTATTTTTGGGATTCAAAGCTCTGGGAAACACAGGTATTTGAAAAGCTATGGGCATGGCTCTACACAGTTCTAGCTTTACCATTTGGTCCAAAGCCTTTCTCAAAGCAGGGCCTATTTTGAAAAGCTACTCAGTGTCAGACATTGCATAGCACCAGTCAACAGTGGTGTTGTCTGGAGATTTCCATTTTCTGGACGTCTAAGATCCTTTATGTTGAATGAGCTGGGAAAACCACAAGATAAGCTCTGCAAGTCCTTAAACTCTGCCCTTCAGCCTTATTGTTGACAGACTGCTTCATACAAAGATATGATGAATTTGACTCTAACTTTCCTTATTCCTGAGGAAGTCAGTAATAAATTCCATAAGTCAGGAGTAGTTTCACAATGTGAAATGATTATAGGTAAAAGGAAAATCAAAGCCAGATACTCCTTACAGAAACAATTTTGTGAGAAGGAGGCTTCTGCTCCATGTTTTTTTCTCAGCCTTCTTCCCCAGGGTTTCACCCAAAGTTTCTACTCTGTGTGGTTCTGCAAGCAAGAGTGGTGGAAAGGAGTCCAAGTAGTGTTCATTGATCTCCTTCCTGAACCAAGAAGCTTTTCAAAAACTTAATTCCTTTTGCTTATTTTTACTCCATACCTCACTTTGCAAAGCCTGAAGAATGATTTCTGACTTGCGTTGCCTGTTGATGTATTCAGGGATAAGGTGTGCTGATTCTGTCCGGATGCAGGTTTCCATATTAGAGGAAATACCGAGGTTTACTCATAAGTATGTTCTGCTTGTGTAGAATAAACTACCTTTGTCTAAACACCTGTACAAAGGTATAACTGCATTGTATTAGGTTTATGAAAAGCAGATGTTAGGGAATAATTACATCTCTAAAATATTTAATGATATAATTTGTTGAAAAACAACTAAAACAGTTACTAAATGATAGCTATGTGTAGCTATAACACACTTAGATAACTCTTAGCAAGACAGCTGGGAGCTGGAAGCAGTCTTACAACAGCAGCATGGAGCACTGTAAAATGTAGTTCACCCCATATTAACTCCTCTGAGTAGCACAGCAAACCTGTCTGTTCCTGTCTTACAAAATTGACTGCAGACATATTAGCCAGTTGCATTTTTCTCAAGTATTTAAACCAAAGTGGATTTCTATAGATTCAATGCAAAGGGAAAGCTATCACAACAATGCAATCCAGACCTCATAAAATGGAAAAAAGAAAAAAAAATGGCAAAATGGTAAGAACTTTAATAATGCAAACATCACCATAAGTTCAGTTGGAAAGGCTTCTAGTACATCCATTCCAGGCAAAATTAGCATGAGAAAATCTATTAAATCTGAATTTAAATGCATTTGTTATGTTTTCAAAGAAGTTTTGAGATCCTTCAAGATCTATTTTCTGCTGTCTTTTAGCTGCCTCGCGAGCTTCAGTAGCCAGTGAACCTGCAATAAAATCTCTAGTTTTCTTCTGGACAAGTGGCTTTCCATATATTTGTTGAGGTTAAAAATATTTTTTGCATGGATCTGACCCAGTGAAAAATGTTTGAGAGAACAGAATGTAAATAAACAAACATCCCCAAAGCAAAGATAATCCGTGACTAAGAAAGACTTGTGATCTGAATATGGAGTTTGAAAAATCCAGGGAAAGATCTCAGATGCATCACAAAGTCTGTCTCTATTCTCCATCTATAGAGATATTGTTCTTCTCTGACTCTCCAGTAGTATATAGTATAAACTCATTAACATTTGCAAGACCCTCAGATATTGTTTGAGGACCTGAGAGCGAAATAGGAAACTGCTGCTGGTGAATGAAGGTCTTATAAATTGTTATAAAGATAAATCTTAATTCCTTTTACATTTCCCAAGGAATTTGAATTTAATTGTGGAAAAGAATGTAAGGATAGAAAATCATTTATTTGAGTTCTAAAGCTGGGGGTCATTAATATATCTAAGGGTGGAAAAGACTAATAAAAGGAGCAATATTAAACTGTTGGGTTTTTTAAAAAGAAAAAACTCCTGATATTTGCAGTCTCAGCTGCTATTCCTGTTAACTTTCATATTATTTCTACCTTTTCTGTTGCCCTTCTAGTCCCATTATTTATTGTGAGTGTTAAGAGAATCCTTCTATATCGAGTAATATCAGGTTATTTCAATAAGACTAACTGAAATTTACTCATTAATAATGAGTAAAAATAAACAGTGAAATCTTGACCGTACTGATATCAGTGGGAATTTTTCTGTTGACTTCAGTAGAGCCAGAACTTCATGCAGTAATCAATACTGGTCCCTTAGACTTGTCCATGATTTTGCTATATCTTTGAGTGAGAGTGCACTGATTAAGTACAAGGAATATCATCTGACTGGAAGAAAACATCTCAATGTAGCCATGAAAGGTCTGCCTGCTGCTTGTTAATGATACAACCAAAATCCACCATGAAGAATAAGTATTTGCACCTGGTATTAGCAAGGTCAATAAGCAAAAATGAAGTAAAACATCAAGATAGTTAAACTGTTTGAAACATAGTCAATAAAAGGTATTAACAGCCTCACTTTCATATTATTCTTCTTTATGTTTCTGAATCCATGAATATACTTCAAGTAGTGACTCATAAACAAGAAAGTCATTGCTTACCATGGAGAGGTTTTTTCAGCTGGAAGGAGCTAAACATGTTGTCTACATCACAAAGAGCATTCAGATTATTTTCCTGTATTTGATGGAGGTTCATTCCTCTGCATCTATTTGTTAGGAAAATTATTGAAAGACAGACTTTTGTTAAACTCATCAGGATTAAAATGTCTCCCATCTTCATATGCAGACACCTCTTGGATAAATTTGGAGATAAATAAACCTCTCAGGGGTAAAAATGGTGTCTGACAAGAGAATGAAAATGAAAAGCATGTAAATTTCCACAAAAGACTATACAAAGGAAGAATGAAAACAGGAGTTTTCATAATTGCAAAAGTACCATTTACATTCTCAGGAAAGAGACTATGTTATAGTACATTTGCCATTACAAATAGGCTGTTTATTTCAATCTTTTCAGCACTGTAGATAGCTAGAGCCTAATGTGTTGACTGATATTCTTTAGAAATGCTCTAACTGAAGTGTGTTCTAATTGAAGTGCGTACTTGTCACCTCACTGAGCTCTTTTCAGTGCTTTGCAGGTTTTTTGCCTGATTTCAGAGTAAAATATTTTTCATTATAAATGCGTGACAATTTGGGCCACCATTATTACATCTAACTTTTGATATAATATGATCTGTAAAACTAAACATGTGACGTTAATCTTTATTTATGGACATGAGCTTCAAGGAAAATATTGAATATCTTTTTTTTTCCCTTCTATAGGTAGGATATCTGTTTTTTCCTATTATTTAGACTACTTTAAAAAAAACAAAACAAAACAAAACAAAAACTCACCATAGAATTTCCTAGCTATTTTTTAAAAACAAGTGTGTCTTTTAGTTCCTAGTAGTTTTGGTGACCGGATTTAACAAATACTGATAATTGTTAAAGAAAGTAGAACCTGTCAATGAAAAATTTTGTGGTATAAAAGATTTTTAATTTACTAATTAGAAACTGGTAAGTATAAGATTTGCCCTTGCTGAGGAGGGTCTGAGTTCCCAACTACATTTTGATTGATTTCCAATCATCATGTTTTTTAAGGCTTACTCACAAATACCAGATAGCCCCAGAAAAAAAATGAAATTCATAATGACATTCAAATCAGAATGCAAAGTTCCCATGGACCAATGCCTAGAAGTGTTTTGGTCTTGGGGACCAAATAGTCACCAAAATTCTGTAATAACACAGTAACACTCTGTTATTATACTGTAAAACATAGTCACTGTGTGTATATGCATAAAAAATCTGTTGCTACCTTAGCCACCACTTTGGAATTTTGCTGTATAGCATTTAGTGTTTACTAACCATCTTGCTCTGCTAACTGTTGCCATTATTCCACTATTCTATCCTTCACATTTGATTGATTTGATTGACCCTGATGATAAGATAACTGATGATGACTGATGAAAATATAAAAACTCATATTTCAGGAGCATATCCTCCATGGATAGCAGAATATGACTGTAGGACCAATAAGCTCAGTTTGGAGATCTCTGTGCTAAACTGTTCAATGTCTTGCTACAGCTAGGTTACCTATCACCTGAGAAAGACTAGAGGGGAAAATACTTTTACTAACTTTCCTGAGAACTCCTCTGGCATCATTTTACAGGTGAGAGTCACCGGGGAAAACATTGGCATTAATTAATGCAGTTGTTCCTCTCCCTTTCTCTCACCTCTCCCTACCCATAGCTGATTTCTCTTTGATGGTCACACAAACCATTAAGGACTTCTGATATGCTCCAGCCAGGACTCTGATCTAGGTGAGCCAGAGACTAGATCTGGAGGCTACAAGAAATCTTGCTACAGTCATACCTTGTATTGTTAACTCAGACAGATGAAGCTGTCTGTAGGATCTGTTCATATCTACACCATTTTCCGAGGGGAAAAGAGCTGTGAGAACTATATAGAGACACTGACAGTGACCTTATTATTTTTATTTTTAATGGAGAACCATTTGGCCCATCCCAAACTACAGGAACACCAGAAGTAAAGGATTAGCAAGGATATAAAATCTGTCAATACAAACTAAAATTAATCCTGGCAACAAAGGGTGAATTTCCCCTTCCATCCTCAAACCCAATGACATTTCATCTCTCTATGGCAGACATTATCTAGGAGACTGTGAGACACCTTAACATGTTTTACAGCAGAGAGTTTAAAGCCAATGAAATATTCATTTGTTTCAATTGGTCTTTGCAAAGGACTGTGAAGAGGTAACTGAAATAATTGTCAATGAAGGAGCACTTAGAGCTATGGTGCAGTGGGAGTGGCAGTTACTTGCAATTTTTATAAACCATTTACATGAAACCAGAGGATGTTCAAAGCTTGTGAACAGGTTCATTTGATTGTACTGCAAGAAAATAAAACACATATCTATGAGGTAAGGACATAGCAGATAGGTGCTCAGTGTTGATCCTGTGTTGCTTCCTCTTACATCAGCTAAAGCCAGGACTCATCCCTAGAGAATTCAGCAATTGTATCTTGTGACACTGGGGCACCAACGTGCCCCATTTAACATTACAAAATAGATGTAAACTGTATCTTTAGGAGATCATGCCATTTGCTATTGATAAAGTTCAAAGTGTGACTTTTGGGTCACATGCAAAAACTCCTAAACAAAACCTTAAACCACTTAAGAAGAGCATGAGCAAGCTGCTGTTGCACTGTTTGAAGCAAGTAAACAAGAGCAACTTCTTGTTGCAATTTCATAATGTTTTCAATAAGCAATCATTTGCAACACAGGATTTTACACTGAAAAGGCAAGAAAGCCATGTTTCATTAAGGCATTGCTTTATGTAATCAGAAACAACACCAACTAGATCAAAGTTATATCTCTTTATTGATTAGTCCTCAGTGTGTGTTTAATCAGCAACTGGCTTGCTCCAGATGGGTTGAGAATAGTAAATTAACACACACACTCTTCTGTTCTTGGAAATATCATGTTGTTGGACATTGGGAGGTTCTTTAACTGAAGTGCAGTGTTTTTAAAGTGAATTCACATGACCATTGTCTAAATTTTCAGCAAGCAGAGGATTGCAGTTGTGTTAGTTAACTACTAATGAACAAGCAAACAAAACCTTTTTGTATTACATAATTCTATTCTCAGACTTGATGGTAACTTTAGTCCTTTCTTTTCTTACAGTTATTCTCTGTAGCTAATGAAAGCAAAACATACCTTTAATTGAATTTATTAGGCTCTGTACTGCTGTTTCTGTGTTGCTTCAGTTGTCAGATTTTTATCACATAAGACCCAGCAGGGAATGTAAAGTTCAAACAGTAACAAAAAGGGGAAAAAATCAGACATAGTGCCTTTTAAACAGCTTTACTCTCACCAAAGTGTTCTCCGTGCTCATGGCCCAGCCTCTCTTTTCAAAGGCAATGTAGATGATCCATAGAAAATGTTCACCCATAGAAAATGTTCAGCCTGTGTTATAAATTCTTGTACTAGAATGTCACCGACTACACTGGCCATCAGCAAACCAGTGTGCTGTGCAGTCTGCGTGTAAAATACCTATGGCTCAAACTACAGATAGGCACTAATACAAGTTTTCCATCGTTATGTGGCATCAGTACAAAGACAGCTGGGCAGTGTGATCAAAGCTGGGCTGACACAGCAGCCTGACTTGTATACACTGCAGGTCTGTAGATGCTTGCCTCACTTCACATGTGCTAATTCTGCTCACCACCCTGCGCATAAGTCTAGTCTTGATTAAGTTTACACCTGTATTTATATAGGATACTCGTAAGATAGAGCCTATCATTAATTGAGCTGGAATAGATGGTCTTATGATCATGAATGGCACAATCTCTCTTTTTCTCATAGATACAGAAAGTGCAATCATCTACGAGTTCAAAGGCAGGGGCCTTTCATCCCCAAGCCCCTCTTACCTGCTCCTAGCGATCACATATGCTCTCAGCTGGTGCAGTCTCAAAAACTGATAGATGCATAACATGTCTTTGCTATCAGCTGAGTTCTACTTATATTGCAAATGCAGAATATGAAACTCATTTGCAACTGGGGCACTTTTTTCAGTCTTTACAGAAGAATTCCCTTTTGTAATCTTTCATGATACTTTTTTAATGGGATGTGCCTCACATCAGCAGAAAGCTTTGGAGTTGAGAGGTTAATTCTGGTAAGCTTTTCAAATTTCACATTACAATGAAAAAGTCACGATCTTTGTGACTTTGGTTATCTTTGAGGGCTACAAATAAGCTTTTTGCATGTAAGTGGAGGCAGAATGTAGTCTTTATTTGAGAACACTGAGAACTGAAACAAGAGGGTTCCTCAGGAAGTTTCAAGCTTCAGGACATATTCCTGCTAATGCTGTACCAGCCTGCTCACCACCTATTCCCTGGATGATATGGCAACAACTGCTTAAAAATGAAACACTACCGGAACTGTCCAACATTTCCTGGATTTGAGCACAGCTTAATCAAGACACAGTGTGGACTAATTTTCCTGCCATCATAGTGTTATCCACACACACTCCCAGCACAAGAACTGATATCCCTGCTACCTTTGCCACAGTTACACTAGAGAACAGTCTTTGAACATTTCACTGGCTGAAAATACGAAGGTGGAGAGTACTATCAGTTCAGGAGCTAAGATAGAGACTGGGTGGGATGTCCTGCATGACAGAAAATCTGCAGCTGAACAGGAATTCAACCTGTCATCCTGGGCTTATGTTTTTATTTTTTGAGGGGATCTTTTTCCTTGTCTGTGTAATAATATGGAATATCATAGTTGAGACTAAAAAAAGCCAAAGCAAAACGATGATTAAGGCTCATCACAGAACAAGATTCTTAAACTCATATTGACAAAATCCTTTCTCAGGGAAAGAGTACTACCTGTCTGTTACCCAGAGAAGAAAATCAAAGGGCAGTTACACTGATCCTGCAGTACTGAGGGGCTTTCAGCAAATACTGAAAACGGCAAATACAAATGTAATCACTTCTAAGGCAGTGCTTTGGCTCAGGGCAAAGGAAGATAAGAACAGGAAACTTTGAAACTGAAAAGCCAATCCTTCAACTGACATAAAACAGCTGGGTGAATTTGCACCAGTCAAGGTGACAGCACTGTTAACAACATAGACAGTAGCTCATTTGGGAATCAAAGGAACTGTGAATGCATGATTAGCAAAACACCTGTAAATCCTATCTCAATAGAGGGGGGAGATATGTTTTGTCTTATAAATGAGAATCTTAGTTGCTGTGGTAATATTCCTTGTATAACTTGTCTGCATAAATGAAACTCAATCTCTGTTGTCTCAAGACACAGATGATTATAGAATAACGTAAACCAAAACTCAGATGAAGGAAGTCAATCAACTGAAGACTTATGAAAACAGTAAATAGAAATCAGGTTTTAAAATAGTTGGATATTATTTATGGGAATACAAACAGATTTGCTCTTTTTGTTGTTTTCATTTTACTAAAGGAAAGAAACTTTGGGAATACTTTACAACTGAAAAACATGGCATTGATGTTAAAACAATTCCAAGCAGCTGTATCTGTGTCCTGCACCTGCCTCTGTTGCCTTGGATAGCTGTCTTAGAGAAACATCATAGAGGTTTGGTCTGACAGCTGATGGAGAAGGCGACTGACGATAGCGATGAACAAAGGCTAATGTGGAGTACTATAAGATTACAGGACAGATTGGAGGCCAGATAATAGAACAACCTCAGTAATTGATTACACACAGTAATTTTCTTTCTTTTAAAATTACAAGGCAGTTGAAATCCACTTAATCTCAGTGCTCTGGAAAGAGCAAAACAGAAACAGTCATAGTTTACTAAATAGCACTACTCCATGGCCAATGTTTTAATGACTTTATCTTCACGAGTAAAGTGTTGCACAAACAGATTAAGCTAGCGCATAATAAAGCAACAAGTCTGTACTGAGTGTAGCTGCCACCCTACAGTAAACAAGCCTGGTGTAATCATTAAATATTATGAAGCCCTGGGAACGATTTTTGGAAGACAAAACATAATAGTTTTTCCAAGTGTCTACAGGCTGTTGGCTGTGGCATGGCACTAGTTCAGGTTCCTCAGGGAAATCAGTCTGCTTCCCAACGCTCATGTCGTTCATGGCTAAAAGGGGCCAAAAAAAGCAACAGTAAGTGGATGAATGTCAGGATTGTGTAATCAACCACATTCTTATTTGTTCTTTTTTTTCCCTTTTCAGCAAAAGAGCTAGAGAAATTAATATAATATAGGCAAGTTATGAGGGAATGTTATTTCTCTTGGTAGAGGACATAATTTTAACTGTGTCACACAGGCCATGTCTAACCAAAGACTTATACTGACACATAACAATCTTTAAAAGTAAAATAAAATCCCTCTACTACATATTTTTTTAAAAGGCAAAATTTACTATCCTTATAGTGCCTACTCAAGATACCTGTGTTGCATGGATTGGCATTTGCTATTAATCATTAAATTAGGTGTGTTAATTGACAGGTGGCTGAATATGAGCCAGCAGTGTGTCCAGGAGGTCAAGAAGGCCAATGGCATCCTGATCTGTATCAGAAACAGTGTGACCAGTCTGGCCAAGGAAGTGAATATCTCCCTGTACTCAGCCCTGGTGAGGCCACATCTTGAGTACTGTGTTCAGTTCTGGGCCCCTCACTACAAGGAGGACACTGAGGTGCTGGAGCGTGTCCAGAGATGGGCAATGAAGCTGGTGAAGGGTCTGGAGCACAAGCCTTATGAGGAGCACTTGAGGGAACTGGTGATGTTTAGCCTGGAGAAGAGGATACTGGGAGGAGATATGATCACTCTCTACAACTATCTGAAGGGGACTTGTAGTGAGATGGAGGTAGATCTCTCCAATAATAAATGACATGAGAAAATGGGCTCAAGTGGCACCGAGGTGGGGTTAGATTAGACATTAGGAAGAATGTTTTTGAGAGTGTTATTAAGGATTGGAACAGGCTGCCCAGGGAGGTGATGGAGTCACTATCTACAGAGATATTTAAAAGACATATAGATAAGGTGCTGAGGGATACGGTTTAGTTTAGTGATGGGCTTGGCAGTGTTAGTTTAGTGGTTGCACTTGATCTTAAAAGTCTTTTCCAACTGTAATGATTCTATAATTCTGTGAGTATGATTCTATGAAGGATCTCTCTACCTAATTACCTACTGCTTTGACTAATTTCATCTAGGAGGCCAGTAAATACAAGGTAGAGAATCTTGTATCTATTTATCTCACATTTGGACCTGATTAGTAGTTTAAACATGGACTCTTCCCACAGTTGAGCTGACATGGTATAACATGCTTTGTCATAGGAATTAGATCAGAAAGCTGGCTTACTTCAGACCATGCCATTGGTGCCATCCACATCTTTCTCACCTTGAGACACAAAGTTCTCCAAGTATCCCTAGATGCTGGAATCATTCAGTGACTCTATCTGATGGCTCACACAGATTTCTTGCAAAGAGCTGTACACACAGGTATTGTTCATACCCATGTCTTGACAGTGGCAACTGCTTCTACGAGTACTTCAGAGTTGATTTTGAGTCTGCAACTCAAAGACAATTTGAGGTTACATCTCTGCCATCCCATGCAGAATAGAAGGCAGAAAATATAGGCTTCCTTTCTCTTCTCCCCATCATTTGAATTGGAATATACGGTATGAAAGAGACTCCTGGAGCTGTATATAACTCAAATTCTGAGTGGAAGAAATAAGTAAGTATGCTGCAACATCTCACAGCTGAGAACAGAGATAATGGAAACAGAGCCAACAAGGACAAGATAAACTTTCTAGTAGAATTGCCTCCACTTATAATTATAAAACCTGCCCCATACCTCCAAGTCCAACAAAGAGTAGCTTGTTTGGCTGCTTGTTGAGAGGGGAGGTGGGTGGCATTTCTGAGCATGCTATATAGAGTACATTTTTTTTTCATCTATTTTTTGAGGCAGTTGAAGGAAGTATGAGCTAAATGCAAAATACTATCGGGGGAAATATTTGTAGAAAACATTTTGTGTAAGCTTACAGCATTTATTAAAATTTATGAGACAAGCAAGCAGAGACCTAGATAAGTGCTAAAGCTGCATGATCAAAATGTTAATATGTAAACATATTAAAAAAAATACCGTGAAGAATCAGATGGATTGATGGATTTTTTTAACATAGAAGAGTTTCCTGCCTCAACTCACAGCCAACATGCTTCAGGGCTTAAAGCTGCACATAACTCTGAGCTTCCCAAGTCATCCCCTTTGTCCTTGCTTCCAGACTGCCAGAGTGCAGGTCAGTTCATGGTCAGCAATACTGGAAGCAGCTGACACATCCCAAAGAATCAGAAATGTCACCTGATCTTCATCCATCATTGACAAAGGATTATCAGTCAACACAAACATACGCTGTGACTTCTGTATCAAGTGGTTTGTAAACAACTGTGCATTATGGACAGGATTTCGAGTGAGCTCAGTGCTACCCTATCCAAAACCAAAAGCACACTAAAGCTAAAGTAGAACATTAATGTGTGCTGACACGAACTTCAGAGCTCAGCATATAGAGAGTAGGATTATCTGGCTATCTACTGAAGGATCTGGGATCTGACAGAAGGATTTAGGATCAATTTCCTACAAAGCAGAGATACTTAAGGAAACAGCTAAGATGAAAGTGATTTATGTCATTATGTGGATGAGTATCTGATTTTAAACTTTCATTTATAAGGCACACTTCCTGTGTAAAAGAAGTCGAGAAATACCAAGTTTCAATCTCTCAAATAAACAGTCATATGAAGAATTGTCATATGACACAATAACTTCCCAGATCACTCAGAATTCATATAGTTCATGACTTTAACTGTATTCTCAGATTTTAGTCCAAAAGGGGCTACTGTAATTGGTAGAGAATAAGGTAAGGATCGTTCTTTGCACAGGGACAGGGGGCAATATTTTCCTGTGTGTTCCTCTGCTCTAATAGATAAAAATATTTTTCAGGGCCCAGACGAAAGTATTCACCAGACTGTCAACCCTAACCTCACCCTTACACCCTCCTGCCCTCAGTCTCTTCTGACATAAGTCTCAAATTCCCCAGTCCTTCCTGCCTATAAACTCCTCCAAACCTCTTCTATGTCAAGTGTCCTCTGCACATTGTTCATTCCCAAGGTCTCTGTTGTTACAAAGTACCTTCCTCCCATACCAAAGCCACTTACATTCCTCCACCGCTCTTCTTGCTGAGTTTAATTTAATCTGTGGCAATTATTTTCCTATATCTTGCATTAATCCAGTCTCCCTGTTCCTCCAGAGAGAGCCCTTGAAATCCTCAGATCTCCAAAGTGGAGAAATAAGGCCTTCCTAATCGTTTTTGAACCCCATCCTCCTTTCCCATCTTTATTTATCATTCTTCTCCAAACCTTTTATCAAGTATTTTCCCCGACCTTAAGTTCCCCCTCTATTCCCAATTCCCATTTCCTCTGCTGTAGCACTTGAGCTCCACATCCCTCAATATTCCTACCCTGGTTCTCATCTCCTGAATTTCACTGTCATGAGCCAGTACTACCTGTCCAGGAGATCCTGGACATATCTATTCATAGATATCTCACTTAGAAGCAACAAATTCACTTTAAATTTGCAAAACAACTTACTAATAAAACATATTTATTATTTACCCAAGAGTAATTATAGTGTAATTAAAATAAATATATAATATATCATAAAATAAATAGAATATGTAATGTAATATACAGATAGTATACAATAGAATAAAGTTTTTTACTATTATGTCATAATAATTTCAGGACAGTTAAAATTCTGGCTTGAGTTACATTTTCATTAAATTCTACTGATCAAGGAAGGAAAGTACCAATTCCAAACAAAAACGAATTTAAGAGGTTTTCAGTCATATAACTCTAGAACCAATGACAATGTCTGGAAACTGGAACTAGCTCAGAAACAGACATTTATTGTCACGTATGCTTTGGTCCAAGAATAAAGTGTACAGTAATGTTTGATATAGATAGTTTCTTTAAAATCCAGTTTCTATGCACAACTGAAACTGTGGTTTTGTGCATCCCTAGAGTTGACATGGACTGAGCAATTCAAAGTCAATCTCATTTACAGTCATGATCAGGTCCCCTGAAGGGTGTATCCTCTATCCTGCTTGCTTGAGAAGCCCTATCTAGTGAGTGTAAGCACACCGTGTAAAACTCATATCTGCAAGATTACACTTATTACTTTGCAGTAAAGCACAAAACCATTTGAAGACTATTTTCTGGAGCTGCCAAAAGGAACAGAATTCTCCTTTTGTGGTCCATTCTACAGCCCTGCCCTTGTTTCAGCCGGGATAGAGTTCATTTTCTCCGTGTCAAGGAAATGCACAGGAAACTCAGAAGGAGCATGGCCAGGGCAGCTGACACAAACTAGTCCAAGGGCTATTGTGTACCAGAGAACACCATGCCCAGTATATAAACTAGGGGTAGTTGATGGGGAGACATGGATCACTGCTCGGGGATTGGCTGGGAATTGTGAGCAAATCTGAGAGATTTAGCAACAAATGTTAAGGCAAAAGTGAAATGTGAGACAAACTGTATGAAATGGCAGGTGATGAGAGAGCTTTTGGGAGTAGAAAGAGACCTCCTGGAACAAAGTCACAGGAAATTAGGTTTGACCCTTTAGTTTGTCCTGCAATGTGTTTCTGGAACAGCTTCATTGGGCACCAATTGAACCATGATCCCAGTTACGTGCTAGTACTTTACTGTTGAGGCTAATGGAAGGAAAAAGAGAGATATACACTTTAATTGCTTTGACTCAGTCAATCCCAAGACAAAAGCTTTTGTATCCAAATTGTCTCACATGATAAGTAGTAAACTTACTTTAAAAGACAAGTTCCTACTCATACTTTTGGTTCTGTAAGATATAGCACATAATCATATGCTAATGGCTATGAAGGCATTTTATTGCTAACAGATTTTATTGTATCCCCATTTCACAACCTACTGATGTCAAATGTCACTATATTTGTAGATATTAGACATGCTATTTTATCATATTCTGAAGAAATTTAAAAATTCTCTTCCAGTTCCTTTAAAAAGATATGCACAACTGTGTTTTTCAGGCAGCAAACTGTTTCCCATGTTTTCTAGGAACAATCTGAGAATATTTTACATATTAAAAGAGAAACTTAAGGGAAAATTCCTATTTCTGAAACCCTATCAAGTGTTGAACTGGCTGCTGATCTTCTCATATTGGGGCAATCTGAAATAGGCAGCACAGAACTGAGATCTCACAATAATAATGTTTAACATCAAACAAAGAGTTAAACTCTGTGTGAGTTTCGATATCTGTATTTGGTTATCCCCTAACTGAGTAAGGAACTTGGGGATCACAATTACACTCAACTATACACCATTTTTCCCAGAACTTCTTTAATTCTTCATTGGATCAACCCCAAGTCCTTTTGCAGATCTGACCTTGTTTTGATGTTTTAATTTTTTTTTTTCACCAACAGTGCTGCAAAATCTCTTCCAGATCATCTTTGGAAACACATGATATTAAAGTGTTTTTCTCCTTTTGTCTTCCATACTTGAACAGGACATAGTGGTTCAATAACCTAAGAATGCTTTGGAGGAGAGATTATGAGATGCTGCAACAGCAATTTACAAATTCCTGATGAATATTCATGCTGTCTCTTCACAAAAGCCAGAAACTCATGATCAGGTAAGAAAAAGCTCTGCAACTGGATAGAGAAGAGAGAGAGGAGACCACCCTGACAGAACACTTTTTCATAGTGAGGGAAGGATCACCAGCCACTGGACTGACTTCAACTATAATTCTGTTAGAGGAGCAGACGAGGACAGTGTGACTTCCTCTCCATCTGCCCAGGGTGCTGGGATTCACTCATGTCCTTAGGCTGAGACCTGTATCCTCTCTATGCAAAACTCTTCCAGCTGGGATGGGACAACTTATTTTGACAACTGGAATGATAACTGTCACTGGGAAGGGACTGGGATATCAAAGCTGTTACACAAAGAGTGACAAATATTTTAACTGTGAAATGCTATGTAATTGTATGCTTCCTAAGTGAGAAAAAAGTTATTTGTCTCGTTTTCATTCCATCTGATAGAATTTCCTTCCTGTACTTTTTTATTACACTTCCAAGTCTTTCAATAGTAATTTAAAGTTGAGTAACTAGCTCTGAAAATAATGGACTAAATTTATTCCGTCACATCCACATTAGAGGACTTACATCTGGGGCAGATCTAGCCCTCCAATTTATAGTTTTAAATTGATAGTTGCAAAACACAGCTTTTACAACAGCCCTCAGTACTGTCTACAAACTTTTGAAATAGAGCTGCAAGTCTTTAACAAAATCTGGTTTACCTAAAAAGCACCTTTCAATGAAGTATTTGTTTTAAGACTGAAAACAATAGTGTGAGTAAGGAAACATTACACTGGGACACATCACCAGAGCCCTCATTTCTTAGTCCGCTTAAAAATTAAAGAAAACTTTTAAATGGTAACTCCCTGAAACAGAAATGAAATGATCTCTGCAACAATTATCACTCTCTCATACCTTCCAAAATAAATAAATAGGGAAACATCTATCACAGCTATGATAAGCTGCAAACAATTTTCCATGTTACCTCCCAAGTAGGACTGTGGTGTTTTTTAAAGTGTATTTTCTATAAAATTCTGTGAATAGTTTGCTTTCCTTTCAATAAAAGAAAGATTTCTTCAGTTCTAGTCATGAGAACTGGACCACTTTGCAATGGCCACTTCATGTAACACTCAAATCTCTCACCTTTTGCTGCTTTGTGACTGAGTGATGTCCTCAGTGCCTTACTGCATAGTTGATTCCCATCTAAGGATGGTGTGACTAAAGGGCTTGTTGCAAAGATGTTCCACAACTCATCAATAGCTTCTACACAAATTGCAGACCTATCCTCTCCAGAAAGACCTGTCCTCTTGCTGCCATTCAGCTAGCTGAGCAGATGTCTGTGGTCAGAAGAATCAGTGAGAGATTCCCATCAATCATTTAGCAGGTGAGCAAATTTTGTCATTTAAAACTATACTTGTACTTTGCTAGAAAGAAGATTCAAAGGCTACCAACAGAATTTGCAAATTAAAGATTTTTTGTCTAGCAGACATATTTTTTACTACATGACAATTGGAGGCTTGCCCTGATCTGTCTATTGGCTATTTGCACTGATCAATACCCTGTGAGACTTATATTGTATTCAAATTTTCCATGTATTGATACCGGAGCATGGTCCCCTCTTTTATGTTAGTGGTAGACAGAGACTGGTTCAGCAGCATGCTGAAATGGAAGGCAGGAACAGAAAGATTGTAGACAGAGTATCACTGGGAACAAAGTGTGTTGTGTGCAATATATGACCACACATGCAAAATGCTTAAAGTCTGACTTTATGCTGATTTAGCTCCGTTTTCTTGATGAGTCCTCACGAGACTTTCTTGTCCAGGATGAGATCTAATCCTTCTGTGACATCGCCCTTTACACTGAGTAATGTATAAAGTGAGGATTGGACATGGGTCACAAATGCCTCCAGAGCACTTTTCTTTTCTTTTCTTTTCTTTTCTTTTCTTTTCTTTTCTTTTCTTTTCTTTTCTTTTCTTTTCTTTTCTTTTCTTTTCTTTTCTTTTCTTTTCTTTTCTTTTCTTTTCTTTTCTTTTCTTTTCTTTTCTTTTCTTTTCTTTTCTTTTCTTTTCTTTTCCTTTTCCTTTTCCTTTTCTCTTCTCTTCTCTTCTCTTCTCTTCTCTTCTCTTCTCTTCTCTTCTCTTCTCTTCTCTTCTCTTCTCTTCTCTTCTCGTCTTTTCTTGTCTTTTCTTTTTTTTTGTTTTTGGACACCACCTTCCTCCATTTTTCTCTTATCTTCTGACATCTCAGCTCCCCTGCTGTTCTGTCCCTTTCCATCTCCTACTTTTTCTGACCTTTCTTTTCTCCTTTTATTCAAGAATCTCCTTCTCATTTCCTCCTTCCTCCATTCCTGCCTGCTCTTCTGTGTATAGTTTTTCCACTCTGATGTCTTTCCACTGTCACTGCTCTCATTCCCTCCGTTGAACCTCCTCCTTCTAAGTGCCTGCATCTCTGTTGATCTCCAGCTCTTCTTGCTCTACGATTTGATTTTGCTTGGTTTTTTTTTGATGTCCATCTTTCTTGATCTTTCTTCCCCATTCTAAAAATGACTGCTCAGTTTTAAAAATTTTACAAACTCTGTGTAAGCCCAGAGAAGAAAAATACCTGTCCTTTAAAGTGCAGCTTTTCAAAGCCCCTGAAAAGGCATCTTGATAAGGCCATCAGTAAAATACAATTTTGAGTTTATGTGGAAAGATGGTGCATACTTGATTCTGGTCTTCAGGTCAGGATAAGACCTTGCTATGTAACTTTCCACCTGTGCACCCAGATTTTCTCTGGAAGGAATCCAAATGGTCCTTCAGTCTGGGTAGCAGACTAGGACTGTATCCATTCAACAGAACACATGGACAAAGTAACACTTCCCATTTCACAGAGGAAGCTAGGATGGGAGAAATGAGGATGCAGATGTTGATCTCAAGTAAGTGTCTCTTTAATTTTGTTTGAGTTGTATCGTTAATTCTGCTTCTTTCCCACTATACTGACTATGTACTAGGCAGTGTACAAAACACAGGAGGCATCACAGTTTTTGCTTAAAAGTATTCAAGTGATAACACAAAATAGTTATCTTAAGAATAGAGAAGGGAAAACCAAAAGGTTCTGTGAGCCATATGTGCCTGTAGTTTCCCCTTTTGAGTGGGTCAAACCAGTTAAGAGGCCATTTTTTCAATCCTGGAAAGACTGGAAGGCTGCAAAACCTGAAAGTCTAGAGCAAAATTGTCTTTGCATTCAGACTGCTGTAAACATTGCAGTAATAGAGGGATTTCAGCCACTAGGACCAGTCTGCACTCTTCTTTCATTTGGAAGCTCTAACTGATCTGTCCATTTTAGAGAGTCAGTCTTCTCACTGATGAAAATATTCATGATTTTCTTTGCAGCTAACTTAGTACAATAGAAAGCAGAGTCCCACTGAGAAACAAATTGGAACTGATGGCTGTCCTCAGTTTCAGCATTCTCAGGCAGCAAAGAGAAATTAACTTTTCCTCTTAATTCTCATTCTTATGTTAACTGTTGGGTTATTACAACATGCAAGATGAAATGGATTTTTAAAAAAATTCACTTTGGCACCACAGTACAGTTTTAAGACTGTTTTCCTAAGCCATACATGGATATCATCTAGAAGCAATAAAGCAAAGATCCTCAAATATAGTTAGGTTCCTAAATCACATTTATTTTAGTATGAACTTGACATGAATTGGGAAGGGCCAAATCTGCCCAATTTTTGACAATTCCAACTCCAATAGAGTCAAAGAATAAATAGATGTAGATAAGTAATTTGGCTATAACAATAGGGAAAGGGAGGACCTAAAGGATAAAGCTAAGATCTCAGATGTAAAAATTTCATCAGGACAGGATCAATTTGATTAATCCACAGTAACTCAATGACAGAAGTATTGCTGTGCAAAGAAAGAATCAAAGAGCAAAGAGAAGTCTCAGGCTAAAAAAGAACAATATGTAGGTGACATGGAAAAATTTACTCTTTTCATACCTCATAAAAAGCTGAAGTGGCAATAGAAGGAGCAAGGCAAAAGAAAATTTCAAGCTAGCAGTCAGATAGAATACTATCTTTTGAAGACAGTTCTCTGTCAGCTCTTGGCACAGAGGTTGCCACCACAAATCATCTGCAATGCTCAGGGTTGATGAGATTTCAGGCTTGAGACAGGAGCCTGAGTAGCTATCTGTAAATTGTCTAAATTTACTGGAGATTTCTCAACTAAAATATCCCAGCACCCCCTCAACAAGGTATCACCACTTTGAAGTACAAAAACTCTCAAAATATACCAGAGAAATGACAACTCTGAACATGTAGACAGGTCTGAAAAGGCAGAGAAGTTCCTAATAGCAATCAACAAAATCAGGGGAAAAGCAGCCAGGGAAGCTAAGAACCAGAAAGCTGGTAATCCCATATATTCCCAAATCCTGAGTGGATGCCTATGCCTTTCAGGCACAGCTCAGATTTTCCTCCAGGCAGATGGACTCAATTTCTTGAACATGAAAGTGGGCATGTTCCTTTTGCTATTGCCTCTTCACTTGAAAAGCTGGCAATCAACTGTAGCCTGCTGGTTCCACTCTACCTAAAGCAGCCCAAGTCCTGCTTTGCTCCAAGGACAAGCAGATCATAGAATCACGGAATGGTAGGGATTGGAAGGGACTTTTAGAGATCATCTAGTCCAACTTCCCTACCAAAACAGGTCTACCTCTATCAGGTCACACAGGAACGTGCACAGCTTGATATCTCTATGGACACTCAAGACTTTCTGTCAAACTGCTTCTGAGTCAATCATCCCCAAGTCTGTACTGGTATTTGGTCTTGTTCCTTCCAGGTGCAGGATTTGGCATTTCCCTCTTCTTGAAGTTCATTGGGTTCCTGTTGGTCCATTTCTCCATCCTAGAGAGGTCTTTCTGGATGGCAGAACATCTACCTGGTTTATTAACCACTCCTCCCAGTTTTGTATTTTCAGTAACCTTGCTGAGGTCACCTGTCCACCTTGCTGAGGTGCATCCTGTCCCATCATCCAGATCCTTAATGAAGAAACTGAAAGGTATTGACGTCAGTGTTGACCAAGAGTTGATGTACATTTCATCTCCCAGACCCTCTTAGAAACATTTTGTTGACCTGTTTGTGGTTTTGCCCAGTCAGCAAGGAAGCAGTCTCTTGCTCACTGCCCTCTATGCAACCCCACCCTCGTTAGGATGGTGGAGGCCCCAGTGAAATGGGAGGAAAAAAGATAACTGAGGACATTGTGAATCAACACAAGGCCAGGGAAGGCTCACTGCCAATTATGGTTCCAGGCAAAACAGACTCTACTACTTGACTTAGAGAGGAAAGTAAGAAAAGTATATTTTACTACCTACAAGAAACAGAACAGAACAAGAAGCAAAAACAGAGGAGGCTGATGAGAAAAATATAATCAACACTTTAAGATTTCCCTCCATCATCCCTCCTTCTTCCCAGGCTCAGCTTGCTGCTCTCAATATCTCAACAGCTCGGGGAGTAGGGAATGAGAGATGTGGTCAGTCTCTCACAGATGGGCTCTGCCACTTCTCTCTTCTCAGACGAGGATGACTCCTGGCATTCTTCCCTTGCTCCAATACAGTGTCTCTCTCATGGGACACAGCCTCCTCTGGGAATAGTCACTGAGCCTGATGCAGGGTCTTTAATGAAGTGCACACAAATCTCTGCTTCACCACTCCTCTCCATAGAATGCAGGGGAATCTCTGCTCCAGCATACATCCTCCTCTCTTCCCTCACTGACCTTGGGGTCCACGTGGTTGCTTCTCTCTCTCTTTCAACTCCTTGTACCACCACCAGCCGGAAAAGACAGAAAAGCAGAAGAAACAGGAAGAAACCTCCTCTTCTGGCTTCTTCTTCTTAAAAAGTGGTCATGGAGGCATCTAATTGGCTCAGCCTCAGAAGTGGGTCTGACTCAGAGCTGGGGAAAGTTTTGAACAACTTCTTACAGGAGTCATCTTGATAGCCTCTTCCCCCTTACAGAAACGGCTCCACACAAAACCGTGACAATCTGTATGACTTCTATTTAAATTACTCAAAATTCATAGAATGATAGGGATTGGAAGAGACCTTTAGAGATCATCAAGTCCATCCCCCTAAATTATTTGTTTAAAAAACTGTAATAACCTGACTTTTTATATACTGCCCTTTGGTTTTGAAAAAAGCATATACAAATTTGCTTTGAAACTTTTGGTTGATTTTAATGGGAATCTTAACTCAGAAATCATCTCAGAGGCCTTGTCAATATTATTTTCTTAAACAACCTGAGAACAAACTTAAATCTTTCTTAAACTGTCCAAAAATTACCTTAAAACTTTCTGTAAACAGAGCTGCTAGGGAAAATTGTAACTAACTGTACTAATTTTATTATTGAAAGATTACTGAATTCTGATTGAATATTTAGTGTAACTATATACAATAATATTCAGGAATTCCTTTTTCCAGTACCTGTAATGAGCTCTGATCTATGGCTAAGCTTCCCAAGTACGGTAATAAAACAACTGATTAAATAATAGCAATACAGAAGCACATTCATTTGGAGACAGATTACTTAAAATCACTTTAGAGTCTACTGCTTTTCCTCAACATGTCTTTCCTAAAGAGTTATTTAGACTTTCACTCAATTAACTCAGCAGCCCCTGAAGTGAGTAAGCCTCCAGATGGTCTCTTCTTTGAGGTGGTTAAGATATTTTTACTGGGAGGGGGTTGAAATTTCTTTCAGACTGCATCTGTGAGACATTTAGGAAGTTATATTGGTGCTCACAAAATAACGATGCCTGTCCTGAAAAATCATCCTGCTCTTTTATAGAAATCTGTTTTAATTGGCTGCCTACCTAGCGTAGCTGTCTTGTCTGCCCACACTTTTGCCTGAGCTGGGCTGAGATGTCAAAAAATGGAAGAAGAAAATGAATTCTTTAAACCTTCACTTAAAAAACCACACATTTTTTCTTGCCATGACACTGATTTTACATTAGCTCATTCAGTTTACCTTTTATTAGTGCGTTTCATGAAGTCACTCTCTGTCGACAATACTATGAGGTGTCAACCAAAACTTAGGGGCTTTCTCAAACTTAAAGATAGATCTTCACTCTGATATTTAGATTTAGCACTAAACCTTCTTAGACCTTGATATATTTGAATTTCTGGCGAAGCTAATGCTGCATCACGAAGTTTGGATCTGAATCAGAATCCTCAGTACCTACTGAAACTGTAAACTCTGTAACCACTTGAAAAGCATTGCTCATCATCAGCCTCTGATATGGTTCCATTATTTATTTTATTTTATTGAGATTGGTAGAATTGCTAAAAAATCCTAAAATCTACTCCAACAGCCTTTGACATATTTTAAATTTGACATTGATACAGTGAGACACAATTTCCTACGAAAGAGTTAAATTCCCCCTGATATTTATGAACATCAGGTAAGACTCTTGGAAATCTATATGTAAAAGACAAATAATTCTTTCTGGGCTTCTACCAAAAATTCAAAGTAATTTTTTCTTACATTAACTCAAATGACAAAATTAATATTTGTATAATTTAAAATCACTTTAGGTCCATATTTTTTAAAATTAGTACTGTTTCAGTTGTGATTGACAACACGCAGCAAACAACCAGAAATACTTTTAACAAGTTTACAGTTAAATAATATTCTTTTTTAAATTATTCAAATTTACCAGTCAAATCAATTTCCATTGCAGGAGGCATGTGATCCACTCCTTCAGCCACACGGCTAAAGGGCAGAGCTGTAACTCCAGGCATGGATGATAAACCAATGGATTGCTGCTAATTTTGTGATGTGAAACCTCACTTTTTTTTTTTTTTTTTGTGAGGAGCTCTGCAGTGGCAGTACATCTGGTTTTGGCCAGAAGTAATTTGGCACTGCCCTCTATAACCTGGCCAGATTCCCACAGCTCTGTAGGCCAATAATTTGTCATGAGCAAATCCATTGTGCTTTGTCTTCTCATTGAAATCTGCAAAATTATACACTAACTAGTCCCTCTCCCACAGCTGATCTTTGGATATGATACCGTGCATCATCACTGGGTACTGAAGAGAGGACATGGCCCACCACAGCTAAATCTGAATGACTATCACCTCCTGGTTTTGAGTGACAGACCCTCAATTCTGGGTTTATGTACTACTTACAGACAGGAATCTGTGGGACTCTGTACTCACCTTTCACCTAAATGGTGAGTAATACTGAGATATTTGTCTTTCTGAGATATGTATAGAATGACTGACTGCTCTGAGCTCATCATAATGATGTAAACATGACAGAAGATGGGTAATCCACCTTGCCCAGGATAAATCCTATACGGTGCAAGTCCCTGAGTGTCACATATTTAGATGCACTTGCCAATATACTCCAAGCCACTCAGAAGTTACTTTCTGTAGAGACACTGTGTTAAAGGATTTATACCTAGTGTGCCAGGGGAAACATTGTGATAGGATAGGACAAAGGAAGATTTCTTGGTCAACAAGCAAATAACCCTAGGATTACTGTGCGAAGATAATTAATTTTGCATATATATCTCATCTTGTGGATGGGAAAGAAAGCTTCTCCCAAAGATTTTCCTGTGCTGATCTCACCAACAAGACTAAGTGGCAATGTGACACTATTTCTTCTGTCCTTTTCAGATCTCTTAAAAAGAAAATCGTGAGCCTACTGGTTTGTTTTCATAGCTCAAGCATGCCTAGAAGGTGGGAAAAAACACCCAATTGTGGAAATATCAAGAAACTGAAAAATCTCTTAAAATATGTCACACCACTACCACAAAGAAATATGTAACAAAAGCAAGTTTGTTCTTCTTTTTTGTTTTTTGTGTAAGCACTGAGCACAATTCACGCCCATTACCTTATCTTCCAAAAATAATCAAAGAAATTCAGAATAAAAACATGATCATTGTTTCAGAATAACAACACATTCATTATATCTTTGTAAAGGTCCAGTCTTCCCAAAGGTTCACCTGGCAATTCCAAGGCTTTCAAAATTACACAGTAACAAAGGAATTTCTAAAACAAAAGACATCAGGGATCTGTGCTTCCACAGAAACCGTCAATTCCAGTTAGATTTCTTACTTTAAAAATTAAAAAAGAAGCTAAAATATAGTCATTCAAAGTCATAAGATAGAAAAACTATCAAGTATTTTCTTGGAAGCAGTTCAAAATGCAGTAACAGAATACAAAAGGCTCCTTGCATGTCAGTTTATGACAAGTACTCAGAGAAGACATGCAATAGCAACAGAGAGGAAACTTCTTGCAAGTTCTACGTTCAAGGGGTTGTACCATACTCACCCTATCCCTAGTGTGATCTAGATGTGCCTAACCCATGCTAAATAGCCAGGGTTGCCCACCATGTTCCCTGTAGAAACTGCCCCAGAATATTTGGGCAAATCTTCCTCTATCCACAAAAGAATGCAGCCAAATGGCAACATGTAGCCAGTCAGCTGCTGATAACAGCTTCTGGGAATCTCTGCATTGCCAGCAGAGCACCAAAGGAATGGGGCTGAAGTTGCTGCCTGCAGATTTTATAGCAATGGCATTGGAAAGCAAAGCTCCAAAACTAACTTCATACAGTTAAAGATCTCTCTCTCTCCCATTTACTTTACAAATCTTCTGGAACATGGCACCACTCAAGTATTAGTCGTGAATCACTATCAAGCTACAAGCTTGAGTAAACATTAAAAAAATCACAGATAAACTCATAATGAATCATGAAAGCCAAAAGTGAGCTGGGATGTAACGAGGGCTAAGTGTGGTATGTAAGGTTGCTGTTTTCCTTTCTTTACATCATTGGCAATAACAAGGGCATAAAAGGTCCTTTTCCAATTTGTACTGCATGTTCAGAAAATATTTTATGTCCTCACTGATTCAGGCACTTGCCAGGTATGGATGGCACTTTTACCGTCAACGCTCCCAGCACTCTCACTGTTTCAATGGTTTTTGTTACTCTGCCTCCTGCATTGCTAGGAAAGATAACCTGTGATCTCAACTCATATTAACACCAGGGGATATAAAAAAAATCTTAAAGGTCATTAATCTAACGAGGTCATTAATGACAGCCATGCTAAGACAATGTCTACATTAGTTGCATTTTTAGTGGCAAAATCTGAGTCTGATTTACACTTATGTAGAACCACATAAACTCCTTGGAAGCAAAGGGAGTCCCTGTGGAGCTGCAACACAGTAAGGCAGAAACAGAATACACCCCTTTGTTTAAATTCCTTATGGTTTCAAGAATACAAATGAGTTGGAAAGACCCATTTTTAGGCTTATGAAGTAAATGGGAAAAAATAATGCAGAAAGATAGAGATTTCTTAGGATTCTTAGCATAATCACCAAAACCACAAACAGAGTACTGCTAGATTATAATAACTCTTAGAGTAACAGTCCTGGAAGAAGAAATCAAACTCCAACAGAGCAAAAGGGAAAATCAGAATCATCTAGTTTCCATGCTGCATAATAGGTTTTCTTTGTATTTATTTCCAATTGGAAACAAGTTGTACTTTTGACTTTACAGCACAGCAAATACATTGTAAACTCACTTGTGTGAGAGCCAGCGTTTCCCCAGATTCTGCATAGCAACAAGCATGACTAACAGAGAGCCACGCACTGGAAGTGATGCTTTGCACCATAAAATTCATAAAGTACCACCTTTTCTCTATACACAACACAGTGTCAGCTTTCATTGCTTATTTCATCAGATTTTTAGCGAGACAGAAGACTGAATAACAGAATGCCAAGCTTGGTATAATGTTTTTAAGGATAGAAGAATGAGGGGAATGGAGGCCATTGCTATTGGAAGAGAACAAACTATTTCACAGTGGCAAGATACAACAGTTAGAAAGGGAAATCAAGAGCTTCATCTCTGAGTCCCGTGCTGCACATGGTGATGCTGCCTATGAGTTATCAGTGACTGGAAGTCCCCACTGGTATCAGGCAGCAAAGAGAGAAGTGTCACAATTTTTCTAGAGGCAAGCTATATCCAGACTAACAAAGAGGTTCACTACAACAAGATGAGGAAAGCAGCTGCAGGTTGTTGAAGGGGTACTCTGCCTTGGTGAATTAAAGCTGTGAGAGCACAACAGCCAGAGGATTCTCCATCTCCATGGTCCTAAAGAGGTCTCAGAGTCCCTGACTGTTATGCAGAGCTGACAGATCTCAGCTCTTCTCCACAAACCAACCAAGCTGATGTAGTCTCTTGTATGGCTAGCTACGTTAGGCAGAATTGAGTATGTGATCTGTGGACCAGGAAAAAAATTGCTCTTTGACTTCCACTGCCCCACTTGTCTTGGCTTCCCAGGCTTAGCTTTCTGCAGAGAGTAGTCTCATCCTTGCTGCCACAGAGAGAGAACAGCCCCAGGCTTACACTGTCCCAGAAACAAACCCAGGCATCACCCAGGAGAGTGCTGGCTGGCTCAGCCAAACATATGCCACAGCCGGGCTAACAGACACTGTGGTCAAACATAGGAGAGTACCCCAACCCTCACTGCAGCCCTTATAGTGTTATTGGCCCTCAGAAGGCAGATGAGGCAAGAGAGACTGCAGGACTCGGCAGTCACTGCACTGACTTGGTCTAGCCCTCTGCTAGATGCCATGGGCAGTTCCTCCTCCATCTTAACAATGCAGTGCAGATCAGACTGTCCCCAAAAAGTCCTGCATAACTGTGCTCTGACAAATCTTGGCTACTACGACAATTATCTCTCCTTAAAACAGTCCTGGTCACAAGATTTAAGATAATTTACACGAAAGACAGACAACAAAACATTTATATGCCAGAGAATCCAGTGAGGGAATAACTTTCCAGAGGAGCCAGGGTAAGTTTCCCAAAGTTATCATCCAAAACATCCTCTCTGAAAAACAACACTGCAGTCACAGTGGAAATCCCTACCCAGTCCCCACAGAACAGCTAAGTGACCATGTCAAGTCTGCTTCTGCAGACAGAAGCTTCTCAGATTTGAAGCCATGTACAGACTTTGGGTAGACTGTTAAACAGATTAGATCAAGATTAAATAAATAGCTTAAATTTGACTAAGAAAAAGACATATAGCATATATTTCTTGAGCCCTCTTACCAATTTTCTTGTTTTATTCGTTCTGGGCTTAGCAGGGATGCTAACCAATTCCCTTAATATTGCCAGGCATCTCAGGAGTTCAGCATCACTAGCAAATGCCGAGGCTTCCAGGGTATCTGTGATATTTGAAGCAGAGCTTTGGTTGTGGACAATTATTTATAGAGCACTTTCACTCCAAACTCCCAAAACATAAACCACAACCCCTGTTCTGGTGCTAGCAGGAATCCCTTCACTGGTCCCTGGCTTATTAAAGCCTCTGGCAAGACAGTAGCAGCTCTTAATATAACAGCTCTGTATTACTATACGAGACAAAGAAGGAATAATAATGTATCTAACTAAATTGTGTGCAAATGTCAGTTAGGCAAAACATGGTTACCCAAATGGAATTTGGACAGAGCCTTTGTGTTAACACCCCAGCTCTTGGCCAAAGTGCCAAAGCACTTCTGAAGGCTAAGAGTGGCCAAGAACTTGGTTTCACAGCTCATCCAAAAGCCCATAATATTTGCAGCAAGTAATAAGTAAAGTAAATAAGCAAGTAAAGTATAACAATTACCATTTTAGGAATGTATTGCAGCTCTGCATATTATGAGAAATTTTTATTGGTAATGGCGTTTATCTTAAAAAAGGTCTGTCATTCTCAACTTTAGTTTTTTCCAATTCTAGGTGGGTTTAGCCCATTTAAAGTCTTGCAGGCACTCTATTTTCTGTGTCACTCCCTGATAAGAAGCATTTCTGCAGGAGTCGGTCATTCTGACAGCAGAGTCACGAAAGCTACATCAGGCAATTTTTCAGAGAAGAACTCTTAGATTTAAGGAAATGCAGATTTTGCACTCTGGTCTTCAAAAGTTCGCTGCAATTCAAGGACAGTCTGTGTGACCTGCTCATAGCAGATTTTGGCAAGTCACCCTTTTTTCTTTTGTTTTCTTTTTTTTTTTTTTTTTTGCTGTTTTGTTAGGCAAATACACATGGAAAAAAAAAATGTGAGCAGTAGAATTTATTATAGTCTGTTGAGTGCCAGAGGAGAGTGATTCCAAAGCTTCAATACAAGACTGACACCATCTGGCTACTACAGACTTTGCAGGCTTTACATTTCTGTGAAATACTGCTTTGATAGCTGAAAAAAACTCAGTATTTTGACCTTCAATCCCAAGTAGGGGATCCCCAAGGAACAGTGGCACCACCTGTGTGCACCTTATGGGAGATGGAAAAACTGAAGGCTCCTGAGCAGCAAACACTCTTTTTCCATTGCTGGTCTTAGGGTAGTTGCAGTTATTTTATTACCACAGTTCTGTGGTGTTTCCAGCCAAAAGCTGTCACCTATAGTTAGCAGTTTCTAGATACTGATTTGGACTTTTTTATGTCAGTAAGGTGAACCTCTGGCTTTTGTATTATTTTCTCAGGAACATGTAATTAAATAAGGTGAGAGGCAAGAGTATTCTTTGAGAATCCATAATGTTCCTCTAAGTAAATTTGCCAAAGCTTAAGCTAATGCACTTAAGCAATGTACTGAAGTCAACAAAATTTTTCACATTCTTAAACTGAAATGACTGGATAAGCACCTCTAAACAAGAATTTGAAATAGAAATTTACTAAATGTGGCCTATTATTTACCCAAATCACATACTGAGCTTGGATTCACAACCTATGAACTTCATTTTCTCAGGCAGGAAAATAAAATAACATCTAAAATTGCACTGCAGTGTAATACTGGATGATGAGAAATAATTTCTCACTTCTCTAGCTGTTTTTTCCCAGATGCTTGCAGCTTACTTGCTTGCATTTATGTAGAAGCAGGATTGTTCTTTCTTTGTATTTTCCCAGGAAAGAGTAAAGCTGACTGCCTTCTCAAACTCAGTGAGTCAGAATGAGTCAGACCACAAGGACCAGAGAGTGGCCTTGACTCAAATTTTCTCTCTGCAGAGAGTTTGAGGAAGAAGAGGGTTTCAAGCCACACATTCCCTTTGTGGAGCTTTTGCCAAGATACCATAGCTACACCATTTTCCCCTGCTCAGATCAGCAAAGAAATTTAGTTTAGTCCTTGCTGACTGATAAAGTGAATTTTTGCATTTTGGGGGAAGGAGTGGAATTAGGTAATAAACACTAAAGAATACAACCCAAAGAAATAATCATTAAAATGATACAGAGAGACACTTGAAAGATACTACAAGCAGATGGAGAAATAGGATTTTCAAAAGTATGAGGTTTCCTTAATAAGAACTCCATCTGGGATTTAAAGTTTGCAGCTTTTTCCCGTTTCCATAGAAAACTATTTGCATATCTTAACATAATTCAGACTACTACTGTGTGTCCACAAAATTTACTAAAGGAGTGTTCAGACTCTACCCAGAAAAGGAATTTTCCTTCATGTTGTATATAAGTTCAAATTTGTGCTCTTCATCTCAAAGAAATTCATGTTTTGCCTTCCTTGCAATCCTGAAAACTAATTACAAAATCCCAAGTATGCTTCCTTTCCTGGTAAATGGATTTATGGGAGTCTAATCGTTTCCCAAAAACATCTTGAAAAACAATCATCACCAGAACTACAAACTGGACCTATGTGAATATCTGTTTTCATGGTCAGGCTGACAAAAAATGCATACAATCTTTCTGATAAAAATAAGGTAACCAGCTTTAACCAGATTACAAGAGTCAAAGGAAATGCTTCTCCCAGTATTTGTTGCTTGGTGCTTCTGACCATGTCTCATTATTAACATTGCAGCAGCTCTGTGAGATGGAATCAAGTGCTGCTGATGGGGGCTGCTCCTCTATGTACCTTTCTGGGAAGCGCTGGACTGGACTGGAATGGGCTGGGCTGATCTCTGTGAAAAGGAAGCATCTCTTTTCTGTATGGTAGCTCCTTGCTGCATTTATGTGCAGTTTTCAAGTTTGTATCACAATGGACTAGTTACAATTTATTAAAAATTCACACAAGCATTTCCATGAGTTCACACTCTGTTCTTATCACAGATGGACCCAAATTGCAAAATCTGGATCCTGAATTAAATGTTCTTTTGCTTTGGTATGTCAGATGCAAGGTCTTGTCTTCATTAAGGAAAAAAAAAATAAAAGAAAGAGGAAAAAATAAAAAGAACAAGATGTGTTCTTCTTTTTAATTAGTTAAGGTAAAATTCCAGTAAAGGTGAAGAAACTCATAGTTTTAATTTGGCTTCTGTGTGATCTTCAGCTCAATGTTTAATTTATTTGAAGCCTACAAACTGCCCTGTCTCCAATGGAGTATTACTTTGCATTAACTGCTCCAAGTTAGCAGTGCTTTTTTCTTTTTTTTATTCCAGGTATATTTCCAAATACCTGTACAAGGCCTCGTTCTGATCTCAAAAAAACAAAAACACGAAAGTGCTTCATGTTAAGATACCATTTGATTGAGCTGCCAGCACACTGCACATTGTCACAGGCAATACCAAGGAAGGATTCAAGGATGACAGATATCACGGAGAGCTCCTGTACTGGATGCAGAATGAAGGAATTCTGTGGAAGGCACTAGCATTTTGTTGCTTTGCATGCAAGACAGGAGAGCACCTTGTATTGCCTGCACTGGTTTGCAACCAGGGTCAGTAGTAAGGGCATTTTTTCACACTTTTATTTTTGGCTGGTCTATGTATTGTGATATAAGGAAGATAAAATAAAGACCAGTCAAAATGTAGCATAAGTGAGAAGGTAATGATAAACACCTTTTCATTTCAATGTGTACTTGATAGTTTTTCTGTGTCCAGCAATGCTTGGAATAAAGTGAACAAATTTTGCTGTACTGCCAGCTCCCATAATATCACCCAGGACCAGTACTGAGAAGGGCTGCTCCCTCCAAAGATTTCTACAACTACATCCATCTGAAGAAAGCTCAAGGTTCAGTAGTCTGTTAGGAAGAAATGTGCTTTAAAACAGCACTGGAAATAGAAAAGATGATTGTGACACAATTATGCAGGAAGAAGATGTCACAGAAAACTTCACTGAGAGAAGTCTGGGAGAACTCAAACGAAACCAAAACCATGGACTCCTTTTTGGTTTTTTCCTTAGCAGGTACCTCAATGTGACTGCTACAGCTAGATGCTCTGTTTCTCTGGTTTTGGCCATATTGAAAACTCCTTCTGTCACATTCTGAAGGGTTAAATATATATGGCATGAACAGTTGCAATTCAGTGGATCACAAACATTGCAACTGAGGCCAAAATCTTTGGATTGCAGTGTCAGCTTTATGATAGTACTTTGTAGCACAAAAGACATCTATTTTCATTTCATAAGCAATTTTATTTCTGACACCTTTTCTATGTACTTTGAAGTCCAGAAAACCTTTCAGCACAGCATGCTGGATCACCAGACACTTCTTCCTTTAGAATTTTCTTTGGATATTCCCTGGAAGATTGTCATCATGAAATTTGTACTGTTCCATGATTTATGCTTTTTCCCTGTGCCAGGTAGATACATACTAATATACCACAACATAAGCTCTCAGTATCGTTTGTAAACCAAACATGAGCACATAGTCTACTAAATGCCTACAAAGCTTACCATAGTAGAACATTTACATTATGCTTAAGCGAATCCTCTCCTTCAAATTCATTTAAAGCCTAAAGACTCAGCATAATTTCAGAAGCAAACAGAAGGAAGCCAAGGCCTACAGGAGATTGATAGAAAATTTTATTATTAAGATTTTTTGAAACCAAACTGCTGACAAAGATTGTAGGTCGAAAAAAAGAGTAAACTGGTTAATGGCTTTTCTAAGTAAACATCCAAACATTTTTTTATCATGCAATGAAGATTTTTTTATTATATGCAATCTTCACTCTTTTCAGACTCCTATCTGTTGGTGGAAAAGAAACGTTTCTTATACCAGCAAATGGAAGTTCTCAAAAGCAAAAAAAAAAAGGCAAAAGAATGCCCCATATGTATCACTTTCAAAAAGCACAATTGACTAAATATTGACCATTTGACATTGAGTACTGTGAAGACAGATTTTATATCAGAATATCTCCTTTACTAGTTTTTATTTTTAATCAGTGACTTACTCTAGAAGCAGCACCACATTTATGCTTTCATAATTAATGTGGTGACAGCTTTTCCATTATAAATTTATGGGATTCATAACTCATCTGTGGAAGACTGTCCCAGGCAAAAAACTTTCTGAAGTACGAAAATCAAAGATCACATTAGCTTCGTGTTTAAAAGAAATCTGTACCTTTTTTCTTCAACATAGCAAGCCAACAGTTCAAAAGAGCAGCAAAAGGATAAATGGGTCTGCCCTGCTTCACAGGGGAAAAAGTAATAGACTTTATATTTTTAATAGTATACATTAATATCAGAAGAACATTAAACTGCTTCTAAGGCAGCATGGAGGTTGACAGTCAATGTCACAATTTAAACTATTTCAGTTCTTTGCAAGACAAGATTTTCTCCGAAGAGTTACAGAAACAACAATTTTCGTTTAACTTTTGGGTAAACATTGATTTCAGAAGAGCTGTGATTTTGCCCTCAGCAGCTCATACACAGCAAGAGTTTTATTTCATCAAGGGAATGTTTGGGTAACAGGGATAAATAATGTGAAGATTTACTTAAGTGAATGAAAAACACTAAATCAAGCAGAAGATCCAAAAATGTTAAAATAATTTGAAGTATATTACCTAAATCTTGTTCAACAAAAAAAACCAACCCATCTAAAGCACTCTTATGTGTTTGTATTTTCATTGAGGTCTGTATTTTTGCAAGGCTGGAGGTTGAAATACAAGGATATTTGTAAAACTAAAACCAAATAGGGATGAAATCCAGAGAGATAAACTATCGAAAAAGAATATATATGATTTAGTACCAAAGAAGCTCTGTGTATATGCTATTTATTCATCAGTATTTTTGTAAGTTGAATCTTCTTTTGTTTTTCAATTTGCGCAATAGTTTAGGCGTTACAGAATATATATAGAAAACAGTAGGTTGTAAATCATGAAACCCGATGCGATTGTTTCACTTCACATACATGTTTTATTTGTGTGTTGGAATTTTTTGAGCTCTAACTCTAATAATAAGAAGGATTTTTTTTCTGTAGTTTATTTAACTTCATTCACCACTTCTCAACATGTGCCATATTGAGGACGTGATATAACTAATAATGTGTATGAAGCCACACTGCTGCTTCCATTTTAGAGCCAACTAAAGAATGTACCCCCTTTAAGTGAGTGTTTAAATCCCCTTCAGTCAAATATCAGCCTCAACAAGCAGCTGCAAGACATCCTTAGCAAGGGCCTGGTGGAGAGTTTCATCAATGGCTTTGCGGAATGAGATGCAACACATTTTTGTCCTTTTAGTTTTGAGCCAGAGAACCTGGTATTAGGCAAATTAACTTCAGGTGGCTTTAATCTGCTGAGCAAAAAATGTCAGTACTGTGCAAGGTAAGACAGAATTCACACTCAGCCCTATGCAGTACTCAGGATGTACAGGCACCCACCCCCAGCCCACCAATACAGCACTGCACAGGCTGGATCCTTGCCACAGAGGAAGCTCCTGCCCAGGAGTGACTGCAGATGACACAGAATGATAGCTACTAAGCAATGAACTTAAGCTATCTCTGCAAGAGTGCCTGCTCAAGCACTTCAAGGTCAGGTTGCCTGATATATTTCAGAGATGCTCTGGCAGGTGAATATAAAGTCCATTTGTTCTCACTAGTTTTATCTGTTCCACTCCAGGGCTCTCTGGTACAAGAGACTAAAAAATGCCAGGCAAGTTGACATTTCGTCGCCTTGTTTCTATGGGACTACATCTGGTTATGCTGCATTTGCACTAGCCCAGCCTATTGCACAGCATACAAAAGGTATCTTCTTCTGCATTGAGGTAGAAGAATAAGCTCCAGGGAGCTTTATGTATGGACATAAAAGGTGCTGCTGCTTGTAAACCATAACTTGAGCATGTCTCAAGGACAGACCTAGTGATGGAGCTCCTCCAAGGCATTTCTGCTCGGCTGCTTTTTGGCTTTGCAGAAGCAGCTTCGGGACCTCACATGAGTCCAAACTGTTTCTGTATGTCTCTTACTCTAGATTGCCTTCCTCAAGCTCCTGTAAGTTACATATTTGGCTATTGGTACTATTCATTTCTGACAAATGATCACTTGTAAATTGATATAACCAAAAAACAAAACCCACGAGATTTCAGTGTTTAGAAAAACTTATGTTAGTTGCCACAGATCCTCAGGAAAAAGAAAATCTGTATTTATTTTTGGTTGTTTCTTTATTTCTATCTAGCTGATTCATTTGTGAAATATACAACAATTCTGCATCCCAGATGTATTTCATAAGCACAAAATAGATCTACTCTCCATCTGCACACAACCCAAACTCTATCTTATCCCTTCCCTACCAGAGATACATGCATTTGAGAGAATGAGAAGCAGTGCTCAAACCAAATCTAAATCATTCACTTGAATGATAAAAGCAATGAGTACTGAATATACAGAGTTTATATCTTCTGTTGTTCTATAGAAAAGGCTAGACTATTTAGTCCATAGTCTCACATGTTGCAGGTCATTACATTTTGTCAGCATACACTTTTTAAAAGTTTAAATATCTAAATTTAGGTCTCAAAGAGACTGAGTTGATGTAAACTGCTTATCACGTGAAGTTTTCTACCCTGCTCCCAAAGGCTTCTTCTCCTGTAGCGAGGCAAAGGGATAATTGTTGCAGCCTGCACCCTATCATTCCACCTTTAAACAAGAAGGGAGATGGAAATGCACAGCTGGATGCAATACCACGTCCAAACACAAAAGCTAGATCCAAGCCTGAGCTCACTTCTTCAGTACTTAGACCAAAATATTGTGAACCTTAACCAGTGTTTCTGTTTACAACGGGGGAAATCAAAGTCTCACCAGTATCCCAGGTCCTTTACATGATATAATACTGAAACTATTTCTATTGCTAACCTATTATTCTCTGAACTTTCTGTGTATACAGTAGTAACTTCAGATATAAGTTCAAATACAAATTGCAGCTCCTTTTATCCCAGGAGTTAAGGTAGTCTCATAGAACACTGTCAAAGCCAATAGAAGAAATAAAAATAGTTTTTGGCCTTTTCATCACCTTTGCCTCCTAAAATACACATCCCTTTTTTGAGTGTGGGGAGCATGAGATATCTTCAGGAGAAAGTGGTTGTACAAGGCTGCTGATTAGCTGTATGTACATTCCCACAATTGCATTAGTCCTACTTCTGTTGCCTGTCTTCCTTCAGTTGCCTGGCCTTTGATAGATAGTGTTTTGGGAGTTAGATCTGAAACATGTCAAATAGGAGGTAACAAGCCCAAGTGGATCTCTGTTTTTTCTCATTCCCGTGGAAGTTTTTCTTCAACAGGTTCCATTAGAAAAAAAAAGAAAAACACTGTAACTTACGTGGGATCGGGCATCCTGAAATCAGAGAACCTGTCAACACTCTCTAGCACAACAGAGTGTTTGTGCAATGTCATGAGGTATCCAAGTTAGTCAACTCATTGCATTTCTACAGCACACGTTAACATTGGTAATCACTATCTAATACCAGATCTCTGTACATGAGTCAGCGACACAGATACTTGCAGGTTTGCTTCTGGCTAGGTGTCAATGCCATCTCCTCCTTGCTTTTTCTTAAACAGGTTATTCAAGTAAGCAGTGCATGAAAAGTCACTGAGAAGATTGTCACATCTGTGAGAAGGCCGAGTGCTGTAAACCAGGCTAGTAACACTTTAATCCAAGAAACATGTTTACATTTATGCAAACGAACATTTGTTGTCAATGAATAATGCTGTTTTACTTTTGTTGAGTCACCTCACAATACAAACACTAATTTCTGCTGACTCGATAGAACGATAAAAGATGAAGTAAAGTTGCCATGAAAGTCATCTAGATGAACTCTGTGACCAAGAGCTAGCTGTATGCAGAGATGATGCCAATTTAACTAAAACTTTTGGAACTGATTAATTTTAAATCCACACGATTGCCATTTGCTGCTTGAAGAAATGTATTTTGTTGGATATGTATATTAAGTTTAGGCACTGGTACAGATGATAAGTTTTTTACAAAAGGGAACGAGTCTCAGATTATATAAATTAATTTACAAGTTGATTGAAAAATTAATAATTTTCACACTGGAATCAAGACTGAAAAATGTTGTCCTTATCTCTTACAGCTTTATTGACTGAAATTATTACAGGCAAGTAGCCCTGATCACTGTAGAGAAAACAAACGGTTTCTATATTCACAGTGCCAAAGAGCAGAAGTATGGTGAGGTCTTTACTAAAGGATTTCTTACAAATTACTGCACAACTTTATCACAAATCCAGAAAATGTTTCTCTTATCAAGTGAGATTATTTTTGCCTTATGTCAGGAATCAATTCAAATACTTCAAAAGCAAAAGCTGGGAGAGGAAAGAATGTCTGGAAAAGTAAATCTGGTTGACTCCTACTGAGTTTCTGGAGTGTTAACTATTATTACAGTTACATTTTGTAATGTCTATCTCATAGTCACCACTGTGCTACACTCTAAATGGAAGATGTGGTCCATGAACCATCAAGTTTCTGTCTGGTTTTAGATTTTGGACTAAAGAGGTCACACAAAAAGAGGCCAGAGTAGAGGAGCTAAAAATGTAGAATAATGTTAGACAGATATACTCTAATCTCAGTTTGATAACAAATAAAACCAAAGACTAGGTTTGGGGTTTTCCTGACTAAAATGTAAATTGCTGGAGTTTTAAACACATCTGTAAGACCAGGTGAGTTAATAACCTCAGATAAAGCTATTGCTCTTATATATCCTATTTCAGAAGTGCTGAGCATTGGAAGGGCTTGTGATGTAAAAGACCACTACATAGTTTGGTCCAGAAGCTGTAGTTTACATTAACACCAACTTCATGAATATTATAATGGCTAGGAAGAAAAAGCTAAAGAAATGCAAACCTTGAAGGCCCATCCCTTACAATTACTGATCTGTTTATTTTCTTCCCTTTATGGTAGTGCTGTAGGGCCTGCTGTAGCAGTGACTCATCTGATGATAAAAGATACTGTAGGTTATGTTGAGTTGTCTATTACTGTCAGCTGAGAAAAAAAATGGGAGATACAAGATTCATAAAACAACTATGATGGCGGGCTTGTTTAAGTCAAAATATAATATTCAATCAGGACATCATGGGCAGGTTTAAGTTTGTGCTTTATATTTAAATCCCCACATCCAAGAGATTTTTCCCTAAAATAAAGCCACGCGACTTTCTTAATAACTTCTGCGGCATTTAAAACCCCTCCAAGACCCGAAGAAATTTCTTACCTGTGCAGATGAGTGTCTCACCCATTAGGCCATAGGATTAATTCCCTGATTTTTCCTAACCTATACCTCTCTCTTTAACTGATCCTGCAGTACTTTTCACAGATAAAATGAGAAGACTGAGACAAAAAAGTCTGTTCACCAATTTCTGAATTGTTGCAGCCTCTTTGATGAAATTTGGTAATTGTTTAATATCAAGGGAACAGAAACCCAGTTTAAAATGGGAGAAGGAAAGGGGTGTCGTGAGACCAAGAAAGAGTAAAAAGACAATACATCGTGAGCCTCTTAAAGCATCTTCCACTGAGACGCTGTCTCTTGATTTTGCTGTGCTGGAGCCACAGGTTTCAGGCTTCAGACAATTTCTGTAGCTCTGCAAAAACTTGCAAGCCCTCTCTCCTCATATTCTCCTTTGAGAAATGAGCCCTGATAGACATTACGAAAGCCATAAGTGCTTATTCCCCTCCATGAATTCGTGTTCCCCCATGCTCTCTGGCCTCCTGACACATATTTTCAGGAGCTTCCCAGGCTGAAAATGCTCTGACAAACATTCATCTCATCAAGAGCCACAGGTCAGCAGATGCAAAAACATCTCCTCAGTGACTCCAAGCAGTTCACGCACTCCTGTACTTTCCTCCACCACTTGTAAAATGTGGGTAAAAATACTTTTTTTTTTTCTTTCTCTTTCATCTGCCTTTCCTAAGGTTTCAGTCTTATTTTAAGATGTATATATAAGGAAATATCTATATAGAAACATAAAGTCTTAGCTTTAAAACATTCTGGGTTTGCCTGTCCTTGAAAAGAACTCTCCCAAAGCTAACTCACATCCTCAGTACCAAAAGTCTGCATACTTATTTACACTCATGCACAGCACCTAGTGCAGTGCATCCACAATCTTGGCTCAGGATCCTTCAAAGGTACCATAACATCTATGTTAGATGCTGTAAAACACTTTTTTCTATGGCCTTTCAGACACATTAACATAGACATGTTAACAGAGACAAAGTTACACCCCAAGAAATGAAGAATGCTGGTCATGCTTTCAGCTAGCGAGGCTCTTTCATGGAGACCCAAGCCTGAAGAGCACATCATTAGCAAAGGCAGTGTAAAACAAACACAAGAAGTTACGCCTTTGCTCAGTGTAGGGTTTTGTTGGTTTTGGTTGGGGTTTTTTTGGTCTCAAGTTAAAGTACCTATTAAACTCTGCCATAGAATCAAACATCATTTAGAGAAATTTATGGAAGAAAAGTCCATAAAAAGCTGTCAAAGGCAAAGGCACTGTGTCTACTGTGGTAAGCCCCAGACTGGCTGGAAGGATATTATGAAATTTATCACTGGATAACTCTCCTGGTACTATGCTTTTCCTTAGACATTTCTATGACAACACACTTGGACCAATGTTGCTGAGGTGAGAGGAAGACATTCAAGCACCCTCACAGCAGGACTAGTGTGACTAGAGATCAGCTGAATAGTCCATAGAATCTTACAACAATCCACCACAAAGAAAGCTAGTACAATCTTCGGATGGTCAGCAGAAGTGATTCAGGCATCTGAGCTGTGCTGTGAAAGAGAGAAAGATGAGGACAGGCTCTGCAGTTCTCTTCACTGTGATAATGCTGACCTTGACCTTCCTGGAAAGTACCTGGTCAAAGAAGATTGTGCCAAAGAGGAGTCCTGGGGCAGGAGACAAGAGAGAAAGCATCAGGAAATAGCTATGTCTTCTGCATTTTTTCCTTCTGTACTACCTCAGCTCTCCAGGTGGTTTCCCATGCTGTTTATTCTCCTACCAATGTGTTGTCCTCACAAACAAAATCACAGAGGCATGGGAATGAGCGTGTCTGCACATGAACACCCAGGCACACACTTGCAAGTGTTTAGGGATGTCACATCTGTACTCCATCAGGAGTCAGTGCATGGTTTTGATACTTCAAAAACCCACAAAGCCTGTCCCATCAGGTGGTGGACAAGTTGGGATCCCATTAGAATGTGATATGTGGGTATTTGTTTGTCATTCTCCCACGATGGCTGCGTGCTTGCAGCCTGTCTGAAATTATTTATTTATTTTGTTGGCATTGCTCACAAAGGTCTTAAATCATCCTAAATGAAACATTTGAATTAAAACGCCTGAGAACTGTCAACGTGCAATCCCACTCCACATTCTTTTCTAAGCTTTGCATCCAGCCTTCACAGTACAGATGCTTGCAGTCTGGTGTGTTATAACTTGCTTTTATTTTCAAATAGTGCATTTGTCAACATTTCAGAGTCATCCAACCTCCATCAGGACACAATGAGAGCTGATCATAGGTTTTAAATAGCTGCCTGATATTTGGAAATACAGCTTTCTAAGTATCCGTTATTAACTCCATGATTCATTCCAAGTTGAAAGAAGGAAGACAGTTACTACCCTCTGATGCACCACAGTTATGAAGACAATCTATTTTTAAAAATCTCTGACTAGTCAAATTGTAAAGCAAGTGAGAACAGCTAATGTGCTAATGAATGACCACTGTATAACTATATAGGAAGGTCAGGTATCAACATACAGCCAGTGAGTCATGGAGATGTCCTTCACTATCATTCACCATAAACTGAGGCCAAATTGTCCATAAAATCTTTGAAAAGCATTGGCAACAAAACAAAACAAAGCCCAGTAAATTTCGCTTTCTTGTCCATTCTTTGGCACATAACCAAGAGGTAAGTGGAGCTGTGCAGACCTACAGCAGCAAGACCTGAGGACTGCAGAGCTCCTGGGGCATGCTGGCAGTGTGTCTGGGCATTAGTGCAGTGTCACATAGCTGATCCTCACAGCCAGGAGAGCACTGGTACTGTAGTGATGGCTGTACAGCCCTGAACTCAAGATAGAAGCAGAGCTAGTCTGGGGGCACAGCAGTATTCACAGCAATATACCGTTTCTATGACCAAGTCAACGTCTATGGCTAGTGAAGCAATACACTTTGTAGTCATAGCTTTCACTCAGAGCTAAATTAGGGCTCTCTTGAACATGGACCACTGCAAAATTTAGTCTTTTCTCAGTGGTAGCAGGCTGAAGTCCATGAACCAGAAATTAAATGCTGACTTTTTTGATATCTGACTTACTGCTTCAGTTACCCACTGCTCACTGTTGTACCTACTGTACAACTGCTTGCTTTAGTTAATAGTAATTTTTTTTGCACTTAGACACGTTTTCATAGAGAGGGAGAAAAAAAGCAGATACTAAAATTCCATTTCCTAATGGGCTTTGAAAACCAAGGTAACGTTCCTGAAGTAAATTTAGTGATTCTTTGTATTAAATTGTTTTTTAATTTATTTATATAATTACTTTTGATAATTGGCTTTTAAAGAAGTAAAGTACAGAGAAACAGTTAAGAGATGCTACCTGAGACAATGGTTACCAAAACATATTGTAACTGGTTTCAAGTGTGGCGGTAAGGAAAAATCTTGGCTTTGCAACTTTCCTAAACCAACAAACCCAGTTACTCTTAAGTAAAATCTTAGCCAATAGTAAGTCCTAATGCTTCATAACATTTCAACTTTGCACTTGTTATTTAGCAAGGTTTTAAATAATTGACAGGATGACCTATTATCATGTTGCTGGATCAGGCTTTAATGACAATCAAAGGGAGGTTCTGGTGCTCAACAAGCAGGAGGAAACTGGTTCAAATATTGTTTAACCAGTCACTGGCAGTTAGGAGCTTTCCAGTCATCATACACATCCCTTCCCTTAATCTCTAGATTTCAAAAGCCTGCCCTAATTTTGTATTCTATCACCCACTTAAATATCTTTCTATTGTCATCTGAAGATGTATAGAATGCCCAAAAAAACTTGTCATGTCACTATGATCATAGGTAATAAATGACAACTGATTATAGCTCAACCCACTGCCAAAATTCCTCATTAAAGTCTCCCATTCCAGCAAGCAATATTACACTGTGTAAAGAGAAATGTCAGTACACCCTGCACTAGTCCCTCAACTAAGGGGAGATAATTTATTTCAAAGATTTGACATGATGTTTTATGGATTATTTGCCTACTAGAGAAGGACTCTAGTCATTTGACTCACTGACTGATTCACTAGTCTGCTTGGCTTTGTGCCTCAGACATTCTGTTCTACAGCTAGCCTGGAGCTGTAAAGATTGACCTGGGTTTGAAATCTGACTTAGAAAAACCCAAGAATTAAAACTAAAACCTAAAAGAATACCTTTCCTGTCCCAGTGAAGAGAAGCAAACCTGAAGAAGAACAAATAAGGAACTCAATGAGTTCATAGTAAACACTTTATTCCTTCCAGTTTGTTAACAGAGACTGCAGAATAGCACCAGGAGCATGGTTTGGTATGAAAACAATTAATTTTAAACACCCCCAGCCTTAATGGTTGAAAACTCTTCAAATCTTTTCAAGCTGAATATCTGTTTTGAAGGACTTTTATATAAGTTAAAATATAGACAGGTACAAGGAAATAGTAAGGTTTTTCCTGGGAAAGAAAATCTGAATCTCATCAGGATGAGAGGCATATTAAGCCCTTTTTTATTAACTTCTCTAAACTTGGTGCAAAATGAAGTGCACTATCTTCTTTAAGTATGGTTTGGAAAGGACTGCTTTGCTCTGCACTAAATACCCACAGCATGTGCTAGATGGGTCTGATTTATTCCCAAATCGGCTTATATTTAAGACTGATGCCAAAAAGCTCTGTTAGTAATGACAGCAGCTCCTCTAAACAGAAGCCACAGAGCCTTGATCACCTCTGCAAGTGCAAGGTCACTGGAGACACCCAGTTTTTCACTCTCTCAACAGCTCAGCTCAGGTTCTGCAGTCTATGTGGCTTGTCTGGATGCTTCACATTAGCCAGGACTGATCCCTGCATTAACAGAGCTATACAGCTACATAGCAGCACCTATCTGTACAATTGCTAATGGTGTCACACAGATGTTTTCTCTCCTGGACACTTCTTTTCCCTGCAGCAGGGAGAGTTAAGAAGCACAACACATCGATCTGAGCTGCAGCAGTCTGTGTGCTGGAACATATTCTGGAACAAGTGCAGCTGTTTGAGTTCAGTGCAGTGATCTTTGCAAGGCAGTGCTTTGAACTCCCTCCCGGTCCTCTGTCTGCTAAAGGAGGACCACTTTCCTTTCTATTTTCTGTCCCAAGGTGAAATATTTTTGAAGCTGCTCCAGCAAACTGCTCCATCCATCTCTAACCTCTGCCAACACAAAAAAAGAAAAATTAAAAAATCTCTATTTTACAAACTTAGAGGTGTATTGTTTGCCAGGACAATAAATCAGGATCATTTGAGAGAAAGAGACAAGCTGCCTCCTACAAAACAAACAAAGCAAAACAGAAATACTGACAGCTATACTTAATAGACAGAAACTTACCTTTTCGGTTAAAGATTTAATATCCTATAGCCAATGACATAACAGATACTACAGATTCAACAGTCAAAATTAAAATGGTAAAATCAAACTAGAAGGCATTTTCAAATAAGTCTAAAAACTAGTGTGAATACTCCTTCAGCTGTGTGTCTGGCTGGAGTGGCTAATAACGAGCTTTGTCAAAGTGTGGTGATAGGGCTCCTGCACTGACTGCTTTTATATACAAATGGAGCCTATACCCAGAAACCAGCCACTGTACCAAAACCATTAATTAGTTACCTATCACTGCCCAGAAAACCCCAAGACAATAAAAGGATGAGTGATAAAAGCAGAAGATTCTTCTCCTGTAAAGAGGTTGAGTTATCAGTGATCAAATGTTGTGGTAGAAGAAAAAACTATGGCTTAATTGACACTGTGAATCATATTCCATGTGCAGCTCCACACAGGATCCAAAACAGACACTGTGCTATTCACTGGTGTTACAGAGGTGAGAAGTAGCACCACATTTGACAAATTAAATTGCTTAGATCATATTTAGCTCAATCTGGAGATCATCATGGTCATCACAAAGTAACGAGGTGAACTCGAGCAGCTGTGTTGATGTGCATGTTTGGGGAAAAGAAGATCCTGAGGTGCTTTCCTCCTTTGTACTTTCTAATGGAAACCAAGTCTATGACCTAAACACAGGTATCCTAAACACCTGTCCTGTGCCTGAGCAGTTCTGTGGTATATTAAAGTTTTACAGCATAGCATTTAAAAAACTTTTAGTGAGAACTGATCACCTGACAGTAATATGAAAAAGAATTTTGGGACTGCTTGAGGAGTCTGTGCTACATGCTATTCACACAATATTAAGAATGATGTCTGTCATGGAAATCTGATCATCTTAATTAAGGTCAGAAACAATAAATAGGTAATAATACAACCAGTAGTACAGGATACCCAACTAAAAGCTCTTCCACATCAAGGATTACCAAGACCAAAATGCCACTGTTCTAGAGCAAGAATTATTTAATTGTTTGAGAGCTGGTTAAAAGATGGGAAACAAAAAATTGGGTTTAAGTGTCACTCAGCGGGTGGATAAAATACTGGAGTATCACCAGGTATGAGTGTTGGAATTAGTTTTATTTAACATCTTCATCAATGACCTGGAGAAGCAAGCGTGCAGTGAAATCTCAAATTAAGCTTTACATGGAGTCAGTGGCCATGCCAATGGAGAAGAGACATGGGACTTCACAGATCTGAGCAAAAGCGTAAAGTTCTCCTTAAAAAAAAAAAAATGTCTTCAGAACACACTGCATGTGCACTAGCATGCCTCACTGACATGGCTATGCCAGAGAGGACTTCTCATGCAGGCAAGGCTTTACGCCTTCATGGGAAAGGCCATTATCTATGAGATCATAACAGCAGATGGTCCCATTCTCAGGGGGGAATCTCAAACTTCATTTTGCTACAAGTTACAGATTTCCTTATTTCAAAACAAACTTGAGGCTCAAGGAGACCTCGCAGCACGGCTGGATGAAGTGTTGCATTACACAAGTAAAACAGGTTCCAGAAAGAAGCACAGTAACATCCCCATCTTAGAGATTGGATTCAGTAACTGATGACAGCTTTTTATGTGTGAGAATACTGAGTGTTATTCTGTTCATCATTAGTCGTAAAGCACTATTTTTTACTTTCCAAATTTGAAGAATCGTGAGGCTCTTTTGTCCCTGAGACATTTTAAGGTAGAAAAACCCTAACTCCATATTTCAAAGAATAATTAGATCTGCTGTCTTTCATCTTAGTTTAAGTCAGTCACTCCTGTCTAAAGCCTTCATCGTTGCTAAATCAATGTGATAGTGATCATCTGGACATTTGCAAAGCTGAAGTTTTGAATCCTGTTTATTGTAATAGATGTCACTGAATATTAGGAGTGAGATTTAGCTCTGGATTAAGACAACTAGATTCCAGTGTCAAAAGTGTTTAAAGCATTCAAGGAGTACTTGTAGGTGTCTTGTGCTACTTTAAAGTACTGAGGTACTTTTGAGGGCTCACAAGGCTAACGTATGACACTGAAATTGCAAAAGACTTGAAATATTTTGGAACAGTAGATAGGATGTCTCACAAGCATTTAAAATTGCACAGGCCCTACACTGAAATGACACAGATTCTACATTTAGATAATCAAATCCAGATGCACATGACTCTAGGATGAAATAAACCTGAACTGTGACATCTTAGATTTAAATAACTTTTAGAACAACTTCTGTAAGATGAATTTTGTTCTTACCATGTTTGTTCATGTAATGGATATATGTTCCCTCCACATTTTCTTGTAACTTTGCATGAATTACATGTATGTTTTAAACCACCAGGATCTCCTGTTTCAGTCAGAGTACGAGATGCACAACTATTAAATATGCACATCTATATGTGCCTTCAACATGAACATGAGATTCACATCCAAGCCTCAGATAGATTTAGCCAGACCTGAACTACACTTTAAAAAGCCCACAGGACTGTTATCTTGGCTCTAGGGTGGATATATGCTTATCCCAGCTGCTGCTCAGCAGTATGCGCCTTCCTCCTACACAGTGACCCCTCAGCAAGTGTGCAAGATCAGGTTGGCTGGTGGCAACAGGCGTTGTACTTGCAGAGCAGAAGGGAGACTGCTGCTAGGATTTAAAATACATGTTTTACAGCTTGCCAGGAGAAAATTTCATGAGATTTGGCTCATGTGACATATCTACCCTCAATGCTTTAGAGAACTAAAAAATAAACAGTGCCAAATATGCAAATATAAAGTGTTCTATTTCATACATACATTTCACTAGCATGCCTGACACTTGTGTCCTCAAATAACTCTGTGTGTGGCTGATTTCTCACACCCCAGCCCAGCTTTTTGTGATTACCAGTCATAAAAATCAGACTTTGCATTATACCTTGAAAATTATTATTTTGGGCTTCATTTATACTTGTCTGCACAACTCATTGCAGGTAATTTGAGGAGACATGGTAATCAAGACAGCCCTTGTCTTTCCACAGTGATATGATTCTCCCACAGAGCTGCTCATAAATTGACAGTTATATTTAAAGAACAGTATTTGTGTGGATTTTGATCTTTCTTGAACTATTAAATTATAAAATGTATATACTACAGATATTTACATACACTGATATTTCTTTTAGACTTTTACTTCCAACCTGCCAAAAAACCTGCCATAAACAGTCCTCAGTAACACTTTAAAGCAAAGTCTTTCATACCCTTATCTAAGTTAAAGGGACCATTTACTGGATTATACTTATAAATAATTTTTTAACAAGAGGCATATTTTCCAGAGAATCTGAAATACACTTCTCACAGAAATTCTTCAGCAGCTTAGCATGTAACCATCCGACAGGAGAGGGATACTGTGTGATGTCCAAGGTCACAAGTCATGAGCATGTGTGAACAAATACAAGCTAACTGTGTGAAGAGGGGAGCAGCAAGCACTCAACGTTACCCTCCGTTCACTGGTAAAGTCTGACAATGAAAGAGTTCATTGTATATGTGTGTATGTGTGTGTCTGTATGGCTGACCCTTCACAGCAGAACAAAGTCAAATAGCAAGTGAAAATGACATTAAAAACAACGTGCTCTGCAATTAGTTTGGTTCTTTCTTATATTCATGTGGATTTTTTAAAGTTTTATTTTAAATCAATTTGGCCAAACATGCAAGAAACCAACCAAAACAATTACTCACAGTCCAACACAAACCTGTAACCAAGCATCAGAGAAAGCACCCCAATAAAAACTGGTAAAGTTAAATAAGTGGCAAAAGGGAAGTGATGTATGTTGCTTAGTGTGGATATGAGTAGGATGGGGTCTGGTGTGCACAGCACAGGCTGTAAAGTGCTTAACCACCTGCTCAAAGCCAGGGACAGATTTTTTTTTTTTTCACCATATCCTGGTTACTCAGAAGCTGTTGTGTGGGTTACTCAGGCTAGTGTGGGTGGTGTAAGCTTAAAGCCACCAGAGCAGCTGATAATGCTGCTGAGGCACTGTCAGGAAAGAAAATACTGATACCTGGGACTCTTTGAATGTGCAAGGAGTAGTAAATTTCCATCTGGATTCAAGAGGCCAGGATGTGGTGTGCATGACCAAGGAGTTTTCACTCTCCTCTTACCCCAGTGATTCACCTCAATTACCCTTGGTGTCAAGTCACCTCATAGAGACCCTGGGTGACCACAGAAAGACATAAAAGCCTTATTTCTCACTGTGATTGAACCACAGTGCCTGCTTCCTGCCTCCTGATACTTCCTTATAAATTGGAGCTCAGGGGATTCCCTCTGCTATTGCTTTTAAAAGAGCTATTTTTAGGCTGTGGTCACTTTTCCCTTCCTGGACTTGTTACTGTCTCTAATGACTCTGCACTTTCGACCTGCAAATGCCCGACTTTTTTTTTTTTTTTAAGAAAAGGGATTTCCATCTCATTTTCTTATATCACCTAGTTTCTGGAAAGATCCTAAATAATCTTGCAGATTTCTCCAGTGCCTTTGCTTCTCTGAATGTATCTCAGAGTAGAGATGCAGAAACCAAAGAGAATCAGTATCCCTATGTATGGGTCCCTTTCCCCTGCTGAGAGGCTCCTCCAAACCATCTCATCCAGGACCCAGCTGAGAATCTCCAACCTCATACTGCAGTACAAGGCATGCTCACATAGCTATGACAGACCCTCCAGAATCTTTTGAAAGATCCGACATTTCATCCATCACATGGAACAAACTCATCTTGAGCTCAGATGAAGAAGTCTTCAAATTGATTTTTCTAGGTCAACAAATCCCCAGTATACTCTGAGAGCATGGATCTCAGCTCTTGGTTTGCTCTTCAACTGAGACTTTGAGAGTTGACTGCCACATGCTCAGGCAGTTGTATAAATTAAAGGCATTCCAGTGCACTACATGTGAGAGTTCACACAGCTGGAAGTTTATTCCAAGGTAATCAGCATGCTTCTCAATCTCATAAATGGTTGAAAAACTTAAGACAAAGATTATAGCTTTTAGGGAAAGATGGAAACTTTGTTCAAATTAACCAAAGTCAGTGAAACCTTCCTAATTGAGTCCACTGACCTTCAAATTGGACTGCCCCTTAAAGTTTTCTAGGCATTTGAGATCTTTGGGTAGCTTTAAGGGAATGGTGTACTATGGAATTGTGGTGAAACAAGCCAGGAGGAATTAGGAAGGTGAGAAAGCTTCTGACTTTTTCGGACTATATGCCAGAGACTTAGCACAGTACTTAGTTATGACAGGGAATACCTCAAGAGGAGAAGATGGCAGTATTTATACTGAAAAGAAATGGAAAAGTTATCTCTGAGCTCAAAGACCCTCTCTTTACTCCAAGGTAAGCAAAGGTATTTCATCAACACAGGTTTATTGTTGTGAGCTGTCGCATGTCTCTAAAATAAACTTATGGGACATGGAAACAACAGTGGACATGAAGCAGGTGCCTCAGCTTTGTTAGGATGCTTATTGTCCAGGCTTATTTTGTCCACTGACTCTTCCTAATAAATATCATACCCATATGAAGGATTGCTATCTCCCACATATATCTATTTAATGCACAGTATTTTAAGCTTTCTCCTTTCCACAAAAACTTAAATCGTAACACCAAATAGGTTTCTTGTGTGGCCAAGCATGCAAAATGTTCTGTCTTGGTGTTACAGATATGAGGGTGACAGAGTATGGATAGAACTTTTCCTGGGCAAGTTTTGTTTTCTTACCAAGTTTCCCTGTGAATCCAGCAGTCTCACACAAGACATATCACTCGAGCACTTGTAAATCTCTAGAATAAAATGCCCAGGGAGACCAGTGAGGGTCTCAGGCCAACCTTCCCCTCTGCAAGCAGGGCAGCTGCCTCCCTCCCTGACCTGTCTCTCACCCATGGAGCTGCTGCCAGAAACACAGTCCCTCATCCTCCGTGGTCCAACTGGGTGAAAGGGAAAGCTCCAGGCACCACCTGCCTCCTGCCTGCATGGGACACAGGCCAGACCTGGCAAGGAAATATTAAACAAATACTTATTAACAACAGAAAAGCTATGCCTGGAAACCCCTAAATCCATCTTCTCCAACACAAAGTGGCAGTCCCCTCTGGCAGCTGACACCAGGGAAACTGCACTGGCATTTTAAAAGGACCAAAGGCTGGGTCCAGTATGTATATGTAACACAGTGGAATCAACAGAGGCAAACTCACATTTGTGCTGTATACAAATAGGTTAAGATAGCCATGCACAATACATTTTCAGTTATGAATGTAAACGTTTTAAGTCTGAAGGACAGACTCTTTGGGATCTATCTCACAGTGTGTAATACACGTGTACACATGCATATGCTTCCATGTGCATATACATTTGTTAGTGCCGTTCACTCTGCGTTGGTGTTTTTTAAATCAGCACCCTGCTAGATAGGGTTTGTGTCTTATTTTGGCACTTGCTGTTCATAGGCAGACATGAGCCAGAAAGAGTTTGGAACAGATAAACACTGCCTTCCCGGATCTCTTCCACTTTGCAAAGGGAAGAGAAAAAGCACCCCAATAACAGGATGTAGGCTTCTCCAACAGAAAACACACAGGGAACTCCCAGCACCTCTCAGTAGACCCCAGCAGTTTTCTAGCCAAAAGCTGAAAATAACCTGGTGAGCCAGCAGCACCATCAGTAAGGGAAAAGGCAACATGAGTGCCTCAACATGGCCCACGCTGTGGGTTTTAAGCAAGTGTTTGTGCATGATATGAAAGTCATGCCAGGGAAACTCATCAGCCTGGATTTCAAGACCTCCCTGGACACCACGGGTCCCTGATATTAAGCCCCTAAAATGCTCGAAGGTGACAGGTCACAAGCTTTCCAGTTGGGCTCTCAGTAAGGGGTTTTCAGGTTAAAAAAAACAAGTGAGTTAAAAACAAATAGACACTTACTTTCCCTCTAGTTGAGAAAAGATAAGAAACAGAAAAATACTTACCTAGAAAACTAAAGTAAAAAATATGATTTGTGCCTATGTAGTGACTTTATGTATCAATAAGCAATTTAGAAGGTTGATGGCACCTATCAATTAGAAAAATGCACCACTGTTTTCTTTTTCTGTTTACTTACACACAAACTGGTCTCGTGCTCTCCTGTCTCTGGAGGCTGCTGTGTTTCACATTGTTTGTGAGTTATATACTTTTAATAGCACCTAATGAGATATCTGCTGCAGAATCCTCCTCCATCCCTAGCACATGATCCATTGCTCACGTCTATAGTATTACATACCAAAAATAGCTCACAGCTACTACCCACATTCTTAGAATATCACAAAAAAGCACAATGAAGGACACAAACAGAAATAGAAATCATGGGTCACATCTCAGTATATTAGGTAGAAATGTTGCTATCTGATAATAGAAAAGTGTGTTTTAAAAGAGTATTGTTAAGAAATGTGCCAGCAAAAAGGATTATTATAATTCAGACTCCTGTAAATGCATTGACATAGTTTTTCCTTACATGATCTGATCCTATTTTTAGCAATATTTAAATCTTATTTAATACTTGCGGATGGAACAGGAGAGAGACAGGTGGGAAAATATGTTTTTCCAAAATGACTGTAAGCTTTCAAAGAAAAAAGCATATTTTTGAAAAGAAATGAACCCTCACACCTTTAATAAGGCTAATGTGGGGGCATTTTAATACAAAATTCAACCCTCTGAATTCATAGAAAAGATTGAGAGATTTTCACCAGCACCAAAAGGAACAGGACATTTTGCCAGTTTGTCCCATAAAAAGTGATGTGTGGATGAATAGTAAAGGATGAGAGCGTGGCCATATGGTAAAGAGTATGTTTTTAGTGATCGTCATCACTCTTCATTTATTTTTGCTGGGGCTCCCTCTCCCTCTTGGCTAGCCTCAGTCTTCTCCACATCCCTGCCCCTGAGGCTTTCTCATATTCTTTCCCACAAGCCACACAAGTTTTCCCTGCCTTGGTTGCTCATGCAACCAAGTTCCCCTCTCACTCACCTTCCATCACTTCTCCCCACCCACAGGTCTTGATCCAGGGATTTCAGATTTCTAATATCACCCTTCTAAATTCTCAGTCAGTCACAGTGCTCTTGCCCTGGGCACTCCAGTCCTTGTCCTCATATTATTTCTTAGCCTGTCTCAAAGCTTCACCTATCACTACGTCCTTCTTGGCTCCATCATCTCTGTTTCCCCTCTGTCCAACCTTATCTTGCACTTTCTTGGTCCTTGTCCACGGTTTCTTTGCTTTCTTCACAATCCATCAGCCTCCATACCATCCATTATTTCCTTTCTTACTTTATTGCCCCAGTTTCCCTATCAATGTGGTCATCATAGAGAACTTCATCCAACTTTTTAAAGTCATAAGGAAAGCCACGGGAAGAATGTCAAAGATCCAAGAGATCTAGTAAAAGGGGCTTTGTTTAGTCCCTTTAATTTTTTAGGAGAGAGAGCTTTATGTGTCTCAGAGGAGCATGCCAAAGCAACCTCTAGGAATGGGAGTAGAGTAGTGGAAGAATGAGTCATTTTGCAGATCAAAAGGTCTGGGAATTGTTCTTGTTTACAAGAGAGGTGGATTCAAGATCTAAGCTGAAAACATACTGATTATACAGGAGATCAAAGTAAGAACATCAAATACATCTGCCCCAGATGTAACATGGCCATGAGGGCCTTTACAGTTTTGTCATGTCATGCCAAGCCATATTTCCATTTAAAAACAAACAGCACCTTATCTGAATAGGATGGGACTTCACAGGCAAATGCAAGTTTCACTGTTTTGCTTTGTCAAAATGATACATGTAGTTCTCAGGTTTTCATATCTTTATCCAGGTGCTTGAATGCATAACATCTGTTGCTTTCATCCATAATTCCCAAATGATACACTACTAAGCCATTGAGGATGGAAGTTTTACAGATGCCATGTACTCCTAGTTCAAGCACATGTCATTTCACTATTGTTCCTGAACAGCTTTATCTCCCCGGGGAAACCTGAACAGAACTGCAAAGAGACACCAAACAAACACACTATCCGTAGCTGCTTTGGCTACTAACACTGTTGAGTTACCTTCATGTTACAGAAGGACTGAAGGGAAACCAGCTCTGGGGAACCAAATCACAAATTCATCTCACCATCTAGAACAAGCTCCTGAATCTTTACTTCAGGCCAGCGTTACAGTAACAAAGCAGGCTGGATAACTGGGGTTTGAGCAGATATTAAACCCAGAGTCAGTAACATTAATGTTTAAACTATGCATGTTGCAGAGTAAGCATTGACAACATAGATGTTAATCACAGGACATCGTAATTGCAACTGAAGGGAAGATCAGTTAAGTGTAAATGTATAATATACATAAAGTTATCTGAGTTGCTAACAGTGCTTTTTGATGACCTAGTAGCAGTTATTGTACAGTAAACTATTATATATGTAATACATATAACATACAGACTTCTCAGAGGTAATTTCTCCAGTATCTGAAAACCTCACCCCATAAATTCATGCAACTTTAGTGAAGTTCAGCCAGCTGAGGGTCTGGCCAATTGCAATGACAGGATTTTTGTCTATTTTTCTTTTACTTATTTCATTCTATTAACTCAATTAAAATAACGAAAGATACAGGTTCCAAGTAACGAAGTCTTGATATTTGGAGACATACCGGCTTCAAATATTAGCACAACAATTAGCTGTAGTTTTAGGAGTACACTGATAAAGACACTTATTTTATACAAGGCAAAGACTGTATATGATGTGAAACACCAGAACCTGGTATTTGTGAAAAGAGATGTCAAGATTGGCTTGACGAAGGCAGTCGTGATAATAAGACTCATGTATTTGATGTCTGAAAATGCTCTTTATAGTGTTTCAAAGGATGTAAGGAGAGTAAAATATAAAAACATCTCAGTATTGGTCAGCAACAGAGAAGACCACACAGAACGAATACATCATCTGCTGGCCAGAGGTACAAATTACTCAGTAAGTATACAGATGAAGTCACCATGAACTGACAGGACATTCACAGGGTAAAGCATCATTTAACATCAGTATTAAATTCATACCTAAGCAGGAGACCACAAGAAACTGGTTTTTTGTAATGGTAGCTTTCATTACCTCCTCAGGGAGAGTGAGAATAATACGTCTTCTGTGCCCTTCAGTGAGAATTCATTATATTTTTTGTCATTAGATTCTGAACTAAACACAGCTCAATTAATATTAAGCCTGGAAAGAATCCTAAAACTGAAAAAAAAAGTTTCTATAGCACAGGTAATCTGAGGACAGGTTTCTAGTGGGTGATAGTAGTTGATAACATCTAGCCATCTGAAGGAATATCAAACGCTTGAATTTAAAGTGAGAAAGAAGGGGACACACCGTTTCCCTGGTCAACAAGTTCTGTGTTTACCATGATCCATCTTCAGGACTTGCTATATTCATTGCTCCACGCTTTGTACATTGTGGTACTCACTTTTCTAGAGAGGAAGTAGAAACAGGTGGTTTCAGTTACTTTTGTGGGTTATGTTTGATGAGTTGCTATATTCTGCAGGAATCCAATTGTCTTTTTTATCTTTCTGTGTTTTTAAGAGAGTTTTTAGTTCAAATCTTGAAAGTATTGGGTGACATGAACACGGATAACATTTTTCCAGTGTAAATACTTTGAACTCTAAGAGAATTAAATCTTTTTTTTCCTGTAGTTCACCAAGTTCTTGTTTCAACTCATACCGTAGTTTTGCCTGGTTGTAAGTGCAGGAAAGGAGTATATTCTAAGAAGAATGTAATTTCCTGTGCTGATTGGGTATAAACAATGAGTCTCTGGCATTTCACAGGTGGGTTTTATTACTTAAGCTTTTCCTAATCCTACCCCATAAACCATCTCTGTAATACAAAAGTCTATTTATGACTGAAGATGCTCACATGGGCAGTGGGTAGGGGCCATTTGTGGGATTTGACTGACACATTTAGCATCAGAGGCCTCATGAGCAAATGTTCAGTTTGCCATGGGTTAAGGAGTGAACAGTCTTTCCACGATGGGGAATATGTGGGAAATAGCAATGTACTTTTCTTCTTCCATCACCTTCAGCTCAACAAGAGGCTAAAGTTACTCTTATTTATAACAGCATACAGGTTGCTTCAAATTTAGCAGGCTAAGACTTTTTCCTAAGAGCTGTGTTTCCAATTAGAGAAGAAATTTCTCCTGCTGCTCTGCTGTACTAAATCCAACTTGGTGGCTTTTATGCCAAGGGAATCACTGGCTGCCCTGATGGGTAAATTAACACCCACTTAGACTGGAGCTAAGTGTAATCCAGACCGTGGGCATTGCCTAGAGCTTCATAATCTCAAAGTTTTACTTTTGAATGAGGTTCTTGAACATCCAGATGAAGACTACTCAAACTCTGCTTCTGCCCACAGACAAAGCTGACTTGGGGTCCCTATGCTCTGCCCACAGGCAGCATGCAGGTGAGGCAGTGCTGTACATGAGTACTGATCCAGAGCCACTACATCTGCACTGAGGAGTCCCTGAGCACACTATGCCCAGCATCTCTCAACTTTTTTAAACAGTCCTGCCAGTAAAGTTAGGTCATTGTACCATGCACCCTAAATGTTGTAAAGTACATATAACATCAACACTTGCAAGGATTTTTTAGAGAGATGTGATAGAGAATTCTCAAGTAGCACTAAAAGCTACCACTGCTGGATATTAGAAATTTCATATCTACAAAGCTGGACACAAACAAAATTCACAATTTATCACAAATTACTATCACAAATACCAAATAATTTAATTGCAACATACAAGTTTAATGCTGATTGGAACCTATGGTATCTTATGATTTACCATAAACTGTCCCCCATAATTACATTTTTTGTTATTTTTGGATAAACTATAGAGTTGGTACAGAAAGTAGACTTTCACAATTATCAATGATAATTGAATAGCAAATTATTTAATTATTAGCAATGGAAAATTTAGTTGAGAAACATAATTTACTGAATTGGTAAACATACTCAACCAGCATAACAATAGAATCTTACATTGAAAATATAATCCTTGAATGAGAAGCCTCATCCTAGAGAAATGACATATTATTTCTTAGTAATATAGCATAGCACTAAAATCGCTACACAACTGATAGCGTTTGGTAGTAATCATCATTGCTCTGTCCCATAATACTTCTGCAGGCATAAATTCTTACCTATGTGATAAAATGGAGTTTATAAAATATGTCTGTCTGTTGACTGAGAGGTATTCAGTCTGCCAAAATAACTTTCCAATTAAAAAAAGGACACATTTTCCTGTTCTTTTCCATGGGGAAACTGCAATGCAGATCTGCCTTGAAAAATATCTGCTGATTCTGAAGTCTTAGTGCTTTTGCATCCAATCCTCATTCGTAACCTTGGTCTGTGATAACCTGCCTTCAAAGTGGTGCAGTACTCCAGAGCCAGACTTGATTTCCATCATTGCATACCCATTACAATGACATTTCTGCTAATTCAAGCCAAATTAAGCCTCTCTGCAAGACAGAGGTCTATAAATTTATAAAATAGAAGGGACTGATTTTCTTTGCTGAGTGATACGTATTCTGTTTCCTCAGCTTCACTGAGTGTGTAATAGTCTGACTCTGCATTAATCTGCTGACATATCTGAAAACAAAAATCATCAAGATGGCAGCATTTTATTTACTACTACAAATATCTAAATGGTGGCTGTCAGGAGGCTGGGGCATCCCTTTTTCTGTTGTACCTAGTGACAGGACAAGGCCTAATGGGATGAAGCTGGAACACAAAAAGTTCCATTTAAATACAAGGAAAAACTATTTTACTGTGAGAGTGAGGGAGTCCTGGCACAGGCTGCCCAGGGAGGTTGTGGTGTCTCCTTCTTTGGATGTTTTCAAAACCAGCCTGGACACATTTCTGCTTTATCAGGGCAGTTGGACTGGATGACCTCCAGAGGACCCTTCCAATCCCTACCATTCTATGACTAAGATTTCCTTGGAATTTGAGATTTTTCTTTGTGAATGGGCCAGACTAAATAAAGTTTTCTCTGTTACTTTATTCTCTAATACTCTAAATTAAGTATTTTGATAAAATCTATTTATCTTCTTTAATTTTTGAGCTTTTTTTAATTTCTGAAAGCTCATTTGTTTCAATATAGAGGCATTCTCACTGATTAGGATAATTTCCTTCCAACACACCTATTTTAAAACACTGGCAGGAAGGTTTCTGTTTTTTCTCATTCATTTTCAGTGCTCTGAGTTCTCAGTCACGCTGCAGTGAAAAGCTGTGGGCAAACCTCACACTGATCACAGCAATGGTCACACCTTACTTGCAGTGATAGACCAAAATTAGAGGGTTGGCTGCACAATTCAGTCTAGTCATGTGCCGACTGGCCCCATCCCTTCTGTGGTCCTGAATCCCTGGGGATCATCCAGGATTTTAGTGGTAAGGAAAAGCAGCTGATACATCTCTTTAGATGTCAACAGAAGTGTGGTAAGATGAGATTGAGAGCAGAAAAAATGTAAGCAGTGATCCAAGGCCTGTGGACAGCTGTGATCTGAGGAAGGAGAGAGATTGCAGATAAAAGCAAGGAGACAATGGGGACGAATGAGGCAGGTGGGGAAGGGAGAGGTGCAGAAAAGCCAAGGAGCTGGCCAGAAAAAATGATCCTCAGCATTGCTTAATCACTATTAGCAGTTATCTCCAAAATCCATTTGGTTGTTGGAAAGCATTCTTCAACTTCTCTCCTGCCCCCTTGAATGCACAACTCTACTAGTTAACTAAATGTTTGTACAGAACAGAGACTGGAGGGGATCATCCAAGTAAAATAACTTAAGCTGCATTTGCATCTGGAAAATAATAAAAATTCCTTTTGTCTAATTTCAGTGATTTCCACTACAGCAGAGATTCTGAAAATCAGTTTCTACTTTAAACAGGAATCACACCAACTAGGAGCTTTTATCCTGGAAAATATGGTGTGACTCCTGCCAGCAGAAAGAGGTCTTCTACAAAATCATTTATCGTTTGTCATCAGGAGATACATCGCTCATTAGGAAAGAATGAGAGAACAGTTAAAGAAATCTCACGAAGTTTAACATTTCTTGACCTATCCTCAAAAGAAAAGGTGATTTTGCTTGGAAGAAACATTTTGTCCTGCCATTAATGCCATCCCCTAATGAGTTTTATTTTTATTAGAACTGGTACTTTTTAGAGAAAAAAAAGAAAAAGTCTGGGAAAGAGAAGGATTGGAGAGAAGATGTATTCCTCACATTGCATTTTGTCGCTTTTTCTGTACATCTATTTTATTATTTGTGTGGGAATGCAGCAAAGTGCTGATTTCCTGAACAAGAGGCTGTGTGAATTCCAGTTATAACCATACGACCAAACCTTGTATAATCAAAAGCAACTTTTTTCCTTGCCTGTATTTTCCTTGAGTTCTTGCCAAAAATGCGGCTGCCTGCCCTTACAAAATCTACATTAACTCTCTGTTTTGTTTGAACTGATGTGAGATATGCTCCATAGTGCAAAGTCTGTAGTCATTTTACCACTTTGGACCACTTCTCATTGGGGTGTTTGAGTGCTTCTCCCACTTCTGTGGTGATAGGAATTTCACAGAAGAACCAGAGAGCACAAAATTGCTTTGATTCTTGTGTTCACTAGAAGTGTTCATTGTACATAAGATTCCACTATGTTCATCTAAAGCCCAGGCTGTCATGGGGGTGTCAGATTCTTCAGAGCACATCAGGAAACCAGGAGGATGCTCTGTATAACAGCAACTGTGGGTGACTCCTGAGCCCATTAAGTTTCTTTGTTAAGGTCAAAGCTTTCCCTTCCTGAGACTGGCCTCCAAGTTCGTTGGAAGGCACTGGAGCCCTTTCACCCTCTACATTAAGTTAGATGTGTTCTTACCTCACACTGGGATAACACTCCCCAAGCCAGGCTATCAAGTTTAGGCTTGCTCAAAGAACAAAGCTCAATGAAGTAAATGATCCAAACACCATGTAGGTAATTTACAGCAAGGCTAGACCTAGAATTAAGAAATCTCATCCCAGTTTGCACTCCACCAGACTGTCCTTTCCCATGGGTTTGCTTGTGCACATGCTATCTGAACTTTCTACCCTCTCAAAAAGGTACTTTCACTGTCATCATCTCCAGTGCATATTCAGGATTATTCTAGTTCTCAGAATATTCTATATTTTGCTCTACTTGTCGTCACGTTTATTTTTTCCTACAGTCTCATTTAAAAAAAATAGTAATTGTTGAGGTGAAGCTCACCTACAGTTTGGACGTTTTTGTAAATATCTTACATTTATTGCTTATTTGTAGAGGATAGCAGCATTAGAAGCAGCAATTCTTGCAATGACAATGCTCAGAAGTGACTGTTTCCCACAATTGGTTGGTTTTTGAAATCCCCGTTATCTCCTCCTTCAACCTGCTACCAGGAATTTTAAGGTTTTTAAGGCTCTCCTGGGATCTTAAATAAAACTGCCAAGCTTAGTTTGCAGAATTATGATTTTTTTTCCCTCTTTCTTTATATTTGTAAACACAAGGGCTCAGAATAAAAAGTATAGTACATCCATTTTTTCACTGGTAAACTCAGAAGGCCACAATCCTGTGATAAAATCCCTCTACCCTAGAGAACAGCGAAACTTTGTCAAAACATGAGTATTTCCTGGAATCATTTTTAAGTTCATAAATAAATAAATTTCCCGTGGAAGTTTATCCAACTGCTATTCAAAGAACATGTACTCATATGGTTGCTTCTTTCCAGTACTGTGCTTCTAACTCTTGTAAACACCGTGTTCTTACTTCACATTGTGGGAAGCCCAAATATTATTACAATAAAGAATGCAAGCCAATAGAGAGCATGTGCTACCACTGGTGATGACTTCCCTGGTAAATATTATACTGTTTTCAGAGAAATAGCAGATAAATCTTCATAAGTACTACATATTCTTGTTTACAGAATACTACGAAAACTGGCAGGTTTTTAAATTGCTGTTAACAGACACACAAGTTCACAGGATTTGGAACACATGCTGTGATGTAGCTAAATTCAACAAGCATGGATGTTTCCTGTGGAAGTGTAAGAGGTAGAACAGGGGTCAGCATCTTTTCAAGTGCAGTGTGCCTGACTACTTTTTTAAATCTCAAATGAGAAGATAAGTGCACAGGAAGGAGCTCAATGTGAGACAGGAAATACGGCCTCTGAAGGGAACGATGCAGCTAATAATTTCTGTTTGTGAGGCAGTGATGTCTGAGCCCTGAACTCAGAAAGAGTTGTGAGAGCCACTAACTGTCTTGTCAGGACTCAGTAGCCCCCGCTCTTTATACCTTTATATTCAGGATCTGCCTCTCCTCCATCTTTGTCACTTACACTATGTTGCTGACCCTTGCTAAAGACTGAAACATTCCAGTCATCGTGCAGAGGTCTCTCACTTCAATAACACAATGTGCTGCTTGAATCCTCCAGGCCAGTACTGAATCCTCTCACACATGCCTTACATTTTAATTGCACCACTCACATTGAAGACTGTGAAATTATTTATAACTTTAAAATGAGGTGTACATGTTTCTACTGTTTAAAGAGCATCAGGCACACATCCATGATGATCTACTTAATTCAGCAAAAAAATGGTTAAACCTCTGCTTAAATCCCATTAAATTTATGATAAGAGGACTATAGATATGTTTGGATTTAAGTACTTTCTACTTAAGCTTTACACACTTTATGAAACAAGGATGTACATGTGTATGTTAACATGGATTTACTTTCTTCTGAAGAGTGCTCAAACCAAATGAAATAAAAACCACATGTACACATACAAAATACAAACACAAGGATTTTACATTTGAAGCAACTTGTATTCCTCATGCCAAAATGAAATAACTCTTCTAATTATTATATTTGGTATTTCTATCATACTGTTTAAATGGTCTTCATAGTAGTGACCAAGGAGAGTTAAAAAATAATAAGATTGTATATTTAAAGTGGTGATGATGCTTGGAAAAACAAAAGAGCTCTACAAAGCAGAAGACTGACCTCATTCTTCTTCAGGAAACAAGAATGCTGTCTGGTCCATATATGTTCCAGTATGTAATTCCCTCCTTGCTAATCTCTTTCTTTTCTAACTATAAAACCATAAAAAATGAAACGGGAAGTACACTAGACTGTGACCCTCACAAAATCATATATTTTTATTGCTGCAGTAGGTTTCCACCAGCTCTTGGGATGAAAATGGTAGAGTTTAATTGGCTCTAGTGTCAAGTAAAGAGTCTTGTACCAAACACTGCTCTACTGTGCCTAATGAGTCATCAGCTTTCATTAACATTCATCTGGTTCAGGTGGTGCCAGGTTGTAAATTGATCATAAAAGTTGTTCCATTAGTCTCAGTGCTTTCATGATCGTGGGAGCTCCAGATATATCAACAAGAAATCTGAAGAAGCTCCAGTTGTTTCTGTCTACATCACTGCTCTGCTTCTAACCTGCAGAAAACATATAGCTGTAGGCAATAGGAACAACTGGTGATAGAGCTGACTTGCAGAGGGAAAGACTGAAAACCAGTGAGGGAGCAACAGTTGTGCTTTAAATAAACTGTATTTGTACAGATGAATAATGACATAAATACATGTGTTTTTTAGAGAAAGATTACAAGCCTTTAAAGGTTCTACTTATACTGAGGTTTACATCACCCTGTCAAGTATAGTGAAGTGTGCATTTGTGCCTTGTACTTTGACTATCACATCACACAAGAGATATGCAAGCTATGTAAGAAAGGCTATTTTTCTTCTTGAAGTGTTATTTTTCAAAGAAAAGATAAAATTTTCTTCTTCTATTATTTGCTGAATAGAAGTCCATAACCTAGTTTTGTAGTTTGTTTGTAGCAAGTTTACAAATAAATCTGTCATGCACAAGCCTACAAATGTTTAGGTTTTATACACATATATCTGTGTCTATTAAAGGTACTGGAACTGTTAATTTGAGTTAAAATGAAGTGTAAATACAAGAATTCAAAGAAAATGGGCATCTATCCAATCACAGAAATGGACTGATAGGAGCCTTATGAAACTCAGTAAGGACAAATCCAAATTCCTGTTTGAGACTGAAGACCCCCTTGCAATGACAAAAGCTTTTGACTTGAGAGCTAGATAGCAGCGCTGTGGAAAAAGCTCCAAGGGTGCTGGTGGGCAGGGACATGAGGGTGAGCAAGGAGATGAGGGTGTGCAGGGAGATAAGGGTGAGCCCTCAGACACTGGCAGAGGGTAAGGCATGGCCACCACCATGGTTGCCTTAGCAGGAGCAGAAACAGAAGATTGAGGAATCACAGCAGTGTGCAGCAGGAGGGCCAGTAGGTGTAAGTCAGAACAAGACAAGCTCAGCCTGAATATACAGCAAAATACTTTGTAAGGACAGTTGCCAAGGGAGGTTGTGTGGTCTCCATCCTTGGAGGTTTTCAAGAGCATGTAAGGTAGAGACCCAGACTCCACAGCTGCTCCTTTTCAACAGTTGGATGAGAGACATCCTGACATCCTTTCCAACCTGAATTTTCTTGTTTCTAAGATCATGTTGTTTTATATAACTGAGAATATGTCAGTTATTTGTGCTTTTGGAATGAATGTCATGTATAAGATTTATTCAAAGCATATAACCTATTAATTAGTTTTACTTAAGAGCAATCATGTCCATTTAATTGAAGGGATGACATTTTGGCCCTTCCTTCAGTACTGTAGCTCTGATTGAGACAGCCACCTCCTGAAGCAATTGATACAACTTCTGGGAAGCTTAAGAGTACCCTCTGCTGGCTTCACACGAAAACTGTCAAAATCTGCAGCACAATCGACTGAAACAGCATCGCAGAGATGCACTCCTTTCCCAGAGTAGCACAGCTGTGCATCTCTGCATGGGGCACACAGCTGTGCAGGAACATCTATCATCTACAAAGGGAACGCCTGAAGCAACAACACACCCCGCCTGCCACAGAGCTCTCTTTCCCAAACAACAGGAATGCCAGAGCTGTCATCCCATCAGGATGCCTGTCTTGTCAAATCGCCTGTCAAACACCATCTGCATGAAGAGCTTTAATATAAAATAAAACTTATTCTGGGGACACTGTGTTTGTTTTGAACATGAACAGCATGCAATGAATTGATAACAGAATTATGTCCTAAAAGACAAAGTGAGCTTGTCTTTGTCCCTTGTGAGCTCATGGGAAGACTTTATCCACCTTCTGCAGTTCACATTGCAACCAAATTTATTGTTGCAAAGCTGACATCAGGTAGGAAGGATCTATTTTAATCACTCATGTATATTATAATACACGATAGGAAAAAACCCAAAGTTGTGAAGCACTCCAATTGAAATTTATATACTATGGGACATAGATTTATACATACCCACCTATTAAAACATTTCTTTATAAATATAAAAATTTAGATTTATAGATCAATAAATGTAAAAATGCAGTTCAGACAATTCTTAATTTGCCAACCTTGATGCTAAAGAGAAGCTGCTGGATAACATTATTGAAGAGGTCCAAGAGATTGTCATTGATGGTAGGTGCTGTACCACCCCTTTCTAGCAGCTGTTTCATATACCTGATAACTTCTCATGTTTCCTCTTCTACATTCTCAGTCATGTGTGCTTTTCTATTTGCCAGTGCTGAGCTATTTAAATGAAATAGTAACTTTTAAAAATCATGTTACAAAGTCACTGAAAGGACACACTAATAGGGCAAGTTCAAGGTGATCTTAGCATAAGAGTGCCAAGAGTTACAGCTAGTCATTTCCTTTATGTAACTGCATTTTGTATGAAAACGTTAGATGTTTTTATGCTTTTCTAAATGGTAGTTTCTGGCCTTCTTTCCTTCAGTGCTTGAAAATGTGACACTACCTATTCTAGGAAACACAAAATTTGAAAGTGGACTAAAAAGCCAGTGTATTATTTATGTTAAATGTCAAAGACGAGTCTCAGTTCCCTGAATTTGTTCCTCTTCCACCTTTTGCAAAGCAAAGATCTTACATAGGACCATCTTTTGTGTCTGTTCTTATTTACTGTGCTAGTCATTACAGAGAACTACCATAAAATGAGCACCTGACAATATATTCTGATAGAAAAAATAATAGGGAATGATGGAAAAGATATTACCTCACCAATTTTGTAATTAGAGACTGCATTTTCAAATGGCACAGAGAGAACAATTTGACACTGCCAAGGGAAGAGTAAGATGGGCAACAAGGTGTCTCTTGTTAGAATACTGAATAATTTATTCACATATCCTTTTTTGGGGAAATCTGTCTTATCTAGAAAGCAAACCAAACCCAGAATGTGGGCAACTTCATGTTTTGTTTTTAAATTATGTGTTTTTCCTCCTTTTCCTTTATTTAGGAAAAAAAAGCGCCTTTTTTTTTCAAACTAAGAAATGTTAAAGAAAAACAACGTTGTTTTTTAAAAAAATAGAAATAACTTCTTATAGGTAACATAGAATGGGCAAGAATATCAGGATCCAGACTAGATTCCTAGAAGTCACTGAAAAAAATACTGTGAAGAACTGATTTAAGGTGTCCTTTCTTTTTTCCTCAGGAAAAAAGGTATCCAGGTACAATATCTGTCAAAAAGAGGATACAAAGTACTGGGCTTATAAAGTTACTGTATACATAATCTACCAAAATGACAGATTATGCTACACAGCCATTATAGATTTTCAAAAAATGAAGCACCAGCACCAAAGTAGCCATAATAATTTCTCAAAAATGCTTAGAAATGTTGACAAAGCAACTCCAACTTTTGTTTAAAGATGCTTTTCCCAACATTAACAAGCTTAATGAGCATTCATCATACATCTAGTTTGAAATCCAACATCTTCTTGTTCTATTTTTTCCCCTCTTGGACTTACTGTACCCTGTGAATACAAAATAATTTAGTAAGAGAAGAATGTTTGTCCTAGCTGCACAGCTTTCCATCTGATACTCAAGCAGTTTCTACAGTAATGGGCACAATGCTACATCTGGATCCTACATATCAAATACTATGATGCAAACTGAGGAATGAGGATTGGGGACATGACTCTACTTAATAAAGGGAAATCAAAAAGATAACCCTCTGTCCCAAAGAATCTACAGTCTCCCTGCTGGAAAAGGCTAAATTAGGAGGGTCAAATTCAACAAAAAAAGCATCACTAAGCAGCAAAACAATATTTTTTACCTCAGCATCAGACAAACTAGCTTAATCAAATACCATTTTACCACCAAAGCAATAGCAGGATCACAATCCTTGACATCAAGAGAGTAGATCATGGCCTGCTCAGGGATCTGCTTGGAAGGGAAGCTAAGATAGCCCTAGACAGAAGGGTCTGGGAGAATTGTCTAACAATCAACGATTCCATCTCCAATCCTAATGCATGGGAAACCAAGCAAAGGTGACAGAAAGTCAGCACAACTGAGCAATAAGCTCCTGGCTAAACTGAAGACATAAAAAGGAATGCAAGAGCTGGAAACAGGGGTAAGTGACTCAGGAGGAATACAGAGACTCTGTCTTAGCATGAAGGGGTGAGGTTAAGAAAGCCAGAGCCTACCTGGAAGAGAACTGTCAAGGGATTTGAAGAGCATCAATGGTTGCTACAGTTATGTCTGCAGCAAACATATAAGCCCACTGCTGTGGGCAGAGGACGAGGTGACAAAGAACACAGAAGAGGTCAAGGTACTCAATGCCTTGTTTGTTTTGGTCTTTACTGGTAAGGTTTGCCTTCAGAATTCCCACATCCATGGGAATATCTGAAACAAGGAAGATTTACCTGGAGGAGAATCAGATTAGACAACATTTAAACATGCTGGACAGCCTGTTAAGTCCATGGGCCTGATAGGATGCACCCATAAGAGCTGTAGAGATGAGCCAATGCTACTGCAAAGCCATTCTTGATCATCTTTGAAAAGTCACCCTGGTTGGAACAGATTCCTGAGGACATGAAGAAAGCAAGTTGTCAAGTCTCCCTCCCTGGAGATACTCAAAACCAAAGTAAACATGACCTTGAGCCCCAAGGTTCTGCTTTGAACAGGGTTGTTGGCCTAGACAGCACCTGAAGGCACATTCTAAGCTCAAGCATTCTGTGATTCTGTCATATAGGATATTTGTATGGCTTATATTCTTGGCAGTGGCAAAGCTCAACTTTGGTCAAGTAATGGAATGCACTCTGGCTGCAGCAAGTGCAGATGTGGAAGAGTAAACTGAGTCTCAGGCACATTTAGGAGACAGGTCACTAACTTCCTTACAGCCCAACTTCAACAGACAACCAGAGTTGGTGTAATCAGGACCTGCGGCATATACTACCATCCATACTCACAAAGCAAGCTGAGGCTAGGCCAGGTTAGGCCCAGCTTAGCTCAAGGTCCAGGACACTGCACCATGCCAGGAGTGAAGTGGGACAGTTTGTACTTGGATGTAAACACACTCTGTGATCTCAACTTCTAGATTCCTCTCCAGAAGCCCAGCACCTACCAGGTGTGAGCAGGGTGCCAACAACAGTTGTAATGTGATCTAATGGCAGCTATCAAACAATTCAACCAGATTTTGGCATCTACACTCTAGATAGCCAAAGTTAAGCAAATTAGATATGTACTCTGAGGCAAAAACAACTCTCAAACCTGCCCCACCCAGAACATCAAGTCTGACTTTTCATTCCTTCTACAGAGCTGAGGTGTATGAATCAGGATAAGTAAGTCGTGTCTACTGATAACAGATACTAATTTTCTTTCAAAAATCCCTAAACAACCAAAAACCACAAAACTAAAACCAAAAAAAACCCAACCCATCCTGCCCTCCTCCCCTTGCAAAAGAACACATAAACTTTTATGAAATTCCACTGCCTTCCAGAATCTTGATTTAAGAGGTCTAGGTTCAAAAGGATTAACAGCAACTCTGCTCCTCACTCCCAAGACATTCAACAAAGACATGGTAGTAAGGACATGCCAGTTATCTCAACTGCTTTTGTGTGCCACGAACAACAACTGCTAGACTAGAAATTCAGTTTTAACATTCCAGTCTTGTAAGAGGAAGTATTAACTTGAACATCTTTTTTGTATTTAGGTTACAATCAAGACAAAAACGCTACAAAAAAAGAGTTCTAATACAATTTCAAAGGTACTTTCAAGTAAGAGAATCTAAAATGCTAGTGCAAGACTAGTACATTAGCATACATTAAAATCTAAGAGGAAAAAAACCCAAGACCCTTGCAAAAATATTTGAGCACTATCTGCAGATTATATTTGGATTAACGTTAGAACTGAAGCTAGAAAGTTAGATGTGGTGTGAAGCTGCTGAGAAAGATGAGGAAAATTCCATTTTAATCCAAGAAAGATAAAAAAGCACAGAGTTGCTTTGAATAACTTCAAAAGTTTCCTTTCACAACAGATAAAATACAATCTTGGAAAACTACCCATGGCAGACCGATAGATAGAGGGAAGGAAAAGGGGAGGTATCAGGAGATCAGCTAAGACCATTAAGGAGAACTGTGTTTTTTATATATATCTATAAATATATATACATATAGGTCTCTTTAAAGACCTGCTTGGAGAGATCTCAGGGAATAGGATCCTAGATGATAGAAATGTCCATGAGAGCTGGTCGATCTTCAAGTGCCACTTCCTCCAAGCCCAAAATTGGTGTATCCCCACAAGCAGAAACGCAGGAAAAGGAGGCAAGAGGCCTCCATGGATGAGCAAAGATCTGCTGGGACAACTCAGGCAGAAAGAAGCCATCTATGAGAGGTAGAAAAAGGACCTGGTTTCCTAGAAGAGTAGAGGAACATTGCCAGAGCATGCAGATGTGCAACCAGGAAGGCTAAAGCTGTTTTAGAATTAAACCTGGCCAGGAAAGTAAAGGGAAACCAGAAGGGGTTTTTTAGGTACCTCAGAAGAAAAAGGAAGATTTGGGGGAATGTAGGCCCACTGCTAAACATAGAGGGTGTCCTGGTGACAGAGGATGCAGAGAAGACCAAAGTACTGAATGCCTTCTTTGCTTCAGTCTTTATGGCCATAGCCAGCCCTCAGGAAGCCCACACCAAAAAGGACAGTAGGATGGCCTGGACAGCAGAGGACTTGCACTGGGTGGAAGAAGAAGAGCCTAAACACTTATTGGGCCAGCTTAATGCTCATAAATCAATGGGTCCTGATGGGATGCATCTGAAAGTGCTGAGGGAGCTGGATGATGTGGTTGCTAAGCCACTCTCCATCATTTTTGAACAATCATGGAGAACAGGTGAGGTGCCTGAGGACTGGAGAAAGGCCAATGTCACACCAGTCTTCAAAAAGGGCAAGAAGGACGACCCAGGAAACTACAGGCTGGTCAGCCTCACCTCCATCTCTGGAAGGGTGATGGAACAACTTGTCCTGAATGTTGAAAAGATGATTATCAGGAGAGTCAACGTGGATTCACCAAGGGAAAATCCTGTTTGACCAAAATGATAGTTTTCAATGACAGCATAACCGGCTGGCTAGATAAGGGGAGAGCGGTGGATGTCATCTACCTTGACTTCAGTAAGGCTTTTGACAATGTCTCCCACAACATCCTTATCAGAAAGCTCAGAGTGGTGATTAATGGCACAGAATCAAGTTAGAGGCCTGTGGCCAGTGGAGTTCCACAGGGATCGATTCTGGGGCCAGTCTTGTTCAACATCTTCATCAATAACCTGGATGAGGGGACAGAGTGTACCCTCAGGAAGTTCGCTGATGACACCAAACTGGGAGAACTGGCTGATTCCCCAGAAGGCTGTGCTGCCATTCAGTGGGATCTCGACTGGCTTGAGAGTTGGGCAGAGACCTCATGAGGTTTAATAAGGACAAGTGCAGAGTCCTGCATTTGGGGAGGAACAACCCCATGCACCAGTACAGGCTGGGGGTTGACCTGTTGGAGAGCAGCTCTGCAGAGAGAGACCTGGGAGTCCTGGTTGATAATAAACTAACCATGAGCCAACAATATGCCCTTGTGGCCAAGGCGGCCAATGGCATCTACTCTGCCCTCATGAGGTCTCATCTGGCGTCCTGTGTCCAGTTCTGGGCACCCCAGTTCATGAGGGACAGAGAATTTCTTGAGAGAGTCCAGCACAGGGGACTGGAGCATCTTCCTTATGAGGAAAGGCTGCTGGGAACTGGGGCTGTTTAGTCTAGAGAAGACTGAGGAGGCATCTCCTTAATATTTACAAATATCTAAATGGTGTATGTCAAGAGGTTGGGGCATCACTTTTTTCTGTTGTATGCAATGATAGGACAAGGGGTAATGGACAAAAGCTGGAACGCAAAAATTTGCACTTAAACATTAGGAAAAACTATTTTACTGTTCAAGTGATGGAGCCCTGGCACAGGCTAGAGGTTTTCAAAACCAGTCTAAGCAAGTACCTGTGTGACCTCATCTAGGTGGACCTGCTTTAGCAGGGGGGTTGGACTAGATCATCTCTAAAGGTCTCTTCCAATCCTTACCATTCTACGATATTATTGGTATATATGATCCAGAACTGCTCAGGGGAGAGAGGGTTAAAGGCTTTTTTCTTCCCTCTGCATTCTTTTCAATTAGTCACATATTTAGACAAGCTGGAATTATTTGCATGCCCAACCTTGCACTATATTAAGAATGATCTGGAAGCAATTTGAAGGTCAGGGTGCGCTCAGTTTGGCAGGGAAAATAATCTCAACATATGCACATAGTGCTGTACACAATGAGAGATTAACATTCAAAATGTGATTTGTCGCTTTTTAAACTTGGAAATGTCAGTTCAAAGGCTAACCATGACAACTGCCTGACTGAAGAGTACCTGTCCTATACATACTAGAAATATGTGTGAACAGTCCTTCTCAATCATAAAAGGAAAAATAACATTGTGCTTGTACCATATATCCTGTATATTTTACAGTGACCTGTGCCCTGATCTTGTTTATAACCTATGAGTTTTGGCATCTGTCCTGAGAAAGAAGTTATTTGAATGCTTGCAGGTGATCTCTGATTTCCTAAATTACCTGAATCATCAAGTTATTCTATAAAACAGACTTCTTTTCTCCTATTTATGAATTGATAGTATTATACTTCACGGAGAACTCAGCTTCTATAACAGACACACTATGCTGAGAATTCACACCAAAGAATAAATTCAATATTATGTCCCACTGCTCAGATGAAAACAATTCAGCATGTACTTTGATTCCTAAGTTTACGTATTGCAGGGGGTTTCTGGTATACATGTTGAATACTTCAGACACCTTTCCTGGCCCTTGTTTAGATTTTTAATTGAAACATGTGCAAGAAGATGAGCTGGTGGGGCAGAAGACCATCCTGGATGAACAGGGAGATTTTGCTGGAGCTCAGGAGGAAAAAGAATTTATCATCTTTGGAATAAAGGTCAGGCAGCTCAAGAGGACTACAGGACGTTGTAAGGTCACGTAGGGAGAAAATTAGAAGGGCTAAGGCACAAATAGAACTTAAGCTGGCCACTACTGTAAAAGACAATAAGAAAGGTTTCTATAAATATATCAGCTAAATAATATTACCAGCTATATAAAGGAGGGCTAAAGAGAACCTTTATCTTTTAATGGATGCAAGGGGAAGCTTAGTGACCAAGGATGACGAAATGGCTGAGACAATTAACGCCTTCTTTGCCCAAGTCTTCAAAAGTAAAACCGGTTGTTCTCTGGGCACCTGGCCCTCTGAACTAGAAGACAGGGACAGGGGATGGACTGAAGCTGCCTTAGGGCAAGAGGAACTGATGTGCAACTTCCTGCTCTATCTTGACTCACACAAGTCCCTGAGGCTGGATACAATTCACTCAAGGGTACTGAGGGAGCTGGTAGAAGTGCCTGCCAAGCCATTCTCCCTTATCTACCAGCAGTCCTGGCTCACCGAGAAGGTCCTAGAGAATGGAAAGATGGCAAATGTGACACTCAAGAGGGGCTGGAAGGAGGATCCTGAGAAGTACAGGCCTGTTAGCCTGACCTCAGTGCCAGGGAAGGTTATGGTACAGCTCATCCTGAGGCACACAGAGGATAACCAAGGGTTCAGGCCCAGCCAACATGGATTTATGAAGTGGATGTGAGAAAGGCTGTGGATGTGGTCTTCCTGGACTTTAGTAAAGCCTTTGACACACAGTCTTCCACAGCATACTCCTGAAGAAACTGGCTGCCCATGGCTTGGACCTACTCTGACATGGGTGAAAAACTGGCTGATGGCCAGGCCCAGATAAATCCAGTTAGTGACCAGTCATCAGTAGTATTCCCCAGGGCTCAGTGCTGGGGAATTTATGTTTAACATTTTTATCAATGATCTGGATGAGGAAATCAAGTGTACCCTCAGTAAATTTGCCAAAGACACCAAGCTGGGTGGGTGCCTAGACCTGCTTGAGAGCAGGAAGGCTCTTCAGAGGGACCTAGACAGTCCGGATAGATGGGCTGAGGCCAGTTGTATGAAGTTCAACAAGGACAAGTATTGGGTCCTGCTATTCAGCAGAAAAGGACCTGGGGGTGTTAACTGACAGCCTGCTGAACATGAGTCAGCAGTGCACCCACGTGGCCAGGGCCATGGTATCCTTGGCTTGTATCAGAAACAGTGTGGCCAGCAGGACCAATTTGGTGATTATTTCCCTGTACTTGGCCCTGGTGAGACTGCATCTCACATACTGTGTTCAGTTCTGGGCCCATTGCTACAAGAGGCACATTGAAGTGCTGAAGTGTGTCCAGAGATGGGCAACAAAGATGGTGAAGGGCCTAGAGAACAAGTCTGATGAGGAATGGCTGAGGGAGCTGAGGATGTTTAGCCTGGAGAAGAGGAGGCTGAGAGGAGACATCATCACTCTGCAACTACCTGAAGGAGAGTTGTGGTGAGGTGGGGGTTGATCTTGTCTCTCCAGTAATGAATCACAGGACATGAGGAAATGGGCTCAAGTTGCACCAGAGGAGGTTTAGACTGGACATTAGGAAGAACTTTTTCACCAAGAGGATTATTAAGCATTGGAATGGGCTGCCCAGGGAGGTGGTGGAGTCACCAGCCTTAGAGATATACAAAAGACACATAGATGAGGTGCTGAGGGACATGGTTTAGTTTAGTGATGGGCCTGGCCCTGTGAGGTTAGTGGATAGACTCAATAATCTTAAAGGTCTTTTCCAGTCATAACAGTTCTATCATTCATGGAGGTCTGCAGGTTTGCCTTTTTCTAGAAAGTGTTCCTGGACCTTTTGTGGAGTTTAGCTGTTAACACACTAGAGAACCTTTAAAGTGCCTAGATGGTACTTGAATAGACTATTTCCCACTGCAAAAAGCACTTAGTCTTAAGAAACCCCAAAGAAGTAGCAAAATTAACAAAATGGATGACATTTTTAGTTTGGATAACATAGAGTATGAAGTTTACAAAATAATAGGTGTGAATCTAGACCTTGGTATTTACGACACAAATACCTAACCAACACTTCACTGAAGCCCAAATCTTGGGTTTAGGTATCTCAGATCAATCCTGAAGTATTCACCAACACATTCACGTAGTTTGACATAAGGCTTGTAACTCCAGGCAACCTTAAGTACAAAGTCTTTTACTGCATAACCAGAGCTCTTTACCGTGTAATAAAAAAAAAAAAACAAACCCAAACAAACATGTGAAGGACTTGTGGATTTTAGCACAAAGCTACTAACATTCATTAGAAAGCACTCATACCCTGGATTGGTGTAGTTAACACCAAGTACTTGACCTTCATTGACAGTTTCTCCTTATCAGGTTAAATCCTGCTCCTCCACTCCCTTCATTCTGATTATGAAGGGCAAAACCCAAGACAATTGAGTCTGATCCCCCACTGTGTTCAAGACAGAGGGAAAGGGAAAGAAGAAGAATAAATTCACTTAAAATAATTTTTGTTCCAACCTCTAAAACAGCACAGCAGTAACAGACTGAAGCAGTAAAATGAGGATGCATAATAAAACAAGAGAACTCTTTAGAAACTCAACATCGAGAGAACATGAGATAGTAGCATAGTGTTATCATCAAGTACATAACTTGGTCAATATCCCTTTAAAGAAAGCTTAAAAGTACTTGAATACACCTTTCTGGACATCTGACTTATGAGGTTTGTCCACAGTAACAATGCAGAGCAACAAGTGCTAATAATTAGAGCATAGGGGTATGGGAGGACTGAGGAAAAAAAGACACTAGTGACTCCTAATACCCAGGTATCATGTTCATATGTTTCCTAGGGAATAACACTCTGATGGTTCTACTATGGCAATGCAAAACTGAAAACACTTATTTTCCAAAACTGAACAACAGTTTGGTCAGATCTGACTACTCTCATTACTTTTGCAGGCCAGGCTAGGAAGAGTTTCTCCTCTCATAACAAAAAAACCCCCAAATTATTGGATTTTTTTTTATTTCTGTTACCTCACCTCAGAGTTGAGCTTCACTAGGACCAAATCAGTTAGGGCTTTCTATCCTGAGATTGGTGGGGGAGGAAATGGAAAGCAAGTGCTTCCACATTGTTGTTAGGAACCTCACCAGATATCCCCACCTCCAAGTCCCCAATAACTTGAAAAGAACCTTAGAACAGCAAGTTCTTCTTCATATGAGGATGCATTATTTCAGATTTGAAACATTAATATAAAAGTATGTACTGGAGAGAGAATTCCATTGAGTATGAGTTCACAGCAGTTTCTAAACAGAACAGGTATTTCATGTTACTGCTAACAAGGAGCATTCAAATCATCATCTGGAGCACCTGGAAGCTAAGTGTCAATGACTGAGTACCAAAGAAAAGCTACACTCCTGTAAGATCCTTAGGCCTAATGTTACCATCACTGGCTACACCTGTATTAAAACCCTCTAAAGGTCTTGGAGTTGTACTCCTTGTGCTCCACAAACTGCCTACTTTTTCCTCCTTTTAATTAAGCACAAAACTCATCCTACAATTTGAAAGATATGTGGCCTGTGGGCCCTTTTCTGACAATTACATCTGAGAAAGCACCAAAGTTTTCATTCTCAGACTGGCAAATTAAGAAGCATCTAGATATAATAGCTAAAAGAATAGAACTTCAAAAAAACCCGTCACAGATACTTTAGTACCCTTGGATATTGAAACTACAGCACACAAGACCAACTTAAACAGCTTTTAACATGTGAATCCAAAGGATCCCTCTTTGTACAATATTCCTATGTATCTATTGCACACACAAATCCTACACACACTGTTCAGAAATTCAACTGTGGCTTAGTCTGAACAAAGAAGTCTTCAGAAGTACACAGAAAAAGTGTTTGGCCATCACTGCTCAACAGGTCAATCCTATTCATACCCTTTTTATTCTTACTTACCTCGGGGTACTGTTTATAGCTTCCTCATAGCCAAGCCTAAACTATGCTCTTTTTAGTTGGACCACCTTATGCTCCCTATATCCACTGCCACAATATATTCCAAATTTACTCCCTTCCATCTGAGCTTTAAGTACTGCACCTGGATGGTCCTTACCTTATTTACAGCTGTGTTAGTCCCGCAGAATATACCAATTTCAGCTCTTATACTTGCCTTTAAGCTCAGGGACAATGCATAGGAAGTTCTGTCTACGCTATGCTATGCTAAGCAGCCTTTCTTCTGAAATGGTGCAAGAGACAAGAAGATAAGCTGATTGTAGTATGCTTGCTATGAAAGAAAGGAAGCTATTACATGCTACAGTAAGACTGTAGTAAAATCATACATTCATCAAGTCTAGAGAGTACTTCCAACAACCAAGTCACTAAATGTAGGCATTAGCCAAACTGACTTTTCATCACTCTGTAAACTACTTCACACTTGGAAGAAATACTTGTATACCGACCTTTGGAAAATTGTTTGAAATAATTCTTCCTCTAGAGGAAAGTGTGTGTGTATGGGGGGTGGGGGGGGGGGGGGTGGTAGTTTTTTTTCTTTTTTTTTTTTCCCCCCCATATATATTCCAGGACAACCAAGTGCTGGAATTGGGTGCTGAACTAAAACAGAATGCTCACAAGGTTCTGAGGTTTTGTTTGGTTTGGTTCTTTTCCTTCCCCCCTGCCCCATCCTCCACTGCCTAAATGAAAAATAGACATGACAACACAGCAAGGTATTAACATCTTAAAAATTTTTAAGGCACATTCCAACAAAATAGACTTTTATTGAATGCAATATTAGGCATTCTATTTTGTTTAAGGGAACAGTGCTTCCCTGTCAGCAAGAGAATCCCTTTGACAATTTCTAAAAGCTGTATTTCAGTTACAGAAATAATTCTGATGTCGAGAAACACCAAACCTCAGTCCAAATTTTTCTTATTTTATGAAGTGTAACTAAGTCCTTCCAAACCATGACAGTTTTCAGTAGGCACTAGAACAAGAAACCTGCAAATTGTTTACAATTGCTGGGTACAATGTCATGTCAATTACAATTTCATACTAACCCATCTAAAGTGTTGTTCTTGAAGAATGATATAAAAAGTGTCATTTGAGAATAAAGAAATGCAGCTTAAACAGCAGTTTATCACCATTGTTAAAAAGTCTTAATGGCAACCTGCATATTTAATACCACAGTATGTCAGCTAGCAGAGGGGCTTAGTCCAACAATTTAAAAGTTTAGATAGGAATGTCTCTTTTGGTTCTGAATCCAGATCATAAATCATCATGTCCAACAGGTGAAGGCTCAGTTGCTTCATTGTCTGTGTCCTCTCCTGTGAAATTAAATACCATAATTAGGATAAAAATGTATTGATTACACCATTTTTTTTACTTTAAGAGTCTTTTCAAAGAGAAACCCCAAACCAACATATTTATCCATACCAGAGAAGCAATAAAGGACCATAGAAAAGCTACTTGCACCATACCCAACTAACTGATTTTAAGGGACTCAGTGACTGAGAGTGTAAGATCTGAACTGAATGACCCTGAGTAACAATACAATATGCAACTTTGTAAGTTATTATTACAAGATGAAAAAGCAATCTTGGGGTGGAGGGCAGGGAGGGACAAAACAACTCCTCAAACAAGTCAAACAGAAAGAAAATAAAAGGTGTGAAATTGACTGTCATCTATTCTCCCATAAGTTTTACTGTAAAATAACTGTCTTTCACTTTGGAATAATACAAAAAGCCTAAACGGGCTAATGAAACACTAATCAGTATAATACTGCATCCAGTGCTGGACTCCCCAGGTCAAGACAGACAGGGAACTTCTAGAGACAGTCCAGTTGAGGGACAGCAAGAAGATGAGTCGTCTTACGAGGAAAGTCTGCGAGACCTGGGGCTGTATAGCCTGGACAAGACTGAGAGGGGAACTTATCATCATTTATAGAGAACTAAAGGGAAGGTGTCGAGAGGGTGGGGAAAAGTCTTTTTTCTGTAGTGCCCACTAATAGGACAAAGGGTAACAAGCCGGAACACAGGAAGTTCCACTTGAACATGAGGAGAAACTTCTTTCCTGTGAGGGTGAGGAAGCCCTGGCACAGGCTGCCTGGAGAGGTTATGGAGTCTCCTTCTCTGGAGGTTTTCAAAACCCACCTGGATATGTCCCTGTGTGACCTGATCTAGGTGAACCTGCTTTAGCAGGGGGTTGGACTGGATGATGTCTAGAGGTCCCTTCCAACCCCTACCATTCTACGATTCTGTAATTCTGTCCATAACATGCCACACATCCTAGAGCAAAATACATTTGAATTTCTTGACTGCAGGTATAGTTTCAGTAGAAGGGAACTGTTTAGCTTGACTTAAAGATGAATATTTTCTTCATATTCACCTTCACACCAACTCTGGCACTTCTACGATTACAAAACAAATTCAGCTTGCTGATCGCAGAAAATCAAGCAGAATTCTTTTTGATGGATTACAGTGAGTTGAAGCAGCTTGAATGTCATCACACAAATCTTCAGGTCATTATAATTAATAGCAAAGGAAAAACGCTATGGAGGAAGAAGACCTCCTTTTTATGAGCAGTAATTTGCTACTTCACTTTACGTAATGAAGCCACACATTTAAGTGATTTACAAACAAAACCTTGAGTTAAGGAAAAACAAAATCATCACAGGAAAAAGATCTTTAAAAAAATCAACTGCCTTTAAGCAAGAAAGCATGCATGCCAGAATGTGGCCTATACCACAAACTTCCTGATCACACAGATCACAGTTGTAGAAAGATGAGAAATTGTACAGAAGAGTTTAAAAGCAACTAGACTCTTAGACAGAAATACACCACCAAGTTGTCAATATATCATTTTTTTTTGAACATGTGACTGAAAAACCACTTGCCTGTTTTTACAACTTGAACACATGTTCCATCCTTATCTTCAAATCCTTCTGAACATACACACTTGTAACCACCTGAAGTATTAACACAGTCTTGATTCTCTTGCACACAGACCTTTTCGGGAAGGTTACATTCATCTATATCTAGAGATAGGATAGAGAAAACAAAGAGTCCACTGCTATTATTTTGTCACAAGTCTCAGTCATATAACACAATTTCATTCACATATAGAAAACACTGAGGACCAAAATGCTACTGCAACAGATTTAACATTTGTTAAAACAATCTGTTAAGGTTCTTCACGCTTTAGACTGCTTTTCAAATTTATTCAGATGGTACCGACTTTTCTGTTTTGCAGGCCCATATGTGGGGAAATAAATTAAGTGATGGCACTTGTCTTAACCTACTGAAGATTTCCCCAGAGTCATTTTCTACTGATGCCAAAGCAGAACTAAAAGGAGCCTGTAAATATTACATCATCATAGGTAGCAAATGTATCTTCTGCTCTTCCCCACAGAAAAACTCTAATTTCACTCTACTATCATTTCACGTTGTAATTCACTATCAATTAATATCATTTGAACTTGGATATTAATGAGTGAACTGAAAGACAAGAGAATCCACATTGCACTCCTGCCTTTCTGTTACAAAATGAATACAGATGTACCCTTCATTAGAAGTGGGAGATAACTGACAGAAGACTCCTGTATGTTTCCCGAACCTGCTATAAATATTTTGTTCCTTTTGTTAGCAGTGTTTCACCTTTAAGCTTTGTCACGCATATTAGCTCAATCACACCAACACCTTTGCTGCTAATACCAGAATAACTGGGTTCATTTTAGTAGGCTTGAGAACTGAAGCAGAAAGATGCAAACATACTTTACAGCTCCTCAGTGTGGCTAACCCAGAGTGAGTTAACTGGTCTTCTACCAGTCTTCTACCACTCTTCTACAGCTAAATCCACTAACCTGTACACTTTTCATCTTCCTTCATGTACCCAGATGCACAGGTTTTACACTTGTCAGAACCTTCCCCTGTGCAACCTATGCAGCTGGCATCACATGCTAAAAATAAGCATAAATAATAAGCATTAAAAAAAAATCATATATCTGAGGTTTAAATACCACTCTTAAATTCAGATTACCCACATAAGGAATCATAGAACGGTTTATGTTGGAAGATCTTTGATGATCAACTACTCCAAGCCCACCTTGGAAATCCACGCTTCTACTACATTAGGTTGCTCAAAGACCCCTCAGCCAACCTGACCTTGAACACTTTCAGGATAGGGCAGTCACAACTTCTCTGGGCAACTTGTTCCAGTGCCTTACCACCCTCACAATGAAGTTCTTTCTTATACCTAACCTAAATCTACTCTCAATTTTAAACCATTATCCCTCATCCTATCACTTTACATGCCCTTGTAAAGAGTCCTTCTCCATTACTCCTGTAGCCTCCTTTTAAGCACTGGAGGGCTGCTCTAAGGTTCCCCCAGAACCTTCTCTTCTCCAGGCTGAATGACCCCAGCTCTCTCAGTCTGTCCTCACAGACAGAGATGCTCCAGTCCTCAATTATTTTTGTGGCCCTCCTCTGGATCAACTCAAGCAAGTCCATGTCCTTATGCTGGAGATGAGTTATCACAAGAGTGAAGTAACCAGAAATCTCTTGCTTTCCTTGTACAACATGTCTAAAGCCTCATGCTCCACATGTGCTGTCAGGACTGGACCTTGTTGTACTAAATGCCTGGTATCATGCTCTGCCTAGCATTTCATTAGGATTCTAGACAATAAAGTAAAATAGCAGATTAAAAAGAAACCTTTGCATGAGAAAGATCCATCTGTGTTCAAACAATACTGGTGATCTTTGCAAGGAGAAGCAGCACACTCATCTACATCTGAAAGACAAGATGTGACAAGTTACCTAAACCAGTAGTCATGATTACTCAGATTAATACTTGAGATTCTGTAAGAACTGGCCCACAGAAGCTATAAACTTAGAATCCAAATGCATTGAGAGTAATTTTACAATGACCTCAGGATCAAACAAACAACATGTTAGACAAAGTAACATGGTAACATATACTGTTTCGTTCAGCTTAAACTTACATTAATAAACCAAAACTGATCCTCAGAAGATGTTTTGTGATGACAGCAACAAAACTATCAGAAATTCAAATGCTAAAATTAAATAAAACTTCCAGAATACCTGCCATCCTTGTAATTTTCAAGTCGATGTTTTGCATGCATTTATGCTTTTTATGCAAATAGCATGACAAATAAGCAAGACAGATGATTATTCTGAATACTCCTCTACTCATATATTACCAAGCTTTAGAACTTTTTAAAGTGTTAAAAAAGTTATGCAAATACACAGACATAATCTGCTTAGTTGTCTACATAAAGCAAACTGGATAAAGCCAAGTTATGTTTAGGACCTGTCAAGCTAAAAACTAGTTCTACCTCGGACATTAAAACATACCAGTCTTGTGATTTCAAGGAACAGGTACAGTGATACTCACAACTTAGCCTTTCTCTGTCTGCCATTTCTATTTCAGCCCCCTTACTGTCTATCTCATCCTTTTGCTGCAGACATCATTCCTCACTCAGTTTATATTTTACCAATTGCAATGATTCTTTGGAAAAAAAAAAAAACCCATTTGTACAGAAAACAATACTGGAACATCTTAAAAATGCTCCTGGAGCGTTCAACAGTTGCCTAAGCAGGTACCACAGGAGCTATAATTCAAATCCCAATTCTCCTTAGCACTTCTAAAAAGCAGCAGTGTCCACATCATTTTTAGGATACCGTTTCTAGAAATATTCTAGGCATCTTTAATTGGTAAAATTCAACTAGTTAAGCAGAATATGTTACTCTCCATCTTGTGCATTCCTGCATCAGCACTATCTTTAGTATTTGGGTTTTTCCATTAAGCATTTCATATGTATCTCCTCATAAACCAAAAGAGATGCTAACCTAGAAACAGAAATTAATGGAAGCACAGGGCTTGACATCTCTCAAATAATAACGAAAGCTAGTATGTCTGATTTTAGTGAAAGGTTTTAACTCTATTAGGGTTCAGCATTTATAAACATACAGTAATGTAAAGACAATTGTGCAATTGCTACAAAATATGGATACAAGCTAATAGAAATCTTCCAGTAGTTGACAAAATAATTTTAATCAAGAGTAGGATATTGTTTAGCATTCAAATAAACAGAAAATATACGTCTTGAAATGAACACTTGCTGCTATCTGTATTCCACTAAATTAAAAAGCTAAGGAGCAAACAGTTTGATAAAGACAACTATAATCACCCTGCAGCTTGGTGGAGAGGAAACGCTGCTTCCCTGCAACGTGAAACAAGTTAGGAAGAGATGAGACTACAAACTGTAGACATCTGATGGAATACTTCCATAAAATATAATAGAAGTCCATGTGATGTTTCACTACTCAACATGGCTACAAAACCTGTTTGAAATCTACTAAGCATTACTCACCTACACAAGCTGCTTCTTCATTTTTAATCCAGCCTTCTTTACAGTCTTTGCAGTCCTTGTTACTTGGACCAGAACAAGTTTTACAGGCAGTGTGGCAGGCTGAGGTAAGAGAAAACTACAGTCTGAGCTTCATTTGATAAAAACCTTATTTAGGAATCACTGGAAGCTATCATATTTTAGTAGCTTGACCCTCCCATTTGCCAGATTAAATCTTGACTTTGTGGAGATAGATAAAAATGTAGCTTTATTCTGCAAACAAACCAAACAAGAAAACAAACTACAAAAAAAATGTACAGAATGATACCCCAAAAACCTGGGAAGCTGGGCCTGGCAATCACAGTCATCTGCACCTTTTAAAATAGTACGATGAAATTCTAATGACTACAAGTGTCAGGTTCAACTTCCAAAATATTTGGGAAGATGAGATCAAAAAGGTAAGCTTTGCTCAGCTCCTCAGGTTTGGGACAGCAGTCTAAACAGCACACGCAGCACTCCTGCCTAATGAATCCTTAGACTACTTCATTTGCAACTAGCTAAGAGGGCAACACGTAAAATGACAGTAGTCTGAAGAACTTCAAAGAAATATATTAGAATACAGTTGTATGTGCATATTATATATATTTTTAATACATTACATGCATATGTAACATATTAATGTTCTGTATTGTCATATAAAACAAATCATACAGAAGAACTACTGCAGTCAGATAAGAAACCAACATAGATCATATAAAAAACAATCTTATTAGATCCCATGGTCAGGATTTAGTTACTGAAGAATCTCATTCAAGATGTAAAAACAGATGAAAATCCATTCAATTGAAAAAGTTTATTCCTAAGTTCTGACCTGGTTTCAAAATTAAGCTTAGACATACTTAACTGGAATCTATGTAGTGTACAGTACAGATCATCTGTTTCCATGCCCAGATTATCTGGAACACAATGAAAATCTAGTTTCCAAAGTAGCCCACTTGTCAACAATTTCAGCTCAAGATACTCATACAGTACTTGGGGGAGCGGAGGCAAAGCTTTTTCTTCCTTCCCTCCTCCCTTATGACATAGATGAATTCTGTTTCTTAATTTAAAGCAGAAAAAAAAAATATTAGGAAAAAAAAAAAAATCAAGGGCAGTCTGGAAGGATGACATAACAAAACCTTCAAATTCCAAACTGACTGACATATTATTTATGGTTAAAGTTTAAATTGTTCCTAGTTTTGTTTACAAAAAAATGCAGGAAGAAGATAAAGATCTAAGTATATGTCAGAAACTTTGTTACCTGTACAAACAGAATGAGTTTCATTTCTCATGGTACTGAAGTAACCACTGGAACAGTCCAAACAAAAATCTCCTGTATACTCCTTGTTACAGCTACATGAGCCATCTCCACCTCGGGTACCATCCCCATCACAGTGGCCATTTCCATGGCAAGGTCTTTCTGATCCACCGTGACAAGCTAAAAAGGACCCAAAATACTTTAAAATCAGATATTAAAGGAAATAACTTCCTCTTTTGAGCTACAAGCACTTGACGTCCCTCCCTCTTCACAGACAGTTAAAATACAACAACAAAAAAAACCCCTCTACCCACCTCCCAAAATCACCAAATCACTACAATAAACTAAGATGTAATTTTCAAAATCTTTGTTTCACCTTGAGAGCAACCAAAAGGCTTGCAACAAGGAATGCTCAGTAATATAGTCAAGTATAAGAGGAATACAAAACAAGGTGTAAGATTTTAGAGAATTATAATTTATACAAACTTCAGAGGCCAAAATATCTCTCTTTACCACTTTCACAACATCCCATCGTCTTCCACCTACTTCTATCCAATTTCTCCCATTGCCTCTTTAAATGAAGAAATTTAACAACTCAAGATTTAATGTCCAGCAGAGCTTTGGCCATTTGATTCTTAATACTGGTCAAGGTCTGTTGTCTACATAGCTTCTGAAAGGCCACCCAAACAACAGACTCAATGTCACATACAGACTTTAAGCATTGGTCAGCTATGGATGTGGGCATCAGATCAGATAAGATTTTGCACATCTAAGTACCCTTGATAGCTTTGTACATTTATTCATGCCCAAAAGACTTTTCTTCAGGAGGAATGGTTACAAGGGAGCTACTTATCAGTCAGCAGCAAGGTATATTATACACAGCAGCTGGTGGCTCACGCTTCGTATCATGCTTCACGTATTTGTTCATGTTAGGAAAGATTGGAATTAACAGGTAAGAAGAATGAATTTGTATTTTTCAAAAGAAAAATTACCAAGGCAGTCTGGTCCATAAGTTCCAGCAGGGCAGCAAACTTCTATTGTCTCTATGCAAAACCACTTAAATAAATCAGGATACTTCTTCTTTCTATATATGAAACACAGGCATTTATCAATAAAAAGAATGAAGATTTTTTTAAAAGTGAAGTTGCACACCTAAACCTGGCCAACACAGTAAATGACTGCACATGAGAGATTAGAAACCTGTTTATGATGACAGTCTTATCTCAAGTAGAAATCCTCCAACTGGAGATTCATTTACACATTATATTTAAGGTGTGAAATAAGAGCAACTAATAAAAATCAACTCATCTTGACACATACAGAAACCTTTTTTAAAGCATATTATTTTTAAGAAAGGTTTATACACATAGCTTAGACAGCCTTATTTATGTCTTCCTCTTAAAGAAAACTGCTGTGCCTTTATCTCAACTACGTAGAAGAAAATCAATGAGATGACGGGGTGACCACTAAAATTTCTCCTCTTTTTAGCATGAATCAAGTATTAAAAAAATCCTTGCAAGATAATATTAAGTCAGTTATGTGTTACTCTAGCACTAGCATAACCTCCCAATTAACAATGAAATCACTAGATGTTATTTTTCAAGCAAGCATAGGAACTACTACTGTTCCAAATGACAATTCAGAGATCTCAGTGTCACACTGATAAAGTCTCAAAAGCTTTAGTAAAGGAAAGGTTCAGATATTCTGTAGCTTGACAGAAGTCTTCAGCAACTTCTAAGGCATGCGCAGCTTCTCTTTCTAACTATTACAACTGACCATATTGAGTCCAAGGCTCAGGCCCTGAAAAATAAATTTACTGAGTACCACACGCAATGTAAAATCTTGGGAAAAAAGATCTAAGATATCTGTAAATAAACAGTCTTTGGAAACTACCATAGAAACTGAATGACATTTAGTTATTGCAGGTTAAAGGACAGAATGCAAAGTTAATCACTGGCACTCAACAGGTCTATTAAATACAGAAGCTTTAAAAAAAAAATCACGTATTTTATTAATGGTTATGTTTATTTTAGGAAGTCTACCTTGACAGATTCTGTAGTTTAAGACACGTTTCTTTCTGCTCTAAATATTCAAGACAAATTTAAGACGTTGGGTTGCATAGCTCACCTTTCTGGAAAGCATGTCCTATGAGGAGGGACTAAAGAATTGGCCTTTATCTAGTTTGGAGAAAAGGCGGCTGAGGAGTGACCTCATTGTGCTCTACAGCTTCCTGAGGAGAAGTGGAGAGGGAAGTGCTAATCTCTTCTCCTGGGGATTCAGTGATAGGACACATGGGAATGGTTCAAAGCCACTCAAGGGGAGGTTTAGACTGGACATTAGAAAGCATTTATTTACCAAGACAGTGGTCAAACACTGGAATGGGCTTCCTAGAGAGGTGGTTGATGATCCAAGCCTGTCAGTGTTTAAGAGGCATTTGAACAATGCCCTTAACAATATGCTTTAACTTTTGATCAGCCTGGATTTGATCGGGTAGTTGGGACTAGGTGACCCCTGTAGGTCCCTTCCAACTGAAATATTCTACCCTATGCTATGCTGCTCCCTTCAATTGGCATGTTACTGATACACATTCCCGTACACTTACATAAAAGGATAAAGCAACAAAGCAGTTAGGTGGGTTATCAAAAACCCTTATATTGCTATGAAATGTTATAATAGCAGTTCATTCTACTGAATTCTCGCTGATTGGGAGCGCTGATAGTCTAAAGTAATAAAAATTTGTCTAAAAGAAACGTGACTTTTAAAAGTATCCTGAAGTATTTAAACGCTACAATGCCATCCTTGCACTAACTATATTTTATAATGGTACATGACAAGCTTCATTGTAACAGTAATCATAGGCTAGCTTAAAAGGTAGATAGAGAAGTCAACTCCTACATTACAATGCTCAAGAGATCCAATTTCTACATTTATTAGTATCAACTATTTTCCTGATTGTCAGAAGAAAATAATGTTTTAAGACAAAGGGAAACAGAAAAGGAAATAAACCTCAAAGTATTCCAATGTTAGTTTGTCTCAACACCCCACTGGTAATTAAGTAGACAGCATACGGAAAGCCAGAGTGGATGTTTTGGTGCAACACATCCAGAATTGAAAATAAAACACAAGTAAAAGTCAGTACCAATGGCAACTCTGGAGGTATAATGAAGAATTACCCACAATGCCATTACTCAGGCACAAGATTTTGTAGTTCATTCTCTTAGATAACTTATTCATATAAAGATCTCCACCAAAAACCGTGATACTTACAGTTTGAACCACCATTTCTCTATATGTTCTTCATGCTCTTCTACCATGTTGTTACATTCAAAGTTACTACTGTCGCACAGTTTCTCTATGATCTCTACAAGACGAATTTCGCTATAAGAAGGGAAAAAGTCACAAGTTTATTTGATACCACTCAAGACACGACAGAGAAGCTAGACTGCAGACCAGAATACTTTATTAGTTTACTGTGTGTTCTGAGTTAGTTCCAAAACAAAGCAAATATAAGAATAAAGAACTAATGAACATTACTTTGACTAAAAAAAACTTAGAAAGACCACAAGAGTCATGTTGGCTTGCTTGTATTTATTATGTCTGTGGATCACAGGTTTCATAGATTTTTTAGCTTCCCAGCAACTTTTTGAGTGCAGTAATTTCCTCCTAAGTTTAACAATAAGTTAAATTTTGTCCTACATTTAGCACTGAAATAGTGATGACTCTAGGGAGGAGATACTGCTTTAATTCCAAAGCAAGTATTACCATGTTCCAAATCTTTTATGACTATCAATTAACTATTCACCATTATTTAAGATCATTATTTTAGGACATTAACAGGCAAAGTGAAAAAAACTACCATGACCAATGACAGAATGAACTTTTGTTGTTTCCAGAAACAAGAGAAATAAAAGCATTAATAAAGGGGGTTCAGTCTTTACTGTAATCTTTGATCAATAAGAACTTAGGGCTTGGACACACAAAACTTTAGCTGAAGTTAAGTTTCAGACAAACTCTAGTATGGTGAAGTCACACACAGTGGATATGAAATGCAGTCGAAAAACAAGTACTGAGACAGTTTACCTGGACTCATACTTTGATAGTGTCTTCTCTTCCCAAGCAGTGTTTCCGCCACCAAAGTTCTTTTTCGCAGTATCTGCTAATCCCTACATATGAAAATTACCAAAAGAATATAAGTTACATAGGTTTGATTTCTAACAAAAATTAAGGGTAAGAGTAAATGCTTATATGGAAATTACGAAAAGTGCCATGAAGAAACTTCAGTAAGGCCCTGAAGCTGTTAATCAAATAGGTAAGCAAAAGGAACAGCCAGTGGCAATATGAAACATTAGAAAGCATATGTTATAGCATAATATCACATAAACAGGGCTTTGTTACAGTCTCCATTTATGTCAAAAACATACATGTATGAAACCTTATGCCCATCTCCTTTCTCAGAAATTTATTAATCTGCTGAACAGGACCTCTACTTCATTCAGTTTTGATAGTACTTAATCCAGCCTTCACCACGTTGCAACTTAAATGCATAGCTATAAAATGAGGTACATCTCCACAATGAGCAAAAAACTTCGAGTCACAGCTGATGCCTATCAATTGACACCCTGAAAAAAGTCTCCACTGTTGAAGTGCTATACCAAGCCTACAACAGTGCCTACACATACAGCCCCTTGCTGTCAAGACTGAATTTACTGTGTTGCAACACAGGACTGTCACAGTGGCAAAAGACAGAGAATTTCAGGTGATGCTTTCCACCAGCACCTCCCATGCCGCCGAGCACGTCCAGCATTAAAACACCAAAGTACGGCCCTCGGCACTACACCTGTTACAGAGGCCGAGAGCGAAGCGGTGCTGTCCATCCGCCTGACTAGCCGCTGTCTGCAGCGAACCACCCGATAGAAGCCCTCCCAGACTGTGGCCGGGGGGGCTACAGAAGCTGCTGGGCTGGGAGCCTGGCAGCCCCAGGGCGGCAGCCCCGCATCGCCCCAGGCGCTGCCGCCAGCACTCCGGCGGACCCAGTGCCCCCCCGCACCCGCTGACCTGCCAGGAGACCGGCAGAGGCCTGCGCCACTACCACCGCATCCCAGGCCGCCCCTCGCCGCAGAACCCTCGCCCGCCCCACACCCACCAGCGCAGCCGCCCGCCGCCGGGCTCCGCGCGGCCTCTCAACCCCGCCGCCCACCTGGTTGAACCTGTCCACGATGCCGCGGCAGGTGGAACACGCCAGGCGCCGGCGCTCGGCAGCGGCCGGGGCGAGCGGCAGCACCAGCAGGGCGGCAGCGCAGAGCGCCGCGGCCAGCGGCGCCCGGCCCGGGCGAGACGAGGGGCCGGGCCCCATGGCGAGGGCGTGGGCACCGTCGGGGAGACGCAGCCCCCACCGCGGCACCGAGCGCGCCTCAGCGACGGCCGCGCGCGGCGCGCTCACCCCGCCCCAGCGCCCGCGGCAGCCGGCCCGCGAGCTCCATTCAGATTTCCGCGTCAGCTCCACGCACGCTCCAGCCGGCGTCGCTCATTGGTGGAGGCAGTGGAGCGGAGGCACGTGGTCCAATTAGCGCCCGCCACGCGCCCGACCAATTGGAGTTCCCCGCGTCCGCAGAGAGCTGAGGGGTAGCGAGCTGCCCGAGGAAGTCGTGCCCAGTGGCTCTCGCGCGCCACCGCCATCATGAGAACGGGCAGGTGAAACCTCTACCGGAGCTTCAGACCCGTCCGCCATTTGTACTTGGCAGCCTGCTCGGAGCCCTTTTCCTGCCGGGGGCGTGCTCTGCCCTCACGTAATATGGCTGGGCGGCGAGGTAGTCACGTGGGCGTGAGGCCGTCTCCGCCCGCTCGCCTCCTCGCTGTCAGCTCCCTCCTGCCGGCGCCCTCTGCGGGGCAGCCACGTGGACGGCCGGGCGGTGAGTGCGAGCCGAGCCGAGGGCGCTGCGCCCGTGCCGGCGGGCTGGGGAGGGAGCAAGCGAGCGGTGGGAGGTAACGGTCGCGTGAGCATGTGTGAGGAGGGGCAGGGAGGCCACCATCGAGCCCGTTTGATCACCGCAGCCCGGCTGCAACGGGGCCAGCGGGCAGTCCCGGCAGCCCTGTCCCACCCAGACGCGCCGGGATTGCGGCTGCAAGCGGCCCTCCGCATCTGGGCGCGGTGACCGCGGCGTGACGGGAGGGTTCGGCGGGGCCGGGCGGGGCGGCCGCCCCCTGAGGCGCGCGCGCGGCGCCGGTCAGCGGCGGGGCTGCCTCTCGGTGGCGGCGCGTGACGTTGTGGTCTCGTGCTGAAGCCGCCCCACAGGGCCGCGCAGGAGCCACCTGAGGGGAGTAACGCTGAACCGCCCCCAGCGCGCGCCTCCGCGCACGTCGCGATCTTCGTTTGTCGGGTTCTGAGCTGTGTGGGCCCCGCGCCGCACGTCCGTCAGCCGAGGCCGAGGGTGGGTTGGCAGCAGGGGCGAGCCGGGGCGCAGCGTGGCGCGCGGGACCCGCCAGTGGGTTGCGGGGCGGGGGGAGTTGTGTGTCTGTCTGTCTGCCATCGTGGCGGGGCCGCCGCTAGAGGGGGCCGCGCACACGCTGAGGGGGCGGACGCGGGTAGCGGGCTGGGGAGCAGCCGGCACTGGCGGGGCTGGTCGGGGTTTTTGAGACGAGAGCAGTTTGTGTCGTTCGTCCCCAGCCCGGAGGAGTGACATATCCTACGCGGCTTCGTCGTACCTTCCGCCGTAGCTGGCATTGTCCCAGGCTTCAATTCCTGGGTCAACTTGCTCTTCTCTTTGTTGAAAATAATGCAGCGTTGGTGTTACCAAAGCGAGATGAAGCCCAAGAGAGAGGACCTCATGGTGGAATGCTATTGGTGGTTTTGCTTAGATATCTCCCTACAGAGCATGTGAGGGAGTGAAAAGCAGTTTCTGTAGACATATCCAACGTGCAGTTTGGCTGCCAAATATCATATTTATAGCAAAGAGTGTCTGGAAAACATAAGTAAGCTAAATATAGTAGATTTTTCATGGGAATAGTGACAAGTCCATTATTGGAACTAATGACACTTCCATAGAAAAACTATAGAAACAGAATAAACCAATTTTTGGTGAAAGTGCTTCAGCTTATTGATATAATACAAACTATTTTCACCCATTTTCATCCCAGGAGAAGAAAAATTATTTATATTGGAAGTCTCTACTCTTCTGTCTTTCAGTCTTGAGGTAGCTACCTGGGGGGGAATCAAGGTGGCCGTGTTGTACAGTTCTGAGGAAGATTCCTTTACATTTGTTAATGTATTAATGGCAAAAATATTTCTTAAAATGTTAATGATAAATAATAAAAATATTTTAATAAGGAAAGTCATCGGACTATTGTAAGCAAATAGAAATATTTTTATGTGAAAATCTGTTATCCGAGTTAGAGCATTAAAAAAATAAAAGCTGTAATTGCAAGTATTTTGTCTTTATAGGACAAATTTGTTTTAAATGTCAAATTTAATGTGTGCATGTCTTGATAAATTCCACTTGAATTTTGAGGTTTGTTGGCATCAATTTTCAATGGAGCAAGCTATCTTGAGTCTTGACAAGACCACTAAATTTATTAGGCCTTATCTCACAAGCATAGGTGTTGTCTTTTTGGTTTTTTCTTTTTTTTTAATCTTCTAGCATGTTTCCCTTCAGGGAATCTCCGTGTAGATAACATATATAATTATCTTCAAAAAAAGCATGAGTATGCTGGCAAGCTTACTTTCTTCAGGCATATAAGAGGGCTGGAGTCAACAAGATAATAAAAAGGCCTTGTGATAAACTGTGTGTGGGATATATAGCCTAACTGTCATTCTGATGATTTAGGAAGTTGGGAACTCATTATTCACATGGTGATCAGCTAGAGATATCAGGAGCAGGCTGTGTTGTAGAGTGATCAGAGTATAATGAATGCAGTATTTACTAGTGAGGGTAACATCTTTTTAGTACACAACTAATACTGTTAAGAAGAAAAAAAATATTGTTTCTTGGCACTCAGGTCCTTTTACAAGGATTTGTTTGGTCTTACAGTATCTGAAATACTAAGAAGCTGCTAACTGGGAGAGCGAAATATCCACCGTGCTGCATGTTACATGCTGCTTCACACAGCACAAGAGCTACTCAAATGCCTGTGTTGCTTATATGCAGCACTGGATTGATCGTTCAGTGTCCATTTTTTCTCTTGAGTAAGTTTGGCCAAAATGAGATGCCTCTGTTTATTGGAAGAATTCAGCAAGAGAGCTTTCCAAAGACAAGAATTTGCGCAAGGCTTAATTCCTGCCAAATGCTTCTTGAAGTGCTCCTGATATCAGACCCATACCTCTTTTAAAGCTGCTGTGGAAAGAGAATTCTGTCGTAGCATTTTTATCCATCCTTGTAAAAGTAATACTAGGCACAAGTTAAAAAGACTTCTTCACACTTCTTGGGGTGTTGTGTTTATTTAGGCTCTTAACGTTGCCAAACAAGCCAAAAATTGTAGGGACCTACCACAGAACCCTCTGTGTTTGAGTTTAAACTTTGTAATAGCAGCAGTCATGAGAAAAAGATGCAGTCATTGAGATACATAATATGCAGACAATTGCGTGTAGGCTCATAGTCAGGAAAATAAGGAACGTTAGCTCACTTGCTGTTTATGAGCAAGACAAACATCAGTTGCAGAAAACATAATTCTTGAGGTACAGTTTTTAAATGACCCTAGCAAATCTGCCAACCATCTGAACATCTGTTTGGTGGACATATTTAGACCAAAACACAGGAGAAAACATCTCTAACCAAAACCCAAGTTATAAAATTGTACCTTAAATGTGCTATTTTTAAAGTTTTGTTTTTCTGTGAGAACAGAACAAGAATAATGATAACTAAAATCTGTTGTTTTTTTATTAAATTCTGAACTTACAAAGAGGAGGAAGCTTAAATTAAAAGAACATGAAATAGATTACTGTGTTTTTTCCTGGAAATGGTCGTGAAAAAGCACTTTTTTAACTGGTTTATAATCAAACTAGAAAAGGTGAGACATTTATACATGACAATACCTATGCTTTATTTGCTCAGGCATCACCTGGACGTATGATTTTGTCATCATGATAAAACATCTCATCAGCACTACCATGAGAGTGGCTCAGGACAGTATTGTGAAATGCAGTGCTAGGGAGAGGTGGCCCTCCTTGCTGTGTCAGAGCGGAATGACAGGGTCCAGACCATCTCACACTGGAGCAATGCGTGGTGTGAGGGCTGCAGGGGATTCAGCAATTCTGCGCTGAGCTGCTGACAAACTCACAAATCAAAGTATTCTGCTCTCTGCACTTTCTCATCCTTGTGATTGCTCTCACCCTAGTTCTGGAGTCTCAGGCAAATGAGAGATCATGTGTGAAACCAGCGTGCGGTTAAAGTGAGAGCAAATTACAAAACTGTCTCTGCCGTGGAATGTGGTCTTGACTGAGGTGTCGCCCTCAGCAGGCCTGGCAGTACAAGAGGCAAAGGGACGTGTTTTCTGAAGTAGGGTCTGTGTTGTCTGTGTTTCTTCCAGAGAAAAGTAAAACCTTTACATTTACAGAAGGTGGCATAAATCCTGAAGTGCTGCCTGAATATATTTTTTGCTACTTAGTCAATTTATTGAATGTATTAAAAAAAAGGATGGATTTATTAGTTTTTGTTTAAACATTTACACTTTGTAGTATATTTTCTTTGCATCATCAATCTCGCTTTCTCTGTACACTTCATTCCATGTTGTTAATGTATCGTAATTTTCTTTTTATTAATAAGAAAATATATGTGAATTTCGAACCCAGTATGGCTCAGAAGAGGAGCTCGAGTGGACAGTCATTCCCTTTGCTGCTGCTGACTATTGTTGTGGCTTTTGTTCATTTGACTGTCTGTCCTTTTACAAAAGTGGAGGAAAGCTTCAATCTACAAGCTATCCATGATGTGGTGTACCACCAACTAGACTTGGATAAGGTAAATGGAAAGAAAGTGCTTTTGTCTTGAACAGATTACAGTTCCCTTTTATATAATTAGGATAAATGCAATGGAAATATGATTTATCTGAGTTTTCTTTTGTTTCTGATTTTTCTTTTTGCAGTATGACCATCATGAATTTCCTGGAGTTGTCCCAAGAACGTTCCTTGGACCAATTTTTATTGCTGCTCTTTCCAGTCCAGCTATATATGTACTCTCTGTGCTAAGAATGTCCAAGTTTTACTCCCAGCTGATAGGTATGAGAACTTCAAATTGTCAGACTATATATGGTTTTAATATTGGTTTAATGGGTGACATTGTTGTAACCGTCAGTGTTTGGACCAGTGGTTAAAATGTGATATTCTTTTGCTTAGTGAGGGATCCTCAGCTCAAGAGGGACAGAGAACTTCTGGAGAGTCAAACACAGGGCCACCAAGATGATCAGGGGACTGGAACATCTTGCATATGAGGAAAGGCTGCAAGAACTGGGGCTGTTTAGTCTAGAAAAGAGGAGACTGAGGGGGGATCTTATTAATACTTATAAATATCTAAATGGTGGGTATCAGAAGGTTGAGGCATCCCTTTTTTCGATGGTATCGAAAAATGGGACAAAGTGTAATGGGATGAAGCTGGAATACAAAAAGTTCCATTTAAACATAAGAAAAAAGTATTTCACTGTGAGGGAGCCCTGGCACAGGCTGCCCAGAGGGGTTGTGGAGGCTCCTTCCTTGGAGGTCTTCAAGACCTGCCTGGACATGTTCCTGACCTGATCTAGGTGAACCTACTTCTGCAGGGGGGTTGGACTAGATGATCTCTAAAGGTCGTTTCCAATCCTACCATTCTATGATTGTATGATCTTGCAGATTAGGGGTACTTAGAGCCAGCATGGCAATTCCACTCCCTCTTTGGGGTAATTAACAGCACAGAGAATGTATATGCTAATGAACATCAGGCAGCGTAGAAAAAACAGTGTCTTCAGGGCTTGTGTACTTTGTGTAGGATTCAGAAAATATTAGTTTTGGCATAGAAGTATTGACCTTTGTGCAAAAGTATCAGACAAGTTAAAGGTGGATGAAAATAGATAAGCTAGTGGGGAAGTTTGAGTGTTTTTTTTCTTTAGGATATATTGTAATATCTTCAGTAGTATTCTTCATAACTTCTTCCCATTATATTATGTAACATGATTGTCTGTTGGTGATCTATCAGATGTTACTCTTATTTCCCATTATTTTTCTTCTAATAGTCCGAGGAAGCTTGGGGCTCAGTGTGATCTATACTTTATGGAAGTTGCAGAAAGAGGTTAGAAAGCAGTTTGGAGCAACTACATCAACAGTCTTCTGTCTCATCACTGTTACACAGTTTCATTTGATGTTTTACTGTACACGAACCCTCCCTAATGTGTTTGCGCTTCCTTTTGGTAAGTTTTCACATAGCAATAACTTTAAAATACACTAATTATTCTCAAATACATCAATAGGTAAAGCACAGGAAATGTGTGGTCAGGCCAAGTTAGTATATGTTCTTGATTAAGAGTAGAAAACTTAAGTTTACCTTCTACTGCTTTTACCATAAATGTTTACAATGGCCGTTGAATCAAGTTTTATTGAATCTGAGTACACGTGGAGTTTGTCAGATGTCTTTGATTAACTAGAGTTTTGAGTACACATATCTGATGCATAAAACAGAGCTATTGAAAAGGCAGTAGGTACACTTGCAGTTCCAAAAACTCTGTGAACTTAAAGAACTCCCACTGCAACATCTCCACCTTCCTGTTGTGGAGTTAACTACAAATGTAGCAGCTTGTACACTTAAAGGGGAACAAAAAAGTGGGTTAAAACCTTACTCTGCACATGCAGTTTTTCCCCAGAGATGATGACAGGGAAGGTTAACCATGTGTGACATATTAGCTGACTCAATGCTTCAAATGCAAGTTGTTCAGTTAATAAAATCATGATGTTGGTGTGAGAACCTGTTTATATTAGAACTGAAAAACAAAACAAAAAGCAGCTGAATTATCAGATAAACACTGTGTAGTGATAAACTTCTCAGATAATTTCTGCAGATACTAAAAATTACAAGTAGTTCCATGGTTCTGTACTATTAATATGTCATACTTTTCCTTTAGGGCCTTGACTACTTTACTGTGTAAGTCAGTGTTATCATGTGATTTAAACTATGGAAAAAGTAGAGGAAACCTCACCTGTTAGAGATACAATGTGTCTCCAGCTAACTGTGCAAATGGATATTTATAGATCCTTCTCCCTGAGCAGTAGTCTGTAGTCTCTTTTTTGTACTTGAAGTCGAGTGCTGTTATCATGAATAGAGATGTAGTCAGAGAAGAGAATAAACCAACTCTTCAGCTGATACTGAGCAACAATAATTATGAATCTTAGATTGAAATGCTTTTAGTACTTCCTTAATATTCAGTTTTGTTGTGTTTTTTTTTTTCCTTGAGGCTATTCAATATGCTATCTTAAGAAGAGTTCTCATGTATTCCTTCTGTAACTATACTTTTCCTAATTATTTAAGTGTCAACAGTAGAAAATTGTGTGTTATTCTAAATTGTGTTTCTCTAACTGAATAAGAATTTCTAGACTAGAAATCATAGGAAAACCAAGAGATCAAGTTAGAGGAGCAAGGTGCCGATGTTCAAAAAAAGTGTTGCCCTTTAGAAAATGAACAATTCAGTGTGTCAGATGGTATGCTTGCTTTATTTTTGCAGTGCTCCTGGCATTGACATTTTGGATACAGCAAAAGCAAAGGCCATTCATTTGGTTCTCAGCTTTGTCAATTATAGTCTTCAGATCAGAGCTCTGTATATTCTTGGGCCTCATGCTCCTGGTGACATTATTAACTAAAAGAATCTCGATTTTCAAGGTGCTTTCCCATGCTGTTCCTGCTGGATTGTTTTGGTTGGGTAAGTGTTTGCTTGGAAAAAAAACAAATGCCACAGGATAAATTCAACAGAAGTTGGGAGATTTGACTGATTTCTTTGGTGACTTGACCCCTAGGGCTTTTCTAGGGGATGGTTTTATCTGTCTGTCTATCTATCTGTCTATCTATATATCTATTTTTGCCTGACTGAAAATTTCAAGGTTAGGAAATAGGTGTGTATAAAGCAGTAGAAAGATACTGTGACCCCTGCCTGTGGATGATTACAGTATATCTTGGCCTTAAAAAGGCTTAGATGTGCAAGTTGATGTTAGTATAATTAGTACTTGACTGTAGCTACACATTCATCATCAGGTGTAGTATCCATTGCCATGATGATCAGCTAAATGCTAAGATTAAATACAACATTGTGACAGACAGGAATACTGAGCAAGAGCATTATGAGGACAGTCAACAGTTGAGCTCTGTTTCGTTATCATTTTAATAGCATGATTATCCATGCTAGAGAGGCTGAAAAATCTCCTTGTCTCTCCTTAAGCATGGAAGGTTCATGCATATGCACGTGAATACTCTAAGCTTCTCTGCCAGTCTACCTAATTAAAAACACTGTTGTCAGATGCCTGATGATATAGCCTCTGGTAGTATGCTATCCCTTCCACAGCGTGACAGTAGAAAAAATAAAAGATCATGCTTTGTGCATTTGGAAGCACCTTACAGCATAAGAGTTCAGAGGTCCAGCAGGAATTAGTCACTGGTACTCCCTGCCCCTCTGGGCAAACTTTTTAAATACCAGAGCAGTTTTCACATATCTGAGTGGAGGAGATGGGGCTGTCATATTTGCTTCTCTTATTTTTGCCTTTTAGCCCTTATCTTCCTTCTTGCCTCCCGACTAACAACTCATAGCAAACTTAACAGCTTTACAATAAAAATCCATTCAGTGCCATTTGAAGTTAACCTGCTTTCTTCCCATTCAGTAAACGTAACGCTCTAATATTCTGTTAAAATTAACTTTAATTAAACCACTGCATTTCAGACCTGGAGTTGGAGTGCATCTCAATCAGATTCCTATCTAATGTGATTATATTAAGACTTCTATTAATAAGTGCCTCCCTCCTCTGAATTTCCTTTGCAAGACAGACAGATTGTGGCTTTGGGTGAGGCTTACAGTGCATGTTCTAGTTTATGTTGATCTCATCAGTAAATGTGCTAGTTTGCTTTTCCCTAGTTTTTAATTCACGCTGATTTATATTTCTTCAATTATTTCAGGGCTAACAGTTGCTGTGGATTCCTTATTTTGGAGGCAACTTGTGTGGCCTGAGGGGAAAGTGCTCTGGTATAACACAGTTCTGAACAAAAGTTCTAACTGGGGAGTATCCTTTGAAACATACAGGGAAAAAATATATTGAACACTACCAGACAAACAAAACAGACAGCTTAATGTGACTCTGCTGTGGTATTAGATTCTGCTTTTTGTATAGTATCGCATTATTTGAAGCTTATGAGGCACTGTCTGTTTCTCAGATCTTTCCATAAATGTTAACTTTCCTGATGACTGTTCCTTGATGATTCACACCGGTGGAAACCCCTGTGTCTTCCGCTTGGTTTTTCATACTGCCCATTGTTAGTGCCATTTGGTGTGCGATGTGAGTGTAGTTGGGCAACTGCTTTTATTTCTCAACAGGTAAGGCAGGAAACTAAATGCCTGGAAGAATATGATGCACAAAAAATACACTGCATGCTTGCAAAATTTGTGTGTACTGCTCTAAAGAATAGTTACTTAATTTGTTATCAGTGAAAGCATCCTTAACTCTCCTTTTCACCTTGAAGACTTCCCCCTTCTTGTGGTATTTTTATTCAGCCCTGCCTCGTGCTTTGGGATGCAGCATTATATTTGTACCTTTAGGTGTAGTGGAAAAGAGAACTCGGATATTACTTTTGCCAGCACTGGGCTTCATATTTGTGTATTCGTTTCTCCCACACAAAGAGCTGCGTTTTATCATATACACTTTCCCTGTCTTCAACATAGTGGCTGCTAAAATGTGCTCACGAATGTAAGTTCAAAATCCTGTTTTCTTTCTTGTTTGGGTTTTTTTTCTCTGAAAAATGCAAAAGAAAAGCAAAACCACTCATACTATTTTTATGCACTTCATTCTGGAATCTGAATCATCTTGAGATCTTCCTGTGCTTTAGAAAGGACATCTGTATCATTGTACCCATTCAAATAATGAGGGGAATGGGGACAAAGAAAAGTTTGAATAATTTGATGGGATCATTTGGCAAGTCTGGGGCAGACTTGAGAACAGAGCCCTGATTTTACTGTTATGCTGTTATAATTAATTTTATTTTATCCACCATAGAAAAAGACAGATTTCAGTGTACTCTCTGTTGGTAGTGTAACTTACCTTAGGAGAGACAGTTAATAGACAAGTGGAGCTCTTGAAACATAGAGTTTGTATTAAATAGTTAAACTTGGGTATATTGAAAAAACAAGTTAACTCTGGACTACTTTGAAAGAGAATACATTCATAGCTAAAGGTTTTAAACACAGAAATACTTATTGATGAGCTTGTATTAGCTTTATTAATGAGAATATTCTGATTTAAAAGTCGATAGAAGCATGTAGAAATGCATAATAAATGCATTCCATACACATGATTGTAATAGAATTTGAATTAATCTTTATTATCTAACAGTGGAGTTTTCATAAAAGTTCTGCCACGGTAGTCAATAACCAGCATGAAAGAAAAATAACAGTTTATTCTTATTCGTTTTGTTCCTTCCACAACAGCCTGAATAACTACCGGAAATCCTGGCTGTACAAACTCGGATCTTTCTTTGTTGTACTACATCTTCTAGTTAATGCTGCTTATTCAGGAACATCTTTATATGTTTCACATTTCAATTATCCTGGTGGAGTGGCAATTCAGAAGTTGCACGAGTTGGTACCTTCAACAGCAGGTAGGTAAAGCTGGTTTGAAGTATGTTTGCCTGATTTCAATTGCAGGGTTTTTTTGCTAGTATATGTTTACATGTACTGGATATTACTTCTTCACACTATTTACATGCATCTTTTCTGTTACTATTTTGTTAAAATCAGAGTTGTCTTGGAAGAATTTTGAAACTGTGTTTTGTTTTCATTATTTATGTAGATGTCTCTGTTCACATTGATGTGGCTGCAGCACAGACAGGAGTTTCTCGGTTTCTAGAAATCAATTCAGATTGGAGGTACGTTATAAATGAGGTTGTGATCTGAAGACAGGACTCTTGCTTTTTCCTTTCTTGTATGTGCAAAGGGGCAGGCATCACAGATACGGTTTCTTGTACAGCATGTTTATTAAGCTGCGTCAAGAACGTGTTAGCTGTATTAAAGATACTGATGTTTTAGTAAGCTATGTTTGATATCTCATTAGATCTTGTAAAACACAGGTGAATACTTTTCTGCCCTTGGCAGAACAGTGTATATAATAGTTGGGTTTTCTTCTCATTTTTTGTTTTTGAATGATGTGTGTCAGTGTGAGGCATATCTATGTACTAATATTCCAAGTCTATTTTTATGTGGCATGTCCTTCACACAGAGGGCATTGAAGCTGCTGTTGTGGACGATTGGTCACATTCATTAGCTCTGAGAGAAAGCAGTTGGGTGCTTCGTTACGGGACCAGCGGGGATGGACAAACAGTTTTAACCATGGGAATACTGAAATGAAGAGTAGGAGACATCTGTGGGATGGCATTACTTGCTTTTCAGGGTGCAGATCAAAAGGAAGGTGCCTTTCTGATTCATAGGCCTGCCCCTTCAGCTAAAGTGTAGGTTTCTAACTTAAAATGTCATCTTGGAAAGTGACACAAAGCCTCACTTCATACTTCCACAAAACAAAAGCAACGCAAGCAGATTTTGGTTTAAGTACTCTGAGCATGGAGTTCTTCATCTTTAGTCACACTTTTCAGGATCAGATGTACAAATATAATTTTTTATATGTTTAGAGATACAAGTATTTTTTATGTAAAGAGGAGGAAGTGACAAGTAAGGGGCTCCTGGGGTAATTACAAACATCATTGAGCTTCCTATTCCTCATTTTATTTCCATTCTCTCTCATAATATTGTAATGGAACAGACAGTTTAAAGCTGAATTGCCTTCACAGTTACCAATCCAATGTTTATTTCAGATTGGTTTTTGCATGCTCATCTACAGAAAGTCTTATGACATGAACAGTGAGGAGGGGACATTAAGCTATTAGAGTCAAAGTAATAGAATATGCATGATAGCTAAAATGTTCCAGTCTTTGTATTTTTAATATACTTGAGTACACACACTACTCTGAATACAACTCTACTCTCTAAATACAGTGCTTTTTGTACAGTGAGTTTTTTGAGGTGGGGTTTTTTGATTGTTTGGGTCTTGCAAGGCTGTATTGTAGTAGGGTTAGAAAGTGAATGAAGAATATCTCTGTCGCTGATGGATGTTTCATAGTGTTGCAGCTACTCTAGAGCACTTTACATCTCTCTTCTTATCTTTACTTATTTTAAAAAAGCATCAAGGGAAGGCTGATTCAAATAAAGTTTCACATGAAAAAAAATCAGGCAAAGTCCACAACTGAGCATCGTACCCAGGACTTAACACTTTGTCTGACAGCACAATAATGCAAAGTTTAGTGGCACCAGCTGTCCCTTTTATCCAAGGAAGTGACAGAATTTCAGATGGGTGAAAACTACCATCTTCATAGACTGTGTACCTCAGATGAAGACAGATTTGTGGATAGAGTGGTTATGAAGCTGATGATTCATCAGGATAACTACAATCCATAAATAAAAGCATGTTAAAATTAAGATCTTTCAGTGGTGTGTTCAGATTACATCTATTTGCCTCAAGAAAAATGCAAGTGATCCATTATTTTTCTTCAAAGGGTGACTGAAAGAAGCTTGATGCAGATTCTTACACAGGGACAGGTGTTACGATCTTGTCTTCAATTAGTGCAGTCTCTTTGAAACAGGAATAAAGATGCTGTATAAGCTTCAAGTATTTAAAAATAATAAAATTCAGAAGTGCTTGCAGCCAGATGAAAGGGCTCTTTACTTGCTGATGAAGAAAATGCAAAGTCAGTAGTTAGTGAAGTTGTTAGGCAGTATGTGGTTCCCTCTGCCAGTTTGGATGCATGTACCATCCTAAGTGGGATTGTGATCTTTTTGGAAACAGCGGATGAAATCTATGTTTTGGCTTTTTTTAATAGAAGAAGAAAGCTTTTGTTCAGTGTGCAAAGTCTAATTCTGTATTAAATGGTGTATTTTTGACACCTCTGGATTCTGTCAGCCTGAGGCCTGTTCTGCGTTGACAACATTTTAGTTAACAATCCACACAAATCCTCTAGTTCACTGTAGAGTACTTGCCTTAAATATTTTAAATGTTAAGGACTACTATATAAATTGAAATTGTTTCCAGTTTTTCCACAAAGGATGTAGGCAGATGAGAGGCTAGGCTGTAGACACATATATGGCAAAAGATGCAGTCTGAATTTACTCCTAGGTGCACTTAAGAGGATGTAGGGTTGGGATTGCACCACTTCCCTACCAGTGTCCATGTTTGTAAGAAAAGGCACAGCCTTGAATAAGTTGCTTGTGAAATGCATGTGAAAAATCACATGCCTAAGACTAGCTGGTAGAGAAAAGCTGGTAGAAAATGGTTCACAGAAAAGGGCAACAGAAAGGGTGAACGCCGGACACTGCTCTTTTACAATTAGATGTGTAAGACTATCTTGTCATAAACAAACTGAAGATAGGTAACCTCCACCTTAACCTCAGACTTAGGGACTGTCACCCAGCATTATTGTTGAATGTTTTTCTGGGATATAGACATAAGATTTGCATCCAGGTCTCCCACTTTTGGAAGCATGCTTAAGAGTGGGCTACAGAGTGGTTTTGGGTGGACATGTCTCATATTTCCCCTTTATGGCTAGATTGATAATGTCTCCTTTTAGGAAAAAACTGTAAATGTACATGCTAAATAGTTTTAGACCTCACTAGTTACTTTATATTTATACCTGAACAGGCTTATAAAAGCTGACCCGAAGTGACCTACCCAAATACAATTTTCTCCCCCAGTACTAGTTAATTTAATCAAGAGGTTTAAGTGAGACTGTTACAGTTCCTTCTGTGTTTCATCTTGGAGGCTACATGCCCTCGCAGTAATGGAAATGTTTAATATGTAACGAGAGGAATGTAAATAAGCCTTCTTTATTCTTTACAGGTATGACAAAAGAGAAGATGTTAAACCAGGAGACCAGCTGATGTTTTCTTACACGCACATACTAATGGAAACAAACCCTCTTCAAATATCACATTACAAGACAACTCATAGGCCACTTGCAAATATACCTGGCATCAGTAAAATTGGGTTGAACCTTACTGCACTACCTCCTTTTACTTTAAACTTGAAACCAAAATTAGTACTGTTGGAAAAACTTCCTCTATCATCTTGACTCTGAATTTTAAGTAAGCTTTTTGATGTAACCTTGCTGATGGCTGAATAATCTAAGACAGCAGCAAGGTGTAGTTCCAGCACTGCAGGCGAGTTCTGTGGAAGGGCACAGAAAACCCCTACACCCGTTGGTATTTCACGCCGTCCAGTTTCTTATGTGAATACTACAGTGCATTCCTCATCAGTATTTACTCCAATACTGACTTGTATTGTTAGATATTTTTGAGAGGCTACCTACAAGTGTAGTGGTATTAAGTCAGACCTGTCCTACGTGGTTCAAGTAGCTGTCTGTTTCATAACGTAGTACAGGTATGTCCTAATTGTACTATACAAGATACATAATGGAACAGGTTTGTGCTACGGCAATAATTTGATTATGTAATCTATGTGTGCAAAGATGTATTACTTGATGTATCTGCAGGATTGTAACCCCTTCAGTTGTCAGAGTGCCTGTGTGAACCTTAATGATGCTATCAACATAGGAAAGCCATATTCATTGTAGCTTCACCACAATACCTAATTGTGCCCTGTAGGCTACTAAGCTAATGGAAATGAAAGATTCACTTAAAGTAGTTGGACCTCTGGACGAGCACTGTCTCATTACAGATTTGAGTATTAAAGGATGGTTATAGCTATTACAGTGGCTCATGAATAAGCAGAAACCTGGATTTCACAGGAAAATGAATTTTTAAAATAACACTTCCCTCTTCTGCTGTAATGATATTATCTTCATTTGCAAGAATTTACCTACGAAAATATTTACTTGAATTAACTTTTAAGAAGATAGGTAGGTGCTGTTTTCCTTTTTTTTTTTTTATTAAGTAGTCCCTTTGGAAGGGAATAAGCCAATATGCCATATGTTGCATTCTATAAACTAGAATAAGATAGCATGCTCTGTATAGTCTCTTGTATTATATGTTAAGGATGTCTGCTTAAGATTGCCAAAGGGAACAAGTTAAAGAGTAAACTAAGGAAAATATGTTGTAATTTTAGTTAGGGCCAGTTGAAGTATGAGAGGAGCTCCATTAGTGTAAAGAAAAAAGTAATTATTGGCAGAAAACTATTCCTTGCTGACTGAAAACTAGAGTAAAAAAGTCTGAAGAAAGTGTATTGTTTTTGCTTTCATGCTTTTTTTTTACTCTTAAAGGGTGCTTCACTCATGAACTACCTGTCCCCAGCTGTGTGTCAGGTTTTTAGAACCAAGTTTTCTTGGGGGGGGGCGGGGGGGGGGCGGCAGCTCTAGATTATATATGGAGCAGGTACTGTGGTGGGGCGGAGGCCACGCCCCTGGGGCTGTTGCACAGCTTTCTTCAGGCCCAGCAAATCTGGCACAGGCAACCTGCACAACTTGCTGGTCCAGTCTCGGGCTCCTCTTGAAACTGAAATCACTCAAGTATTATCTACGTGACTTCTCTTTGGAGGAAAACTCCACTTCCTCCACAGCCAGTTTGAACATCAAACAATTCACATGAGACAGAAGTATGTGTGCAAATAGCTGAGAATTTGGAACAAGGCAAAGGAAAACATTTGAGTTAAGTATGTGTAGGTCCTTATGTTAAGTATAATAATTGACTTTATATAACTCCCCTACACTGTAATCCAAAACTACATTTATTGTGCCCCAGAACAGACAAATGTCTGCGCTGCTGAAGTTCAGTGTATTTTTATTCCAGCTTTCCCCGTCCCTGCCTGTCAAGATCCCTCTGCAGACACTTCCTGCTGTTCCCTACAGAGAAACCTGGGGCTGTGTAACACACTTGTAACACAGGCAGCGTGGCTGGCACAGAGCATGTGGACATCAGGCACTCCAAGCTTCAGCTTCCTGAGCATCTGACACAGCTGATGGAGACCTTTATAGACTTTGGTTCTATGCCTGGGTGACACCAGGGAGGGTGTCCAGCTGTGGTAATAAGTGTGTGTTACTGCTCACAGCCTCAGAGTAACAAGATCTTGGCTTAAGGGGGCCTGTTTAGTGCACTGGGTAGGGGTATAGAAAGGTAAAATCATACAGGGAGATGGGAGATACAGGATTGCAGTTGTGAAGTGTCTAAGGTTCATTTAGATCTTGTTGCATCTTGCTTTGCCCATATGGGTCTTGAACAGAGCTTAATTTTATGATCTGTCTGGTATTAAAAGACAAGGGAGTGTAGCTCCATGTAGTGCATGCAGTACCAGGGACAGTGGGGACAACCCCCGCCAGCACAGGCCAGGAATGTCAGGGTAACCCTCTCCCAGCTGTCAAACTGGGATGAAGACAACTGTAGTTTTTCCTTGAAATAAATACTCAGTCCTTGGGATAGAAACTAAAGCTGTTTCTCCCTTCTCTTAAATGAATCTTCTCCTCTCCAAGTCCTGCATTGTCTCTCTTCAGCTCCCCAAGAAACAGAGCTTATTTTCTCAATACAGATTAATATTCATTGTACTTGCATGGAAGAAAGGAGGTGTGGGTTTAAGTTCCCACAGATAAAAGAGGGTGTTGAGGAAGTCACACTCCTACAAACCTGCAGTGAGGCATTACAAATTCTGCATGGGGGCATGGGGGAAGCCTCAAGTTACTGCCTGAATGGTGCAGGTAACACAGACTCTGTGAGCTTACTTGGTGGAATTTTTTAAGGGACTTAATACAGTTGTCATGACTATTCAAGTTCTTAAAAATTCCTTTTGTGTCGACCTGTTACAAACCCCCCTAACTTAAAGCATAAATTTTCTTCATGAAAGCACAAATAGGGTGAACAAAACCAAACAACTGAGGGATGAATTATTCTCAATAAAACACACTGCATCTATAAATTGTTACATCTATGCCATTTAAATACAGAATGGAGTTGTAAATAAAATATACTCAGCATGTATAACGATGCTGAGGAATGAGACTTATGTTGTCTCATTAAACTCCCCAAAGGTCAAATGTTGCGTAGCATCATGCACTGCCTTTTGAAGTTTGATTTAATTTCTTACAGGCAGTGTTTGCTCCTGTAAAGAGCAAGGCTTACAAATTATTTGGACACAAACATGCTACCATGTGATTTCACGCAGAGATGGTGACTAATCGCTGTCTTACAGCCTGAGACGTAGGACACCCTGTGTTCTAACACTGAAGTAATCACATGAAAAAAGTTGTGGAACTCGCTGATAGGGAACATTTTTGGATGCTGAAAGTAAAAGCTGTTTTAAAACAGGGTTAAACAGATCACTCCCACATCAAGAACTAAAAGAACCAAAGATCAAGGAATAATTTGCCATTGACAAAGTCTCCAAGTAACAAAGCCTTCAGAGCTGGGAAAAAAAAAAAATCAGACTGTATTTACCTTATACCTGCCCCAAGCACTTGCTATGGGTCTTCTGTCTCAAACAAATTTGGGGTGAGGGGATGTGGAGAATGGTTGTATTGGATCCAAGATAAAATACATTTATCAGGTAAAACAGAAAAGCTAGGTGTCTGGGGTTCTTCCTTTCACAGTCCCTTTCACCTCAGCCTGCAGAACACCACCTCAGTGCCATGTGGCTGCACAATATATTTTGAAATACCAATCACCCCCCTTTTTCTCACTCCCTTGATGCTTCACACATCCCCTTGATGAGACAGTCAGGAATACTTCTAATTCCTTCCATAACTAAGGAGCTCGAAAGGAGACAAGATTTAAGCACTTGTTTGCTGTACCTCAATTTCAGTGCAATAATTTGCATTTCCCATGCATCCAAGAGCACTTTTTCCACATATAACAGGAATCATACCCAAGTCTAGTGCTACTTTCCTCGCTTTATTACCTGTTCTCATTCTTAAATACTCCTTTTCTGCAACACTCCCCTCCCCCAACTTTCCTTGAATCTTACTATTCAAAGTATTTGTTGTACAAATGAATTCACTTTCTATTTGCAAGAACAAAACCACAAGCTGAGTTTATCAGTGATGTAAGCAAGACTGTTTAGCCACAGCCTTCTCTGTTAGCTGCTTAACCTTAGTCTCAGACATCTCCAGTGAAATGCATTGCTCTCTGCTTAACATGACACAGAACATTAAGGTTCTCCTCAATGTAATCAATGCATTTAACATGCAACTACTTATGAGCAACTACAACCATTTTTGGTTGCTCATTTTAGACCTTTGCTTATGATAGCAAGGACAGCCAGTGTTTCATCTGAAATTCTGCATCTTACTTTAAGAGGCACTTTAACCAATTCAGCTTTATTTCAGCTGCAACAGCCCTTGGTTTTGTACCAAGGCTTGATTTGTGTCCAGTTAGGTCAAATGTAAGGTAAAAATACGTCTGAAATGGAGTCTATCTTTTCCTTTGCCAGAGGAAATAAAACCTCACCAACCCCGAGGCAGGGACTGCTTCAGCATGGATGTAGCCCCAGAACCCAAGCTGATCTCCGGGTTGGGGACATTGCTGTGGTTACTATTTCTGGTTGTCACACATTTCACGAAATGAAGCACTACAGGGTTTTGCAGGAAACTAAGAAGGTAAAGAATCACTTTTGTCATTAAGAATAAGTGAATGTGTTTGTGGAACACTAAAATGCTTAGTTTATGAAAGCTAAATAATAAGCAACTAGAAAGTGTTAACTGCTAATTATATGTTTGTTTTTTCCTGTGCTTGGAGATACCTAAATGCAAGTTTGTTATAGTCAGTTCTGTATAGTGGTGGAGAAAAAATGCTACTTTAAGGGACAGATCTCTCAACTGTAGACATCTACTTCAAGTTTGCTAGCTATACCTACATTTAATGTGTTTTAGATTGAGATTTTGTTTCTTTGTAAATTCAGAAGCTCCTCTTGGGGAAGAAGCAGCTGTAAGTATTGCTAGTCAATGCTCGCTGGCCAAATTCTGCAGTCAAACACGTTTCCTTCCCTTTTACTTGGTGGGCAGGGAAAGAGGCCAAATAGAAGGGAACAATGTGAGGGAGGCATTATCACAAGTTTCCAGAGCACAATACAAAATTTAATAGATACTTTATATACCCTTCACAAGATTTAAGTTCTTTGAAAACGCTGTTGGAGATCTCTACTTCATTCTGCTCCCACTTTTGGCACTGCAAAGTATTCCTTGCTACACTGTTTAGTTAGTTGTTACACCTGACAACTCTTCAGAGAAGCAAGAGCTCTTCAGATTCTTACAAGGACAAAGTACCATTTTTAGTACTATCTACATTTTAATTTTGTGCTTACCAAGACTTATTTCTAGAGTTGCTAAAGCACTAAAATTAACCGTTTAAATAAAATAAATATCACTGTTGCAGGTTCACAGCATCATTGTGCATTAGGGAACTGTCTGCTGTTGCAGGGGTGATGCAGCACAAACATGGCTTGATGAAAACTCCCACTGTTAACAGCTTCTACTTTTTCAGTCTGAGAGAGGGTCTGGCAAAAAACCAGCAGTTTCCTACACATTACAAATATGAAAAGGGTTGGAAAAAATGTTGTAGTAATCACTAAGAAATTAAATTAAAAATAATGAAGTAAACCCAACACAAAAGCCCCTCAACTCAATAATTTACCTCATTATTTGAGTGAAAGCCTTCTGTCCTTTTTGAAGTCACTATTTTCTCAAAGGCAGCAGTACCTGAACTGGAGATACAGATGTTCCCATACTTCCTACAGAAAAATCAAGCTTTACAACTGAAAACAGCAACTCTGTGCTTTCATTCTCTCTGACTTTTATTCAAGTCTTTAAGAATTTTGTGATTTGATTTGAAGGTCTTTTGGGTCTGCATACAATTTAAAAGAGTTTCTAACATTAGCCTAATGAAGCTAATGAATACTTGCCTAATGAAGCTGACACTGAAACCGTGAAGTCTTAAGAACAAAGCCATTCAAAAAACAAAAGAAACTGCAGGTACAAATAAAATATAAAGTAGACTAACTTTAATTGGTAAGATTTTGCTTTTAAAAATAGCTCTCTGGAGCTATTGTGCTCTCTGGAAAAGTTTTGACAAAAAGCATGACTATACAATTAAGTATCTTTATAAATAATATCCAAATTGGGAGCTACAAAATGCCATAACATCAACTTTCCACATGAGAGTTACCCAGGAGCTACAATAAAGACTTCCTTCAGAGGAGCCAAGACTCTTGCTTCCAGAGTACTGGGACTTCCAGGTAATCTTGTTCCCCGGCCGGCACTCCCACTGCTACAATGTCTCTGTTTCTACAGCCCTTTAAGCCAAAGGCTCTATTTACATTTGGAGCCCTGCATAAAAATTGTATCACTTGGTAAAAAAGAAACAAAGCTTCCTCATCCCCTACCTCCCTCTCTACTGGTTCTGAGACTAAATATCTCCTTTACAAAGGTCAAAGTTATATTCACAGTTAAAATGTAGGGGGAAAAAATGAGATAATAATTAACCAGTATCCATTTAAACATGTTTCCCAATAAGCTCCTTCAAACTCACCTAGTTCCAGTGATACACAAACTAGAACAAATTGTTTTATTACTGCAGGAAGAAAAAAACAAAAACACAAGTGTTCTCGTTTAACCCTAGAAGAACAAAGAAATGCTGACTGTTGATAGATTTCAAAGTTACCTTTTAAAATATTGGAGACAAAACGCAGAATTAGTTTTTCCCAAGTACACTGCATAACAATTTACTTAAATAGTACAGGTGTAAACATAACTGATGGAATAACAATTGAAATATCTGAAACAATAAATGCTTAGAGAAACATCACCTGGAAATGAAAAGGCACCTGGGAAAGAATTCAACAAGTTTTCCTGAGGTTGAACAGCCTGAGTGAAATGAAAAGAACCAGATTCCAGGCTTAACTCCAAAGAGCTAAACGGAGAAATAATCTCTTCACATAGCATGTTCTGTGGTATATTTACAATTGTATCAATTTTTATTCAATAGCTGTCTTAAATCCATCTGAAAATAAAAGGCAGTGTTGACTACCACTAGAAAATTGCAAATAAAATGTTTAATTTCAGAAACTGAGTTCACCATTTATAAATACACTAAAACATAGTAAATGCAAAATTAGATTAGGCGTAGGTACAGTATTTTAACAAAGCTACAACTTTTCTAAAAGGTCATAGGCAAACGATGACTTGTTTCCCAAAAAGTATTCCATGAAAACTGAAATGAGAAGATTAATCTTTCTATGGTTAAAAAAACATGGAGAACGTTCCTTTGAAATTCAAATGCTGGCTATATATTTTTTTTTTCAATCTTACTTGGAAGTTTTGAAGGCTCTACATCCCATTTGCCTGATGGACACCGACATTTAAGAATCAACCCTACTACATAAAATTCTAAGCAGTGCACCATATCCATAAGGCTATTACTGAAAATCAGATTGGTTATTTCTGTACTAGAGGCTTCAAGATAGGCTGTTCTACACAATTGAAATTACATTAGAAGTAAGGGCTCATTTTTTACAATAGGGAACCTTACAATTTCGATGCACTACAGATTAGAAAACGCTTCAGAATGACATTACAGTCTTCATGGTAAGTTTCCTGCTTTTACATGGCATTAAATAACAAGCATTAATACACAAACTTTGAAAAGAACTTCCAAAGAGCTTTTATAAATACCCAGAATATTTCTGTAGTTCAGTCAAAACATAAAACCTGAACAGGAGAACCCAGAATGGGAAGCTTCACTACCGATTGCTGTGTAACTGACATTCCATATCATCTCAAATTTAAGATTCATTTCCAGATAGTCAATAGTCTCCTGTAAACACAGCTTCCTCAATAATTCTTCTTAATCATTTAAGCACTTTAGGGCTTGCAGTTAAAAACACCACATGATAAAAAAACCATCTTGAACCTCATCTTTCATGTACAGCTTTCTTTTGACAACTACAAAAGCTGTTTCGCTGCAATTAAAGCAATGTTCAACTAAAATACAGTACCTGGTTTATGGTTTTTACATAATAATCGAATAAAAAAACTACAGAAGAGAACTGTTTACATCTTTTTTTTCTTTTTTTTTTCCTTTCCATTCTATTAAAACAAATGACTGAGCTTTTTAAAGTTCATTTACAATTATGGATTAAAACCTACATAATCTTGTGTAATTTGACAAGACAGGCTATCTCTAGTGTGAACTTTTAAAAAACATATATACAATATCTGGCCTGAAGTACTATGAATAAGGCACATGTAGACATATCGAAAGCTGAAAAAAAGGAAAGTAAAATTTGGAATTATAGTCACTGATTAGATGTCATACATGGCCCCTATTGGAGCAATTTAAAAATCTGACTTATAGATAGTTAATATCCAGTGAGCAACAATAGATTTAGTCTAGCAGTTTGTTCATTAGTTTCAATACTGGAAGTATATCAAAGGAAGATTCACTTTCAAAAAGATAAGCTTTTCAAAGTGTTCAATCATTAACCTTGACTGACTAAAGTTGTTGCTTTCATTGGATGTATTGAACAATCTCTCTGAAGGAACAATACTTGGTGGACAACCCAAGAACCTGACAGCCAATTTTGACAGTACTGGCCAAGACGACTTCTTAAAGTTCCAGTAAGTTAGAGGATCACAGTTATGCTCAAGCACTTCTTCCTCCAAATAAGAAAGCACCATTTCCTCTGGTAACTTTGCTCTCTCTTTCAGGTCTTTTGTTTTCTTCATGTCACCCATGAGTGACCAAAGATTATCTTCCCCATAAGAATTTGTAGATGGTGAACCTATATCACATCCATTGGAAACAGGTTTATCATTATCTGAGGTAGAACTCATTATTTCCAGCTCCCTGATTAAGTCTTGTTTATATTGTTCGGCCTCCTCTTCCGTAAATAAGGATGTCTTATACCGGGGATCCAGCAGTGTAGCAAAAATGTACCTTGGATCATGAAGCGTGGAGGACAACCTACTCACCATAGCTTCTTTCAAAGATTTCAGCATAGTGTCTATACCCATTGTTTCCTCAAACAGCATTTCTATTTTCCTGTTCAGTATATGAATCATTGGAATCACCTGGCTGAGAGTAGACATGTGTGTACTCATCTCCCTGCTTGCGGCTTCAAAAGGTTTGAGAGCGTGACACACGGACTGCATGACTTCCCACTGGTCGCAGCTTATGAGCTCCCGAAAGCTGCACTCTATGGACATTTCATCGATTGCTCTCTTCTGTTCGATAAGACGTTCAAGCATATGAAATGACGTATTCCACTTGGATGGAACATCTTGTATCAGCTGATGCTGAGGCAGCTCATACTCTTTTTGCAACTCGGCCAACTTCTCTTTCGCCTTCGCTGACCGATGGACACGTTCACAGATCTTTCTTGCAATACTAAGCAAATTCTGCACCATTCTCTGGCTTTTAATAGCCTCATTTACAATGACATTAACAGTGTGACTAAAACATTGTACGCTTGAATGGTCACCTTCATTTAAAGTTTTCTCTATACTCTGATTATCTGTAACAGTAATCCCAATCTGAAGGCCAATGGAAGTAATCCACGTTTCCCACCAGTACTCTAACTGCTTTTGAATGCTGATGCCATTGTAGTCGCAATCAATCTGTGATACATTTAGTAGTGCTGAACAATGGTAATCCTCACACTGTGGTCGAAACGAAGACTCAAAAGTTACCCAATGAGCTGTCAGAGTTAGATATTCACGTGTTTGGTTGCTCATCCATATCCCGGACGTAAAATGAATCACCCCGCTTTCAGCTTCTTTAAGATGTGAAATAATGATCTGTTTTACATTATCATACATATCTGGAATTGCTGTCCTAGAAAAGTAAGATGGAGAAGGTAAAGAATATTGAGGTTGCAAATATTCAAGCAGCCTGTTAAAGCCAACGTTGTCTACAAAAGAATATGGCTGAAGGTCAAGTGCAATCATTTCTGCTACAAGACTTGTGATTTTTTTGGCAACTGGGTGAGAGTCACAAAACTTGTCATTGGTTTCATCAAAATTTGAAGATCCTAGTAATTCTGTGCTCAGTGGCACGTGATTATCCGTAGATGAGGATAATACTGTCTCTGAGACATCAGTTTTCAACACATTGTTATGAAACCGCTGCAAATGTCTTAGAAGGCAACTTGTGCCTAGATTTGTTGGCTTTTTCCCCCTGCTTATCGTACGTCCACAGTGCATACATATTACTTTTGTTGAATCTGCAGAACAAATCGAAAAGTGATTCCACAGTTTTGAGGTCTTCTTACTATTAACAGGAAATATGATTTGATTATCATGTGTAACCATTGTAGGCAAGTCAGTCAACTTTGAGGATGAGCATTCTGCAGAAGCCAAAGTGGCGTAAGGAGAATTTGCCAAACTCATATCAAGAAAGCTCTTTTGGTTTCCAATTACATCGGGATGGCGTCTATAGAGATGCCTCATCAAGCAGCTTGTGCCTACATCTCCTTTCTTACCGCGGCTTATCATACAACTGCAGTATCTACACACTGCTTTTAGACTGTCTGCAGGTGACAGTGAAAAGTGGTGCCAAACTTCTGATTTAAGCCTTTTCATAATCCTTTTATTTTGCTGAAATACAGCAGTGGGTTCAAATATTAGCGGACCTAAGCCCTCACACTGTTTCTCGGGAGATGAAACAAAGGAGACTTCACCTATATCATCAGAAGATGACAGCATCGAATCTTCCACCAGAGCATCTCCAGAAGAGATATTAGTATGGATCTCCTCAGAGATTCTGTCTGGAGAAGAAGAAACAGAAGTTGATTCTTTCATCAGCTTTCCAGGAGAAGACGACATCGAATTCAGATCGCTGTCTGAGGGTAGTAAAGAAGGCAACAGAGTAGGAGGTGCAGTGTAGAGAGGTGGTATGCTGGTACCACCCCCGTTCTCTTGAAGGACAATGGAACGATGGGCTCTCCACATGTGTCTTATTAAACAGCTCGTTCCCAGGTCTTTTCCATTTTTCCCTCTACTGAATTCATTCATGCAGTGGATACAAACAGCTTTAGAATTATCTAGAGGTGACAAATAAAAGTGTTTCCAGACAGCAGATCTCCTCCTGGAACCTGATGTGCTCTTTGGAATTACAACAGTTTTTTCTGCTACATTCTCCACAGTGTCATCGTACTGGCTGTTGGGTAGCTGTGGAGATGACCCAACCGTGACTTCTTCTTTGCTGCACTTTTCAGAAACTGAGAGATCTGGTATTTCTTCAGAAGAAGCAATAGAAACAGATTCCTCAATTATTCGATCTGGAGATGGTATTTTAGAAGCCATTTTCTTGACCAGTTTTATGGGGGATAACATAGAACTCAGATCTCCAACATCTGCAGACTGAGGTGGCAGTAACAACGTAGGTGAAGAAAAGGAGGATATACCTGGCATACTTCCATTTTCTTGAATTAGTACAGTGGGATGGGCTCTTCTCACATGTCTCATGAGACAACTTGTACTCAGGTCCTTCTCATTTTTACCCCTGCTAAATTCTTTCATACAGTACATACATATTGCTTTAGTACTATCTCTAGGAGATATAAAAAAATGGTTCCAAGCAGGAGACTTTTTCCTGGAGCTTATGTTTCTGCTAGAAAGGAGGCTTTGTGTCACAGCTTCCATCGCTACATCACACAGTGTACTACTATACTGAGAAAAGAGAGATCCATAATCATCTTCATTTTCTGCAGATAAATATTTGCCAGGGTTATTGGTAATGAAGTTCTTTTCTTTGTCCTCATGTTCATCACTGCTGTCTGCATGTTTGAAATCATCTCCTTCTGCCTTTATATCCATTCTTTCTAGAGTACAGTTAATGCCATCTTCCTCTTGCTCTTCTTTTAAGTTATTGATTTTACCCAGTACAAAATTACCATCCATTCTGAGGGAACCTGCTTTACTCTTGTCGATGGATGATAAATTCTTCTTCCCAACTCTTCATTTATTAATAAATATAGATAATTTAAAAGAATATTTAAAATTTGATTTAAATGACGTATCTCGTATTCTGAATGCACAAACACAAATGCGTGTCTGTGTTAAAATAATCCCTGCTTTATGAATTCTGGATCCGTGTTGTGCATAAGCAAATATGCTGAGTCATAAAAATGCATTTAAAAATTATAGACTAATTCACGGAATCCCATTTTCTTCCCCACGTTCAGGACATTTCAGGTCACAGGCGAATGTTCTCAAACACAGCTACTGTTAAACGTTTCATGTTGTAGACTTAATCCTAATAAATGAATGTTCTATTTTGTTGCTGCGGGAAGCCATTCTGTTCATCCTGATTGCGCAACTGGGCTTCTTTTGCACCATCTAGAAGTAAAAATAAAACAAATAACCAATCAGAAGACAAAGTTGATTAACACACATCAAATAACTACAGTAAAGGTGAATTGAAAACATGCACTAAATGTTCTGCAGGTTGTTTTGTAGATTTTTTTTCTTTGAGATAAAAACAATTCTGTGTATTATCAAAAAAACCCAAACCAACCCCAACATTTACTCAATATATTTGTTGTGGGCAAATCCACGTCTACACACAGAGACCTGGTTCATCTTTGACAAAATCCAGACTCTAAACATTGCTTCTGTATCTTCTTGGATATATCTATGCCTCACCTCACATCGTCATTCATCCACTGCATGAATGTACATGCACATGTATATATGAAACATATGCTGTCTGTAAGTTATATTCCTGTACACGTGAGACTCATTTCTGACAGCAGTGTTTAAAAATATGGCATTTTACAGGAAACCTCTGTAAGGGTATCCAGTTTTGTCACACTAATCTTTCTGCCTCTGACCGCAGTCTTACATGGTTATATTCATGCCATAACACTCTCAGGCAACTATAGAAACAAACTACTTCTAGAGTTTCACAATCAAAGCCTGAAATGCTCGGTTTATCCTAGGATAACCTGGCTATGCAAATGCCATGTACACACTGAGGTCTCCCAAAAGTGTAACGACATCACTCAGAAGCAAAGGCACATACACACTGTATGTTGTACATGCTGGTGCCTAGGATAGCACTGCTGCCTCCTCACCTACCCAAGGGTTATACTAGAAAGCCTGTTTACACTGAGATGTCTCATTTCCCTCATAGATAAAGATTTCCCCCACCAACAATTCCAGTATAAAAGATAGGTTTTTGAAGTATTGCTGTATATAAATCACAGGGCAACAACAGGCTCAAAAAACAGACACCGCGCCTCCCCCCAGCCTCACATGAAAATGAAAAAGCTGTCTGCATATGTGAGATACCTTTTTTTTTTTCTTTTTACTACAGTTCTATCAGAACAACCCCTTTTCACTTCTTCTTGTGTGATTACTGCAGTTAACTGGTACCTTCATTCAAGATAATGACTTTTGACCATACAGGTGATGCTAAACTATGCACTCCTATTTGTGCAAACTGGATTCTATGGGACTCTTCCTTCCCAGCTGAAGACAAAACATAAATTTGAACTGGTTATTTTGAGAACTTCTCACACAAATTTCCTGTGTTACTCAAACACAAGAGGATTTCAGCAGACAAAAGGTGAAATGAGCCATAGCTACAAGACATGTAAAAATGGCCTAAATTGTTCTCATACAGCCATTTCCCCCCTGCATAAAGACAAATGTCATATTAAGCTTTGTAACCTATTTTAATTAATATTTCTCTGAGATCTCTTTAAAGCAGAGATTGGAAACACATTTTATATGGATTTCAGATTTCTGGAAATCCTGTTGTAGCGATAGCATACTTTCTTTCCCAGTGCATGGGAAGGGGCAGGGAAAAGAAGAGGCAATCAGCTTACTGCAGCTATTTTACAAAAAGGGAGATGGAGCAGTCAGAACTTGCAAAGAGGAAGGGAGTGGCGCTGTTTCTGTGAAATTGTTAGTATGTGTGCTGACTTTCTCTCTGCTCATGAAAAAAGAGTTTTCATGCACCAAAAGATACGAGGGTTGAGCATAAAGAAGATAAGTTACAAAGAAAACATAGACATGAAGAAAAAGAAATACCTTAAATTTCTGGAGCACCCCCCCACCACCACTACACTATACTTTCCACAGGTTTGTGAAATCACATCTAAGAACAACTCTGGCAGCAGAGACTGAATTTACATCACTCAGTATAAAAGTGAATGAAACACAAGTTAGTGATCACACACATACTGATGATACATAAGCATGTGAATCTGGGACAAGACAGAGAGAGCATCAGATAGTCAACATTTTTAATAGAAATCAGTTTAAAGGATTTTTTAAAAAAATCTTTATTTTGATGTAGTCTGTGAATTTGAAGCCTGTACTGCAAACAGGAAAAGCAAGGATATGTATGTAATAAACTGTTGTGACTTAGGATCACAGAATAGAAAGGCTCACAAATAACTCCATGCAGAGCTTACAGAACATAAATTATTCACGCAAGTGCCAAGTTACAGTAAGCACATTACAGATTCCTAGCTAGATTCACACAAAATACATGCACAAATGCACCGGCATCAGGTTCTAACAAAGTGGTGCACAATTTATTTGCCTCAAAACTAGTAATCACATCTCTAGCCTACAATTCCTATAGTTTCTGATCTATGAAAAAACCATTCTAGGCTTTGAACAGAAAAATCCACGGCGATGCTTCACTTGTCCCTGTCCTTATAAGCAGTTACTGCTTAACACAGCTAAGGGTAAGGTAGCTGTGATGGGAAGATTTGGAAACCTGACAAACGAGATGAAACTTTGCAACTAAACTTAAAGAGATTGACATTCACTAACAACACACATTGTCAACTGTTAAGTCCTTAATCACATTGTCAGTCATTATCACTACATTTTCAAACAGTTCAGCTCTAATAATCTTATCCCAAATTCACTTTGAGTACAGACTATCCCTTAGCTGATGCCATGTAGTTAAAATATTGATGGCTATGGTCCTTGATGGCCTTAGTTTTGTGCAATTAAACACGTTTCCCTTTGCAGCTATATATTATTTCTAAACTTATGCTTATCTGTGATATAAAATGCTTTTATGCTGTTAAGGGTTATATTATTAGCAGAGTTAAGAAGTGCTTATTAACTGTGGCCAGTTACCTCATTTTAGTGTAATTATGACTGAGTTTAAGAGAAAATATTCCTTATATTGTGCCTATGGCTGTTACAGGTGTCTGGTTACATATTACGTATTTTTCTGGCCATTGTTTCTGCCTTCTAGGAATGCAGAGTAGCTGAGATTCTTAGAGGAGACTTGTCAGGGCTGCTAGATCACTTCCTGGGAAGTCCCCAAGGTTGGATTCCCCCTGGAAGGTTTCATGTGTTTGGTTTTAGTTTGTTTTTTTTTTTTTTCCATTTTCTTTGTAACATGTAAGCATGTTCTCTACTACTTTGTGTGTAACTACATCATATGGTAAAATTAAGTCAAGCTCCCTCCCTTCAAACAGCCCTGAGAGTTCAACCCAAATGTTCTTTGTAATACAGTCCCTGAAATGCTTAGGGTTAGAAAGGCAGATATGTGCATCTCTTCCCTCCCACAACTCTTACTCTATGTATGAGTCAATCTATGTATAGTCAACTCCATGTAAGAGCCTGCCTTTAGATAGCTCATTTAGCCTAGGACATAAACTACTCCCAAGGTCTACTGCTGAACAAAGAGAATATTCAAGGAGAAGATATAAAAGGCTACAGGCACTCAGCTCAAAATTAGAATGATTTATGCTTTTGAAATCTCAATTAGATACAGACAAGTAGTGAAACAAAGAGAAATGAGGCATCTTGCAAAAAAAAAAAATCTTTTAAAGAAAAGAAATGGAACTTAAAGACCAATTATCTGCTCAAATGTACTACTCTAGACTATTGGCTCCTGAGAGGCTGTAGAGAGTCAGTGGTTTGCTGTGGTGAGAAGCTTGCAGAAACATTTTACAGGATTTTCCATTCAAAATGGGATTTCTGAAAGCGTACCGTGGTTGACAAGAAACATCAGGAGAATGTCAGTGGCGCAGAGTGCCACAGTGGACTGCCATGACCAGAAGAAATCATTTATGAAGGAAGAGGGTAAAAGAGAGAAATACTTGTGTCTTGGGATTGCAGACATACATTGACTGACCTAAGAAGTATGCAAGAAGCATGAGTATATTATTTGTCTGTAAAGCAGTGGTCTTCAAGCTTTGAACAGTTTCAGATTTTAGGTTGAGTAGTCAGGCAATAATCATGACTTATTACAGACTCTTAGTGCAACTAAACATTTAGAGAAAGTGGTTTAAACCTTTAAATTTATACAAGTGCACATAATGAAAATAAAGACACACACACCTGCAAAATGCAAGAGTAGATGTTTCAAGAAAGATGAAAAATTTGGAGACAAAGCAACACCAGAACTATTTACTAGTTTGGAAAAAAAAAAATCAAAAGTAGTGACAGATTTTCAGCTTGGAAGCTACATGAAAGCATATTTGAAAAATCTGCATAAAAAAATTATCAGTTTTGGAATAAATAGTGCTAATCATCTTCATTTTTGGAAACATATGGGCACCACTAAAAACATCCAGTAAAAAGAAAATACCTAAAAGTGGGCAGGACAAGCAATAAGGAAGATGCATTTTAAGAAATTATTATTAGCTTCCACTTAAGTGGGATGGTACTATGCTAATGAAGGATTATTTGCTTAAAAAAACCTCAAAAACCAAAACCCAAACAAACTAAACAAAAACACCTGTACAAAACCCTAATCAAATACTCTCCAAAAAAACTCCACAAAACACACATCCAAAATCCTGTAACAAATAAGCAGAACATATTTTTATGGATGTATAGCCTAGATGAACCTTACTGCTTTTCAAGGATACAAAGGAAGAAAACTAAGAATAGTGGTGTATTTATTTCTATTTAATTTCCTATGACTATCAGTACCAGCTCGGCCATAAAGAACCACAGAAATTTACAACATACCGAGCAATTAGAACATTGTATTAGAAGAGGCTGCAAAATCAGCATGTTAGGTGTGCTCTGAAACTGAGGAAATAAACCTTCATGTTAGAAACTGAAAGTACTTTTACTTTTCTCCCATATTTATGTCTTTAAAAAGTTACATTCAAGAGCAACAAAAATACTTTTTTTTTTTTAATATTGCATGAGAAATAACATTTAGGTTTAGCTCTTGCTCTGTGACAAACTAGTGGTCTTTCAGAAATCTAAATTTCTCATTCCATGACCCCCTCTCAATTAGGAGGGTTGGAATTTTCATCTTTTGATTTTTGTTCTATCTATTCTACCATTAGTTTTACAGGGTCATTTTACCACGTGGCACACCCACTGAGGTGTCTCTCTCAGAAAGGCTCCTCAAGTATCTTGAAACACTTGTAGAATGAGAAGAGAAAAAAAATAAAGCTTCTATAATTATTTTTAAAGCTCTACTTTGGAGTGAGACAAACATTTAGGGGAAAAAAAACCCAGTTTACACATAAGGAACATTCACAAACAGTTTTAGATGCTGGTCTAAACAAGAAAAGACAGATTCAGCTCTCAGACTAGGGCTGATGGTGGGAAGGGGTGGATTATTTCCTCCAAGGCTGAAGCATTTCACAGATATATGTCCAGCCAAGCACGACACACAAAAGCTGTAAGAAGCTTGGGGGTAGAAGTCAGGCAGTTCCAAAGGACGGGTTTCGTCTGCTGGAAGAAAAAAAAGCAACATCCTGGCAGGCCAGCTGATGCCCTCAACTCCCTCACCCCTGAAGCTGGGAGAAGCTGCTAAAAATTACAGAGAGAAAATAACACATCCAGGATAACACATAAGAAAGGAAATGAAAACATACTTTGGCAAGTGATGGGACAAAGGTACATGCCCAGAGGCTTGGGAGACAAGGTAGGAAGAAGGATAGCCCTCCAAGGGGGGCTCCCTGGTACACTCATGCAACTTGTCAGGACATGACACAAAGACCTCCAATTTAACCAAGTATAAAGATCATTCGTGCCTCTTCACGTTACTGAAAAACTCAGTGCTTGGTGTAGGCTGTGGCCCTAGAACAGGTATTCCAGACAGAAAAACCAAGGTGTGGAGACTGAGCTAATGCTCATCATTAGACTCTAGGTACTCAATCTTAATTACAAGTACAGGTGTTTAGCTGAAGTAGAGACTAAAAAGTTAAAAACACTATCAGCTAAACATAAATATTTTCCTCTTTCTTGCCTCCTGTCCATCAGAACATCAAATAATTTCACTGTGAACAAGAACTATTTTATATTAAGCAGTAAAACAGACCTGCTAGTGCCAAGTTATAATTTTCTGGTTTGGCAGGCTCTGGACTCTGTCTTCTATTTTCACTACCAACACTAAATTAATAATAATGTAGAGAGATAACAATCAACAGCACAGTTCAGAAATGACAGTTTTAGTTTTAGACTGTTGCTAAAGCAGCAGTGTTGAGTTAAAAGCTAACCACCACAAAGAAAGCACCTAACATCGAACAAACTCAAACTCCTCAAACCTAAATTCTTACCCTCTTAAAGCCCGTTTATTTTGTACATCTCCTCTCTCCTCTTGCTGCTGTAAATATAAAAAATTCTATGGGAGTCTGTTCAGTGACTATTTTCAGATATTCCCTGAAACTTCAGGAAAGACTGCAGAACTAAAAGCCTCAGTTTTTGATAAGTATCTTCATCTCAAACTCTAAATTATTTGTATCATTGTGTATGGAAGAAAGTGTGCACAGGACATCAGTAAAGAGGGTAATTTTGTGTAAAACAAGTTAAAATAATTCATGGCAATGGCAAAACTGAAGAGAAACAGTATCATTTACAGATTAGCACCATTTAAAAATTCACTTAGAACTAGATACAAAGTAGAAATTAAGTAATATTTCATTCTGAAGATGAAATAATTTCATATTCATTATTTTGTATTAATTATTTTTGAAGTCTGATATAAATGTTTGTGTTAGCATATGTATTATTCACATCTGGCTGAAATTTTATTTCTAGGATCCCTGTTTAGTACCAACCATATTTGCTAAATGTGCTCACTACCCAAATGCTTCACCAGACCTCAGTGATACAGGCTGACTGCTCAGCACCTTTAAGAATAAGGCAGGTGTCTTGCACAGGAAAAGGAGTCAAAATTTAAACTTACTTTTTTGAGAAATCAGTCTTCACAATTTATTTGAAAATTTATTATACATGTATCTATTTGAAGCATCATTCTCCACCACTATGTTTAAGGAGCACTGTAAAACACTATACAGTCCACAGCACAGAAATCCCCATTCTATACTATTTCACACAGTATTTAACTTAAAAAGTAAAATAAAAAAGCAAAGTTAAAACAAACAACAATGAAAAAATCACCTGAGCCAAAACAGTATAAATCCCAAGTTTTAGATAAAAAAAATACACATGCATAAAAATATACTTGTTCAATGTACCACCATACATAACAAGAGGTATCACTACAAACAGTAATACTACTGACACCTCCAGACACCTGATAAGCCTTTAATTGTTGCTATTTTTTTTTCCTTAGCTCACTAAAAATACCATCAGATGTCAAATGGGGCTATCTTTCTTCACATGCACTTTTCTAACCCAAGGCAGCACCCTCTAAGAAAGCAGGGGGAGAAAAAAAAAAAGGCAGGTTGTACACATGCCAATAATTTCTGTTCCAGTATTTACTATGAGATCACTCAAAAAACCAAATGTATCTGTCATAAGTACATTATGTCAACATTTGTCTAGGATCCAAATTGCCTCTTAAGCATTGAAGTGTTCTCTCCCATTATCTGGTATGTTTCTACTGAAACAATACATGTAGGATATGTTTCTATGCTATTGTTCACAGATCAGTCAGATTTGTCTGTCATTTGTTAAAATGATGATGTAACAATCATCAATAATTTCATTAAACTTTAAGGAGGATTTTCCTACATCTTACACATCAGTTCAATGTTACTTTGAGTCAAATCTACAGGAGATTATACTCTTAATTTGATATTTTTATCATTTGCAATTTTGATAAACCAATATTATACACTAATGAGATGAGGAAATTCTTAATGCTACATGAGATGTTTTTCTTGAAAAAAATAGATCATTTTTAAACAGCTGAAGCATGTATTTTAGCCTTTTAGCATTTTTAGTGCAGGACGTGAAAGCTGTTTTTGCTACCTCATGCTACATAATTTGGAGCTGAGGGAAGGGGAGATGATCAAAGGTTTCAGTAACACAGTATGAGGGTAAAATGCAGAAGATAAAAAAAGAGAACAAAGTAGGAAAAATCCATTAGTATTATCATGGAAGAAGAAACAATACACAACCAAAACCATGGTAACAACAGATCAGTTTCAAAACAAGGACAAAGACAAAATATTTATTCTATGTTGGTAAAGAGCAGCAGCCTGCTTTCAGAAAAGCATCAGAAAATTCAAAGCAAAACTCCTCTGATTATGTTTTTCCCTATGTGATCAATTCCTCTGCCTAGTCCATTACCCCTTCTCTTCCTCCCGTGTGCATTCCACAGCTGACAAAATAAATGGGATAGGATTAAGACATGAGATTCTTCTCCAAGTAGACCACCTTCCTAGCTTGCAACATATTAAAAACATACACTTTATTTTTTTCAACTGTCTACCTTTAAACTCAGTAAGAGTGAAACTAAGTACTTTAAGGATGACTTGAAACAGTTAAAAATGAGACACCTGTCTCACAAAGCTGAGGGTTATAAGGCTGAATAGGCAGGATGATGAATGAAAAAGCAGGGTCCTTAACAAAATGTAATACTATATTATCCTGTTTGAACTATAATGTTTTCTAAAGTATTTTTTTTTTTAAAAAAGAACAGATCTGTTGACTTGCTAAGACTGTCATATATTAGTATCCACTTTAATACTAACCAGACTAAGTGTGAAGAGGTCAGTTTTAAAAACCCTTCATAGGTACTCATCCATCAATCCAATTCCATGTTCATATTGACGCCAGTTAGTTACATGTCCTCAGATAGTTTCACTTGTGCTATGGAGAGGTTTCCCATGATGTACACGTATTGTATTTGTATATGTGTAATATGACATTGTACTATCCTGGAATGCCTGTGCACAAAAATGCAGGTTAGAAAAAAAAAATGCTTTTCATAGTCCCTTAAAAGACAAAATATATTTTCAAAAAGTAAACAGTAGTTTAAATACTTTTGTAGGGATTTTTTTTTTTACGAAGCTTAATCATTCCTTTGTCACAAAACTTCAAGTCAGAAGATACTCTCAACTGAAAATGATTCTCTGTAGAAATCTGTTTTCTCACTGCACTAGTTAACTTCTTTCTTCATCGTGTAATAATTTGAAGAAATACAGCTAGATTTTACTCAAAGGAAAATACTATCTCTTTACCAAACATGCTAAATATAACAGAAAGTAATGTTCACAACACTATCCAACATAATTTTAATAGAGCTCAGAAATACTCACTTTCATCTTGCCAACAAGCACAAAAACTGCAACAAAAACAACCGTGTAAGTTTAAAGCCAAGCTTGCATATCATGGGTATGCATAATCAATCATGGCCATGACAGAGGCAAACTTATGTCCCTCTTAAGCATCTTTTTTGCCATTCAATATTTTCTAAGTAAATCATAGATTCATCAGTAGCATCTGACATTTTCACCTCACATCCCAGTTTAAAAAACAATTACCTCAACTCTGTCCCTCTCAAAACAAACACTCCTATTCATAAAACAAGAGAGAGAGAAATGAGTGTACAGATCTCCCTATTCACTTGCCAACCAGCATGCCCCTAGCCTCCACGACAAGAGATCTCCCTCTTTTAGATCTCCCTTTGCCCTCTCCAAGGCAAGGTGAGACTTTGCAGCAAAGATCCACCTGACGCAGACAACCAAGCCAGGAAAGCCGACATTGTTTCCACTAACACTGCACTGAGCGTTAGCAGGAAATCCAAAGAGACACTCCCGTCCCTGGCGAACAAATAGCTCAGTCTTCTTCTCCCAAAAGAAATGGTGTATAGGAGAATCATCCTACAGACACATAATTTGGGCAAATAATGTTTTGCTCAAGGAGCTAAACAGAAATACAACAGGAATTTTAATTAAGAATAAAACTTCTTGTAGTACTTATTCTAACCAGTGCAGTTCATGAGCTTTAATTCATGTAATACAACCTGTAATTTAAATAATTTTACAGAACAAGGTTACATGTGTGTTTTATTCAGAGCAGGATCCACAACATTTTAGTACAAGAGCAAGTAAAGAAAAGGATAGCTCTTGTTGTTCACACTTGCTTGACTTTTATCATTATACAGAAGCCATAAGAATTATTTTAATAAAGCTAGTATTTTGTGAGGTACAGAAAATGGAAATAAATATAAACATTTAGAGAAAGGACAAGTACCAGGAATCTCCCTGTTCTTTACAAGCATTCATTGTATTTAATGTCATAAATGGTCTCCCCACCGATCAGTAAGCCACAGAAGACAACTCAAAATCACTAGGAAGAAATTCTTCCACATACTTCTTTGGAACCTCTTGTGTTCCAGCTTATACTCATTGCCCCTTGTGCTATCATGGATGCCTGGCACCATCCTCCTGACACTCAACCTTTACATATTTGTAAACATTAATGAGGTCACCCCTCAGTCTCCTCTTCTTCAAGCTAAAGAGCTCCAGCTCCCTCAGCCCTTCATCATAAGGGAGATGCTCCACTCCCTTCATCAACTTTGTGGCCATGCACTGAACTCTCTCCAGCAGCTCCCTGTCCTTCTTGAACTGAAGTGCCCAGAACTGGACACAATATTCCTGATGCAGTCTCATGAGGGCAGAGTAGAGGGGGAGGAGAACCTCTCTTGACCTACTAACCACAGCCCTTGTAATACATCCCAGAATGCCATTGGCCTTCTTAGCCACAAGGGCACATGCCCAGCTCATGGTCATCCTGCTGTCCACCAAGACCCTCAGGTCCCTTTCCCCTATATTACTCTCTAACAGTTTATTCCCCAAACTGTACTGGTACACGGGCTTACTCTTTCCCAGATACAACACCCTCTGCTTCTGCAGGTTCTGAAATTTTGCAGCCACCTCCATACAGCCACCTTCCACTTCCGATGCTTCCTCACAATGCGACAGGACCCATTGGTGAACAGGGCATATCACTTCTCGTTTTCTGGAAGTTCATCATACGATGGGGCCTCTTCAGCACATGTCACCTTGTCTGTTGATATTTCAGTCTTTGCACTCTTGTCAGTTTGTGATCAATTCCAGGGCAGCTAGAATTTCATATGTGAGCTCGTTGTGTGATCAGTGCAATCCACTTACTCAATGTATCATCAGTTGCATGATGTGTGGGGAAGGCCTTCTCTTTGAACATCCAGCCCAGCACTGGCAGTCGGGGTGCTAGGAGAAGTTGCATTTCTGTTCCAATCACTTCTGAGGTAGCTCGAACTCCTTTATATGCTAACAATATCTCCTTCTCAGTTGGAGTGTATCAGGCCTTGGATCCTCTGTACCCTCAACTCCAGAAGCCAAGGGTTTGGCCTTGAGTCTCCCCAGGTGCTCTCTGCCAAAGACTCCAAGTAGGGCCATTCTCTCCAGCTGTGGTGTAGAGCACATTTTTAACATCTGGTCCTGTCCAGACTGGCCCAAGTGCCATCACATGAACAATCTCCTGGTTTAATTTGTTCAAAACTTTGTTGCTGTTCAGGACCTCATTCAAAATCATTTTTCTTCCATGTCACGTGGTAGAGAGGGCTCACAATCATACTGTAATTTGGAATGTGCAAAAACTCTCAACACCTAGGAAAGCTTGTGTTTCCTTTTTGCTAGGTGGGGGAGACATGACTGCAATTTTGTTGATCACATCTATTGAGATATGGCGACGTTCATCCTGCCATTTTATTCCTAAAAACTGGATCTCCTGTGCAGGCCCTCTGACTTTACTTTGTTTAATGGCAGAACCAGCCTTCAGAAGAATTTGAATTATCTTCCCTTTCTCAAGAACTTCCTCTGCTGAGTTGCCCCACACAACAATGTCATCAATATATTGCAGGATTTCTGGGGCCTCGCTCTTCTCCAGTGTGACCTGGATCAGTCCATGGCAGATGGTGCAGCTGTGTTTCCACCCCGGGGCAGTTGATTCCAGGCATACTGAACCCCTCTCCAAGTAGTCAAAGCAAACTGGGGCCTGCACTCTACTGCCAAAGGGATTGAGAAGGATATGTTGGCAATGTCTATGGTGGCATACCATTTGGTTGCCTTGGACTCCAGTTCATATTGGAGTTCCAGCATGCCCGGCACGGCTGCACTCAGCAGCACCATGACTTCATTCAGGCCACGATAGTATACTGTCAGCCTCCACTCCCCAGCAGACTTTCATACTGGTCATATGGGGCTGTTAAAGGGTCAGTTTTGCTGATCACCCCTTGGCTCTCCAATTAACAAATCAACTTATAAATGGGAATCACTGAATCTCGGTGCGATATTGCCGCCGGTGCACTGTTGTGGTCACAATTGGCATCTGTTGTTCTTCGACCACCAACAACCACACAGCAGAAGGGTTCTCTGAGAGGCCAGGCACACTGGACAGCAGTTCAACTTCTGTCTCCACTGCAGCCACACCAAAGGCCCACCAGGATCCTGCTGGGTCCTTGAAATACCATCTCTTGAGGTAGTCTGTGCCCAGTATACATGGAGCTTCTGGGCCTGTCACAATGAGGTGCTTGTGCCATTCATTCCCAGTTAGGCTCACCTCAGCTTCTAATAGTTAGCTGTTGAGATCCCCCTGTCACTCCAGAAATATAAATGGGTTCTGCCCCTTTACAGCTTGATGGCATCAGAGGGCATTGTGCTCCAGTATCCACTAAAGCCTTGTACTCTTGTGAATTTGATGTGCCAGGCCATCGGATCCACACAGTTCAATAAACTGGTTGTCCCTCTCCTCCACCTGGCTGGAAACAGGGCCCCTCTAATACTGGCAATAGCAGTCATTGCTTACTTTTTGTGGAAAAGAGATAGAAGTCCCCTCAAGGGGATTAGAATTGAGATCAATCCTTCTATTCTGTCTAGGGGACTGCTCACTGGAAACTAGAGTGGCATCCTTCCAGGAAAAAATTGCTTCTTGTAACGGTTTTTCCCCTGTAACTCCTATGCCTGTGCCTTTAGTGCCAAAGTAGGTTGCCCATGCCACTTGCTCATGTTCACTCCCTGGTCCTGCAGGTAAAACCACAAAGCATCCCATGGTGTATACCCTCTATATTCCCTCTCTTGAACAGAAAGGCACCTACTCCTAATAGCGGAAGTATGGACTCAGGTAGGCAGATGGTGGTAGGAGATGCAGTCCTGTAGGGAGGAAGATAGATTTCCTTCATGTTGTCAAAGTTAAGCAGCCACTTCCTCTATCCTTTGCCTCTGTCCTTTCCAGGAGATGAATACCAATGAATTGGCAGAAGATGGTGATGCACTTCGTAGAAACATTTGCCACATAGATTGTGTGTATTGGACTTCATCAGGGTCTGTTGGTAACTGCTCATTATAAATCATTTCCAGGACAGCTAACTCCCTCAGGTACTGGATACCTTTCTCCATGGTGGTCCACTTGCCTGGGTGGTACGTAATATCTTCCTTGAAGGGGTATCTTCCCTTCATGTCTGACAGAAGTCATTTCCATAGGCTAAGGACTTGTGTATTTCTTCCAATTGCCTTGTCAATGTCCCCTTCCCAATACAGGGAGCCCAGTTGCCTGGCTTCCCTGCCCTCTAAGTCCATGCTGTTGGCCTCCATTTTTCCCATGAACTGAGTGTCATTATTATCATTATTGAATTCTGAGAGGAAGTGCCCAAGGTGCAGAAATGATAAAAAAGCCATGTACAAGTACTAGCCTAACTTTATAACCAGTGATACAACCATATAAGCCAATGTCACCCAATGTGTCAGAACGATGGTCTTTATCCTTTTTCCAAAGGTGATAAACAACATCACAGAGAATATATAGTTCATATGAGAAATTATATAATACCACCATGTGAGCACATAAACCAACATTGCGACTAGCATCTATTTAACCAATAACAGAAATGTACACGTTTGTTTTAGCCCACTCTATCCTATTTCAACCCTGTGGGTCCCACATTGGGCACCAATCAGAGAACTGGGAAAAAACCCACATAGGTTAAAATACAAACAGTTTAATACAGCTAAACAAGGAAAACAGTTGTAACAATAAATGAGAGGATATACAAAAGGGATGGTGCATGACGCAGTTGCTCACCACCCAGGACCCGACATAGTCACTCCGGACCGGCAGCCGAACCCATGGTTCCAAACAGCTGCTCCTAGCAGCTCCCAACCTATATGTACTGCGCATGACATCAGGGTGGTATCAAATACCCATCCGCCTGCCTGGGTCAGCTGTCCACGCTGTACCCCTTCCTACTTCCTCATAAAAGTTACCCCTATGCTGGCTAAACCCAGATTCTTATAAAAGTTAAACCTACCATAGCCCAAACAAGGACAAAGACTAACCACTTAGAAATTTTATTATCTATCAAGACAATCAAACTTGCAGTGAACAGTTACTTAATCTGAGATTGTAATTTAAATACAGTCTTGAAGATACTAAAATCAGATACTAATTTTCAGTAGACAGACAGGTAGTACTAAAGTGGATACTTTGAGTGAAGGCTTTTTAACAGACATTAGAAAGGCACTTTAGGTAGAACTGTAAAACGCTACAGTGCTTGACATTATGTAATGAAACAGTGCAAAGCATACGGTGACCTTCAGATGAGAGTATTAGAATTCAGCATTAAATACATGAGAGAGAACTTCTGGCTATTCTAGCAAAAGCAACATTGTCTCTTTTATCAGATTTTACAGTGGTCTAGAACTGACTCAAAAGGCTGCTGTAAACAATGACTACTCTTTCCTGCTCTTTGGCTATGCTACAGCACAAGCAGTTGATTTTTGCTTAAGAGTCTGATGAAGAACAATCCACAAGCAGACTTAGAATGAAACAAAATCCTCCACACTTTCTGCATGTCACCTCAAAAAACTTCCCATCAAGAAATGAATCTGAATCACGTTTATTTTTCTTTCCCTATGGGAGTCAGAGTCTTATGAAGACAGGCTGAGAGTTACAGTTGTTGCAGAAGAGAAGGCTCCAAGGAGATCTTACTGTGGCCTTTCAATACTTTAGGGGGCTTGTAAGAGAGATCAGGACAGACTCTTTTAGCAGGACATGTAGCAATAGGACAAGGGGTTATGTTTTTAAACTAAAAGAGAGTAGATTCAGACTAGATATAAGGAAGAAATTTTTCTACGATGAGGGCTGGTTAAACACTGGAACATGTTGCCCAGAGAGCTGGTGGATGACCCCTCTCTGGAAACATCAGGTCAGGTTGGACAGGGCTCTGCTCATTGCAGGGGGATTGGACTAGGTGATCTTTAAAAGTCTCTTCCAACCCAAATTATTCTATGGGCCCACTGAGACTTCTTAGCTCAACATTTTATCTAATCTTAAACATTTGTCCATCTGTTGCTAACATGCCTGTTAACCAATAATACCAGCAGCTTAAAAGTTGAACGATTTTATCTGAGGCAGGATGAAGAAGAATAAAACCAAACAAAAAGCTCTGAAGCACTATACATGAATAACATTCCTTGTTAATCTACATACAAATACTGATCTGCATATGAACAACTTTTTTCTACTGCATCCAAGTCAAGAATCCTTGGCTTCTAAAAGTCTCATATTCAACAGTTCAAACTGAATATACATAGAAATAAAAAGTTTCAGACAAAAACCCTAGAAGAAAATCTTAAAATTTACTTTATCAGTGAGGACACTAAAATCTTGGTAATAGAAGTATAATTTGAGTATAGGATGAATGTAGCATGTAAGTTATTTCCCCCTTTTTAAAAGTGAGACTCCAGGGTAAGGACTTATACACGTCAGCACTTGCCATGGAGTAAAAGGTGTCTAACAAATCATAAACTACTTATTGTAACACTGTAAAGATCTCCAGGCTTCTGAACTCAATTTTTAAGTCTCAAGCACACATACAAATCTGCTAGATAATTAGGCTCCACACAAGCCAATGCTCAGGCATACAATTATTCTTTACCTTTATCCATTGGCTTACTCCAAATTAGCAATAACAGCGATACAAGATGCAAAACAAACAAGCTGCCCACTAGTTCCTTGAGAATAACAAATCAACAAAAACGAACACACTTACACATTTGTTCCACTGCATGCAGGTGGCTTCATTTGAGGTTAAATACTTGCTACTCAAACTTAATGATGATGATTGTATCTAAGAAAAAGAAGAAAGCAATTTCTTTTAATAAACTTTTTTAGTCATGTCAACTGTCACAATGGCAAGTCATGGGATGTTTTGAGTGTCTCTTTAGGTGACAGCTCCAGGAGTTGCACTTACAGAAGTAGTTCTTGCCCTTTTTTCAAAATTCCTAGTCTTTGTAATTGTCAAGAAAAATGAAATATTTTCAACTCTAGAGCCCCAAAGCAAAAAAAAAAACAAACAAAAAGAAACCCCCAACCCTCCCCAAAAACAAACAAAAAACCCTCACAAAAACCAAAATATCCCACTAGCCCAAGATGAGTACTAAAGATATTCAGAGGTCAAATGTTTGTACTTGTCTTGGTGTTTTCCCTTTTTTTATGCTTAGGTATGACTGCACCTCATGATGAACGAAACCAAGCCTATACTACATTCAAGACTTTAAAAGGATTTGCCAACACTTTCCAATGCACTACAGAAATCGTCTGGCAGCTCATTACACCTTCTCTTAGTGAGCTAAACATTCTGCTTACACACTGCACCTATCGTGTATCAATCAGCATGCAATAGCACAGGATCAACACAAGATTATCATACCCCACATATGAGAAATGAATGATTGCAAGGGGAGCATATTAAGTCAGATATTTCAACTTGGCAACAAAACAGACCAAAACAGTCTATCACAGAATATTTTTTTTTGGAGTTTTGCAACTTCAGTTCCACTAACCAACAGAAGGAGAATGTCTCTCAGAGGGTGAAAAGTCCTGATTGATGCCTTACTGTTCATTATGGAATTAATTATACATAAATCTCTTTTATTGACATTGTTACTTAAAACACACACTCCTTTTAAGCAAGTGAAACTATCTCCAGAGCTGTGCAATTGGCTAATTTGACTGTTAGGATGAGACATTTTGGCTGTTCCTACTACAGCCAACATTTAAATAATGTATACAAAGAGGAAGGTGCCAGACAAGAAGACAAAGACCCAGGGGAGCAGAGTGCTCAGGAGCTGTAAGGGAACTCTCTTGAGATGTAGATTCAGCTCCTCAGGCAAAGTAGAAAAATGAACCTGGCTCGGCTGCATTCCTTGCCAGAGACAGAGCCACAGACTACAGGTAAGACAGAATAAAAATAATGCACCTTTATCCTCCACAATGTGTCTTAAAAAAAAAAAAAAAAAAACCAAAAAAAAACCAAAAAAAAAACCACCAAGACCCCAACATTCTTCTATTTCTATTTTCCCCATTCTGATATTTAAGACAACTACAAATAGTTTAAAGACAGGTCAAACATTTAATTCCATTCAAACTGATACCTGAGTTTTCTTGATTGCTCATTTTAGTAAGAAAACTAAGAAAGTCATTTTAGTTGGATCTGAGCTTATTTTCTTTAGAGGCAAACCATTGATTCAGAAAGTGGCATACAGAATCACAGTAACAAATAAGCAGAATAATTATTGAAATGCTAACTAAATGAAGTTGAGGCAAAATTAGTACAAATGATTTTATTAGTCATGAAAGACAAATATCTATATTAATTTCAAATACATTTTCCCATACATTTTGTAAAGTATTTAAAATGAGTATTGCTCAAATATGTCGCAGCTGTTAAACAAAACAAAACAACAATAAAAGTTTTTGTTGTCGTTGTTCTTGTTGTGTGTGCTTTAAACTCTTTATTTCACTTGAAGGTATCTCTAGGCCACAGAAACTACTCAGGTTTTTTTGCTAATTGGTTGAAATAAAACAATCCCATAGTTGAGCATTGACAGGTACTGATGATCTCAGTAGTCAATGCAAAATAAACAAAGTTATACAGAAAACAATTCACATCTGCCACATGCAAGAGAACATCTTTTTGGGAAGCCTGTCTTGAAAGTGTACAATAGAACAGATAACATTATGTCAATTATATTAACTTATGCCGATACTACCAAAATACCTAGATTGTCCTTACTTAGGAAAAAAACGTTGATGAGTTAATGAGTTAAACACTATGGTCTACATTAGTCTGGGATTTTGCACAAACTGTCTATAACACTGTTTTCTATCTAAACCTAAGCTAGTATCATCACACCTACTTGCATAAAGCTGATTATGTTAACTGTATGTTACAGTGGCAACTCCATAGCAGAATATGCTCATTTTGAAGAGGAGAGCTTCTACAAATTAAAAGTGAGTCTCAAAAGACAAAATTTACAAAATTATCTCATCTGGCATCTTCACTTTGAATGGTGGTAAAATGTGGCAAGGTGTTGGGAGACACAACATCCACATCCCTGAATTCAAACCTTCTGGGACCCAAAAAAACCCCCCACCAATCTCTCAGAAGTTACTGTATTTCGGGTTCTAAAAATTAGGAGATAATAAGATGCAAGAAAAAGGGGAAGAAAAAAAAATACAGCAAGGCTCAAAGCCCACATAAACCAATAACTATTCCCTAAGAGTCTGCCAGGACTTCCTTCTGTAATAGTTCTTAAGAATGTTTGATTGGAGTATATTCTACTTCACATGAATGGACAATTTTAAATAAATGTGTGAAAGGCAGTTGCTGTTCTGCATTTCCGAAATACTTGTAATAAGCCTCAGTGATCTATCATGTGTACTGAAGCAGACCCCCTCTGCACTTAACCACTTGTGACCCCATGACACTAGCTGTTCTGCAAACACAGTTGTTGCTCAGGACGTTTACAGTCTAGGTTTAAAACGAGCCAGAGTAGGTGGAAACACCAGAGACAGACCACGGTATGCAAGAGAACAGAAAGACAGTAAGCATTACTCTAAGCTCATCACCTGTCTAGCCTTTCACTACTACATACCTTGCCTTTAACATTATCATTGAGAATACTGTATCCGTCACAATTTTGCTTTATACAGAGTAACAAGAATAACAGTTACACAAAAGTACAAACGTTTAGAAAACTCTTGAGATTATTAGTTTAGATATTTCATTTTACTTATTCTCAATTTCTATGCTAGTCTGCTCTGCAGAACTTCTGTAAAATAAATTCCTCAATATCTGGTAAAGTTGGAAGACACTAGGAACACTTTAAGTACCAATGCAGATAGTCATCCAACTGTATAAAAACTTACAGCACCTTGCCTCTTGGTATTATACCTAGCAGAGAGCACTCAGATTTCTGAGAGTCCACAAAACAATTTCTGCTGCTTTTAATATACAATGAAGAGGTGTAACATTTTTTTTCTCTACAAAAAAAATGTTCATAGTAAATGAAACCTAGAATGCCCCTGTCCAGTATTTGTATAAACACAGGATTTCTAGTAACAGTATGGTATCTTTGGGATAACTGATAAAGTCTTCCAGACTTCACTACACCCAGCACGTACCCCACAACCACCCTCCCAAGGGTGCAGGTCCGTGTTTTAAGTGAAACATAGCGTTACTGAAGATAATCTTGTCTTGAGAAGTGAAACACAAGCACATACACATTGGGCAACACAGACAACAGAAAAGCAAAGGCTGAGAAGTTACATTTATGTTACAGGGCTTGAAAGACTTTCTCTGCTTGGCATGACAAGCATAGCATAACAGCTCATGCTAGGTTATTGAAATTTCTCAAAGATACATCCGAGAAACAAGACACAACTGCTTCTAACATAAGCACCAGGTAGAAAGGATTGGAGAAAGAGGACTTTTTTCTACACTGCAAAGTCAAGCACTACTAAACTTAGCAACGATAACTAGAATCAGCCTTAACACAAAAAAGGCCTTTTACCTTTCACTGCACTAAAACTGTTTTACACTTGTAGTACTCTACACGTACAGCAGACAACTTCAAATGCATCAAACACCCTCTGAAATGCTGTAAGCATTACAATACTGACAGTTTCTACCATCAGCAGTTGTCTCAGCACAGATCTAGAGGTTTCATAAAATGTTTTTTAAACAAAATTACCATGTCCCAAGAAGAAAGTGGGAGAAGCAGCATATCCAAGTCAAATTCTGCAGTTTTCCATTTTTCACCTCTCTTGAGCAACACGTCCCCAGCGGGACGGGGCTCCGAACCTCACCCCACACAGAAAGAGATGCGGTGTTTACACCGCGGCCGAAGCCGCTGGCGGGTGCCTGGCCCTCTCGGATCCCGCGTTCTCGGGAGGAAACGTGCTTTTTTAGGATTTCGCGGGCTTTCCGGCCCCAGCGCCCAACGAGTCAGCCTGTGCCCGAGCTCGTACGCCAGTCCCCGCAGAGCCTCGGCCCGCACCGTCGGGGGGCGATGGGCTCTCCGCCCCCAAGGTTTCCCGGGCCACCTTCGCTTGGGGCGGCAGTGGCCACATGGCCAGCGCTGCCTCCACGGCCCAGCCAGGTGCGAGCGGACGCGGAGCCCCGGCGGATCCCGCCGGCCGCGCCCCGAGCCCGCCCGGCATTGTGCGCGGCGCGGGCCGGCGGGTCGATGGGTACCCCTCGCCAGGCGGGGGGCAGCAGAGCCTGCCAGGCGGTCCGGGACGCAGCGACCCTCAACCGCTGGGCCGGCCGGGCCCCCTCCTGGGGCCTTGCAGACAATGGAGCCAGCACCATGGGCCTAGTCCCCGGCTTCCTGCGCCGCCCCGCCGCCACACGCCCCCTCCCCGGCCTGGCGGCGCTGTCCTGCGGGCGCTCCCAGGCGGGTCGGGGCGCCGCCGGTCGCGGGGTGCGGGCCCGCGGCCGCACAGACACCGGCGCCACCGCGGCAAAACTCGGCGGCGGCGGAGGCACGGCGGGAAGAGAGGAGGGGGCAGCAGGAGCCGGAGGAGGACGAGCCGGACCGCTCTGCCCGGCCCCCCTCCCCGTACCGGAACGGTGCCACTCACCTCCCCGGGCGGCCGCAGCAGGGAAAGCCGGAGGTCGCCGCCGCCCGGGCCTGAAGAAGTTAAAAGGAAAGCCCGGGCAAGACCGTCCCATTCATTAGCCCGGCGCTTTGTCTCCGGCCGCGCCGCCGCCGCCGCGGCGCTGAGCAGCCTGCCCCGGCTCGGCCGCCACGGCGCGCGGTGCGCAGGCGCAGGCGCGGGGGGCGGTGTCGCCGAGCGGCCGCACGCACGACGCGCAACATGTCATCCGGGCTACGGCCCGCAAAATGGCCGCCCCCGGGGCCGCGACGCGCAGGGTGCGGCGGGGCGGCTGCGCGCCCGGATCCGGATGGGAGCCGGGGCCGTGGGGAGGTCGAGAGTGCTGCTGCGCCGCCCCCGCGGCGGTGCCGGGGTGAGACGGAAGGCTTCTCCGCCAAGGTGCGGCCGCGGCAGCCGCTCTCCTCCGCCCGCCTCGTTCCTGGGGCGGCTGCAGGGGGCGGTGGCAGCGCCCGTCCCTAGGGGTCACCGTGGCTTCTGTCCGGTGGCAGCGCCTTCCGCGGGGGGCCGCCGGCGGGCGTCTCACGGGCCGGCCGCGCTCGGAGCGGCCGCTCCTGCCCCCGCAGCGGGGGCTGGTGGACGGGGCAGCGCGGCCCGGGGGCTGGTGCGTGGCGGCCAGCGTGCTCGAAGCGGCTGTCTGCGAGCCTCATCAGGGGCTGGCTGCCTCGCCTGGCCGGCACTCCGAGGACAGGCCTTCGTGAGCATCTCTCTGCGGGAGCGCAGGCAAGCAGCTATTCTGGGCACAGCTCTCAACTTTTCAGGAATTTAGTCTCCTTTACGCGTGTTTGCATTTAGAAACACCTATCCCGATACGTATTTGTGGTCTAATGCACGCTAGGTTTGGTTCTGAGCTCTGATTTGTTGTAATTGCAGCCACTGTTAGCTTGATGAGGGACACTTCACGTACCACTTAAGACTGATCTAGGTAGCCATTACAGAAAAGGCCGTTCAAGGATGAAGGAGATGCATTGCATCGGTTGCACAAAGTAGTGACCTGTGCTATGCTTGGAATTTTTCAGAATAAAGCTTCTTCACTGTTGTTGTTCAGTTGTAGGTCGGCGGTTATCTTTTCTGATTGAAAATTATTAGTCAAGGTTGTCAAGTGCACCGAGTGATCCAGGCTTTTTGGATGGTCTGGAGGTGAAGCAGCATGGGTTTGTTGGGGTTTTTCGATGTATGTCATCTCTGTGGAGAGATGATAAAGATATAATCTAGTGAGATTCTGATGCGGGCAGGCATAGATTTCTGGGATTTACCAGAAATAGATTTACTTCAGTGTTGATAGTCATAATAACTTGCATCTTACCTTTTGGAGTGGAAGCAGGAGAAAAAAATAATGGCACTGCTTTGGAAGCAATGTTAAGTTTTAGATTAAGATAGCAGTGAGAGAGATATATAGTGCTTAAGCAAGTACTTGTTTTTTTTATTCGAGTTGTTTTCATCAGTTAGTTGATTTTTTTAAAAACAGATTTAATAAAAACATGTTTTTATGGATTTCGTTCATATACATCAGTATATGAAGAGATTAGTCAAACATTTATTGTTTTGAAATAGTGGAGCTCTTGAACATTCGTCTATAGTTTTTTTACTTCTGAAGTACTGGTATGGTCTTCTAAATGGATGGTGCCAGATAACATAAAGTAAGTGATCAGTTATGGTTAATACTTCCTTTGGACATCTCAGCTCAAGGGTTTTTTTGCATTCATATGCTATTCAAAATCCCCCCCAAAATAGCTGTGTGCTGCCAGTCCTGCTTTGTTCCATGTTAGAACTTTTAAACTTACAATGTGTTTTTATTGATACATCTACTATACTGCAACTGTAGAGGATTGAGGCCAAGTAACTGAGGCCAAAGTGGTTTGAGGTAAAGTTACTTTGACTTGCCCAGTTTCCACTGTTGCAAGGTGTATTTATGCAAATACAAGTGCTTAAAAATGAAGTTTTATCTTCCAACCAGTCTCAGTAATAGAGGTGTTAGAGCTTAGTTAAGAAGTTTCTATCCTCAGTCTGTTGACAGGAAATTATGGTAATAATTTAACATATAATAATAAATATATAATCTCATGAAGCATTTATTATAGATCTATAAAATTGTAACAGTTACGTTGAATTCTACTTGGAATTATATAGTTGCACTTACAATGGAAGTGTTATAATACTAGAATACATGGTTCTATTAACTGGGTTTTGGTGTTTCTTTTCTTTTTTTTTTTTTTAACAGCTATAGCTTTGAAGAGTTCCACAATCTGTAGTTGAAAAATGTACAGTAAATGAAAAAAACACTCGAAATTTACTTTGTGCTTTCCCACTGCATGTTGCTCCTTCTGTATGCACCTCTCTGTACCCCTTCATTTTTCGTAAATGATATTCTGAAGAATTCCTTAAGGGTTAGTGAAAGTTGAGATTAATGAAAGCTAACAATTTGAAGAAAATTTAAAGACATTTTCTTTTAAGTGGTTTGAGAACCAGTCATTGATTCAGTATATAACCTATATATGTGTGTCACAGATTGGATGAATTAGCTGTAACTTCTTTCTGCTTTACAGAAATATGCCAGAGACTGAAGTTATCTGAGCAAAGCTGGAACCAGAAAGTCTTCTTAGAAACAACCAAATAACATGAAGAATAAAACAAAGAGATTATGGTGATCTGGTGACAAGCAAAAGAAAGACTAACTAACTGCAATTCCTAGAGAAGGCTCCAGACTGCCAGCTTGTGGTGACAGTAGCAGCACTGGTGTAGTGATAGTCTAAAGATAGATTCTCCATAAAGTGTGCAGTCTGAGGTGCAAGTATGTGAAAGAACCTGGTCATTTGGCAAGGTAGCTGTTAGGAAAGTCTGTATCAGGCATCTTGACAGGAAGAAATCAAAACTTTACCTATTTAACTTCAGAAGTGTAACTTTTTTCCTTATTTTTCTCCCCATTTATGCCTTTATAAACTACTGTGAATGAAAAACTTTTATTTGCATGTTTCACTGAAGTTGGAACAAATGAAAAGTGGTCAGATAATAAATGAATATAAAGAAGTAATTTATCACTCCAGTCCCTGCAGCATACTGCAAGTGCCTGTATCTCCATTACGTCTTGTAGAATATCTGAAAAATAAGAGAGCACGCTTGCAGAGAAGCTGTTTGGGTTCTCTGGAGAAAGGGTATTGCGGGTTCAGAGGAGGAAACGTCACTGCAGTAATCGTAAGTAACCAGCTCTGTTGTTCTTAATAGTGAAGTGCACATTGAGCTCAGGAGCTCCCAGGGAGGCTATAACAAGCCTAAAAGCAGTTGGAAACTACGTAAAATCCTTGTATCCCTTCCCACTGTGACAGAAATTACACATATTGCTCTGTCAATATTATGTTACGTGTTATTTGAGAATTGTAGATATTCACTTGCTACAGACAGAGCTTTGTGGTCCCAGAGTCTTTCCAGCCTCTGAGCCTGTTCATCTTAACCTGATTTTTTTTCTTCTTTCCATCAATTTATTTCTTGATAGTAACAATAACATTGATATTGTAATGATTCTATGATTAGTACTGTCTTTGTGAATTTGTGTACCTTTGAAAGCATTAAATGTTAAGAGTGGTAGATTAATAATACCAGTGTTGGAGGGATTAAGCATTCTGCTGCTCTTACTTTGTTGTAGCAGAATTAGGAAGTTCAAGTAGTTGTTTCCAAACCTGCCCTGATAAGCTTATTTTCCTTACTGAGCTACCTTTGGCTTCACCTCTAACAACTTCTGCAGCAGCGATGCATTTTCCATTTCAAACTATGAAGACAAAAACGGTATTGGGAAATAATAGTTCTTAAAAACAAAGAATTGCTGCCTCTTTTGTGCAATGAGGTAACATCATTTTATAAAAGGGTCTCTTCTCCTTCCTGTATAGACTCCAGTCTTTTTCCAGGATGCTATCTAGACAGTGTCAACTTAACGATCCAAACCTTAAAACTGAAGTTAGAAGTACTAAATTTGGATGTCTAACATAGTAACACAGGAGTACAATTTCTAAGAACACAACGTAGGAGAGTACTTACATATTTAACATAAATACCTCATTACCTGCAGTGGGCTCTTGGCTCTGCTCATCAGATCTAAGCTGTCAAGTGCTCAGAAAATAAAGAATGAGCAATTACACAGTAGTGAGCAACTTTAAACAGCATTCACTGCCAAAACCATGATGACTTTGTGTTTTTATATTAATGACCTCATTTGTTACAAATACAACCTGTCTAATCTGGTTATCATCCTGGATTTATAGCACAGCAGAGGTGTACATCAGTGAATTTTTGACTTGGGGTTGAGCATATGAGAGCGTGTTCACAGGTTTTATCCATATTGTCTTGTGAGGACGGTGCTGGAAAATGGCTTTCAGAAGCACTTGATTTAGAATTCCTATTCTGGCAGTGTTTTGAGCCTGTTGAGATTCTGTCTGCATTATGAAGCCATGTTATTTATCAGAACTTTTATACATGCATGAGTTTGGAAGATCTCTGTCGTGGCCTGCATCAGTCACTGGTGGGCATGTCTGAGACAAAGAAAACTTGCATAAGACTCATTACTATTTATTAACTGATGCATACAAGTCAGGTCTCTCCAAACAGAGGAAACTGTGAGCCATGTCCCATTCTCTTGTTTCTTTGGGCTTTTTTTGTAGATGTCATTTGTTAAGTCTTGTTTCTGACTTATTTTTTCCTTCCCAGGCTTTTCTGTCACCTTGCTTTGTAGCAATTCATCATGTAAATAATGAGACAAGATGTTAATTCTGAGTGAGCCCATCTATTCTGGCATTTCTTCTGTGGTAAACGACTATCTATTCTAACAGAAAAGCTTCATCCCCTGCATACTGTCTTAGTCATCTGCAAACCAGGTTTGTCCTCTAGAATGAATGAGGAAGAGGTAGTAAAGTAATTAAGACTGGATTTGTGTCTCATTGCTGATTGAATTTTAACTTAATTATACTAAGGTTGAAGTATTAACTCATTGTAAATGTTAGAGAGACATATTTGTGAGTGACCTAACTAGGAAAACAACTCCACTCAGGGTTTATACTCCATCATGTATTACGCTTGCAAGTTTTGATACTGACAGCAAGCAATCGAGAATAGAGAAGTCACTTTAAGGGAGTTAATAAATAAAATAAACATATATTGAACTTTTTGAAGGCAATAAGTAACTTTGCTTGCATGAAGGCTGTGAGGAGGATCCTTTCCAGTATAGAGGAAAAGATGGGAGGAGTTGGAAAGGGTTATCAGAGGAAGTAATAATGTATTTGCCGTGATACTGTTTACATGGTTTGTGCTGGCAGTTACCAGAGTTCCTGCTAAACAAAGTATCCTCTGAAATCCAAACTCAGTGAGGTAGAACAACCACATGGAGAAATTAGAAATCGGAGACAAAAGTACTGAAATTGACATTTGATTTGAGAAACATACTATGTGTGAGATATTTGTGTGCAGAGTGCTTTGTTTTCTGTTTCACTGTGTCTGCCTTTGACAAAAAATATCAGTTAAAGTGGGTGCTTTTTTGTTGCATTAACTTTTTCTAAGTTCTGTCTTTATCTGTTACTGAGGTCTCTTCAGCATGTCTTGCAAAAAAAGAAGTAAAAATCCAATGTAAATTGTTTCACCACAGTGTTTTGTAATTCTTTGCCATGCAAGTGTGATATTTTTAGAACACATACCAATTATTCTTTTGCTTTTTGATTCCCACCCATTACAACTGACATTTTGTCTTTGCCCGAAATTTGGCTCAGTTAGTTATGCTATGTGACTTGACAGACACTTGAATTCTAAAGATGCAGTTTCTTTTGTCAGCTGAGCTAATGATAGCTAATAACTAGGGATGCTGAAAGGACACTCCCAAACCCCGGATTTGTGTTCCTGCTACCTCCCTTGTGCTGGCAATTATTTCATCTGATCATACAGAGATGCAGTTCTAGGAGCTAAACAGAAAGTTAGAGACTTGTTTATGGAAGATTATTCTGATGACAGCTACCATTTGACAGGAATGGTTTCCCATAAAGACCTTTGCAAGTGGAGTTACTATGCAGAACACAATAAAGGTGCCAAACTGTAAATGCTAGGAATTGAATAATTAATGCCAAAGAGGCAATGATGGGAGAGGAGTACTATTCCCTTGTTTATGGCTCTGTCTGCTCTTTTGTAAAAAATAGAATCGTCATATATAAATGCAGATAACTGCTCACAAGATTTGTGCTCGATAAAATAGTCTCCATGAGATAGTAGTTCTGCTGTTTAGAAGACCTACAAGTGAGTAGATGGGCAAGCTTTGTGCTTTTGCTGCAGCCTTTTGTAGTTTGGGGATTATTTGTTTTGTGCATGTGTAGTTTACGTGTGCTTTCATGTATATCCTAATACCAAAGATTTTTGTTCTTTTTTTTTATCTTTGCAGTGCCCATAGAGGTGAACTCAAGCATCACCTTTCATCATGCTACAGTTATGACCACATACGGTAAAGAGTGTCTTATAACTGCAGAACTGCAAAGGTACGTGATGTTAAAGGATTTAAGATAGATAATGGAAGGGTAAGTAAGGCACAAAGTAGGTTTCCCTGTCAATTGTGTATCTCATCAAAGTGGTTAATATATCATTCTGTCTGCAAGTGACAGTCTACATACCTCTTCTTGCAGTAGGTGACTCAAAGCAGTAGTTCCCACGAATGCTTAAATGGAAATGGGGTAAGGGCCTTTGCATAGCAGCTGTACAGCTTAAAACCACTCTGTCAAATGATCTTAAAGAATTATCTGTAGATAACATTCCATAGGATTGCTTAGTGGATGCAACTCACAGGAATTTCTTAGCAAGCACACTGATGTGGCTTGAGTTCTGGTAGGGCTCTGTCTGTCAGTTCCATAAAAGGCATTGACATAGCCTCCAGTCTGTTTTAAAATTCATGTTTTGGTGAAGACCATTTGTGTCAACGTGAACTGTTCTGAAGATCTAAAGGGTCATCATATGATTTTATAAATAAACAATCACTTTGAGAATGAGGGACATGATACATGCAGGAACAAAGAGTTAGTGAGGCCAAAAGAAGCAAATATCTTTAGTTCCTTAGGAGTTGGTGAACATGGATGAGACTTAGTATTATTTCATCTTCATTCAACCTTTTGCCATGGTATGGCTATAGCTACGGGATCACAGGAATGAAAAGGAAAATGCAGACAATTCTTCCAAAACAGAGATGAAAGAAGATATTCAGTAAATGTGTAGGGGTAAAAAGGGACAACACTTTTCTTCCATATTTGAAGACAAAAAGTCAAACCCTGTTCAGGATTTGTCATCTAGAACTTTGGATCACCGAGTCAAGTTTGAAAAAGTCAGCTTTTCTGGCTGAAGGAAGATACCACAGCACCTCACAGACTAAAGATAAACGGTGGTTTTGTTTGTCATCGCACAGCTGTAGCATGTCTTTTGATGGATTGCAGCTTCTTTTCTACAGTGCATGCTGTTCTACCTTAGGTGAGGTTTGGTAACAATCTTTCTTTTGAGAACAGCCAATCTTGCAGAGTCACACTTGTGAGTACTTTATCAGTGCCATATACCACAAATCAGTGAGGTAAGTGAAATCAAAAAGTGTCCCCTTGCAGGATGAGAGGATCATGGTAATGTTGTGTCTTATGAAAACATTCTGGAGGGGAATACTAATGGGTCTGAAGGTATATACTATATAGTGTAGAAGCCAGACTTAAACTTTATAGGGATAGATTGTCTTGAGGCATCACATGACTTAGCAAGGTTAGGTAGATTTGTCATTGCATTAGGAAGAAGATCCACACACACGTTATAGCAGTCCAAAACCTATCTTGAGAAGGAAGGGTTCTTGCAGACTCTGAAGAACATGTTGAGTCAGCTTTGTCTCTTGCTTGTCCTTTCACCAGCCTGCTGTTCAGACAAGGAGAGAGATACAGAATTCCATCTAGGGAATATCAGCACCACTGCCAGTATTTAAGTACTTTGGCGAGTCTGAGTTGATTGTGATCTGTAAAACAAATGTGATACTATGTGGATGATAACACTTCAGCAACCTAGAAATGTGTCTCAAAGCAGGTAAATAGCATTTGGTCATTTACACGGTCTTTGTATCTTTAAATGTTTTTCTTGAGAATTAGGTAACTAGTGCAAGTGAAGGCTTGTAGGCAGAATATACTTTTGTGGAAGTTTTCCATGTAGAGCGAGTCTGCAGTGGCAACTTGGCTCTTGAGGAAAAACGTGACGATGTCAATTAGGGGTGTGAAAATTCTGATGGACTCGGACTGAAGTCCCATGCACATGTTGAGCTAGTGCCAAAAAAGATGATGAGGGTCTAATTACTATCAAACAGTGGTTCAAACTATGTTTTTACTGAAATTGTTTGTTATCCCGGTAGAATTACTTCTTCCTTGTCCAAAAATAGGATACGATTTCGAGTTACCAAGGCTTATTTGTAAGGTGGAAAAGGCAAAGGAAACAGATATTTTAGATAATAGAAGCATGTGCTGAAGATTGGTCAAATGACTCAGATAATGCTACATATTCTTGTATTTTGAAATGAGTTAACATGCTAATATTTAACATGGAGGGGCTGAGAATCCTGATCTGTTAGTCTGTCATAAGGTCAGTGAGAAATGACATGAAAGGGTAAGAATCCTAATACTGAACTATGTGTTGAGCCTGCCCTGATCTCTGTACCATCACTCTGAAGTACCTACCATATCAAGGAATGACAGACATTCTGTGTGACAGCCTGGACAGTCCGTAGCAAAAAGTCCTCATAGTTTCTAACTGAGAGGATCAAGAACACCGATGAACCCTGCCTGCACGTTAGAGGTGTGAGGTCGAGACACAGTCTCAGGTTCGTGATGGGAATCAGGAAATGAAGTGCAGCAGTTCTTTCAAATTCTGTAGAGAATCTGAAGGGCAGGGAGGCCTTTCTGCATTAGGCTGTTGTGGATCAGAAGCTTTTCATTTCAAATCTGTTAGATTGGGTTCTGGCACTGTAGTACACTGTGGTGATTGATTCAGGCTCTGCTATGAGTCCTTGGTTGATAGGTTGTGTGAATCAATGATGCTGCTGCTGTCTTTTTAATGAAATCATTTTGGAGCTGCCACTTCCTGTTTTTATCACCTTACACCTTACAGGTGGAGTGGTTTTACTAAATGTGTCCTATGCACTAGGCAGGCAGAGCTGGAAGATGAACCTCAAGAAAATCTGGTAAGCAGAGCTTCTTAGAGATAATAAAATACAAGTTTAAACTAGAAAAAGGATGCAAATACGAATAAGGAACACTGTATTATTGAAGGGGTGTCCAGATCTGGAATGCTGTAGTCCGCCTGGCAGAAGAAAGCTGGAAAAGTACCAGACTTGTGCATCAGACACTTAAGAGTATGGTCACCATCAAATACTCTGGGGAAAGCTTATTATCAGTTACAAAGCATTTGTATAGCTGCAGGGCAGATACACACATGGATTATTGCTTAAAAGAGTGATTTTTGTCATATTACTGTTACTAGCTTCTTGACATTTTTAATTTCTAGTCACTTTTATACACTGCATGCTAATGTGTATGATATAGTATGCTGCTCCTTCTTTAATACCTACCATGAACTGGATTCAAGTGCAACGGCACTACCTTAAATTTAATCAACATGTTGTAAGGCTTCTGAGGTTGATGGTACGATCACTTAAGCAATATAACTGGAAAGTTGTTCCTCAGAGGTAAGTACACAAGTGACCAGATGGCCTCTACAGTTCATACCTTTTTTTTTTTAATCTATAAATATATTAGAAACTGAAGTTACTGAGTCTGTCTGATCCTAAAGATCTATTTCTACAGTGAATGCACTGCACAAATGTTGGCTATTCTTTTAAGAGATCAGTGTGCTTGGATGGTCCCTGATGGGGTAAAAAGGAGTTGGAAAGTACTTTGCCTATTCTACAGAATTTCCTTAGTGAAGTTACTTAAGCTCTCTGACCTTGATTTGCTTTCTACAAGTAATGACAAGTGTATCTATGTATGATTTCCTAGTCATAAATTTATTGTAGGACCAATTGCTGTTTGAGGCAAGCAAACACAGTAGCAGTAAAGGGAAAAAAAGGAATCCCTAAGTAATTTTGAAGAAATGAGTGGTTGTTACAGATGTGCAAAGGGAACCATACCTGCTCGTAACCATTTTGCTTTTTATTACACTCAGAACTGTATGACTGGCGGAGGCAAGTGTTTGTCTCAGGCTGGGCTAGCTAAAAGTTTGGTGGTTTTATGAGCATGTAAGTGCAGCTGCCTCACAGAAATGTGTTGCAGTAAAATACTCCAGATCTTCAATATGACTGTAATGGCTGTCTAAAAATAATACGTAACAAAGGGTGTCCTTCCCAGGGAGAGCCAGAAATAACTTGCTTTTGCTTTGTCAAAATGTAAGGCTATTACCAGTTAATTTACAAGCAGCAGCCTGACCCAGAGACCATGCAAGAGCTAACCTTCAAGAAAAGCTTCGACGTAGGAATCCCGAACTTGGACGGCCCCCAACGAAATAATAAATGCCACTCGCTTGCAGTTTCGAGCCTTGGTTTTGTAACGAGCCGCTACCCGCCCCCGCTCCCCCTCCTCCCCCGTTCCGTTGGCCCAGCGCTGAGCTGCCCAACTGTTCTCGCGGACGCCTGGCTGCTGCGGGGCCCGGCCGGCCCTAGGCAGGCAGGCGGCCGCCGTAGTCGTGCGTTCCCGCCCTGTCCCCCGAGACCCGGCCAGGCCCAGCGTAGCCTGCCGGAGCGGCCCGTGCCGGCTGGTGCCAGAGCGGCCTCCGCCGACCGGGGGCGGGGGGGGGAGCGGCGGCGCGCAGGCCCCGCCCCGCGGCAGCGGCGGCGGGGCTGGGCGGTGCCTGGCGCCCTCACGTCCCTTCCCTCCCTCTCCTCCCCCCCGTCGGCGCAGCGCTGTGGTGAAGCCGCATTGTTTGTGCCGAGGGGGGAGGGGAGCTTCTCAGCCCCGGGAGCTGAGCGCCGAGCCCGCAGCCGGACGGGGACCTGCGCCGCGCCTCACGAATGCGCCGCGCCCGGCTGCAGCAGCAGCCCCGCACCCAGCGCCGGGTCGCCGCCGCGGGCAGCGCGGCCCTCGCAGCGCCCGCTCGCCTGCCCACGGCTGCCGGACGGGGGGCCAGGCGGCAGCACCGGCGGGACCTCCGCCATTAAACCGGCCGCAGCGTCGGCCGCAGAGGCGGAGCGGGAGGTCTGTCAGCCGCGCTTCGGCGGCTCCCACAGCGTGAGTTAAGCCGGGCGGGTGGTGTGGGCCGGCGGGCGGGAGAGCTGAGGGGCTGGGAGCCGGCGAGTCCGGCCGCGGCGAGACGCGAGACCGGCGGGGTGGAAGGGAAAGGCAGGGCGGGCCGGGCGCAGCAGCGTGGGAGAGGCGCCCGGGGGCGAGGCGGTCGGGCGGGGACGTAGCGCGGGGGGGAGACGAGCGCGGCGGTCTGGGGGAGGGCGCCGCTTGAGCTGTTTTGTCAGCCGCCATATTTGTGGGCCGAGTATTTTCGCGGAGTGGAGGGAGGTGACTGTTGGGAAGGGCTGGAGATGATGGGCCTGGGCAGGAACCATCCTCCCGGGGGCCGGGAGGGGGGAATGCCGGGGCCGGGCAGGAACCATCGGCGCGGAGGGGTGTGCGCACGCTGGCGGCTCCCTGGGCGTGGGCAGGAAGTGTTCGCGCAGTACCGCGGGGGCGGGCCCGTGGGCGTGGACAGGCCGCGCGCGCGGGGCAGCGGGGCGGGCGGGAGCCGCGGTGAGGGGCGCGGGAGGGCGGGCGGCACCGGCGGCCTTCCACCAGCCCGGGGGGAGGGCGGCTCTGGCCACCCTGCGCCGCTCGACCGTCCCCGGGCCGGCTCACGGCATCGTCAACCCCGGTTCTTTGCATTCCTCCGAGGGGATTTGCTCCCGCTCCACTCCCGAAGTTGTGGGCAGTGTCTACCCCGTATGCGTGCAAGCACTGTTTGCTTACCTCCTCACACCCACCGCCATTGTCTAGGACTAAATAGCATTCCTGTGTCTTTCTCTTTTTAATGATCTGCATTAAAGTGTCCATTGAGAGTGGAATTCCCTTTTCCCTTGAGCATGCGATCCAGGGACCAAAGGCAATTTATTTGAAGACGAGAAAGGTAACCAGGACAGATGTTGTAGGAGGAAATTGTAAGGAGTGATCTCATTAATGTTTACAAATATGTAAAGTGCACGTGTCAAGAAGATGGAGCCAGGCTCTTCTCAGTGATGTCCAATGATAGGAGAAGGGGCAATGCATGTAAGATGGAACATGAGGTTCCAAAGAAGTATAAGGAAGAATTTCTTCACTGTGAGGGTGACAGAGCAGTGGAACGGGCTGCCCAGATGAGTTGTTGAGTCTCCTACTCTGGGGACATTCAAAACCCGCCTAAATGAGTTCCTGTGTGACCTACTCTAGGTGGTCCTGCTCTGGCAGGGGAGTTGGACTAGATGATCTTTTGAGGTTCCTTCCAGCTCTTGCAATTCTGTGATATGTTTCCTGTTGGTTTTGACTATCTTGCACCTTGGAAGAGAGTATTTTTTGCCTCTTGTTGTGCATTCCACACAAACAGCTGTCTTAGTGTATTTGTGGTGAGGGAAAGTGTCTGCTGGTCACTTTCTTCATGAGGAATTCGTGTAATTCCAGGAGAGGAAAGCTGTGGATAACTTCTTTGATTTACCTACTGAGGTGTTTGAGTTGCTATAAGAGGTAGAAAAGTGCTAACGGAAGTACATTGAGGTAGCTTCATTTTGATGTTGGTATGGTAGCTCTGTTAATATTGTCTTTCAAACTTGGATCCGTGGTCTCCCATTCCTGTCGATCCACAGGATACTACAGAGTGGGTGGGTAAGAAAGCTATCTGATCATTAACTAGGAAAAGAAAACCAATTGTCAGTCTCATTTGTTAAGCAGCAATCTGGTCTTCATCCAGAGTACTTATAGGACATTTACAAACAAATGCAAACATTTTGTTTGGAGAAGGAAAACAAAACACAACTTTGGCTTCCGGATAATTTAAGTTATTCAGGGTCTAAGTTTCCATGTAATTTGCTGAGAGTACTATCAGATCCAGTTCTGTGTTCACTGCATTGTATCTGTGAGATATCCCTTCTGTGTTTAACTGTAACTGTAATTTGCTTCCTAATTTCGGTTGATTTACAGTAGAGTATTACAGAAAAGATGCTTAGATGTTAGATCAATTGCTTTTTATAGTTTTTGTTCATACAGTTTCTTTGACTTTTATGATAGTAGTCCTAAATCTTAAAGTAAGAACACTTGTAGTGCTGAATATTTTCTTATTGCTTGCAGTCATGATTAAGAATCTTAGGACCAGAGGGGACTAGAGAGCATAAATGTGTTTTTCTATGTTAAGTTTGTGAAGTATGGGCAAGCTACAAATTATTTTGATTTCAGAAGGCTGCCTCTCATCCTTCTCCCAGAATTTTGTTCCAAACATTTACTGTCATCATGAACCACTGTGAACACAGCTGCCTAAGATGTAGACAGGGACATTAAAAAAAAAAAACCAAATCTACAGGTTTTTCCATATATACAGAATTAAAGTGCAGTTATATGAGGTAAACATGATGTAAATTTTCAAGTTTTTTTGGTTGGTAACTAAATTAAAAACAATTAAAAAAAACCTGAAACAATTCTGATCTGTAGTAGGTAGCTGTTTGTTGGTGACATGTATTTTAGCTGAAGAATCCACCATTATTTGTTCATAGTAATAAAGAGTAATCCGGGCTATTGTGTTATCTTTGACCTCTGAAGTATAAAATCTATTACAAAAGTGGGAACTAACTTATCTAAATTATTTAATTTCTAATTTAACTAATTTCAGTTAAATTATCAATATGCCTTTGTTTCTAGTAATTCAACATTCTGTAACAGCATTAGTGGTTTAAACTTAAGGTTTTTTTCCAAACTTATTTGAAGAGGTGGAACCTTTTTATTTATCTGTTGTTTATGTTTAGAGGTCTGTCATGATTAAACACTGACTGAGGTCTGATTTTTACACTTGTGCATAAAAACAAGTGAAAACAGTTAAGGATTATTTGTGTAAAAGTCATATCTATAAGCAGCACAATACTTACATGAATAATAAAACTAGCTTAGATTGGGAAAACAAGGTCAGTTTGTGAGAACAGATAGATCAGCCCCTCTCAAGAACTAGTTTTAACGCTACCTGCGCAACTTATTTTGTCTTCCTGTAAAAGAAATTTCTTCGGTGCCTGGAAGTTGCACACTTAGACATCAGCATCATAGACTAAGTAAAAGGCACGCTACATTGGGTAGTTTATATAATTGTTCCAGTCTTTGCTATTTTCTTCCGAAAACAGAGTAGTCTTTAACAATAATTTTGTTTTGATCTCTGTGTTTCTTTGCTGTTTTAGCAATACATGCCAGGAGTAGTTATATTATTTTAACTAATACACAATGCTGACTCAAAGAGCAGGATTGAAACAGTGAGGCAATAATAATACTTTAAGTCGGTAATTAAAGATCAAGAGGGTTTTTTTTGTAGCTGAGGTTGAATTTTGCTGTTTATTTGCAAATAGAAGGAAGGCATGGGGGGTAGAACTTTTAAACTTGGCCTTATTGGTTGGTTTTATAATATTTTCAACCCTTATAGGAAAAAAAAATAGACCCACTCAACATTAAAATGTCAAAAGCTCTAAGCATGGAAGCTTTTAATTAGAAATTTTGTGATGAAAATGCTTGCTTGTTCTAGTCATGGTACTTCATAGTGAGGGGGAAAAGCTGTCTTTTTGTACGATATGTGGAATCAGTAAGAGAGAAACATGAAAATTACCATGAAGGGCTTTGGATTGAATTTAAAGACAGGAAGACTTTTACTCACCCCAATTGCTCTGAGAACAAATCTTGAAAAATCTGCTGAGGGAGAAGGGAGTGTGTATAGGGTTAGGAGCATGTTTTTGCTGTAAGCCAAATTTACTTTACAAGTGGGTTATTTCCTAGTCGTAGTTTGTACTACACTGTATTTGTCACTGCAAGTTCAATTCTATTCTTGTAATTTTGTAAAGAATAATAGGCTAACAGAGAACTGAGAGAAGTAAAAGAAGTGGAGAACTAACTGTCAAGCTGCTAACTTGATAAGTTTGGAAGTATGCATGTTTTTCTAGCTTTAACTACAGCGGCAGCAATCAAGTTGTTAACACGATGATTTCAATTTACACTGGAAAAAGTTGTGGGAAAAAACTTTATTTCTTTCACAACTGTTAGTTCTTATGGGAGTAGATCTAGAGAAAGTAATGTGTAGCTGTTGAAGAAAAATTTGAAATTGCAGACACCCTTAAAGTATTAGGAAATACTGTATTAAAGGTTTTCTTACACTATAACAAGTGTAAGGTTGTTTTTCTTTTCTGTGCCACTTCAGAGAATTTTATTTTCCCTCATCCAGAGGTCTTACAAGTAGCTCTTCCTTAGGGTATTTGTATCAAGGATTTTGTGTTTACTTAGAGGAACTGTTACTTAGGTGGACTTTTTTTCATAAGGTTAAACTTGTACAAAACCGTGTGAGCACTCGTCTTAAGTAGGGGTGAAAGACTGCTTTTTTGGTTTTTCTCATTGAGTATGTAGGTTAAGGGTGATAGAACTGAAGGTTTTTCTTTGCTATAATTAATATTTTAATATAATATTTGGAGTTTGTAATATTAACTGTTGCTCTAATTTTAGGTAAACATTACCAAATGAGGAGAAAAGGAAGATGTCATCGAGTATCGGCAGCAAGACATTCATCTTCCCCATGCAGTATTAAGCACTCCCCTACACGAGAAACCTTGACATACGCTCAAGCTCAAAGAATGGTTGAAATAGAAATTGAAGGTCGTCTGCATAGGATCAGTATCTTTGATCCTTTAGAGATTATATTAGAAGATGATCTTACAGCCCAGGAAATGAGTGAATGCAACAGCAATAAAGAAAATAGTGAAAGACCACCTGTTTGTCTGAGAAGCAAACGGCATAAAAATAACAAAGTGAAAAAGAAAAATGAAGCTCTTCCAAGCTCACACGGTATACCTGCTACAACAGCTCCTCTTCCAGAACCAAAAGTACGGATTGTTGAATACAGTCCACCTTCGGCTCCCCGGAGGCCTCCAGTTTATTACAAATTTGTTGAGAAGTCAGCAGAAGAACTTGATAACGAAGTTGAGTATGACATGGATGAAGAGGATTATGCATGGTTAGAAATCATAAATGAGAAGCGGAAAAGTGATGGAGTGTCAGTTGTTTCACAAAATATGTTTGAATTCCTTATGGATAGGTTTGAAAAAGAGTCCTACTGTGAGAACCAAAAACAGGGTGATCATCAGTCTTTAATAGATGAAGATGCAGTGTGTTGTATATGCATGGATGGTGAATGTCAGAACAGCAATGTAATCCTGTTTTGCGATATGTGTAATTTAGCAGTACATCAGGAATGCTATGGGGTGCCATATATACCAGAGGGCCAGTGGCTCTGCAGACACTGTCTGCAGTCTCGTTCTCGGCCTGTAGACTGTGTGCTGTGCCCAAACAAGGGAGGTGCCTTTAAAAAGACTGATGATGATCGTTGGGGACACGTGGTGTGTGCTTTGTGGATTCCAGAAGTTGGATTTGCCAATACAGTTTTTATTGAGCCAATTGATGGTGTCAGGAACATTCCCCCAGCCAGATGGAAGTTAACATGCTACCTCTGTAAACAGAAAGGTGTTGGTGCCTGCATCCAGTGCCACAAAGCAAACTGCTATACTGCATTCCATGTGACGTGTGCTCAAAAGGCTGGTCTATATATGAAAATGGAACCTGTGAAAGAACTAACTGGCAGTGGGACAACTTTCTCTGTAAAAAAGACTGCCTATTGCGATGTACATACTCCTCCAGGTTGCACACGGAGACCTCTAAATATTTATGGAGAAGCTGAAATCAAAAACGGTGTTTGTAGAAAGGAGGGATCAGTCAGAACTGCTAGGTCTACATCAAAAGTCAGAAAAAAGACAAAAAAAGCCAAGAAAACGGTGGTTGAACCCTGTACAGTTATGCCAACTGTATCTGCTCCTTATATCCCCCCCCAGAGGTAAGCAAACCACCCAAATGAAAGACACCTTTATTTAATTATTTCATTTTAAATCAATGCTTTTAGTTACCAACTTTAAGTTCTTGTGCATTTCTTATAAAGGCCATACTCGGAGGAGCAGTGTAAAGTATGTACATTGTACTTCCGTGAAATTGCATTAAAAATGCAGTAACTTTCTCAGAGAAACTACTAAGTGGTCAAGTGGTCTGTATTGTCCTCAGAAAGCCTTTTTTGTGTGTTTATGACCAAACAGTGTTGTGTGATCAGTTGTTGTCATTTGCTGTACTTTTGAGAAATAACTACTGAATTCAGAATAGCGAATGTAGTTGACCTTCATATTAAAAAAATATCCAAGCTCAAGGTTAACTGTATTCATAATGTGGGAATCTGAATTTATTTTCCTAATTTTAAGAGCCCCAAAATGAAATTTAGATTTGTGTATACAAGATTCAAATCCTGTTCATCTCATCTAAATTAAATGTAAACTTATACTGTAAGATCTATGCAAGTAGTATCAAACAAACCTCCAGGAAGTATTTTTCCTTGTGATGTAGAGTAACTTATCAAGTGGTTTCTCCTGAATTTACATTCATCCTTTTGCAAATGCAATAGTGTTTTTCAAGGCTTGGATGAATTTGCTACCTTGCAGACTTTAAGAAAAGTTAGCAAGTGAGTGATGGTAAGTTAGTTGGTTAATGTCTTAGTCATGGAACCTGGAATGAATATGCCCACCTGTTCAATGATACTATCAGTGTCCTGTAACTTTACTAAAATGTTTGAACATAAATGGTTGAATGCATGTGACAAAGAGTTTTAATCTTAATTTTGTCTCTGTGTACAAATTTATACTTTGTAAGAAGTTCTGTTTTAAGCTGTTTTTTATATTAATACATGTTTTGAAATTCTTGCAGGAGCTTTTGTTACATGAGTGCAAATATAAAGCGTGAACACTAGAACTGAATTTGCTCTTTATATTTAACGTGCCATATTTTTGTATTTTAACAGCAATGGTTGGAGGGCTGGCAGGAGGCTCTAGATGTGGTGAGGCTAATGAAATGATCATCAAGTGATGTTTTCATAACTAGTAACAGAATTTAAGCAAAATGTAGATTTAAAAAAATATTTTTATTTAAGAAGTTAAAAAACTCAGCATGAACTTCCATTGGCTTAACCGTATCTTAAATTAAAAGAGCAGTAGCATCTCTTTTTAGATTTTTTGTCTCTTAGTCTGAGTTACACATTTCAATAATGGAAATAGTTTGTTTTGGAGATTTGAACAATGATAAAAAGCTCTCTAGTAGATAAAGTTTTGGCTTTGCTGAATAATTGAAACACTGAATAATGGATTGAGAAATGCAAAATTTGACTATGGGGACTAAGCCCAAGTGTGTCTTTACGGGGATTTGTTTTGTTTCTAGTATTTACAACATCAATATACTTGTTTACTCCTTGAATTAAATTCTTACAGATTTAAGAACAATAGTTTAGAAAGTTTCTGAAAACAGGCACCACTTCTGTTTGCGGGTTTATTGTTTATACTGTGACAGGACTCTGAATGCTCAGGCAATGATGACTCTTAAAATTGTAGAAATAAGCCATGTTTTTTTGAAAGCTCACTCCCAAGTCTCAGGTAGTAAACAATTAAGAATTATTAAATTAATCTAAATAAATACCTGTTTTGAGGCTGCATCCCACAAGTTTTATTAGTGTAAGTGACTGCTTATTGACTGACTTAGATAAACAGCCTTTGGCTCCATCATGGTGTTTACGAACATCAAATTGATTGCAGTGTTCTCTGTTTTGATTTGCACGGTAAAATGGTATTTTTGTTTAGTGATGCACTACAGAAGGGCTTGAATTGAGAGTAAGCAACTAATAGTGTTATTTAAACAGCTACTGTTGTCCATGGGAGGGGAGAATTCATATAAAAGAATTTGGCCTTGTCTTACTTTCGACAATCCTGGTTTGTGGTTTTATTTTCTTTTTTTTTTTTTTTTTAAGACAGAATATGAACAAAGTGGGAGTTGAGGATTGGAATGTGTGTTCTCAGTTGTACTTCTTTTCATTGGTGGCTTTCATAAAAGTCAGACTTTAAAAGGATGTTATTATCAGATTATTTTTCTTTTAACAATGTAATTAGATGCCAGGAACAAAAGTATAAAGTTGGTATTTTCTTTGGGTTTTTTTTAAGTAACAACTAAGTTTGAGACTACAGAGATGTTCAACTTTCTTCACAGTTTAAAACTATTTTAAAGTTGAGCTTTATAATAAATTGCTTGTCTTCAGCTGAACTCTTCGTAATGCGAGTGTGGTTAGTCCTAGAAAACTGATACCTGAATGAAAGCGAAACAAAAATGGACTTATTCATACAAAAAGTGATTATTCAGACCCAAATCTCAGTTGTATAATTGTCTTCGGCTGTTATTCTTTTGGGGTTTTTTTTTCCTCCCTTAGAAAATCTCACGTGTGTGGGGGAGTTAAATACACACACATAAACTGTTGAGGAATGATGTGTTTCGTTTCACAGCAGTCTTTAAGTCATCCCTTTTCACTCATCTGTTTTTTAGTGCACATTTTTTCCCTTAGAGCTGAACCGTGATTTGCATTTCCAGAGATCTTGAGGAAGAGTGATTAAAGGAACATGTATGCTCAGTGTTTAAACACTGGTGCTTTTTTTATTAAATGAATGTGTTCAGCGTCCCGGAAATTGAGGCAAATGTGGAGATGTTTTGTTTAGCTTATTTTCTTAATCATTAGTAACTAGACTGTCTTACTCCTTGGCATATAGCTGGTTCTTTAGAGTCAGTAGCTGGAGAAGTTCAGAGATGAAAAGATTATAGTGAGGAGGAAAATACTTCATAATTGTAGCCCCTGAGCACACCTGCTGAAGCTTGAGGAAAAACCATCCTACCAGTTATGTTGAGTTTAAGGGGGAAGGATCATATGCTGTTTCTTTACTTGGATAGTGATGTATATGAAACCTGGGCATTTTAATAGTGTTGAAGCACCTATCTTAATGTTCAGGATGTGTTAAAAATGCTATTACAAAACAACAAAATACTTAATAATTTCTGCATAACTATTGTAGCTCGCTAATTTCTATATCAACTTATCTATACTGCCTTGAATGATTTTGAGAGCTGTGCACTTTTCATTTACCAGAATTTATTTTGCAAATGTTATACTCTTAAGCTTTTTGCTGTTAAATTACAAAGTGTCATTCTGTAGAGCATTTGTAATCTAGTTATATGGCCTCTTAGACTGTCATCTGTGAACTACCAGTTTCAATGTAGAAGGGCTTAACCATTGATGATAGGAGATCATAGAATCATTATTTTGGTTGGAAAAGACCTTTAATATCATCAAGTCCAACCACTCACCTCACACTGCCAGGCCCATCACTAAGCTAAACCGTATCTGTCAGCGCCTCATCTGTGTATCTTTTAAGTATCTCTAGGGATGAGACTCTACCACCTTCATGTTCTACTGTTTAACAACCCTCTTGGTGAAAAAGTTCTTCCTGGTCTCCAGTCTCCCCTGGCACAACTTGAGGCCATTTTCTCTTGCCCTGTTGTTCATTACTTGGGAGAAGAGACTGACCCTCACCTCACTACAACTCCGTTACAGGTAGTTGCAGAGTGATGGTGGGAGTTGTAGAGAATGATCACACCTCTTGTCAGCCTCAAGTCCAGGCTAAACAGCAACAGCTCTCTCAGCCACTCCTCATCAGGCTTGTGCTCTGGCCCTTCGCCAACTTTGTTGTCCTTTTCTGGACATGCTGCAGCACCTAGTGTACTTCTTATAATGAGGGGCCCAAAACCTAACACAGTATCCAAGATGCTGCCTCACCAGTGGACAACAGGGTTATGATCACTTCCTTGGTCCTGCTGGTCACACTATTCCTGATGCAAGCCAGGATGCCCTTGGCCTTCTTGGCTACCTGGGCATGCTGCTGGCTCATGTTCAACTGGCTGTTGATTAACACCAGGTTCTTTTCTGCCAGACAGCTTTCCAGCCACTCAGCCCCAACCCTGTAGCATTGCATGCTGTTACTGTGGCCCAAGTGCAGGACCTGGCGCTTGACCTTGTTGAACCTCACAACTGGCCTTGGGCCATTGTGTCCAACCTGTCCAAGTCCCTCTGAAGAGCTTTTCTACCCCAAAGCCTATCTACAGACATGTCCGGCTTGATGTCATCAGCAAACTTATTGAGGGTACACTCGATGCCCTCATCCAGATCATTGATAAAGACATTACATAGAACAGGTCAAAACACTCAGCCCCAGGGAACGCCATTGGTAACTGGCTGCCAACTGGATTTACCTCCGCTCACCACCAGCCTCTGGGCTTGGCCATCCAAGTAGTTTGCCACCCAGCAAAGAGTTATGTCCATCTAAGCCATGGACAGTCACATATTTCTGGGAAGCAGCTGCCTTATCCTGGAGGGGAGTGAGTGCAGAAGGCCATTCCCTCAAACTATACCTTATATATGACAAGGACAGACTGTGCATGGTCATCCAGAAAGCGGCCTCCTGCTGCCACTAGCTAGTTTGTCTGAAGACAGTGGCAAACTTGTTCTTGCAGTGTTAGTACACCACTGATGATGTGTGATTTGTTCAATTTTGCATAGTAGGCAATAACTTTTTCCTAATAAAATACAATACTTATTTTGTAAATACATAGTATAATTGTATAAACTAATAAAATTACTATTTTGCAATACTGTTTTATAAATAGATACTATACCTAATTAAATACCATAAGTATTTTATTTGGATTGCAGGTCCAGAATTTATGAGTTAAGAAATCCTAACTCTTAAGGGCTGACTTTACAATCTGAATGTAGCTTGTCTGTTTTAGTTACTTTATACTGGCTTTGTTCTCCATTTCTGATCCCTTTTTTTTTTCTTTTTGCTACTCAACCTTTTACTTTATAACAGCTGCCTTAAGCAGTGAGTAGGATGGTTACACAGAATGAGAGTAGTTGCAGCATCAGCTGTGAAAACTACCTTATTGATCTTATTTCCGAGTGTTTGATTCTTTAATACAAATAACTTTATATTGATGTGATCTTGTGTGTCAAAAAGAGGCATTTTAAATGAGTTTGGTTGATAAAAAGCAAAGCCAGTTTCAATCTTCATGTTCTTTAAAAATGTTGAAAAAGTAGGATACCGTAGGTATCTACCCGGGGGGAAATGGAACATGGCAAAAAATATTTAATCTTCAACATTTTCAAAATATATACTGAGATGCAATGTAATCTGCTTTATTAAAATACCATTTATACAATAAATGTTTTGTTAAGTGGAAGCAGGTGTTTGAAAGTGTATCAATATTTACTTTCATCTTTAGTTTTAGTTTCTACATGATATATTTGTAGTGTCTGAAAAAAAGAAGCATTTGAAATGCAGTACTTGTACAGAGAGCAAAAAATAAGCAAAAAAAGCCCCACTTTAATAATAAGTAGAACCAAGGTGTTGTAGTTAGGAAAGTGTGTATTCATCTCAGGGGATTGTACAGACTTGCGATGCACAGATGTTTAAATTAAATCATTGTCAGTCTTAGGACTTGATGTGTACTCTGTTGGGTATGTAGATGACTTGACTAGTTACAAAAGAAACATTTTACTTTTTCAAAAGGAAATAAAGGCATACAAATGGACTCACATTTTTACATAGTCGTTCATATGTTGTCTTTAAAGCTAGTCAAAGGAGTTTGAGTGTTTTTTAGTTAAGATGTCATATAGTAAGCTTATTTTTTTAAAATTAATGCAAACAAAGCAACAAAACACTTTTTTGTGGGGTTTGTTTTGTTTTTTTTTTAAACATATATTGAAAGGCGAGTCATGCAAACACTGTTTGACAAGGGTCTGCTGCCAGAGGATGTCTATGGGAAGAGTAGGGTTTCATCTGTTCATGCAAGCTTACTCATCTTCAAAAGCTGAAGTTTTCAGTGTTCTTGAAACTCAGTTTAAATTGAAGAAACTATAACAAAGTAGATTTTTATGTTTTGTTCTGACAGGTTTTAGTAACATATCTGCAATCTTTGTGTTGGAAAGTAGGGATATTTTATTTGCCCAGTCAAGTGGAACATCATTTGTTTGTTTATGGCTGTTACGGTAGGTCAAGAGAAACTGGTATTTTAGGGATACTAAATAAAATTTTACAGATTATAATTTACTTTTGCTAGTCTTTTGATATGTTGAATAAAGTTGCAAAATAACAAGTTCATGAAACTGGACACTCAGGACAAATGGATTGATTTTAGTGTTTAGGATATTTGATCTTAATGTTCTGCCTTGAGTTACTGTAGTAATACTGGCAAAATCGTGTACTTTAGTAAGGAAATTTTCTCTTTGGTTTGTATTTCAAAAAGCTTGAGAATGGAGAAATGCTATAAGTCAACATATATTGTAGTGCTAAAATTATATCAGTGTATATATAAAGCATGTATGGTCCCTGGAGTAGTTAATGATGTTTAACAGGAAAGTGGATCGTTATCTCTCATTGGCTGTTTTATGTTAAATTGCCACATAGTCACAAAAAATACTGTTTTCACTTTTTCTTGTAACTAGTTGCTGTCATTGGCACAGTGACATGTGACTGAAACTGGGAGAAGGCTGCAGTCAAGAGTAAGAAGGAAGCTGTGCGATTGTTAAAATGACAAGAATACAACTATTACATTGACAAAAATTATTATATGCATTTGTCTAAAAGATAAGGAAACACAGGACTGGGTAACAGTCAGCTGTCTCTGAAAGTTTTGGCCATGCATTAAGAATATCACCCTCAGCAGGATAGATTATCATCATCAGATGTCTCTGGGGAAGGGTCGTTGTAGAGCAATTGATGACAGTTGCTCACCAAAACTGTTGTATGTTAACTTTTATTTTAAATTATTTGAGTCTGTCTTACCCTTTCAAAACAATTAAGTTTCTTCTCCTCAGCCTTCTCCTCATTTCAGGCTGGGAACTGCAGGTGCTGTTTGAAAGGCTCAGTTGAGAAAGAGGCCTTTCCCTTCTTAAAGATAAGCAGTGAATTGTACTGTACCTCTGTATTGTGTTTGTAGTGCATGTCACAGAGTTCTACAGTTGGATACAAGTGAGGCTGTGGAATGAAAGTAGTACTAGTTTTCTCAGTTGCCTGTGGCACAAATGAAACAGTTTTGAAAAACAGTTTGGATATGTGCAGCGTTAGAATGTAGCCTCCCAAAAAAGAAAAAACCAAGAGGGAATGTGACTGATGGTCATCAGCTTGAAACCTAATGCTTCTTTTATGGGTCCAGTTATATAACAGCAGCTACTGAATTGAGGGAGCACTGTGGTCTTTTTAAGAATTTTCAAATTGTTCTTTCAGTATACTTTATTATAGATAATTGATATGTTGGCGGAAGAACAACGTACTGTTAGCCACACTGAGCTGTTCTTAAAGCCTCAGAACAGTGGTTCAGGCTGCAGCAAGTTACAGTGAAAGAACTGTTTTGCTCTTGGTTTAGCTTAATTACGTTACTTGTTTGAATGTTTTGAGAGAAAAGTATTTAGTACTTAACATAGTCCATTTCAGAATGCTCCTTGGGAATTGTGTCTCAACAAATGCTCTGTTCCATGTGAAACCTGGGCAGTGAGAACATTTCTTGTCTCCATGTTTGCTTTCTGTAGTTACTGTAGTTGTATTTTTTTTTTTTTTCACTAATGTGTCTAAAGTCGGTTGTGATAGGGGAAACTGTAATTCTGGTGATGTCTTCCAGATATGTGTTCCTACATTCTCTTCTATGTGAACTGTCTTCAGTAGTACTCTTACACTTATTTGGCAACCTTAGCAGAGAGATGAAAAATTATTAAGTAATGAGATTGCTCACTGCAGTGCTTTTTCTGAAGAGCAGGCACAGGTTCAGTCAATACACTTGTGTTTAACATGTATTCTATATATATTATACTTTTTTTTTCTCCTTACTATGCTTAACTTGTCGTTAGAAAATAAAACACTACAGAAAGCTGATATTTTTTATTGTGCTTATACTTGGACAAAAGTTCTAGAGTGAACAGATACCTTAGCAAAAAAAAAGAGCCTTTGCTGAGGTGTCTTGTGTAGTTCCAGGAGGTGACCTAAGTTCTCTAAACTGTGTATTTGCATGAGGGATTTGTCAGTGTAGTGTAGCAGTTAATCCTGTTTTGTGCAAGTCAGAACCTGGATTGCAAAACTGTGGTCTTCAAATAGATAACTCCCCCTCACCTGCCTCAAATACATACATCTTGGTTTTACTCTTAAATATTTTTTAAAAACTGCTAGTGTCTGTTGAAAAAGAAGAATGTGCAGCAAATTCCTTTAAGACCTCAATTTCGAAATTCTAGTTTGAAAATTTCAGTTCAGTTAGCGGATTTATTTCAGACTCAGGTAACAGAAAGGAACTTGTTGAAGACTGGTGCATACCTATGTACCTTATTTCATGCTTGTGCAGCTCAATGATTCTTTGTGAGTGAGAACCTCTTTCCCAGTATGGTAACACTGTTGAGGGTGGGATCTTCAGTAATAATCAGTATCTGGCCTCCTACTTTACAGCAGTGGATGGATTGTGTGTTATTTTCTCAAAACCAGTCATACTATGTCAAAATTTAAAGCGTTTCAGACTTTAAAAGTCTACCTGGGAGTATCTGGCTAAGCAAAAAGATGATCAAAGACCTGTGCTATAGTTAGTGGGTGTAACATCAGGTGTAACATCCTTGTTTGATTATTAAGATGATAGTTTAGAGGCTCTGTAGCTATCTGCAATGTGAAATTTTGAGAAATAAAGGGGTGATTGGTGGTATCCTGCTACTACAGAAGTGGGATATCTACATGAAATATGAACAGCCAGTTTTATTTGGAAGCAAGGCAGAGAGAAGTAGATTCTTATGCTTTGTTAGGTAGTTTCTGCACTCTGGATTACCTTTTGTTTATTTGTATTTTGAAAGTTGAAGAATATCTTTTGTGAGCATCTTTCATAAGCTTATTCTAGCATTGTACTATTATAATTATCTGAATAGAATAGTTTATTATGTGAATGGGCAAATATACCTAAAGAGGTAATTAAAGAGTTTGCTTAGTCTTACTACATCTGATGGGCATGAAGTCAAGGCACTTTTCTTCAAGTGAAGTTATGAGTCACTGATCTTTAAAAATAGGTATATATTTGACTGGGCTATTGTTGACTCAGCTCAGTAGGTTTTACTGTTTCCAAGAGGCAGATGTGAAAGTAATTATTGCGTTCTGATAATTAATTGTAGTTTTCTTGTGTTTGAAATTTTTAATGATCACATCAAGATCTGTTCTGCATTGGGTATATGTTTGTGTAGCCTACCTCTGCCCTTCAGTGAAAGACATAAAAGTCAGTCCTGAGTTTCTCTACAGTCTTTCTAAGCCTTACATTAAGCTGAAATTTTTCAAGGATTCCTTACTGGATTAGTTATTAATTGAAAAACAATGTCACTGAAGGACACATGGCACTTCATTTTGAAGAAAACTAGTGTTTGCTCTGCCTTTATGCTGTGATGAGTTAGTAGTGTTGCACCAGAAAAAAATAACCAAAGATAGATGACCTCTGGTGAACTCAGGGTATTTGTATTTCTGTCTGAAAAATGCCATTGAAGTTTCCAAGGTATTCTTAAAAATGGTTTTACCTGAAGTTTACTTGTAGCTTCATATTTTTCATTAGGTATTTGACTACTCTTCTTCTATTACTTGTCTGATAAACTGCTTTATTCCTCGTATTAAAAGATAAGAAGCAGAAAAGTACTAATATGTGTATACAGTTGTGATTTGTATTTAAACACTTCATGGTGGTGCTCTACAAATCAGACACTTCTTGAGTTTAGTTTTACCTATTTTGATATTAAATTTATTGCAGAAACTGATAAACCTACTACTATCCATTGTACAGTTCTGCTCTGGGTGGTAGTACGCTGAATGAAGAATTAACAGATTTCTGTTTGTTTTCTTTTCTAGAGTGTTTTTAAACAGAGTGTATGTAAACAGTATTTGTATCTCTTAAAAAGCAGCTTGAGAAAATAGTGTTTATTTAATAAAGATATTCTGCTTAGATGTTTTTATCACCCCCTCTTGCATATTTCTGTTTAGATATTTTCATCATATTTGTGGAGTAAAATTCCAAATGTTCTTCTGTTGTACATTTTGTGTTTGCTTTATTTACTAAAATTTTTTAGTAGATGAGTAACACGTGTTTTGTTGCATGTTTTTATGGAAAAAAATGAATATAAGTTATCTTTAAAATGAACTGCTAACTTTGTCTTAACAACATATGACTGAATACTTTTGTAGGGATTTAGCACTTTATTTCTGGATTTATTTTAATTAGGAAAATTATTCTTAAATGCACATAAACCTTTATTCTCAGCCCTAATCTGAGATTGCTCTTGAGGTAATGATCATAAAAAAATTGGTACCCTTTAACTTTATAAAGTACCTTAACATATTTGGTAGAATCTACAGTGTCAAGCAGATACACTCAGTTGTAATTTACTGCTCAGAAATAATGGTACTGAAAGGGATGGCGTTGAAAGTAAACAGTAATATACTAATTACTGCTTTGTTACATAATACATTCGTATATATTTGATGTTTAACCTCCATAGACAAATACATTTTGTGCTTTGCTGTGAAAAATACAATCTCAGTTTTTCCATATTTTAGATTAAATAAGATTATGAATCAGGTGGCCATTCAGCGGAAGAAGCAGTTTGTGGAACGAGTGCACAGTTACTGGTTGCTTAAAAGACTGTCTAGGAATGGTGTTCCTCTGTTGAGAAGGCTGCAGTCCAGTTTACAGTCACAAAGAAACACACAGCAGGTATGTGACACTATTTACTTAAAAGAAGGAATCAGAAAGTCTCTATAGAGTAAAAAAATAACCAAGAAGCATAGCATGGAGTAAACACTTATTCAGGACTGAATAAATTCTTTGCCTTATTCTTAAGGAATATGACATTAGCTAATCCTTCTTAATTTGTGAGATATGAAAACGAAATTTGTTTAGGTTTTTCTTTGTTTTGCTTAAATGTTTCACAAAAATACTGCTACCAAAACTATCCTAGTATTGTTGCTCATTGACTAGTAGTATGTTTTTTTTGGAACTCATTCCTCAATGTACTGAAAGTTAGTAAGATAAAAAATTAATTTTAAGTTCATTAAAATATGCACAACAAATGTCATCTTTGTTACTTAAAATTGAGGAAAATGGGATTTTTAACAGGGTAAAGATTATATGTGCTAGCTTGCTTTGAATTCAGATCTGTATTGCTTATTGGTAATAACAGAGCAAAGAGCAAGTTAGTAAAGTTCAAAGACCTGTTTTAACCTTTAGTTTCACTTTTGACATAGTTCGGTGGACAAATATAAGTTTATGTTGATACTTTGCTCAAGTGAAACTCATCCTAACTAAAATACATCTAGGTTGTTTAAAGTTGTACACATTTAACAGTCAAAATTTCTGAAAAATAGAGAAATGGTTACTCCAGATATGCATCAAATTCAGAAAGCAGTACTACTTCCCTTTTCTGTGATATGATTTATTTCTCCATTGACATTGCAGGTTTTGACAGGTCTTACGTTGTTTTGATTTCAAGTTAACTGAGTGACTTTGAATCCATGTGTGTCAATTTTGAAATGCTATGGAGCATCATGATGTGGAAAGTCTTACTGCATCCCAATGCCTTTTATAATTGAAGTGAAAATGCAGTAGACTATGTTCTTTCCATTCTCCAGATGTTCGAGTTCCAGTGGAATTGTTCCTCTGATATAGTCTCTGGAACTTAATGTATTTTATAATCATTTACTTGTACTAAATTGAGATATTTTTTCCCCCCTGTAAAGCTTAATTGTTGTTCTTGTTTGAATTGTGTTGCTATTTGCTGATTATTATTTGATGTAGTGATATAAATACTGCTTCCCAATTTTTTAATCTGTCATTTTTATATGTGTTTCTTTTCTAGCTTTTTATTTAAAAACCCCATCCTAATAATTCCTAGAATGGTTGAGGTTGGAAGAGACCTCTGTACTGGAGGTCATCTGGTCCAACCTCACTGCTCAAGCAGGGCCACTTAAAGCAAGTTGCCCAGGATGACATCCAAAGAGCTTTTGAATATCTTCAAGGGTGGTGAATCCACAATCTTCCTTGGCAACTTGTGCCAGTGCTCAGTCACCCTCACAATTAAAAAAATAACATTTTCTGATGTTCAGAGAGACCTCTTGTTTTTCACTTTGTGCCTATTGCCTTGTGCCCTGTCACTAGGCACCACTGAAAGGACCTTCTTTATACCCTCCTTTCACATATTTATAAACATAGATGAGACATAACACCCCAAATCTCTTCTCCAGGTTGAATAGTCCCAGTTCTCTCAGACTTTCCTCATAGCTGATATGTTCAAATTCCATTTAGATGGAATTAATTTTCAATATAAATTAAATCTTTGATTAATCTTTTGGTTCTGAGATAGTTCTACACTGAAGACTAGTACCTGACAGTTACCTAATAACAGCTGAAATTAATTTAGTCAAATAGTAGACATTTTTTTTAAGAACTTGAGACCTTAGGTACGAAAGTCTGGGCTCATGTGATTGTATAGATATAGACTATAGTTAGTGTCTGAAAAAAACCTCAACTTGGTAGTTGTGAAGTACTTTTCTTACTGAGATGCCATGATGAGACTGCAACATTACAAAATATTTAAATAGTAACTACCAAAAATACCTCAATTCTTAAAACTGATGTTTTATTTTACTAAAATAAACCTTAGATAGGAGCTGTTTAAAATCCAATTGCCTGTTTCCATTCCTGTACAAATACTTCTTTCCCCCCCTTGTCTGACTTCAGTAAGAAAATAATGAAAATATTTTCTGGATTGGGAACTATTTATATTGTTTTATTAAAAATTGTGTCACTTCAGAGACTTTATTCTTATAAATTTATAATTGAAATTGACTTTGTCTTTTGAAAAGAAAAGGCAAATTTCAAGCAAAACCGAGTATTAAATGATTATGTTGATGGAAAAATGTGTAGGTAGTGCTTTTCAGTGAGTAGTAAGTGTCCCGTGTATGACACTGTCTTTTCCTTAGCATCTTCAATATGTATTTATAATACCTGTTAAAGTAGTCATAACTACAGAGCATTTGATACATTAGTCATCTTTGTAACTCCAAGTATATGCCACACCATAATGAACAGTAATGAACTGCTGTGGCATTGCTGTTGTGAGGACACCTCCGCATTTTTGAGGTACAGATGGTAATTTTGTTCATTTTTGTCTAGGTGGGAAAATTTGTTTTATCATATTTTATATGAAAGGTCAGAATGTCAAGAAGCCCAAATAGATTTTCAGTCAATCAAAGCAACAAAAACACTGATGTCATGCAGAGAAGATTTTTTTAAAAAAAATTGGTATTTAAACTGAAAAAGAAGTTAAGATGAGGAACCAAAAACCGAAAAAAAAAAAAAAAAAAATGTTTTCAGGATGCCTATTAGAAGATGATTTTGATCCCTCTCTGTTTACTAGAAGAAGTTTGGTTGAAGAGAAGCATTCATAATTTAGATTTACTTCCTAATGAATATATTTTAGAGTTCAGTTATGATATGCTTTTGAAGGTGATGTTTTATCAGCTAACAGTTCTAAACCAGGCAGGAAGATCTTCATTTATATACTACCTCACCATCTGCAGGAACAAGGAACCCTCTGAAAGAATAGTTTATAATGGCACTTTCCATCTAGAAATTCTGGAAAGGTACTGGCAGTACTCCAACAAATTTACATCCCCATTATTTGTATTTTTCTATACTTGAAGAATGCTTGAATAAAAATAAGGCATGAAATTTAAGTGTAGTATATTGTTGCAGCTGTACTGAGGTTGGTTTAAAAATGCTGTTCAGAGAACCACAATAGTAGATGGCTAAGGTCTTATCTGCCCTAAGTTTTCAGTAAGAACAGGAGTTGCAACCACTAAATGGTTTTGACTGATTGGCATAAAAATGGCAACAGAAAGTCGTAGTAAACTAATTGTATTGTTCAAGCTCTAATTTCATCACTATACTTCTATTTTCGTTTTGCTCATCTTACCTTACAGTCCCTGTAGGATGCAAGGCAGTCCCCATGTGTTCACATCCAGCATGAGGAGTGATCTGTTGGTACACTGACAGTATTTCTGCTAGCGTGCAGACTAGTAACATACTCATGGAGGGTCTTGGAGCTGAAGACCAGTTCTTAGCTGATGCCTGTTTGGTGTGTAGACTTAAAAGCGTTTTCCTCTTACATCAGTATTAATAAATGTGTCAGTTTTAACTTTTCTGAATAATATTTGGTGTTCAACAAGAACTAAGTCCATCAGAAAATAATACAGTTTCTTTCTAAATTTTTTTGTCATCAGAAGAAGTTTACCGGCTTTGGTATAGAATGAAAGATTTGGAAGAACATCTCCACTGGGAAGTTAATAAAAAATTTCCTTGTCAAAAGGCTTTTCAGAATTAAAATCTTGAACCCTTTCTATGCAAGTTTTCAATAATTAGATATTGGAAACCAGTCTATCATGCTCTTTTCAGCTTGCCTAGACCTTTTAATCTAATTAAGGTATACATTACATGCTGGGTCATAAATAGATTAGGGTAAAGGGGAGTTGTTGTGGCTATTATAACCATATCTGCCAACATTCCGTTGGATAAAAGTGTAAAAAAATTATAGACTTGATCTTAATCCCAGAGATTGAGTGACATTGAAGAAAGAAGTGTATGTGTGCACAAAAAAAAAGCAAAAAAGGTCATCACAGAATCACAGAATGGTAGGGGTTGGAAGGGACCTCTAAAGATAATCTAGTCCAACTCCCCTGCTAAAGCAGGTCCACCTAGTCCAGGTCACACAGGAACACATCCAGGCAGGTTTTGAAAACCTCCAGAGAAGGAAACTACACATCTCCCTGGGCAGCCTGTACAATGGCTCCATCACCCTCACAGTAAAGAAGCTTTTCCTTGAGTTTCAGTATCTTTCAGTGTTCCATCTTTTGTCCATTACCACTTGTCCTCTCACTAGACAGTACAGAAGAAAGTGTTGCCCTATCCTCTTGACATACTTATAAGTATTCAAAAGGTATATTAATGAGGTCCTCCCCTCAAGTCTCCTCCAGGCTGAACAGCCCCAGTTCCCACAGCCTTTCCTCATAAGGAAGATTCTCCAGTCCCCTGATCATCTTAGTAGCCCTGCACTGGACTCTTTCCAGCAGTTCCCTGTCCCTCTTGAGCTGGGGAGCTCAGAACTGGACATAGGACTCCAGATGAGACCTCACCAGGGCAGAGTAGAGGGGGAGCAGAACCTCCCTCGACCTGCTGACCACATTCATAGTTTTTCCTTATGTTCAAATAGAACTTTTTGTGTTCCAAATTCATCCCATTACCCCTTATCCTGTCACTAGGTACAACAGAAAAAAGTGATGCCTCAACCTCCTGACATCCACTCTTTAGATATTTATAAATGTTAATAAGATCTTCCTGCAATTTTCTCTTTTTCCAGACTAAACAGCCCCAGTTCCCGCAGCCTTTCCTCATATGAAAGATGCGCCAGTCCCCTGATCATCTTGGTGGCCATGCACTGGACTCTCTCCAGAGTTCTCTGTCCCTCTTGAGCTGGAGAGCCCAAAACTGGGCACACTACTCCAGATAAGGCCTCATCAGGGGGAAGTAGAGGGGGAGTAGAACCTCCCTTCACCTGCTGACCACATTCTTCTTGATGCAGTCCAGGATGCCATTGGCCTTCTTGCCCATGAGGGCACATTGCTGGCTCATGTTTAGTTTATTGTCAACCAGGACTCCAAGGTGTCTCTCTGCAGAGCTGCTCTCTAGCAGGTCAAACCCTGGCCTGCATTATTGCATGGGGTTGTTCCTTCTCAGATGCAGGACTCTGCACTTGTCCTTGTTGAACCTCATGAGGTTCCTCTCTGCCCAACTCTCAAGCCGGTTGAGATCCCGCTGAACGACAGCACAGCCGTCCAGGGAATCAGCCAGTCCTCTTAGTTTGGTGCCATCAGCCACTCTGTCCCTTCATCCAGGTCATTGATAAAGATGTTGAACAAGACTGGCCCCAGAACTCCACTGGCCACAGGCCTCCAACTTGGCTCTGTTGATCACCACTCTTATTCCTTGTTTGACATTGAGAGATTTATACCTACCTGCCTATTTTATGGAATGAAATTGGTCAAACAACTGATTGAACAAAAAGAGTTCTTTGGGTTTTTTTTTAAAGTGCAACTGCACATAAAGATTTAACCAAAACTTAAGTCTGTAATGAACTCCCCAGTGCCTGGTGTAATAAAGTAACGTTTTTTTCCTTACTCTGTTTAAGTTACTTGACCCATTCTAAAACTGTGGTAGTTTTGTTGACTTAGCTTTCAGTGGGATCAGTTTCTCAGTTTGATGAACTATGCAATTACATAGAGCAGAAGGGAGGGCTCTAAATAGCTGCAAGCAAAGGGAGAACAAGCCTTCCACTCTTAGCAATATCTACAATTTAGTTTTAATCTTGAAAAAATAGTAAGACTATGAAAATAATAGCTATGGTAGTTAACGTTGCTTTTCTACACTGTAGGAAAACAGCAATTGGTGGCAGTGTAGACTTTCTAATTTAGTGGATCTCAAGAATTTTAAAGATTTGAAAACATGCAATGTTGAAATGTTCTGTCAGTTTATTGTTAAGTAATCTGGCCCTCAGCAGTTAAATTATTATGTGTCCAGGTCAAGACTTAATTCTTGAAAATACGTTATAACTGTCATTGTTAATAGTCATTAGGAAAGGGAACTAGAAATTTTTAGCTACAATTTTTCATTGTTTTTGTGTGGATGTGTTGTTTTTTGAAAAGAGGAACAAACTGTTGTTTCCAGACTGCTATATTGTAATCCAGGGATAGTTGATAGTTAAGCATTTTCACCTTCTGTGAAGTCAAGAGATTTGAATAAAAATAACTAATAACTTCCACAGGTACATGCCTTTACTTTTACAAGTTATATAAAGTAGTGAAATATGATGCAGATTATCAAATTATAGCACTTTAAAATCTATTGATTAAACCATCAGCTTTTGCAATTCTGTTTTTAGAACTTTCTGTCTGAAAGATTGCACATTTTCCTTTGAAGGACCTAATATTTCTAAATTACCCTCTGTTTAACGAAGCTTTTGCTTTGAGTGTAACAACTTGTAATGTTCATTATTGTTCATCTGCTTAGCCAGTGTTCTTTATTCTTCTGTCTTCTGTTGTTCATAACAGACAGAAGACAGAATGTATTATTTGGTAAAAAAGAAAAAGATAGTTACTTAACAAGTGTATGTTGCATTGTGCTAGTTACAGGCAAACATACCAAGTTTTAGATCTCTTTCTGAGGTTCTTATTTTATAAAATATTAACTTTAAATGTAAATAATTTTCCAAAGGGGATGTTTCTTTTGTGTACGTGATACTACTATCAAGAGTTCTACTTTTTGTGGCTTTGTTTTTGGTGAATTACCAATACGATTTGAATACTTTTGGTGGTATTCCAATACTATCCTTTCTCTTTTGAAAATTAGTAAAAACAAACAAGAAAGGCTCTGTTTTCTGTATATACAAGTCAAACTAAATACTGGAAGTGTTTAAACACAGCTTCTTCCTGAAAGTGTATGAATTAAATTCTTTCATCCATTCACTGAAAGGTAGTGTTGCTATATTACCTATTTGCAGTATCATTTGAAGTTATTTAATAAACTGCTTTTCATTTCTTGTCCTCAGAAGTCATAACTATTTTGTTCTTTTACAACTCTCTTAATTCTGCTGGTGTGGGGAAGGTGGGTTCTGGTGAGCACACCAAGAAGTTGTTTCTGCCGTGTTTCTGAAGAAGCTGATAATGTTCACCCAGTTTGAATTTTGATGTGAAAATACCAAGTCTTGCAGCGTGTTACACTGCTAGGTTGCTCTTTGCTATATCGCTTTTTCTGATGTAAATAGCCTTCACCAAAGGGTTGCTTTCCAGTTTAGAAATTTTATTTTCAGCTACATACTCTAGCAAATGCTCTGACCAGAGATTTTCTTTTGTTGCACTATGAAGCTTATGATCAAATGCCATAACTATAAGACAGTTTGCTGTGAATGCATTCTGTAATTGCATAAAACTAACCTATAAAAAGAGGTTACCATTTTCCATTCATTAAAACCTTTTGATTCTTTTCTTAGAGAGAAGATGATGAAGAAATGCAAGCCTTAAAAGAAAAACTGAAATACTGGCAGAGGCTACGCCATGATCTTGAAAGAGCACGTTTGTTGATTGAACTTATACGTAAGCGTGAAAAATTAAAAAGGGAACAGGTAAATGGAATACCTTTATATTGGGTGAAACTTTTCTGAGGGAAGGAAACTTTTAAGTATTCTTACAGACAGTTGTTGCAAGACTGCAGCATTTTGATTTCAGTCCTCGTGTAGATTTAAGAAACGTTCATGAGCACACTTAGACAAACTTTTAAAAAAATATAAGAAACTGAATGGTTCGAGTTGGAAGCAACCCTTAAAAGTTGTCTAGTCCAACTCCTCTGCAATGAACAGGGATGTATTCAACTAGATCAAGTTGTTCAGAACTCCTCCCAACCTGACCTTGATTTTTTCCAGACATGGAGCACCTACCATCTCTCTGGGACAACCTGTTTCACTCTTCTGCCACTCTCAGCATAAAAAATTTCTTCCTTATATGCCATCAGAATCTACTGTCCTTTAGTTTAAAACCATTGCCTCTTTTCCTTTTGCTACATGCCCTACTAAGAAGTGTGTCCTCATCTTTCTTAGAAGCCCTTTTCAGGTGTTGAAAGACTGTGATAAGATCTCCTTGGAGCCTTTTGTTCTCCAGTCTGAACAACTCCAACTCTAAGCCTTTCCTCATAAAAGAGATATTCCATTCCTCCTGTAGTCTTTGTGGCCCTCCTCTGGACCTGCCTTAACTGGTCCACATCTTTCCTTTGCTGAGGACCCCAGAGCTAGATGCAGGATTGCCAGTGAGGTCTCACCAGAGCAGAGCAGAAGGGCAGAATTACCTTCTCAGCCTGCTGGCCACAATTCTTCTGATGCAGCTCATGATACAGTTGGCCTTCTGGGCTATGTGTGCACATTGCTGGTTCATGTTTAGCTTCTCATCCACCAGTATCCCCAGTTCCTTCTCCTCAGTGATTCTCTCAGTCTCATTGTCCTCCACCTTGTACTGATAGTGGGTTTCCCCCAACCCAAGTACAAGACCTTGCTCTTGGCCCTGTTGAACCTCATGGGGTTCACAGGGGCCTACTTCTTGAGCTTGTCCATGTCCCTCTGGATGGGATCCCATCCCTCAGACATGTTGACTGCTTCACTCAGCGTGATGGTGTCTGCAGATTGCCGGGGGTGCATGTGATCCTGCTGTGCATGGCATTGCTGAAGACATTAAAGTCATTCTGTTAGACTTGCAAAGCCAATTGGTTTCTGAGGGCCTGTAGAAAATTTTATCTTCTCCAATTTTCCCAACACATCTGTGTAATCTGAGTAGCACTTTTATTCAGAAACCAAAAAAAAAAAACCAAAACCCCAAAACTTGCATCTGAGTCCTACAACATCGTAGAGAAGAAACATGGCTTGGAAAAGAAATTTGATGAAACAGTAATGTGGAAAGATACATCTTACATGAAAACTGAAAACAACATGTTTGCACTGACTGTTTAACTGTCCTTATTTATAAAAACATAATTCTTTTTGCAAGCTGTGAACATTCATTGCAAGCTAGTAGCTTATAATTGTTGAGTGCTTTCCAGAATTCCATGCCTCATTCCTATACATTCACATATCACTTGCTATGCACATATATTGTGTGTTACTATTTATACACGTCTTATGTGTGTGTATAGTTTGTTGTCATTTTTACCATGTAATGTGTCATTATGAGTTTACTTTTGCCATAGCAAAACTGTTGATAAGTTTTTTTAATGTCCTGAAAAAAAATTGTAAAGGAGTTTTAATATTGTCAAAAATGAAAATTGTGAAGGATCAAATACTTGAAAATTATGTTGATTCTGGGACTTTTAATTGTTTTATTGGAATATACATAGAACATCATTTTTTTAATTACTCTTCATTTTGGCCTTATGTAGCCTGTAAATGTTCATGGAATTATCTTTGTCCACTTTGAATATGGCAGTACAACTGAAATTTAATTCCAAGCATGTTACCTTTCTTTTTTTTACATTGTTGGCAAAATATGAAGATGTTTATTATGTAGTATCTTTGCAAAGCAAAGAAATACAATTAGGAAATGAAATGACCTTTCTAGATAAAATTACAAATTTGAGTTCTGAGAAGCTAAAGTTAAGTCTACATTGAAGGGATGGGGATGATTTTTCTTATAAGGGGATCAGTTGAAAATGTGTGTCAGACAAATGCCAACTGATGATACTGAAAGTAGCATTGAGCTTATTTACTTTAGTACTTTTATGTTGTATTTAATATCTGAAGTACTTTACTACTGCTTTGAAAACAACTTTGAAACAATACATTAATGAAAGTTGCTCAGTTGGATAATTATTATTTCTTTAGGTCAAGATAGAGCAGGTTGCTATGGAACTTCAGCTTACACCATTCACTGTACTTCTGCGATCAGTTCTGGATCAGCTGCAGGAAAAGGATTCTGCTCGTATATTTGCTCAGCCAGTCAATCTTAAAGAGGTATGTTTTCAGCTGTATTTCTTTATGTTTAGATACAACTTGGTGGCACTGAAGTACAAGAAGGATGTCATTGCATGCAGAGTTGGAAGCAGTGTTACCTTTAAATCTCTGTTCTTATAATAGAGAGTAACGACTTCTGTGAAAATCCATTTATGCTCATATACGAAAATATAGTTCCTGGGAAATATTTATATGGAATAATATAGGCACATATTGGTCTTTTGCAATAAGGTTATTTGATAAAGCAAACTTGAAAGGTGTCAACACACAGTTATACATACTCATACATGTGTATAAATGATGTGGACATGTCTATATAAAATGTATATGCAAAATTCTATATATGCATGTGTGCATACGCTGCATTCACGTGTTTATATTGTATGTATGTGCACATATGTATAAATGCATACATTTGTAACTATGCATATGTAGAAATACATTTAATATGTACATAAACCCACAGAATTGTAAAAACACCTAGTTTCAACATCTATTAGTAGAGCTCCAACTTTTTTCTTAAGATTCAGTGTTGTAATATGTAAACATCTGTTGGCATGCAGATGTGTGCAATTCTAGCTACATTTTCAAGTTCTTGATTGAGGCATTAGAAAATATATTAAAAATATAGATCAGTTAATAGCTAATATTAATTTGTCTGTAATAAGATAATTTTACCCATTTGTGTTTTAAATATTTTTTCAAAGGTCCCAGACTATTTGGATCATATTAAGCATCCTATGGATTTCTCTACCATGCGAAAACGGTTAGATGCTCAAGGCTATAGAAACCTCAGTGAGTTTGAAGAAGACTTCAATCTTATCATAGATAACTGTATGAAATACAATGCAAAAGATACAATATTTTATAGAGCTGCAGTGCGGTTAAGAGATCAAGGAGGTGTAGTTCTCAGGCAAGCTAGGCGAGATGCTGAAGGAATCGGTTTTAATAGTGAAACTGGAATGCACTTACCTGAACGGCCTAAACTTGAGTCACCTCAGCCTTTCTCTTGGGAAGATGGTAAGACATTTTTAGATTATATTTTAAAAGGCATTTTTCATTACATACAATGTGTACATTCCATACAGATGTTTAAGATTATTGCTGTTAAACTGCTGACTAGATTTCCACCTCAGCATTAAAAACATTGTGTGAAAGTGTTTCTATTCTACTAGATCTGTTGTTAGATAACAGTGTTACACAGATACTGATTTTGACAATGTCAGAACCTAATTTAACTGGATACCTGAAAAATATTTTTAAATTGAGCACTTTTGATCACATGATTGTATCTTCTGGTAAGTTATGGAAAATGGCTACCGTTCAATAACCTACTGAATTTAAAAAATCAAGGACATTTGTAATACTAGGGATTGAAATTACTTATGAGACAGTTATCCGTTTTCTGAAGTCTTGACAGTAAAGAGGAATTATTAGCATGTTTCTTTTATAACCATAAACTTACTTTCTCATTGATAAGAAGGAAATCGTCTGCTAGAGTGGGAAGGATTAATTATGTCTTTCTTTTAACCTTTTAATTCTTTGCGCTACTACTGAGTTTTCTTGAGAAAAATGTGGGGAATTTGATGCAGTTTTAATTCACTGCTAACGGTGATGCTACTAAGGCTGGAATCTAAGTAGCTTTTTTATGACATTTTGTTAATTTTGGCAAGTTAATTTTTTTTTCCCTCCTGTCACTATTATTATTCTGGGAAACACTAATACATTTTCAATTGTACATTTTTTTATTTCAGTGGATAGGTTACTGAATCCTGCAAACAGAGTGCATATGTCCTTGGAAGAACAACTGAGAGAGTTGCTAGAAAAACTTGATCTCACCTGTGCAATGAAATCCAGTGGTTCAAGGAGCAAAAGAGCAAAACTATTAAAGAAAGAAATCAGCATTATTCGCAACAAACTAAGTCAGCAACACAACCAAGCTCCTCAAATAGAATCAGGTATTGGAAGTTTTGAAGAAGAAAGTGCAGCATTAGAACAAGATGGGGAAGAAGAAGGTAAGATTTTAAACCAGTACTGTTCTGAACCTCTTCAGTCAGGTGCTTTAACGTGTGAATCAGAGTGTGATAAATGAATATATAGTTTTTAAATGGAGAAATACCCACTTAATTACAACAAATATTTTTAAGAGTATGAGAATGATTTTTTTTTTTTTTAATGTTTTGTTGTTGTTGTTAATTTAAAAAGCAACGCAACAAAGCCTCCCTCAATTATTTTTCACAGCAGCAAGGCTTTTCAGTAATTTAGGTCTTAAGAAATGAAAGTACAAACCATCTGGTATGAAAAGGAATCAGAAATGCCACAGTGGAAAACATCTTTATTACTTTTGAAAATCCACTTAAATTCCAAAATCTGTATTATAGATCATGTGAGCCTAAGTGGTGCTGAAAACTCTGGACATTGTACTGTCTTTTGTATCTTTTATTAAAAAAATTCTGTACTCCAAACTCTGGGGAAGGGTGGAGGGTAATAAGTTGTGTGTTTGTTTTGATTTTTATTTTTTAAAAAATAAAGTTAACTATAGATAGGACTTAACAAACTTCGTGTTGTAGAATCAAGTCAGCTGTATCTAACCAGTCCTTTCCCTTGTGCTTCTCTTCCTCCTTAAAACATTGGTCTCAGAACTACATCTACTCTTGACTAATTCCTATTGATTTCAATGAGAGCAATATACTTGAAAAACCTAACTTTATATTTTAGTTGAATATTTTTAGCTTTTAAATTTGTTGCTGAGGTCTTTCTTGCTCATTTTTAAATGATACAGAGAAAATCTAGTCTCTCAAAAAAGTTCTGTTGAGTTTGTTTCACAGTCAACTCTTCTCTAAAAAGCTAACCTGTTTGTCTTTTGAAGAATTAGAGATGTGTTTCATTTTGAATTGTGCATTGAACAGGAGGAGGAAAGAGCTCAAAGGAAAGTGGCAGCATGGTAATAAATATAAGTGTTTGTCTGGTGCAGCTTCTTCAAAGGTGAAGTCACTAAAATGACTGTCCTTTACTGCCATTCAAAGAGGAGCTTGGTGTTCCATTCTTAGCATGTCTCAAATAATGCTTTTCAAACATATAACTTGATTCAGATTTGAATGACAATAGCAGAAAAAGCGTACAGGAATCAGGATACTTATATGAGGCCATTAGGTATTCTCAAACGTTTAATGATGTGTATTTTTTTTAATTTGGGGATTTTTTTTAATCTTAAATGATGATGCTACTGAATATAGTTCTTTAGGAAAGTAGTTTCTAGCAGATAATGATTACACTCACTTTTTTACTTGTAACTTAACATTTTCATGACACAGCCTTTCACTGCAGCTGTTGTGCAAAAAATAGTCCAAAAGTCAGCAGTAGTTCTTCTATTTCCCGTATGCTTTTAAAGAAAAGCATGATGAAGAACATGATCCAGAGTTAATTGTCTTTGTTGTTAAAATTCTCATCCTAGTTAAGAGTAATAGTCATTAATTCAAATTTCAATTCTGAGATGGAAGATACTTAGAGCAGTAAAGAAAACAAATTGACAAAAATAAAGATGAGGAAAGTAGTAGAATCCTATGCCCAGGATCTCTACAGGAACTGACTTTAGAAAAGCTGTTAATTACCCCTTTGCAATTCCATTTTCAATTTCTGATCGTGTGAAAATATGGTACCAGAATAACCCCGTGAAATTTAGGTTTTAGATTGTGAATAGTTCTGTGGTGTTTTTCTGTGCTTAAATATTTTGTGTATATTTCCTAATTAACTGTAAGAAAATCGGAATTTGTTCACAAGAACTATCACCTTGGACATTCTAAACTATAGGCTTTTTTTTTAATTGGCGGTACTTCAGATGTGCTTGTCTGACTGTAAATTTCATTCTAAATGTCTTCTTGTAATATTATTTCCCACTTCTAATACTTTCGTGCCTTCAAAGGATGTGAATAGTCACGCTTTAACAACGTATTTTAATCAGACAATAGCATAGTTCATATTAAAACCTTAAACAGTGCAGCAGAGATATTTTTGCACTTAGAAGTCACTGATTTCCAAGTAATTATTGCTAAACTAAAACCAAAACAATATAGAGATAATATTTAATCCACTACAAATTCAGGCCTTAAGCCCTTGTATTTTTTACTCTTCTTTTTTTCAGATAGCAAAGAAAAATTAACTATGTTTTAAGATTTCATGTGATAGCATACGTATTACGTTGGCCTCATAGAGTTACTCTAGATTAAGCATCTTCTGTTTTATTAATTTGGATTTTGAAAGATTCTTTTGGAAGTTAAACAGAATACTTTAACATCTTTCTGAGTTGATAATTATGGGTTAGGAAGTCAAAATCCCAGAATAATAGGGATTGGAAGTGACCTGTAGAGATCACCTAGTCTTTATTCTGCTTGTATTTGGGAATGCTGCAAGAGTAGACTGTTTATTTTCTTTCACAATCACTTAAGGTGAAAAACTGAAACTAGTTTTATACAGTTGTACTTCGCTCTCCATTGTCTTTTCCACATTAATTACTGGAATTAACAGGGATATGATCAGGATTTTTTTTTTTTTTTTTTAAAAAAAGAAGGAATGAAAGATAGAGGGTGGTTTTTCTGATTTCTTCTATGCAGTCTGCATTGTCGAGTGTGTATTTGCCAACTAGTGGCTAATCAAACTATAAGGCTTTGGTAGTATTGAGGGTTTTTTGCATCCTTTTTGTGTTTGTTTTTTGTTTTGGTAGACAAAACTTCTAGTCACAATTGTAAAACAGCTTTGCAGATCTTGTCTTTTTCTGTACATTTTATAACACATTTTATCTCACTATAGTAGTTTAGGTTACAAATACTTTAGTGCTTACCTGATTAATATTTATCTTTGGTAATAGGTGAAAGCGTGCATTACCAAAATTTTACTTGAATGGCAGTGTAATTACATTTAACAGATAATCATCCACTACCCCAACTTTCTAATTAAAAAAGTAGTTTTCTTAGTTTTTAGTTAAGGAAACTAACATAACTGCATGAGAAGTAAAAAAAGTATTTATCCAGGTGTAAATTGTTAACACCAATTATAAACACTTACTTTTCTATCCCTTTTACATTCCCAGTATAAAAGTAGAAACTACTAACTAGGAACATATTGTTGCTAGACAAGGTTTGTTTTTAAAATGTTGTGCTTTGTTTCCAACAACAATTTCTTTGGTGGGCTGCACATTTATAGTGAGTTTTATAATAGACTTGATAACTACAGGTTTTCAAAAATCAAACTCTATTTATAATTTTTTCAGGAGATAAATCTCCCCCTAAACTTGAACCATCAGATGCATTACCTCTTCCTTCAAACTTGGAGACTAATTCAGAACCACCAACCCTCAAACCAGTAGAACTCAATCCAGAGCAGAGTAAGCTTTACAAAAGAGTAAAATTTGATAATGAATTATATAGCACTTCCATTCAGAAAGAAATAAATGGACACACTCCAGAACACTTACTTGACAGTAATCTCAATGAGTCGACTGTTTCTGCTGTAGCTGAGTCATCAACTGATGTAAACAGACGTACATCCATTCTCTTCTGCAAATCGAAAAGTATAAGCCCCCAAAAGTCTGCAAAGAACACTGAAACCCAGCCAACTTCTCCACAGCTAGGGACCAAAACCTTTTTGTCTGTAGTCCTTCCAAGGTTGGAGACACTTCTGCACCCAAGGAAAAGATCAAGGAGTGCATGTGGAGATTCTGAGGTTGATGATGAGTCCCCTGTAAAGCGCTTGGATACAGGTAAATGTTACAAAACTTATTTGAATGGATAAATCTTGAAAGTTAACATACCTGCTATTTTTTTAACATACATGTTAGTGGTAATCTTAACATACGTGTAATTGGTAATTTTAGCACTTGATTAGTTTTTCCTCATGGTGGAGTACTTAAAATTCAGAAAACTACCAATTCATTTTTGTTTTGGCCTTATACATTAGACTTGGTTAACCAATTATGTTTTCACAGTTTTCACTTTAACAATGGAACCTGCAAGTTTACGTGTATGGATAGACGATTTTTTTTTAATTAAATTTTTTGGTTTAGAGCTGTTTTCTGTTGCCCGTTGTTGCAACCAACAGGAAATGTGAATCACCTTTTTGTTTTCTTTTGTTTTTAAATTCCCTGTTAAATTACATGGAAATTTCATATATGGTTCTAAAACTAGAACTCATGTAAGGAAGAGCATGGAAAGTAGATGACTTCATGTTGCTGCAGTTTTGGTTCAGGCGTATTTTCATGTTATGAAACTGGTGACTTTGTATGAAATGCTGTGTTATACTCATGTATAACACATGGGAGTCTTAAAATCTGAAAGTACAATAATATTTCCTGTGTTTCTTTGCATACTGTAATTAAATAAAGCAGAAGAATCTAAGTGTAATATTACACTCCTATGAGACTTCTGTAAAGAACATTCAAAAACCCCACATTATCTTGATACACTGGTGTAGTGTAGTTGAAGACATTAATTTTGCCTTTTCTTGGAGAACCATAATTTTGTTTATTGATGGAAGTTTGACTAAAACTGTCTTTGAGGAAAAATAGGAAATATACTTAACGGTGCTATTTTCCTCAACAAGAGTTTTATTCAAACTTCACCAATAAATTAAGGAAATTGCTCAAGTATATTTAATGTTATCTATGCCTATTATTATGACTTTTCTATTACCTTTGAAATGAATATACTGTCTCATTGTCATGTTGAAAACCCATATGCAGATGTGGAAACAGCATGTGGGAGTTTTGTGTCTTTGAATAAAAGACATAGAAATTTAATTTGAAAAGTTATTGCGAATAATATATACTCCAAAAGCTGTTTGTGTGTTTTGTGGGTGTTTTTAACGTTTGGAAGGTTAGGAGGGTAAATTACTGGCTTTTATTTTGGTTGATTGTGGTGTTTTTGTTGGGTTTTTTGGGTGTTTTGGAGGGGTTGTTTTGTTGGATGGAGGATTTTTGTTTTGTTTTGGGGTTTTTTGAATGATAAATGAGGAGTAAAATTCTTAAAGTGCTGGAATCATAGCATGAGAAAATAAGTAAGACTTGGTGAGGAAGAGCAGATCTTTTTAATTTATATTTTTACTTCTCTGTTTCATCTCTTTGAGTAGTCTTGGTTTCTTGAAGCTAATGAAGATATGCACAGAATTAAATTTATGTAGAACTAATACTTCCGGGACATTTATATTTAAACTTTTTATTTGTTTGTTCAACAACAAACTGTGGATGTGAATTGAAATATTTTAGTCAAACTAAATTCAGCAGAAAGTGTTCTAGTTATTGATTAATGATGTATGGAGGTTTTGAGCATATATAGTTCATGGAAATGTGTCAGCTTATCAAATTTTATTCCTGTGATTCTTTTTCCATTTGTAACCAAACATTTTACTTTCTACTGGAGATTTTATGCCTCGTGTTATTTTCAGACTTCTGTCTCCAGACTAATTTAAGCAATTTACAGTTTGCAGCTAATTTGAGCTACAGTTCAGCAAGAAACCAGCACAAAACTAGATACTTTCCAAGATTTTAAATCAGCTGCGTTGTTTTACTTTTGCATATGCAACCTGGTGTCCGTTCATGCAGATATTTGTGTTCTGATAAAAATAAGTGAAATTATGTATGCAGTCATTTTTATGTATATATTTGGTTATTTCCCACAAAATTTTAGTTTCATGCTGCTAGTGAAAAATGTTTTTGTTCAAAAGAATTTGGAAGACATGAGCTTTTCCTTCCAAAGCCACACCATGATAGAAAAAGCCTGTTTAGGCTTTCTACACACATTCTTGTCAGGTAGCAGCTTTGTGAGACATCACTGTAGTTGAAAATGAACTAACATTGCTGTTTTCTTTGGCTGATAGGTGTGTTAAATATCCTCAGTTCTAGTGGAAAGGAACTTGCTTAATATGCAAAGCATTGACTTTTCTAAGGGGTTGCATAATCACTTTTTTTTTTTTTAAATTTCTTACCTATTGATAGTCAAAGGGTCTTTTTTCTTTACTTGAGGAAGTTGTTTTGTCCCTCATCTCACTCAGTCTCCTCTTTGTTTCCCCTTTTCTTGTCACTCAAGTTCTTATCTGGAGAATTTTAAAGGAAGGCTAAAGCTTACCTAGTTAAGTAAACCCACACCTACTTTGGTGCTTTGTTATTCTCATAGAAATCCTTTAATTATGCTTTCTTGAATTACATTTGATACTGCCAGTTACTTTGGCACACTACTTTGGTGTCTCCTTTGGTGTTGTTTTTTCATATATAAAGTAATTATTGAAATACTGGGGGTATTTTTGGAAGTACAGGACTATTGCACAATGTGACTTAACCTTCAGTGAGGAAGGAAAGCAGTTTGCTTTAAAGCTCTGACCTACTTTTATATGTGAGTCTTTGTTAAAAAAATATGAAGCAATAGTATAATGTAACTTTAAATTGTAATTTAATAGTGTTCTACTAGAGCATTTTCACGCAGATATATAGCACGTCTTTCTCCATAGTTTCCTTGTGGAAACTGATGGCCACATTGTGTAGAAATAGGTTAAAAAATTTCCAATACATACTTGGTTTTGCTTTATATGGCGTCTAGCAATTTCAAAAAGAAGATAGATTGGTTTTACTTTGGACACTGTTACATCAGAGATGGAAGTACGATTCTTGAAGTTTAGGCATTTCAAATCATAACTGTGACAAGCTCTATGACCTTTAAAAATATCTGTCCTATACTTACCTTTCTCTTTTATAACAAAGGTTAATCCTTTTCATCAGGAAATTGGTGCAATTCTTAACACTTGGGGAAAATTCAATTAATGGATTGAAAGTAGATTTTTACCGCCCATCTAAAAAATTGTCTCTATCAGTTGTGTTACAGGAAAAATAAACTCCTGGAACAAATGATTATTTCAAGATACCTTTTGAGTGTTATATAATGCTAGATTAGGTTCAGTTTAAGCTTTCATAAATTTATGATAGTAATTAACGTTGTTTTGGTGTCCTCTGTTTGAATTAGAAACTAAATGTTTAGAATATACTATATTAAAACAATCATTTTACCTTACCATAGAGTTAGGATTACAGAGAGTGATTATTGTAGTGCAGTATGTTAATTTTCTACTATATCTTGGCTACACAGCAGTAATAGAAAAGTTCAATGAAACGTATGATTTATGTAGCATTTGCCTTTCTTACAGCTGCACAGATTTTCTCAAGGCACTGAAACAGATGTAAACAAATAACTATAAATTGGATCATTAAATTATGTAACACAGTAGAAAGCACAGAGTTTTTTTGAGAGTTGGGGGAATTTATAATTTCTTAATGTATATTTTCCATACATTTATCAGTATGCAACAAATGTAGTTGCACCTTATGAATTCTGTTAGTAAATATTGAACTGACTTTGTTTCTGCCTGATTGCTACAAAATGTTTGACGGCATTTTTGGGGGTTCTTAAACCTGTTAATGATTTGGGGAAACAGACTCTATAACTCAAAAGTTATAAAGAAGGTATGTTTATTCAACGCCTGGCGTACGGGGGCGGGGGATGGAATCGCTCCACCACAAACGTGCGCACCCGACTCGGCAACTTGCTTGACTTCTATTTGTTACAAAGTTACAAAATAATAGGATGACATTATCCGCCTATACAAAGACACAACCTGTCCCCGATTTCGCATGTAAATTAGGTCTTTTCTTAATTTCATTTGCGTGATGTTTCCCGGTGATAGTCGGTGATGTTTCTCTGGGGCCTTGGGAGATGAAGGCTGATAAGTCCTGAGGCTTTCTCACCCATTATCTTTGCACAACCTTAGCCCCTCAGGGAACCGATTTCTGCCTTCAAGAAAGTTGGAGGACCCAAGTGGTATTGTGTAGGGGGATAAGCACGACATTTTTACAGCTTCAGTGTGAATTTTGTCCCATCTGAAAAATAAGCTTTATACTATTGCGATAAGTTAGTATAAGGTTTATTAATACATGTCACTATAAAGCTCCACATCATTAATTTATTTGACAGTATTATCTTTTGGGTTATTTAAAAAAAAAATATCACCACCCAACGTAAAATTCATGTGTTTTCTAATACCAGTATCTTCTGGTTTTCTTGGTGCATTAGGATTCATGGAGCCTTTTACTGGCATTTCTTTTTTGATTTTGAATGCTTAGCTCATTTCTTGGCCCAAGTTTGGTTTTCTAAACAACAAAACTTCATAGTCCTCTTGTGTGTTCCATCCATGGCAATTAACACATTTTTTTCTGTGTGGTGCAGATTGTAAACAGAGAACTGTGGAATTTATTGAAGGTATTAAAAAAATAGTGAATATGGAGATCTACACTGTGCTTATAAATGAACATATTTGCCGTGATGTTGGAACTGAGTATAGATGACCTGCCTTCAAATTCACTGGCTTAGATATCTTGAAGTACATTTTATCAGTTACATAAGGTACCAGAGTTGGTCAAATCACCATGATTTTTTACCTATTTATAACATGATGGAATCATAGAATAGTTTAGGTTGAAGGGCACCTTTAAAGGTCATCTAATCCAGCCTCCACAAATACACCCGCGGGCCTGATAGAAGAGATGGATGATCATAAAAATGAATCCCATGACTCCAACTCTAGCTGTGGGCACTAAACCTGGCAGCCAGAAGTACAAGTGATTAAGGCTCTATTTTTTAGCAGTGCATCATTGTGAGGCTGATGAGTCTTCCTGTGTATTTCAGTGAGTACACACACATACTGTTAAATGAAACCCAGTAGATTTGATGGGTAAAGAACGGTGGTGTTTGTGATAAGACAGTGAATTAGTTTACTACAATATTGTTTATGTTATGTTCTTGGGCCTATTCATAGATATGAATTGTGATATGAGGATATTTCCGTGTGGACTGTCTAGAATTGATTAGACCATGGTAGTAGGAGGGCTCATGTGCTGTCAGATACATATTCAGGAGTTAAAATGAAGTCATGAATGTGTTACAGTGTGTGATGGCAAACTAAAACAGAGACATAGAAAATTTCAAAAGGGAGGACACCAAGGAAAGAAAATAAGTAGTTTTTTTAAAAACAGCAGGGGGAATAGAAGGAGGAGTAGAAAACAAAGTTAAAAAGCAAGGGGGATTAGGAAAATATATGGACTACAAACTAAAACAGATGTAGAATGAAAATCTAACAAGCAAGGGCACTAAGGAAAGAGAGGAAATAATTAAAGGGGAAAAAGTGAATATAGAAAGAAAATTTTAAAAGCCAAGGCACCAATAAAGACAAGAAATAAAGGCAGTGAATGGAATAAAAAAGTATCTTAAAAACAAGTAGGATTGATGAAATGAGGAAAAAATTAATAAATAGCAAACTAAAATGGAAAAGGAGAAAGAAAAATTTAAATGATAGCACTAAGGAAAAAAAATTAAAAATTAACAACAGTGAGGTAAAAGTTGAAGAATTTAAAAAGCAAAGGATTTGGAGACAAAAGCACTAAAAATTAGTGACAGCAAAATGCAGACATACAGAAATTTTTTAAAACAACAGCCTTAAGAACTCATTAAAACATGAAAGCAGTGAATAGGATAAAAGTAGGCATAGCAAGAAAAATTCAGGTGATGCATATTAAAAAAATCAAGGAAAAAATTGAAACAGGGACAAAATACCTCAATCAGGTTTAGAAAGAAAATCTAAAAAGTGACAGCACTAATGAGAGAAGAAATAATTTAAATGAAGACATTCAAGGAAAAAAAAAATCTCTGCTGTGAGTGGAGACAGTTCCCTGAATGATTCACTACGAGATGAATGTCTCTCATAAAAGATTTGTGTGGGATTGGGTTGTTTTGGTTTTTTTTATGTTCCCCCTTTTTCCCCCCTAGATGAAAAGACATTATATAGTTACATGCATAGAGGTAGTTCCTCTGTAAAACAGTAATTATGGTAGTATATACTCTTTTAGTGTATCATAGATGCAGTCCAATACTCTGGGATATTTTTAATTGGTAGCTCTCTTCTGTGTTTCTCATTGTAGTACCTAGATATAGTTTCTTTGGTGTGCATAAAGGAAGTGTTTGCATTAAGAAGATATCTCATAAAAAGAAAAATATATTACTGAAGGATAGGTAAACTACTTGAAGTGAAGTTGCTGTTACTTTGCTTGCTTTTTACTTTGTATTAAAACCATATTTATTGGCCATGCTGTCACTTGGACTTTGTCAGGCAATGCTATCCTAACATGGTAACATTTCCCCCATTTTCATTTTCCTTTCTCTCTTTATTTTTTTTTCTATTTCCTCTCCCTGTAAAGCTGTAATAATAGAGCTGTCACTCAGAATTTGCTTTCAAACAAGTCACTTTAAAAAATGGAGACAAAAGCAGAGGTTGAGAACTAACCTTAAGCTGATGAGAACAACTTAAGTACTCCCGAGTTCTATAAAAATATTTTTTTGTGGAAGATAAAAGTATTTTAGGACTGAAGGAAAAAACTGTTATAGGGCTGTGTTCTGTATGTCCTCTCTGGAGTGGCAGATTTCTGGTAGACATTCCTGCCTTGATCTTTCAAATCAAATATCAGCTTCAGTTTCAGTTTCTGTTCCCTGTCCTAGAAGGAAGTACAAATTAGGAACTGGTTTTTTTACTTGGCTAAAAAAGACAAATGGTAAATTAGTTCTTTCATTTTTAATAAAGCAATATTGCAGGACATACTTACAGAAGACAGCTCTGAAGTTCTACCTCTTAGTCCTTTTCTTTTTTCTTTGGATATCATGCCCAGCAATTGTGTTTTCACAATTAGAGAGAAACGTTTTTTTCAAAGAGAAAGAAAAAAAAATTAGTAAAAGCTCTGTATAAAATCCTTTAGATAGTCATTTAAGAAAAAGAAATTAAGTTCCATTTAGGAAGTTGAATAACTTGTCTTCATAGGTCCTGTTGGACTGCTCTGAAACACTGCTAAGTGCTAAGTTTTTGTTGCAGTGTATTGATAAATAATTATCATGCTTTTTCATTATGAGTTGAGAATGAAAATCATACTTATTGATTATTTAATAACACTTGTTTTAAATCAGGATTTGGTAGATGAGAAGAGAAATCTTCAAATGGAAAAAGTGTAAGAGTATTTTTTCTAAAGGAACTTTACTGTTTGCATTATTGCTTAACTGGAAAAAAAGATTCTGATTTAAAATCCTCATAAGTAGTTTTTGCCAAGATAATTAGAAGTAAATGGTTCTGTAGTCACTATATTTCTTGATTCCTGATTGACATACCCCATTGATCTGTGTGTGACTTAGGCACTTAAACCTTGTATTTTACAGTCATCTGTGTGTGTTTTACATGTTATAAACCACATAAACTAGATCTGACCCATGAATTGAATTTGTAAAGTTAGTATTATATTCTAAAAGTTTTGTACTGGTGCTTTTTAATGTCATTTTCTACTATACAACTACTGTCATCAGTCTTTTCTATATCGCTAGAACACCTGGCACTTTCTAGAAGAAGTTTTAAAATGTGTTTTTTTGAGAAACATTTTTACTTGTATGCTTTTTTTTCCTTTCATAGTTTTCTGGAATGTTTTCAAACTCCTCCACTATTGTTGCCTCTCACTTGTATATTTTAAAATGTCCTGCATAAAAATACAGTGATCCTGTTATTGTAGTGCACAGAGTAACAGAAAATCCTTATCTTATGAAAGCTGTAGTTTTAAAATGTTGATTAGTTTTCCTTTCTGTTATGCAGATCAGAATCAACTGTTCTATCAGATCTCATCTGATTAGCCAGAAACACTTCTTATTTCCAGATTTTTAAGAAAATCAGTAGTTACAGCATTAATTCTGAAGCATTCTTTTGAAACACATCAAACTGATTCTTCAATGAGCTACTACTGTATTAATTATATGCTAGTTAAACCAATAAAGATGAAATTTTCCTGTTTAGGATCTTGAAAACTGCTGTTATTTGTCATGTAGATGTGATGTCATGTACTCCCATTGAGCCTTCTTTGCTGTCTTTGGCCATGAGCAAGTTTGGAGCAAGTTTTAAAAGCTTTGTTTCCAAACAGACTCTTACACAAAACTTTATCTTCTTTGTCAGTAACTGGCTTTGGGAGTAAACTTTGACATGCCCAGATATTCATCTGTGTATTTGGAAATGGAAGACTGTGTCTAATATTCTTTCTGCACTCCAGGATTTACTGTTGGAAGTAGACATTTGTAGGATCACTCTAAGGTTCACTTTTTAAAAACTGTGTGGATGCCTTCCTATTGCTGCAGTACACTCATTTTCAAGGTTTGCATATTCAATAAATAACTTCTGATTATTTATTACCTTAAAGTATTGCTTTATCCTTTCTGTGCATACCTGTATGTAGAAATACTCTTAAATTAGGGTCATCCCCCTTCTTGTTCTTCTTAGAGGCACTTTTAGATACATTTCAAAACCATGTTCTTGATGCGGTATCATGCACATGAAGGTTGTATTCTGTGCTTTCAATTATTTTCTCTTTCAAGAAAGAGGATTGAATCAGAGCAAAACATTAAATTAGTTTTGCACCTTTTGAAACTTTAGATGAGTATTAGTGTTAGAATGCATTAACACTTGAATCATTCTCACTGTCTCTGGACACTGCTGTAAGGATGGCTTATTTATTTGAAAGCTCTGTTTCCTTTCAGAGAGACTTAATGGCTTTTTCACTGTCTTCCAGGTTCTCATATTAACTAATATCATGCTGGGTATTTATCTCTTTGGATCCTAATTATTTTCTGTTATCCTCAACATGGAATGGAATTCAATTAAATGATCATTTTGGAACACAGAAAGACAATTACATTTGAAGTAATTATTTTGGATCATGTTGGAGACACCAGCCATCCTTAAAACAAAAAAAAAAATATGAACACTGTTGGAGGAAGTCTTTGACATATATGAAACTATGCTCTTCATTCAATATATTTCCCCATTTCCGTAAGTTATAAAGTTGTACATGTTGTAGTATATGTGACACAAATTGGTCGCAGATTTTTACCAGTCCCAGCGTTCTTATTCTCAAAACATGCCATGTAAGAGCAGATTAGTTCAGAATGTTTCACCTCCATCCTCTTCCTTTACCCAAAAACCAGTCTAATCCTCCTTGGAGCAGTAAAGAGTATCAAAAAATGTTTTCCCTCTTAGTGCACTTATGTAGCATTAGTAAAATACACATTTTTTTCTTTATATATTTTAATGAAGACTGACATCACTGGTGGTGGGTAAGTGCACAAGTCAGGTCTTGATTAGTCCTTGCTTGGTAAAATGAGCCTGGATAGTGTTATATGAGTGCTGGTACACTGTGTGCAGTTGTTTTTTGAATATTCCCACTTTTTTAGGTATTGAAATTATTTAACAGTTTTAATTATTTCTCAGCTCTTCAGCTGTGGTTTTAATAGAGCACTTCATCTTACATTTGAAGATACTTGGTTTTTGCATCAGGCTATGCATAATACAGTTTTAAGTGCTTTAAAAATTGTTCCATTTCTTCTGTTTCAGCAGAACTGCAAGATGCAATTACAGTGTGAAATGCACAGTTCTGTATTCAGTGGCAGCATTTTGTCCATGCATGGAGCATACTGCTCCTTGGACTATCCTGAGTTTTGTTCCTCTCTCATTTTTTCTGAACTTCTGGTGTCTTTCATTAGTTACTTTTTCCTGCTTCCATTAGTTTGATATGAACAACAAGGTTCTGACTTGCTTGATGTAGGCAGTCAATGAAGTTTGAATTGCAGCTTAAGAACAAACTGCTACTGTTGAGAAAAAGTTGAAACTTTCCCCAATAAAATACAGTTTTCAGGCAAGTGAGAAACCTGTGAAAAAGTAGCAAGCTGATAATCTTTGGCTTACTGGTTTGTGGTTTTTTTCTTCTTGGATAACAGTTGTTTGTTAGCATTTCTTTAGTTTTAAAATAGTTATATGCCATGATTGATATGTAGTAAATTTTCTATGTAAATTGCAGTCTGGAGCTGAAGGCAGAAACTGGCAGTTAACCCTGCATTTAGGATGGATAGCAGACATCACTCTTTGTGAATTACATTTTTTCAATGAAAAAAAGTTGTGCCTCTGAGTGGACTGGTTTTTTTGAAGCAGTTTAACAGATGGGAATATAAAAAATTATTCACTAATGAAAGATTTTAGTTTGGGATTTTTTTAAGTGGGATTGTTCTCAGGCAAGGATGTTGGTGTGTGGATATGTATAAGAAGTTCAGTACATGACCTAATAAAGTTTCTCTCCATGACTGCAGAGAAAGCTCATTTGATCTATCAAAATCATGAGCTTTTGGAAAATGTAAATGGCTCATAAAGGTTTGTTGCAAGCTTACCCAAACTACTAATCCTCAAAAGCAGGATGCGTTACTTTTCCCATGGATTTTCTTCATTTGACTTTCTTAGTAATATCTTACGAGCCAATAAAATGTAAATTCCTTCAAGCAAATAGAAATCTTGTTTAATCTCACTTGTTTTAGTATCTGCAGGAGATTGGGTGTTTCTTGATTCACAAGCAAATAGGGATCTTCTTTAATCTCACTTGTTCTAGTATCTGCAGGAGATTGAGTGTTTCTTGGTTCACTGGAGATTTTTTAATGATTTTAAAAATCCCAAATTCCCAATTACAGCATAAAAATGTAGTATATCTGTTTATTTTTGTATCAGTGATACCATAAAGCACTTGTATTTTATTGCCTGCATTTTTCTGGCAAGTTAACAAGGTCACTTGGGAACTGCTGCATCTGTGTGTTTTGTCTTTTGTTTAAAATAAGCTTTGAGACCTTCCTTTCTTAAAATAATACATATTACTTGTAATTTCTGAGGAGTGGAGTATATGAACTTGACTCTCAAGAACTGTTTAAGGTTATATCATTCTGGGCTTTTGATATTCAGTAAAATTACTGCTGCTGATAGCTTGCATGTTCCTGGCTTTTCATACTTCCACAAGCAAGAGATATGTGTCTGAGAAGCCTGAAATTATTTTGTACTTCAGTATTCCTTTTTTGTCATTATAGTGTGTGTGGGCTTTTCCCCCCACTGCTAGTAACCATTCTACAGCTTGAAAAAACTTTGCTTAGTGATCTTAAAACCTACTTTAGTGAATTAAGTGAGGCAATACACTTGTAATGTAGATGATGTTTTAAACTAGTATAAGACTAGACTACTACTGCAGAGAGCTGTCTCCATTGCTATTGTTGCCATGTTTCTGTTGCATCCCTTGCTTGTTAGTATCAGCCATCACATTTGCTTTCCCCAGTGCATGACTGAAAACTAGTGCATCACTATGACCACATATTTCTTTGTATTGACATGGTGATGATAAGAAACCATTGCAAGGGACTGAGTGCCAAAATACCCATTTCAGCAGCAGCATAGTCATAACTGATGAAAGCAATCAAAAGGTGAAACTACTTCCTTTTTTTTTTTTTTTTTGTCCTGGATGTACATACATGTGCAGAATCAGTGTATGCAGAGATAGGCAGTCGAGTCATATTTGACCATACATATGGTTACATATTTTATACATGCTCTTAAGAATAAACAGACGTTTCCTTCCACTTTAGGAGTATGTTGGGAATGTGCTTTGGTTCTGGTAGCAATAATTACTTAATCTGTCTTTAAAATTTAATCTGTGATCTAACTTATTTCTGCTGATAGCTGATGTATATTAGCTAGATGCCTGAATAATAACGAGTAACACGTCTCAGGCTTGTGGTTAGGTGAAAACAAAACGTTTTCTACACTTCCCTTGAAAAATGGTCTGGCAGGAGATCTAAGAATAAAAAATACCCTTTTTGCAGAGACCTAAGAGATCTCATTTTTATCTTTGCAGGATATTTTTTCAGCTTTTCATTTGAGATTCAATGGGAAGTGTGCTGTGATGGTTTATAGGGGAATTTAAGCTTTCTGACAGGTTTTTCAGCATAGTCTAGGACTGAACTCTTTATTCTCTGCCTGTTCTCACTTGCTGAGAATAAGGAGATTAATCAGTAATATCTGTTCAGGCACACTCAAGACAATGCTCCCTTTGTCCTATTTTTCTTGTGTAGGAAACAAAGCAAATATAGCAGTTACAAAACAGATGCTTTTAAATAAATGTTCTGCAATTTCATCTAAATGACAATGGGAGAGAATGCTCATCTGTAAGTCTTTCAGGTTGCTCAATAAATTCTCGTTTTTGTCTCAAAAATGTAAAATTGTGTTGATAATCCAAATGGAAGGTCTCCTTGGGGTGGAGGGGGAAAGTCCCATAAATCACTGTATGGAAATGCCTTGAAATGTGACTGGATTGTACAGAGTAATTTGCTAAGCTGAAATTCCTTAGTTGTCAGCCTTCTTTGCAGAGGTCTTAGTAGCAAACAGACTGGAACAATTAGAAGCTAATAAAGTCAGTTCTGGCATAATTGTCTTCTTATAATACTCTATGGAGAGGCATGTGAAGTTAGGTAAGCTTATTTGTCTGAATGAGCAAAGATCATCATAACCTTTAAGACTGGTTATAGGATGGCTGGGATGGGTAGCTCTTCCTTGCATTGAGAAGCATGATGGTCAGATGCCTTAAGTGAAGACTTCAATTTTTTCTAAAGAAATAAGTGTGCGTAGAATGGAATTAATGATAAAGTTTTGTTCTTTTTGGAGTCTACAGCTTGCATTAGCTGATTGCAGGCTAGTAACGTCTTTATACACTCACTTTAGTTAATACTCTTGAGCCTGTGTTGGATTCTTCATCCTAATTTCTACCATCCACTCCCCTTTGGAAAGTCTTCAGAACACTATTTTAAACCTCTTCATTTGTCTCTTTAGTCACATATGGAAATGGCTTAATAAGAACTACACAGTTCCAGAGCAGGATTAGCAGCCCATCAGATCAGTAGCTTGTAATGTAAAAGCCATTTTTACATTTTCATTATAATTATGAAATTAAAATATAGTATCACTAGATGTTATATAAACTTGTGCAGAGGAAGGATAGTCAAAAAGAGTAATGTGCATATTACTGATTTTTGATCACAGAAAACTGACATGGTAATGTCAGTCTGAGTTTACTAAAGTGGAAAGACTTTCAGGAATAACTAGATAAGTGTCAAGAGGGAGTTCCTGCTACTCTTTGCTTCTAGTGTTTGAAAAGAATTTGTAGTTTTGACTTACGATTGTAACATGGTATTCAAATGAGTCTTGTGTTGACTTGGTAAATCTGCCTGGTTTGTAACTTTTTTAATTTGTTTTTTCTAGCCACCTTCTGCAGCCTTGAGTGTCTAACCTTGTATTTATAGTACTATGTTTAGAAATGAAATAGTTTGTTAATATTCATGTTCTTTCTTCTTCGTCATATCAGACTACTTGAAGTACAGAACAATAATCATGCAGTGTATAAATACCAAAAATTCTTAATCAAAATGATGTGATTTCGAGTTTGACGTACTATATTTTTGTTATGCTCTAGGACTGTCAAATGGTTTTGGAGATGGAAGTAAAGACAGAGCATTAGATGATACTCCAGGAAGAAAAGTTGAACCTCGTCGCCGCTGTGCATCAGAATCTAGTATTTCATCTAGTAACAGTCTTCTGTGTAACTCAAGGTAAAACTGTAAATCTGAAATATAAATTTGAGAATGAATGTATCAGTTTTCTTTAGTCCTTGTGTCTCGTGCTTATGTACATAAATTTTAGAAAAAAAAGAATGCGTTTAAATTTTCTGTGTTGCGTGTCAGATCTGAGACACCTTTCCAGGATTGCTGATCATTTTTTACTGAATTCAGGTTGTTGCAGATTTGAACAGTTACACTTTCTACTTGACTGTGCTTGTCTTTCTTTGTGTAGGTACATATACATGTTTCTCTGTATACTATGTTACTTTAATTACCTTCCTGTTCATGAACACTGAAATTGGGTGTGAAGGGAAGAGAGAAGCAATTTCCAAAGTATAATCTTGTACACAAGTGTTGTGGCTTAACCTTAGGCAGCAACTAAGTACATAGCAGGTGCTCACTCACTGTCCCCGTCCACCTCAGTGGGATGAGCAGGAGAATCAGGGAACAAAGACAAAAACAAAACTTATGGTTTGAGATAAGAACAGTTTGCTAACTAAAATGACATACAACAACCATAACAATACTATATAGTTACAATAATTGTAATGAAAATAAATATAACAAAAAGAGAAACTTAAAAAAACCACATTCCAAAAAACCCTCCCAATAAGTGATGCACAATGCTGACTGATGCCTGAGCAGCATCGACCCCTCCCAGCCAACTCCCTGCAGTTTATATACTGGGCATGACCTTCTATGGTCTGGAATAGCCCTTTGGCTAGTTTGGGTCCCCTGTCCTGCTCATGCTCCCTCCCAGATTCTTGTGCACCCCCAGCCTCCTTAGTGGCAGGGCAGGGTGAGAAGCAGAAAAGTCCTGGATGCTGTGCAAGTGCTGCTCAGCAATAACCAAAACATTCCTGTGTTATCAGTGTTCTTCTCAAACCCAAAACACAGCCCTGTAGCAGCTGCTGGGAAGAAAATTAAATCTATCCAGCCAAAACCAGGGCAGCAGGAAAGGTGAATTCCGTAGCTGTGGAACAGCAGAATATCAGTCTGTTTTGTCTTACTGGCTACTTGCTGCAATGATTATAGAACTTGTATACCAGCTATTGACATTCTGTTTCTGAAGTTCGTTGTTAGATAGGACTGTCAGAGAGGTCACCTCTGCCAGCGTTAATAAATATTTCTCCATTACCAATGGTGCACATGTTCCAAAAACACACTAGGCCCTAGGTAAAAGGTAGCTGTCTCCAGTCCTAGGCTGTAAGGATGGGGAGTACAGATGCATAGAGTAAATCTGTTAAGACAGACAAAAAAGGCGGCTTTATTTATGTGTTCAGAATTGATATTAAACTGTTTAAGGGTGTGGTGTTAATGCACTTAAGTCAGACAGGCTTTCGGAAACAATTTAATATTGCATCTCTTTTAGATGTGATTTAAGCTAGAATAATTGTTCCAATTCTTTAACTTTTAAAGAAAATTCAAACATACAGAGAAGAAATTTCCCATTTTGTGTATAGACATTCCACAACTGAAAGACTTGAAAAATGAAAGAGAAAATAATTGTGTTTCCTAATAGAGTGGAACTGTTGGAGCGGAGGAAGTGTGTTGGCCAGTATCCACTGTAACACTGGAGGCGTGTCTGATTTGTGTGTGTATAACCTGTACAGCAATTGAGCAACTGAGGTGCAGTTGCATAGTTTGTCTTTGCTGATAACCAGGCTTTTGTGGTGTTGTTTATGTTTGTAACATAGCATTTCTGAGAGATTGCTGCTGTGATTTTATTGTGTACTGATTAGTTTAAAATACTTTTTCAAAGTCTTGATTTATAGCAAACAATGTTAATTATCAAGTAATGATTTTAATGTTAGTGCTTTCGTAGTTTCAGCCTACCAAAGTGTGGTAAAGGTAAACCTGCACTGATACGAAGACACACACTGGAAGACCGAAGTGAATTGATATCATGCATTGAAAATGGAAACTATGCCAAAGCAGCGAGAATTGCAGCTGGTAAGTATCAATAATGGTATTCTTGTATAGCTATAATTCTTTTCCATTTATTTGACAGATTCTAACATTCCTATTTTCTACTGCTGAATACATTAAGCATTCAGAAAATGAACTACTTGTTTCTGTTTTTGACTCTTTTAAAGACTTTGGAGATAAGAGAATAGTACTTTATTTGGAGTTTTTTTTATTAATAAGTAATATTCACAGTGAGCAAGCTACTCTGGTAACACAAACAAACCTTTACCTGAAGTACTGTGTGTGGTTTTGTCAATATCTTTCTTTGGACTTCTTGGTTTAGGGTTTACTCCTTGTATGCTGTTCTACATAAATGTATTGACAAATGAGTAAGACATGATCTGCTTAGATTCAGGAAAAGCTTGGAATCGGAAAGAAGTCGAAATTTCTAGGAATAAAGAGTAGAGCAAGATACCAAATTTTAGGGAAATACTTATGTTCTCTTGAAACATTTTCCGGCTGTTTCAATATTTTAATTGCATTACAAGATTTAAGTAGGTCATCTCTTCCCTAAGAACTGTATTTGTGTGATGCAGCACTCCCACACAGAAGTTGTCAGCGTTGCAGTGTCTAGCAGGCCTTTCTTTAGTGTCTGACCTTCCAGCTCTTCTCCCCCTCATCCTGGATGTTCCTTGTCCAGGACTTTCTTTTTGTCTAAATGTTTTTATCTGACTGTTTGCCTTAGTCTGTTCTTTCCTCCCTACATGATCAGTTTTGTTTTTCTTTCTTGCAGCTAATCAGTTTTCAGCTACTGCTTCATGACTCTCAGGTTTAGTATTTTTATTATCTGTATGGTAACCCCTTTATACAGGATTTAACCTTTTCTGTTTTTCTTACCCTGTCCTTGATAGTCTTACATTTAACACTTCCCACTTAGAATTCCTGTACCCATTTTTTCAGAACTCCTGATCGCTCTTAATTCTGTCTGTTCTCAAATGCATTCTACAACTGTCTAAAAGGAGGAGTAAATGAAATTCAACAGCATTATTTTATATATTGCCATATATTCTGTCTAATTTGAGGTCTTGGCTGCCCTCTGCAGCAGATGAAGGTGAGGAAATAAGTAGGAATGAAGTGAAGACTTCTGCTTACGTTCTGTACATAACTGAAATTTTATCATGATTCGCTTTTATTAATGATATAACAGATTTTTAACAGAACCGTAAATAAAGGGCAAAGTGTCTCAAAAAGTTCTGTTAGAATGCATGTGCTTTAGAAATAAACACAGTGCTTAGAATTAGGCTGCCTTTAAGCCCAAGAAATATCTTGTTTCTATTTACAAGATGCCTTATTAAAACTTATGATGTGTTATAATACTGCCATTATGATGGGATGCAATTTTACATTGATTAATGGACATAATCATAGTAATGCAAGCAAACTGAAATACTTTAGTCCAAACGCAGTGTTAGAAGAGTGCTTTTGAGGTGACAGACAGATGTGCAAATTAGGGCATGCTGTTTTCTGTAATACTGCTGCCACATTCAGCATCTTTGACTTGTGAGACTGAGGTATGATTCAGAACCAGGTCCACTTGTGCTGGACAAGTTATATTAGAGAAAAACATGTTCTATACTGAAATGTGAAGTTTATATTGGTTTTTTAGGTGTGGATACAAAATTTTTAAAATTACTCAGAATTCTGTCCTTCAAGTAGAATTATCCATTGTCCTTGGTGTCAAAGAGCAGTGGAAGATGAACATACACATACTATGAGTGGTATAGCTGCTGTATACAGAGATTTGCTGAGGCTGTAGGTCTTGGATTCCTTTGTATGGACTGTAAGTTGCTCTGACAAAGTGACAATGTGTTCTCCAGCCTATCCCTCCTGAGCCCTGTGCAGTCGTTTTACCTGTCCATTCCTTGTTCCCTCATCCAAGATTATTATCTATCTCTTGTTTTCTTATCTCTCATGCTTTTTATTCTGCTTTTCAATTCTTTGTTCCCATCTTTGTCCAGCCAGTTTGTCCACTTCCTCATTTTTGCTTGGGGTTTTTTCTCCCCCTCAATAAGTTTACTCCAGCAGTGTCTGAATGTTGTCTTTTCCTTCAATCACATTACGCTGGTGCACAGGAGTGGGCAGTAGGCAAGTTGTAGGGCAACATTTTGCCTCATTTGACTCAAAATACTTTTCTCCTCTGTGTGGTCTTAATTTCAACAGGTGACATTTCTAGCAGAGAGAACATCTTGTACAACCAAGAGTCACAGAATAAAAAGAAAGTCTCTATCACTTGTGCTAAAGAATGATCCATCTTTGCTGCAGATACCACAGCTACTTCTTGGGTAGTGATAGTTTTGGAGCTTAAATATGTTCAGTGTAAGGTGTTAAAATCAATTTTCACTATAATTAAAAAAAAAAAGAGAAAAAGAAAAAAAGAAAACACTGTGCACTGTTACTGGTTATCTTTCAGTAAATGCACTTCTCTATGTAGATGAAATTTTTGGTTTAAAATAAGACTGGCCTGGGAAGAGCTCATTTGTCTTGCCAAAAGCGATGCAGTTACTGGATTTGAAGTTCTTAGCTCCATTTTTGAAGAGAGAAGTGCCTTAAAGTTTTGAGACTTGTAATGCTGGCACCTATTGAGTGTCTTACTCAACTTCCGAAAAAAACTAAACACAAGGATTCTAAGAATGATGCTGAAAAAACACACTAGCTGCTTTTTAAAATACTGTGATAAGAAAAGAAATCTATAAAGGGAGGAAAAGTATAATCAGGCATCCCTAGCTTTATAGTAAAGGATGTAAGATCTTAAGTCTAGTTCGTAATATTTCAGTACTGTTGGTTTTCAGCTGGTGGGAATACTGTTGTTTAAAAACTTCAGCAGTACATTATCCTGACTGCTAACTTAAATTCGTTGTCTCTCATAACATGAGGACATAAAGGGGGCTTTGTTTTGTAAAAGAAAACTGGCAACCATTTGCACTAGTGTAGTAACTCCTTATCAACACATGGAATAAATTCTGACTAGGAAAAATTCTCAGACTCTTCCTCACTGACACCCAAGAAGTCTCTGAGGGAGTCTGGCTGTGTGCATTCTATCAGATTGTGGATGACCTTCTAGTCAGCATTAAATACTATTTTCTTTATTTCATACAAACTCTGCAGCTGACAACAATGTAAGTTTCTTTTCTTTCTTGTTAACTGCCTTGAAGAAGAGGACTTATACTGCTTTTATGTACTAGATAAAGTTATATTTTTCAAAATAGCCTGTGTATGAGGTATACATTAATCCAAACCTTCATGATTCTGATTGGTGTGTGAATACATCACATACTGGTATTAATACAGCAAAGGAGTAAAGATGTTGCCTAAATGTGTTAGCAATTACTCTGATAGGTATTCTGAGATACTATTAAAAAGAGTCATCTGGATTTAATGTGTCTCTCCATAATATCCAGTATTTTATGTAGTCAGTTATACTTGTAACAGGACTGCCTATAGGCATTATATTTGTGTGTATTATGTGTTTGTAAATCTGAATAATATTATTATAGCTTTTAAAGAGAAAGTGAAAGATGTTCTAGAATGGCTTCTTTAAAAATATAAAGAAAGGAACAAATAAGCTAGTAAATAGATTTAGTAACTGTTTGCCAAGGTTGTGTAGTTCAGTAAGAAGTAGTGTAAATAAGACAATAAGTGTCATTGTTTTGTGCAACGGAATCCAGTAATTAAAAGATCTCCTGTAAAGCCTGCTGGAATTGGTGGCAGAGATATCTGGTTTTCTTTAGGAAACTTGTTCAAGACCTTAAAGACATTGGGAAAATGGCATTAGATTGTCTTTCTTCTATGACACCGATGCCTTTAATAGAACCTGTAACAACTTTTAGCTTCAAAAGCATCTAATGTCTTAATTATGCTGTGGTGGCAAGTTACTATGAGCTATTGCATTTCGATAACTGATGTTACGTAGTTGGGAATCTCTGAAGTTAGACTTCCCAATTAACTATATTCTTGAAATGTTGGTACCATTGCATGATTTATATATAAAAAAAAAGAATGGATTAGCCTATGGCTGAAAAGTGACCTAGAATATATTGTAGAGAACATATTCTGTGGTCTGAAACCACTTCTTTTCCATTATTTTTTTGTGATGTTGAGACAGAACGTGTATCTGCAGGCTACATTTCATTACTAATAAGCATTTCCCATTTTAAGTAGCAGCAGACTGGGGAGAATTGAGGAATAAATTGTATTTTGGCAAGAAGAGGGCTACTGTATTAAGTATTGCCTTACTGCTAAAAAAAAAAGAGTGACTGCGACCTCTGAACTATATTTTTTGTACCACTTTTTCACATACAAGAAGTGCCTCCTCTCCTTTACAGCTTGTAAACTTTCATTGCTGTTGTCTTACTTTTTACATCCCCGGGGAGGGGCGGGTGGAAAAGGGCAGATAAAGGATCTTGAGTGGATAACTGCCTAGTCCCTTCACCGTATCCCTGTGTTTCTAGGGGACCAATTGCAGTTCTGATTGGCTGAAAGGCTTAAACCTGTGTCATGTTCCAATGCAGTGGTGAGCAACAGAGAAGAAAATGGAGGATTCTGGTAGAAGTGGACAGTAACATAAACTCAGTTTTCTGTTATGCTGCCTCCTGAGAGGGAAAAAGCAACTATTGCAGCTGCTTCCTTCAACACTGTTGTTCTTTTTGAACTTTGATGCAAAGGGCCGATTAAATAAATAGAAATTAAAACACATTAGATTTTGTGCATAACAATTGAAGAGTATACCAGACAAGCATTGTCAGTTGCCAGATACTAATCCTACTATGGATATCCAATACTTTGGAATCATACCGTACAGCTTGTTTCTTCAATACCTGTTTGACAGGATTGTTGTCGTAGTTTCAGAAGAAGCTGGTTATTTGGAGTACCATAATTCTCTGTTTTCTGTTGAGTTTTTTCAGAGAGAAAGGAGTATTAGAATTTGGCAAGCACTTACTTTCTGAGAATTAAGTTTTTTTAAACTGTTCTGTTTGTAGAAGTATCTAAAAACTTGTTCTATATCTGTACGCCTGGATTAAAGTACTGGTATCATTTAAAGAACTGTTATGAACATTATCTGCTTTTTATTGATATGTGCAGGAAAGGTATTGGTATTTGGATTCTAATGATCATGAGATATTGATAAGGAAACAACTGCAGAAGATTTGTATGAGATTTCATTTTTTTATATATTTTAATTTTTTATTTAATTATTATTTGTTCTTAGAAGTTGGGCATAGCAGCATGTGGATTTCAACTGATGCTGCAACATCTGTTCTTGAGCCTCTAAAAGTAGTATGGGCCAAATGCAGTGGCTATCCTTCTTATCCAGCTCTGGTAAGTACACAGCTTCCCGTCAGTACACTAATGATACTGTTTCAGAAGATACTGATGCATAAGCTTAAGGTAATTGATAAATTCCCATTCATGTTGAATAAAGGTGGATTATTCTGCCCTCTTTACCCTCCATCCAGTTTGTAAAGTTATTACAATATTAAATGTCAAGTCAATAACTTTTACTACCTTACCTTATGCATCTTTTGAGATGTACACTAGCTGTTGTCATGGCTAAACCCCTGCTGGCAATAGTCCCACACAGCTCACTTGTACCTCAGTGGAATGAGGAAAAGAATCAGAAGAGTAAAAGTGAGAAAAGACAGTTTAATAGGTAAAGTAAAAGCAGTGGACACAAGCAAAGCAAAGCAAGGAGATCTTTCACTCCTTCCCACCATCAGGCAGGTGCTCAGCCGTCTCCAGGAAAGCAGGGCTTTGTGTGTAACAGTTACTTGGGAAGACAAATGCTATTACTCCAAACATAGAATCATAGAATAGTTGGAAGGGACCTTTAGAGATCATCTAGTCCAACCCCCCTGCACAACCAGGTCAACCTAGATCAGGTTGCATAGGAACCTGTCCAGGCGGCTCTTGAAGACCTCCAAGGAAGGAGATGCAACACCCTCCCTGGGCAGCCAGTGCCACTGCTCCCTCACAGTGAAATAGTTTTTTCTCACGTTTAAGTGGAATTTTTTGTGTTCCAGCTTCATCCCATTACCCCTTGTCCTGTTGCTAGATACCATCAAAAAAAAGGATGTGCCAACCTCCTGATACTCACCATTTAGATATTTGTAAATATTAATAAAATCCCCCCTCAGTCTCCTCTTCTCCAGACTAAACAGCCCCAGTTCCCGCAGCCTTTCCTCAGAAGGAAGATGCTCCAGTCCCCTGATCATCTTGGTGGCCATGCACTAGACTCTCTCCAGATGTTCTCTGTCCCTCTGGAGCTGAGGAGCCCAGACCTGGACACAGTACTCCAGATGAGGCCTGACCAGGGCAGAGTAGAGGGGGAGAAGAACCTCCCTTGACCTGCTGGCCACACTCTTCTTGATACATCTTCCCCTTCCTCCTTCGTCTCCCAGCTTTACATGCTGAGCCTGACATCCTGTGGTGTGGGATATCCCATTGGTCAGTTCAGGTCAGCTGTCCCAGCTCTGTCTTGTCCCCGTTTGTTGTGCACCCCCAGCCCACTTGTTGGTGAGATGATGAAGCAGAAAAAGGCACTGCTCAGTGATAACGAAAACATCCCTGCATTGTCAAGCAGTGGTTTCAGCACAAATACAAAACATAGCCCCATTACTAGCTACTATGAAGAAAATCAATTCAACCCTAGACCAAACCAGCATACCTCAGTAGTCTTTGTTTCTGCAATCAATATTATTGTTTAAAGGATCAACTTAATAAGCATATGGCAGACATTAGTGTTAGAACTATATGCTCTACTGTGAAACGAGGATAAAAATACTGTGATTCTGCAGTTCATTAGAAAAACAAAAGGCTTAGTAGGGTCAGAATATATTGATTGATTTTATCCAGTTATAAGTGATATACTATAAACTTAAAAGTGTCTTGCCCATGTTATTTTAGGAGAAATACACACATTTCTGCTTAAATCAGAGCTTTCAGATAAAATGTTAATGAAGTGTCATTTGGGAACTGTTTACGCTGTGGCTTGATTTACGTAATAGACTGGACAATCATGACTGTTTTAATATATGTGAGCTGGGGACATCAGGAAATGTAATCATGCAGAGTCAGATTAAAACCTGTGGAGGTGAGATTAGAGCACTTAACTACCTGCAGTGGTGATACAAAACACTCCTGGGTCAGATGCTGGAAATTTTGATGATTTTATTGTCTCTTGAATGGTGTTAGCACCTTAGTGTTTGGTCACAGTCTAAGGGCTCCTTTTCTGCCCACTCCTTTATGTCAGCACTGGTGTTTCTCTGAGTGTGTGATGAGTTCTTTGAGGAATTAAACCTCAGTGAAGAAAGTTGCTCTTCTGATTTCTACAAACTTCCCACAGTGTTAGCTTTTTGTTGATTTAGCTCCCATAATTGCTTTAGTGTGGATTAAGATTGGTGCCAGTGTGAATGCTGGAAAAATAGCAAGAGTTTGTAGGGTAGAAGATGGATGGAAGAGGCATGGAGTAACATAAACCCTCTTTGGTGGAAGCTGAGCAGTTGATAATGCTGTGATCTGCCTACACAGGAGATTTTTCCGTCAGTTTGATTAGTTTAATGTTAGCAGCATCTTTCCTCCTCCCCCAACCTGTGTTTAGAATAAATTTTTGACTGTAACTGCTTGTTTTGCTGAAAATGGAGTTGTTGAATTGTAAATGCAAAACATTTGAAAGCCATTTCTAATTTTAGAGGTTTTTTTCTGTTCAGCTTTTTTTTCTTGTTTAAAGGCTTTTTGTCCCAAATTTCTAGTGCAGAGCTTATATTTTGCAGAAGCAAATCTTCCTGCCTTACCTCTAAGAAACAGCTTATGTTATCTGCAATTCAAAACCCTAAATTTGAGGCCAGTTTCAGCTTTTTAGAAATCCCAATTCAGCTTTCTCACTCTGAAACCTACGTGTTAGGCTGCAAAGTGGTACCAAGCAACATTCAAATATGCCTTTAAGCAGAACTGACATAGAGATGTTTTTTTCAGTTAAATATACCTCTACACCTCCAGCATGGCTGTTCAGGTTATGTCAAAAAGTTATAAGTGTGTAACATAAAGCCAATTTATAAGCATTGGCTGTTTAGTTTATGGTTCTTTCCAATTTAAGTTTATTTCTAATATCTCTGTAAAATAAATGATGTTGTTTCAGAAATTAGGAACTGTCCTTCTTCTCTTTTATAGATTATTGACCCTAAGATGCCTCGTGTTGCTGGCCATCACAACGGTGTTACTATACCAGTGCCACCTCTGGATGTACTGAAAATTGGAGAACAAATGCAGACCAAATCAGATGAGAAACTATTCTTAGTACTATTTTTTGACAATAAAAGAAGTTGGTATGTTATTGAAATGTATTGTTTGATGTCAATGCTCAACTGCATTTTTCTTTTAAGTTTTTAACTGCTCTAGTTCTTAGTCCTTCCTAAATTATTTTTTTTATGTTCCAACCTCATCCCATTACCCCTTGTCCTGTTGCTAGATACAATAAAAAAAAGGGGTGCCCCAATCTCCTGACACCCACCATTTATAAACTTACAAATGTTAATGAGATTCCTCTTCTCTAGACTAAACAGCACAATTCCTGCAGCCTTTCCTCATAAGGAAGATGCTCCAATCTCCTGTTCTGGTCCCCAGTTTTATTCAGTTAAAAATATATCTTTGAATAATCATGTTTTCTATCAGACTTTACTCTCTAATTTGCTGTTGGTTCAGCTCTAAATGGACTCCTAAACTGAAGTTTTTAACTAGAACCATGGTTTGTGCCATTTGAGATTGCAGAGTACAGTAACATACTTTAGTAGATACTCGTTAGTTTATCTAGTTTTTGTTTTTATAAACACCTGTAACATGAGAAGACAGGGTGCAGGTGAACTTTTGTGGAAACGGAAGTAAATTTACTTTATACATTTTAATTAAATCTTTTAAATGCATTTTCTTTGACTTAGAAGAATGCAAAAATATATCACCTGCAAATTCCTTTTAATAATGGAAGTGAAAGAATGAACAATACTGTGTCAAGTGAATCTTGAGCCATGTTCATTGTTACTCGCTGCTGCTTATTCTTAAACTAAACTGCATCAGTACCTCATGCTAATTTTTTTCAGTGCACGCTTAATATCATTTAAAAAGTGTTATTGAATGAGAATGTTTTGTGGAAGAGGTTTTCTTAATCTTTCACATTCTTGGAATATTTCAGACAAGCAAGTACTATCTTAAAGGAAATTTTATCACTTTAAGATGGTAAATCTGATCTGCTGAGTGAGGAACACAGTATAGCAGCCCTCACATTTCTGGACAGACTTCTTGATTGTTTTGTAAAATATATTTAACAGACTTATTTTACTCTTTATTACAGGCAGTGGCTTCCCAAATCCAAAATGGTTCCCCTTGGGATAGATGAGACCATAGACAAGTTAAAAATGATGGAAGGACGTAACTCAAGCATACGAAAAGCAGTAAGAATTGCTTTTGATCGTGCTATGAATCACCTGAGTAGAGTCCATGGAGAACCAGTCAGTGACTTCAGTGATATTGACTAACAGAAATTCTACCAAGGCATGAAAAATACCACACAGGCTTGAACTCTACTAATGAACCTCTTTGTCTAAAAGAATGTATTGAAGATACAACCCCTTAATTGTTGATTCAGTGGCTGACTGCAAACTTGAAATAGTTGAGCAATTCTTCTAAATCACCATTGCCATATTGATTAATGGTTTTATCGTGTTGTAGTTGGAGGATTTTCCACTAAACCTGTTTAAAATGTCTTGTTCATAGTGTTCATAATTGTACATAAATGTATATTCAACACTTAACTTATTCTGATTTTAGAAGTAACTCTTTAATTCCTTTTATAATTTTGCTGGGGAGGGAGTTTTTGTTTCCATGCTTTTTACTTCTTTCGTTCTTTCTGAGATTGAGTTACCTAGGCACCATCTTCCAGCTTAAGGTGTTTAGTGGATCTTAAAGCCTAATATCAAAATGGCATCAAATATATGTTTGCCTAAATCATATACAGTATGGTGCTGCTTGTATCATTTCTTCCTTGGTCTGTAGCTTCTGAAAAAGACTCCTGAATGTTTGTGTAAATCGTTGCTCTTTGCACAAAGTACCACATATTTAAAATTGATGTAAATTTTACGATTACAAATATGTATTTTAAGAAAGGAGGTTGCATTATTTTGAAGGGTACTTTGTGAGAAAGACGTCAAAAAAAAGTTATACTATGTACATCACTTGCAAATCACCAAAAACACTCCATTTTTGCCCAAAATAACTTAAGATTGTTTTTGTTTTAAACAAACCTGGCTTAAAGCCTGCAAGCACGTTATTTCTTTCAAAACCATATCCCATTTATCTCCCATTGGTTTAATTTTGTTGATATGTGTGCCTCCCTCTGTTTTATTTATTGTAGAAAATGTATTAATTTGCTTTATAATGAAAAATAAAATTGACAGATATATTGATATGCATTTTTATACAGGCACATGAGAAGACAACTTGCTTTGGGAGAAAAATGTATTGGAAATTGTATAAAATAACTTGATGGTTTGTGTGTAATTTGATTTTTTTTGTAACCTGTAATCTTTTGTTTCCAATGAGGGGATTTATGTACCTTTTAATTTAGAACACTTTGGTAGCAATAGAAACTTTGGATACATTTTTGTATGGTACATGTGATGTATATAGAATTAGTACTTTATTTTTATTTTTAAGAAGTAAAGCATTATGTTTGGGCAGGGGGGGAGAAGGAGGGTGGGTTTCCAGAACTGCATTTTTATATTAAAAAGAAAAAAAATAAAGTCAAGATATTGATTGTTGTAGCTACTTTATTCCTACCTTCACTGAGATACTGAATTTGTAACAATGAAAATGGCAAGGTATGTTTGCAATGTGATTTATATTGACTCCATTATTTATAAATGCACTGTGTTTGAACTCTTTTGCAGTGATATCTTAAATACTGTACCAAGTTATATAATATGAAACACCAAATAATGCATATGAATGCACGAAGTATTTATGCCCAGCTTTTTTATAAAGGATTAGCAAATACAGCAAAACCAATACTTTTTAAATCTTTTTTTAAAACTTCATTGAATAGCATACTTCATTGTTAAACCTGCTTGAATCTTTATTTTAAAGGGACAATTACTTTTTAAATAGTTTTTAATGTTTTTATTCTCTATTGTTTGTAATACCCCCTTAGAAGCTTGAAATAAAGTTTCTTTCTCAACTGTTAATTTTGTCCTGAATTTAGCCCCTGAGATTTTGCCACAGTGCCCATTTCCTTACCCCACGGCTGAGCTGTTACAGAGGCGCTGGTTCAAGAACCCAATTGTTTTCTTGCCCTGGCAGTATCGTCCTTACTGAGCCCTCTGTGTGGTAGGTATTCCAGCCGGCTATGCTGGCTGAGACCATTGCCTATAATAGACTCAAGTAGTTACAGAGATGAGTTGGATACATTTCACAAACGATCAAGCAGATAGTTTTCTCAGGCTCGAAAGTAAACACAGCTTTAGGAAGAGTAGCGATTTCCTGGAAGGACCATCCCTGAGGTGTGCTGCTGTGATAGAAACAACAGCCACATCACGTAGAAAAACAAAATGAAAATTTGGTTGTTTGCCTTCAATAGACCTGTGTAGTAACTTCAAGGGTGTACCAACTGCTTATTTTGGAAGGGGAATAGAGCTTAATCTATGCAATATTGAGACTGCCTATTGCGAGTCTTCCAAAAAACAGTCTGCATCAGATTTTTCCAGACTTGTTCCACCAAATATACTCTAATTGAATGTGTTCAAAGCTGGATCATAATTCGGAGCCTTGTTCTCACAAGCAGAGAATACGAGGTTTTGGATCTGCCAGACCTTGGAAAGCTGAAATTGCAGTTGCAGTAGGAGTTGGAAGATTATAATTTGGTACTTGTGTAGTAAGAATTTTGATATCTATAAAGTATGAAGTCCCGGTAAAAGAAGTATACAAGCAGTTGCAAAATTTTTCAATAGAAGGCTTCCCAAGTTCTCAACTGCTTCTGAAGGCAGCAATGGAAAAGGAGGGAGATAAAAGAGGTCCTTTTTTTGAAAACTATAGCGGAGCATTAGTTTAATTATTCTTTAACGTTGTTTAGTCACATCTTTAGTGAAAGATGTCATTTGAATTTTGCTCATACTTCCAAGTTTCATTTCCTGGCTTTTATCTTCAGAGACAGCTCTGTCAGTTCTTGGAGAAGGTAAACTGGCTGCCTTGATCTTACAGATGTCTGTATGCACTTAAGAGAATTCTGAGCTGGGAAACTTTACTGATAAGAAGCAGCCTGTTAAATGTTCTCACGAACCACAAGAACTGCATGGTCTTTCGTTGAAACTGGCTTGAAAGGCTGTAAGTTTTTTTCCTTTGTATATGCGATGGAAACTGTCCCAGGAATTTTTCCCAGATATTCGAGGGGGCTGCAGCAGTGGCTATGGCTGTTACACTCTCATGCTGAAATCAAGTATCATCCAGTGGCTCTTTATATTGGGTTAAAGTCTGAAATAACTTCTCAGACTTGTCAGTCTTCAGTGTAACTTGTGTGTTTTTGAAGGGATTTCATACCTATTTAGTAAGCAAAGTCTGAGATTGATTTCCAAATTGTAGGGCCAAGCCAAGTACAGTAGTCAGGTGAACGTGTGCATGTAACAATGGGCGATTATCTTAAGAGTGAAAATCTGTGTTCAGGAGCTAAAAAGGAACACCACAGTGTATCTTAGTGATTTCTTGGGGGAGGTTACAACAATAGATAACAGTGTAGGTTTACTTACTGTTGCATTCCTTCCTGCTAATTAAGTGTAAGAATCCTGGATCATAAATGAACTAAGTTAAAATTTGTCTTCTCTTGTATTAAAATGTGAGAAAACATGTTATAAATCTTTAGGGAAAAATGTCGATAGAGAATGTCTTTAAAAAAAAAAAAGCAAATTGTGTTTCTCCAAACTTGGTGACTTTTTGAATGTCTGTTGATTGTGATTTTGTATTTTTTACACTAGAGGGAGCAAAACACACAGACCATCAACATTCACAAAGTAAATACTTAATATTTTCTTTTCAAAATGCTGCTATTAAAACTTTTTGCTGGCAAACAGTCTTTTCCTTTTCTACTATTTGTATTCCATCAAAAGTAGCTTTCTCTGACACCCTTGCTGCAAGTGTTGCCTTTTGGGAATGTTTATTTCTAACTAGAGCTAGTACATGGAACAACAACTCTGGATTTTTTGCCTGTGTGTCTAATTGCTAGCATCAAGTGAGTTAACATTTTTACACTGTGTTTTGTTTAGCTGTTGATTCTCTTTTCTTTTTTCAACAGCTGTTGATTTCTGTTTATCAACAAAAATAGTGAAGGGTTCTCCAGCCGCTGGCAGCCCACGATACAAGTAGCTTTCTTCCTGAAGATTGTATCATTGTTCTGTGTGCAGAGCTCACAAAGGTTTTGTAACGCTTTCAGTTAGTTTAAATTGGGAGGCACCATGGGGAAAGGAGGAAGTTGTGAGGAAATAAATCATATGCCTTCTTTTTCTAGGGCTCATTTAAAAAGTGGTTAAGGATTATGAGTATTCCTAAAGCACTGCTTCTTAAGGTTTTCTCTTTAACACTTTTGTATGTAACATTTTATAATGAATTAAGACTTAATATAATTTTACATTGTAAAGCAAACATCTTGTAAAAAGGAAAAAAAGGCCAGCTTTATTTACCACAGGTTGTTTATTGACAGTAATTCTGATGTTTAATGCTATCATCAAACTCTATTCTCAGCTATTTCATTGAAAATTAGTATTTTCATTGAAATAGTATTTCATTGAAAATTAGACCAATAAGTGTAAGGAAGTAGTGAAAAGGGAAGAAATCACAAGGATTTACGCAGAAGAGAGCAGATGTTCTGGGATTTGGATGGTCCCTATCGAGGTGCTCTGTGCAGCAGCATGTCCTCTCACTCAGGCAGAGCATTAACACACGGACAAAGAAACCAGGTGACTTTTCTTACCAGCATCTGGTGTGCGGCCCTTGAAGCACTAGGGTAGAGGCAACTGGGCATTAAAATTTAACTGGCTAAATATACAAAAATTGTAGGCTGATAATGGTATCATTGGTAATGGTATTATTGATAATGGTACTAATAATTTTGTGAGAGTATCTATGTAACTCCATTGTTTGCAATAACAGGTGACTGCTCTTGAGAGTCCAGAAGTCTTCAACAGTGTTTTGCTGCTTCCTAATCATTAAGCTGCTCAATGACAGGTAAATATAGCTTGGTTTTGGATTTGTAGCATATTTCTGTAAGTATAATTCTACTGTGAATGATTTTCCCCCTGTCCCAAGTTCATATGTTAAAGCCAGATTAAATCATGGGAATTAGTGGTTCCCAGAATGAGAAAAGCCAACATCCGAGGCTTTTTGCTCTCCTTCATGTTTATTTACTCTCACAGTCTGTTTATTATTTACTTCATATTATTTTGTATTCTTCCATGAGTGGCTGTGCTGGTTATACAAACACATCATTAAGTGGCATAAAAGCTCTAGATAATGATACTGTAGGTAGATTAAAATGTCTACACCAGTATTGTGGGTTTTTTCTGTTTTCAGAAGATCTGGAATAGAATGAAAACTACTAAAAATACTTCTCATCCAAATATACAGTAAGAGAACTGTTAACAGTGATGTTACTGAACTAGTTGATTTAGATTTAGGAAAGGCTGCAGGAACTGGGGCTGTTTAATCTAGAGAAGAGGAGACTGAGGGGGGATCTTATTAACATTTACAAATGTCTAAACGGTGGGTGGCAGGAGGTTCAGGCATCCCTTTTTTCAATGGTATCTAGCAACAGGACAAGGGGTAATGGGATGAAGCTGGAACATAAAAAGTCACATTTAAACATAAGAAAAAACTATTTCACTGTGAGGGTGACGGAGCAGTGGAACAGGCTGCCCAGGGAGGATGTGGAGTCTCCTTCCTTGGAAGTCTTCAAGACCCACCTGGACATGTTCCTGTGCGACCTGATCTAGGTTGAACTGCTTCTGCAGGGGGGTTGGGCTACATGATCTCTTAGTGGTCCCTTCGAACCCCTACCATTCTATGATTCTATCAGAGACTATATCAACCAGAAAATACACCCAAAAAACTGAATTTGGCAAACAACAGTACAACAGTTACTATTTTACAAGTCCATATTTCTAGGCATGGAAAAGAAGGCTGCATAGAAAATGAGAGCACAATTCTCAGTTTAGGTCAGAATTTTTAAAAAAAGATGAAGTCTAAGACAATAGCAGCAGCATATAGTCACCTGACACCTACTCCAGAGTTTCATATGCCAGAGACCCTGCTTATGCTGACATCTTATTACTGCAATTGCTCAAGCTGTCTGTCAAGTCTTTCATGCTTAATATAAGCTACTTGCATAAAAACAAACCATTAGCATTTTAACACCTCAGCAATAACAATTTTTGGCTTTGAAAACTCTGTTCTTGTTTCATATTTAACATTCAGTCTTTTCATTAATCTTGGTTAGTGTGACACTATCTTCTGTGTCCAAGGCTAGTGGAGTTGACAGTGATGTATTCAGTCACTTCTAGGGGGAGGTGTAGTCAGTGAACCACACAAGTCTGTTTTATTGCCTGTCTAAAAATTAGTTTTGAGGACAGTCTGAAGTTCATTGTAGTTCCTGTGGTCAACTGTCTCTTTAATGTTAGCCACATGTGTACACTTACCAGATAAAGAACAAATGGCCTTGGAAAGCCTAAAAACAGTTTCAAAGCTGAAGACGAGACAGCTTAGCTGTTGTTGCAGCAAGACGTGAAATCTTTGCAGTTGATGTTCATCCACTCAAGTGCACATAATCAAATTACCACTCTCCTTTCTAATCGTCATGGAATCTGTCCTAACATGAAGGCTGTATGGCTGTTTAGATGACCACTTATTAATTTGAGTGCAAATGATGGAAACCAGTTCTAGAGCAAGACAAAGGCAATACATGGCTTAGTGCTGCCGCTACTAACATTCAGTTAGTTATGGTAAAGATAGAATTAGTGATAAACCATTTGGTTTGAAGGATTGAGGAAAATTCTGTGTCCCAAAAGATAGTAAGAAAAAAAAACTTAAGAAAAAAGCTGAACTGGGATGACATGACCACGTTGTGGTTACATATGGAACTGTATGACAAGCTATGAATACTGCCCATAGCTGACAGCACTGGTGAAATCCTCTTTAGATCATGTATGTTAAGCCTGCAACAAAAAGCCTAAGCTGAGCTGGCCCCATACTTGATTCAGGTATGCAGAGCTGATCAATAGATTATCCTGCATACATGATATGGGCATAGACAGATACGTATGTATGTTTGTGTGTGTTCATGTGGTGTTATGAAGGTACCACACGATGATCATTGAAGATTGTTACAGCAAAATGCTCTTCCACTGCTTATGTTTAGTTTTACATGGTACTGCTTACCCTACTGCTTGGTCTTCAGATCTCTTGCTTGTGTGTGTTGTGGTATTGCACTGTGCCCCACACTTCTGGTGCTTTGGCTGTAGTTTATGTGCAACAGAAAAATATAATAGGAAGCAATTTCTGGCAGTGGAGTGAAGCAGAAGTTTAGTGACTTGTCCAAGGCTACAGAGGAAGCCTGGGACAGAGTGAGGTATTGAACTGAAGACGCTTCTGCCTCAGCCTCCAAATTGTGGCTTCTTTTTTAATCAGCTATTAAATTTGGAATTTAATCACTACCACAGCCACTTGGTGAATTTTGTTAGAAAAGCAGCATAGTGGGCTGACCCTGGCGAGTGGCAAAGTACCCACACAGCTGCTCAGTCACTCCCTGCCTCAGTGCAGTACAGGAGGATATAGGAAGAGCAGAAGTGAGAAAACTCATGTGCTGAGATAAAGGCATTTTAATAAATCAGTACGGAACATGCCTTTGGCCAGCTCAGGTCAACAGTCTCAGCTGTGTCCCCTCCCAGCCTCATGCCCAGCCCCACATTGCTCCCTTGAAGGGGCAGAGTGAAAAACAGAAGTAGCCTTGATACTGTGCAAGCACTGTTCAGCAGTGTCCAAAACGCTGGTGCATTCTCAAGGCTGTTTTTGTCACAAATCTAAAATAGCATGATATGAGCTGCTGTGAAAAAAGTTAACTCAGTTCCAGACAGACTCGGTACACAAAATTTATCTATTTGGATTCATCTTGCATCAACATCAAAGGTCTTACTACGATAAACTTTTAAATTTATCTTTAGGGCAAAGGTCCTCCAGACTCTTGTCAGAATAGTCAGTAGTGCTGTAGTCAGAGCAATCCCATGGGACATGGGAGGTTCGAGTTAAAAGCCCCACTTTGTATTTGACACAGGTACTTTATCTGAATGTTCTATGTCCCATTTGCATCATGTGGACACTGAACTTGGGCCCCTCTACCTCTGTTACCTCAACCATCCATCCTGTAAATAGGAAGCGTTCTATAAAAAGCCTTGTTGAAAAGAATATGCTTCAATGAACAATTAAAATTATTACAAAAATAACTTCATAACTTTATCAAAAAGTTTCTCATCAGTACAATTACTTATTGCAGTCTTTTATCTGCCCATAAATCTTGACTCTACCTAATCTCTACTCTGTCCTGCAGATGTGAGGCACAGTATAAAGCATTTCTTATAAAACAAATACTGACCCTTATCTATTTGAGTGCTATATTGACTGCTGGTACTGACTGTTACCAGTATACAGTTGTCATGGGTTTGTGTGCAGCTGTTTCTGGTGATGGGGAAGGGGCTGTCAAGATGGCTCCTGTAAGAAGTTGCTCAAAACTCTCCCCAGCTCTGAGCCAGACCCACTTCTGGGGCTCAGCCAACTGGGCAACTCCACAATCCCTTTTTAAGAAGAAGCCAGAAGAGGAGGATTCTTCCTGTTTTTCCTTCTTTGCTGTCTGGTAGTGGAATGAGTTGGAGGAGAGAGAAGTGACCATGTGGACCCCAAGGTCAGTGAGGGAAGAGAGGAGGAGGTGTGCTGGAGCAGAAACTCCCCTGCATCCTGTGGGGAAATAGCAGCTGTCCCCTTGCCTCCTGTGGAGAGGAGTGGTGAAGCAGAGATTTGTTGACAGTTCATAGAGGCCTCACACTAGGGGTGGTGACTGTGCCCAGAGGAGGCTGTGAATTTGTGGGAGAGCAGTGTTGCAGCAGAAGGTGCCTAGAATGCTGCTGGCCACAAAGGAGTCCCACACTGGTGGAGCTTGTGAGCAGAAGCTGTAGTCCTTGGGAAGAACTCACACTGGAGAGATTCATTAGAGAGTGTATCCCATGGGAGGGACGACACATTGGAGCAGGTGAAAAATGCAAGGAGTCCTCCTCCTCTGAGAAGAAAGAAGCATCAAAGACCATCTGTGAGGGACTGACTGCATCCCCCATTCCCTGCCCCCCTGAGCTATTGAGGGGGGAGGAGGTAGAGATATCGGGAGCAGTGAGCTGAGCCCAGGAAGAAAGGAGGGATGGGGGAGGGAGATCTTAAAGTGCTGGTTGTAATTTTTCTCATCATCCTGCTCTGTTTTTGCTTTTTCTGTCTCTTCTCTTTCTTGTAGGTATAAATAGAAATAAACTTTCCTTACTTTCCTGTCTGAGTACTGGAGTCTGTTTTGCCTGGAACCATAATTGGCAGTGAGCCCTCCCTGCCCTTGTCTTAACCCACAACAACCTAGGTTAGTTTTTCTCCTCCTATCTCACTGGGACCTCTGCCATCTTAAGTAGGGTGGGGGTGGATGAGGAGCAGAGACAAGAGCCTGTTGTGGTGCTTCGTTGACAGCTAGGCCTAAACTGTGACAACAATCTATACAGGTGTACAATGACAGGATTGAAAGAAATACAAATTGTACTGTGCATCCTGGGAATGCATTTGGGAACTAACAAAACAAATAATTAGTGCATGTAGTTAAAGACTTTAAATTCCTCTATGTTTAAAGCTATGGGGTTTCATTATTCTGATCATTCTCTGCTGCTTCTTTTGGAAACCGTATTTACATTTCATGTGCTGATTGAAATATGGATGTTTCTATGTAAATTCATTTTATACTGCTAAATCTCTAGACAAAGAGATGACAGCCTGCTGAATATGATTCCCAAAATGTACGTTAAAGTAATAAAGTGAAAAAAAAACCCAACAAAACCTTATTTTGGAAAAAGCACTATTAATCAAATGATAGCACTAAGTTAGCACAATGGTCTTTAAGGTATTTAAGTACTTCGTTCTGATGGATGAGCTACTCATTTAAAACAAATATATTATGAAGATGTAGGAGAATTATGGTTGGCATAATTTTTCTTGTGGAAAACTTTTCTCATTAAGACCAGCTTATTGTGAAAACACAGTGATATTACAAACTGCTTATAGGTCTTTCACAAGCATAATTCATTTTCTCTAAATGAGTGCAACCTTAGTTAAACAGTTCTCCCTCAGGGGTAAGACATAAATCCCTTCACAGGCTGAATTTTGCCCAAACCTAAGGTTTAAGCTAAAGTTCATATATTATTACTGAAAAATTGCAGCTATGGACTAACATTTTTGACAGCAAAAGACTAAACCTAACTCTTTTACTCCGTCAAAGTTGTTTGTTAGCTTGCTTTCAAAGGGCTGTGGAAATGCAAGCACAAAAAACTTGTTCTCATCTAGTTTGTTTGATGTAAGTGAATTGTCAATATACTAAAATGCTGAAGGCGTCCTAATATCTTTGAAAGATTTATCCTATTACACAGTACACCTCCTTTGTTAGTTTAGAAGAAGGATTACTGTCATATATAGGGTTGCTGCTCTTGGGTAAACAGAGCTGCTGCTGGACTGCTCCAACACCTGCCAATGTCACACATCCCCCAGGCCCAAAGACGGAGATGGGTCTGGACATAGGTTGTACATGACCATGGTCCTTCCTCCCCGCACTTCATCCCTTAGCCTTTTTTTACAGTCTTTCTCAAGGGTGAAATTGAAAAGTAACTGTCTGTCTGGAGATAGAGATTAAGAGGACTTGGCCCTGCCCTCCATTTTCTGTCTTCCTTCACGTTCCAGATTCCTTATGTGCCTGTTCTTAATGGCTGTTTTCAGGTTTCCCCTTTGTTGATTGTCTATTTTCTCTCTGCTTTGAAAGAGGAAAACATTAAGGAGATGAACAAACCGAGCAATTCTTGAGCATTGGACTTTTACCACTGCACAATGTGAAATTAAGAAGGTGCACCAGAAACAGTTTAGCTTAGATCCTGCTCTGTACTCCCCAACAAGCCTGCTGAATTAAGCCGTCTTAGCTGTCTTCCTTTTTAAGACTAATGCTAGGGCATTTGCAACTGCATGAGCTGTATCTGTTGTGGTTTAACCCCAGCTGGTAACTAAGCACCACACAGCTTCTCACTTACTCCCTCCACCACACTGGTGCAATGGGGAGGAGAACTGAAAACAAGTAAAACTCTTGGGTTGAGATAAGAACAGTTTAATAATGGAAATAAAATATAGTAACATTAATAACTGTAATGAAAAGAGAGATAACAAAAAGAGAGAGAAAGAAAACCCATGAGAAAAACTCAAGTGATGCCCAATGCAATCACTTCCTGCTGACTGATGCCTAAGCAGTGATCCAACTCCCCCAGTTTACATACTGGGCATGAAATCCTATGGTGCGGGACATCCTTTTGGCTACTTCAAGACAGCTGTCCTGGCTGTGCTCTCTCTCAGCTGTTTGTGCACCTCCTCACTGGCAGAGCATGGGAAACTGTAAAGTCCTTTACTTTAGGATAAGTACTAGTTAGCAACAACAGAAACATCAGTGTGTTATCAATGTTATTCTCACACTAAATCTGAAACAGCAGTGTACCAGCTACTAGGAAGACAATAAACTCTCCCAGCTGAAACCAGGACAGTGTTAGGTAAGAAATTTAAAAGAAGCTATTTGACTGGATTTTTTGTATTAACTTTTAAAAAATGATACAATTATAGACAAATGCAAGTCTGAAAATATGCTGAATTCCAGATAATATATTAAAACTAGCAGTTCCAACAGAACAAATATGCTCAGATAATGTAAAGGTAATTGCAATAGTTTATTATTCAGTAAATATGCCTGCATTCTGCAAAGCAGAACAGATTCATATTTGAATTATTTTGGTAAATGAATGTTTTTTTAGAATAACGCCTCTTTTTTTATTCTGGAGCACTTGTGTGAAGATATTACAATATGTAAAATCAGCTGCCTTTCACCCAATTTATTACAGTTTGCTGTGGTTTAATTCATGCTCTATAGAAACAAGAGGAGGTTTGCAGGGTCCTTCAACTTTAACTGAAATCACAGAGTGGACTTACTGCTAATGGTTTCTAAGGATCATACAGATAACAGCAATGTCAATAGGCCTTTGGCAGAGAAAGCTGATAATGTGCAAAGATTATGAAAGTTAACTGTTTAGAAAATCATGAGAAGCCCTACGGTGCGACGGAATTAAATCCTGACTTGTGCTCCAAGGAAGATATGCTGGCAAAGGATAAATCTCTAGGACATAAGTATTAAAAAACTTTTCCATTAAAAAAAGGTTTTATTTTATCAAAAAAGGTCAGTTTGCTGAACCTCAAGCTTCCATGAAATAGAGAAATTTCAGAATTGTTTTTGTAAATGAGTATTCTGGGGCCCAAGATAGACCTGTTAGTTAACACACTGTATTCGGTTTGTACGGGCAAGGTTTTGGTAGCAGAGGGACTACAGGAGTGAGAAGCTTCTGAGAGAAGTCTCCCCATGTCCAACACAGCCAATGCCAGACAGCTCCTGGATAGACCCAGCACTGGCTAAGGCCCAGCCCTGTAGCCACAGTAGTAATGTTTCTGAGATAATGTATTTAGGAAGGGGAGCAAAGACTGCTGCGTAACAGCAGCCAGAGAGAAGACTGAGCATAATGTGAGAGAATATCTCTGCAAGTCACATTGACACACAAGTTGATGTTGAAGAAGTCGGTACTCCAGGCGTCAGAGCAGAGGTTCTCCCACAGCCTGTGGTGCAGCCCATGGTGAGACCCTGCCCCTGCAGTCATGGAGGCCATGGGGGAGCAGATATCCACCAGAAGCACAGGGAGGGCCTGCAGCCAGTGGATAGCCACAGGAGGCTGTGACCTCATTGAAAGCCACACTGCAGCAGGCTCCTGGCAGGACCTGTGAACCCATGGAAGGGGAGAAGTCCACACTGGAGCTGGTTTGCTGTCAGGACTTGTGACCCTGTGGGGGACCAGTGCTGAAGAAATTCATGAAGAACTGCAGCCTGTAGGAAGGACCCATGTTTTAGAGAAATTCATAAAGGACTGTCCTCCATGGGACAGAGCCGACACTGGAGTAGAGGAAGAGAGAACCCTACTGTTGCACAATTAGCACAGTTTGGCAGTGCCATTTAGTAATTTTTAAAAAATAGTTCCAAATTTCTTTTGTTTGAACCATTTGCAGAGTGCTATTATCCTCCACTGTCCACAGTCTCACTAGCTAGAACTAACTTCTCACTTTTGCTGATTCCTGATCATTAAGCTGCTGGTTTTAGATGCTGATTCATCACCACCTGTCCAACATATCAAAATATGTTAGCTAGAGTCTCTTCTAAAATTTACTGAAATTGGCTTTTCATTAAATCAGTATTTGCTGGCCTGATGGACTGCAGATCCTTCAGTTTGGAGCATATATGACTAATATAGCACAATTTGGAAGAATATGGTGCTAAAGGTGATCTTTTAAGATGGTTATTCTTCTACCATTAATTAAGGTTTTGAAGTGACATCAAACCTCAAAGGATAAGCACTCTTTTTTCAGATTCAAAAAAGTACAGCTTCCCTTCTGTATTTGAATAATCATCTGGAGTTACAAGGCTACAGGAATAGGTAGTGTAAAATTAATTCCTACTTCAAAGGGTATAAAACAAGCAACAATTTCAGATATCAACCCTTCCCCCTTCAAAATTAGGTTAAAGCCCTTTCTGTGAGCCACACAAACTCATTTGCAAGGATCTTTCTCCGCCTTTGAGACAGATGAACTCCACCTGTCACCAGACCTGGCATCATGAAAATTTCACCATGGTCAAAAAACCCAAAGTTGTGTTGGTGACACCAGTCTCTGAGCCACCTCAAGTGGCCCAACATCTTCACATTCCATTGCCTGGGCCTCAACTTCTAAAGCCTCAGACCTGTTATGCAGTGGCCACTGAGGAGGCATGGGAAGCCAGGAAGGCATTTGCCTGCCTCCCCAAGAAGGGACTTGTACCCATTTCCCTCCATCTCTTAGGTCCCCTCTGTTAGCCTGGCTAGAAGACAGTAGGGGACCCTGTACTTATTGTGAAGCCTCAGCTTGTTGCTTACACCTCAGGGATCACAGATGCTCAGTCTATCTCTCTCTCTCACTCTCACACTCCCTGACACTCCTGAGCCTTTCCACCTCCTTCAGTTCAGCCACCAGGCTAAGCAGATCATTCACCTGGTCACATCGAACATAGGTCTTGCCTTTTATGTCCTCCCATAGGAGTGCCAGACCCTAGCACTCCCTGCAGCCAGAGACCTAGACACCTGCATGTTTACGAGGGTCGCCACATTTACTTGAAAACCACGTTTCACCAGGGTGGCTGCCATAGCTGGCTGCCCCACCGACTACTCACAGCGACTCCTCCCTTCCGGATGACTCCCAGCCGTGCCTCCGTGCCCCACTTTGCTCAGGGATCTCCGCTCCTGAGGCGTTTCAATCCCGGGCTGCGGCTGCGGCCTCAGCTGTCCCCGCCTCCCCCGCAAGGTCCGGAGCAGTGGAGAGGGGGCGCCACTCGCCACGTGTAGCTCGGCCCGAGGAAAACGAACTTCAGCAGCTGTTGTGCTCCGCTGACTACCCGCTCTGGCAGCTGATGGCAGTGAGTGATCACCGAGGCGAAGTGCTGCTTGACCAGCCTTCTGTGTGGGCATAACCGGCTGGCTAGATGCGGGGAGAGCAGCGGATGTCATCTACCTTGACTTCAGCAAGGCTTTTGACTGTTTCCCATAACCTCGTTTCTGTGTGACCTGGTCTAGGTGGACCAGCTTTAGCAAGTGGGTTGGACTAGATGATAGCTAAAGATCCCTTCCAACCCCTACTATTCTGTGGTTCTGTGAGCAGTTTGTTTTATGCTTAAATAAGACATTTGCAGGTTTTTAAAATTTTCTGGATGAAATTTCAGTCTACATGAGTTCACAAATGTTTTTGTTGTTAAAATAAGAGATGAAATAATCATCACCATTTCAGTAATCAGTGGAGTTACACATGTAGTTTTCTTATTTTTGCTGAGGTTTTGTTTTTGTTAAAAAATAAAAAAAAGAGCAAAGTTAGTCTGTTGAAACTTCACTTACTCATGCTCGAGATATTTCACATGATCTGTTAAACACAAATGCATTTTATTTTGAACAATTCTTGCATGTGCCTGCTGCTATCCAGATTTATAATATTGATATAAGTATTTGTAATGAGTCATAGAATCATAGAATGGTAGGGGTTGGAAGGGACGTTTAGAGATCATCACATTTATTGTTTAATTGTGAAATACTTAGCAGTACTGACTTTTAAAATAACATTAGCAGTATTAGAGTTAACAGTACTGAAATTAATAGAGTAGTTGAAACTTTAAGAACATCTTTGTTCTACAATGATATTATGTAGCACACCTAATTATCATCTTAATAGAAAACGATTTCATTATTATGGGTTTGGTATCCTCTGAATCCTCATAAAAGTGGTCTGAACAGGAAGGCTGTGTGTGGTTGAGGTATAAATCTTTTTATCTTAATGATACTGTAATTCTTATTGTCAATCTGATAAAAAATGTGCCTGGAAATATTTTAGAGGCTTACAGATAGGAGAGCCAAAACATCCTACAAGTCTAGTTTAGATGCCACTAAAATATCAAACCCATTTCTTCACAGGAAGTTTCTTGCATATCTTAAACCAGGAGGTTCTTCTGTTTAGTACCAGAAACAAGAGCAATATGATCACTTGTGGTTTTCTTCCATCAGTCTTGATTTAACTTCAGATCCAGATCCTCTTTCAATTATTTTAATGAATATGCCCATCCTAATTATATCCAACTTCTACCCAGAGAAAATTCCAACTATTGTTTAAATAAAAACCTCAAGAATATTGACAACTTTGAAAAGAATTGTGTGTTTTCCCTCATGAAGGCCTGCTCTTTACCTGTAGATATTCTCTTTGATGGATGATGCCACAGGGACAGTTTTGTTTTAACATAACATATTGCCTGTTAAAATAAATTTAAAAGAACACAGAGGTCATACTGAGCTAGTCCCAAATGTCCCCATAGACATATGTACAGACAGGTGGTTAACACAGCCTCCTGTACAAAACAAGGTCTGGAGGGATTTCTGCTTGTTCCTGACAGGTGGTCAACACTGTATATGTTTGTTTTAAATATTTATGTGATTTTAAGACTGAATTGTGGGTTATTTGAGTGCAAAACCACTATCCACCCTTTAAAGGTGGGATTTTGAAATTAATTTCCTTTAACTTGGGTTAACTAGGGCAAAACCAGCAGAGTTCAATCACATTGCATTAAGCTGTATTTCTACTTTTTTTTTGTTTTCCTGGAGACATCTGGAGCATTGCAGAGGTGGTCCTTGTACAACTCATTCCCTGACTGAAAGTTCCTGCAAAGTCGTTGCTCTTTGAGAAATGCATATGATGTGGGTATCTATCTACAGTGAACAGAACACAGACAAAACCTCTCTTCTGCAGCAGCATCGGCCTGGGCACAGTGAATCTCTCTGTCTCAGCCACCTTTCTATGGCAGCAGCACACATGCCTTGCTGTAATCACACCTTGCTGTTCCATGCAGTCTTGCACGGACACTATAGCATTTCCTCATCCTTCATCAGCTCCATCAGAAACAGGGCCTGTGGGAGCAGACCAAGCCTCCTGTGCTGGTTAATTCTTTGGAAATGTATCTGATATCATTGCTAAGATAGAAATCACTTGCCTTAGGGGGCTCTGGTCAGCTTATTAATATTTTCATCAACGACCTGGATGATGGGACAGGGTGTACCCCCAGCAGGTTCGCTGATGACACCAAACTGAGAGGACTGGCTGATTCCCCAGAAGGCTGTGCTGCCATTCTGCGGGATCTCGACTGGCTTGAGAGTTGGTCAGAGAGGAACCTCATGAGGTTCAACAAGGACAAGTGCAGAGTCCTGCATCTGGGAAGGAAAAACCCCATGCACCAGTACAGGCTGGGGGTGGAACTGCTGAAGAGCAGCTCTGCAGAGAGAGACCTGGGAGTCCTGATTGATAATAAGCTAAATATGAGCCAGCAATGTGCCCTTGTGGCCAAGAAGGTCAATGGCATTCTGGGATGCATTAAGAAGAGTGTGGCCAGCAGGTCGAGGGAGGTTCTTCTCCCCCTCTACTCTGCCCTGGTGAGGCCTCATCTGGAGTCCTGTGTCCAGTTCTGGGCTCCTCAGCTCAAGAGGGACAGGGAAGTGCTGGAGAGAGTCCAGCTCAGGGCCACCAAGATGATTAGGGGAAAGGGAGCGTCTTTCATATGAGGAAAGACTGTGGGAACTGGGACTGTTTAGTCTGGAGAAGAGGAGATTGAGGGGAGATCTTATTAACATTTATAAATATCTAAAGGGTGGGTGTCAGGAGGTTGGGACATCCCGTTTTTCTACAGTAGCTAGCAACAGGACAAGGGGTAATGGGATGAAGCTGGAACACAAAAAGTTCTACTTAAATACAAGAAAAAAACCATTTCACTGTGAGGGTGACGGAGCAGGGGAACAGGCTGCCCAGAGGGGTTGTGGAGTCTCCTTCCTTGGAGGTCTTCAAGACCCACCTGGACATGTTCCTATGCAACCTGACCTAGGTGATCCTGCTTCTGCAGGGGAGTTGGACTAGATGATCTCTAAAGGTCCCTTCCAACCCCTACCATTCTATGATTCTATGATTACTGGCCCCAAAAGGATGATGGAAAATGACACCCACAGCTTTAATTTCTTTTCTCTGTAAAGTGACTTATAGCAACTGAGAGGAGTCTAGAACCTTATTCTCCTGTAAGAGCCCAGCAAATTGGTCATTGCCATGGTTTAGCAAGGAGCTGCTTTTGCTTGGTAACAGCATGAGGGGGCTGCAGTGCAGACCTGGTAAAGAGTTCCCAGACTTTCCCCTGGCTCTTGGGTTCTGACCCACCTCCGGCCCAGCTGGGCAATCTGGTGCCTCTGCCATCACTATTTAGGGACGGTAGTTTGAAGTGCTTGGGAGGAGGTGTAGGAGTGGTGCAAGATGGAGGTGACCACGCGGACCCCACAGTCAGAAAAGGAGGAAGAAGGAGGAGCACTAGACCAGAGACCCCTCTGCAACCCATGGCAAGAACACAGGCTGTACCCCTGCAACCCATGGAGGGCAATGGCAGGACTGAGAGCCACCAGCAGCTCTGTGTGAGTGCGCCTGGACGGGCAGGAGACTGTGAGGAGGCAGCCATGGCGCAGGCCATGCTGGAGAGCCCACGGGCCACAGAGCTGACCCACACAAGAGGCAGAGAGGAGCTGCAGCCTTTGGGATGAATGGACATTGGAACTGCTCGTGCAGAGCTGCCGTGTGCGTAAGGTACCCCATGGAGGTGCAGGTAGGACTGGTGTAGAGCCCACCTGCCCTGAGGAGAGACAAATGGCAGAAGCCATCAGGAATAGACTGACTGAAACACCTGTTCACTGCCATCCTGGGCCATTCTGGGGAGGAGGAGAAAAAGGCACTGGGATCAGGGCTCTGAACTGGGGAAGAGGGGCGGAGTGGGGGGAAGGTGGTCTTAAAGGGCTGGTTGTACTCTTCATCATTGTACCACTCTGTGTTGGTTATGTTTTGGGATTTTACAGTTATGCTTTTGGCTGGTGGTGGATTAAATTATTTTCTGGTTTTTTCCCCAGGCCGAGTAGCCTGGTCTGTTTTGTCCTAGACCATAAGTGGTAATTAAGCCCTTCCTGTCCTTTAAGAATTCTCAAGTCTTTGGTACTTGAGTCTAATCATGGTCTTTTATCCCCTGATGGCCTAAACCACGACAGTCATAAAAACATCTAGTAACAAGGGATAAAGAATATACACTGTCATGCAGGATTATTATCTTTTCATTCCCATAATGTGGTAGACCTGTGGGTAATAACAGCAAGGCTCATTTTGTGACATTGCTTGAAACTGTTGCTGTATCTCCTTGCACAAGCAGAGAATGTAGTTACAAAAGTGTCTAGGCTTTATTTTCACACAAGACAATACAGAGAGAGACTGAAAATATATTCCTTTATAGGTGTGGTAGTTTGAGCCTGGCTGGATGCCAGGTGCCCACCACACCGCTTTATCCCCCACCTCCTCAGCAAGCCAGGGGAGGGGAGAAAGTAAGATGGGAGTCTCGTGGGTTGAGATAAAAGCAGTTTAATAAATAAGCAGCAAAGCCGCGCGCGCGGGAAGCAAAGCAGAAGCAGATAAAGCTGTTACTCTCTACTTCCCATCAGCAGCGATGTCCGGCCACCTCCCGAGAAGCAGGGCTTCAGTACGCGTAGCGGTTGCTTTGGGAAGGCCAGAAATGAATCTCGCCTCCCTTTCCTGCTCCTCTCCCCCAGTTTATATTCCTGAGCTGACGTCATATGGTATGGAATATCTCCTTGGTCAGCCTGGGTCAGCTGTCCTGGCCATAGTCCCTCCCAAGATCATGCCCACCCACAGCTTTTGGTGAAGGTGAGGGAAGGAATGCTGGAGGGACAGCCCTGATGCTGTGCAAGCGGTAGTCATAATATTGATATCAATAGTAAGCACAGCACTGCAGGAGCTGCTGTGGAAAATCACTACCATCCCAGACCCACTACAACAGGCAAGTTTGGATACATCAGAACTTTAAGTCTTGTGTTCTGGCATAGAAATATCTTTTCAAGCCTATTCTAAAACCATTAAAGCTTCAAGCTGGTTTGTAAAGAGATTTTGCTCTGGTGGCTTCTTGCACAATGATGGTTCAGTGTCCTTGTAAATATGGAGCCTTTGTTAAACTAAGTAAAGCAGCCCCAACTTGTCTTTCCAGAAAAGTAGATTTCTGAGAAACAGCTGTGACTTTTTAAAAATCAATGGAAATCTTTAAGCAAATTTCAACATCTGGCTACAGCAAACATATATACCAGCAGATGATTAACAAGTGCATATAGAATTTCCCAAGAAGTCCTTGCTGCTTTAATAGATGAAAATGACTTCCACTGAGCACCAGTCTCTATTTTTGATAAAATAATTAAAAAACCCTCAAAACAGTTTGCATGAATAAAACATATTAGCCCTAGGAAGGTGGTAACTGTTGATGTGCATAGTCTTGGCATTAACCTTATTGATTTCAGCCTTCAGAAGTTTAGCTCTTACTTGAAAGCTAAGGTGTATGCTGTTGATGACCAGGATACACATATCTAAATTACTTCTACTGATGTTTGGGTTTTTTCCAAATGAATAAAACTCACCTAATTGTTTTTCTAGTAATAGTTTAAACCGGTGACATCTGTAGATTACTTTTCCCATGTGCAAATGGTGTTTCTACTCTCATTTTCCTGTCAATTTCATCGAGGAATTATTGGGTGTGGTCCACAGCAAGGTTCCCTACATATTTCTCTTTGCAGCACCAGGAAGAACACCACGATTTTTATTTAGTGTGAAATTTCCTATGTTTCTGTCTCTCTCAGTTTTAACATAAATACAAGCTATGGGTTAGTAGCTGTGTCTCAGAAGCTCGTTGTATTTATGTCTTTCCATTCTTGTCAGTGGAAACACTGGTCAGCAGCATTGCATTAAATAGCTCTTTAGAATAGGTTGTATTCACAATGGTTTTTGGTGGAAGAAAAGTTTTGATACAATAATAATTAACACTGGAATGGATTAAATACTGATGTCTTTAGCATTAGAAGTCACTTTCAAATTTTGGATTTTGTTAGCTGATATATCTAGGGATATTAAAGACTCCATTGCTACTCATATTCAGTTATTCTCTACAGGTACAAATATGTTTTCCTTTTTATGGAATCTGGTGTCACATCTGATGTTTTCTTCAAAACTGCTATTCAACAGAAAGGTGATAATGTAAACATGCCAAAACATATCACATGGGGAGATTTATATTGGCTATTATTGTGACTCAAAATATCCATTTCTACTTGCATACTTCATATGAGAAATTTGATAATAGAGAAAAGTTGCAAATTTTCAAAATCTGAACAAAAGATAAAGTAATCAAACTGACAAGCATCTCTGCTTACAGCTTACGTGTTCTTATGTGTTTACAGCTTCAATAACAGTAAGTGAAGGTTTGTGATTTTTGCTCTTCAGAGATATAATTATGTTAGCCTGGGAGTGCCCTTCATTAGCCAAATCCACACCTTAGTGCCTAGTTGAAGGGAGATGGCCTGTTTGCTTGTCTGTCTTGTTTTAAAGGACTTGAATATTCTATCCTGTTCCTCACTCTACAGAGTGACATGTTCACATTGTTACAGACCTGACCCTTTTAGACATGCACTGATGTTTGTTGAGGCATTATGTTGTACATTTTCAAATACAACAGCCTTACATGCCCCATTCAAGACATTCATGATTCTTTTTTTTTAAAGCAGAGCAACATTTCCTTTCGTTTAATTTAGAGAAGACAGTGAAGAGCTTCTGAATATCAGTTATGTATAGCTGGCACTTGGAAAGTCAAAATGAATGTTCACTGTTAAAATTAATCTGATTATTTGGACAAAAATGGTTGGATACATTTCATAGAATCATAGAATGGTAGGGTTGGAAGAGACCTTTAGAGATCATCTAGTCCAACCTCTCTGCAGAGGCAGGTTCACGTTTGCCTTTTTTAACTTCTGTGACAGAAATTGTGTGTATTAACTTAGAATCTCCTCTGTGCGTTACTATAACAAATAAATAGCAGAGTAAATAGAGCAAAGTGAACTGAGTGATTATTATGTAAAATAGTGTAGAAAATGACACCAGAACTCTCTTAGAGTTAACTAGCTGATATTGTAAATTTAAACCATTGTTTAAAATGACTGCAATACCACGTAAAATATTAAAGGAAAGTTTCCATTTAAGAAAATTAACCTGCAAATGAAATGCAAATCAGGCTGATACTGATTATTACTGGATTGCTACTATGTAATTGGATTTCGAACCTGTTATTGTTTGTCATTTGTCTCTCTGAAATACAATGCAAAATATTTAAAGAAAAAGAGTATGTCTTTAATAAAATCCTGGTTTAAGCTCATCTAGGAACAATGGGCCACAATGGGCCCTTGGAATGCCCTAAGGACAGAGAGGGCTCAGTTGCCACTTATGGTCCCAGGCAAAACAGACAAGACCACTCAGCTTGGGGAAGAAAACAGAAATTAATTTAATCCACCACCAACCAAAAACATAAACCTTCAAAACATAACAGCTGCTCTCTGCCTCTTGTGTGGGTCTGCTCTGCGGCCCGTGGGCCCTCCAGCACGGCCTGCGCCATGGCTGCCTCCTCACATAATCTCTTGCACATCCAGATGCACTCACCTGGAGCTGCTAGTGGCTCTCAGTCCTGTCATTGCCCCTCCATGGGTTGCAGGGGCACAGCCTGCATTCTCACCACAGGTTGCAGAGGGGTCTTCGGTCCAGCACTCTTCCTTCCTCCTCCTCTGAGATGTTGCACAATCACGTCCATATTGTACCACTCCTCCACCTCCTTTTGTGGCTGCAGATTTTCCTCCTTAAATAGTGATGGCAGAGGTACCAGATTGTCCTGGCTAGGCTGGAGATGGGTCTGCCTCAGAGCTGGGAGATGTTTTGAGAACAGCTTATTGGGACCAATACTGCAGCTCCCTTCCTGTCACCAAGCAAAAATTGGCTCTACACAAACTTATGTCCCTAGTGTATTGTTAATATTGATCAAGGAGCCCTTTCAACGGATGCTCATTAGGTTCTCAAATGAATTTGACATTTTGGGGGCTCATTGTAAGCCACATATTACGAGTACAAAGAAGGAGCTGCATATACTTCAGGGCCTTAGAAAATATAAAAAAATGCTCTTAGCTTTTATCTTTGGATGAAATAGTTTCCTTGATAGCAGATGACAGAGCAGGGAACAGTGCTCATCGTTGCCTGTAATGAACCTATGTTCTCCAGATGTGCCCTGCTGTTGGGAGCATCTGATTGCCTGCTTTCCAGGCCCAGCAATCAGACTCAGGAGGGTAGTCTGCTTACAAAGCCAGGACTTTGGGAAAGTGGGGCAGTGGTAAAACTAAGTAAATCACAACCACCATGGTGCTTTATACATGTATATTGGATATACGCTATTTGATCCACATAATGGTGCTTAAAAGTTTCCCTTGTTGCATTCATCTTTCCTTCAACACTGATTTTTCATTTTTTGAAAACAAGTTTCTGAAATATTTTTGACTATGATGTAAATCTATTAAAATATTTTAGATCAAAATATTGAGTAAATAAAATACTTTATGCCCACTAACCATTCCAAAGAACCACACTTATCTGGGTAATTCAGAAGGAGAGCAGTTTTTCTGTATTAAAGCTGCTTTCCTAGCTAATGTCTGTTGAGAGAGCAGATTTCTTTACCAAGCGATTCACTCTCTGAAAGGTTTAATTAAATTTTTATGCCTGAATTTATAAACCATTAAATTACATTTAAAATTCTTGCACATAAAACTGTTCCTTGTAATTGTAAAACATTGCAGCTATAAAATATTTATTATTAGATATTATTAATTTTTTTTGTAAACGGCAATTTCTGTGATTGTTTCAGGAGTATTTAACATCCTTACTTTGCTCTTAAAGATTCATTAAAGAGTCTTTAGAAAAATAATAATTTTTCTTTGGAGTGCAATAAATGTGAGATGAGTTTTTTCGTCACTGATCACAGGATGGCAAGCCTAGGTTTAAAAGAATTTTCTTCTGCAATTACAGTCCACAAGATGGCAATCTTGGACCGAGAGTGCCTCCACAACTTTTTCCATTAATAGTCTTGCTGCTGTTTCCAACTCTGGGAGCAGGTTTGAAGCGTGGAGTGCTGTGCTGATGGCTGGGGCTGAGTAGCAGCTCAAGTATTGCAAAAACATTCTTCTTTACTCTAACCAGTTTCCAGTAATATTCATTCTAATTCAGGCATCCACTTTTGAAATGAATTGTTTGGAAGTATCGAGGCTGTTTAGAGGTATGAAGATCTCTTAATGGCTTCTGTATGTTTAATGGGAACAAAAGCTCTATGTTAGTCTGTCAGAGGTATGACACTGTATGTAAGCTATACCACTTTTTGATAGCACATCTGTAATTTCAGCAGATATCTTTGTTTCATTCCTCAAACCTTCTTCTATTAGCATCATGTTTTACTCTTCCTTTCCAGATCTGATGGGGAAATTTGAAACAAAACTGGATTTTCAGTACTTTTTCCCACAAATCAGAACTTTGATATTTATAATTGATGAATATTTATGGCTATTCAGATAGTTTCCACTTGAAACATTACACAAAATGTTTTAATAAATCTCTCTTACATATCTTGATCTCCTGCAGTATCTTTTTGTTTATGAATGTGTAAGAAAAACATACTACACATTAACAGATGGATGTAAATGTTACCCTGTCCTTACCATAGCACTAAAACCTCTGACATTCTTTTAAAAATCATATATCCTCTTAATGAGTTGTGAACTTGGAAGTACTGTTGCTTCTGTTTCCAAGTGGTATTTCTCTCTCAGGAAAGCTTAAGGGAGACTTATGGACAGAGGTTACTTGCAGACTTTTGTTGTGTACTGGACCACTTGTGCAGCTGTGGTGCTCCAGGGATGTAAGGGAGGAAACACCTGATAAATCAGTGTCCTGGTGGTGGGCAACTCTACCTCTAATCTTGTGGATATGGATGGAGAGAATGCAGAAGCACCACGTCAGATACATAATAGTCTTCACAAGCAAGAAATTCAGTGATTTTTATACTGCAGACTACTGTCTGACTGAAACGGGTCTACAGAGCAAACAGCAGCATGGTTGCCCACATCTATTAGGTACCTCACACTTCAGAGAATGAGGAAACATGGATTTCAGCATCGAAAGGCCACCAAAGCTTCTCTTAGGGTGAATTTTGGGTGAACCAGAGTTGTAAGAGTCTGAAGTAGAGCTGTGCTGATTTCGTGTGAGATCCTCAGTACTAACAAGGCAGCAGTGTTGTAGCTTCTTAACTTTGTGAACTAGTGTGCCTCCATTGAATTTGGCATAATAACACCTTGGAACACGTTGCTTATCGATCTCATGGGGCACTCAAAGATTTAAAGGCATTATGCCAATTTTAAGATTAGTCTATTTAACACAGTGTAGTTGGTAATTTAGTCCTGGGGACAGTTCAGCCTTCCTACAAATGATTTCACAAATAGGCAGCAGGAGGCTCTGAGGAGGGGTTTGGAGAAGGCCATGCAGAGTATGAGTGTCACAGCCATGTATCAGTCCCACTGTTCTGGTTGTCTAGTTGTTTTCTCCAACTTAAAATACGATTTCAAAACCTGGACAATGACAAACCCTCATTTGCCAGCCTTATTGAAAAAGATCCCCTTTTGTGATTTTTTTACATTCAGTCAGTGAGCAAGCTGTACCTAGTTGTTACTGTTCAAGGCATCTCAACTTGCCAAGGCTTGAATTTGGGATATGGAAATGACAAAATCCCAGAAATAAGTGCAAACAGGAAATTATCTTGGAGAAAGCCAACAAAAATAAAATTAAAAACTTCCTTCTTTTCTTGCATTGGATTTTATTTATATTTTCTGAGTTATTGAAGGCTTCTGAGGATCAAAATGAGGTGCTAGTACCCTTTTTTAAAGCATAAGGTATACAGAGACCATCATGACTTCCTTCTCGTCAAGCCTAATTAAAAGGATAAAGATTGGTTGACGCCCAAATGAAGAAATCCAGCTTGATCTTAAGTGTCATTCAGAAAAGGGAACAAAAGTTAAGGTAGCCATAAAAAACTATATTATCTGGGGCCTTCCTCTGACCGTGTGCTCATACTCTGTGCAAATGGACAAGAACTCATCTGAGCAGCTGTACTTCACTTTGTCCAGAAAATAGTGGTGTAGGCAGCCTGGCAGGAACCGATGCTATCACATAGCTATAGGAAATTGCGATCAGCCTGAATCCCTCTGATGTAATTGCTTTCCTGGTTTCTCCTTCTTTCCAGTTTTGCTCTACGTTAGTCTTAGTCAGAGGTATGAAATTGTACGTAAGCTGTACCACTTTTCAATAACACATTTCTAATTTCAGCAGATACCTTTTTTTCATACCTCAAACCTCCTGCTATTAGTATCATGTTTTACTCCTACTTTCCAGGCCTAATGGGGAAATTTGAAACAAAACTGGATTTTCAGTACTTTTGCCCAAAAATCAGAACTTTGATATTTATAATTGATGAGCATTTATGGCTATTCAGATAGTTTCCACTTTGTATGTTTGTCTTTATTACAATTCCAAGTTAAATTAATTCTGGATATATTAAGGTTTTATGAAACACTGCACAAAATATTTTAATAAATCTCTCACATTTCTTCGTCACCTCCAGTATTTTTTTGTTATGAATGTATAAGAAAAATCAAATTTTGCACATTTCAGCTAGTATTTCTGGGAAAAAAAGAGAGCTTACCAGAATGCAATAATACTGAATTATAGTGTTTCACCGACAGAGTTGATTGTGAAATGAATTTAAAATAGTCTACAATAATTCTCTCTTAATATCTAAAGCTTATTAAATAAAGATCTGATTCAGAAACACTAATGGAAGGTTAGACCTGATCCTCACAGTTGTGTATAAAGGTCATAAAAAAGGTAATCGGAATACTAAAAAAACCTACCCATCTGTCTACCACCGAAAACCACACACCTGACAGGCTAGAAATGTGACAGGAAAATTAAAGGCTCATCTAAATCTTGTTATATAATTAGGCGTTTTTCTGAGAGAGAGATCAGGTCTTAAGAATGTAAACAGTCAACAATTATTTGTGTTAATTGCTTTTATTCTTAAAATGTCCCAGCAGGAGCTCTTTTTCAGTCCAAACCGTCTGAAGAAACATTAGAGTGTGTATACATGAGCTGAGTTTCTTCTTTTGCCATTTCTGATAACCTTGTCTGCTAGTCTGTATTTCCTCATATAAAACCTAATTTTCCTCATGTAAAACCTCATTATTTGCAGAACACTTAAAGCAAAACTATTTCTCTGTAGTTAACATGTACATAATCAATATTGTCTTTTTATTTATTGCATACACTGAAAAGCATAAGATAAATGCCTGGCTCATTTGTGTTTGCCAGATGGGTGTTGCACTGCTGCCGAAATGGTGTACCTGAGAAAGGTGACGGGTCCTTCTGCCCACGTGTGTGCCCCTGTTTCAGCTCCCAGTCAGGGCTGGGGCCAAGTCCACCAGGAACCTGCGCTGGTGCTGTCTTGTCAGCCCCCATGCTGCAACCACGGCAGCAACTGAATCCTGTGCTGCTTCTGCTTTCCAAACCTTTCCTGCAATGAGCTGAACTACCCCTGCAGAAGGAGTTACCTTACTCAAGTTTGATATCTGCAAACCCTGGAGACTGCAAATGTTTGTATCATGCAACATGTTCACCATATGGGAACATCAGAGCAGCTCTCGTTTAGGACCATGTCTGAATCAGGATTTGGTGACAAGATTTCATCAAATAGGGTAGAATCTGGCACTCCTTTGACTCCTGAGCAATGTAGGAGCTGCTCCTGGGCCATGGGCTCCTGGCACACTGGACCCCATCCGATGTCAGGTGTTAGCTCATGCCAATGCATGAGTTTGCCCCAGAGGGTAGGTGCTCCTCTGTCTTGAGAAGTGACTACGGTTGATCAGTCATGCAGCCCCTCTCCTGTCCCGTACGTCAGAGTTTTATCGACCTCCTGTCATTGTCACTGCTATTCCTTCAAAACAGGGCCTAGGCTCATTAATGGGGTAGCTTGTTCAGCTCCTGCCCCAGCTGTGGCTGCTTTTGGAGGAAGTTATAAATTACTGACATAGTAGGTCTCTTGAACATTTATTCCTTGTTAAAAATAGAGACCATTAATACACTTTCCAATTAAAAGATTTTTGTCTCTTCTCAGAAATGCTTCTTGCCAACTGCTGGTATCACGCTTAGTTAATAATCTATGAGGGTTTGTTACATTATTTACACTGGAATAAATCATATTACTTTCATACAAATTTGGCTAATCACTCGTTGCTGTGATGTTGCCCTGGTTTACATAGCCTGAAGAACTATATACTGGTTTGGAGCTTGAGTCTCTAGCTTTCCAGAACAGAGCCTGTCAAGGCGATCACCTTGAAAGGACAAGGATTGATTAGTTTTCTCTGAGGCATGAGCTCATTACATGATTATACAGTCTAACAGGTAGATGAATATAGTCTGAGCTTTTACCTGGGGCTTTTGGGAGCCTTTTTGCTCCCTCTTGCCTCTGAACCCTAACATTTGGCTCATTTTCAGAAACAGCTCACCCTGATCCATCCAAAAGCCTACTTCATTCTCTTATTTCGTGAAATGGGACTAATCCCTGCATTGTCAGTCTCAAAAGATGAAATGTGATGAGCAGTATATTCTCAGAATCTTTTTTTTTTTCCAATATTCAGAGTTCTTGTGAGGGTTTTTGTGTGTTTGTTGTTTATTTTTTTAATTAACTGAGGAGACTTTCTATGTCCTTAAAGTATTAAAGACATATTTTTGTACTTTTTATTGTAGCTCTGAAAGCTAGAATCTTCTTTGAAGTAAGAAATGAAGACTGAATTTCATGTATTCACCATATTGTACTAGTAAGGAGCTGAAAAAAAATACAGCAATTATAAGAAGACAGCCTGCAAAGCTAGCTGAGAAACAGGCTGCAAGAATGAAATTACTTATTATTTGTCGATAATTTAGAAATATGCCAATCACGGTAGTTTTATTTGGCTCCCAGATAATCTAAATTGTACTATTTACATATAATATGGATATACTTACTTTAGTATTTTTAATATTTCAGGCAGCCTAGAAACAACAGAAAAGAAATTCTTCTGAGTGGTGCAGAGTTTGCTGTGGCAAAAGATATTCAACTGGTTTCAATAAAATAAATCTGTTGGCTTCAGCAGAGTCTTTAGGCTGCTTCTGGCTTGGGATCTGGCCCAAAATGAAGAGGACTCATCCCAAATTGATCTGCTCTTTCCGAGATCTTTTCTTTCCCCAGTGAAGGTCAAGGGCAGTAGGAGGTAAAACACTGCCATGATTAATAGTTCCTACACCTGTCTGGAGCTAAATGCCTAGTGCAGAAAGCCAGCTGACCAGAGGGCATTGTAAAAGAAGGCGATGTATTTGCAAAACTAAAAGCAAAAGATGCCAGTGATCAAACTTTTTGGTTTTAAAGAACAAGGTCCAGGTCTCAGTCTGGCATTTTAAATTGCTATAGTTGCAACTTATTCAAAGATAGAGGGAAACTGTAGCATATTTTTTCAGTCACAATGAAAAGTTGCTTTGTTTTGACACTAAAAAAGCAAGGGCAACTTTAAGTTGTTTAGTAAACCATTACAATTTGTGACATCCTTTGTGTAGAAAATCTTTAGAATGGAAAGATTTTCAGCACTGGGAGGTAATATTGTTAGTAGTTCCACAGGAATGTTAGGAAAAAAACCTGTAAGAATCACGTTCAGAATCTAAAGGTGTATGGCATGTGGAGTTAAAGAAGAAAAATGTTGCATGGGACAGGGAATAAGTTTACATATCATTTTGTGATTCATGGAATCAAAGAATCTTAAGGGTTGGACGGGACCTTGAAAGATCATCTAGTCCAACTCCCCTACCAGAGCAGGACCACCTAGAGTAAGTCACACGTGAATTAATTCAGATGGGTTTTGAATGTCCTCAGAGAAGGAGACTCCACAACTCATCTGGGCAACCTGTTCCAGTGCTCCCTTATGTTTTTCCTTATGTTTCTTTGGAACCTCTTATTTTCCAGCTTATACCCGTTGCTCCTTGTCCTGTCATTGGACATGACTGAGAAAAGCTTGGCTCCATCCTTCTGACACCTGCCCTTTATATATTTGTAATCATTAATGAGATCACCCCTAGTCTCCTCTTCTCCAAGCTAAAGAGCCCCAGCTCCCCCAGCCTTTCATCATAAGGGAGATGCTCAACTCCCTTAATCATCTTGGTGGCCCTGTGCTGAGCTCTCTCCAGCAGCTCCCTGTCCTTCTTGAACTGTGGGGCCCAGAACTGGACACAATAGCAAAAGAAATATTCTGCAGTGGCCAGTCTGTGTACAGTCTGAGTACTCCACTGCCTCTGAACAGCTAATGATGTGTTGAGAGACAACAGTCATCTCTCTTAGATGCTTCAGATGAACCTATTTCTTTCAGTGAAGTTTTTGATGATAAAAAAGGAATCTTATTCATTTTTTCAATTAATGAAAATAATGTTAAATATTTTGATCAGACTACAAAATAGTTACAAACAGACACAAAATTTGAAGATGAACTTATCCAATACTTTATAATTTTTGTCCCGTTCTTATTTCATAAGTGAATCAGTTTGTAATTTTCATCAAAATGTCGGCATTCCTGCAGAATGGAGAGTTTCCAGTTCATGTGAGTGGCAGTTGTTTTGCATTTGAAAGGCCTAGGTAGATGGAAATTTGACCTAGAAGGTCTGGAGAGTAGCTGAGTTGTAGCACACTTGCTGCCAGCTTCTGTTCTTCCTTGTCTGATTGAGAGAAGGTTCAAGTCTACTACATGGAATGAAGCATTTTTGCAAGAAAGAATATTTACTAAAAAGTAATATTTTCCCAGCTAAAGTCACCGCTGTTAAGGTCAGTGCATAAACCAAATTAATAATATTTTGATTTGTTCTTTTCCCAGAATCTCAAACCAGAAGTCAATATGTTTTGAGAACAGCAATAGAGATAGTCTCTGGTGTAAGCTGGTGCTTTTCTACATTGGAGGTTGATGACAGCAGGCTGTTATGGGTTTCCTAAAGAATAATGACTTCTACCAGCATTAGACTGAGAGAAAGTGAGACCAAATCTCAAGGTGCTCCATCACTGACAAATCTCACGCCTCAAATGTCATCAGTGAAAGCCCTCACTTCTGCATTATCAGAGTGAAAAGATAAAAGAAAGAGCCTTAGTCTGAACCCATGAAGAAGGACAGAAGCTTGATCATCTCCCTGAAACCTTTGGGCACAAAGTGGCATGTAATGCAAGTTATAAGACTCAAGATACTAATAAACATCAATTGTGACTAAAAGGACCGAGAGGTCTTTAATTAAATATCCAGAAAAACAAGATGTATATTAAGAATGATGCTCTGAGATCCCGTTTCTTCACATTCCAGCTATCAAAGAGGTGTTTTTCCTGCTGCTAGAGGAGTCTTCCCCATTTTGAGCTAACTTTAAAGCAAAAAGAAAAAATGAGCAAGGATACTGTTAAATAATCCATCACTGAAATTCATTAAATGGTTGTTTAGAGGTTGACTCAAGCTGTAAGAAAATATATTTTTTTTTAATGATTGGGCCTACACTACTGACTTTGGTCATGTTATGAGTTATTTTGAAATGTAAAGCACCAAAGCCAGTTTATGGAAAAATTTAGTGTTTTAATTGTATATCATCTCCATAATGATGTTGTTAACCTGAGATTTCAGCCCCAAAGCTTACCTATTTATATGTTTACTTACCCCAAGATACTAGCCATGAAAATCCTTGAAAAAGCACCATCATTAGTACCCAATTAAAGAGAAAACTTACACTAATAAAGCCAGGAGTTGCTTTTTAATACTAGGAAAAGGAAAAATATTTAATGACTCTATTTCTGGAAACCTTTTGATGTTCCTGATAATTAGTTCAGTCCAGGCACTAAATTAAGGGCAGTTTAAGTATTAATCAGGCATTTGAAGGTTGCCTATTCAGAGAAGACCTTTTGAAATCCTCTGGCAGTGAGTGGCATCTTATCCAGTATTCAGATTTAGTCAAAGAACTTCAGCAGCAGAAAACCTACTCAAGGATTCTGTTTGGGGTCTTTCTGTTATATTTTGTAAATCTTAGATGGGCAAAACAAAATAAAATATTTGAAAAGGCAGCTGAAAAGATGCAGGAAGGTAGACTGACTACATTCCAGATCGCAATTATCATTAGTGCTGTCCATAAAAGAGTCTATAGTACAGCATTCTTGAATATTTACAGTCACATGGAATTTATATCTTACTTCAACCACAATGCATTTTTGAACCATTCCAGTACTGTGCAAATACCTCTGTGTGCTAAATGACTTCAGGTGTCTGATGCTAGTTTCAGAGGGCAAGCAAATATACATTTTTAATACTCTAGGTTAACTTTGGGTTGTTTCTCAGAGCAGTTCAAAGGGACAAAATGCTCCATTACGTATTTCGATTCCTCCCCCACTTCTGCATGGATTCCCAACACAGTTAGCAGATCTCTTGTATTTTGTCTTTCTTTTCTCCCATTTTCTCTTCAACTTACCTAAATATATTTCTGTTTTTATCTTTTCTTTTTTGTTATCGACCTACTGTGCTAATTCTTCATGGGAGCACCTGAAGCTAAACATTTTCTGAAGTCAGAGCTGTTGAAGAATGCATTGATATGCACGGACCTACTACAGATACCTCTTAACCCCCTGCAGATCAGATTCGTTCAGGATTTACATCATACAGTCCCTACAACACTGTTAAAAACATATAAAGCTATACCGTCTTTACAAAAATATAAAATGGTGGAAATGCCATCACTACTGCAAGGCACTGGATATTACAGCAAGAATTTTGGTTGTACATCTGTCAGAATATTCCATGGTGTATTTTTTATTTAAGAAACAGCACTGAGCTAACATATCCTACTGGCTTTGTAGCCAGCTAAACAAATCAAAGGAATGAAAATGAAAGGATGCAACATTTCAAGTAAATACATTTCTCTGGTCATAGACAAAATGACAAAGACATCTGAAGATGAGTAAATACATGTCAAGATAATTCTGGAACTCATGTGGCTGCTGCTTGCAGTCTGTAGCCGGTGCAAGTCACATCACTGGAGAGCCCTGACAGAAATTTCTGTCTAACAAGCAGCTGTAATGACCTGCTGAGGCTACTGTGTCACTCTCTAAAGTGGAAGGACTTGTTTAACCTGTCCATGTATTTCTTTTCAAATCTAGGCATTTGCAAATGGCACGTTCCTCCACTACAACAGGTCTGTGTTGGGTTCCATGCCCCAGCACTGGCAGTGAGGCTGTGGGACTGTCTCCCTGAGGGCAGGCTAGGCCTGCCTTGGGCTGGACGCAGATGATTCCAGATGGCTTCAGCCCACCCACTGCAGGGAACAGCTCAGCCCCTTGGACACAGTGGCAGTGCCTCTGTGAAAACAGATTTAAGAATGGGCAAAATTCGAGATGGCAGTGAGGAGTGAGGAAAAATATGAGAGAAAAAGCCCTGTGACACCAAGGTGAGACAAAGAGAGAGAAGATGCTGCAGAGACTCCCCAGCACCCCCCAGATGGAGAGACCATGGTGGTTCTTCCTGAAGGACTGGTAAACCGTGGTAGGACCCACACTGGAGCTAAAGTGTGAGGAGCAAGGAGCAGCAGAGAGGAGCTATTATAGACTGATCACAACCTCTGTTCCTCATTCCCCTGCACCATTCAAGAGCTGGAGGTGAGTAGAGGAGCTGGGAATGAAGAAGTGAAGATGAACCTAGGAAAACATGTTTTTTTGGAGGTGAAGTGTTCTAATTTGTCTTTTTTCTCATCTTCCAAATCTATTTTAATTGGCAATAAATTAAAATAGTTTTCTCTGAGGTAAATCCGTTTTGCTCATGATGGGTAATTGGTAAGTGATCTCCCTCCCTATCCAAGATTTTTCATCTTATTTTTTCCTCCTGTCCTGCTGAGGAGGGGAAAACCACAGTAGACACTGCAAAATGCTGAAGTTATGGGAAAGGTAGATTCCCATAGATGCCTTATATCAGGGCTGCATGTTGTCTGCTCCACACAGGAATGTTTCTGTGATTGCGTTTCTTTTATGTGAGTAAGAAAATATCTGTTATGTGAGTCAGTACTGAGCTGGGGATATTCTCCTGTCCTGAGGGGTGGTGATGTGTTGACATAGCAAATCCACTGTGCTTGGGCAAGCCAAGGATGTAATCCTGTGTTTGATGTGCTAGATTAGCTTCCTGACATAGAAGGATGTTGCAAGTTATACTGCCTCCTTTGGATGAGGTTGATGAGTCTTGACTCTGTGGCACTGAAATTTAAATATTATCTAGAAGGGCTCAATCTTCTGCATCAAAATTTTAAAATGAAACTTCAAGGACAGATAGCTTGACTGACTAAGCCTAAATGTAAAATGGAGGCTAAAGTATGAGACTTACATTTCCCTTTTATGATAAGGCAGTACTTAACATAAGCAGCAGTATGGTACTGCACATCACAGTAACCAATTCTGCGTACTCGACTTTGAAGAAAAGGGCTCCCTGCACATTTCTGCAGTTTGCTGCAGTCCTGCATATGTGATTCAGAGTTTGTTTCACCTATGCTGTCAAAATAGTTGCTTTTGCTACCAAAGATTCCTGCTTGCATTAATCCTGCTTGTCTGTGGATAACCTTTCATAGGCAGCTAAAGCTCTTTAGATAGTTATCAGGATAACCTAGTGAATTTTCTTCTGATACAGATTATTTAAGAAAGTTTTTAAGCCTTGGCATCTCAGCGATATTTTTCCAAATGGAATTAAATACAGTTCTGATATGTTTCTCATCACACAGACGTATTTCTCAGGATCTCTGGAAATTCTCATTTCAGAGTAATTTTTTTTTTAATAATACCTAAGAAAATATTAATAAAAATTACAGTAGCGTTATTGGTGTGATTTAAAATTTGTTGCTTTTTGGGTTACAAAAACCTGTCAGATGCATAAACACATCAGACACTCGTAAACATTCAGGTGTCCAGGTCTCTGGCTGCAGGGAGTGCTAGGGTCTGGCACTCCTATGGGATGACATAAATACAACACCTGTGTTCAATGTGACCAAGTGAATGACCTGCTTAGCTATTCCATAACAGGTCTGAGGCTTTGAAAGTTGAGGCCCAGGTAATGGAATATGAAGATGTTGGACCACTTGAGGAGTTGACCAGGGTGAGTCAGTCACCATCATGCCTTAAGACTGCCTCAATTTAGAAAGAAAAAGAAGATTATAGTAGCAGGAGGTTCCTTTCTGAAGGGAATTGAAGGCCCCATATGTTGACCAGACCTATCCCACTGAGAGATCTGCTGCCTACCTGTGGCCTGGGTTAGAGATGTAGCCGGGAACCTCCCTGGTCTGCTGCAGCCAACTGACTACTACCCACTGCTGGTAATGTAGGTTTTTACTGATGAGATGACAGAGCGAAGTTCAAAAGCTATTAAAAAGGACTTGAGGGCACTGGGGAGAATGCTAGATGGCCCAGGAGCACAAGTGGTGTTGCCCTCCATCCCTCTCATGGCAGGGAGGAATACTGAACAAATAGGGAAAGCACAACTGACTAACAGGTGGCTCAGAGACTGGTGTCACCAACACAACTTTAGAGCTTTTTGACCATGGTGACATTTTCATGATGCCAGGTCTGGTGACAGGTGGAGTTCATCTGTCTCAAAGGGGAGAAGGATCCTTGCAAATGAGTTAGTGTGGCTAATAGTAAGGGCTTTAACAGGACCAACTTTGGCCTTTTTGAAGCAGTTACTAGGGGATATCCCATGGGACAGAGTACTAGAAGGTAAAAGGGCCCAAGATAGTTGGTCTTCGTTCAAGGAGGATCACTTTTTCCAGTCTCAGGATCAGAACATCCCAATGGGTAGGAAATCAAGAACGGGAGCCAGGAGACTCACATGGTTAAATAAGGAACTCAAATGGAAGAAGAGAGTCTATAGATCATGGAAGGAAGGGATGGCCACTTGGGATGAATATAAGACTGTTGTCAGAGGATGTAGGGAGGCAACTAGGAAAGCTAAAGCCTTGTTGTGTCTTGCAAGGAAGGTCAAGGACAACAAATACGGCTTCTTCAAATAATGACAAAACCAACACTAGAGGCAATGTAGGCCCACTGTTTAATAAGGCAGATGCCTGATGACAGAGGATACAGAGAAAGCAGCTACTGAATGCCTTCTTTGCCTCTGCTTATACTGCTGAAAACTCCAGAGGAAGTTAGGTTAAAGGAGGAGTTTTGTTTAGTTGATGAGGACTGGGTTAAGGATCAGTTGAGCTATCTGGATGTACATAAATCCATGGACCCCAAAGGGATATGACCACGGGTGCTGAGGGAGCTGGCAGAAGTCATTACTAAACCCATCTCTATCATCTTCAGTAAGTTGTGGAGAACAGGAGAGGTGCCTGAAGACTGGAGGAAAGCAAATGTCACTTTAGATTTCAAAAAGGGTAAGAAGGAGAAGCCGGGTAACTACAGACTGGTCAGTCTCACCTCCATCCCTGGAAAGGTGATGGAATGACTTATCTTGGGTTCTTTCTCCAGACTTTTAAAGGACAAGAGGGTCATTGAGAGCAGCCAACATGGCTTTACTAAGGGGAAGTCATGTTTGACCAACCTGATAGCCTTTTATGAAGATGTAACCAGGTGGGTCAATGGTGGCAGTGCAGTGGTTGTGGTTTATCTTGATTTCAGTAAAGCACTTGACACCGTCTCCCACAGCATCCTTGCAGCAAAACTGAAAAGATGTGGGCTGGATGATCAGGTAGTGAGGTGGATTGTTAACTGGTTGAAGGGAAGAAGGCAGAGAGTTGTGATCAATGGGGCAGAGTCTAGTTGGAGCCCTGTATCTAGTGGAGTCCCTCAGGGGTCAGTGCTGGGACCAGTACGCTCAATATATTCATTAATCATCTGATGAGGGAACAGAGGATGATGTCAACAAGTTTGCTGATGATACTAAACAGGGGAGTGGCTGACACACCAGAAGGCTGTGCTGCCATTCAATGAGACCTGGACAGACTGGAGAGCTGGGCAGGGAGAAATCTAATGAAATTCAACAAGGTTAAGTGTAGAGTCTTGTGTCTGGGAAAGAATAACCACATGTACCAGTACAGGTTGGGGAATGAACCTGTTAGAGAGTAGTGTAGGGGAAAGGGACATGAGGGTTCTGGTGGACAGCAGGATGACCATGAGCCAGCCGTGTGCCCTCGTGGCCGAGAGGGCCAATGGCATCCTGGGGTGTATTAAAAGGGCTGTGTTGAGTAGGTTGAGAGAAGTTCTCCCCCCTCCTCTGCTCTGCCCTCGTGAGACCACATCTGGAATATTGTGTCCGGTTCTGGGCCTCTCAGTTCAAGGACAGGGAGCTGCTGGAGAGAGTTCAGCACAGAGCCACAGAGATGCGGTTCCAAAGAAACATAAGGAAAAACTTCTTCACTGTTAGGGTGACAGAGCACTGGATCAGGCTGCCCAGATGGATTGTTGAGTCTCCTTTTCTGGAAGCATTCAAAGTCCACCTGGATGAGTTCCTGTGTGACCTACTGTAGATGGTCCTGCTCTGGCAGGGGATTGGACTAGATGGTGTTTTGAGGTCCATTCCAGCCCTTGAAATTCTGTGATTCTGTCACTACTGAAAACATCTACACTGGTGTTTACTGCATTAAAACATAACTATATTGAAAAACTGTATATGTTTTATATATTCGTAGTTAAAACTGATGATAGAAAGCAGGAAAAGTAGAATATGAGACCTTTACTATTTTGCCTGCATTGAATGGTGGAGCTAGCCATAATAATGATGAAAGATGCAGAGTTTCAGATGAGAATGCAGGAGGAAAGTTTATGAAATGACATTAATGGAACTCGGCCCACTTTTAAATCTCTTTCACTTCTGAAGCAGCTTCTGAATCTAACAGTAAAGAATCATTTTCCTTTCTGCCTTTTGGCATTAGTAAATTGCCAAGCATATCTTACAAAGAACAAAATAAATGAGCTTTCTTCATGTGCATAAATAATTCTGGGCAAGACTGCAAAAATCCAGATGCCCTGGATGCTGTGAGCAAGGTTTGAAGGGAAAACTGTGCTACCTAGCACCTCATTAAGCCTTTATTTTCCTATTCCTTTAGAAAAAAGCTATAACCTTTTGTGAATTCACTTAGAAAGGAGTAGCTGTCATGATAATTTTGGAAGAGAAGGACCCTGAAATTTCAGTACCCAAATGGGCTAAGCAGAGGGATAATGTAACATATACAGACATGAATGCCTTCCGCTGGTCCCAAATAAATCTGTCACCTGAATGTTTTGTTTGTAGGTCAGCTCTCAAAACAGGAGCTGAGAATTCTGGCTGTATAGAAACACTCTCCGTAACAACTTCTTGTTATTTTTGTTTCTTTTATTGAGTTTACTCATTCTGGAGGCTTCAGAGTCTTCAGAGCTTATATTTGCATATGCTCTTTAGTGTAGATTTTTTTTCATACCTTTACATCTGCAGACCTCTTATAATGGTAGTCTGGCTTGTCATTTTGTCATTAATAGTTCCTCTTGTCACAACTTAGGTAAATAACTTTCTGAACTGCAGGTCTGTTGCATAAATACTCTATAAAGACTACATACAGTGAAAACAGGAACTGAATAAGAAAAAGCCAAACGGAAGTTCTTAAACTCTCTCTCAAAAATGTTTATCTTAGAAAACCAGAACTGGCTATCTACCTACTTCCCTGTTTAAAGATATAAAAATCTGTACATGTTTCTATAGTTAAGAGACTTCCTTCAGAAAAATATTATTTCACATTCCTTCTACCTGGAATGGAAATTCCTAGGAACCCACCACACAAATGTCCACATGGGAAAGGTTTTGCCAGGTTGAGAAGTTTCTAATCAGACAATAGGAAGGATTCCTGAGTCTTTATTTGCATTTGGAGAGACTCTAAGCTCTAGCAGAAGAAACTAATGTGATTTTCCCAGAGGACTGGGATCTGAGGTATCTTTAAATGGAATTTGAAACTTTGCTTGTAAGTCAGCTTTCTCCCTAGTTTTAATGGACTGTTTGGAATGAGTAAAAAAAGGTTCATGAATAATAGAAGGATGAAAAATAATCAGTGCCCTGGATCATATGATTTCTATTGCTTAGTGTATTGTTATTTGTGAAAGCAATATACGACTGTTAAATTGGTACATTGGTTTCTCTACATTGTTCCTTTTGTGTTAATTTAATGACTGGGACCACAAAGAGAGAGTCAGGAAGATAAGGAATGCAGCAGAGAGTTCTCCCTGCACACAAGGGAGAGAACGTGTTGCAGTAAAGGTGACTAGTCTATGAAGGTTTGGACAGATTTGCTGGAGCAGGCAGCAGGGCTCAGGCAGCATTAATGAGATTGTTTATTAGTATCGGATGAACAATTCTGCAACTCACTTGACAAATATCAAGCAAAAAGCACCACAGGGGAGCGTCCCACTGCCTTTAGCAACTCCGTGATCTGTAGAATAAAATAATTGCTGAAGAAAAACAATCTATTTTCCATCTATTGAGTTTTCTCTAACATAGGAAGCTGCTTCTATCAGAATTTAAAATCTAGGCTAACCCTGCATGAGATCAGGAGCTTTGTTTAAAAATCAGAAGTCTGTGGTTAAAATAGCAGCATAAACCAGAAATGTTGTGACTGACTTAATAAGCTGTGTATGCTGTACTGCATCTATTTCATTTCTGGTTTTTAAGTTATTTGCTTTGATTCTTAAATTCAAAATGTTACCTTAGCTACTGCACAGCATCAGATTTTCTTACTACTGTAAACTGTTCTGTTTTCCACAACTGTCTACTGTTCCTGCATGCTGCAGTGTTTGAGTCTGTTGTCAGCTAACTCCAGAGTGCTCAAAAGCTTTCTCATTAGAACACTTTTTTTTCATTTTTCATTTTGAAAGCATTCCCTGAACTAAGCTTTGTCTGTAGAAAATACACTTTGTAAGATACACACACACACACTTCTATACACATAAAAACTGTGTGTGTGCATATACTTATGCACTCACACATTATCTTTCATTCTCTTTCCATCCTTCATTCATCCATTTCACTCATCCCGTTTAAGAGCAGTGTCTCATAGCATGGGAATTAACCATTAGTCTATTGGTTAATATACTACAGTTTTCACTTTTTGCTTTTTCTCTTCAGTGATTCAAAACCATTAGGAAAATGAATGGGAAAGGTTGATTCTGCTCTTTTTTTGACTAAGACAAAGTGACCAGAACTGAAAGGATTTGGTAAACCAGAGTAATTTACATTTTGAATTAGTGTCCAGATATGTTCCTTCAACTGTTTGCTAAAGTGTTTCTACAATTTCTCCTTTTTTTTGTAGTCAAAACTGAACCTCAAGATTATGAGTTAAGGTATATTGTTTTAAGGGGAATGTGTCTTTAACACATTCCTTGTCTTATTCTTTCTTGCTGGTGATATCAGAAACTTTCCTCTTGCTCTTGACTCCATCTTCATCAGCATCAGCTGTCATTGTGATGTTGACATGGTAAATGCTGAGTGGAGTCCTCCCTTTCCTCTGCTTCACCCATCTGCTCCTTTCCTTCAACATACCAGTGAAGAACTATCTTCTAACTCAGCAGAAAAGTTGCAGCACACATCTGTACTCATACACTGCTATCCTTCCATAACCTTCAATGACCTATTCTTGATTTCTCATTTGATTGCTGCAGAAACATATCAGAACGTACTGGATACACCCGAGTTTTACGTTTTTGAGTTTAAAATGTTCAGTACACCACAGCTTCCGTTGCTCTCCGAGGTTTATCTTCCGTGACTTTTACAACAGAAATGAAACAACTTTCTGTTCAGCAGAAGAGTTGTTGTGATTGCTGACAACCAAACTGTATCTAGAAGGAATTTCAATACTACAGATCTTTAGAGGAAAGAGGAATAGCATGGTGAGTACAAGAACTGGTACATGTAAACTACCTATTTGGAAAGGTTTTGCTTATCTGGTTCAACATAAAGCAATACCACATAGTAACTGCAGAAAGCTGGAACATCTATTTAAATGACCTCTTGGTGTTGCTGTTCTTTGTACAGAGACTTAAGGAGTGAATCAAAGGTAGCTGAAGTCAGTATAAAGTCTCCTAATGATTTTAATAGGCCTTAGACCAGTACTTTAGATTAATTTTGATTTAGATTATGAGAGAAATTATCTACAAATCAAGAAACATAAGAGAAGAATAAACTCACTGAGCTGCCCAGATGTTAACCTGGTGCTTACTCGGGCATTGAACAAAACTATTATGTTTTGTTTAATTGATGGCTGCTTTGCAGGGCAATTGTCTTATGGTAACCAGTAAACAAGGTAATCTTTCAGCTTCCTTTTTGATCTTTACTTTTACAATATGTCTTTGAGGAATCATATCTTTCTGCCTGAATCTGTAGTTGAAGAAATTAAAGCTTTGGCAGAAATGTTAAAGTTGAAATCTTCTTATGATGAAAAATGAGATGCACCTCATGAGCTAAGAATTAACTTTTAACTCAATTAAAATCTTAATCTAATAAAAATATAGCAACAGTTGTCATTAAGCTACAATAATACTAGCACTAACAGTCTAAATTAGTACAGAATAAGAAATGTCTTAATAATAATATCCTTAAATTTGTTATAAAACCCCACCCTAATATCTACTCCTTTTTGCTAGTGCTGTGCTCACCCTCTCAGTGCCCCTTCAGCTTATAAGGCCAATGGTGTCATCCTTCCCACAGTCAAGTATGTCATTGGCATCCCAAGTTCTTTCCCTGGGAGAAATGTAGCATTGCTGGTGTGGATCCCCTTATCCGCAGTGTTGGGGTCTACTTTCCTTGCTTGCAGCTACTGACTTCTGGCTGCTCCCAGCTGAGCGTGTGTGCTACAAAGCGTCTCCAGGCCCAGCCCCCTGCAGAGGCTTTTGTTTGTTGAGCAGTGACCCCCTGGGTTTTTCAGACCCTTCCCACAGAGGCATTGGGAGAGCTCAAGCTCAGGCAACAGACACTTGCCCATAAGTCGAGAGCTGAAATCGTCCCAGCCTTGGACAAGGTGAGCCCAAGTCTCAGGACTGGCCTAAGCTCTCAGCTCAGGAGAGAGCCTGTGGCCCTTTACTAGGAATGTTAAAATTATATCTACCTCAATACAGCTGAGGAGGAAGGGACCTCTGTCACCAAAACCACACTTGTTAACATTTTATTTAGCCTAAAAATAAATTACTGACTCCACATAAGAAGCGTGCCTCATTTAACAGTAAGCAACAGGTTTTTTAAAAACTAAATCTATGTCTAGTACTTTTAATTTGATACATTTTGCAAAACCTTAAGCCTTATGTATATTAAAATTCTAATAGATATTTGATGACTACCTATTGAAGACCTCTTACACCTGGTCATTCCAACCTAGATGTCTAAGGCTATCAAGGGCTATAGCCGTCAGCCAGCTGACTGTACTGCATCATAGAATCATAGAATCATTTTGGCTGGAAGAGACCTTTAAGATCATTGAGTCCAGCCTTTGTCCCAGCCCTATCAGTCACTAGACCATTTCCCTAAGTGCAACATCCACCCATCTCATAAATACCTCCAGCAAGGGTGACTTCACCACCTCCCTGGGCAGCCCATTCCAATGCCTGACAACTCTTTCAGTAAAGAGATTCCTCCTAATATCCAGCCTAAACCTCCCCTGGGGGAACTTGAGACCATTTCCTCTTGTTCTATTGCTTGTTACTAGAGAGAGCAGACTGACCCCTACTTTGCTACAACTTCCTTTCATGTAGTTGCAGAGAGCGATAAGGTCTCCCCTGAGCCTTCTTTTCTCCAGGTTTAACAGCCTCAGATCCCTCAGCCATTCCTCATATGAGACATGCTCGAAATCCTTTACTAGCTTGGTAGCCCGCCTCTGGATCCTCTCCAGCACCTCAATGTCCTTCTTGTAATGAGGGGCTCAAAACTGGACACAATATTCAAGGTGCAGCCTCACCAAAGCTGACTACAGAGGAATGATCACCTCCCTGCTCCTGCTGACAACAAAAATGCATCAGTTCAATGTCACTGTGCATTCACAGCTAATTGGATATGATTGTTAACGACTGGATGTTTTGAATATGTATTGATAGTGATCAATACTGAGTAAGAAATAACCGCTGGGCATGTATATTGTTAATGAGTGCCAAGATAGTTAACTATTTTTTGAAGTCTGAAATGGGCCCAACTTATCAGGCATTTAAATATTTCTGTCACGGTGATCTCTAATTTTCCGACTTATCATAGTTTTCGTTGCAACACAAATGTTGAGTGGCCATTGAGCATATGAGTGAGAATTTTACCCTTAATCATACATTCTCAGATTTGCCCATCTAACTGTCTGCAAGTTGGATATTTAGTCTATGCACCATAGTACGCCATAGTCAGAGAGAGAGAGAGACACCATCAGGCAGAGAATCATCCCAACTCGCCTGGACATCTACTTTAGGATTTGCAGGCATCTCATTTCAAGTCTCATCTGATGATAGAGAAAGCTTCTGTGAATCTCTTGGGTTTAGAACTGACTGCCAGTTACTGGTGAGCTGTGTCTTATCCTTCAAGACTCTTCTAGGTACTTACATTTTCTTTTAATTCTGGGTCAAGATGCCTAAACAATAAAAGTCAATACGTTTTTTTTCAGTTATGTACCAGCCACTTGTATCAAAACCAATATTGATTTATTTCAGTGAACTGTTTGCTGAGTGTTTTGAATGTGAGCTTCCACAGCAGTGGTGGGAAGAGGAGCCCATTGTCTGGTGTGCTTGCAACTAGGCAGTTGTACTCATTTTATTTCACCAGTTTCAGAGATTCATACATTATAAGATTCAGAAGGAACCATTGTGATCATTTACTGTGACCTCCTGCATTACACAGTCCACTGGAGATTTTTTAATTAATTCCCATGTGGACTACAGTGTTCCATTTAGAGAAATAACCAATCTTGTTGAAAGTGTTTCCAGAGATAAGTCTGCCATAATCAGTCGCAAATAATTTTAGTGTTTTATTAGTCTTTAACTTTAGTGCTATGTAGTCGATCTGAATTTGGCTTGCTTCATCTGGATCAGTTGAACTCATTACAGAATTACCTGCTGCACTGATGAATCTTCTATTATGAAGTGCCTGTTTGTCATGTACGTACAGAGACTTTGGGCGTGCAATCTCCTCACTTACCCTCTGTCAAGGCAGACTGAACGAACTAGCTGCTGAAGGACATATACTGTGAGAAGTTTTTTTCTGATTGAAATATCTTCTATAAACATTTTCTTCACTATTAATACTCTCCTAATATCACAGGCCTTGGAGCTGGACAGCACAATACCCCAGTAGGTGTAAACACCACTTTGAGCACAGAAATACAGATCTCATCATCCCCAATAAACATCTTGTTTATTCAAACAAGGTTTATGTGTCTGGTTTTGATCACATTATTTCATTTGGAGCTTGTGTTTAGCTGATTAGGTCTCTTAATGTGTATATCCTCAGATAACCAATAACAGACAGATTCTTTTGTTCTGTAAGTATGGCTGCATTTGACCACACTAAATGCATTAAAAAATACTCAAAGCCATAATGAGTGTTTACACTGGTTCTCATTTTAGCAAGTGATCAAACCTTAGTATCAGTGATCTGTCCTTACTGTTTGCCTTTCTCACACACTGTTACATCCTCCAAAAGTAAATTACTTTATGTACTCTAGAAGTACTTCTGTGTAATCACACATATATCATACAGTTATGTTCAAAAACATAACTGCTGTCCACTCCTGATGCAATGATGATACTTAATTTACCTTTTCTGTCCGTGGATTACAACTTTAATTGTCTCAGTTAATTGTCTCAGTTAGTAGACTGCCAAAGTTCCTTATGGGTTGTAGTAGTGGATTCCTTTCAAAACTATTTCTAAGCATGCAAATTGCATTTTTTCCATCTCAAATTTTTCTTTCTGCCTCTTATAGAATGAATCAAGTGAACTGAACAACTAGTAGATGAGGTAGGTTTTTTAAAGTGGGAACTGCCATGTTAATTTATGAAACTATCAGCTAGTTTTAATATTTTTGATAGGTTTCATCTTGGTTTTGTGTAGCTGTAATTTTGCAAGTGAAATGTTTTAAGACTTACAATAGTCTAAGAACATTACGTTAAGAACACTATCTGCAATTACTTCTATCACTTTATTAAGACTTACAGTGTGATCACAAAGATATTAGGTCTTTACAATCATACAACAGAGAAAAGAGCCTCTCCTTAATCTCATTCACTATGAAACCAAACTGTGCTGTTGTTGCTACATACCATAGTGAGTGCAAAAAACCTGGATTACTGGGATAATCTTAGGATGTCAGCCTCCTTTATCATTTCTGTGACATGCCATTGAACAATTTTTTTCGTGCAGTACTTGAGGGCTGCTGGAAGGATCAGGCAAAGGAAACTTGACAATTCCTATCTTGAACATTATTTTCAGTGCAGATCATCTTCCACTCATGTCCTGTGTCTTCTGGAGGATGTTTTTGCATAAGAACATGCTGGCATAATTTTACCCATCTGTAGCATGTTGACTTTTCAAGATGATGGTTTGTGTTTATAATCTTGAGAGGATTAAGTTTACAAATGCCAAAGGAACGTGCTACACTAAATATCTTCCTGAAGCACATGTATATGGTTTAGTTGTATTTGTGTGCACAGCTTGAAAGCAGCAATGATTTCTCTAAAGCGTGATTTTGAGTCTTCTGAAGTTTGAAATGTTTAAGTGGAGCACCTGGACTTTGATGGATGTGGAGAAGGTTCTGCACTCTATAATTAGTTGTGTCACTTGTCAAAACCACAAAAGCCTCCACAGTAGATTCTGGCATGCTCACTTTATACTTGGCTTTCTAGATAGCATTTTCTTCTTTTTCTCTCAGACACTATAGTGTAATGAATAAAAGCATGAAGACTTCACAGAGATACTGAAAAGAGGCTTGCTTTCATTAAAATTTGCCTATATACAGATATTTGCATAACCAGAAGAAGAATGAACAATAGAAACATCATAATAAAATTCAGCCAAATGTTGAACTAAACAGAAAAGCTTTAAGATTATTCTTTTTGTTCATCAGCACTATCTGGGTAGCAGAAGAGAGATATAAAATTTAGAAATATGACAAAAGGGAAAAAGCCAGAAAGACTATTCCTTTTAGTTCAAGAAGGTTATTTAAAAAGATTTAATACGTGTCACACTGCAAGAAAAAAATTTCTTAGGAAAATGTTTAATTAAAAAGTGAAAGAAGATAGCTATGAAACAATATTTTCATAAGATATAAAGCAATCCAGGGCCATGGCATTACAAGTTGTATTTCAGCCAGCATATAGTTCCACCTAGTGCATAAAATACAACTGCCCCAAAGAAGGTAGGGCCAAGCAACAGCAGTAGTAAGGAATTCAAACGGCAAGGCTTGATCCTGTAGTATCCAGCCAACTGCCTTTATTTGTTCATACCCGTCAGGCTGGAATTGCACTGGAATATCTAGTAATGCAAAGACATGAAATGAAGATGGTGACACATGTATTATTCAGTTGTGACCATGCCTGGGTGGCATGTGAGTGTTATCTCTGTATAAGCAAGGTGCTTTTTAAAGTATTTTTTTAACCTTTCGGATCATTTCCTTCTGATTCTTCTTCAGTGAATGCAGTACTTTGTTAGCCTAGCATAAAGGTTATCAGAATAGTTCAAAATCTTGTTGCTGCATGGAACAGGCTTGACTGTGCCACAAGGCAATACTGGGTACACACTTTCCCCTTGTCACAGCCCTTGTGCTGGCTCTCATGAAGACTGGTTTTCAGGGCTGAACAGACAGCATGAATAGTGACTGATCAGATTTAATGACAGTGCTGTGCTTTTGCACCTCAGCCCTGAGCTACAGACAGCTCCTTTATTAGTTATATTTGAAAAGATGCATTATTAATCTTTTCATGCCTGGCATTCAGTTATAAATGTAGCATCTGGGCAAATAAGATGACTAATGACTCCAAAAGGGCACTCTTGTCCAGTGCTACCATTATAAAATGTAGGTGTTTATTACTACAATGCTTGTGATGGCTCAGCCACTGAAGACATACATCCCTCTGTTTTTTAGTCTCTAAACAAGTTGCATTTACCATAGGCAACATAAGGTGGCCACTGCCCTTAATCATTCCCCAGCACAGTAGAGACCACTGGGTATCTCTGCAGAGATCTTCTCTATAGAAATAGCTCAGAGCAATGGGGGTGTCACAGCTTTCTTCTGTTTTTCCAGTTATGTAATTAACTTTGAGACTATTCCTTTTAGTGGATTCAATTATCAGAAAATTTTCCAGATGTTTGCAGACACCAGTCCCCATGCCAGAGTGATGGGGTTTTTTTTTTTCATTTTAAGGAGTTAGCATCTTTGCTCATTGCTGACTTTCAGTGCCCTTTATGTGTGTAACGAGTGAAGCATCAGCCCACTAAATGCATATGTGCAATTATTTGTAATTTTCACACATTTGGAAAGAAATTAAATTAAAAAAAATAGAATCTTCTATTAATTATTCACACAAAACAATTAGTATATTCAAGGTGGCCATGACAAAGAATTAGTTTAAACTCATCCTTAGGAATTGCTTTTCACCTGTGCAATAATGTTAGAATGTTATTACAGGTATCCAGGCAAAGTAGTTCACTGAACAATGTGCTTTCATAAAGCAAATTTTAACAGTGCTCCTATGAAGCTCATTTCTGATTTCGCAAACACAAGCAATTCTTTGTGAACAATGAAGCAATCAGTGAGTGCAAATTTCACTATGTAGCTCCTTTGAGCAATCTTAAGGAAATGTATAGTTTAAATTATGAATATTCAACAGTCCATAAAATACCACAGTTAAAGACTCTTCTAATATGTCTGAATTATGAATAGTTCCAGGAAAGGTGGCTCAAAATGTAGATGGGGAATCTAAATCTGTCAATTCATTCTCACTTAATTATATGCTAATATTATTATATGTAATTTGAATATTACATCTCATACTTCCTTAGCTCTTTCATTCCCATGATCTAAAAGCATTTAAGAAATTAAAAAATTGTTTTTCTTGAAGTAAAGAAACTTGGCTGAGAATGAAATCAACAGCAGATGTTGTAAACTCAATTTAAACCACATAAAATAAATCTCTAGGTAGCAACTGCCACATAGTACCATGTTTGAATAACATGAAAACATATTCCAAAGGACACAATGAATGGATAGCTACAAACAGATAAAAATACTAAAATATACCACAGTAACTGTCTGTGAAGGCAGTGCCTGACAAAAGAGGCACCTTCAAGGCGCAGGAAATGAACTTAGTGCACCTAGAATGTGTAGCAAGGACTATTGACAAAGTCTTTTTATTTGACATTGAAAAGCTAATTTTTGCAAACCAGAAATAATTCTTTCTCAGAAACAAATTTGGTTGAAGTTGAGTAGGAAGGCTTCAGAGGAGACTGCAAATGTTCCAAAGAGAATATAGACACAAACTCTCTTTCCCCTGTTGCAAGATGTGACCTCTTACTTCTATGTACCTCTCTTCAGGTGGGAGGGACTCCACAATGAGGGACAATAACTGAAAGAGTACTTGTTGGCAGAAGAGGGCAGAGAGGATTTTGCTCTTACAGTCTCCAGCTGGAGTGGTTCCTGGCCACTGCTAGATACAGAAGCCTGAACCTTTTTAGTCATTCCCAGATGGCCCTGCAGCCCTGTATGCTGACAATCTGCTGAGATTTTCTTTTACTTTCCCCTCAACACATCAGCTAGACATTGGGGAGCTGGTCCAAGGAATTATAAATGGTTGCATCCCCTTGATTTCTGTTAAATTCAAGTTTTAAATTGTTGGTAGTGCCTATTTGTGCTATCTAATAACTGTAATAATTCTCAACATTTTCATGCACCTATTCATCTTCAAAGAGTAACACTAACATTAACTAATTAATTTTCTGGTTTTCATCTAAGACACAGAATTGCAAGTTGTGATCATACTAGATAATTGTAATTTTATTTGCATTGAAGATTATTCCAAAGACTATTTTTGTTCTTTTAGGTTATTCTTGTGGATGCTAATTTGGTCAGATGTGAGTTAAAACTAAAGTGATTAAATGACAGAATTTCTACTTTAAAAACTTAAAAGAATAGCATGCCAGTAATCCTTATTAAAAAAAGGACTTCGTTCGTCTAAAACTTGACTATTAAGTACTGAAAAATAGTGCTAAAGGACTGGTTTTGGTAGAGTACAGGCAGAAGGAATATGAATAACTCTAACTTTTATATTATCAGAAAATGATTAAATTAAATATTAAAAGTACTGGGGGTTTAGTGGTTTTTTTCTTGTTTGTTTGTTTTTTGAGTTCACAGCAGCCTTTTGAAAATATTTTCCACAATGACTTTCAGTAAAGCAGTAAGTAGAAATCAGTCTTTTTCACCTAAAAGAAGTACAAAAGCCACAGTTTGCAATAAATGATTTGGTCAAGATGCATAATGCATGAGCCACTGTTCCACTGACCACTTTCTCAGTTATTGACTGCTTCTATTACTCTAGTGCTTATTGCTTCTTATTTAAGGAACAGCAAGTGGTTAAACTAACAGAGTTCATCTCTCTTTTTTTTTTTTTTTTTTTTTAACCCTACTCTAAGATAATAAGAATTAAATAATAAAAGGTATTCAAAATGAGCAACGGTGCAGGTGCCTTGAGTGTCTTCTGTCTTCTCTCTCCAGAGACACGCACAACGAGGTGAATCTCATCATTATTTGTCTTTTCAAGGGCAAAGCTGTGATAGACAGGGCTTAATGTGTATCTTGGTAGAATTGGATTTGATCCTCAGGGCCGGGCCAGAGGGCTGCTTTGTTAGATTTGTTAGATTTACTCTCTCTCCTGCGCTCGCTCTCTATACCACAAACGAAATTACCTCTTGGAGGCCTGCATCAGCCCCAGCACCCTGAGACTATCTCCTTTTCTTGATTTCAGTCACATCTAAATCTGTTTAAACTGTCGACATGATGATTTGTGGAGAGACAGGGATTAAGCAGAAAGGAGATTAACACAGTTGTCTGTCTTCTTCGAAATAATATACCTGCTGACAGTAAGGGCATTCTTCAATTTACATAACTTAGCTCACAAGAAGGGCTTTACGGTTGTTATTGGGTTATTTTTTTGGTATCAGCAGTACAAATTCACCTGCTCCCTGTACTTTTAAAACCTTGACAGTCCATCTCTTCAATTCATATAAGATTGAGAGACACATATTCGTCTTTATATAAATGGAATGAGCTTCTTTGTTATTTGAGTAATACGCATTCTGATTTAAGCTGTGATTATGTATTAAAATTAGATATTTATTAAATTCTGCTGGCTAAGAGATGAATTTTCAATGTCCCAAAGAAAATACTTACATTCCAGTAAAGCCAAAATTTTGTGAGCGGCTGCTTTGAAATGGAACCATGATCTTTGTGTTTTTCTTTCATTCGCTGGTAAAAATTAGCAAATTATTTATAGTTCTAATCATCTGGGAAAAAAAACCCACCAAAACCCATGCAATATTCTTTAATGATTACCTAGATAATCTTTAATAGCACCAATAAGGATTGCTTGGGTGCTATTTTATGCTTGGCCTCACTCTGCTGGAGAACAAAGGACTACAGAAGAACAAGAAGAAAATTTCTTCTAAAAACAGGAATAAGAATCTCTATTTTTCTCACACTTTGGACATTTTATCTTTGTTCAGTTATAAAGGATAAGGCAGAGAGCCTTTTATTCTTTATGTACAAGGCTTTGTGAAAGAAATCTCATTTGAATTAGGAACTGAGTTGTGAGGTAAGATTATGCAAGTTAAGGGAAAGCACAAACTTCAAGCCAGCAAATTGATAAATGTACTGTCACAGTCGCATAAGCTGGAAGAACTGCATATGCAGGAAAAAAAGAAATAATTACCTTGAAAAAAAAGATAGTAGCTTCCTAGGTGTGAAACTTCTTTTTTTGTACCTTACATTTTTATATGAAATTTCACATAAAGGCTGCTCTGCTAGTTAGGATGAAGGAGCTTTTATAGTTATCTCCAGCCTTGCTTCTCTGGGAGCTTGAAGCACTTGCGAAAACATCTGTTGCACCAGAACTGTGAAACTTTTCCTGTTACAGAGCTTCAGCAGAGAAGTGGAAGCAAAGAAGCAGGCAGAAACTCATTGTTGGGTTTTTTTTTGTCTCTCTCCATGTCTCACTGAAATGCCAAGCAAATTTTGTAACATGCTGTAGGTTTGATTTTTCTTTTTTCAATATTAATAACTAAAATAATGTTAACAACTAAAAGTAGTGATATGAGTAAAATAAGAGTCAATCTATTTCTTAATGTATTTCCTGAATCAAATCTGAAGTAAATATATTTATGAGCTCCGAAGAAATTTGGTGATGTTTTCTGCTTTTTCTTTTGTCAAATCTTGTACTCAGCGATTATCTTTGAGTATCCTCTGTGGTATCTATTGGTTGTGCCTCTAGAAACAGAATATTTTCCTAAACTCTCCAGCTAAACTGAGCACATCCAAAGAATTCAGATGTTTTAGTCAATATCTGTCAGATCAGCATCCAAAATTTGATGTGCTTATCAAAATTCAACTGCATCTTTAAGACTTATTCATTATTAGTAGAAATTCCAATAAAATCTGCTTTTCTTTCTATGTTAAAGCACAATTTTTAAATAGCTCCCATGACATGACATTTTGTTTACTTAACATCTGTAAATATCAGCATTTCTTTGAGGGAATGAAAGTGCAGGCTCAGTCCTCAGGTGTGTACAGGTCAAGACACTGAGTTGAGAGAGATTATCCCAGTAATGACAATGGGAGGAGTAACCTGAGTGACCTATGCCCTCATGCGAGACACTCAGTGGACTCCACGTACTCCAAACCCATGCAAAATTTCTGCAAGTCTTTCCATTGATTTCCCTGGGTTTTGTATAAGATCTATGTCATTTATGACAAGTGTTCCTTCCCTTTTTTTACCTATATCAATTAAGGCTGGGCTGTTGATGATTGAACAGTGAAAAGAGAGGCTATGTCTTCCATAGGCTTAGCACAGGTATGGTAGAGACAGATAACTGCACAAGAAAAGACACACAATGATTAACAGAAGTAGGATACTTGATGAATACATCCTTGAAGTAAAAGAGATTTGGGCAGCTGTATATTTTCCAGTGCATTCTACCTACAGTAATTGTAGTTGTTTCTGTAGGTCACATCTTACTTTTAATTAATTACTTTGCTGAATTGCTGAATTGGGTGTTTTCAGGAAGGACAGTCTTAATTTTAGCCTTGAAATCTTAAAGGTTTACTCCTAACTAAATAAACTGGTCAGGCAGAATAGGGCACCTCTATAAATTATCCTGACATTCTACTTATGGGAAAAAATTATCTGGAAATTACTTTGTATTGCCACAGATACAAGAAGAATCAGAAGTGCCAAAGGGATTCTAAGAAAGGCTGCTGAACTGTCCCAGTCTAGTTTAACCCATTAACTTGTTTACTTTCACTCTTAGGCTTTTTGGAAAGAAATGAAAACAACCTCTTGACAAAAAGGAGTTCATAATTTCTTTTTAGTATGTGAAAAAATGTCAGCTGTTGCCACCAAATTGATGATGTGGAAAGAATTCATATTGTTTGATTTCTGAAACATTTGTTTTAGTGTGTGCAGGTTTAGAAATATATGAAATTTTGTTTATGCTTGCAATATCTAATCTATAATGGAGAAAGAAAAACACTTTGTCTGAACTCATTCTGCAAATTAAATTGCTCCCAGTATTCTCTGTGGGAGTAAAAAATTGCATGAATGCCCAGCATGAAGAAGCACTGGGATTAAATGCCAAACAATCCACCTTACTGTGACTTCATATCAATAGGTTAAACATGATAAACAGTTTATGTATTCACATCATTTTAAGCTGCTGGGTCTATCAGTGGAATGAATACATTTGCTTGGTGGTTTTTTTTTTTTGGCTGATCAGTAAATCTAGTGCAAAATCTGATAGTATACCAGCTGGATTTATATTGCTGCAACAGATAGAGATTATTACTGATGCCAAGAAGACTGATTTTCTGCTGATTTGATTAGGACAGTAGCTGTGCAAATCTACATATTAATATATAAAAACACTGCAGTCTCCTAGAAGCCCACAGAAAGCAATTTCATGTTAGATTTGGAAAAAAATATCAATTGTTTCTCGATGCTACTGCATCTATTAGACAATTCATACAAATTCTTTAATCAGCCTCTTCATGTGTGCTAGGAAATGGGCTTTCCATATTAACCAGGGAAATGTCAACTCAAGGCTATAGGGGCTGGTGCTAATAAGGTTAATGAATAACTGGCCTGAAAAGCAACAGATGGGCCTAGCAGAGCGAGAGTCTTAATGGCATTTATAATGCCTAGGGTCAGCTGCAGTTTATCTTCATTTTTTTTTCATTTAAAATATTCCAAAGGAATAATAAAGTAAGTTTAAATTTTCCCCACAGGGAGATGAAATTTTGTGGAGCCTTGTTTATTGAATGTTGACGTGTTTGGTTATAAACAGGGGGCTGCTACAGTGTGCTAGAGATGTAGCTGTTGAATATCTGTATTTGCAGAGGAATTTTTAATTTAGATAATTTAAAAAAGAGATCTCTCTTCAGTAATTGCTGCTTCCAATTTGTGGGGGTTTTTTGAGTTTTTTTATTTGTTAGTTGTACACTGTAGCTAGATATATGCTTATTATGCTAAATTTGAATGAAAGAATTGTGAGGGTAGATTTTGAATACTGATGTTGTGGTCTTCCCAAAGATGACAGAACTTGTGCTTGTTATGATAGAATGTGTCGTATGATAGAATATAGTAGAAATGACAGAAATATATGTTTGAATTAATGAACATTTACAGCTGCAACAGAAAACGTTTCTAAACAAAATGTTGGATCTAACAATACCTTCTGTGACCCTGTTGTCCTTCATCTCAGATACATTAGTCTTGCCCTGGTGGGAATAATCTGCACAAGAGGCAATTGGTGTAATCCTTTCTGCTCTAAATACAGGCTCATGGTGATGTTAAAGTAGCATTAAAGCACATGTGTTGCCTGAATTCAGTCTACAAGATTTAAACTCCAGTATCAGCTAAAATAGCGAAATGTAAGGCTTGAAGAGACTTCAAGACATGTTCTAACAAACAAAATAACTCTGCTTTCTTGTTAAGCTTATATGTCTCTCAAACATTTCAAAGTAAACATATGGGCTCAGAGCAGTTTTACCTATGCAACTCCTTTTCATACTTTGTAAATGCTTAGAAATAGCAAAGAATATATTTAAGGCATGACGTCTTTGAAGTACTCAGTTCTGAGCCCATATTCCCAAGTTTGTTACATCAGATGCTTTCAAATTATGCCCTTTCTCCTTCTTTAGTGCCCCCATAAGTCACTGATAAAACTCTCATTTAATACTCTTGTCTTTTTTGAAAATCTCACTTTATATGGATATTTAAGATATCAGATTATTCCTAATGAAGACTATTGATATGACTATAAATCTGTGTAGTTCAATGATTCTAAAATTTTTTTCAGGTACCATTAGAAGTCTAAAAATTAGATGTCCAAATAAAAGCCAGCCACTAGAACTATTCAAGGCACATCTTGCTACTCCAGCAAAGAACAGAAGACACTTTTTTTTTTTTCTTTTTAAGATTTAATGAGTTATCTTTCCTACTAATTGTAAAAGAAGGATTTGTGTTCTGATAACATTTTTTGAGTTGCAGGAATATGCTTTATAATATGACCAATTTAAACATAAATGATTAATCAAAAATGTCAGGTGTTAGTTTAATATACTAAAAAAATTGCATATTTTTCAAATGAGTATAGTATTCCACATGCAAACTTTAATATTTTAGTGACAATGGCCTGGAAGAGAGATTCATTTATCTCTGAATAATTTTCTAATTGTCCTACTATCTCTATAAATTTGGCAAAAGTAAGAAAAATATTACTGAATAATTGATGATTCTATGATATTTCATATAACTTGTCAAGTAGTATTTAATCTGATTTGCTCACTGTTAGCTATGGGCTAGAATAAAACTCATCATATCAATTCAAGACAAGAAACATCTAATTTTTGGTCCCACTTCATCACAGAAGGACTTATATTTACATATCTGTTTCAGTTGTGTAGATATGTACTATTTACTGCTCTGCAGATAGGACCATCCTTGCAAAGTGCTGTACAGTTTCAACTAGTTGCAAGTTCTGTAGATATATTGCCTGTCCTCTGATTCACCTGCACATTTCCTTTAATGAAATTACTTTATTTACACAATATATTTTTATTCATTGATTCATAAGTAAACCTTACATGTTAAATTGAAAGTCAAGTACGACACAGATGTTTTCTGAAGTTCTAATAGCATTTTATGTGAGTTTTGGAAGTTTTAAGGTAGAATGGCTTTTCATTTATCTTCTCTGCTGACTTTCTAGGGGAAGAAACATTTTTTGTTAATGATAATTTTTCAGGTACTAAGTTAAAAAAATTATTGTGTTCATGGAGCTACTTCGTTTTTTTGGGGTTTTTTAGACTATATTTTTAAGACTGCTAGATAGTAAGTTTCAAAGAGGATTTCAAACTTGAGGATTTAAATCCAGAAAATCATTTGACAATCATGTAAGAAGAGATGATAATCAATTTGATGAAAAAGAATTTAACTGATATTCTCTAATAAATCCATGTAATATTTTAAAAGCTTTCTTCCCCCTCCCAATCCTGACAGCTTTGTGATTAGGTAGAACTCTGCATATATTTATTTAGTTTAATGATCAGTGTTTAGTCTTTTCTACACTTCCTGTAGTTTGAATCTTGTAAATGTTCGGCATTAGCAAATGGCACATTCACGTTGCCATATGGAAAAATATAATTCTAATGAAATCTGATAGATGGCACTGTTGGATTGTTGATAAACCCTCTTCATACTGACTCCTATGTTACTAGTATTCAAAAGGATATTATTGCTTACTAAAGAACTGTTACTTTAGAGAGCTTGAGAGAAACACATTTTAGCCTGTGTTTGTTCAGTAGTATGAATCAGTGTACCACTCTGCTTGTTGGTCTGTAATTCTCTCCCTTTCATTTGCTCCAGAAGCTCTCTATCCCTCTACCTTACTATGATTATACCAAGGTGTGTGGGTGTTCCTTTCTTCATGTTAGAGTATTAGAGTAGATTTTTTAGGAGAGAAATATGATTATTCTATTGTTACAAGCCAGAGCATGGCATATCCCATTTATCCCTTTCTTTCAGATCTTAAGGATGACAACTACCTCCTGTAGGATTGCCAGTACTTAGAAATGAATTAACTATGATTATATGAAGCAAATTAAAGGCTAACTTGTCTAACTCTTGAACTGGCTTAATATCAGACAAATTGAAAAGTGCTGTTGGAAGTAGTCCAGGTAAATCCACTGGATTTTGTTTGGACTGAAAATCTAATGCAGCTTCTGCAGGAGTATTGGAATGAGAATTTTCCTGATATATTATATAACATGCAACTTAAAGTATACCAAAAAAAGACTTCAAACAATGAACATCAATGAGATGATTCATCTATTGTTCAATATATCATAGAATCATAGAATGGTAGGGATTGGAAAGGACCTTTAGAGATCATCTAGTCCAACCCTCCTGCAGAAGCTGGTTCACCTAGATCAGGTCGCATAGGAACATGTCCAGGCGGGTCTTGAAGACCTCCAAAGAAGGAGACTCCACAACCCCTCTGGGCAGCCTGTGTCAGGGCTCCGTCACCCTCACAGTAAAATGGCTTTTTCTTGTATTTAAGTAGAAATTTTTGTGTTCCAGCTTCATCCCATTACCCCTTGTCCTGTTACTAGAACCAATAGAAAAAAGGGATGCCCCCAACCTCCTGACACCCACCATTTAGATATTTGTAAATATTAATAATATCTCCCCTCAGTCTTCTCTTTTCCAGACTAAACAGCCCCAGTTCCCGCAGCCTTTCCTGGTATGAAAGATGTTCCAGTCCCCTGATCATCTTGGTAGACTCTCTCCAAAAGTTCTCTGTCCCTCTTGAGCTGAAGAGCCCAGAACTGGACACAGGACTCCATATGAGGCCTCACAAGGGCAGAGTAGAGGGGGAGTAGAACCTCCCTTCACCTGCTGACCACATTCTTCTTGATGCATCCCAGGATGCCATAACAATGTTGTTGAGCAAAAAATACCTTGAAGAGTTATTTTATGTATGAGTGTGATTCTGTTATAGAAGAATCTGCATGCCAGTTGTGAATTCTTGATTGTTACAACAAAACTCAAAGCTAGACGGAGTTGAACATCTATCTTGCAATATTAATCCTAAACATATAGCCTTATTAAATAATTGGTGCAATTTTTCCCACTTTAAAATTAGCTGCATTTGTTCAATTTCTATGATTTAAAATCATAGTGAATGTACTTAAAATTACTATAAATGCACTCATTCACCTTAGAAGATCTAAGCACTTTGGAGAAGAGAACAGATTTAGGAAGGTAGAGTTGCTACAATTGTAAATTTTGAAATGCATCATGCACCGCTAAAATTTTCCCTTATGATGACAAAAAAACAATGTAACAACAGCTTTAGAGATCATCTTCTTTTCAGATTAGAGTTCTTTGGGAAACATGTGGACAGGTCTTTCCTTTTGTGAGGAAAAAAATATAGAACGATATAAAGTGGGAACTATCCTTGCAATTTCCGCTTGGGAAGAATTTCTCCTTTTCATTCCTTCAAAAAGTAAAAGGTTCATTCTAATGCAGAACAATTATAGAGACTGCCTCCAAGAACTCTGAGCTCTGAAAGCTGTCAGAAGGCTAGGGCATCCCTGTGATGGTCTTTTGCCTTCCCATTTTCTCTGTCTATCGAGCATCTTTAGCTCTCTGTCGACTAAACTATTCTTGTTTGGTAATGGCAGCTGGATCCAAGACCTCGGTCTCAAATGGTTTAGAAAAGACATTAAGTTGTAAGTGGGAAGAAAACACTATTCTTTTCCTATGAGATAGGTAATGAGATGCTACAAGTCTTCTTTCACCCCAAGGCTACCCTCTAGCCTGCTCAGTTGGTTTTTGATCACACGTACATTCTTGAGTATTTACAGTTCCCTGTGCAGAAGCTGCAGGATTAAGATATATAATAGCTTCTCTTGCAAAGTCTTTTCCATTATCCGTACATCCCTTTACACAGTGTTCTTAGGGGAATGAACTAAGTCTCAGTTATTTTAATGATATTAGAGATTAAAAAAAGATACTAGTCAGTAGTACAAGAATAAATCATGAGGATTACACGTATGTCTTAGCGGAGTATGATTTATATGCAATGAGTCAAGTTACACAGAGAAGTAAATTTTTCTTCAGCTAAAAGTATTTCTGCAGAAATAGAACATACCTATTCTTCATGTCTTATGAGATTTCATAATTTCATGACTGCTTAAAGTTATCAAGCTATCCCAAGAGTACAAAGAGACTACACCTAACTCAACAGTTCTGTTCCAAGAAAATCTTCTAATAGTACCACATGATATAACCAGAATCAGTTTATAATAAAGGGTTTCAATCTTCCACTTAAATATAAGAAAAAACTATTTCACTGTGAGGGTGACAGGCTGCCCAGAGGGGTTGTGCAGTCTCCTTCCTTGGAGGTCTTCAAGACCTGCCTGGACATGTTCCTATGTGACCTGATCTAGGTGAACCTGCTTCTGCAGGGGGGTTGGACTAGATGATCTCTAAAGGTCCCTTCCAACCTCTACCATTCTGTGATGCTGTGATGAAATTAAAACAAAATTTTGTTGAGGTACTTTGCTCCTTTTGTTTCAGGGGATATTTTTTTAGTTAATAATTAGTGCCCAATAGAATAAAAATAGCCAATTAAGGGAACATCCACTGTATGTGGTATAATGCCTTAACTTCTTAGTAGACAGATTTGTTCTAAAATATTTATCTGGGGAAAAAAAAGGTAATTACATCAGTTGTGAGTTTGATCTTTTGAACATTTTATAGTTTTTAAAAAGTAGTCTGTTTAATAAATGCTATTGTTTGTGTCCATGCTTCCATTGTGTAATTAAAATGCTAAATCTGGACTCTAGTAGACAAAGATTTTAATACCACAAGCATATGTAATAGATATGTCTCACTTGAATGTGTTCTAGATGACCAGTCGCATCATTTGCAAGGCATTGATATCTCAACTGCTTCCATAACCAGATGCTTAATGTTCAGGAAAAAGTAGTAGTAGACTTTAAAAAAAAATTCTGCTCATTTAGGGTGGAATAAAATAGGTTCTAGGAGCAACTGGGGATTACTTCACTGCCTTTAAGAATTCATCAAGGAAATCTTTTTGCCTAATGATCCAACCGTGGTTATAAATTACAGCACCATTGCAGTTTCAGCTAGCTTTTGTTTTAGCAAAAGATAAAAAGAAAAGGTGCCTTAGAAAGAAAAAGAATTATCTGGTATTTAAAATAATATTTTAAAAAATTAAAGATGTGAATTATAACTACTTTTCATTGATATCTCTGCTTGTCATCACAAATAATTTTATTATTTCCTGAAAGCAGATGAGAGCTTGAAATGTCTTTGTCCTATATTTTAAAAATGAAAGGTGAACTTTGCAGTATATTATGTCATATCTGATGTAAGATGATCAGATGATTTACAAGAGATTTAAGAAATTCTGTTTAGAACTTTTTTCACATATTCATGCAAATGTTTCATTTATGTAAATGAAAAAGAGAAAGAATACCAACATAGTAACTGCATCTTACTACATTCTGAATTTATTGAAAATTTTTTGTCAAAAGTGATGACTGAAGTTTGAAAAGTTGGTGATATTGGATGGTTTCTGGTAAATCTTTGCTCTAAAGCACTGCAGCAAGAAACAGTAGAATTGTTAGAACCACAGATCAGAATTTAGTACAAACAAATACCTTTCCATGACTTGAGCCCTCTGCATAATTCTGTTAGTTGTTTTATCTAAAGGAAAATACTGAATGTTAGCTGGGAAAACAGGTACTGACAAGATCCATGAATTTAGGATGATGTATATCTGCTTTGGAGAGGGTCTTCCTCTTGAAAAATTAGAAATGCAAGAAAACTTGTCTTTTTAAAGACCATAAGCCATTTGAATTAAATTTCATTGTAAAAGTACTGCTACTAATTACTTATCTAAAAAGTAATAAAAATAATTTACCAGTGACAAACTGTGTTCTGAGAAATTATCAATAAACATTATAAACAAAAGCATTAACACTTGAGTGCATTTTGCTTAGAAGTGCACATAGAAATGTAGTAAGATACTTTTATAATTGCTTTGATTAATCCATCTTAATTTACTAGTCCATCTTGGAAAAACGTATATGAAAGTGACTTGCAAAAACCATGGAACTCCATGTTATCTGTTGCTGGGTGAAAGATGTAGGCAGATGCAGATCTTCTGATTGTAAATCACAGAATCTTAAGGGCTGGAAGGGACCTTGAAAGATCATCTAGTCCAACTCCCCTGCCAGAGCAGCACCACCTAGAGTAGGTCACACAGGAACTCATCCAGGTGGGTTTTGAATTTCTTCAGAGAAGGAGATTCAACAACCCCTCTGGGCAGCCTATTCCTCTGCTCCATCACCCTCACAGCGGAGAAATTCTTCCTTGTATTTCTTTGGAACCTCTTATGTTCTAGTTTATACCCATTGCCCCTTGTCCTATCATTGGACATCACTGAGAAGAGCCTGACTCCATCCTCCTGAAACCTGCCCTTTACGTATCTGTAAACATTAATGAGGTCACCCCTCAGTCTCCTCCAAGCCGAAGAGCTGTATCTCCCTCACTCAGCCTTTCATCTAAAGCTATTGTTTGGCTCTTGGTTATGGCTACTAATCTTCTGCAGGCAGGAGATTATTAAAACAATAATCAATTATCAGGTATTTCTAATCCCACATACCATAAAACTATTTGGGTTTTGATTTTGTCATTATTTAATTTAATGGCATACATTATGACCAAAACAGACAGAAACTTATTCATAGTAACTAGTATAAACCTTCATTTACCCAAGTACTATGCACTCAACCTCTAGCTCCTGCAGATCCTGTAACTTACACATGGGAACAATGTAGATTTTTTATTGGACATCATCTGTTAGATTAACTTCAAAAATGTTTAGCTGTATGTTTAGTCTAACCTTGTCATCATGTGCTGTAGTTTATTATAGCAAAATTATTAAGGTATTGATTAGGAGGCTTCTGCATGTGTTTGTTTGAAGCAACAGAAGTAGTTGCCGGAAGGTTGCACGTTAGACCTTTTTAAAAGGCATAGCCCTTCTGAAAATCTTTCTCTTTTTCTTCATTGCTTTGCTGTAATATGTTCAATCATTTTATATACTCAAAATCTCAAATATATACTAAAAACCCCATGATCATGAATAGTTAATAATTTTAATAATTACATATTTTTATATAATTATCTAATTATTATCTATTATCTAATCAACCTGCTTGGTCATTACAAATAGTTTTTAATAAAAATAGTTTTAGTAAAAATATTTAGACAAAATATAACATTTAAAACTTTTCTTCTGTGAAAAAGAATTAAAAAGAGAAACAAGATAAAAATGTTAGAATAATTTTTTTTCACTTAAAACACAAGTAATTTAATTGTAATTCACCTCATGTTCAGTCTTTTCAAAACCATCAAAGATATTAGCAAAAGGGATCTTAATATGAATTTTTAAAAGACGACTTAACAGAGTTAATAGTTTATTACAAAGAAGAAACATGTAAAGGGGAATTGAGTTAGGATTGGTTTGGAATGATTTATAGAGACTGGAGATAGAAAGGGTAAGCTAGACCCTCTTGTTGAGTCACAAGGTTTGGAATGGATCCTCTTGATTTCTACGCTTCTTAGAGAGGAGTCTAGAAGCAGCTGTATTGAGATTTAGCCTCAGATTTAGCCAATATGGTTTATGTCTAATGGAATTACCATCATTTTACCAGTGGATGGTCTTGGAAGTTGTCAAGATCTCTTACCTTGAGAGACATTTAGATCACTTACCCCAAGAGTTGTGCCAACTTGAAGGGCAGATTCAGGGACACAGCCTCCTCTATCCTTGATAGCTCTAAGGGCTTTTTAGAACAGCTATTTATAGGATTAACAGATTATTGACTTTGGTCAGTAATAATTAATTTTTTTCCACAATACTTTTCAGGTAACTCTTACCTCTCACAGCATGGACTACAAGCCAGGCAGCTGGTGTTGCCCAGACAGCACTCCAGAGTCCCAGGAACAACAGACTCTGGAAGGAGGGTCTGAACCACCACAAATATACAGAGAAAATCTATTGTACCTCATTTCAGAATTCAAAAAGGCAAAGGAGATATTTGTTGGACACTGACACTTCAAATTCTATTATTTTTTCCTTTCTAAGTTTTTAATTTTTCCGAAGGAACTTATATATTGTATAGTCAAATATGTTCCAAAATGTAACACATACATGACTGAACACACGTTTCCTAATTTCTGCTTAAGCCAGATGGTTTGATGTTTTGCTTTTCTTTTTTTTTTTTGTTGCTGTTTTAATGTTTTCTTTCTTTTTCTTCAATAACCCTATTCAAGCCAAGGGAATACACTATAGGAGAAAGTGTCTTTGCAAGAGTGCAGGCTCCCATCATCTATTTGAGTTAGCTGATCCTTGCTTTGCCAAGTCAGGTTTTATTTTGGTGTTGAGTGATGTTATTGAGTAGCAAATAATCAGTATGACCCCCGTGAAACCTGTACATCAGTAATTTCTCATTGGAAGGCTGATTGATGCCTTCTTTTTGCTGCATTCAGAAAAAGTGGCCATGATTCTCCCTTGCACACATACACACATATATGCTTATTTCTATGCTCCTTTTAGAATACAGAAGACTGCAGCGTAAAATTAAAAATTAAATAACAACTCAAATAATTTGGCATGGAAGTAAGAGAGACTTAAAGGTTTTGAAATAGAGTAAGTAGGCTGACCTAGTGAAAGTGAAGGAGCTAACAGCACTTAGACTGGAAGAGGATGAGGAAAGTTGGCTCTAGGGTGGGAAACGTGAGGGGCCTGTGAGACAAAGGAGATTAGGGGAAGATTTCAGGACTGGAAGGTATGATATCTCTGGAGAACAAGAAACTAAATCATAGACTGGCCTAGGCTATAAGTTACCTATAGTGTCACCCTGTGTTAGTGTCGTGGTTTGGCCCAGCTAGCACAACAGCACCACGACAGTTTCTCGCTCGATGCCCCCATTCACCCCCACCCTTGTTAAGATGGCGGAGGACCCAGCGAAATGGGAGTAAAAAGATAAGCAAGATTGTTGTGGATTAAGACAAGGGCAGGGAGGGCTCACTGCCAATTATGGTTCTGGGCAAAACAGACTCTAGTACTCGACTTAGAGAGGAAAGTAGGAAAGTTTATTCTACAAGAAACAGAACAGAATAAAAGCAAAAAGGGAGTAGGATGATGAGAAAAATTACAACCAGCACTTTAAGATCTCCCTCCCCCATCCCTCCTTTCTTCCCGGGCCCAGCTCACTGCTCCCGATATCTCTACCTCCTCCCCCCCCCCCCCGCAACAGCTCAGGGGGGCAGGGAGTGGGGGATGTGGTCAGTCTCTCACAGATGGGCTTTGCCGCTTCTGTCTTCTCAGATGAGGACAACTCCTGGCATTCTTCCCCTGCTCCAACACGGGGTTCCTCCCCCGGAACACAGTCCTTAACAAACTTCTCTGGTGTGGGTTGTTCCCAGCAGCTGCGGCTTCTGCTGATACAGGGTCCCTCACACGGGACACAGTCCTTGGTGAATATCTCTGACATGGATTCTTCACCGCGGTTGCAGTTTCTACACTTGCAAGGTCCCTTCCTCGGGACACAGTCCTTGGTGAATATCTCTGACATGGATTCTTCACCGCGGTTGCAGTTTCTGCAGTTGCAAGGTCCCTCTCTCGGGACAAGGCCTTTTCTGGGCATAAGTTTAATGAGCTGCTTTGTCGTGGGTTCCTCCCCACAGTTGCAGCTGTGGATATTGGGTCCCTTCCTTGGGACAGGGCCTGCTCCGGCCATAGTGATAAAGGGCCCCTCCTTTGGGACAAGGCCTCCTCCGGCCAAAATCACTGTCCCTGGCTCGGGGCCTTTAATGAAGTGAATCGCTGCCCCTGGTCCGGGGTCAGCTTTAGCAAAATGAGTCTCTGCCCCTGATGCGGGCTCATTATCAAAATGAGTCTGTACCGCTGATGCGGGGTCTTTAAAGAAATGAAAATAAATCTCAGCTTCACCAGTTCTCTCCATAGAATGCAGGGGAGTCTCTGCTACAGTACACCTCCTCCCTTTCATCACTGACCTTGGAGTCCGCATGGTTGTTTCTCTCACCGTTCCTACTCCTTGCATCACCACCAGCCAGAAGAAGAGAAAAAGGGGCAGAAGAAGGAAAAGAAGATGGAGGAAGACACCTCCCCTTCCGGCTTCTTCTTAAAAAGTGATCGTGGAGGTGTCTAATTGGCTCAGCCCCAGAAGTGAGCCTTTTCTGAGCTGGGGAGAGTTGTGAACAACTTCTTGCAGGAGCCATCTTTGCAGCCCCTTCCCCCATACCAGAAAAGGCTGTCATGTCAAACCATGACAGTTAGGATTGTGATTAGGTCAAGTTCCTCAGGGCTTCCTTAGTCAGGAAACATTGAATCTAGGCACTTATAACCTTGACCTGTTGGGAGGCAAAGATATGAACTTACAAGGAAGTTCCTTCCACCCTGCGAGAGAGTGTAATTCTTCCCTTACTCTTCAGCATCCCAACACGTATGAGCACTTAGCACTGCTGTGCTTCTAGCCTTATGTTTCTTTGGCTAGAAGAAATGAACACCTTTGTTAGAATGTCACAATAGCAACATAAAAAAAATACCCAAAGAAACCCCAGACCAAAATGATGTACTAGACTTTGCCAGCAAAATTTATAATCTTCCTAAGAAAAAAATACTAACTGTCCTAAAGGAAATTGTGTTTAAATGAAAGGTCTGACTTCCATATTTTTGAAAATGACTAGAGTAGAGGTGAGGAGGAGTGATTGTAACAGCTGTCAGGAGACTGAACTACACAAAAGAGCCCCAGAATGTATGAAATAGCGACACACTGAAAGAGTCATGGCAAAACTGACAGATACACAATGCGAGCAATTTACTGATTATTCTGGAGAGATAAGAAAACACCTGCTGCTTGCTAAAGTCCACTACTTATTAGCATTACAGAAAAAAAAAAAAAAGGAAGTATTTAAAAAGACTATCCATATCTTCCTGTATTTCTCCTGTTTTATGATGCACGTCCCTACTGTTCTCACTGGAGAGGCTCATAGCACAACTGAATTTGGTACATACCTTTTTGCATATAGAATGAACAAATAAAGGTTTTAAAATTTACTTTTCAGAGAAAACGGGGCTTTTAAAATTCTGTTGTGAATAAATTCCTCAATATAGAACCATTTTAACTCCCATCTTCCTGTTCTGGAGATAGTGTGCTACCTTTAGCATAACTTGAATAAAGGGTGAACTTACGGATTTTTCTTTTAAATGGAAAAATAATAAGAGAACAAACAAAGGAGTTAAGGACATTTGCAGGCTGATTTTTTGATACTAAACATTTTTCTCAAGTCATGCTTTTATCCACAGATCCCAGTGTTGCTGGGAACTCTTTTAGAACATAGATCTGTACCACAGGTAAATAAGGATGTTATTATCCAGTTAATGTTCAACATGTGTGAAAATATTTTACTTTAATGTGCTCAAAGCAGAAGAGTAGTAAAAAAAAAGGATAAACTTGCTTACAAGAGTTCAACTGCAAATGCTTTTTTGACCTTGAATACAACTAGTTTTTTGTAAATGTAGTTTTTAGGAACCTATCTAACCCAACCCCATGGGGCTGATTTTATGTTCTGATTTCTTATTCCTTTTTCTTTAACCTGATTGATAGCACATGTGAATTGGGCACACTCTGATATCTCTTTTTATTCTAATTGAGCTTTCCAAAAGACATCCAGATAAAGGTTGGGTGTTTTAGGGCCTGAGGGCTGCATTCTGTACTGTTGGGGGAAAAAGATATGTTGTGAATATGTGCATCTGGGATAACATGTGCCAGTCATTTGTGGCTCCTCTGAAAGCTGTTGTGAATTTTTGTGAGTAAGCTGCCATATCAAAAAACGGAACCTCAGATAGGACTCAAGAGAATCACAGGATGTAAGGTTGGACTAAACACTTCCTTATTTATTTTTTTTCATAAAATTGCTTTTTAAAGTGTGTTCATCAAAGTGTTTCATCAAAAGGTAAAACATTTTGGATTAATACTGTTCATTGAACTATTGTTGTAAATATGAATATAAGCACTGAATTTTAGTTGTGCTTTTCAATTTTAGTTTGTATCCATGAAATTTGGAACTACACTCACTTAAAAAACCTGAAAATTTATCACTTACCTATCAAACAATCTTGAATCACAGTAGTGTTTAACAGCATTCTTAGCTTTTACTCTGTAATATGATGAAACCAAGGACCCCAAATTGGGAAATTTACATAGTGAAGTGTAGTGATTGCCAGTGCCCAGGCACTGACAGCAGAGGGTACAGAGCAGCCTCTGTGAGGGGAAGATGGGACTGTCCTGTGCCAGGCACATCTAGATCTCCAATTAGCTCCAAAACAGACCTGTCACCAGCCTAAGCTGAGCCCATGAGTGAAATGTGAAACTGTCAGGGTTAAAGAAGGAAGAGAAGGAGGTTCTTCAGGCTCTAGAGCAGTCTCCTCTGCAGTCCATGGAGACCACAGAAGAGCAGGTTTATCCTGAAGAACTGCAGGTCCATTCCATCACTATTCTGTGATTTGTGGAAGGACCCATGCTGGAATATGGGAAAAGTGGGAGAGGGAAGAAATGGCAAAGAAGAGTTGTTATGCTGTGACAACACCACCATCAATTCTCACCCCCCCTGCACTGTTCAAGAGGGCAAGAAGTAGAAGAATCAGGAATAGAAGCAGGAAGTTGAGTCTTGGAAGAAGGGAGGTGGGAGGAAAGTGTTGTGAGGGAGAAAGTATTTTTTAATTTTGTTGTTGTTATTGTTTCTTGCTACTCAAATCTATTTTAGTTGGCAACAAATTAGTTTTCCCCAAGTCTTTATCTCAACTCACAAGATTTTTCATCTTCTTTTTTCTCCTTATCTGTTGGTGAGTGAGAGAGTGGTTTGGTGAGCATTTGGCAGCTGGTCAACATCAACCCACTGCAGGAAGTAATGTTGTCAAATTTGTCTTCTCATGTTTTTGTTGCTGTCATGATTTAACTCTGGTGGGAAGCTAAGCCTCACACATCTGCTGCTCACTCTCCCCTAGTACGATAGGGGAGAGAATCAGAAAGCTAGAAGTTTAACAGTTGAAGCAAAAGCTGTGTTCACTAACAAAGCAAAGTAAAGAATTCATTGACGACTTCTCATTGTTCAGTCATCTCCAGAGAAGCAGGGCTCCATTGTGTGTAATGGTTATATGGGAAGACAAGTGCCATAACTATGAACATTCCCCTTTCCTTCTTCTTCCCCCATCTTTACATGCTGAGCACGATGTCCTATGGTATGGAATGTCCCTTTGGTCAGTTTGGATTAGCTGTCCCAGCCATGTCCTCTCTCAACTTCTTGTACCCCCCTCTGCCTGCTCACAGGCAGGGCAGTCTGAAAAGATCTTGACTCTGTGTAAGCACATTGTAAACACAAATCCAAAGCTTATCATCGTATGAGCTTCTATGAAGAAAATTAATTCTAACCTCACCAAAGCCAGTGTAAGTCGGAATTCTGATTTTGAAAATAGATTCTGGCAAAAAAAGACCCCAGACTATATAATTCAGTACATGATGCATTTGCTTTATTTCAAATGAGCTCAAAGGATTTTAAAAAACCCCAAACTGTAAGAGGATAATGTTCTTGTAGTGGGTTCATCTTTAAAGAGCATCAGAGTAAGATACATATGAAGATTTATCAGTATAACACGTAGAATTCTAAGAACCCTGGAGTTTATTGGAAAACAGGTTTTTGCTTTGAGTTCACCATGCAATGCACAGAAATCAAAGTTTAGAACCTAAAAACTCACAGTTTAAGGTAGCTAATCATTGTGACAATCTGTGATATAGCTTAAACACCACCTTTCAGGGATTTAGGAGCCTATCTCTGCTGTCGTGGATTTGTGTGGAGCCTTTTCTGGTAATGAGGAAGGGGCTGTAAAGATGTCTCCTGTAAGAAGTTACTAAAAATTCTCCCCAGCTCTGAACCAGACCCACTTCTGGGGCTGAGCCAGATCACCTTTTAAGAACAAGAAGCCGGAAGAGGTGGGTTCTTGTTCAGTTCTTCCTTTTTTTTCTGGCAGCTTGTGTTGCAAGTAGTTAGAGACAAGCAACCATGTGGACCCCAAGGTCAGTGAGGGAAGAGAGGAGGAGGTGTGCTGGAGCAGAGACTCCCCTGCATCCTGTGGAGGACTGGTGAAGCTGAGATTTGTTTGCACTTTGTAAAGGACCCCGTGCCAGGGAGGGTAGTGGCTATGCCAGAGAAGTTCATTAAGGACCTTGTTCTGTGGGAGGGACCGCGTGTTGGAGCAGGGGAAGAATGCAAGGAGTCACCTTCATCTGAGAAGAGTGATGCAGCAGAGCCCATCTGTGAGGAACTGATCCCCCATTTCCTGCCCTCCTGTGCCATTAAGGGGGTAGGAGGTAGAGATATGGGGAGCAGTGAGCTGAGCCTGGGAAGAAAGGAGGGATGGGGGAGGGAGATCTTAAAGTTCTGGTTGTAATTTTATTATCATCCTTCTCTCTTTTTGCTTTTTGTTCTGTTTCTTGTAGGTAGTAGAATAAACTTTTATTACTTTCCTCTCTGAGTCAAGTACTGGAGTCTGTTTTGCCTGGAACCATAATTGGCAGTGAGCCCTCCCTGCCCTTGTCCCAATCCACAAAGTTCTTGGTTATTATTTTCCCTCCCATCTCGCTGAGGTCTTCACCATCCTAAAGAGGGTGGGAGTGTATGGGGGGCAGTGAGACGGAGACTGTCATGGTGCTTCATTGCTGGCTGGGCAAAACCGTGACACTGAATTTTAATTACAAGCTCTTACCTAGACGTACTCAATCTGATCTGCCTTTCCACAGAAAATGTCCCTGACTTTTAAGTTCAGTCAATAACCTGGAGCACAGTCTTTTCACATTTGGAAGACTCATATTCAAATCACATTTATAGGTAGAGAGAATGACTGCAGATCTCTTGGCAGAAAAATGTTGAAAGTGCCTTAATTATTCACCTAGCATTATAGCTACGCCTCCTTGACTGCTATTTTTAAATACATCAAGCACAGAAGAGTATCTTTACACTAAAAATACTCATTTTTTTAATTAATTTTCCAAATAGGTTGATGAGATGTAATATAGTTTCAGCCATAGTTGCAAGCAGACTTGCTCAGAATGATTGACTCTGCAGCTGAGTTTCACAAGCCCTGAATAGGTTATTTCTTACAGAGCTGCAATTAGTTTCTCTAAAGGTGATCATGCTTTTGGGCATACAGTTATGGAAAATGCAAGCTGACTTTTTGGTGCCACTGTGTTTATGACCAAATAGCTACTATTAAATGCTTTTATATTCTGGTACAAAGTGTTTGCTGTAGTGTTATTGTGCTTGATTCTGTATTATTCCTGCTTTGGCAGTGCCCTTGTTCCATCAAAACAGATATACACTACACATTACACAATGTATTTTTAAAAATCCGAGTTTTTTGTTGACTTCAGCAAAAAGATTGGCTTAGATGATATGATCCTTACCTTACACAGGCACTAAATGCTTCCTCAGCATGGCTGTTATCTCATTTGTAACATATTATTGCTATTATTCGTGTTATAGTGGTGCCTAAGAGCCAACAGAGAAGTTTCTTCATTCCAGATGTTCTACCTAGAATATCAGACATTGACTCAAGGAGCTTATAGTAGGGATTGCAGAGGCCCAAGAAAAGTATGATAAACTATCTGAATCTAAGATTGCCACGAGCCAGCCCAATCATATGTCCCCTCCTTTACAGTTAGCCACATGTTATACCATAGGATATTGGTGTGAATATTCAGACCAATTCCACAGCCAAGGTCAGGAAAAGATGTAACATACAAATATGGTGGTGGCATTACTGGATGATATATTTTGTACTCTCTTTTACTTTTTTCCTCTGTTTTAAAATATAAATTAATACATATGCATAATAGATCCTTTAAAATGGGAATATGTTTAAAGCTCTTTCATTTTATCCTGTATTCTGTTCTCTAGGACACTGTAATCAATAGTTTTGCCATTCATTGATTAATATTAAAACAGTATGAAGTGCAAGATGACAAATTTCTGCCATGTTGGAATTAGAAATGACACAATATAACACTGTAATTTTATCCTTGTCTTTGTCTTTCTAAGTAATAAGAAGTTATTAAAAGCAAAACTGTTCAAAATCAGACAAATATATAAAGTGACTTGAAAGGAAGCAATTATTCTAATCAATAACTTCTTCATCAGTGTTATTTGACTACCTATAAATCTGGTTAATCAATTTTAAACCATGCTTTTCAAGAAAACCATCTAAATTTATAGGTGAATTATTTTCTACTGTATGAGAAACACAGTAAATGTCATTTACAACTTTCCATGACTTAAATGATTATTTAATGGAGACTGCATGATTGGAAGTTTTTTTTCCTGAATTCTCTTTCATTTTCTGATTCTATCGATAAACCTTGCAAGTGCTTGTATTTGCTGTAATTTCTCATAAAGCTCGTAGAATGATCCTTAATTTTGACCTTTTTTTTTGAGAGATTAGTCTTTCTTTATTTCTCCCTACTTTTTTGTTGGAAATAATAGTTAAATCTAAGAATCTAAGAATGGAAGTTATCCATTCAAAAGTTGAAGAGCTGCTTTTAAAATTATTTTGCATGCAACATTATCTGAATTTTCTTACTCATGCCAGCAAGCAAAACTAACAACAGTTATAAAAACTGCTAGCTGTTAAATTAATAAAGGAGAAGATATAGAATGATTCTGAACTACAAATGGTTCAAGTGGATGGAAAATGTGAGATATAGCTTTTTGTCAGTTATCTCTACAAACAAAGGGTGGGAGATACAACATTTACAAGATTTCTCTGGAGTAGCTGTCTGTATTTTATGGGTTTTTTTTCCAAAATAATTGGTGTTCTGTAATTTTACTGTTGGTTGAAAAAATATTTGATTGATTGATTGACTCTTTTACATTTGTTAATGTTAGTAAGTGCTTTTAAAGATTTTGTGTGCATTTGTTACATCTGCTCATGGGCCATGCAATCCCTAAAGCAGTAACACATATCAGTGTCCTAGGAAGTTTAAATGAATCTGTTCAAGTGCTGTTCTGCTTCTGACATGAAAATAAAGGAATTATTCACATTCCCTCCTTTCCTATTTAGCTCCAGGTTGGCTCAACTCCTCCTGTATAACAGGGAAACTATTATTCAGATAAGCTATCTGTACTATCTATGGTGGATGCTACTTTAGTTCAGAAAGGAAGTTAGGACAGTGAGGAATCCTATGAAATAGAACCAAATTAGGATTATACACGTCTTTAGTGTAAAGGCTCTTCTGCTACTCTTTAAGAAATATGACTTTTTGTACTTCTCTTCTAAAAGAAAGGAAAAATAAAAAAAAAAAAAAGAAAAAAAAAGAAGAGAAAAGGAGATCCAGTGTTAATGACACTGTACTGTTTCTGTAACTTCCTAACATACAAGGAATTCCCACTCCAATATACATCCAAAACTGTTTGGAAATGTTATCCAAATATATTCCAAAGGTTCAGAAACTATGATAAAACATACAAACTTAGAGAAAAAAATTATATTGAATATAGTAAATAATATAAATTTCTGATTTCCTTGTATGCTCTGGTATTGGTATTACTGCAATAGTGACTGCAAGGACATTGTCACTGGTGAAACTGCAAGGAGAAAACCAGAATTAGTTGGTATGAAGTAGATTATAGGTGCACCAAGAGAAAGTAAAAAACCTCTGTAAAAGAGAAAATATTTTTCTCTATTTTCTTAAATGCAATTGAAGAATGATTGAATAGATCATGACAAATCCAGTGGTAGTGAAATTTTGCCTTCTTTTCACTCTTCACATTTCTCTGTGCTCACTTGTACTCAGGAATTATGCACACTGCTTGGAAGAGTGAAACAAAAGCAGTGATCACATTTTATGCTACTTTGAAGCATGAATGTGTACCCCTTGGAGGTACAAAAGATCTTCAAGGATTTTTGCTTGCCCAAAACGCAGAAGGTGAAGGAAAGGAATGTAAAGTACTAGCTTCTTTGAAGGAGGTAAGAGTATGTCTCCATTTTAACTTGTGTAAGATGCCAGTTAAAATTAATGCAGTGAAGAAATTCTTTCAGCATGTCTTGCCTTCTTGATGCAAGGAACACTGACTAATGAAGAGCCTGTTATCTTTGTGCCACAGGTATACTATCAAAGGCATGGTTTGTCTCTATATATATGCTTAGGAAATATAATAGTAAAATAATGCATATATAATCTAACTAAAGTATTAAGAAGCTAATGAATACTTACCTTACTTACATTACTTAGCTAATGAATACATGCCTCTCCTGGTTAGTTTCAACAGGCAATCACAGTGGTCTTCAGAATATATATTTAAAATTATAAAGTAGCGGTAGGCTGCCTGAATTGCTGTATCAAAGAAAAAAAAAAGTGTGAGTACATAACACACTTCTGATAGTTGGCCAAGTATGTTTATAGCAGTAGAGTTCATGTAATTCAACTTCCGCTAATTTTAGCACACTGGCTCATGGTTATCCTGGAAGGGCATGAAAGTGTTGTAAAGAATACCTCTTTTTGATGTACTTTTTGGAGGGAGTATCAAAAATCACAGATTTTGTTCCAGTGTAATGTAGGATACATACTTTTCCTTTGTAAACCCTCTATCAGATCAAGTGTATAACAACATAAAGAGATTACAGAGTTTCTTTTGAAAAGTTCAAAGCTTCAGATAGTTGGCTTTTCTAATAGGCTAAAGCTTCACTTCAAAAAAGGATTTAAGACCATAAGAAATCCCAGAAAAGTCAGAGTTTGTATATACCGCTGCAACTGCATCTTTTCAAAGAGTTTAACCATGTAGGGCTCCAGCTGTAATCCAACGGTAAGTTGAAAATGCAGTCAGAATTCAAATTTCAGCCTTGCAAATTTGAAACCAAATATCTATGAAAGTCTTATTTCCACAATTAACTGTGTACACTAGGATAATTCTAGAAAAGTCTAATGACAGGTGCTTCTCAGTTTTATATGACACCAAAATGATACATTTGTCTTGTTTTCAACAGTCTTCCCATTATCTTGTTGGCTCTTTTGGCTGCTGTTGCATACAGAACTGATGATTTCAGTGAACTGTTGATTAACTCAATTATACTTTCCTGAATTGCAATTGCTACTTCTGAGTTAAGCATTGTGTGGGCTGAACAGTTCAGATTATTTTTCCCTAGATATATTATTACCTTATTTTCATTTACAGTGAAGATCACCTGACATTACCTTTTGCCCACTTACTTTTGTGATTTCCTTTTAGAGTGCCTTGTTACCGCTGTCTGATAAAAACGAGCTTAGTGTCATGTGCAAACTCAGAGATTTTGTTAAATCCTGCCTCAAGGAGTATCCAGTCCTATTCTGTGGTTACATTGTGCTTCATACAACACGGAGTCTGATTCTTGGCTAGTCTGCAGGCACTGTTTTGATGGTAATAACTATTTAAGAAGATGTCTTGAAGCATGAAAGTATGGCCATAATTCTCAGACAATATGATCTCTCTGTTCACTTACAGTACAAATTTAATGTGTTTGTGTTTCAGTCTAGCAGCTTGACTGCACCACGTGTAAACATGCCAACTCTGTTTTAAAAAATAGCTTGCCTAGGGACAGACAGCAATTTAGCCATGATAATTGGTGCTTTCTATGCTCAGCTAGCACCTTGTGAGTGCCTTTCATTGCTGTTGCAATTGAATCCTTTAGTACCTGATTCTATCTAGAACAAAAGTAGCTAGAAAACATCTAGATGATGTTGCAGAACAGGCAGAACTACTGAATAAACAAAATCTGGCTTCACAATAATATATTTTTGTCTGTTCTTTGGCTCTGTGGAGGCTATTCTTGTTCTTAAATTACATCTCAATAAGGCTTTTGAGATATGCTTGTTGAAAAATTGATAATACTAAAGGCAATGTCTACAATGCATATAATGGATAACTTGGTATCATGTGCTACATAAGGCATTACTGTGAAAGAATATTTTGCAGTCACAGTTACAGAAGGTAAGTAGTGTTACTTTGTTTTAGATAAATATTGCAGGAAAAACAAACACAAGAGAAATGTTCCTGAAATAGAAGGTTTAATAGTTTTACCAGCACTCCACATTTAGGTACCACAAGTGACAAATTTTTTAAAGATGTAACATTTTTTTATTAAACCTTCGTGTCTCCCCTTCTCTTTTCACAATGTAATAATTTGTGCACAGAATACTAAAAACAACTTTGGATCATTGTTAATTCTGTTAACTGTATGATTAAAATAACAAGAACATCTGCAAACAACTGTTGCTAGTGTCATTGCTGTGCCTGGAAGCTCTGCTATCGCTAAAGATCTGCCAGTGTTTCCATTATTAAATCTCGTTTTAATCCTCATTGGATTTTAGCCTGCCATTCATATTCTCAATCCAGAAGACCGATATTTTAACATTAACATATTTGGCCGATATTTTAACAACACTGTCTTGTGTTCTTGAGATTCCAGCTGGTAACTGTAGAATCGTCTAAGCACAGTAACTTCTTCACAAAAAATTCTTGTTCAGCATTTCATAAGCGGCATCATTGTAGAATTTCAGGAGAGTGACATGTTTTACCAAATCAATGAATCTATTTAAAAATACATTTCTGAAGTCCAGTTACCTTTGAATGTCTCCATTTGAGCACAGTAATCTTGCCGCGAAGAGGTTTATTTATGATGTTGTATATGCTCTACAGAAAGCCAGTGCTGAAACCTGTAAACAAACTGGTGTCCTTTTTTGAATTACAGACTTGTATTTAATAGACTCTCCAGCATACAGACATATGAATCTTCTTTTGATACATGTCAAAACTGTCAATTTCCCAAAGACTTTTTTTTGGATATGTATTGTAATATCAGGCTTCTTTTTTATTTTCAAAAACCAGGCTAAGGACATTCTCATCAGTTTTATTAAGCATAGCTATGGAAATATAAGTCATCTAAGTAAAGAGACCATATTTACAGAGATACCTAGCACATGAGCCAAAATGAACCTGGAAAAAAAAAGACCAATAAATTTTCCATTTCATTGTGGACACTACATAATAAAACACTTTTTTTTCTTCATTGTTTTTGACTGAATTATCACATTCTGATATGAACTATATCTTAATAAGCGACTTTTCTAACTAACAGTTCAGATCTGTGTGGATTCAAGTGAGGATTCAAATGGAGGATAATTTGCATCCAGTTCAAATGAAAGCTGGGTACAACTGATGTGTACAGAATATAAAAACTATTATTTAAATTTTATCAAAACAATGACTTAATTCATTGTAGTGGTTTTGTCTAGGAAAGGTTTTGGTAGTGGGGGTCTACGGGAGTGGCTTCTTCAAACAAAGAGCTGCCAGAAGCTTCCCCTGTAGCTGATAGAGCCAGTACCAGTCAACTCTAAGGTTGACCCACAGCTAACCGAGACTGAGTCAGTTAGCACCTCTGTGAATGACATATTTGAGAAGGGGAAGAAATTGCTGCACAGCTGATAAACTGCAGCAACAGCAGAAGGGAGTGAGAATGTGAGAAGAATATCTCCACAGACACCAAGGTCAGTGGAACTGGAGGGGGAGGAGGTGCCCAGGCACTGGAAAAGAGGTTCCTCTGTGAACTGTGGTGAAGACCATGGTGAGGCAGCTATGTTCATGCATCCTGGAGGACTACTGGGGAGCAGAGATCCACTCTCAGCTTGGGGAGGATCCCACACCAGAACAGGTGGATGCCTGAATGAGACTGTGACTCCTTGGGAAGCCCACACTGCAGCAAGTTCCTGGCAGGATCAGGGAACCCATAGAGAGAGAAGCCCACATCAGAGCAGGTTTGCTGTCAGGACTTGTGACCCCATGGGGGATTCATGCTGGAGCAGTCTGTTCCTGAAGGACTGTACTCCTGTGGGTGACCCACACTGGGGCAGGGTATGAGGAGCTGCCCCTGTGGGAGGCCCCATGCTGGATCAGTTTATAAGGAACTGCAGCCCATGGGAAGGATCCACATTGGAGAAGTTCGTGAAGGACTGTCTCCTGTGGGGAGAGACTCCACAGTGTAGCAGTGGGAAGTGTGATGAGGCCTCTCCTGAGAAGAAGCAGCAGCTGTAAAGTCCTTCTGTAAGGAACTGACCCCAACTCCCATCCCGTGCGCCACTGTGGGGGAAGGAAGAAAAGTCCTGGGAAGAAGGAGGGGTGGGAGGAGGTGTTTTAAGGTTTGGTTGTATTTCTCTTTTTCTCTTCTCTGTTCTGATTATTCATTAATAAATCAAACCCTTTCTCCCCAAGTTGAGTCTGTTTTTCCCGTGATGCTAATTGCTGAGCTGATGAATGTTTGTCATGGTTTGACATGATAGCCTTTTCTGTTAAGGGGGAAGGGACTGTAAAGATGGCTTCTGTAAGAAATTGCTCGCAACTCTCCCCAGCTCACAGACAGACCCACTTCTGGAGCTGAGCCAATTAGACACCTCTACAATCACTTTTTAAGAAGAAGCCAGAAGAGGAGGTTCTTCTTCCATCTTCCTCCATCTTCTTTCCTCTTCTGCCCCTTCTTTTCCTTCTGGCTGGTGGTGGTGCAAGGAGTAGGAACAGTGAGGTAAACAACCATGTGGACTCCAAGGTCAGTGATGAACGAGAGGAGGAGATGTGCTGGAGCAGAGACTCCCCTGCATTCTATGGAGAGAACTGGTGAAGCTGAGATTTATTTTCATTCCTTTAAAGACCCTGCATCAGGGATAGAGACTCATTTTGATAATGACCCCATATCAGGGGCAGAGACTCATTTTGCTAAAGCTGACTCCGGACCAGGGGCAGCGATTCACTTCATTAAAGGCCCTGAGCCAGGGACAGTGATCGTGGCTGGAGGAGGCCGTGTCCTGCAGGGGGGACCCAATATCCACAGCTGTAACTGTGGAGAGGAACCCACGACAAAGCAGCTCATTAAATTTATGCCCAGAAGAGGCCTTGTCCCAAGAGAAGGACCCTGTAACTGCAGAAACTGCAACCATGGTGAAGAATCCATGTCAGAGATATTCACCAAGGACTGCGTCCCGTGTGAGGGACCCTGTATCGGCAGAAACCGCAGCTGTTGGGAACAACCCACAATCCAGCTCTTTGTGTTTATGGCTGTTCCTTCGTGGAGCAGAAGTAAATGAAAGTAAAATGCTGTACTTGCTGCTGCAGAAGAGAGGGTGGATGGGCCATAACAAGGTGGAATTACTGAAGATTCCAGGATAAAATTGTGACATGGGAACTGTATTCCTGTCAATTAAGAATATGTAAAGAAGCATCTCAATTATGTTTCAAGTAATTCATTTTCAAACAAATGGAATTTTTCAGACTCTTCTTTCCAAGTCATGATCTTGAAAACAAAGCTTTTATAAATAGACATTGTCAATGAGAACTACATGAGAAAGTCTCCTTCTCTGGAGGTTTTCAAAACCTGACTGGACACATTCCTGTGTGACCTGATCTAGGTGGACCTGCTTGAGCAGGGGAGTTGCACTAGATGATCTTTAGAAGTCCCTTTCAACTCCTACCATTCTATGATTCTATGAAAGGTGCACTTGGATATCTAGCTTCGCAAATGTTAGATCAAAAACATTTCTGAAGGAAAACAACTTGTAGCCATACTCTTTGCAACCCTTCCCTCCTGATTTTTTGGAACAGTTAGTTAAGTCACAATCCAGTACTGTGGTTCATGATCTCATTTTTAGAATCTCATTTTTAAAATCTGTCTTCATCAATGAGCAAATGTGTTTTCACTTTCACAGGAACATTGTTCTTGAACTTCTTATGTGCTTTTTAATTACAAGAAATGTTTCCACTGAGATTATAACTTGATTTGGAAATGAATTTTTTTATGAGATTATATCTAGTGAATAAAAATAAAGGATTTTTTTTTTCCTATAATGTATCTGAAGATCATGAAGACTTTGATTACATAAATTTAACACCATGATTGAACAGAGTCATACTTGCAAAGGGTTGAGTAAGCTTGTTTGGTTTGTGTTGTATGTTCATTATCTTTAAATGCATGTGACGTTTATGAAGCTGAAATAAAAAGGAAAGAACTGACCTCCGGTGTTGCGCATGCAGCTCTCAATATTTTACAGAGAATAACATCTTGATAATTAAATTGCTTCTACATCTGTGCTGTAGTGTCAGCAGGATGCTGCCATATTGCATACGTTTAAGAAATTACACTTAATTTGTCTTTATATTTTCATTATGGAAATAGTATTCATATTATTCAGTAAGAAGTACCACCATGTAAGAATGAGACCAGAAAATAGAATAACGAGACTGATTTTGAGTGTTATCGAGGTAAATGCATTTTAACAAAGGCAATTTAAAAAAAAACTGCTTTGGCAAGTTACAAGAGAAATAAACAAAGTTGATATTCAGAGGAAACTGATTAATGAACAAATTATTTACTTCTGTAGTATTGGAAGTCTTCATAGCATTAAAGATAGAAAGTAAAATGCAGTCCAGGGGGAATGCAAAACTTCAAGGTTTGATGAGGAATGAGACTTGATGGAGCTGCAGTGAACATGCCACAGAGCTTTGGGGCATAATTTGAGTTGCTTCAAATTGCAGGTTAAATTTAATTGTGATTGTTATCAATTGTTTAGCAAAAGCTGTTTTTGATAAGTAAACCCCTATGGGTTTTTAGGATGGAGGAGTAAACAAACCATCTCAAGAATAATTGTAAACACTGTTTGGTTAAAGAAAATTATGGAAAATAGGCTCTCCTCCTCTGGGTGTGGTGTAATAAATCTGTTTTTCTTCCAGGCATCTTTAGTCAATACCTTCCGTCTGTAACAAGGGGATAGCTTTGTTATTTGCTTTGTTTTGGTTTTTTTTTCCTATTGCCCAGAGTTAACAAAGTACATAGAGTTGATATTTAGAGGTAAGACCTACAACATCTGAGAATAGAGTTCCTTATAGATTAAACTAGGCTGCTCTATTTAAATATTTGCATGACTGCATCCTCTTAATTCTTATTCTATCAATTTAGAGTGGTGTCTCAGGTGCTTGTTGATTTCTGTTCTCTTTTACCAGGCCTCTTGCTTTCTGGCAATAAATACAAACAGAATATAAAAAATGGAATGCTCTCTGAAGCTTTTCCTGGTAAATAATTTTATTATTTGGCATTAGTCTAGACTTTTAATTAGTGAAGAAGTATACTGACGAAGGCATCTCTCTCTTGCTGAGGCAGAAGATGGGTAGGTGCCACAACAAGCACATGCTAAATTTGGTGGAGACGAAGTTCTCTGATTTCTAAAGACATTCACATTTCTATGTTGACAGGCTCAGGTCAGCAACTCAGTTTGATGGCAGGTGAGGACAGGTTCTAGTCTGAACAAGCATACCTACTTACTGGTCAGTGGTAGCAGTAAGAACATAATAATAGTAAGAATATAATTCTTTGGAGAACTTGGGCTGGCATACAATGATATCTTTTGGAGTTATATTCTTTTGGAGCATGGTGCTTTATTTCTTCTTAAGCACAGACAGTGATGTCATTGAGATGAGCACTGACTAAAAAGAGTAGCTAATATAGCTTCCCACTTTTGCCATGTTATGCTTGTACTTCATACCGTTAAAGATAATCATAGAATCACAGAATGGTAGAGGTTGGAAGAGGCCTTTAGAGATCATCTAGTCCAACCCCCCTGCAGAAGCAGGTCCACCTAGATCAGGTCGCACAGGGACATGTCCAGGTGGGTCTTGAAGACCTCCAAGGAAGGAGCCTCCACAACTCCTTTGGGTAGCCTGTGTAAGGGCTCCCTCACCCTCACAATAAAAGTTTTTTCTTATATTCAAACAGAACCTTTTGTGTTCCAGCTTCATCCCATTACCCCCTGTCCTGTTACTAGCTACAATAGAAACATTCTTCCTTTCTTTTTGTTGTTACTCAGACAGGCAGTATGACATCTCTCAGCTAATCAAACTTTCCTTGAAATGCAATACATTCTGCGCAGGGCAATTTTGAAAATTCCTAGAATCTGAAATTTTAATAACCTATTGTAGGGAAACTTTATGTTTGAAAATATTCAAATTGGACCTTTAGTACTTTCTATAAAAAATTACCTTTTTTCTCCTCACTCTATGAAATTTATTAATATTTGGAACCTCACAGTAAATTAACCTTTCTTAAATTTCACATTTAGAAAATCATCCATGAACCTTAAATGTGGTAGTCCAGTCTTAACCAGAGGTGATGTCTTTTCCTGTTTTATGGCCTTAGGCCTAAATGTTGAGGAAGATCCTCCTTGATTTTGTTTTCCTATTCTAATGCAAAGGTGCCATACCACTGCTCTCTATTCTGAGCATTGCCTTTTGCAACTTTCTGGGGGGAAAAAGTACATATCCACATCAACCCACTCAGTTAGTATGTCAGTGAGACAGATAGTCAGAGCCTATACAGAACGATCACCTATTTATTCAGCACTAGTGAGACTACATCTGGAATGCTGTGTCCAGTTCTGGACTTTCCCATAAAAGATTGACATTTAAGGAATTCCAATGGAAAGTTACCAAGATGCTTAGCTGAGCATATGATGCACAAAGATTTTTCTCTTATATATGTGGTCAAAATCAAGAATTCTCTCAATTCCTTTCCAATGTCTGAACAAAACCGTAGGAGTAACTGCTGATCATTAAATTTCAAACTCGCAAGTGCATTACAGCTAGCTCCTCAAATTATGTTTAACACAAACGTACACACTGTCTTGGTGGTCCAATGACCAAAAAATATGAAGGAGATTATTATGAAAAGCAAGGACATAAGTTGTTCACAGAAAAAACATCAGACAATTAGGCAAGACTGAAGACAGGATCTCACACAGCACAGTGTGGAAAACAATGCAGGAATGTGTTATAGCAATCTGGATGAGAGGAAGAATCTGTAGGACTCAATCCTGTGTGACCCAAACTAGGTGGACCTGATTTAGCAGGGGCGTTGGGCTAGGTGATCTCTAGAAATCCCTTCCAACCTTTACCATTCTATGATTCTATGAATCTGACCCTTGTTTGAGAAAGGATTTGGATGGGATGACCTCTGGAGGTCCCCTCCAGCCTAAATTATTCTGCTGTGATGTGACCTTTCTACCTTTTTCCTAGATGTGTACAGACAGAATAGGGGCCTTGTTACTTACCTCAGAGTGAATATTTCCTCCCCGAAGGACTGATTAGTATCTTACATAAAATTATCAATGGTTCTTTGCCAACAGTTGCATGACAGAGTTATGTGAAAGTCTGTAAAGGCCTACTTTACAACAGATAATCATAATTATTAATGAGCATAATCCAAGGAGGGGAAAAAAGAATGCATTTTAGATTAAAAATAAAGTAAATCCCCCATTTACATTGACTTTTCTTCTTTTGTAAAAAAAAAAAACCCAAAACACTACAATGCCTGTTTGTTCCTGCATATTTTATCCATCATTAGCTGCACATGAATTGTGCACAAAGAGAAAAATATGGGACACACAATAAGATTTTTAACATTTCAAAGAAGATTCTTCATCACTATGGGAGGCATCAGTCACATTCCACTCCTCCAAATCCTTGAGTGTGAAGATCTGCAGCTCAGAATACATTTGGTGACATTTTTGACACAGACCGCCTTTATGAAGCAGAATTGAAGGAGTCTGAGGACTTGTAATGGATTCCACTGAGAAATGGTATAATTGGTATGGCACTGGTCTGCTCTTTCCCCTCAGCCTGTAGGGTAACTTCTACATTCTCAGATTTCCCTCAAGATGAAAGGACTTTGGCTGATAGATGCCCTGTACATGGAATGCATTGCTATAACACAAACCTGTACAAATAGGAAAATTTTCAGTTCCCCATGAGTTTTAAGAACAGCAAACCACATTATCTGAAGAGAAATAAGAATATCTTTCTAGCTACTACTCTAACTTATTTCCCTTTTCCTTCTCTTCACTGCTGTTGAATCAACACCTGATAGGAGGAAATTGCCAAGTGATATGTTCCTCAGATGGATATTCATGTTCATCACCTTTCTGTCAATATTTTTTTGATGTTTAGACCTAATTGTCTTGTACTTTGACCCAAAATGTTGCTATCTGAATATTACTGCATTAGGTTGTGAGTGTCTGGGGAGCACTGGGAGTATTTAGCATCCCCTAACTTTGGTTTAAAGTATTTTCTTCCTTCCCATTCTTCTCTGTTTTTTCCTGAAGAGTTATTATTTTTAACTAACTGCCTCACCAAACCTATTCTTCTTATTAATTCTTATTTGCCCATTATTTTCTTTGTAGTTTCACTTCTATCTCCTAGTCAGCTTTTTGTCCTTGGCATTTGCATGATGCAGTCTGATCGTCTGTTTATTCATTCCTTCTTATTTAGTCCTTTGGTTCAGATTTCTCTTTTTATTTTAATGCATTTCCACCATTCACTCCCTTTTTTCCTGTCCTTTGCTAGTACTCTTAATCATATTTTTCCATGTTATTTCTAACCCCTTCTGCTATGTGAGAATTTTCTGTTTGACGTTTCTGTTTGGTGTGTCAAATTTAATTCATACCCTACTTCCATTTCTGTTAGTCCTGTTTTGCCACAGATCTTTTCTAGGGAGGATGAAAACTGTTCAGTTTACTGCTTTCAGTTATGTGTACTTCATATGCATCTAGTAACTTTCCATTTTCCAATTCCTTTGCTGTTGCTTTCCCAGTTTGTCTTCTACCTTGTGATCAGTGAAATTCCAAGGTACAGGTCAGCTATCAATAAGAACAATATCCTGATGCTATCAACATCTGTCTGATTTGATTCTATTCTAAGTGTGCTAAAGCCAGAAAGGTCAGGTAGAAGCATCCAGACATTCACAGATGAGTAGAATGCAGCACTCGGTTATGTACACCCGTACAGATTGCATACTGAAATTATAGCATGGACAGAGTCTGAACGATGCAAGGAAGTAAATAGTCCAATTAGTCTGGCATTTTTGCAAAGAAGCTTGAGAAATCCAAAATGAAAACCAAAGAGGTATATGAAGTTTGCCTTTTTGAAGAGAATGTTTTCTTCCCTGAAACTTCATTTGATGTGATCAAGGTCTGTGCTGGGCTATCTAAGTGAAATGATGTCATTTGAATTTAGCTCAGATCAGATTGCTTTCTGATACAGGGGAGTTTTGTTTATACAAAGTTCTAAAATGTGCAGAGTATTGGAGTAGAAATAATAGTGACTTCTTTGATTCCTGGTGTTTAATAGAGTGCTAAACAGCAGAATATCTAATGTTAGGAGATCAAATTCTAAATCCAGTCAAGAATATATTTTAGCTGCACTTCATTGTTACCAATTGGAAAATTGCAGAGCAGATCAGATTGAAAGCCAGAGAAAAAGAAAGATTTGCGGTGGCACATTTGTTAGTGGAATAAAAAGGAAATAACAGCTCATTTCTATGTCTTGAGAGGATTGATCTTCCTTTGCCAATTTGGTTTTCCAGAGAAAGTCATTTGTTGTGGTTTAAGTTCCTTTATTTTATCAACAGCTTCCTGGAGTGTAGAAGATATTTTTTTTTTCCTTGAAGTACAGTGTACCTTAAGGAATATTTTTCAGAGAAAATGGCACAAGTCCATGACTTAAGCATATGCTAGGACAAGTAAGACAAATATGGCAGTGATGTAACTCGGTTTAATAACACGAGTTTTTTCTATCTACTAAAATGTATAAGCTGCATATTTTCTGCAAAAAGCTTCCTTCTTACAGTTTCATTTTTGATTTTTGATTTTGATGGGAATTATTTCGATCTTTGACCCTACTACTGTGAAAAGAGAATGAGAACAGAATGTGTCTGTAGCCAAAATGATGTTTAATGTTTGAGCTAAAGGCCAGAAGTGTTATACTTCATTTTGTCTTAACAAAAGTTTAAAGAGCTTCTTCATATCGGCTTCTATGGTGCTGTTTTGCATTTGTGACCCAAACATTGTTAACAAGACACCGATATTTTAGCTATTGCTAAAGAATGATTACACAGTGTCAAGGTCTTTTCTGTTTCTCGTGCCAGCAAGTAGTCCGGGGGTGCAAAGAAGTTGACACAGCTGGGACAGCTGATCCCAGCTGACCAAAGGGATATTCTATACTATATGATTATGAGCCAGTGCAGGCAGGATGCAGGAACAACTACAAAAGTATGGATAAAATGCCAAGAGCAAATTTATTCTCATTACCTCATAATCCAGGGGCTCTCAGAAACTGCATCTGGACAGAGACATGTAAGCAGAGCTTGGTCCTGCTAGCAGTAGAGCAGAAAAACAAAGGCTTTAAACCCGGTACTTTTCACCTGTGAATCTGGGCATGTTTTTTTGAGGTGTAATTTTCCATTATGCTTTGATCTTTCCCAAAGCAAGGCAGGAATATCTGATAGATGCCTCTGAGTCCATCACAGACCTGTGTTACGTAAACAAGGATGTTCTACTTGCCAAGCATACAAGGCAAAGCAACAGTTTGCATTGTTGATACCTGCATTTTTTGAAGCTCTGGCTACAGGTCACTTGAGTGTATTGTTATCACAATGATATTGTTCCTAATATATAAAAGTGGGGAAGAAGAAGGAAGGGGAGTTGTAGGGAGATACAGCATTTGTCTTTTCAAATAACATTTACATCTGGCTAAAGCTTGCTGAACTGGAGATGTCTGAACATCTACCTACCAATGAGAAGCAGTGAATGAGTTCCTAATTTCTCTTTCCTTGCACACAAAGTGTTGCTTCACCTATCATAATGTCTTTATCTCAATCCATGAATTTTCTCACTTTTAGCCTTCTATTTCTTCTATTCTCCCCCCCACCCCTCCCCCCCCACTGGGGGAGTGAATGAGCAGGTGTGTGGGGCATAGCTGCAGGCTGGGTTAAACCACAAACAAATACTGTAATCACAGTGCACTTCAACTTTAAAATGTTTCCTTTACTGAGCACAAGAGCTTGAGAAACAAAAAAATACGATCTTTTTACAATTTAGCTATAAGAACCTCTGTTAATTGTGGTAAATGTTTTGAATTACAATGAATAGTCAAGAGTCAAAGGCAGATAAATAACACAGGAGAAAAAGAGAAAGGAAAACCATGCTGAAATACCTCTGAAGATATTTCAGTCTCTTCTCTCTGGTGTGTTTGTTTTTCATTTCTGTTGTTATCTTTCATCACTTGTCTAGATCAGGGTTCTTAAGACTTGTTCAGAGAACTAGCAGGTCCATTAGTTCCTTGAGTCCATTGATTCTCATTCTTTTTTAAGGCCACTGTCAGGAGAGTATAAAAGATGGGAAAGCTCTTTGGCTCTTGAAGTGCTGGTTTTACACATTCTTTAGAAGATGTCCAATTAGGTGCTTTAAATCTACAGCTACAACACCATATAAGCCTTGAGCTGGCTTTTTTATTTCTTCCTCCCTGAGTGGTAAACAAAAATAACTCTGTGAGAATAACTGAGAAAAATACAGACATACTGTAAAGAACAGAATCACTTGAAAACTCTGTGGAGTATCATAGGCGTTAATGAGATTATTAGCAATTTTTTTCATTATGAATGGCAGTAAATATCTTTTCCATGTATTCATTTGTAAAGGAATTTAGTTCTTGAAGTCTCTATCCCATTGGTTAGATTTGAGCAATGAATGTGAGGGTTATCAAGAAAATAGTAGCTACAGGGCATGAATATGCAACCATGTGGCATGATCAAATAAATTTGGAAAGCCAGTCTGAAGTAAACAACACTGCAAAGCTCACAGAAATTATTTCAGACCTATTCAGTTATTTATTATAAGAAAAATTAATATTTCTTTCGGTACTCTATTATAGACAGGTCAAGAGTATGCTCTCCTTCCAGTAACAACCGGCTCAGCTGTGAAATATGGCAGTTCACTTAAGTGCAGGAAAACATCAGATTGTGCTCTCTAAAATGCAAGGAAAAAGATGAGGAGAAGGGAAAGGAACAGGGAGACAGATTTCCAGATTCAGGTTTGGGAAGAGGGAGAATCAGCCCCTAGGAGGTGTGTATTTGGTCAAGTATGGCTGAACAGACCCAGACTCGATCCTGTGACAGTTTATTTGAAGATACCTTGGAATGTATGCTTCATGATCACTGTGTCAGTAAACTCATGGGAATAAAAATCTGTCTTTTTTTTTCCTTTGTGAAGTGTTCAGTGTGCTTAGCAAGGTCTTGTCACTGATTTAGTCCTGATTTTAAGCACTGGGTCTTTCAATCACATCCCAAAGTATTTTGTTGCAATTTTGATTTATAGTACTGTATGCTTTCGAGATTGCTTACAAAATATCCGAACGTGAAAATGTTATAGAAAGGTTATAGTTTAGGAATTTAATGATAAAATATTGCTGTCCAGTCTTCAGCTTAAAACTAAATTTACAAATGGCTTAGTTGCAATGAAGCTCCTATTCAAGTTCTCAAAAAAATTAAAATAAAGAGCTAATGTAATGATTGATTAAATGAGCACATGATCTGCTCCAACGCACTAGGAGATCAACATTTAATACACCCTTGATAGGTTTATGTAAAGTCTAGTCATATTCTTCATTAGGATATGTTGACAAGGAAGTTCATTTACTTGGACAACTATCAAGATTCAAAATCTATCAAAAATGTTGTGTTATATATGGTAAGTTAACTATGAATAAGGCTGTGGATAAATTAATTAGCTGGAATTAAAATACTTGTGCATCTATAAGCATCCTACTATTTTTCTGAATATGAATACTGCTTTGATATGCATCAAAACATTTACCTGTTAGCTAACTGCATTCACCACATGCTGTAATTAGCAAAATTCTTGCTTTCTTTTAGTTGCTTCAATTGCTGGATCAAACTGCAAAGAAAATTGCCTGAATGACTGTAACAGGTTTCATTTTCTTGTCTTAAGTTTTGAGTTGGAAATTACTATCTCAATGAAGAAACTAAAGATTGGAAAAGAAAGGAAGGGTCAGTCAGATTCTTATTGTACACATCCAACTGAGATAATATCATAGAAATTATTACAGCAAGTTTTATTAAAGTAATGGAATTTTATTGAAATGGTAATTTCTGCAAAATGAAGTATTATTAGGCATCTCAAGTACACAAATTTTTTTTAAATTTAAAATACTTAATTACAAAGACTTATTTTTGGTAATATATATTTGTATGACTGAAAATTGTAGAAAGTGTTTGGGGTGAGATCAAGTGTTGCAAGTGTATATACACATACATGCGTGCATGTGTGTGCGTATGTGTACACATGTACACTGTAGTACAGAAATGAGGCACTAACTACAGCTTCATGACTCAACCAACTAGCAGTTAATAGTGTATCTTATCCTTCTGATAATGGTCATCAGTTCCTTGGACAAACTGGATGTGACAAATGACAGACAAAAGACTGCAATATAATTAACTGAAATTTACATAAGAACATCCGTCCTCTCATTTAAGCTGCACAGGAATTAAAGAATGAGGAGGTAGATGAAAGTTCCAGGGATTTTCCTCAGAAGGCTTGTAGATACTTAGTTTTTCCGGACCTGTGACTAGAGGCTTGTCATATCTGTTGTGTATTAAGTGAAATATTTCACATCTTATTTCTGGGTAATCAAAATAGCTTTAGTCTGTGTAACTTTGCTCCCTTTATACTCTATTATTTTTATTCAAAGCAGTTCGTCTTTATCTTCTCTCTGTAATAGGAATAATAGAAGAAAATGTAATTTATGCAGGATTATAACATTTACCAGTTTTTAGATCAACAAATTTAGCTTTCATGGCACAATCTGAAAGGGATTTTCTAAGTTACATGCATGAAAAATACCTTGTTTAGTAGTCATTCTGATATTATGTTGTTCTAAATGCAAAACATGGTGTAACAGTGGTATTAAAATCTACTCCAAAGAATATGCCAGGATGTCTCTTGTCATTTTGACTCAAACTTGTTCATAAAATTCCATCTATGTAGAAATATTCTAACGAGCTGTTGTGATGAAGCAGCTGAATGGGCCTCATGAGTCCTTTCAAGTTTTATAAAGACAATTTCAGAAATAAGTTTTGTAAAAGCATGTGTATTATATGAATTCAAATACATAATTCTATCTGTGAAGGTGTACCGATAAGTTCCATACTCTATAGTATATAGTTGTAGACAACACATATCAGTATGGAATCTTGAAAATAAAATTGAATGAAGTGTTTTAATTTTTATTGTAATTCAAGTTATATTCAAATTAATTCAATGTCCCAGAGGAAATCCCCTTTTATGTTCAATCCTGGGCTTAATCTAGCAAGACACACGTCCTTATGAAGTCAAGGAAGATCTCAGCTGGCATAAATTTGGAATGTAAGTTCTGTCTTACACATATGAAGCTGACACAAACTACCTGTTTATAATAGCCCTGTTGCATTTCTTTTATGGGATAATGTGAATAAAAAGTCATGTTAGCAGTGCTTTATCACCAGTGAAAAGCACCAAGTATCCATATATTTTCACACACTTTTGAAATGGTGATCAAGAAAACTGATACTAAGTTATTTCACTAAATATCATAGCGATGCTGTAGACCTAGAGTTTGTCTGAAGATGAGGATCTCATCTCTGGAATTCTTCAGAGAGTAGAAAAAAAATGTAACAAAACATTTGGTCCAAATCATAGAATCATGGAATGGTAGGGTTGGAAGGGATTTTTAGAGATCATCTAGTCCAACCCCTCTGCAGAAGCAGGTTCATCTAGATCAGGTTGCTAGCTACTATAGAAAGATGTCCCAGTCTCCTAACTTTTCAGATATAATGGGGAAATTTGAAACAAAACTGGATTTTTAGTACTTTTTCTGACAAATCAGAACTTTGATATTTATAATTGATGATATAATAATTTGAATAGTCTTAGAAAGACTGAATATATTTATTTCATCAGATCCACGATTATTCTACAAGTGTCTACTTCAAGCAATAGGTGAGCCATTATGAGTGATAGCTTATTAGTCCTCCTTCCCCCCCCCCCCCCCCTTTAATTTATTTATTCTTTTATTATGGCATTGTTGTTCTCCATTTCTGCTACAACCTTTCATCCATCTCATTTCTTTTTCCTCCATCTTTTAATCTTTCTTAGGCACATATATGCTATGTTTCTCTAATTGTCTCATTCACTCCCATTGTCCCTTCCTCCCAGCTATCCCTCTAGCATGTTTTGTTTCATTTTTCTTTAATCTTCACAGACTGAAATGCTGTGCATAGCAGTCCTAGTCAAGTTTGCATAGAAACCCTCTGGTTAGCTGATGTAGATCATATGGCTGCCAGGCTAGTCTGACAAAAGCCATACATACATTTGGTTTGGTTATATGCATGGATGCACACTATATATTGTGTTGCAGGGAAAAACTGTTCATTTCATGTAGTAATATCAAAGGAATGAAAGCGATTAGATTTATTAATGATATAATCAAGTGAGACTCAGATCTATACATTCAGGTTCAACTAAAAAAACCTCAAATAAACTGTAGTATTAGACAAGTCATATAGCTAATCCACCAAAGCTAGAACTACCCCCAGCTCACACTTATACACAGTTTGCACCCATAAGATTACCAAACATTTGACAGGCCATCTGCTGAGGGTGAGTCATGCAAGCACCCTCACAGGATTTTTCTGGGGCCATGTTTTGTATAAAGCTTGTCTTCCAGTTCAGCTTTTAAATCTTTGATCATAATCTCTAGTGACAGTTTTCTCAGAGCCTGCAGGCTTTGCTGAACTCTTGCATATAAGCCTGGTTTCTCACTGCTTATTTCCTAACCTCCCCACTCCAAAGTCTCTGGAGATCAGATACAAAGTACTCTTCAAGCACAATAAATTGGTTAACACTGATTTGTCTGCTTTGACTTATATCCTTTTGTGCCTCACTTTTTCTTTCTTCTGCCTGTGAGAAGAAACAGATCTGGAGGGACATACAGAAAAACACTTCATAGATTAATATCTGGAATGATCTGCAAGGAAACTGAAGACAGAATTCAGAGTCAGTCTCAAGAAATAAGAAACACAGTATGGTTTGATTTGGTGTGGATAAAGATGATAAGGTCAGGAAGGAAAGTTGGCTTCAGTGGCTCAGGCTAGTTCACCACTGACCCTAAATGTCATATGTTTATGTAGATAAAGTTACAGAAAGATGGAGAAAGGATCTGTCTCAATCCCACTGCTTAGATAAAGGTAATTCAAAGTGACAATAATGCTCTAAATAGATTATAATATAATCAACATAAAAATATTTTTTAAAAAGGAACATTTTAAGAAGAGGGAAAAATGACCATTGAAATGGAAAGAAAATTTGCAAAGCTATTTCAAGAGATTTAGAAGCCATAACTGTCTATGTGTAATTTTAATAAAAGATGCATTTAATTGTCATTAAAATAAAACAGTAGAAATTGAGTGATCCAACAATCACTAAAAGAAACCTGGTTGTACTTGATGAGCCCTATTTCTTAATATATAAAGATATTTAAAAACCACAAAATTGTAATTGCAACAAGACATTCCTGTGTGTGAATCATGTATTATTTCATATTTAATTGCACCAATGGCACTTGTCCTTAACAACATGCCAAGCATGAAGTAATATAGGCATTATTCACATCACATAATGTCTTTTGGTTAACAGATTTTCCTGCATTCTCAACATTTCACAAGTCATTTTGAATACTAAAGAACAATGCAATGTGAATGTTTTAAGTTCTTGTTTGAAGACTCTCATCCTGCAAAAAGGTTTTTTCCTCCATATAAGATTCAAAAATCTGAAAGTCTGTGAACCCTTTTACAGTTTGTCCACTAAAGACTTTTATTGTACAAGGCCATTTTTGCTGTTTTTTTTTTCCCCTAATGACAGTATTCTGGCTTACTGTCACAGCATGGAGTGTTTGTAAGGCATTTTATCAGAATGTACAGGTGATAAAACTAACCTCATTCTCAAAATATAGCCTGAGGAAAACCACCAAACTCTGAGCACTTACATGCACCAGAAAGATGTGTCATATTCTGAAATTTATAAACCTAAGTTGTTGCATTTAAATTTGGCATCTCAGCTCTCCGCGGCTGTTGTGAATCAGAGATACAATTTAACGTGTAAAACCTTGTAGATCTGCAAGAATAGAAGAAATATCCATACAGATAAAATATATTCTATGCAAACTAGTTTAGAAATGGTAAATCTAAGTTAACTTTTTTAAGCTGTCAGCATTCTTTTAACATAATTTCAAAGAGATTTTGGGGCAAAGCAGTTCATTATCCTTTGTAACAGAATAATAACTTTATCTTTGACTAATTTAAAAGGACTGCTCTTTCCAGATATATGTAGTAGTCCTTTTTGAATTATTTAGACTTTTCCTCTTCTTGAAAATTATCTTAGAAAATATCTATCAAGTTTGATTTTTTTGATCTGCCTTCTGTGCACTTAGGGATATAAAGTACAGCTGTATTTAGGGCACAGTTGTATTTAGGTAAAAATAATTTTAAAGGAAGCTGTGAAGCAACTTCAGCAGTAACTTTTTAAGATGAGAACAATATCCTAGAAAATGTATTAAATGGAGTCAGCAGTAAGATAACACTTGGCTAAGAAATTACATTGGAAATCTGGTTAAGGCAAATCTATGTGTTAGAGCTTGGTTTGAAAAATGGTGAAAGCAAGAAGCTTAAGAAAAATTATATACTTTTGACTAGGCAAAGGATCAAGTGACTGAGCTGTCAGGACGTGGACAGATGATGTTGTTGATCTTACAAAAGAATTTTTCCAGGGAAATCACAGAGATTGGTTTATCTTTCACACCTTAGTAACCTGCAGCAGAAAACATAAAAAAAAGTAGCAGGAAACTAACAGTATGTCTGGATTCTTTACATTAGAAATATTTTACTTCCATTGAACAGTCTCAAACTTCTGCATATAAAGCTCTCTTTTTTAAACAACAATAAATTATGATCATAACAAAAAATTACTCAGACATGAAATATTTTAATAAACACAATTTAAACCTTCATTTTTTAATTTTGTTTCTTTTTGTATTCGAATCTGTCTTTAAAAAGGAATGTATTATCACACCATGTAGATTATTACATCCAAATGTTTTAAAAGATCATTGAAGAATAAAAATTTATTGCCGTGTATTTTGTGGCTTAAAAATTCACATAAAGAGAATAAGCCAATTAAGCGCAGCATCAAAGGCCAAATCCTCTGTGCATTGGTAGTTGTCCACAGTGCATAGGATTTTCTGTATCATGGAGAATAGTTCATAGATAAACTTACTATGTCAGTCCTAATGTAACACAGGAATCTCTTCATTGTACAACAAAACCCTTCCAAAAGTTAATGCCTGAGAATGATGAAGCTGAGTCTAGCTAAGGATACTTAAGAAGGTTCTTTGCTTTAGGTGTCTCAATATCTCTCAGTTAGTCATGTAGCCAACAATGTCTGCACATGAATGGTACGTGATCAGAGATCTAAAGTCCCAAAATCCCAATGTTGATCCCCTAGTGCTGGTTGCAGCAGAATCAACAGCATGCAATTGAAAGATAAATTAATTTGTTTGGTGTTCCAGTCCCAAAATTAAGAAATAAACACTCTGTTTTCCATGGTAGACATAGATAAACTCTGTTTACAAAAGTTTAATGTAAGTTATAGTCTGGGAATGAATTTTCAGTAATAAGTAGACAACTACTCTGTAGTCCATGAACTAATGTGGGTTTTTTTTAAAAAAAATGATAGACATTTTGAAACTGAAATTACTAAGACAATCTGTTTCCAGGTTTTGATACATCACTTTCTCAGCTGAAAATCTTAATGAGAGACATCTGTTCCATATTACTCAGAAGTACCACAGCACAATAGTGTAATAAATAACCAGTACTATCTGCATCATTTGTGGGATATTGTATCCCTACTTTTCCTTATTTGAGAGTCCATTGAATTTATTACCTTTGTAATGGTAGAGACTTGAGCTGAGTCTTACTTGTTTCAGTTCATTGTTAAAATCACCAATAGAGTGACGGCTGTAGCATCTGCATCTAATATGCTCTTTACTTTGTATTTAATGTGATAAAAGTTTTTTAGTTCTTTTTAAAGCAATAGAAAATATTTTGGGAAAAATCCCATTTCTTCCATATATGAATTCCAAAGTTCATGAAAGATAAAAGGTAGCAAAGCAGGTAATTAATCCCACCAGACACCCTGATAGCAATATATTTTCAAGAAGGAAGATAGCTCTGAAAGTTGTTGCTATGCAACCTCTTCGAAATGTATTTAAAGCTGATAGTTGCTGCTTTCTGTTTATTTTTGGAGATAGCTTTCTCCAAAGGTGTCGCAGTTTAACTCCAGACAGCAACTAAGCACCACACAGAAGAACTGTAAAAATGGTAAAACCTGTGTGTTGAGATAAGAATACTGTAAGAACTAAACAAAACTAAATAATAACAATTTATTATTATTATTACTATTATTGATAATGATGATAGCAATGTAAAGGAATCTAACAAAAAAGATAGAGGAATAAATCTCAAGAAAGACAAATGATATATAATGTGATTTCTCTGATGCCCAGACCATCTTGAACAGTGATCGCCCCTCCCAGTTGACTCATCCTGGTTTATATACTGACTATGACTTTCTACGGTATGTGGAATAGCTCTTTGGTTAGTTCAGATCAGCTGTCCTGGTCATGTTCCCTTCCAGATTCTTGTGCAGCTCTTTGCTGGTAAAACATGGGAAACCAGAAAAATCCTTCACTTAGGTTGTGCTACCTAGCAACAGCAGAAACATCAGTGTGTTATCAACATTATTCTCATACTAAATCCAAGAAAAAGTAGAAAAATGTAGGCCTGAAATAGGTAAGTTTATCACACTGCTACCATTTGGCATTGTACATGTCAATTGGATGTTTCTTATTATGATATATATCAATGTTTGATATTATGTGATATTAGAGCACCTCTCTTTTAAACTTAGTAAGCTCTACATTGAAGCTGGTCAGAAACTACTGTTCTATTCCAAGTTGTGGCATTGACTTATATAACCTTTGAGTGTAAAACACAGTGATTTCAATTTTTTTCACTGCAGTTACACTTTCCCAAAGTGTATATAGACAGGCCCACTCAGTGTCCCCAAGCAATTCATTCAAATGCCCTTTATCACTGACAGGAAACACTTTAGGTTTTGTTTCTTTACTTGAGAGACTCCTCTGTCTCAGCCTGACCTGCCTGGGTGAATATAATTATACCCTTGAACTGTCTCTCACCCTCCTCAGCCTATCTCTTTTTCTCATTTCCACAGCAGAGTTGTATTGCCTGTGAATTCTCATTACTGTTCTTGACTCAGATCTGCAGTGTCTCAGACACTGCAGAGGCAGGCATTCAGGAGCATAATACCGGAGTTAGTGACACTCAGCTACCAGGAATATGAAAGAATAGCTTTATTATTTTTTTGTAATACCAGCTCAGGGTGTACTAGGAGACCTCCCTTAACTCACAGATGGGGGTAATGGTTTGACCTGCCAGGACTCAGGACCAGCTCTGACCTACTGATGCTGACCTACTGATGCTGAGGGCAGCCCCTTACCAGCTGTGAGAGAGACTGCTTACCTGAGAGACACTGCTAGATGCCATGAAGTAGTCATGGTCAGGGCTGAGCCCAAGCCCTGATGATGCGCTTTCAGCTGAGATTCTCTTCTGGGCCCTGCCTGAGCTACAGCTTCTGCTGCTCCACAGCCATGATCTTGGCCATGGAGCTTTATGAGCCATGATCAACCACAGGCCAGCACCTTAGCCTGATATCAGACCATCTCTGTCCTCATGGAGATGCCAAATGACTGGAGCTGGGGCTTGGACTGCCGTTGGCTGCCTCCAGCTGCCCTGTCAGGAATGAGTCTTGTCTGTTGGGCCCTGCCTTACTGCCCCCATCACACCCAACACTCCCAGTCTCCTGGCCTGGCCCTCCCACAGAATGGCCGCTGTTGATAGGAACCTATGGAGTTCATCATGTCCACTTGAGACATCCTCTGAGAATAATCATCTGTAACAATGGATTTTAATTTTTATTGTTCATTCCTCATTAGAAAAGTTACCAGTCACAGATTTCATACCACAGCATTAGTGATCTTTTAGATTACTGAGTCCAGGCCAATGGATACTTTGTAAAACAGAACTTTTCCATGAGAAACTAGTAACAGTGTTGTAAGACATATCTTTGTTGTAGCTTTGATAACCAGAAGATACATTTTGCTGTTAAAAAACATGCTGAGTGATCCTAGTCATGTCTGTCTTGATAAGTGTATTTATGAATATTGCTTGCTGCTACATAAGAACTTAAGGTTAGTAGGAAATCAATTGAACAGACTAACTGTGGAGTAAACTCTCAGACCACAGGACTGCATCCTGGCTAGGAAAATCTGAAAAGTTGTTTTATCACTTAAGTAGTTAAACTTAGAGATGTGCAAGGCAGTTAGCAATAAGCAATGAGTGAAGCTGTGAGATGTCTGGTTCCTGATTGTACTTCAATCTACATTATCTTCCCACTTTTGCCAGCTTTCTTAGCTAAATAAAACTACAAAAAAAAAATTCCACAAAATCCCATGATGAAAAATGCAATAACAGGAAATTCATATTCTAACACCAATTCTTGCACTCCAGAAAAGTTCTTGTTGTGTTCACATAAGAACAGAAGACTTCTTTCTCACCTCTATTTGCAGATTATGTAAATATTGATTTTATATGACGCTATAGTTAACAGTAAACAAGTTACAATGGATCTTTTCCAGGTATTTAAAGAAATATCTGTTGGCAAAGAGAAGCAGCAATGGAGTCTGCAGAAGTCCCATGTAGCCTAAAGCATCAGACATTGCTCTCTGATCTTTAGAGCTCGGGAAAGGATGAAGTATGCTTTTAGGATACAGAGCAGCTGCTTCTTGTCTCTTCCTTACCCTCTCAGCCCTCAAACTGCCCAAAACCTCAAAAGTATAGCTTAAAGTAGAGATTATTCTTATCATGTGTGTTGCAGTCATAGAAAAGGAACAGACTTTATCACCAAAGAGCTCTTGGAGATATCAGTTTATTTTTGACATGCTTCCAGTAAAGTCAATAAGAAAGTTATCTTCTGTCTATGGAAAGAGCATTTCTTTGAATACTCTCATGGGATTTCAAGAAGCAAACAGGTAGGTGAACAAGGTTTTTCACATTATTGCCTTATGCCTTATCTATTCTTCCAATGAAAGTAATTTGTTCAAGAAAAAAATATTTTCATGTATTATTAAGCTTTTGACTGTTTCTTATCATTAGCAAAACATGAAAAAAAGAAGCTTGTCTGTCATTTTCAGCAGCTTCTAGTAATACCATATAGAAAGTTTTCTTCAAGTTACTAGATCATGGCTCATCCTGGAAGAGATCCAAGCTGCTGTCTTTAAGGCTTGTTATTATTTCCTAAAAAGATGCTCTCAAGACCTCAATTTTCTTACCAGTGTCAAGATACTAATTGTACAACAGTTTATAAGACCTGAAAAGTTTTTCAATTTATGCTCTTAAAATTCGTATCATTTTCATGCTGTGCAGCTCCTTCAGTTGCTGATTGCATCCTTGCTATTAAGGATTATAGTTAGGAAAAGTATTGGATGGTATGATAGCAGGTTACTAATCACTGAACCAGGAAGATTCTTCCTATCCTGTTGTTTCTCCAATTCTAACACTCTGGTCCAGCAGTTCTCTATCTGAATAGAGGTTTGGAATCAGTTCCTCAACCAAGGCCTGCTAGAAGCTCCTTTTGTTAAACTCATAAATATTGTTTAAGTCTGTATAAATTCACAGAACACTAAAGCTGTGAATGTTCTCTTCTTCCTCTAAGGATACTAGGGATTGTAAAACATGGGTTTGCATGTAATGCTTTTGGAGTATTACAGCATGGAGAGCATAACTACATCAGTTTTTCCTGTGAGCGAAACTGGGGATAAAGAGCCTCAGAGAACAGGTAAATTGCTTTCTCCTTCCTACATAAGCTCCTTCCTTTGATGTCTTCTCTGAACTTCTTAAATTGCAAATCTAGCTTATCATGTACTTTGAGCTATTCACTTCAACGGAGACTTTCCATCAAGCAGAACCTAAGAATGTCACTCATTCTGGTGTTCCCTAATTCATGGTAAACATTAAGAATAATGTCATTTCTGTAAATGACAGTAGATCAGACAAAGCTTTTATATGTATCAGTTACAATTTCAGCCCTTACTTAAAATGCCTAGTGCTTAACAAAATTCTACTATGTGGGCCTGTTGTAAAGGCAGTATCAGAAGGACTGCACAGATGTTACGGCAACCCCTCCAAAATCCAGGTCTTTACCACAGAGACAAATCCTCCTTAATGGATTCTGTGCATAATAAACACAGATTTAATTGTGAATATCTGAAATCACTTAGGGTGATAAGGCTATTTTTCATGATCTGCATGTTGTAAAAGGAAAAAAATGAGACACATTTGCCTTTAAACTACAAAGGGAATGACGTTAAATTTGTGTGTGTGTAGAATATATGCATGGATTGTTTGCTTTTATAAATATATTTTCTAGTACCTATATATTGTCGAAGGCCTGTGCATTGTCAGTCATTCTAGTAGCTAGGCCTATTTATGACACAGACAAGGTAAGAGTGAATGCCATTTGATTTTTCTGTCTTAACATGACAGTTATCATTGAAGTGTTTGTTCATCTAAGCATTGTAAAATGAAAAGTTTAAAAGTTTGAGAATTTTATTTTGCTGGAAATATTGAAATTTTTATTGAGATTGTAAGCAACTGATAAAATAGTTATATTGGTAATTGGATTAGAAATCAAAATACACTTACTGTGATATACAATTAAAGTATTGCTTTGAATATATTTTCTTTTAGGAACAAGATATCAGTAAGAGAATATGTCAAAACATGCCAGGAAATATTATGACCAAAAGTGTCATATTCTATTTCATTATATTACTTTGACTTGACATAATGCACTGGTTGACATGGTTTAACCATTACAGTATTTCAAATTAACATAAAATCTGATGTTTTGATTTCATTGAACTAAAAATGTTTCCTAAGGTCAAAATAAAATATATTCACATTACCAGAACATTTTAGTTTTGTTATCTCACATATCTTTAAAACATTTAATTAATATACTCTGGATAAGACCTTCCATTTCATCAAATCATGATTTTCTTCCAGCAAAGCTTTTGCTAGCAACAGCAATATACATGTGGGACCCCATAGGTTAAGAATTCTCATCTCCTTTGTCTTTGTCCAAACAATAGACTTCTACAGCAGCCAAGAATCTGTCCTAATGTTCTTCTTCATCCTCAGTGGATGTTTTTCCTCTTATCATGATGGGAAAGCTAGGTCAAACATCTCAGCTTTACATCTTTTTTGTGGTCTGTCTGATCTCTGTTACAGTGAATTTCTTAGTCACAAGCCAGTTGCTGAGTAAACTGTCTGCCACACTCATGGGTCTCACTTTGATGTCTGACATTTCCAGCTCCCCAGAGGAATGAACTTGTCATGGGAGGTGATGATCAGGCAGACTGAGACCACTCTTTAGGTTGCCAAGGCCAGTCATATTATGGCCTTTCAAGACCAGGACTGAAAACAGAACATCAAGTCATAGTCAGCTGGGAGCCAACACTGAAAAGAGAGATAGACAGATACACTTTTGATGGTCAGGGTTGCCAAGCAGTCACAGGTTGTTGCATTCTGGAAAACATGGAGATTTGGAAAGAGGAGGTTAAGAAAAAATAAAGACTCAAAACATTTTATTTTATTCCAGTCATCTAGTGTTGCTGATGGAGTGATGCATTTCACACATAAAAGAAAAGCAGCAATATGTTTATTGATATAAAATGGTGATTTAACAAAGTTTGATAGTAAATGTGATAGTAGATTGATGGTTAGGTGCACTTGATTATTTATGGCACAGAGGACACTGTTGGATAAAACTGCAACCATCTTTGAGGTCAGCCTCCTGTTGAGTCATGAGGTTCAAAAAAGGACTGCTTTGTGCTCCAAACTCCTCCCTTGGGGCAGCTGGATTAGTCTCAAACTTGATCAATGGCTTATGCCTAAAGGACTGTATGTGCATAATCAGTCCTCTCTATCACTTAGTTAAGATTTCAAAGTTTCAGTGTGCTTATTCTCAATTCACCTGTTGAATATCTGATGCAATAAGGATTCTCTCAACCTCAAGGAGTAATCTCAAGGGGAGATCCTGGCTTGCAGCCCTCTGCCATGTAAGAGAGCTCAATAGGCCTTGGCTGTCTACTATTTATAGAGTAAGATAACTGACTTTTAGTCATATTTACATACAGACTACAGATGTTAATTTATTCCAATTCTATCTTGAGAGACCAGCAGCATTGAATAGCAACATTGGCCAGCACTGCTGTTGAGTTCATTGCTTAAATTAGCCCTTGGCTGTTGTGCTGTTATCTGTCTCCCTCAAATCCACACAACCAGGTGCACTCATTACAACTTCCATTGGTGGTTAGTGCTTGAGCAGAGTTATGGGAAATATAGGTCAGTTTGGGCAGGACTTAAGCACACCACTACATCTAGTTGTGCTGTCAGAGTGCCTGAGAGCTGGAGGTTCCCTGGAGACCAGAACCACATGGGATTCAGTTGGTCAGGGGTTTCACCAGCCAAAGCCTGTCTCGTCACTACTCAGGAGCAGAAAAAATGGCAGCACTGGGGCAACTCCAACCCCAGGCATCAGGAATGTGCTGAAGTTGGGCTGGAACATGGGTCCACAATTGGGTCCAGTTCAGCAGAGCCCATGGGCTGGGCAGCATAGGGCTATGGGGAGCTGGAGCCTCGCCCTGTTGCAGCATCTCAGGGGCAGGAACTGATGACTCTAGGGGGCCTAGGCCATGGGCAGGGTGGAGAACCATGGGTAGAATCAGGTAGGGATAGGGCTATTGGTGGCCTCAGGACCCCAACAATGCAGTTCTATCATCTTCTGTTACTGTAGATACTGTTTTATTAATTGTAAAGATGGAATCAGTCTTTATCAGTTGAGTATTGGAGAAGCAAGTAAAGCTTTCAGTCTATTGATTTTTTTTCTTTTCCTTGAAAACTGATCTGTGACTATTACAAATATCAGAATATAAAGCAGCTGTATTATCTTCTGGATAACCTCACCAGAGATATCAAAGTACACTGAGCAAAGTTCAAAGTTGGTAAAAAATCTCTGAGCCCTCAAACATGCATTCTTCTCACAATTTTAATTGAAACACATTTTAAGACAATGCACGAGACAACTGCAAGCTGCATCCACCATCTGTACCTGTGGATCACCTGTGATTCAAAGACCAACCTCTGCAGCTCATTGTTTCAAAAGAGGAGGTGCTAGTGTAATGAAATAAGAGTTTCCAGGATGTGCCACAGATGTCAGTGAAGACATACAAAACATATTTTTTGTTTGAGTTTCTAATTGTTTGATTTAAATATAGGAGACTACATACAGGAGCATATGATCTATTAATGTCTTAGAAAACAAAAGTCAGATTATCAAGAAAACAGTCTAAACTGCTTTCTAATTTCAATTGATGTTAGCTATACACAAACTCATGTTCAAGGAAAGTGAAGGTTTGTGTAATGATTTACAGTAAGAATAATTGGGCTTCATGCAGGGTAAAATTAGGGAGTCTGGCAAAATCCTTTTTACAATAGTACTATACAAGAGACATGCTTTTATGTGTTGGATGAAGAATAGCTGTTATCTCTGTGGAAACAAGTATGTGCTATATTCTTGTACAAGTAGGAACTCTGGAAACTCATTTGAAGTTGTCCTTCTTTTTTAAAAAGGAAACATTGGTCTATTTTAAACATTCAAAATAAAGTTGAATTTAATGGCAATGATTTTAGTGCCACATGGAAAAAAAAAATGACATTGAACAAAGCTTGAGTACCACTTTGTTGTCAATACATTACAGTATATAACTGAAATTTACTTTTCTATTAGTGCTCAGAATAAATATGGAATCTTTAAAAAGAAAAAGAAAAAAAAAATTGAGGCGAGAATGGTAAACACTGTTTTATGACACAAAAAGCATAGACCCTTGGGAACTATTTTTCACCCTAAAAATACCAAAAGGCGGTATGATCTAAGAGTTGTAAAAGCAAAATAAATCTAAGAGCCTGGAACTGACTTTCTAACGTACAAGAATATAAATTGCTGCTGCTTCTTGAGTTGACATTTATTTACCATTTTGCAGTATGAGAAACAGCTTTAAGATTAGAAGAGAGAAAATTAAATTATGTTCCTGTTCCTTTGGCTACTAGGAGGATTGTGTTTTAGAGATAACTTTAAAGGCATAAGGCCATTGGTAAAGGCCAGTACTTCACTAAATGTACTTTACTCATAAATGAACTGCCATGGAATCACTCGGCCAGAACTAAAGAAATCAAGCAATTTTGTTCTCTACTAAATAATTACTTATTTTTGAGCAACAAGTATGTAGATAATGTTGTCACTTTGGGGGCTGATAAGAAACTTCATATTAAAATCCAAAGTCCAGATGAGGATGCAGCTAAGAAATGCAGCAGTTTTATATCTGAAGGAGCACTGTTTTAAATTAGGTGAGCTTTGCCACAAATAGCACTTTAATGAAGCAAAGATAATTAACTGTGTTCTGAGTAGACTGAATTTCCTGTCTGCAAAGATTCATTGCAACTGTTTATAATGTTAATAGCTTCAAATGTCTTTTATTAATACTGCTTTAGGTCATTTTTCTATTTAATATTTAAGTAAGTGTTCTGACCAAGTAAATATTTTGAGTCTCAAATCGGGGGGATGAGACTGTAATAAAATGAAGATTATTAAAAGGAGGGTTGCTGTATAGCTAAGATTTCATACTAACCATTTCGACATTCAAACATTTATACACAGGTTTCTGTCAGACCTATGAGAAGTAATAATTTTTGTATCTGTTTAACTGATAGTGACAGACCCCAAATACAGTTTACTTTTATCCTGATACAAAATATTTTTTCCTTCTTGCAAGTCTTGCTGAATTTATTAATAGATTCTTTTTTTCCCCCTTTCCTGTCAAATTCCTGTAATTTAAATTGCCCTGAGAGAATACAGGGTGTGAGAGGAATATGTTAAAATTACCAAATAAAGCATGGAGAACTAATTAAAATATTAATTATGAGAGAACTGACATGTCATAGAACTAGTATGAAAAATGAATAATATAAAAAAGCCGTACAATATGAAGTAGTTTGAGGTTTTTGAACAGGGATCTGTGCTGGATAATTCTAATTTCCAGTAATTGTATCAGGAAGATTGAGAATAAAAGTGTCACTGAAAATAGAACTGCAGAAATTTACTTCCTACATTATGCTACCACATCTTGAAAACTGTGGTAATTCTGGACTGGAAAACTGGTTTACCACTAAGAAGTGTTGCTGATTTATCTGGGAAAGGCCAACTAGTCAGCATCTGCAACTCCTTCCCTCTCACTTGTACACAGGGAAATGCTTTGACATGCTGACAAGCAGAGACAGATACTATTACTGAGTCTCAGACTGTGTAAGAGAATTTTTTTCAGTGTGTCTCCTAGGCATCCTCTGGAAAGATGCATGCATTTACACAGACACTCACTGAAATCACAGGAGCTTTCTACAAGTATAAATCTGTTTCTACCTAAAACAGTTTCCAAACCTACATTTTATGTGAGGACCACAATTTACACATCTCTCAAACCACATTTTAGCATAGTAGCTTTGCAATAAACAAGGAGAGAGCACAAAAACCACAGTTTTATTGTCTATTTATCAGAAAATATCCTAATTTTGTGCCTCACGTTTCTGCCATATACTGTGCTTATTTGATAGGAGGTACATGGCAAAACCAAAGATAGGCATAGGAGATAGACAGATATCTTATTTTGTTGATTGCTGAGAAGTGTTTCCTGGATACAGTAGCTACTTTAGTAGCTCTGAAAGAGCAATTGCCTTTGAGCTACAGTCATTCACATGGGGTTGTAGTGCTAGATCACATAGACAGTTTAGGAACAGCCAGAAAAATTGCTATGTCTGGAACAGACTAAATGACTCTTCAGCCCAGAATCATGTCTTTGATAGGAGCCATGTCTAGAAAAAGACAATAAGGAAAAGCTTCATGTGGAGTGGTACTTCTCTGATAAATGCCCTTACTTCAGAGAATCTGTAATGCAGGTATTTCCTGAGGTGAAAGTTGTTACTACATCATTTATATAACTGTCCTCAACACACTTTTCACCCATGATTTGTGTAGCTGTCTTTGTAAGCATTTATACTTTTGACATCCACTGCATCTCATGGCAATGACTTTATGAACTGTGTGGAGAAGTATGCTTCTTATGTTCATTTTAAAGCTTCAGCTTATTTAACAGGAGAATATAAAGCATAATCACAGATCAATACAGCAGAGACATAGGGTCATAATGGAATATCCTAAATACACTGAGCAAAAGAAGTGGAAACAGAATACGATTAAGTGATTCTTCTCATCATAAATCATCTATACTCTCTTAAATTAATATCCTTACGAAAAACAAGACCTGAAAATAAATTGAACCAAGTTAAACACAAATGTATAACAGGTCAAATTTCTTCCATAAGTGACTCTATTGGCCTCACATTTAAGATAATAGTAGATACCTGCTGGTAACAGGCAGTCCAACCTTATTTGTAGTTGCAGCTGTAGGAGAATTTCAGTGAGTTCTCTGCAGATCTATGGGTAATTGAACTGTTTCCATTAGCTTACTGTCCATAGCCAATGCTAATCAATCAAGTCTACAAAACACATTTCTCATCAAAAGCCTGCCAAGAAAAGGTTTGTGTTAGAGCACATAAATGATCCTTCTGGTGCACTTTAGTGTGAACTCCAACACTGCTTGAATATATGCGCTAGGACTCTGGGCTGTTAAATTTCTAGACTTCTTGCTTGTAAGATATAAAGAGGATGCAGTAGCACTTGATCCAGCTATATTTTTGCATGGACAGCTATTAAGTAACATGGACATTCTGTTTTCTGTTGAGTTAATTTATAATGAACACTTGTTCATTATAAATTACTGCAGCTTTACTTGTGACAATCAGAAAATTTCTTCTTCCACTTGTGAATGTGTAGCATGGTAGCATATTTTGACTGGAATAGAGTTAATTTTCTTTATAGTAGCTAGTGTGTTTTTAATTTCTGCTGAAAAAAGTGTTTTCTGAGAGATTAGTTTAGGCAATTTATTTTCAGATTTGCCTCTTAACACAAAATTATATAGTGGTGTACCCTTTCTTTTAATGTTGAAAATCTAGACTAGTTTTCCTACTGAATACCATCAATGATTTCATTTGCCAACAAGTTTAATCAGACTTAAATGAACAATTCTGGAAAAGACGAAAACAAAATAAACAACTGGAGCTATTTACGTAAGCTTCTCTTTTTCCAAAAGCTTTTTATCTTCTACATATTTGACAGGAAAGGATAGATTTCTTTTTATTCATTCAGTCTCTTTATTCACATGAAAACATTGGTCAGTTGTTTTGGAATATCTCATTCATCTGAATGACCCAAATTCTGTATTCCTTTCTGATTTACGTTAACTAGTAAAAGCCAATCTGATGATCTTCTTTGGTGCTGGAATTTCTTTTGCCTCAGTAAATTAAATCAACAGGAAGTGGAAAAATAGCTTTTACTTACTTTTAGGATAAGTGTATTAAAATAGATATCAGCTCTTGTAATCCCTACAAAAAATGTATGACAGTTTTGTTTATTATAGCTGGTGGCTGGTAGCATTAACAGATCAAAGTAGTTAATGTCTGAAAGTAAAGGTGTCAAAGATATTATTCATATAGTTTCAGGAGTGAAGGGGTAGTACTGTCTTTTTTTGTGCTTGTTTTTCTGTTTGGAATCTACTTGCATAGTGGATAGAAGCCAATGGAATGACCTGTACTCATAAGCAAGATAAAAAACTATGTGGAGGGACCACTTAATTTCCCACACTGGATCTATCCAATTGCTTGCTATGCTTGTCAAAATATGCTTGGTGCTTTTATTCTGGCCTCTATTTGTCTTCACCTACATGTCTTGATTAAAGACTTGAATGATGATGAGCTTATACTGTTCTGATTACACTCTGAATGTGCCAAGATAGAATCATTTCAGCTGGAAGAGAGCACTGAGATCTTAAAGCTTAAGCTTTAAGAATCTAGCCTTTGTCCTAGCCCCATCAACCACTAGACAACTTCTCTAAGTACAATAGATAGAGTGAGAGAAGGGAGGTGGACATATTTCTCAAAATGTAAAAAAATGTTATGCTGTTATTTTCAAATTCTTCCTATATTGAAGATTTTCAAAGATATAAGTGTGTCTCATGGTACAGTTTTAGGATCTAGAATTTGGTAGAAAAGCTACTTCTAGCAGAGCTAGCAAAACTATGACCCTTTCCAGAGGGAAAATCAAGTTCTTTTTTTCCTTACCTATGTGAAAGAAAAAATAAAAAATACCTAGGAGTAAATCATAGCAGAACAGGTGAAGAAAATACTCAAGATTTAACAAGCTCAAGATACAAAAATCCATATTAAAAAAGGAACACCAAATCTTTACAATGATCCTAGAGAAGGAAGTATTTCTGTAGGTAATAATTAGAAGGAACTTGGTATCCTCAGACTCTGGTATGAAAGTGGGCAGTAAGAGGGATATATCTCTTTTTATTTGTAATTGTAGGCTTATACTAATATTTGCTTTTCACAAGTTACACAGAGAAGTGCACGCTTGTTGTTTAAAGCCAAGACCTGATTCCCTTCAGGTTTTTGGTTTTTTTTTTCAGGTTGGATATGACTATTATACTGGGACTGCAGATAAAATTATTCTGGCACTTAAGAGATTTTTGAGGCCCACTGAAAGGATTTAGTGTTTACAATGGGATCGTTAACAAAATTGCTGTACTTCACCACTTGTCTACCTGTATGCATGAATTCCAAAGTTCCATTCGTTGTTAATCTTACATTTGGAATGCCCAAGACTAAGTTTCTGGGCAAACCAGAAGTATTTCTAGGTTAACAGGACTAAGCAACTGGATATTCAACTAGAGATCAGCTCCATGTAAGAGTTGTAATTTAGGTGTTCTCTTTCTTATGTTCCCAAAAAGGATCACTCTGATAAATATATTCAAATCACATCAGGCTTTGTTAAAAGTATAATAATCACTTCTGTTTTCCTTTAAGATATGGCAGTAGGAGAATTGGTACTGATATCACCGTCCTGTAACTACCATCAACTGCTGAGATGATAGGTGATGAGAAATGTACCTCAGGATATGGGAAACCTATGCTTAATTGTCCTTTCCTTTCTTATTGAAGAATCAATGTTTTTTTTATGGAGCTATTTGAACTCCCTGCTAGGGAAAGAGAAAAGGAGGGGAAGAACACCTTTTAAAATTGAGTTACTTTGTACAAAAGGAGAGAAAGAAAGGTTAAAAGCACTACTCTTTGCTTAGAGGTTGCTGTCGGATTTCTATGTATTTTACAATTTCCAGTCACTTGATAAGCACATGTTCTACATACATATGCCCTTCTGTGATGAGTATCATAAGTGCTCAGATACAATTATTCCTTTTTTTGTCTCCTCTCTTTTCTGAACCTATTAGTCTTCTCCAAACAATGAAGTGAATTTGCTAGACAGAGATCTCTGAGCTCCTTTAGGTGATAAATCATGGTAGCTTGGATGTTATTAAAATTGGAGATTTAGCTGTCCAGAAAAAGTCTTCTTTTTTTTTTTTTTGTGGATTTTTTAAAAAAATTACTTAAGAAAAGACATATTTAGTTATTAGAAGTTATTAGAAGACAGTGATACGTCTTTGTGTATCAGTAGAAAAGACTTCTCCCTTCTCGTTTTAAAGAGTGTGAGCTCCCTCTCTATTCCTCTAAGAATGACTGAACAAAGCTACTGTGGTGAAGAGATCACACTGCAACTAATCTTCTAATTTTAATGTTTATAAAAGATAAAAAGAAACATGTGAAGAACTTACAGTATTTTTATTTTTATTGTGAGGATCGTAGATAGTGAAACTACAGAGGTGGCTTCTTTAAACAAAAATCTGCCAGAAGCTTCCCCTGTAGCTGATAGAGCTAGGGCCAGTCAATTCTAAGATGGACCCTGCAGCTGACCCAGGTAACACCTCTGTGAATAACGTATTTGAGAAGGAGAAGAAGTTGCTGGGCAGTTGCAAAACTGCAGCACCAACAGAGAGTGAAAATGTGAAAACATCTCTGCAGACACCAAGGTCAGTGGAGAAGGAGGGGGGAGGAGAGTGCTTAGGTCCTGAAAGAAAGATGCCTCTGTGACCTGTGGTGAGGACCATGGTGAAGTAGGTTGTCCCCCTGCAACCCCTGCAGGCCACTGGGAAGCAGAGATCCACTCACAGCCTGTGGAGGACCACACGCCAGAACAGGTGTATGCCTGAAGGAGACTGTGACTCCATGAGAAGCCCACACTGGAGCAAGTTCCTGGCAAGACCTGGGAGCCTGAGAGGAGTGAGGAACCCACACCAGAGGACTTGTGATCCTTGTGAGGGATTCAGGCTGGAGCAGTCAGTACCTGAAGGACTGTTCTACCCTTGGATGACCCATGTTGGGGCAGGGTGTGAGGAGCTGCACCCATGGGAGACCCCATGCTGGAGCAGTGGGAAGTGTGATGAGGCCTCCCCCTGAGAAGAAGCAATAGCAAAGTCCATCTGTAATGAACTGACCGCAACCTCCATCCCCCATCCCCTATGATCCTGGGAGAGAAGGAAGGGGAGTCCTGAGAAAAGGGAGGGGTGGGAGGAGGTGGTTTAAGATTCAGTTTTATTTCTCATCTCCTTGTTCTTATTGCTCCTTTAATAAATCAAACCTTTTTTCCTCAAGTTGAGTCCATTCTGCCCATGATACCAATTGCTGAGTGATCTCTCTGTCCTTATCTCAACTCACAAACCTCTCATTATATTTCTCTCTCTCCTGTCCAATTTAGGAGAGAGAGTGATATTATGACTTGATAGACACCTGGCTAAACCACCACAGTTGCCCAGAGACATTGCTGAGTCTCCAGTTGCAAAGATTTAAAAAATTTGATTGGACATTGTCCTGGGTAACCTGCTTGGCTGCCCTGCTTGAGCAGGAGTGTTGAGCTGTACGATCTCAAGAAGTCCCTTCCATTGATTCTGTGTTCTGAAATAAGGCATAAATCCCATAGAATTATTGCATTACTAACATTTCCTATGTGCACCTAGTTCTAGTCAGCTAGATATTTGAGCTCTAGTATAATGTGTCTGTCTTCCCCTATGAATTGTAGGAAGAATCCATATAACATTATTCATTGATGTGGAACCATCTACAATTTCCACATAATTAGAGGATAGATTTTATGACCAAAGTCCATGTCAATTACAGATTTAAGAGAACATTTGTCATAGTGTTTGGGTATTCACTAAGACATAAATAGAAAACAAGTTCTAAATCAGTTGTCAATTTTTGTTTTAGGAAAAAAAGAATTAAAGATGGTCACTACAGTATTCTAAGAATACAATTTATAGTAGTTAACTTGAAGTGACACAAGCATGAGTGTAAGTTTAATTTTGAACTTCTATATGAAATTTAAGTTCTTCCATTGAAGAATAAAGGCCATGCTTTCTATTTGATTTATCGACATGAGTTCTTTCAGCCTGTGAATTGAGAGACTAACTAGTCTAACTTGTCTAAATTGACTTCAATATTAATTTTATTTTTAGGACTTCAGGGAAATGTGATTCATATACAGTCATTTTCCCTTTGCAAGTTATCCTGATGGTTTAAAAGAGATCAAATATGGAGCAAAGTAAGCTTCTGAAACTTTATTTTTATAACAGCTATTTATAGTTGAGATTAGAAGAGGTGATTTGCAGTTGAAGAATACTGTGTAGGCCTTGATATTATTATTCCACAGTACACTTTATACCTGTCAGCTTCTCAGGAAAATAAGATTCCTGTAGAATGTCTCAAAGCATACATAATTTTGCCCAGCTCCTTTATCTTAGAAGAAGATACTATATTGAAAATATTCTTTAAAGCTCTATTAAATCCTGAATAAAATAAAATATGCTTTACAATGGACTGATAGGGATCATGCTTCTGAATGGTGAAAGTAGGATAGAGGGTGGAGAGGAAAACAAGTTAGAAGAAACAGATGTAAAAAAATCCTAGAATTAGCCATGATAGTACAGGTAGAAATGTCACATGATATACATACAGCCTTTCAACTTTGTAGGGAAAGAAAGAGAGTGTAGGGAGGAAAAAAAATGGAAAAGGGCATTAATCAGCTGGCAACGTTAACGACCTTGCTGAGGAGATCGAGGAAATGAAGAATCAGAGAGGAGAGCTGTGTAGAGAGGTTAAAAACTGTAGTGGTTTGTCCCTGGCTGGATGCCAGGTGCCCACCACACTGCTCTATCACCCCCCTCTTCAGCAAGCCAGGGAGGGGAGGAAATAAGATGGGAGTCTCATGGGTTGAGATAAAAGCAGTTTAATAAGGAAATAGCAAAGCCATGCACATGAGAAGTGAAGCAAAGCAAACAAAGCTGTAACTGTCTACTTCCCATCAGCAGCAATATCCGGCCACTTCCCAAGAAGCAGGGCCTCGACTTTGGTACGTGTAACGGTTCCTTTGGAAGGCCAAAATGAATCATGCCTCTCCCTTCCTGTTCCTCTCCCCGAGTTAATATTGCTGAGCTGATGTCATATGGTATGGAATATCTCCTTGGTCATCCTGGGTCAGCTGTCCTGGCCATGGCTCCTCTCATGATCCTGCCCACCCACAGCTACTGGTGAAGGTGGGGGAAGGAATGCTGGAGGGACAGCCTTGATGCTGCATCAGCAGTAGCCAAAACATTGATATGCCATTAATACACGTTTTTAGCTAGCAAAAGATGGTACAGCACTACAAGGGCTGCTTTGGGTCTGTATATTCACAGGCCAGAGCTTCCTCCAAAGTGAGGAGCACATGCTAATAGACTCAGGGAGACAAAGTCATGTCCAGGAGTCTACTGCTTAGAGTCTTATTTCTTTTAGTGATTTCTTACACAGAAATTGTTTGCTTGAGTTGTAAGCATGAGTTAATAGTTCATCTCAATTGATATTTTGAGCACCAGCTTTTTGAAAGCTATGCAATAAACTTGTTAAAGTCAAGATGCTCATCTTTCAGGAGCTTGACAGTATTACAAGTCTCACACCTTACATTAAAAGCCTAGGCTTTTAAATGAAAATGTTCTAGTTTTCTAATGGCACTGTTGATGAAGCAAACTCTATCATAAATGCATTTGATAAGAAGAAGAAGAAGTTGCTGCACAGTTGATAAATTCCAGCAATGGCAGAAGGATGTGAGAATGTGAGAACAGCATCTCTCTAGACACCAAGGCCAGTGGAGAAGGAGAGGAAGGAGGTGCCAAGACACTGTATTCCTCTATGACCTGTGGTGAGGACCATGGTGAGGCAGCTGTGCCCCTGCAGTCCATGGCGGCCACCAGGAAGCAGAGACCCACTCGCAGCCTGTGGAGGACCCCACACTGGAGCAGGTGGATGCCTGAAGGAGGCTGTGACTCCTTGGGAAGCCCAGACTGTAGCAATTGGAAGTATGAGGAAAGAAAATATTTTTTGTTTTCAGTGAATATGATAGCTTAATTTTTAAAGACTTAATGAAATTGATTCAACAGATAGCTCAAAATGAGGGTCTACCAACTCATGGAAAACAGCACAAGACTCCTAAATCTGCAAAACATGATTCCAAATTCATGACACACAGGTGATGATCAGTTCTTTGCAAAACATATTTTCCACTTTCAGAGAGAACAAGAGAATTCTGTTGAAACAATTTATATTTGTATCATGATTTATGCTACCAATGCCTTGTATTCTTGTTTTTCAGCAAAGAGTGTAAAACCACTAGAATAGAGCTTTAGCAATTATTCATTCCAGAGACCTAAATAATATTATTTCTTGCTGTATAGATTAATTTTTAGTTCTGAAAAGGAGAAAAAAGCTCGAAGATTTGTGCCTTACCTTGTCCGTGGTTTCCCACAAAAATTTATAGATCAGGTCAGCTACCAGATAAAACTAATTATAACAGATATTATTGGTATGGTACGCAAAGTTGTATAAATTACATTTCTAAAGGAAAACCGATGAGTCTCAAAGGAATGAAAATAAACACTAAAATGTTTACAATGCCTATTGAAAAGAATGATGCTTATAACATAACATCCCTGCTCATGATATTGCAGTAGTCTCCAACAGCTATTTTTAAATGTTTATTTTCTGACTGTTAAAACAAAGATAAAAGGAACTTTAATTAGTTACTTGATTCCCAATGACAAGTGGAAATTTTTTACCCCACTATATTCTTCAATGCAGTTATCATCTTTTCCTTTATACAAGTTTAAACAGCTTTAAGAAATTGTTAAAAGTGATGACTTCTTTACTTCAAGTGTAGGTGTATGTTTAAGGGTAGTTTATTTTGCCTTTTTTTTACTTCACATACATAGCAGGAAATTGTCACCTATGTTCTTGCTCCCATTTGTTAATGGAGATTCATACAGTAATATGTTGTATTGGTTTAGGCATAGTCATGAGTAGCCTAATTCCAACCTCTGCATAGTAGACACCAGAGAATTTTCTTAGGAAAATTGTCTTTGAAGTACAATGGACTGAAAACTCTTCACAATCAATGTTGAATTCTTTTCCTGTTTAATTACACTCAGTGATAAAAATTTATATTTTGTTACTACCCCAAAATTTAATTAGCTTTGGATTTTGTTATCTCTTTATGTGCTCAGATTAGAGTCCTCTGTCATAAATTATATGTTCCCTAAGTGAGTATTTCTAAACATTAATCAAGTCATGACTTAACTGTCTCTGTTAGGCTAAATACATTTAGCTCTCACAATCTCTTCTACATAACTGGCATGTGTTCTAGTATTCTGATGGTTAATATATTGCTGTTCAAATATTTTTCCTAGCTTATCAACATATATCTAGTTTTTCAGAAAGTTCTAACTGGTATTTTTCTGTTTATTCATCCAAAGCTTCTTTTGTCATTAATGACTACACATAACACTGCAAGATTAGTCCCATTTCAGCACTGATTATGCTACACTACCCTTTGCAATTATTTTTTTAACTCTGACCAGTAAATTTTTACGCAGTGAAGTGTGCCAACTTTTTAATCAACCTATCAGAATAGTTAAATATGTTGTCTTGAATATGTTTAAATAATTTGCATTTTAAAAAATACATATTTGTTATGAAAATGTTGTTTATTACAGTTTCATTAAAAATGGTATTTTTTAAACAGACTATCTTTTTGAAATGTTGATTGTTTAATTTCATTTTAAATTCTTTATTAATTGACCATGTCTTTTTAAAAATGCATCTCTACTGAGTTGTCTGCAACTTCCTGTGCTACAAGACTTGATGTTAACTGTTAATCTGGAAGTGATTTTCCAGAGAACTTTTTGATCTCCTTTGTGAGTAAATTATAGTCCAGTTTTAGTAGCTGAAATTTAAGCTATATTTTGAAAGGCCATTATAATGGAAATTAATTTATTATTATCAGGTTAATTAAGTCATCTGGGTTTTTTGTAAAAAAGTATAGAAATGTTTTTAAACATATCTTTTTTTTAATGTAATTAGACACCTCCACCATTAAAGAAGTAAAGGCTGAAGAAATAATACATGGTTAAATGTATTTATTTTTCCTTTATAAATTACATTAGACTAGGGTCACAAGTGTAGATTAAAATGAAGAGTGAAACACTCTGTTGTTGACATCATCAGTGCAACCGGTAGTCTGTATAAAAATCCAGATCCTACTCAGATAACCATATCGTAAGTAGTAGTCAGGGATATTTGCAGAAAATATACTAGAAATGCTTTCCTTTTTCAGGGAACCGTGAAAAGCCCAGATATGTTTGAAAAGCTTAGACTCCAAGAAGACAAGGAGACTTCATACCTTGAAGAAAATATGCTTTATTTGTACCATTTTTTATTTTTTCAATGCCAGGATTGATACAAAACCCTGTGTTAACCTAGAGACTTGACCCTGGAAGTCCATGATGGTTGTGTAAAAACAAGCACTGGAAACCTGTTAAGATACTTTTACAAACCATTGCATTTATCTGTTACCGATCATGTCATAAGAGCAGATACGATAGACTGGACTTGGTTACACTGAAGGCAATATGTGTATGAAAGCTGTTTAAAGCTGAACAAGTCCTTGAGATATCCATTTCCTGCTCTTCTTTCAGATATATTTGGCAGTTGCTAGGCCTCATGTCCAGCTCTGTGTAGAGTCGAAAAATGTGACCTTGAGACTTCTTTTTGTGGCAACGTGGATGTAGTTAGTGTGTCCTAAAGGAATAGATGTAAGCACAATTTAATCAGCTGGACTGTTGCACGGTAAAGCAAAAAAAAAGGGAGTGCTGAGAAATGCCAGTGTGAATTACTGTGATTTCATTGCTTTAAATCTTGAAACAAAACTTATCTTTGGATTTCTCTGGAAGTAATGAGGTTCTGCACAGCATTTCCATGACCTTGCACAGAAATAGTGTGATTTCTCCATGATTCACTGTGCAAAAAGAACAGTTTATTTACTGAATGTAAATTCTTTTTTCTTGAAAAATGTGAGTATGGCACATTTTTGTGTTCTAGTTTAATATGTTCACAAACCTATTTAGCCATAAACAAAGTGAATGCAATTAAAATGAGTTTTCAATTAATATTTTCATCAGTCAGACATGAACCAGTTTGTGTTATTGGAAAGTGAATATGAATGACTTGACTTATTCAATAATCTGATCAGTGAGCTGAGGGAAAGATTCTGGATGTAAATGGTTTACACATTTAATTTTTAACATCATGCAATATCTTTATGACTAAGGAATTCTGTAGGAAGAAAGCAAGCAGAAGGAAAGTTGGGTACATTGCAGACCAGGCAAACCAACGTATCTTATCTGTTTGTTCATTTGCTAATTGGTGCCTATCTCTGTTTTTCTATGAACATGTACACATGAATGCAGTTATTTAAAAAAAATGGGACATAGATGCACTCCAGAGTGGATTTATTGTCAAGACACTTTTGATCTAAACTATTTCTTAGGATGGAGACCCATAGACTACCCTTGTATTCCTGAAAGATCAAGTAGCAGAGAAAAACGCAGTGTGTGTAAAGCTTACTATTAAAATGAATACTTTTATAAGAGAAAAATGAGTGTATAGGTTTTGAATTACTATAAAAGAACTGTGTAATTTTTTTTTATTTTAAAGGCAAAAAAATGGCCTTTTGCAATTCTTGGTGATTTTTCTCAGCTGGAAAAATTAACATGCAAGACAATGGTAATATATGTAATATAACTAGGTACATAAAGTTGACAAAGTGTCTTCAGTAGTATGTAAACATTTGGTTTGTATTATGTTGTAAAGATATGATTCTCTGTTTTCCATTTAAGTAGTTGAAAAATAATTTTGTGACCTTTAAATCTCCTATGATCTTTAAAAACATCAAGATTTATACTTTGCAGCTGTGCTTCATGTGATACTTTAAAGGGACTGAATTAAGTTTATCCAGTAATTGCTAATTACATTTTATGATTAAAAAATGAATCCAATGTGTCATAAAAATCTTTAATTTTAAGGTCTCTGTCCAACATTTGGATTTGCATTTGTAGCATCAATGTCTATATTAATAGGTATGCAACACCAGAGTAAGATCTTTAACTAGAAGTGTGGAGGTGGAGATAAGATGAGCTATGGCATTCACTGGAATCAACAATAAAAATTCCAGTGCTGTTCTGTCATTAGGTATGATCACACAATTCTTCTTGAAATGAAGTTTATGGGTTCACTGAACATTTTCAATGTTTGCAGGCTTCTGTTAGGTAGGGGAATATTTACTATGTTGATCAAAAACTTAAAACCTGTCATTAAAAGTATGTTAATAAGTAGATGAATTCTGTCACTTTTATAATTATGTACTTCACGAAGGCAAGGATGCAATTTTGGTCAAATTTTAGCCTATGTATACTAAAAAATTGTTGCTGAATACTCCTTCCTTTTTTTGAGGGTTTTATGATGCTCCTTATTGCTAACTAAATATGTAGTCCTTACAAATAATAGCACTTTGTCTACCAGTTAGTTAAAATTCTACAGCTACTGGACCTTTCTCTAGGGAGGACACTATTCAAGAAAACCTGAAGCTACCTCATGTTAAAGAGATAACTCTGCTTAATCTATCCCTTCAGTTCCCTCAATAAAAAAGACAATATGCTAATAAGTATCACTTGAGAATAAAAATTGAAATAATCTCTTATGAATTTATCCACAACTGACAGCTTTATTAATCTCTATAGCTGCTGTCATTTGATAAAGAACAACATATAATAAAATCTCTGCAAATTACCTAATTAGGTATTCTGCAGTAGAACCTCTATTATTATAACAGCTAGTCGTCAGGTAAAAATCCAAAACAATAATGTTTGTCTTGAAAAGTAACAGCTCTTTGAAAATCTTCCTCATTTACGATGATATAGTTACAAACCAATGAAAGAATAATGGTTAATGGACAATATCAATATTCTGGCATATAGCTATTATTACTAACAGATGAAGAAGGATCCTTGTGCTTGACAGGAAGTCTCTCTTTGTTACACTGTGCACAGAAATATATTCCAGGACCTGCAAGCACTCTTTATCAGGAGAGCAAGCAGGACTTGGAGGGATTAGTCTGTTTACAGATCCACATGACTTTCTGTATTTCTTCACTTTTCTAAGGAGAGACCTAACAAATTTCAATAGAGCTGAATACAGTCAAACACTTTCTGGTGCAATTCCTTCCAAACACTGATGATGCTTGAATCAGTCATGTATCTTGTATGAGCAAGTAATCACAGGTTAGGTCAAAATAGGACTTAGTTCACTTTATTTGGAAAAAAAATATCTTGTGGAACTGTGACCAAAATTGTTTACTTCTTTCAGTCAGCAATAAAAGGAGCACAGGCTAAGTAGCCCACACTGATGTGTTAACTGTGATGCCTCTATAACTTGTTCTTCCAATGTGTTGCTTTATCTCACCATTTTCTCCTCCTAACCTGTTGAAGAGGAAGAGTGAGAGAGATAGACAGAGTGGGAGGATATGGGAGGCCAAAGGTAACAAAATCAGAAACTGTGCAAGGGGAGACCAGTGGATAGCATCTATCTGGACTTCAGTAAGGCCTTTGATGCTGCCTTCCGTAAGGTCTTCATAGTGAAACTATTGCTGTATGGACTGCATGAGCAGACAATGAGATAGATTGAAAACCATTATATGGCTGTGTCCAGAGGGTGGTGATCAGTGGCAGCAAGTCTAGTTAGAAGCCTCCCCTTCCCTTCCCTTCCCTTCCCTTCCCTTCCCTTCCCTTCCCTTCCCTTCCCTTCCCTTCCCTTCCCTTCCCTTCCCTTCCCTTCCCTTCCCTTCCCTTCCCTTCCCTTCCCTTCCCTTCCCTTCCCTTCCCTTCCCTTCCCTTCCCTTCCCTTCCCTTCCCTCTCTCTATTTCAGTTTGCTTTGGCTCAAAACTGAAACTGAAATATCAAGAAACACTTTTACATTGTGAGAGGGATAGAGCACTAGAATAGATTGCCCAGGGAGGTTGTGTGGCACTGTCCTGGGCAGTAGAGTCTAGCTGGCCTTGTTTGAACAGGGGGCTAGACCAGGTGACCTCTAGAGATCTCTGCCAACCTCAGTCATTCTCTGATTCTATGGTCCTGTGAGTCTTTGAGTCTATGAATCTGTAATAAGGTTATTTTCTTTCTAGAGCTGATTGTCTTCAAGATGTGGTCAAATAATTTATTTCCCTGTGGATGTAATTAAAGAAGTTCCTAGAGGACCATGTAACAGGGGCTAGAGATTTATATTTGTCAATTTGAAACATCCAAATAAGAAAATACATATTCCCATCCTAATATCTTCAAGAAGTCTCAGGTCCATATTTTATTAATTCTTTCTCTGCAGCATCTCCTGTAGCATAATATTGGTAATTTTATCAACTAACTGCTAGATGTTATCGTGGTGTTCTTCCCTGTATTAAAGCTGATGGCAGCACTGAGTTTTTGTTGCATAGGGCATCCAGTGACTAAAAGATGTACAAGATTTTCAAATTCAAAGTTGAAATGAAATTTAAGATTAATTTTTAAGGTAAGCAAGGAAAAGATAGAGTGCCTTTTACTTCAATAATATGTTTAAAACATATTACTTACTTTCCCTGATATAGGATTTTTTTCCCTTCAGTCTATATATATTCAAGGCAGAGTTCAGCTTTTACTGTCAATAGCATTCAAAGCACAAAGGTGAATGTAGAATGAAATGGTTAATTATTCAAAAGGAAGCAAATTGTGTAACTTACCCTCATAAAAAAAAACAAAACAAAAACCAGTTCTTGGAAGTGTACTGGTTAAAATATTCTGCAGGATTATGGCCCAATTTATCATACAGATTGGACCACACTCCGAAAATATGTACTTTCACTTACTGTGAGACTGACATGACTGATTCAAACAACTAAGGACAACTCTGTCTATCAGATTTCTACTGAGATTCATATCTGAAAAACATCTGTCACTATGTGAAGAAGAAAGACCTGCTATTTTAGGTACAGTCAGGTATCACTAAAGAGAAGTTGTCATTCAGAAATGTCTATGCAAATTGCTTCTCAGTGGTGCTATGACTAGATAGGCATATATTTATACTCATTTCCAGGCAAAAATCCAACCTTTTATTTCAGCACAAATTTCTGCAACCGTGTGCATTGGCAAAAAAAAAAAAAATCATATTTATTGTCTGAGTCTGTCCAATATTTGAATACTCATTAGTCTTTCTGATGATAAGTCCTTGGTTCTCCCTTTGTTCTCATTGATCTCATTAGAAATTTTTGAGCAGAAAACAGAGCTACTTGGACAACTGAAATGACAGGATGGATTTTATTTACATTCTCGAACAAAATTTTCAGCTATAAGGCATTTCTTCATTCTACTTGAAATCATAGAATGATAGAATGGTGGGGGTTGGAAGGGACCTTTAGAGATCATCTAGTCCAACCTCACTGCAGAAGCAGGTCCACTTAGATCAGATCACACAGAAACACATGCAGGTGGGTTTTGAAGATCTCTAAGGAAAGAGACTCCACACCCTCCCTAGGTAGCCTGTTCCAGTGCACTGTCATCCTCACAGTAAAATAGTTTTTCCTTATGTTTAAATGGAATCTTTTATGTTTAAATGGAATCTTAAAGTTCCAGTTTCATCCCATTACCCCTTGTCCTGTCACTACATATAACAGAAATAAAGGGATGCGCCAACCTCCTGACATCCACCATTTATATACTTCATAGAATCATAGAATGGTAGGGTTGGAAGGGACCTTTAGAGATCATCTAGTCCAACTCACCTGCAGAAGCAGGTACACCTCAATCAGATCGCATAGGAACATGTCCAGACGGGACTTGAAGACCTCCAAGGAAAGAGACTCCACAACCCCTCTGGGCAGCCTGTTCCACTGCTCTGTCACCTTCACAGTGAAATAGTTTTTTCTTATATTTAAGTGGAACTTTTTGTGTTCCAGCTTCATCCCATTACCCCTTGTCCTGTTGCTAGCTACTATAGAAAAAAGGGATGTCCCAACCTCCTGCCACCCACCATTTAGATATTTGTAAATGTTAATAAGATCACCCCTCAGTCTCCTCCAGACTAAACAACCCCAGTTCCCACAGCCTTTCTTCAGAAGGAAGATGCTCCAGTTCTGTGATCATTTTGATGGCCCTGCACTGGACTCTCTCCAGCACTTCCCTGTCCAACTTGAGCTGAGCCCAGAACTGGACACAGGACTCCAGATGAGGCCTCACTAGGGCAGAGTAGAGGGAGAGCAGAACCTCCCTTGACCTGCTGGCCACACTCTTCTTAATGCATCCCAGGATGCCATTGGCCTTCTTGGCCACGAGGACATATTGCTGGCTCAATGGTTAGTTTATTATCAGCCAGATACGTATGCCTATTTTTGCTGAAAACCCTGTAATTTAATATTATGTATAGAACTTCAAGTGTGAGCACTGTTAACCACATTAAGCAGCATACCATCAGACTGCATTTTTATGATTTCATGTACCTGACACAAGTATCGGATTCTTTGTGACTAACTCAATTCATATATGCTTCAATGAAAACCCAAGAAGATAGATGCTAAACTGCATTACAAATATGTAAGATTATGGTTTTGCCTTGGGAGAAGCAACTGGAACAAAAATTAGGGGGATTTGGTAGTGTTCAAAGCCTTCAAAATGCATCCATTTTAACAAATCCAGAAGGTTTTTAAACCTTCTGGATTTCTCTGGGTATATTATCTTGATCTTTGGTTTTCAGAACTCAGGAAAAAAGGTCATAATTTTTTCTCCTAACAGCCAACCTTCAATTTTCTGTTTCAGAAAAGATGAACTCTACTTGGGAGATATTCGGTTAGCTGTTGTCTTCATTTAGGAAATATGTCAGAGAAGCAAACTCTGTTGTGGCAATACATACTTACTTGTATTTTCATTCAGCTGTGCAATTGTGCAACATTCCTGACAGTTTGAGAAATCCCTTTCTCCTATCTATTACTACTCTCTTTTTTTTTGAGCCCTAAATAATGAAATGCTATGAGTGGAAAGATGGATTTTAATTGTGGAAACAGTCTTTGCCAACATTAAACACAATGCAAAATAGATGAGATCTAGACCAAACAAAATGTCTTAAAATTCTCTTTATATGTTTCATACAGTAAAGTGACCGAATGCAAATGGGATTAGTAAAGCTTGAAAATGTGATATTTAGAAACAGTAAATTTACATTACATTTAATGCAACACATAAGAATAATTGAAAAATAAAAGACTAAGAAGGTATACAACATTATTTCTCATTATTAATATTTCTCTTCTTCTTCTTTGATAATTTCACATCTCCAATGTTCTGTCTTTTCACACACTTTAATCCAAGACAATGTATAGCCAAAATAGTTCTTATACACTGCAATGCACATCATATTTAAATACGAAGTAAACTAAATATTCCTTTAAAAGTGTTTGTTATTTTATATTTATGAGGTGAAAATGTATTTAAATGTGTGTCGTGGTTTCCTAAAGACTACTCTTACTGCAATAAATTAGTAAAGATTTGGAGACAAAATAGGTAATCTTTTCCTTTTTTGTTTGTTTCCAAATCTACTTCCACACTTGTTCACACATTTATCTTTGATATAACTGTGGACTTCTATTTCAAGCTTAGTTTAGTTAAAATCTTAAATGTATTGGGTGATTGATTGGCTTGTTGGACTTAAGTCTACCATGAAAATTGGCATGACCTGACCTTGTAGTGTTCTATCTCTCTGTCCTTCCAGAGCAATTTGAATGAGACCCGTATTTTAATAGTCATTTATATCATTCCCAAAAGTCAAGCCCAGTCAGCTCGGCTACGCCCTCTACAATTATGAGTTGAATCACTTCTTTCTGCAGAGGAATGCCCTTTATGCTATGCTATAACCTGATATAGATTTTGCTGTATTTCTTTGCCTTTCAGTGTATGAGTGAGAAAAACATATATCACGTAAGTTTCAACTTCATTCTTCTCCTATCCCTCCTTTTCCCAATCTTATACTTGTGGTTTGATTTTTATGCTGTTGATGTCTGAACTGGCAGAAAAGTTCAATGTTCTGGATTCTGCCTCTCTCTTTCTGCTGCATTGCGCTAACACAGAGCTTCCATTTCTCCATTGTCTTCCTGAAAGGTTTTATACCATAATGAATAGGAAGCTGGGAATCAAGTCACCCATTTCCTTTGCTTTTAGAGGTATTGAGAGAAGATATTGAACACAAATTTGAATTGTTTCTTTCCTATAAAGAAATTCTCTTTTGTCCATAAGAAGGCTGAAAAAAATGATACTGTCTATGACAATACTTTTTTCTATTGTTTTATTAATACATGCTCTTTACAATGCCTTTCTTTCAGATAGGCCCTTTGTGTGGCCTCTGTGAGAAGAGACCAGGGGCTGCCCATTTGCTGGACACAGCCTTTTCCTTCTGTCTCCAGTGAAATCACCTTAGGGCACAGCTCAGCCACTCAGCCAAGATGCTGGCACATCTGGGAAAAGATATCTAAGAAAAGGCAGAAAACACCATGCAGACAGAGAAAGAGGGAACAAAAATAGTGAGAAACAACAGAGGGGACACCAAAGTCAGTGGAGGAGGCAACATTCCATTGGAGGGCAGGAGTTCCCTGTAATGTCTGGGGGACTTGCACATGGAGCAGGCCTATCCTGATTCCAGCTATCTTTTTATGAGAAAATACCCACATGAGTCAACCTGAAGTATTTTAGTACTCAGATACATTGAATAAACAGGACTGAAAAGCATGAGAGAGAATAGAAAATTTATGGGGTCTGAAATATCTTGTTAAAATTGAGTAGTGAAATTTTGACAGTTTCCATTACTGACAGCAGCAAAAATAATGGTGAGAAATTATAATTCTTGTTCTACCGTAGAATCCTTATCAGCTCTATGTGAGTGTTTTGTAAACCTTCAGAAAGAGGATCCTTTCTGAAAATTTTAAACATGCCAAGACAGTGTCCAAACAACAGGTCCTTTTTGTACAGGGTGAATTATTCCGCAGAATAATGTCTCATACACAGGGTGAATAAAGAAGTGACTTGATTATCAGTATTTCTAAAGAAAACTTATTGTTGAAAATGCTCTCACTATTGATTTGTAATAATTATGTTTTCCTGTTACTGATCTTTTAGATATCTGCATAATATGTCCTCTGTTTGTGATGAGCTAACTCCTGGAAATAAGGCTGTTTATTTGTACCATGTCTGAGCCAGGATAAGTAAAACTTTGACCTCTACTGAAATAATGCATCCATTTGAGTATTCCCTGTTTCCCACTCTGCCACAGTGCCATACTTTTCTTATTTCTCTCCAGGTCACATTAGAATGAAATGTGCTGTCATCAAAAGCCATGAAGTATATAATAAAATGCCACATGTTGACCCTAGCAGTAATGGACGAAACTCCAGAATTTCAATAGACCTGTTCTTTCTCAGACCAGAGCTGGAATTTAGTGTCTTGGAAAATGTCCCATGAACAATCAAAGGAGAAAACAACTTAAAATTCAAATATGGAAGTAAAATTCCAGTAAGCCTCTCTTTAATACCTCTGAACCAAGAGGTCAGCTTATTGAAATATTAAAGGATATAACTGAAAGGAAATCAGAAGACATTAAATTTTGTTTTCTTCAGTAAAACTGAGTAAAATTCAGAGATGTATGTGTAAGTATAGGTGCAAAAGTAAAGTTGAAAGACTTCACAACAAAATAAGGCAGAGAGACACTTGAAAGTACAAGGCTATTACCAAGTTGCAGGTTAAGACTAGAGTTGTGGATATGTGAATAAAAATGAGTCACTTGTATAGAAAAAATCCTGAAAGATGCAATTTAATTAAAATAGTTGATTATCCACATAAATTATATTCACTAAAAAGTTGGAAATTATTAAAAGAACTTAGCTCTGCTTCTGAAACATTTAAGAAAAGTGCTGAAGCTGCAGATTTTTGTAGAATTTATTTCTGAAAATATATGATCCTTGTGAACAAAAATGACAGAAGTCCTATTTTCAAAAGTTATGGCTTTCGTGTGTGCCAATAATAAATTGTGTGTAGAAGTAGATCTTGATGACAGAGTGTGTTTGTTGGCTTACAAACCAATACTCAAAATTTTATTGTAACTGTAATTCTCTGGAATAAATTGGCCAGCTAACTGTATATTGACTTCCATGTATAAAGTGCAAACACTTTAGTAGAAGTCCTCCACTAAACTCGGGATAGTAAGTAGGTAGCACAAGTTCACAGGATGTAAAGATAAGATTTTTGAGAACATTAGCATGGGCTTTCTTGGCAAGGGTTAGGGAGTGTGAGACGATCTGAAATGTAGTGGTTACAATTTGTTTCATCACAGGACGACCATAATCCAATATAGTGTCATATGACTTCAATGCTGTCAATTAAGAAGTAAGGACAAACGTTCCCCAAGAACATGAGATAATACTCTCACTAATAAATTGAATTAAATCTGATAATGAGAATGTCTTCTCTGCTTCAAACACTGTAATTTGTTGATCCAGATCCACAGATAAATTTTATAAAACATAAATTATGAGATTTGTATATAGAATTGTTATCAGCAGTATTTTAGGATGTAGAGTACTGTCAGGTATCTCATTTTACACTCTTTATAAAAATTGACATTATAGACAAGTTAATGAGGGAATGATTGAAGATACTCATAAAGTAACAAAACATAGTCATATTTTTAATAGTACTTTTGTTGACCTCTTTGTTACATAGGCTTGGCAACAAACGTAGATGTAGAAAAAAAAATATTTAATGAAAAACGTTACCTTATTCCCAGAAGTGTTAACATTTTAAAGGTATAACATCCTTCATTTTACAACCATCATAACATTTTTGTTTCTTGAGGTTTATGTAAATTGTTCCGTTAATGCAAAAGTTTACATTAGAAAAAAATACAATTATAAAAGCCACATTTGGCACAGCAGATGCATTATACAAGTGATGTCAGTGAGATTGAATGAATTTGCTCTTTCAGGACACATACTCATAAAATGCTGTACACCTTTCAAATGCTATGAAAGTAGATGCCAGCTTTTGCAGGTCATTTTAACTTCTCTCTGAATTAGAGCATGTAGCTGTGTCAAAGTGAAGCTTTGAACAAAATAACAAATGGTAATGGTGGTTTATGTTTGATTAAATTTACTCTAGTCTCCTATGTATCTTTGGTGCTCTGTAGAAGGGCCAGTTCCCTACTTGAGAAAGTGAGCATTTCAGTATTAAAGGGCAATATGAGGTCAACTTTTCCACTGTTTCATGACATAACATATATGTTACAGTTTTTGCTGCCAGAAATTACATTCTCTTCCAAGTGGTTAATACAGTGATTGTTCTCAGGGATCTATAGTTTCCCTTACTGCTTAAGAAACTGCTCTAAAAATGGTCAATATTGCAGGCTATAAAGCCTAGTCCAATGAGTGGCCAAGTGTCTTCAGCTACTGCTCAATTCATTATCATTTAAGAATGTTGAACAAGTCCCTGGCTGCTCTTGCAGCCACAAATCACTTGGGAAGCATGTTGAATAACCAACAACTCTCTATAATTTACCAGAACCACTTGAACAGCCTATTAATTTTATTTAACATTTTGGTAGAGCAAGGAAAGTTACTGACTTTTGTGGATTACTCAAGATTTCTCATTTATATGTTATCCAACCTGTGTTCATTTATCTTGTTTAAACTCTGCATTTCAATGAGTAAACTCTTTAGTTCTGTGGTCTTTATTTTTCCCTATGTTCTCTCTTTATTTAATTCTTCTGTTCCTGGTATCTTCTCTTGCAATTCTACATTATCTGTTTCATTTAAAACTTTTTTTTCCCCTTCCTTGTTCCCTGTCTTTATTAATTAAAGAAAGGAAGTTTTGTATTCTGTTTCCAGTTTCTCAATTTTTAGTTTTCTCCACCTCTTTTCTAATCTCTTCCATTTTTTTTTTGTTTTCTGCTGCTTTAGATACTTATCACATTTTCTTTGCTGCTGACATATCCATACTGTCCTGCATTTGCTCATCTAGCCACATTTTCATGCAGCTAATCTCTTTCTGTCCACCTAAGCCTAAAGACTCTTACCTTCCTACTATCTCCTTTTCTTTTGCACCCATTCAGAGATTCAGTCCAGTAACTCCTTACGTGCAAGATAAGCTAGAAAATTGTTGCTAAACCTATAAAAAAGTCCGAACAAAACCAAATCAATAAACCAAACCCAAAAGAACTCAGCTTTTGATGGGTTTTGCACCATATTATGGTCCTATCCCATGTGTTGTTACCATTAGCATCCTTTCCTGAATAGTAAGGAAGGACAAAGTCAGATGGCAGCATTATAGAAACAGAATATGGAAATGAATACATCGGTTTGATGCAGTTTTCAATAAAAACTCCCAAATGTTGTGTTTGAGGTATTTCAAATATTCCAAGGAATACTTTCTAAGTATTTCTGCTATATGTAGGGAAGAATAATACATAAGGAGACAGAGACATCTTACCAGACGGCTATGGTCAAATCTGATCAGCCAAGTTGAAGAAAGATTAATTCAAGGATAGAAGCAATCTAGCTTTGCAAATGCCGTGAGAGCACCTCTCTTGCTAGAACACACTGAAAGAGCTTGGTCTGCTTAATCTTCAATGGAGGATGAAATAAAACATGATTAACTTTTTTTTTTCTTTCTCATAAGAACTTTGAAGGCCATATATCTGGGCAATATAAGAAGAGAGAAATAAAAGAGTAATACTAGCATAAAAAATTTGACATTCATCAAGAATTAATATATGGTAGAAATATAAGAATATTTTAATTGCCACTATAAGTAGAAAGACTTAGGAACAATAGATTTTAAGATTAAATTTGCTATTTTTCTGCACAGACTTTTCTAACATAATAGACAACAACATTTGTTAACCTGAGAAGTCCTGTCCAGTTCAATAGCTTCATGGGTTTTGCAAGCTAATATAATACTGATTCTTTTCCCCAAAACTGTAGATTTATTTTTCTTACTGCAGATTAGAGCCATGATAGATTAATTCCAACTGCTCATCCAGTTTGTATTGCATGACTAGTTTTATCAAGGTAAAAACTGAAGTGTGAATATAACTGAACCAAGCCTAGTGTTTGAGTGTATTATACTTTAAATGTAATGTCCACTGTGCACTAGAAATAAAGCAGAATATTACCACTGGCCTGTATAAGCAGTATGTTTTGACATTTACTCAGACCTTGACTTCTGCAAAAAGCTGTCGGGAGAAAAGTAACATGAAAGCGTCTGTCTTGGAGACAGAGCTTTGGTTAATCTTTTTCTGTCTCTACATAGACATCAAATCCAAATGGTATTTTCGGGGAAACCAATGGTGGAAGTATTACATACCTCTAAAATCCTTTGCTCAGCTATTTTTAGAGTTGCAGCCATATAAACAAAACGCTAATTGAATGCAATATAATTTTCTGTTAAAATATTTGAGGATAAACAATTCTATATTGTTAAACATTAAAAAACACTTATTTCTTCTGTATGAATCCCTATATTCTGAGAACTTTGGAACAAAGTATGAAAGATGCTCAAAAATTGTAAAAGAAAAATAAAGATGAACTTTTTCATTTGCAGTGCTTAAAATATGATTTTGACAATTGGAAATGCAAAACTGAAACTCTTAATTAGCTGCACAATGTAAAAGAGTTCTCAAGTATGAAAGAATGATGAATAGAATGAATTTCTCTGAGAATACCCATAATCACCAAAGAATTCTTCAGAGAAATTACTCTTTTTAACTATAGCATTCTGATTTTACAATAGAATTTTCACTGTCTTGGGTTTGAGTTCAGATGTGGTAGGTAGACTCTGGTTAGATGTCAGGTGCCCACCAAGCTGCTCTATTGCTCTCCCTCTTCAGCTGGACAGAGGAGACAAAATCTTACAAAAGGCTCATGATTCAAGATAAAGACAGAGGCAATTACCATCATGGACACAAACACAGATGAGGGGAAATTAATTTATTACCAATAAAATCAGAGAAGGGTAGTAAGATATAAAATTTAAACTTCAAAACACCTATCCCCAACCCTTCCCTTTTTATATGTCTACCTTTCCTCCCTCAGCAGCACAGTGGTGGTCAGTTTATTACAGTTTATCTCTGCGTCTCTTTCCTCTGAGGAGGAGGAGTCCTCCCACTTCTCCTGCAGCAGTGTGAAGTCTCCCTCACAGGAAACAGTCCTCCATGAACTTCTTTAATATAAGTCCTTCCCATGGACTACAGTTCTTCATGAACTTCTCCTGCATGAGTCCCTTCCATGGAGAGTAGTCCCTCTTCCTGAGAAGAAGGAGTGGCAAAGTCCATCTGTAATGAACTGACTGTAACATCCATTCCCTGTCCCCCTGCACTGCTGGGGAAGAACAAACCCAGGAAGGAGGAGGGGTGGAGTAGCTCTTTAAGGCTCATTTTTTAGTTCTCACTTTCCTACTCTGTTTTGACTGTTAGCTAATGAATCAAACCAATTCTCCCCTAGTTGAGTCTGTTTTGCACGTGATAGTAATTGCTGAGTGATCTCCCTGTCATTACCTTGATTCCTGACCCCTTTCTTATGTTTTTCTCTCCCCTGTCTAGTTTAGGAAGAGGAATGATAGAAGGGCTTCAGTAGGCAACTGGCACTCAGCCAGTTTTAAACCACCACACCACCATTCTTTATTTGCAGAAGTGTTTTAGTAGATGAATTCACTAGGGATTGTGAAGGTCTCAGTTATTTTCCTGACCAGGTGAATATTAAGGAAAAATCATATTAAGTTCTTTCATTAAGTTGTGTGAAATCTTCCTAAAGATTTCAATGGCAGAAAAGTCAAATATATTGTGAGCTATATAAGTATTCATATATAAGTGTATATATAATATACTTATAATGTATAAGTATTTAATAGAAGATTAGGATGTTTGTGTACTGAACTCTCTGCAATTCCCATCTGGTCATTGAATTTCCTTTTTCAAAACCATTTAGTGTTTCTATCTATTTTGTAAGCTTGTAGGAGTGTGTCTTTTGCTAAGGTGACCTGATTTGCATCCTTCCTATAAATTACAGTCTAGTAGCATCACCTCAGAAGAGAATAGGGAATGGCATTTTATCACCTCTAGATTTGTGTATCCTCAGGTCAAGGTTGAAGCATACCAGAGGGAAAATGCATTTGACTGCTGCTTGCACTTTGTTTTCTTTGTGACTACATAAAAGGACTTCAGTCTCTAGAGATATAATTACGGTAACTTTCACAGACACTAAATCTGTGCACAGAGAGCTGGTATATTGAGGAAAATGCTATAAAGAGACAAGGCAAATCTTGGGATTTTGGTCTAATCTATTGACCCTAGTGGGGAGACTTCCTATTTACCAAGCCTGAGAAAGAATTTCAGGTCCTTGTATACCTTTTAGTTTTGGCTATTGCAACTGGCATTTGGAAGGAAAGGTGACACTATAGTTAGAAACCATCTATCAATAAGTGCATCTATATCCAAAGCTTAAACCATACAGATCAATAGTTGATCTCTATCACAGAGCAGCAAAATAGAATTCATAGCCAAAATGTTAATTCTTCCCTTTTAAATCTCATAAGATTTTCCCACACTGTGTAATATCTTAAAGTAATATAATTTTTTTTTAAATGAATATCATAATATTTTAGTAAGCTGAGGGCTATTTTTCCAGCCATCTAAAATATTAAATGAGGAAGAACTTAATTGAGATATGATTTCCACATCTGAAAACTTACTAAATCAAAAAAGAAGCATCAGTGTACATTGACACAATTATAATAAATGTACAACAAATTAAAAGAGGATACAGCTCATTAAAAAACATGCAGATGCCATTTTGAATGCTTTGAACAATAGCAATATGATTCTTGGACTTTTGGTAACTTGAAGACAATGGGTAATCTACTGTGTAATAACAATGCTGAAATGCCATACTCATTACTGCACATTTCACCATGATAAAGCATTCCAGACAAAGACTTCCAGCTAAGAAAAAACAAATCCTCACAATGGAGATAAGATATGGCCTTTTATGTTAAGACTAGTATTATCTTTAAGAGGCAAACAACGTTAAAAAGGATCTGCTTTTGATAGATGATCCATCATGCATGAGCTTGTATTCATTATTTAGGGGGTTTATTTTGTCAATCAGAAATATAACTATGCAAAGAAGTTGCATAGTTGGTTCCAACTATCTGCATTTATAATGTTCTCTATCATGGTAAAAGATATTATTTTTTAAAAATCAGTTAACTGAAAAGTGCCAGACTGTTTGAAACATCAGCATTAACAAACCTCTTAATAAAAATTAGAACCATTCTAAACTTTTTAAGAGCTATGTGACCTGCTTTTACTATACTTGAGATCTATGACAACTGTCTAGTTCTAAGATAATTTGAATAAATTAAAACTAGACAAGCTAAAATAGATTCTAAGAACATAATATCGAATACCCTTTCTAGATCATTCAGTTGTAGTGTTTTGCCTTTATTGGCACAGACTACAAGACCAAAAAATACTATAAACAGAGAATTACAGAAGACAATAACATTTTTGGAAAGACTTTCTATTTATATCATATTTAGTTAGCCATTGGCTTAGGCTTTGAGGCATAAAAATTGAATTCCTATTATTTTATCCTACGTAATACTTAAAATTGTGAATGTTCTCAGCCTGCCTATCGAATAGAATCTTTCTAGTATTTTACAGAGGTAATACACATCTTTAGCCATCTACCTGCTGTTGACTATTAACTTTTGACAGTGAGTACCATTGCTAAAGTATGCACACTGTAAAAAGGCATTTTTATTTATTATTTTAGTTTAACTGAATATTTATTTTTCCTTAAATTATGAAAGGACATGGACAAGGCTAGCCTTACTTTAATACTTTTATGAAATTCATTCTAGTTAACTTACACCTATATTTGATTGCAGTAGATTTTGACTTTTCTACTATCAGAGAAAATAGTTTTAGAGTTTAACTTTTATTTTATTTAAGCCATTCCATCAGATAGACAATTTCAGTATTTATATCTTACCTTTACCATATCTGCATCAGAGATCATCTAGTCCAACCTTTCTGCAGGTCTGCCTAGGTCAGATCACCCAGGAACACGTCCAGTTTTGAAAACATCCAGAGAAGGAGACTCCACACCTTCCCTGGGAAGCCTGTGTCAGGGCTCCCTCACCCTCATAGTAAAATCCTTATGTTCCAGCTTCTTTCCATTACTCCATGTTGTGTCACATGAGATGACAGTAAAAAGTGATGCCTCAACCTCCTGACATCCATCATTTAGATATTTGTAAATGTTAATGAGATCTCCCCTCAGTCTCCTCTTCTCTAGACTAAACAGCTCCAGTTCCTGCAGCCTTTCCTCAAAAGGAAGATGCTCCAGTTCCCTGATCATCTTGGTGGCCCTGTGCTGGACTCTCTGCAGAAGTTCCCTGTCCCTCCTGAGCTGGAGATCCCAGGTCTGTGACATTTTTTCTTAAATCCTATTATTAGAATACTCTACAGATGGATATTCTCTGTTTTATTCTGTGGTGTTAAAAAATTTAAAAGATTAAATCATATCCCAGTTTTGTATTTCCAGACTTTTTGGCTTTATTACTGGTAGGTGCTGTTGAATCCTGCAGTCTGAAAGAGGCAAAGTTGCTGCAGCTCCATTGCCCTAGGTCCAACCATCAGTGAACTTGAGCATATATTCCCAATGGCACACATGCATGCACACAGTATACAGTACAGTTACACATATAGACATGATTGATCACGCAGATCAACCCAGATGGAAAGCACTCAGCACTCGCTCAAACATCAAACAACATTACAAGCCTTATCCTGGTTCTCCCTCTGGCTGATTAGAATGAAGATCTGTTAACAGGAAATGTGAGTATATATTTTATATGTACTATATGCACAATGACTACCTTGTAAGCTGGTCCCTGGATCCTTGCTCTCCCAAGTTGTTTCACTCCCCAGGACAATTAAACAGATGCAAATAACTCTACCAATTAAGTCATTAAGTCCCAGTGCCCCTACCAGTTGGCCTGGACAAACCCTGGTCCTGCCAGTACTGAACTCCTTTGTCTCTCTCTGAGACACACTCTCCCTTCTGGCTCTCAGGTCAGTCCCCTATTCTCTGGATAGCCAAGCTTGATATTTCTAGTGATCACATACCAGTGCACATACTCTTACCTGCTGCAGTTGCTGGCACCACAGACATGCATGATGAGCCATCTGACTCCAGCTGCTGACACTCAGTGCTCCATATGCACAAGCACTGGCAGAAAAAGACATTTCACTCAGAAAAATTTAAAGAAATAGATTTAAATTAAAAGTCAGGACAGGCCACCGATGAACATGGCCAGATGGTCGTACTGATGATGACATGTTTACATGTGACTAGCTTGTTTCATCCCTTCTTTTCTATACATCCCTGGTCTTGTTCATACCAAAATCACCTAGATCCTTCTTCCTTCATCTTTGGTTCATCTCTCAAATATCCCATAATAAGTCTTGTAGAAATTCAAAATGCTCTTTTAAGCTATTCCATCATGTGAGAAGTCACATTCCACTGGCTTGAGGTGACACATCGTTACCCATGAGGCTAAGGGTCTCCTGGCACAGACTCAGAGGGAGTCAGACAGTTTCCCTAACAGGGATATCACTTGACCTTGTGCACCTGTGATCCTCCAGGCTTCTGTAAATGGGCCTTTGATGGATTCACATCTCCTGTAATGTGTCTGGAAATAGATAGTGCAGGGTGTTGTTTGAGTTTCTCCACCCACTCCTTTGTATCTATGGAGACAAGCCTTATATTTATATTTATAACCAACTAATCACTACTTCACATTTTTCATGTTTTCATGGAGCTTTCAATGTGGAACTCAAGTGTCTTTCCTAAGTTCTTTCCATTATTTACAACATGACAGGGGGCATAAGTAATTAAACTCTGAAAATCTGCCAATCAGAAATACAGTAACAAGTGCATGTAGAAAGAATTAACCACAGTTTCAAACCAGCTACTAATAAGACATTTGATTCACCAGATATATTTGATTCTGCAGTGTGCTAAAACTTTAACTCGTATTAATGTGTACTAGAAGTCTATGTTTTAGTCCTGCAACACATGGACTACTTGTCTCCAGGTATTTAAAATAAAATACAGTTTCAGTCGGTCTCCTCTAAATCAGGTAATAGTACTAAAAAGTTTTCCACATATAACCTTGTGTTAATACTTTTATAATTGCCTGATGCAATTTCTTCTAACAATCTTTTTTTCTAGGTAAATTTTGCATTGGTCATTTAATATTTTCTTGGGGTTAGAAATATTTTGAATGTGTAAAGCAGTAATTGAACTTAATTTGCAAAGCTGCAATGGCTCGGGTAAACTTCACAAAATCATCATACCCTTTGGTACCAAAAATTATATCAAGAAATTTGTAACATCTCTAAGTACATGAAAATGAGTGAAAAAGGAAGTGGAATTTGTAAAAAGATAAATTCTTTTTGTTTGTTTCTTTGTATCCTAAGCACACTCTGAAAGATAGATCTTTGCTCATTGCACCTGGTCTACTGAAGGTATCAGATATCACACAATAGACACTGAGTACCTTATCTTTTTTGGGGGTGATGGTTAGTGTTGTCATAGCTGACTAGTTCTATGAAATGATGAGATTGTCAAAGTCTAAATTTAGTTTTCCATCAACTTAAGGTGGACTGGCTGTAAGATTGCAAAATGAAATAGAAAACTCTTTTCCTGGGCTGTAAACCTTTCTGTTTTGTGAAATTAGAGATTATCTTCCGAAAAAAAATTCAGAGATAGCCTAGAATATGACTTTTCCTGCAGCATTTATTTTAAGCTGCTTCCTGAAATTCATCTGATCCAATTTTACTATTGATTGTGGCTTGTGGTCATTTTATAAAATCACCAGTCTGGGAGGATTCTACTTTGAGATGCAGTTATTGATTAAAAACCTGAGACATCACTATGAAATAATATTTGTAAATAACCATTTTTTTTCCAATGCCAGGGCTTTCAATTGCCATACAACACAATCTCCACAATAGACATTTTATTTCCTATATTTAACTCTCTTCTTGAGTACTATAGCTGCAGTGCCAACAATCTTTACGTTGGACAATCTATAAAGACTATAGGGTCTTCGCCTGGGAAACTTTCGAGTAGAAAATTGCTGTCACAATGTAAGGGAGAGTTTTCAGGAGGAACGACAATAGATCATTCAATCTGCAACATTAAATATATTTTTTTAAATTGTTTTTTTTTCCCCTAGATTCTATTTATTATAAGTAGAGAGATCTAGTGTTTAATTTTAGAAAACAGAAGTTTATCTGTATTTGTTATCAAGACAAACTGACATATATACTCCTAAATCTCCTCTGTATTTCATGACTAATTCAATTCCCTTCTGTAAAAGTGTTAATCTTGTATGCTTCAAAATATTCTCTTGTCTATTATAAGCTTTTAACAGGTGCTTGTTTTTGCTCATAACTTGTAGAAAATACCTCGAAATGATTCCATAACAGATTGCTTCACTCAAGTATGTGAGTTACTTTTCTAGCTGTTATTATGTAAGTTTTGATGGAGAGGAGTACCATACTAGAGCTAAAATTTCCTCAAACTTTAACTTTGAAATATCATCCACATATAGAAAATGACTGAAACCAATGACGAGAACAAGTCAATAGGTATATTTAGTGATACATTTTTGGATCTGTATTTTAATTTTCTTTACCACAATTATTTTAATTAATAATAGAGGAAAACTGACAGCAAGCTAGATTATCTCAGATATTCCTTAGACTTCCTAACATTATCTGTTGTGCTGTTGAAAAAGGTTTATTTGCTTAGGCTTAGAAGATATTATTTGTACAGTTAATATCAAAGCAAATAAGCTGACAGAAATATACTCTCTGAAGAGTATTTCAGTGTGTCTCTTGTGTCTTTCTTCTGCTTTGAAACAGTTGCACATGCCAAGTGTATTTATGTCCTGATTTGTCCTCTAATTTATAGTAAAGATGTAGTGACATTTTTTAAGTTACATTTTGGAATTTGGCTCTTAGTGCTTAAGAAACAAATAGAAAAGTATTTTGTAGTACAAAACAGTGACAAGTTGGAAAGAAGTGTTTGCAGCAATAAGAGAATCAGTAAGAGACATCTTAAGATGGAGCAATGACTCTGATGTCTGCTTAGATTTCTTCTAGGAATAGCTTCTATTCAGAGAGTAATGTCACAGGTAGAAGGATAAAATAGCAAAAGCATGAGAAATGAAAAAGAAGTGAGGATATAGTTATTAAAACTTGAATTACCAAGAAAATAAATGGAGAGACATCAGAAAACAGACAAAAAACATGACGGAATAAAAAAAATGCAATCTGAAGAAAAAACTGAAGGAGCCTAACTGTACTGAAGGATGTGATGAGTAGACATCCTGAGATATTTTGGAGAAGGATGGCTCATAGATGCAATCTGCTTTGTGGCAGACTCTGCACTGTGTAAAGGGGTTAGAGAACACCTTAGGTGCAATGCAGCAGCTTCTCTTCTGTCTCACATGCCAGACGATGACTGACATGTGGAGTCCAGACCAGGAAGGCATCTGTAACTCCACTAACCCCACTACAGAATCAGAGAGTAGTAGGGGTTGAAAGGCACCTTTAGAGATCATCTAGTCCAAACTCCCTGCAGAAGCAGGTCCACCTAGATCAGATCACACAGGAAAATGTCCAGGCAGGTCTTGAAGACCTCCAAGGAAGAAGACTCCACAACCTCCTTGGGCAGCCTGTGCTAGTGCTCCGACATTCCAAAGTAAAGTAGTTTTTCCTTATGTTGAAATGGAACTTTTTGTGTCCCATCTTCATCCCATTATCCCTTATCCTGTCACTACATACAATAGAAAAACAAAAAAAAGCTCCAATCTCCTGATATCCACCGTTTAGATATTTGTAAATATTAATGAGATCCTCCCTCAATCTCCTTCAGACTAAATAGCCCCAGTTCCTGCAGCCTTTCCTCCTCATAAGGAAGATGCTCCAGTCCTCTCATCATCTTGGTGGCCCTGCACTGGACTCTCTCTAGAAATTCTCTGTTCTTGTTGAGTTGGGGAGCCCAGAACTGGACACAGGACTCCAGCTAAGGCCCCACCAGGGCAGAGTAGAGGGGTAGAAGAACCTCCCTGGACTTGCTGGCCACACTCTTCTTGATGTGTCCCAGGATGCCATTGGCCTTCTTGGCCACAATGGCACATTGCTGACTCAATGGTTAGTTTATTGTCAACCAGGACTCCCAGGTCTCTCTCTGCAGAGCTTCTCTCTAACAGGTCAATCTGCAGCCTGTACTGGTGCATGGGGTTGTTCCTCCCCAGATGCAAGACTCTGCACTTGTCCTTGTTGAACTTCATGAGGTTCCTCTCTGCCCAGCTCTAAAGCCAGTTGAGATCCTGCTGAATGGCAGCACAGCCTTCTGGGGAATCAGCCAGTCCTCCCAGTTTGGTGTCATCAGCCAACTCTATCCCCTCACCCCTCACATTGATAAAGATGTTGAACAAGACTGGCCTCAGAACTAATCCCTGTGGAACTTAACTGGCCACAGGCCTCCAACTTGATTCTGTAGCATTGATCACCACCCTCTGGGCTCTGTCATTCAGCCAATTCTTGATCTACCCCATAGTCCAATCATGCAATCCACACTGCCTGAGCTTTCTGATTAGGATGTTATGAGAGACAGTGTTGAAAGCCTTGTTGAAGTCAAGGTACATGACATCCACTGCTCTCCATCTAGCCAGCCAGTTAAGTTGGTCAAGTAGGATTTCCCCTCGGTGAATCCATGTTGACTCCCTCTGATAACCACTTTTTCCTTCATATGTTTATTAACAATATCCAGGATGAGTTGTTCCTTCACCTTTCCAGGGATGGAGGTGAGGCTGACCAACCTGTAGTTTCCTGGGTTCTCCTTCCTGCCCTTTTTGAAGACTAGAGTGACATTGGCCTTTCTTCAGTCCTCAGACACCTTGCCTGTTGTCCTCAATGATTCTTCAAAAATGGTAGAGAGCGGCTTAGCAACCACATCAGCCAGTTCCTTCAACGCTCTCAAAGGCATCCCCTTCAGGAGCCATTGACTTATGAGCCTTAAGCTTGGCCAAGAAGTCTTTAACCTCTTCCTCATTCACCAATGTCAAGTCCTCTTTTGTCCAGACCATCCTACTATCCTTGCTGGACTGAACACTATGCCAGTGTATAAGACAGGAACACTATGACAGGAGAATGTGAAACGTAAACCACTGGTTGAATTTCATGCTCTGGACCTAGACAAGTGTGAACACTTATGTTACTAAATGCTTATCTGTTAAGAGAAAATTTGCAGCATGTTTAAGCTTCTTAGCATTTAAGATGATCATCTGGTAGGACAGCTTGAATATGTGATATATTTTATATATCAGATCCTTTCATAAGTTAAGAGTATCAGACAGTATCTCCACTATCTGACTTCTGGCACTGAAGGGCATTTGTTAATTCCATGGCTGTGCTCTTGTTCTGCGCACAAGCTAAACTAATTTTTTGAAATGCTTTGGTGCCAGAAACCTTTGGGAGAATACTAGTTGTCAAAAGCAATGCAGAGGCTCCGTTAACAGTTAAGGTAATTGTGGGACCATGCCCAGGCTTTGGCACTGTTTTGTTTATTTGGACAGGTTTATGGTCACAAGTTCATTTCAAGCTGTAGTAGAAACAATGGTTATTGTGTCATGATGCTACCACACATCAGACTCAAATCTGTCTAGCAATTCTGGCAGGAATATTAAAGTACTTCTTGTTTAGATGTTGTTTATTTGTGTTTCTTTTAGTATTTGTTTTCGAGTACACTCGGCTTTATTTCACCCTGAATTGTAACTGCAAGGATTTTCAGAGAGCATAGACACTGTCAGGGAAGAAAATTATGTTAAGCCACAAGAGAGAACAATGAAACTGAGACATAGTGAGGGAAGGATGTGACCAGATGAAAGGAAACAGTCAGTCCTAGAGAAAGTACTCTGAGAGCCCAGGCAGATACTTTATTAATACCTCAGAGAAACCTAGACTGATATTTCATTTCTTAGCAGTTCTACTTGAACAAATGTACTCTTGACTCAGAAATCAGCTCCTACTTTGCAAGTTCACACTGAAATATAAATGCTTTTTTTAAAGATGTGTTCTTAGCTCTTAGAAAAGCTGTAAAGTTTATACTGCATAGGTCCTGAGATCATCCCCACTTGCAGGAATTTGACCCCTAGAGCCCAGCATCAAGTGAGCACACCTAGTGAGTTGCAGAGTGGTTCCTAGACACTGCAAGGTGGCCATAGCCAGGGCCATCTCCTTGAAACGGGTAGCCATTTTCAGCTGAGGCTCTTACCTGGGCCTGCCTGAGCCCCTGCTCCCACCAACCTGCAGCCATGTGCCCAGCCATTGGCCACGCCAATTTGGGCCCACACGTGGACCAACGTCCTATTCTTGTCCTGGCCCATCCCCAGGGAGGTGCCTGATGCTCAGGGTTGCCCTCCTCCTGGCTGGGATGGGATGAGCCCCTTCTCCCGGGAAGCCCCTCATGCCCCTGTCACCCCAACCCCAGGGTGCCACTGGCGCTAGCAACACCTTTACAGTAAGATTGACATTTCACAAGCTTGTTGATGTGGGCAGACATTTTCACTGCCACATCTTTCCCTGTGCTATAGTGTGATGCCCTGAGCAGCTTTGCAGATGGATGGTTATGCGCTTCAGGAAAACCCACGGGATTAGCCTTCATAGAAGCCACACACTCAACTACCCTTCGCTATATGCAGTTTAGGAAGCCTCTCCTTGTTTCATTTTGAGAATAGTTCTTTACTTCTTTTACTTTCTATGACTGAGAAAACAGCTTTCAGAATTAAAATTTAAATTTGAAAAGCCCTTTGGAACGAATTGTCTTTAATATCATCTGATCCAGAGTCCAGTGGGATTTTTTTCAAATGTTCATGAAGTTTGAATTTCTTTAAATACAAGAAAAAAAGAGAGTTAGGAGGTCAGTTCATTGGCACATGACCTATGTATGCCCATGTAATCATTTATGAATATCTGAAAGGTGAAAAGCCTTATGGGATATGAGATTTTTTTACCATGATTCCAAAAATGTAACCTTTTCACTGTTTCTGTTTGATTAATGTGATATTTTCCTTTTTGTAATGAATAAATGTAAGAAATGACCTTTGGATTTAACTTGATTAACTTGATTATTCGTCATTAAAATGTTGTCTGTCACCCTCCATATGGAAAGTATATACATTTACTTGGAGAGTGGGGATGTGCAGTTAATGTTGAAACAGATACAATTTATATTATTATTGTGTTATTTCTGAGTTTACTTCTACATTGGTTATACATGAAATTTTCTTTAGAAATGATATTATAAGAACATTTTGCAAATCTGTGATTGAGGATTTTATACTGAAGTTTACTCTCACTGAAACATTTTGAAGAGATTGTTGAGCTCATTTGTTATTTCTCACCTATATCATACTTTGTCCTTACATAACTTGACCTGTGGGTAGTTATTCCATTACAATTGTATACAGCAACTACTAAGCTGAGCTAGCTACCTTTAATCAGGAAAATTCTCATCGGCTGCATACTGTTCCTGACAACACTTATAAGCTTTTAAAGTTAATTTTTAATAATTCTAAAAATATTAGCCTGGATTTTATTGTTTAGACTGTTTTGTGGCAGTTTGAAATTAGGAGATGTCCTTAATATGTCAACAACAGTAATAAAAAATGGAAAAGTAGATCTGTGGAGAGACACCTGGGAGTTCTGGCTGATAATAAACTAACCATGAGCCAGCAATGTGCTCTTGTGGCCAAGAAGGCCAATGGCATCCTGGGATGCATCAAGAAGCGTGTGTCCAACAGGTTGAGGGAGGTTCTCCTCCACCTCTAGTCTGCCCTTGTGAGGCCTCATCTGGAGTCCTGTGTCCAGTTCTGGGCTCCTCAGCTCAAGAGGGACAGGGAAATGCTGGAGAGAGTCCAGTGCAGGGTTACACAGATGACCAGGAAACTGGAGTGCCTTTCTTATGAGTAAAAGCTGTGAGATCTGGGGCTATTTAGCACGGAGAGAAGAAGACTGAGGGGGAACTTTGTTAACACATATAAGTCCCTAAAGGGTGGATATCAAGAGGATGGGGTGCCACTTTTTTCTCTAGTGTCCGGTGACAGGACAAGGGGTAAGAGACATAGCTGAAATGCAAAAAGTTCCATTTAAACACAAGGAAAAATTATTTACTATAAGGATGACAGAGCATTAGAACAGACTGCCAAGAGATGTCAAAGAGTCTCTTTCTCTAAATGTTTTCCAAAACAAAAAATTTAGCAGGCTATTGGACTAGATGATCTCTAGAGGTCCCTTCCAACTACTACCATTCTGTGATTCTATAGGTTTCCTGATTTAATCAGCAATGCCTTGGAAACAATGGTTTTTATAAAGACCTTAGGTGCAGTAAAATGTATCAGATTACTAATAAACACTTTAACCCAATCTCAGACAATCTGTAGTTCCTTCTAAAATACATACAACCAAGTTTCTGCATGTTTCTGTTTCTGTAACATGTTTCTAAAAACATCCCAGGTGAAATATAGGTGGATAAACATATTAAACTGATGTCTAATAATATTTGGATTACTCATACTTTTCCAAAAGATATCTGAAGTTGCATTCAGCATTTTAATAACACATTCTAAGGACCTTACTACTCTTTAGAGGAATTACATAGAGAAAGTAAAACTGAAGTCAATTATTACTATAAAATAATAATTATCTGTCTACTTTCAAGACAGTATATAAACCTAGTAGTCTTAATTACACTCCTACACTTTCTTCTACAGTTTCTAATAATGTCAGCAGACAAAGCACACAGAGTTAGGCATCTGAACATTCAGATTTCCTCTACAGTTGACACAGAGATGTAGTTTACTGTGTCTCTAACTTTCAGACAGATTTGTGCTCTGAAGAGTGATGAGCCAGCCCCTGTACCGTAGGGAGAAACATGTGGGGTCACATCTCTGAGAAAACAGTCTAGGGAGAAAGGTGGAAGGGCATCAAAGAGATCAATGAAATGAATATGAATTCTCTGGTTGTTCAGCCTTCCACACTGTGCAGAAATAGCAGCATTAACAAAGGTACCTGGATATAGAAATTACTATCAATTTTTAATCAATTGGTCACTTTATGGCCTGAGAGAAGATTTTCTCTTTTACTGTTTCATGCCAGGAGTAGAAAAACAAGCTGACATCCCGATAATTCAGACAATAGCAAACTTATTCCTCACTAAATTTAACTAGTTTTCCATTGAACTTAAAAGTGCAACTATATTACACAGAATCACATAATGGTAAAGTTTGGAAGGGATCTCTAAAGATAATCTAGTCCAACCCTCCTGCTCAAGCAGGTCTGTCTAGATAAGATCACACAGAAACACATTCAGGTGGGTTTTGAAAACCTCCAGAGAAGGAGATTTCACAGCCTCCCTGGGCAGCTTGTTCCAGTGCTCCCTCATCCTTACAGTAAAGAAGTTTTTCTTTAAGTGGAACTTTTTGTGTTCTAGCTTTTGTCCGTTACTCCTTGTCCTATCGCTGGACACTACAGAAAAAAGTGCTGCCCCATTCCCTTGACATACACCTTTAAATACTTGTAAGTATTAATGAAGTTCTCCCCTTAGTCTCCTCTTCTCCAAACTGACCAGTCTCAGATTCCGAAGCCTTTCCTCATAAAAAAGATGTCCCAGTCCCTTGATCATTTTGGTGGCCCTGAACTGGACTGTCTCTAGATGTTTTCTGTCCCTCTTGAGCTGGGAAGTCCAGATGAGGCTTCACCAGGGCAGAGCAGAGAGGGAGGAGAACCTCCCTCTACCTGCTGGACACACTCCTCTTGATGCATCCCAGAATGCCATTGGCCTTCTTGGCCATGAGGACACACTACTGGTGCATGCTTAGTTTATTATCAACCATGTTGCCAGTTTCCTCTCCAGAGAGGAAACTCTAGCTTACCGGTCCTACCAAGCACAGAAGTTTAGAAAAAAGTCTCAGTCTAAGAGGATATGTCATACTCCAGAACAATATTACCTAAATTTAAATGTCTAGATGATTAAAAAAAGAGTAAAGATTATTTTAAAATAATTCTAGCTAGCTTTTTATTTGTATGACTTTGTAAAGAAAGAACACATATTAATTGAGTAGTTCCCCTTTCCATTGAAAGAAGTGATTTCTTCAAAGTGTCTGACATTAGTTACACGATGTCTCAGAGGAGATAAGCACCTATATATAACTTGATGTAATCCATCTTTTATAAACTGCATTTATTTTTTCTTCTTCTTAATGTAGTTCCCTTCATCAGATTTAATAAGCCTGAATCACTTCTATGTCTGATGACTCTGTCGAGTCTTTGATGTACAGACTGTGGTCTATTGAAATCTGATACATCAAAACGTAGTTTGCAAAACGATTATAAATTTTAATGGTTCTTCATGTCTGCTAGCATCTATGTTCAGATGATTCTGGCCTTAATTATTGTTTTAAAATAAAGAATTGTTAATTGTAGTAACAAAATTATATTTTGTAAAACAATAATATTTTGATGGCTTAAAAGCAATTACTTTATTTGCTTGCTTCCCCCTCTTCTTTCCAGATGTTTTTGCATTGTCATGAATGACAGACTATAGGTTTTTTTTAAGGTTCAAATAGACTTTAAAAAAAGACTTTCAAATGGAAATAAATCAGGAGCTCCAGGTGTTCACCAGGCAGCACTTTTCTTTGAGACTTGGAGAAGAAAGACCAAATTCTTGGTCAACTTTCTCCTGTAGCTGCACTGTTTTCAGGTAACCTGTAAAACAAAGTAATCAGTTCATTGCAGGAGAGGGTGCCTAAGGAAAAATAACTGGACAAGCACATATGCTGTTACACGGAAATACTTCTCAGGTTTCAGTGGTGTTCAGATCAGAGCAATTCATGAGCCTGATGTGATTTGTCTATTTACTAACTTTTCAGATGACCTCTCAAGTTCATCCTTTCAAGTGTTCAGCCTCTCCTTGAATTTATGTACATTTCTTGCACTATAAATAGATTTTGGCACACTGTTCCACTGGTCTGATATCCATTGAGACAACAACCATTTACCTTTGTTTGGTTTGAGTTTGAATCCTGCTAGCTTCATGTGATGGCCTATAACTCTTTAGCAGGAAAAGACAGTGAGTTGTTGGCACTATTCACCTTCTCTATGGCACTCTTGATTTTGTGGACCTCGATTACATCTGTGTAAACCACCTCTTTCCCAGGTTGAAAGGTCTCAGCCTAGCCCATTTTTTCACATGGAATTGTCTGCCTATATGGGAGTTGAGTATACCTTTGATAATCCTTGCTGCCTTTCTCTAAATCTTTTCCAGTTCTAAAATAACATCCTTCTCTTCCTTACTTTGCTATAAGTCATTTCAAAGTTCTGTTGCCATTTTTCTTTTTTAATACTGTACTCTGTTAATGATTCTGTAACATGAGTTTTGCATCTTTAAACTTGTTTGATTTGGTCAGCCCTGATTTATGTGAGGAAGCATGTGACAGCAAAAAACACGCGACTGTTTAGGAGTCAGTAATTATGTTCACAATGAAAAATTTCCATGGGGCAGATGGGTGCAGGGACAAATTTAATTACTTAGCACATATGATGTGGAAGATGATATGTAAGAAGATCATACCTGAAGAAGAAGATTGAAAGTGGCTGCTGTTGTAGAAGATTTCAGCCTATTCAGACAGAAAAAAATGTAGTGATAGTAAGTGTTCAGACTAATAGATGAAGAAGCTGGGAAAAAGAGTATCACCTGAAGCTGATGATCCTGATTATTGTGCTCCTATCTCTACAACCTACACATTCCATTTACAGACAATATCATTAAATTGTGTGCATTTCTTTAGTACTTGCAAATATCCTCACTCCTGTATGAAATCTTACTATAAAAAGTGATTTTCCAACTATTGTCTTTCTTTCAGCTTCTTCATGAACATATAAGGTATGACTGTGTATTTCTCTGAGAGGAGGAAATCAGAATACACAGAAAATTCAATGTGTGTAGAATCATAGAATGGTAGGAGTTGGAAGGGACCTCTAAAAATCACCTAGTCTAATCCCCCTGCAAAAGCAAGTCCACCTAGATCAGGTCACACAGCCTAGAATGCCATTGGCCTTCTTGGCCACAAGGGCACATTGCTGGCTCATATTTATATTATCATCAGTCAGGACTCCCAGGTTTCTCTCTGCAGAGCTACTCTCCAGCAGGTCAATCTCCAGCCTCTACTGGTGCCTGGGGTTGTTCCTCCTGAGGTGCAGGACTCTGAACTCACTGAACCTCATGAGATTCCTCTCCACCATACCATACCATACCATACCATACCATACCATACCATACCATACCATACCATACCATACCATACCATACATTTCTGCAACAACATAATAGTATTTTGTGTTTGTTCATAGAATTACAGACTCATAGATACTGAAAGAGATCTCTGAGGTCATATGGTCCAATTCTACTGCTCAAGCAGAGTCAACTAGAGTTGATTGCCCAGGACTATGCCCAGATAGGTTCTGAATCACAAAGACTCCACAAAATCTCTGAGCTGCCTGTGCCAGTGCTCAGTCACCTTCATGGTGAAAAAGTTTTTCCTGATGTTCAGAGGGTACATCCTGAGTCTAGTTTGTGTAAATTGTCTGTGATGTTATCACTGGGCACCACTGACAAGAGCCTGGCTCTGTCATCTTTGCACTCTCCCTTCAGGTGTTTATATGACTCCTTATGACTTTTTTGTCCTTTAAGTGCCTGTATAGTTGTACATTTTGTATTTAAATACACAACATTTATGAGGCTTTCAATATTCTTTATTTGAATACAACAACTTATTGAAAACTATAGTTTGGTTTCTAACATTATCTTTTAGTTTACTGAATAACCATATTGGCTTTAATTTTTTCCTTGTTTGAATCTTGTTTAGTAGGTCATACACACTGCTACTATGTTTACTGCATGCTATCCTTCAGGAGTTTGCACGCTGCTGGGAAAGGTTTAATTCTCTTACCTATCTTTCCTGGTTCCATTTTAAGATACTTCCTCATTTTTTCACAGATTCTTCTCTGAAATGGTACAGAATGCACAATGGTAGTACATCTTTCGGTCTTTGTTGATCTTGTGATGTTGAAAGTATATATATTCAGATCAATTTTACACAGTGGTACTTCTATAAGATTTTGTAAGCTTTGCTCTGTAAGATTTTGACGTTACTCAGTAACAAGATTATTACAGTTTTCAGTTCTTTCTGTAATTCTTCAAAGAAATAGCATGCTAGATTGGATCCTGTTATGTTGAAAAGAAAACTGAACTTAACACTCTAGAGTAAGGATGAGCTCTCTAACAATCATACTGTTGTACAAAAGTATGTAGCAATTTCCTCTCTGGATGTCTATAAAATGATAAAAAAGGAAAAAACTCAAGGTCTTTTTTGCATCCATGCGGAAAAAAAAAAAAGACTGTAGGGCATCACTTCCAGGAAAGCACTGGTTAGAGTGTAACTACAGAGGTGCCCCAAGCCTGTCAGTATTTAAGAGTTGTTTGGACAGTCCTTTGTAACATGCTTTAACTTTTGGTGAGCCCTTAAGTGGTCGAACAGTTGGACTAAATCATTGTAGGTCCTTTCCAAGTGAAATAGTTTATTCTATCTTTTCAACTACAAAAAACTAAAATCAATAAGGCTCTTTTTCCTACATTCAGTATTCTTAACTGTGAAACACAGAATTCAAATATGAAAGGAATTCCTGACATTAAGGAGTCTGATGAAAAGGGAATGTGATTTAAAAGCTTCTAAAACATGTTCTTATTAATAATACCCTACAGTTATTTACTGTAATTCAGTGTGTACCAAATTTTGGATAATGCTATGGCTGAGGACAGAATCTGCAGTAAAATGCTTAAAGGCTTTTGAATTCCAGAGAGTGCAGCCAAGTAATATGTAATTACTCTCATACTGTGATTTTCTTCAGTGGCTTCTTTCAGTCTCATCACCACCATAAAAATTCACACCTGTCAATATCTATTTTTACCTTTGTTTATTGATATCTTTCTCTTTTCCAAACCCATTGTTTTTATAGTTTCACCTAAGTAATTTTTTTTAAAGCAGTTATTGGATACATTGCTCTGAAATGTGAAATAATATTTTATATTTCTTCATTTGGTTTATAATGAAGTATTTGTTTACTTTGAATTCTAGGGTCCTTTTTGCAACATTCTTAAATCTGTAAAAATCCTAGAATCATTGAATGGTAGGGGTTGAAAAGGACCTTTAGAGATCATCTAGTCCAACCCCCCTGCAGAAGTAGCTCCAATTAGACAAGGTCACAGTGGAATGCATCCAGGTGAGTTTTGAAAACTTTCAGAGAAGGAGACTCCACATCCTCCCTGGGCACCCTGTGCCAGGGCTCCCTCACCATCACAGTAAAATATTTTTCACTTATGTTCAAATAGAACTGTATGTGTTCCAGCTACATCCCATTACCCCTGTCCTGTCACTAGATAAAACAGAAAAAAATGATGCCTCAGCCTCCTGACATCCACCCTTTAGATATTTATAAATGTTAATAAGATCTTCCCTCAATCTCCTTTTCTCCAGATTAAACAGCCCCAGTTCCCGCAGCCTTTCCTCATATGAAAGATGCTCCAGTCCCCTGATCGTCTTGGTGGCCCTGTGCTGGACTCTCTCCAGATGTTCTCTATCCCTCTTGAGCTGGAGAGCCCAGAACTGGACACAGGACTCCAGATGAGGCCTCATCAGGGGGGAGTAGAGGGGGAACAGAACCTCCCTTGACCTGCTGACTACACTCTTCTTGATGCAGTCCAGGATGCCATTGGCCTTCTTGGCCACAAGGACACATTGCTGGCTCATGGTTAGTTTATTGTCAGCCAGGATTCCCAGGTGTCTCTCTGCAGAGCTGCTCTCTAGCAGGTCAACCCCCGGCCTGCATTGGTGCATGGGGTTGTTCCTTCCCAGATGCAGGACTCTGCACTTGTCCTTGTTGAACCTCATGAGGTTCCTCTCTGCCCAACTCTCAAGCCAGTTGAGATCCCGCTGAATGGCAGCACAGTCTTCTGGGGAATCAACCAGTCCTCCCAGTTTGGTGTCATCAGCCAACTTGCTGAGGTTACACTCTGTCCCCTCATCCAGGTCATTGATGAAGATGACCAAGACTGGCCCCAGAACTAATCCCTGTGGAACTCCACTGGCCACAGGCCTCCAACTCGATTCTATGCCATTGATCACCACCCTCTGGGTTCTGTCATTCAACCAGCTCTCGATCCACCTCACTGTCCACTCATCCAAGCCACACTGCTTTAGTTTTCTGATGAGTATGTTATGGGAGACAGTGTCAAAAGCCTTGCTGAAGTCAATGTAGATGACATCTGCTGCTCTTCCCTCATCTACCCAGCCAGTTATGTCCCCATAAAAATGTTCAAAATATTAATTTAATTCAAAACGTATAAATGTCTTTCATTTCAAAGACAAGCGCAGAAACTTTTCTAATGACCTAAATACGCCTCTTCATAATGGAAGTGATCCACACTCTCTCTAAATAATGTCTCCTTTATTCAATACTACACTCTCAAACACTTTACAAAGACAGGACAGACTCCTCTGCTCTCTTTATGTTTAATAATCTGAAGCATTCTCAACCTGTAAATAAAGTAGTGCTCGAAATGGAGAGAAACAGAGCATAATATTTAGTAATTATTATCCCTTTAGGAACAGTGAAAATGAAATGTAGAGAATTTTAAGGAACTGCTTCAAATTATGTGAAGTAAGTATCACTATTATGGCTGGAAAGCATACTGCTCTGTCTCTTCAGTGTTCATTCCATTGGCTTTTTTCTGTCAGGAGTAGTAAATTCCTGCTCTTGCCTTCTGGTTACAAAGCACTTCATAAGATATCAGAACCCTCTGAAATGACTACCCAGAGAAAAAGTTTCTCTGCTAATAGATTTCAGCTTTGGTTCAGCAAGCCTAGCCTTTGAACAAGCTCAGTATATATTTGAATCATAATTTCTTGTCTCTATTATTATTACTATGCTACAAAAAACACATTGTTTTAATAGATGTCTCTTACAGTACTATGCTGTTGCTTTTAATCCTCATCTTATGTTTTGCTATTAAAGTTCATTCTCCTTGCAGTGGAAAGGAGCAGTACTTTGAGTGAGATTCTCAGCACAGCACATGGTCTCGAGTGCAGGGAGGACTAGGGAATCTAGGGCCTCATATCAACAGGTCATTTAGCAAAGCTGCTCCACAGATGCTGCCAAACCACCTGAGACTATAGCATTTCTAACAAATTTAATTATCTTTATGCCCTTAGTTTGTTAATGACTAGAATATTTTATTTCTTTCTGACCTTTCTCATCTGAGAAATTCAACATTGTCTTTTTTGGTAGCTTGCTTTATAGTAACTTGAACCAGTAAATTCCCTTTTCAACTGCCACAGTTGTTTGATAGAATCTACACTATAGTTCTTTATCAAGAGGTGAACATGCCAACAACAGAAAAGTCCCAGAAAAAAAGAGATGTGACACCTGAGCCTATTCAGAGTATGTCTGAATACTATTGAATGTCCGTACTGCTCAATTCATTCTTGATGCTAAGGAGTTCCTATCGGAGAGATCACTTCTCTACCAGTATCATGAATTCTTTTTCTGCAACTATAATCTTTCAAAATTGCTTACTGTGTTCAAGAGCAATAGATTATGAAAGGTAGAAGATGGAAGATAGAATTTCCCAATAACTGCCTGTGGCTGGAATTTACTTCTACAGGAGAAGGGGATGTCTGTGAATATCCCCTTTTCTAGTGCTTTCTCAAATTCACTGAAGTACAAAGTCATACTATACACACTTAGATATCAATACAGATAGAAAATAACTTTGCTGTAAAAATAAAACACTAGGCACATTTTAAAATATGAATTAAGAGCTGCAAACTATTCTGATTTAGTAATATTTTATAATTATGTAAGAGTGAAATGAATGTTGCAAATTTGCCAAATGTAGTAAATTTAGAGTACCAAAATTGCATGTTTACCGCTAAAATCTACCAAGTATATTCTCATTACAATACTGGTATTTCCTTCACTTAATAATGTAAGGGGGTTACCAAATTCTGTGATTAGTGTGTAATAAGCATTTACATTCTTAAGATCACAGATTAAAATTTAGCTGGAAAATAGCTGGAATTTAATAATCTGGTAATGGATTATTAATGCAGCACACAAGGTTGAAAATGAATGGAGGTAATTTTGCCTGCAGAAAAGAATGACACACGTAGCTGAGCTACTGCCATCAAGGCAGACTTGAGTCTTGAGTGAAAGATGCAAGAAAAGTATAACTAGAGAAAAACTATAATTTTCCAAAACAAGTTGGGGAGATTGAGAAGGAGTATTTAACAAGAAAAAAGAGCACTCCATTTCAGTGCCTGGCATACATGTTCATGCACGGACACTACCTCCCTGGGAGAGAGGTCCTTCTGCCAGATTGCTTCTGGCACGTGGGGAAGGAACCATCCCATGACATAGCAGACTTGCAGCCCCTTGCCACCACACTGCAACTTTGGGCAATATTCACACTCAGGGGAACACACTCATTGCTTGCTCCTCACTCCTTGCTGAAGTCTCTTCCCTTTGAATCAGGAAGATCCTCCCATCACATCAACACGAGGTCTCATTCTCTCCTTTACTGGCCATCTGATCCTTCCTTGTTCTGCTAAGCTATAAGCAACCTGGACAAGACTCTTGGCCCTAGAAATATTGCGCCTGACCAATCTTCCTACTGGCTACCCATGGCATCTTCCTACTCTTTTTTTCCCCATGGCATCTTCTGTGCTGCCTGAAGAGATGGTCTGTTGCACTTTTGTTTCCTACAATGTGAACTTAGGTATAGATGGTGATTTTACGTCCAGGCACAGAGAACTGTAGTGAATGGAGTTAAATCAAACTGGTAGTCAGTTACCAGTAGCATTCCCCAGGGCTCAGTGCTGGGGCCTGTTTTGTTTTACGTCTTTATCAATGACCTTGATGAGGGGATCAAGGGCATCCTCAGTAAATTTACTGATGATGCCAAGCTGGATGGGTGCGTAGATCTTCTTGAGGACAGGAAGGCTCTTCAGAAGGACCTGGACAGGCTGGATCAATGGATCAAGGTCAATTACATGAGGTTCAACAAGGCCAAGTGACAGAACCTGCACTTAGTCCACAACAGTCAAAGTGCAATGTTATAGGCCCGGGGTAGAGTGGCTGGAATGCTGTCTGTTAAAAAAGGATCCAGGGGTGTTAATTGGCTGAATGAGAGCAGGCAGTGTGTCCAGGAGGCCAAGAAAGCCAATGGTATCTTGGCTTGTACTAGAAATAATGTGACCAGAGGAGCCAAGGAAGTGATTATCTGCTTGTGGCCTTTGTTTTGAGAATATTAGATCTTTTTCCTCTCAAGGTTTGTTACTGACAGTCTTTTTTAATCCAAATTAGAATTATTGTTATATAATATTGTGGATTCTCAGTCTATTTGTGCATCAGCATAGCTAGTACTTCTGTCTTAATTTACTTCAGATTTGGCAGAAAGAAAAAAAATTCTTGATTAACTGTATTTCAAGTTCCTTATGAACACATTTTTGTGTTTTCCCTATGATAATATCAAAATACTTTCCTGTCAAATTACATGCGAAGTAGTATCTAATTAGGTCTACATTTTAGAAATAAAAGTTAGTACTTTTTCTTAGTACTTCTACTGCATAATGCTGTCATTTTTCACTCCTTACTCTGGTATTTGGAGTAGATTGTTCCCCTTAAATATAGCTAGATCTCAAAAAATCTGTTGCAATGACTTGGTTAGTGACAATCTACTTCAATATTTATTTATTATTCTCTATGTTATAGTGAGTTTTACAGACTCAGTCTTTGGAAAGTCCAGATGAATCAGACCGGCAAAAGGCATATTGAATCAATTTGTTATAAAAATAAAGCATCCAGTTTTGTGTGCACTGTGAATCACAAATAGCTGGCTCACAAAAATAACCATTAGATCTTCAGTTACCAGACTCTTCTTATGCATTTTTTCTTGTCCTTTCACATTTTACTTGAGTGATTATAATTTTGAAAAGAAAGTATGTCAATACACTATACTCTTCCATGATCTTCTCATCCAGATTTAAAAACTGTCCTAGCATTTCAGGATGAGAGACAGAGGTAGACCTAGCTCTCTGCTCTTCAGCTGCCCATTTTAGTTCCAAACTAGCAATCTCCTCCAGAATCATTCAACCATGGTTCCACCACTTGCCTGCAGTATCCTTGAACCATCAGATGTGTCAATAAACTACATTTTTCTTTACTGAATTTTTCTCCTTTGTCTCAAATCTAACCCATGCCAACCTCAAGCCTAGGCATTTCTGTTCTCATACTCAACATTGAAAGATGCTTTATTTTGGCTATGAAACCTTCCCTGCTGCATTACACCCAGTGACCTGTCTGTGTCAGACAGCCACCTATCTGTCTTCCCTAGAGGAGGTTGAAAATCTCTTCTCTCCTTCAGGTTACACTATCTACTTAACTCATTGACACTGCATTTATTGCAAGGTCAGAAACAGCAGCAACAACCTGGAAAAGGTTGTGGGGAACTCAATATTCAGCTTCTCTGGGATGAATGAAAAAGAGTTCCACAGAAACCTTCTCCTTCTTGTCACAGGCTGATGTATACTCACAATTACTAGATATGGAGGAAAAATGGGATAGATCTATAATGTTTGTCATGTACATAGTTGCCATGTGATTGTGTGGAGTCATTTCTGGTAATGGAGAAGAGGCTGTAATGATGATTCCTGTAAGAAGTTGCTCAAAACTTTCCCTGTCTCTAAGTCAGACCTATTTCTAGGGCTGAGCCAATTGGAAACAAGAATGTGTTGGGGTAGTAAATAAATTTAGCGTGTGGTTTTTAAGGAGCTCTAGTAGAGATAGCATGTCTGTTGTTTGTCAAATCAGTTAAAGCCAGATTTTTGAGTAGTTGTAGGTGTGAAACAATACATTTATTTAAAGCTAGAATCTGTACATTTGTAACAGTAGAACACAACTGGAAGGAACCTCTAAAGATCATCTAGTCCAACCTCCCTGCAGAATGAGGTCCACCTAGATCAGGTGGCATAGGAATGCATCCAGGCAGGTCTCGTTAATGTTATACTTAGCACAAGGTTGCCATAGTTTTAGCCCAGTCAGCAAGTAAGGTCCATGCAGCCACTTGCTCACTCCCTCATCCCCATAGTGTGATTGGGAGTAGAATTGGGAAAAAAAAGTGAAACTTGTTGGTTGAAATGACAAGTATTTTAATAGTTCAAATGAAAATAATAACAATAATTATAATAATAACATAATGATAATGATAATAATGCCAAATAAATTAAAAAAATAAAGAAAACAAAAGGAAAAAAAGGAAATGAACAAACAAATAAAGAAGTGATGCTCAATGCAATTTCTTACCACTGGCTGACTGATGCCTGAGCAGCCATCTGCCCATGCCCACCAACTCGCCCCATGATATGGCATTTTATGGTAGGAATAGCCCTTTGGTTTATTCATGTCAGCTGTCCTGGCCATGCTTTGTCCAGATTTGTATACCTCCAACCTCCTTATTGGCAGGACAGGGTGAGAAGCAGAAAAGGTCTTGAGTTGTGTAAGCACTGCCCAGCCATAACTAAGACATGCCTGTGTTCTCAGCAAAAATCCAAGCCGTAGCCCCGTAACAGCTACTAGGAGGAAAATTAACTCTGTCTCTGACAAAACCATGACAGATACCTTTCTCAGTTACTTTAACATCTCATTTCTCTTCTGTTTTATTTTATGGGCAAAAAGATTGATTTTTCTGATTCTGTTTATTTTAAATAAGAAGGCTGTTAATGATTTCTTTTCCCTAGTGCTCAACAGAAGATGAGTGTCAGAGATCAAAAACTACAAGGTCTTTTCTGTAACATTTTGATTGTATATTGTACTGGAATATTCCCATCTAAGTCTATCTTCATTCCTTTTTCTCTGCTAAAGAAATTTCTGGAGATATATTGGTAAAGTGAGTTACATCTTATTATGAAAAATGTGAGATATATAGTCTTCCTAACTAAGAGTATGAGGAATTTTTCCATATTAACATAATATAAAGATTGCATGTGATTCTGCATAGTATATATCTGAAGGTTCTGAATGTGAAATTTATTTGTACCCCAACCTGTGGTGCTCTTTCATATTGTAGTACTTGAGCACTATTGAAACCACATTTCCACAGAAAGAGAATCCCTTTTTTGAAGTGATCTCAACATCTTTGCAATGTGGGAGATAGTTCAAGTTTCATTTGGTATTAAAGTGAAAAGGTTTTACTAGTAAATATTATTATTACTTATATTATCAAACTTGAGGAACCCCGGACTGAAGGTTGCAGATCCATGCATACATTAAAAACCCCCAAACCTGTCTGTATTTTCTCATTGATAGAGGCTTTGCTGTAATAGGTCTGGGTTTACTTTTTATTAGAGTGTATCTTGTTATCTAGTAGAAAGTTTACTAAAAGCTTGACTTTGAGATTAGTGCAGTATTCATTGAACACACTTAATCTTCTAAATTCTCTGATATTGACTTGCAGAGAGAGAATCTTATGTATTTTGATGGAAATTTATTTCTTTAGTCCAAACTGGTGATGACCCTCATCTTATCACATTGTTGAGCTATTTTCTTTCTCACTTTAAGGGACAGTACAAAACCTTGGTAATTTTTGCATTATTGAGCTTCAAACAACACTGTTTGGCAGCAACTGTAGTAACAGTTATTAAAAAAATAACATATTGATTAACTATTTCTGTTCACAGTCCAAAGATTTAGTGCTGTTTTCAAAAGGTGCTAACATATGTTTTGATAAATATATACATACTTTGTGCCCCTTTCATTTTACAAACTAGGACAAAATGTTTGCTTCTCATCAAAATGCACAAGGGGGCAGTTTAGGATAACGAACCAACAATAGTATAGTAAAAGTTTCAAAGTTCCTTTTTAGAGAAGTAGCTTTTCTGAATCTTCAAATTAGAGTTGCAGAGATACGGAGATTACCCTTAGCACCCAGAGACTTCTGGTTCAGACTTACAGACAAGAAATATAATAACACAGAATGTATATTAATGTAGAACAGGCCTTTAGTCAACGAAGGGATAAGAGGGAAGAAGCAGCTTATAACTGGGCATATTGCAAGGGTCTTTCTCAAACATATTTTCCCTTTATTCAAGATTTTACATGCATAAGCTACCAGAACAGATTAGATGATATTACAGTTCACAATTTTAATGTGCTAAGCATTATTGCAGCCAGCTGCACCATAACACTAAAATAGAGTTAACAGAATTTGTTTATAATTCACCTTGTTTCTTGTAGAAAATGTAAACCAAGCTTTTGCAACATACACTGAGCTGCTGTGCTGAAGATGTAGGCTGTGCAAAGAAAGACTAGATGTGCCAGTTGAAACTTTTATCTTGCCATGAATACAATGTAAACAACTTCTCCTTTTCTATGAAAAGCTCTTAACATTTTTATTGTTGCATATTCTAACTACTTCATTGCAATACAATATCAATTTCCATAATGTTGCTTAGCCAGAAGCTCCCAGAATGATTCACAATTCAGTAAAAGCTTGCAGATACCTTGCAGTGTGCCTTTGTTAATTTCAAGTGTTCATGAAAGTTAAACCTACAGGAAGGCAGAGATTTTCTTCATGATAGAATGACTCTTGAGAAATTGAGATAGGAGTTGGGAAAGATGGTATACCAAAATATGTCCCCTGGCCTGCCTTAAATCTGTCTCACCCTCCAGTGTGTGGGAAAAATTAAAGGAATCCAGAATACCCAGGAGGAGTTTGGATTGATGTGATCAGTATTTATTTTAGCATCTCTTGTTGCAGTACTTAAGGGGCGGGTGGCTATGGCATGACAGGAGAACACAGAGAACCCTTCTATCTCCAGATTTAACTGGCTTCAGCTCTGTGATCTCATTATGAATGCTGTTCTGAACTGTTCGCTACTGGTCAGAAGCTGGGGAAGAGGCGGAGTTTAGAGCCTGAACTCTTTGGCTGTTTAATGTGTGGCTCTTGCATGGAGAGTTAGAAAATCTTAACAAACTTCAAGTATGGCTGTGGTAGGATATTGACTAAAGGTGGAAAACTGAAATATTACACTCTTTCCAATGATCTGAAAAATGGTTGCTGTGACTGGATTACCCTTCTGTAGCAGGAAGCTTCTCCTTTCTAAGAAATGTTCTGCATGAGGTAATCAAGTTGATGGTATACAAAGCTAGCTCTTCCTTTGAACTCATCACAATGTGATTGCGTCATTTGGAACATTATCTGTAGTTCTCTGATAACTTTTAGAGCTATTTAGAAGATAAAACACTTTTAGGATTTTAACCATAGGATTTTTACTGACTGGATTTTTTTATGTGTGTATTGATCATGGAAAGCACAAAACATTGCACATATGCACAGTGAATCACTTTCTTAGATCCTTCATTGAACCAGAGGTGACTCTAGATAGAATGAAAACATGATTCTTTCCTCACATTTCTATGGTCTACATTGTTGTCTGTTGGTTTATTCAAGAACTCAAGAACTGTTGTGGATTAAGACAAGGGCAGGGAGGACTCGCTGTCAATTATGGTTCTGGGCAAAACAGACTCCAGTACTCGACTTAGAGAAGAAAGTAGGAAAGTTTATTCTACAAGAAATAGAACGGAATAAAAGGAAAAAGGGAGTAGGATGATGAGAAAATTACAACCAGCACTTTAAGATCTCTCTCCCCCATCCCTCCTTTCTTCCCAGGCCCAGCTCACTGCTCCCCATATCTCTACCTCCTCTGCCGCCAACAGCTCAGGAGGGCAGGGAATGGGGGATGTGGTCAGTCTCTCACAGATCAGCTCTGCCGCTTCTGTCTTCTCAGATGAGGACGACTCCTGGCATTCTTCCCTTGCTCCAACATGAGGTTTCTCCCCTGGGACACAATCCTTGACGAACTTCTCTGGTGTGGGATGCTCCTAGCAGCTGCGGCTTCTGCCGATACAGGGTCCCTCACACAGGACACAGTCCTTGGTGAATATCTCTGGCATGGATTCTTTGCCATGGTTGCAGTTTCTGCAGTTATAGGGTCCCTCTCTCAGGACAAGGCCTCTTCTGGGCATAAGTTTAATGAGCTGCTTTGTTGTGGGTTCCTCTCCACAGTTGCAGCTGTGGATATTGGGTCCCTTCCTCGGGACACGGCCTGCTCTGGCCATAGTGATAAAGGGTCCCTCCTTTGGGACACAGTCTCTTCCGACCATAGTTTTAAAGAAGAAAATCATTGCCCCTGACTCGGAGTCTGCAGTGAAGTGGTTGGGCTCCCCCCATGGGACACGGCCTCCTCCGGCCATAGTCACTATCCCTGGCTTGGGGCCTTTAATGAAGTAAATTGCTGCCCCTGGCCTGGGGTCAGCTTTAGCAAAATGAGTCTCTGCCCCTGATGCGGGCTCATTATCAAAATGAGTCTCTACCGCTGATGTGGGGTCTTTAAAGAAATGAAAATAAATCTCAGCTTCACCAGTTCTCTCCATAGAATGCAGGGGAGTCTCTGCTCCAGCACACCTCCTCCTCTCTTTCATCACTGACCTTGGAGTCCGCATGGTTGTCTCTCTCGTTCCTACTCCTTGCACCACCACCAGCCAGAAGAAGAAGGGGCAGAGAAGAAGGAAGAAGATGGAGGAAGAAACCTCCTCTTCCAGCTTCTTCTTAAAAAGTGATCGTGGAGGCATCTAAATGGCTCAGCCTCAGAAGTGGGTCTGGCTCTGAGCAAGGGGGAGTTGTGAGCAACTTCTTACAGGAGCCATCTTTACAGCCCCTTCCCCCTTACCAGAAAAGGCTGTCATATCAAACCATGACAGTAGGATACCTTGCAAACCAGGACAAAAATCTTTCAAATTAATGGATAAAACAGAAATTAAATTGTTACAATATTCAGAAACAGGTGATGGTTGCTGTTGATGGCAAGATACTTTCACTGCAATTGAATTGTTTTCTTTTATACCTAAGAATCAGGTCAATATTAAAAAGATTCAGTTTGGCAGGTTTTAGATTCCTTCCAAAGCATAAAGTCTTCTTCAGATTTGCTGCCTCCTACTTATGGCTTGTTCCCTATCTGACACTTGTGTGATTGCTATAAACCATTTCCATCTGTGATTTCCTTTGTGTTTCCTATTGTAGGTGACAGTTAATGTATCTTATCTGCTGCTATGGAATTTTACAATATAGTCTGAAAATTCTAAGAGCAAACACTTGCAAAGATGGGGCAGGGAAAAAAATGCTTTTATGTTTTCAAAATGCATGTGCTTTGAAAATCTCCCAGTCCACAGTATAATCATTGTTAGGATACCTAAGGTATCTTCTTTCCAAAAAAAAGTGAGTGAGGATAGGATATCACTACTTCAAAATTTGTATTTTCATGGTAAATTCCTTTAGCTACAAAAGTGATATAGTGTAGACAGTAAGAAAAGATTTGTTGTCAAAGATTTCACAGGCTTGCTAAGCTTACTCTACGTTTTGCTCCAGACTTCTTCCAACTGAAATCTACTGACATCAGAAGAATTATATCATAAATAAGTTGTTTCACATAAGGTAAACAATAGAACCTTAAACTAATAAAATTGTATCACCATTGGAAGGACAGGGAAAGCTAGGGTAGGTAGTGGTAATTCTGAATACATGTATTAACTACAATTTTGCATCTAGAAGTGATACAGAACAGGTAAGGAAGTCATACACCTGTCTCAGAGAGAGGAGAAAATAGTGAGCAGCCATGCCATCCTTGAGAAAATTGCATGGTATTGTTAAGTTTTATGCCTATCATAAAATGCACAAGTGTTTTCTTCATTTAGAAATGCACTGTCTTTTGAAAGAGGATGACGTGTCTTTGCAACTATTTCACTTTCCAAATGCTGACAGTTTAGCAATATTAAGAATGAATTTTACCTGTCTGTGAGATAGTTAACTAGATGCATTTTCTAATGGAAAAGATATTTTTAATTTCACCATGACAGGTTCAAATGCACATAAAAAAAGTACACTGCAGTCTGAATCGGTGACTGACAAACCTTGGGCTACAACAAAAAAAACCACAGTACCTGTAGCTTTGACAGCTAATGTCAAGATGAATCTGTGTAGTAAGAACATAGTCTCAGATGATGACACAGGGAGTGTATGGTGTGCATGTAAATGCCACAAGTGTACATGGGAATTGTTAATCTAAACTGATCCAAAGTATAGTATTTATTATATAGACACCAAGTTTTTTGGAGCCTCCACGCATAAGCACCTAGCTAATCAAAATCAAAAGAGTAATCAAAAGAGTATTTTTTGATAGAATGTCCTTAGTTCTGTACACCTGGAAATGGCTTTTTAATGAACACTCTGCAGCTTGCAATAAATTACATTCTCTTTAGGAATAACTGTATCATTTACACTGTTGCCAGACTCATGCTATCCTCCTTAAACACTATGAAAAAGGGACTATTTTGAGTATTGTATTCATACACAGTTCTAACAGAATAAAGGGAGCTTACAGCAATTGTTGAAAAACAGAAGAAAAATTGAGATACAGCATTAGTTATTTACTATTTGCCATTAAAAAAGATCCTTCATTTATTCAGTCTCATGGAAATTAAAGCATATGCTGCACTTTGATAAATTTGATAAATGTCTTTTAAGGAAGCCATTGTCACTGTACTGCAGAGTGCCTATTTACAATACATTGTGAGACAGTTGTAAAGAGGTAACTTCCAGTTAAGTCGTAACAAATGGCTGAGATTTCCTAGTCCCAGTTAGATCTGCATATCTGTCTACATCACATTCTGTTATTTCGATTTTGCAAAAGCTTAGTATATGTTAGAAGATTCCGTGATTTGCACAGGACAACAGGCACCACTCGTGAATAAGTGGTTTGAGTGACAGAAGTACTTTATTAAAATCACTAGAAAATTATCTTCTATCTTTATCAATGCCTTAAAACAACAACACTACAAACTATTAGCCACGTATCTCTTGCCTCATTGTCAATTCATGGGCAAAATGGAGTATAGCTGAAACTGAAATATAAGCCATTAAAATTAACACACTTTAACAGCTCAGTGGTTCATATAATTTGGTGTCCTGTTTTGAATAAATACCTGGTGTTTAGAGGAAGTGGTAAGTGTAATCAACTCTGTATGTTGATTACTATGAAGTAACATGCCTGCGGGATTTTTTTCGTAAAGTCCATTAAGCCAGGATTGACTTTCAATCTGAAGCACTGGACTTGATATCTGTATTTTTCAGACCTATGTAATTCATCTGAAAGAATTGTCTTAGTGAATTTGAAAAGATCCGTTTAAATTGTTTCCACCGGTATCTGTTCTCAGCTAAGGAAGCTGCAATTCTACAAAGCTATTTAGCTCAGTAGTGCTCACAGGTGTGAACTGGAGGTCTAAAAACCCTAATGAAAGAAAAAAAAAAAAAAAAGGAAAAACTCTGGCAGACTATCCACAACAGAAAACCTGCACATGCTTATCTTAGTTTAAATAAAGCCAAATGCAGTCACGATATGGATCAGGAAGGAGTCTTCAATCCATAAGGCTGTGATTGTGTCATGTTAGGGGAAATTCAACTCTGTGTTGTACTTTGGGGAGACTACAGTTGTCTTAAGTCGTGTTGGCAGAAGTCTGTTGCTGGCATAAATTTCCAGTTTGGAAAGTCCAATTTGACTTTTGTGAGCTATTTAAAATACCTAAAAAGAATCTACTTTAGAGGAATGTTCTTTGGGAATCTCTAGTGTTAAATATTAGATTTTGTCTTTCAGTTCAAGATGTAGTTTAGAATAATGCTTAATAATGCTTGGTATTAGTCACACATAGAACTGAGTTTACACATATTAGCTAAAATCAGTAGTATAGTATTCATCTTCATTTTCTTTCTCTGACTTTCACAGACGTGGAGAGCTTATTTTTTTCCCTAGTTTCTCATTATATTAATTTATTAAAGCCTTTTAAAATCACTGGAAGTAGATATAAGGAAAGACCAAAAGACCTCTGAAAATATGAATTAAAGGATTTAGCACATCAAACTTTGGTGTACAGACTTGGAATTCTCTATTTAAATTTAGAAATTTGTCTGAAATGACTAGGAGTCCTCAGAGTTAAGAATTTGATTCCATACAGTTGAAAGACAAAAGGAAAAGTACCTTTAGAACATGAATCAGTCCAGCTGTGCTCTGTATATCTTTTTTGTAAACGTGAATTATTTGCCACCTACTCAGTGTCACTTCATTGCTAACTTAGACTCCTAAATCAAGCATTTAAAAGGTAGGATAAATCTCCTGACCTGTATGGCATGTGCCAAACACCTTCCCTGTTACATAAACATATTTAATCTGGTCTTTGTCAAAACAAATTCTTGCTGATGTTCCACTAAGAATCTAAAATTAGGAGCCATAAATCCTTTTAATAACTGTATGGTTGTTCTAACTATTTTAAAACTATATCCTTAGGGTAGTTTTTGTTATTCTTTTTATGGAACAAACCCTCAATTATGCATAATGGTGAAGACATGTTAATAACATAATTTTCTTTCAAATAAGGCTGGGAATGTGCTTCTTCCAAACTATATAAATGTTGCTCCTTAAAAATGAAGATGTAATATAATCATAGAATTGTTTCAACTGGAAGAGGCCTTTAGGAGTACAGAGTCCAGCTTTTTTCCTATCCCTCTGTCAGTCACTAGATCATTTCCCTAAGTGCAACATCTACCCATCATTTAAACACCTTCAGGGATGATGACTCCACCACTTCCCTCGGCAGTGCATTCCAAAGACTGACAACCCATTCAGTAAAGAAATTCCTCCTTATATCCAGCTTGAACCTCCCCTGGTGCAACTTGAGGCCATTTCTTGTTCTATTGCTTGTTATTAGGGAGAACAGACCAACCCTCGCCTTGCTACAACTTCCTTTCAGGTAGTTGTAGAGAGCGATAAGGTCTCCCCTGAGCCTTCTTTTCTCCAGGCTAAATGGTCCCAGATCTCTCAGCCATTCCTCATATGAGACCTGCTCGAAATCCTGTAATAGCTTGGTAGCTGGCCTCTGGATCCTCTCAAGCACCTCAATGTCGTTATCAAAAATTAACACTGTATGGCTATGGAACACATTTGAAAGGATCTCATTAGATGTAAATATTTTGCTTGAGATGAAAGGATATCAATTTGCTGATTTTCTCATAAGAGTAAGAAAAAAACCAAAATATATATAATAGAGATTTTGTCTCTGCTTCTCTGTTTTATTTTGGGTTTTTTTTGTTTTTTTGTTTTTTTTGTAATTACCATCCTACAGGATGGGAAGGACACTGGGAAGCAACAATCTAGAAACAGGTAGATGTAAAAGTGAAAAAGTGCAATTTTTGGACTGCAATGAAGTTCCACAAATAATCTTTTAGGATTATTTACAGAAATGTTACTAATCTGTCATCAATCTCAGATAAAATAAAATAAGAGGAAAACTTTCAATAGTTACGTGTATCTTTAGTGACATGTAATTTATCAACTGTCTGTGACTACTTTCCTGTCATTCTGAGGCAACAGTTGAATGAGAAAGGGGAGCAGGAGAAAGGTAGAGGGAAACTCTGGTCCATATGAGTAGCTAAAACTCCTCATAGTGTAAGAAAAGTTAGGTGTTCACTCTGCATGTGTCATCTACAGAATAAATTATCACGTTTCAAGAGAAAGCAATTTTCCCAGGGACAGTCCTGAGTAGTGGTGTGTGATAGTCCTGTGGCATATTGCATTACAGATCCCTCTGGTTCTAAAGAACTTCTGTCAGAATTTTAGCATGTCTGCATTCAAGTGGTTCACATCCTTTAGGTCTGTTGGTCAAGAAGAACTATTTTTTTCAGTAAGCATTTAGTAATTGTTTTTGATACTCTGGGACGTTTTTGTTGCCTACTGCTCAGAAACAAAGGGAAAATTTCACCCCCATATATTGTCAGAGATCACAGTCTCCACAGTGGCTTCCCTTAATATGCCAGGTTACAAATTGTGATAGTTCAACAGATATTTTGTGAGTCATGTTTGCAAAAGGTTCTTCTGAAAGGTAAATGGGCTAGAATGGGAGCAGAAAACACGGTACCTAACTCAGGTTAGGCTGTGCCCACCCAAGAGTCTTGCATAATGTTGTATTTGGGGCTTCAATTAGGTTAATCTCTGAAATTTATATGAAAACAAGCAACTACGTTTTCAGGTCTAACTTAGTGTTACTTTGTGTCAACAAATCATTTGGTTCTGCAGCTATTCCGGATCATGGCTTGCTGGTAGCTCCATTTAAGTAAATAGCTGTGTCGATTTTATCTCCATGGCTCTGAAATCACATAGATTGCATGCTGTGGCAGATATCTCCCTGCCCTTGGTACAACAAAGGCAGCCTCCCTGGGTTTTCATGACACTGTACTAAAAGCTTTTCCAGACTTACAAAACTGTGTAATCAAGTGCACAGTGTCCATTAGGGTTTGGGTCAGCCCTTCTGTCCTTTGCATGGAGTGTAAACTGGACTTGAGAGTAGCCTAAGAGAATTTGAATCACTTGAAAGATCAACTAGGAGACAAACAGTAGTATCCTATATCAAGCCACACAGTCTTGGGAAAGTTGTTTACTTTTCTATTTCCTAATCTAAAAAATTTTATTAGCTATGTCCTTAGAAGAGTTAAAGGTTTGTTGCTAAGGGAATGCTGTTTTTTTACCATTTCTGTTTCTGCTTTTAGGCACCACAGTTATTCTTAGGTACTTCACAGACTATTTCTTCAGACTAAGTCCAACTTTATAAGGGAAGTTACTTTAGGAGAAAGTGAGTTTCTCGCTTCCTGACTGCCTTTCTGGGCTGTAGATTGCCTCCTGGCCTTTCCCTACAAACCTGGTGACAATAATGGCTCAAATCAGTATCTGGAAAAGACCACCCACCTCTCACTTGGACATCTTTGCATGAGGATTTGAATTAAAGCTATGGATTTCAAAGACTGTTGTGCAGACTTTGAGAAATTCTCTTGAACAGACACAATAGTATTTTTTCTGATGTCTTAGTGATGGAAGGAGTAAAAAATGTAACAATATATTTAGCTATAATTTTTATCAGACTCAATGCCATATTTAATTTCCCAAAAGCCACAACATTTAGATTACTTCATGACTGTGGCACCTAAGAGAATGTCAGGAAGATGATACTTTTAAGTCTCAGTAGTGGTGAATGGAGTTAATTATCAATTGGTGTGATGTTGCTTAGATGGATCATAACAGGATGAGATGTAACTTTCATTGTTAATAAGGACTTGCCACTCTGGTATCATGATGACTCACACAATTTTATTTATTGACTATGTGGTGTCAAGACTTTATGTCCAGGAGTAATTAAATAAAAGGTTATATGTAATATATGTTTTGGGACTAGGATCTCATTCCACAGAGCAGGATATTGCACTCGTAAATACTTACACATTACAACAAGTCATGTTTTGCCCCAAATATTGTCCTGTACCCAGGCATTTGACACCTACTTGAATTCACAAGTGAGATAACAGTCTTGTGTCAGCTCCTCCTGACCTACACTTAATAATACTTAATCACTGTGTCCACTGTACTATTACTGAACATCACTGAGATGACTATTTTAGAAGTCACAAACTTATGATTGGTTTCCCTATATCCTCTTGTTAGAAACTATTAGTGAATGACATTTCTGCTTTTTCAGGTCATACTTTATTTATGAGAACAATTGATTTAATAATACATAACAACATCAAACTTTAAACAGATTACATGGTCCATGTCTCATAAATCACATTGGTCACACATTCTTAACTTTTACAAAAGCTCTACCCTTCTAATATTTTCCAGAAACAACAGTGGATGCTCCTCTAATAATTACATTAAAAAACAATTAGTTTTTGTAGATTATCTATAGATAGATTTAAAATGTAAACTTGTATTTAGAAAAAAAAATTCCCTAAACTTTCTTGTAATGTAGTATGTCAACAACATTTCACACTAGGAAACACCATGATTTTTTACAGCAGTATGGCTTTCACAATAATATTATGTGTTCTGCAAAGTGTTTGTGTTTTTCACCTATTGTTTATTGTAGATGATGTACTGAAAGTGATACGTTATATATTTATTCACACTTCATTTTAGGGTTGACAACTGTAGCATATACTTCCCTTCTCATACTTCACCAATTAAATTAACCCTGACCTGCATGAAAGCAATTTTCTGAATTAATGAGAAATAGATGTCTGTGAAGAGCCTGAACTGAGTAAATGTTGTGAATTGTGTCAAATGGTAGTGATAAACAGTGTTCACTCTATATTTATTGTTACTGGTGCTGATAGAAGAATTCACACTTCTTCAAATGTCTGTTTGTTTTTGTATGCAAAGGAATACTATGACGTCCTGAAGACTGAGGGATCATGTGTTCCAAAATCAGTTTCAGTTTGGGGTTATACTGTGATGTAGTTACATGAATCTTGTATTGTAGAAACCTTGCAGCTGTTATGCTGCAGTTTCTGCTTCTGAATGGGCACTGTAGAACAATAACAGATTTGGAAGTACAGACTTGAGCATCTGAAGTTGTAGTTAGTTTGGAAATTAGAAGTAGTCAACACTCCAAACTTTTGAACCAATTCTGTATGTAAAATTGTCATTGAAAACCTAAAAATACTTAAAATTCATCACAGGATAGAAATTCTGATTTTTTTCCACTTACAGGTGTGTAAATTTTGAGGTGAATAACCTCTGAAGGAAAAGGAGACTTTGCCTATGATGAGCCCTAAGGAGTTCTCCATGCTACTGTAGATTTGCAGGAACTTTTACACTTCAGTGAGAACAACTTACCAACAAATGTGCACAGAACCTCTGTGAGAACCAGAGAGATCAGTTTAAAATAGAAAAAAAGAGAAGTACATAATGCAGTGACTTTTGAATTTAAGGAATGTTAACATGAAGGTAGGCAGCATTAGATGCTTCAAAACAGACAAATTCATGGACAGCATATCTGTGGATGAATAATGTGAAGCATCTAATGTTAAGCATGTAATTTAAAATATCTTTAATATGAAGAATGTGGGAAATGGACACAGAAAGGGGTCAGGCTCATGTGATGTCACTTGAATAGCTGGTTCTACTGTCACTTTCAAAACCACAGCACTAGTCTAGGCGGGCCATCGGTATGCAACAAGACATTTATTCATGCAAAAAACAAAACTGAATTAATCCTATCAATTCCTTGTTTTGACAACTGAGAGTTATGTAAAATGCTAAAATAAGAAGCATTACAGCTATTCAAGGATAGAAATAAAGAAGAAAAGATGCATTAAGAGAATGTTTTAACATTGCTTCAGTGACCTATAAAAGGAGATTCAACTTGATGGTGTATGCACCCAAAAACACTTGTGGAAACATAACTGAGAACTGAACTACTGATTTATGACATGTATGCCAAATTGGGCAAAAGTTCTGTTATGTAATATTTATCTATTCATATTACTCTGTGTTGATCAGTGTTTAATTCCAGAAACATACCTTTTTTTTCGTTATACTTGAATATTAAAGTTACTATCTAGCCAGTGTATGATTACTCCAAAGTCTAATGAAGCACTTTGACATTTTCCTGCTTGATTAGGCTTCATACAGAAGTATTAAATTGCATGCTAGCAAAATAGGCCAAGTGAAATTTCAGCAGCATACATACTAGAGTACTGGAACAGCATTCTCATGTGTGTTCCTATGCAAACAACTTCCAGGAAAATATTGACTAGAAAGAAACTGTTCTGAGAAATCAAGAAAAAACGATCCAATGATTCAGCTCAGAAGGCAAAATAAAACATGTTCAGCCTGACTAGACAGCTTGTATATATCTGTCAATTTTATTTCAAATATCTGTGGAAAATCATATAAAGGAAACAGCAAATGGAGATTAGAAGTTGAGTATTTTTTCCATAGGGTACCTTCTGTTCCAATTACTTGATTAAAAACTCAGGTTCAAAACTGTCCTATTACTCTTCTAGTTTGGCTCCTTTGGTGGTGATGTCACCTCTGCTTGAAAAGTGCGAGCTGTGACTTTGGATTTCTCTAGTCTAAACTGGGAAGTGACCGGAGATGTTTTCGATTTCTTTGATATTCTATGGTAGGTTATAGAAAGACAAATCACAGCTACATCTCAGAGTAGACTGACATTGACATTATCCTGAAAAGTATGTAAAATATGAAATAATGATATTTCCAAAAAAAGCAGAAATACTTATGTACCAGGAAGGAGTAGAACTTTAGATTTGGTTTGGTGTAAAGTGATGGGAACTCTGACCTGTCTCTCAGAATCCTCCCATTCACAATTGACTGGATGGACTAAGGGATTTACACAGACTCTCTGGGGCTGTATTAATAAAGGAAGTGTAGTTGAATGATGCTTGCAAAGAGGATTATCTTTAAAAATCAAGCTTTTAAAGCCTTCATTCTTCCTGACATTCTTATTAGTTAGTTAATATTTAAGTGATCAGCCTCTATGTGCCAGTTAGATACAGAGCTCTAACTGAAGCCATTGGTGATTTTGTACCTGAAATGCTTATGACTCACAACGATTGAAATTTGTGTGTTGCCTGTTTAGTTTGCGTATCTAAAGAAGCTATATATACTAGCATTCAAAACTCTTGGAACTGTTTTGAGCAAATGTACAATTACTGTTAGCTTTGGCTCTAATAATTTTGCTCTGTTAAGCTTCTGAAAAATCTTGCCAGACTTGGTTACTTAACAAATCTAAAGCAGCAGGCAGATGGTTTTTCATCTATTGTTAAATTTAAAGGGCTTACTAGTGCTAATTATTTTGAAATGGGTTCCTACGATATTATGCAGTATTTCAATGGATAATGCAGAATCGGCAATGTATTGGCAGAACATTCACAGGAGTGCCATAAATCTAGAGATAACATAAAAGCAGAGTGGATACATAGTTTAAATGCACAACTTGGGGAATCACATTAAGGCAGCTTTACAAACCTTCTTATAAGGGTACATATTTTAAAATATGATCAAATAAAGGTGACTTAGTTTCTGAAATTGAAACCTGTGTACTAGATTCTACGCAAACTCAGGAGGGAAAAAAAAGACAACTTGTACTCTCAAGAACTGGCAGACCCCAAATGCAGCACCTAGATACAGTCACCCACAGATGAGTGAGAGAGGAGTCCGAGAAGAGATGCACAGCTAATATAATAGACTATATTCTCAGTACAGCAACTGTCTGCATTTTTTTTTGTAAGCACTTCTACAAGAGGTGTGACAAGTGACAACAGCTAATGAAATAGCTCTGCAGTCATGAGACCTTTCCAAGCTTGAACAGCAATCAGAGAACTGAACAGAGAAATCCCTCACTAAGTACAAGGAGAGAGAAAGTAAAATGTAAAAAGTTTTAAAAAATATTTTATTTAGAATAAAATATGATTCTATAAAAACCAGTTCAGTTTAGGAATGCTGACACTCATGAAAATACAGCTGCATAGTTTTTTCATATTTAAACCTCTGACAAATTAAAACAGCATTAGGTTTATTTCAAATGCACCACATTTGGTTGCACCGTAGGGCACGGGGATTTAGACGGTTATTTTTACAGCTGCAATAACATTTAAAGACATTTAAATTACCTGATAATAGCGGCTACTGGAGGCAGGTTACTAATCTGGGTAAACCTTTACTGTGCTGCAGCCTGGCAGTTTCTGTGTCCCTTCCATTACATTTGCCTTTAGTATTGATGGAAATCCTGGTTCTTGACAACCTTTACTGTCAGACAAATCATATAATACAAGAGAATACATATACAATGGGAAGTACTTCTTAAAATGATGATGTTATGGAGGAAATAAAGATGACATGGTAACAAATAAAATCTTGATTTATATAGCTAAACAAAGGAATCGAGTTAGTTTAGTTGTAGAAATGCATTGAAAAAATCGAAGAAACTGAATGCTCTATAGGTAGTTTAAGGAAGTGAGACACTATATTCTTTTGAGATTATTGGTAACTGGTTTATATACTTGTAGTGGGTCTGGGACGGTAGTAATTTTCCACAGCAGCTCCTGCAGTGCTGTGCTTACTGTTGATATCAATATTATGACTACCGCTTGCACAACATCGGGGCTGTCCCTCCAGCATTCCTTCCCCCACCTTCACCAATAGCTGTGAGTGGGCATGATCTTGGGAGGGACTATGGCCAGGACAGCTGACCCAGGCTGACCAAGGAGATATTCCATACCATATGACGTCAGCTCAGGAATATAAACTGGGGGAAAGGAGCAGGAAGAGGAGGCGAGATTCATTTCTGGCCTTCCCAAAGCAACCGCTACGCGTACTGAAGCCCTGCTTCTCGGGAGGTGGCCGGACATCGCTGCTGATGGGAAGTAGAGAGTAACAGCTTATCTGCTTCTGCTTTGCTTCCCGCGCGCGCGGCTTTGCTGCTTATTTATTAAACTGCTTTTATCTCAACCCACGAGATTCCCATCTTATTTTCTCCCCTTCCCTGGCTTGCTTCTCGGGAGGTGGGGGGTAAAGCGGTGTGGTGGGCACCTGGCATCCAGCCAGGCTTAAACTACCACAATACTTAAGAATTTCAGGGTTTCGGCACTTGAATTTACCATGAATATGTAGAATCCATATAACTGTGATGTATTTATCAGCTCAATCAGATTAACGATGTTCAAATCAAAGAGTATGCAAACAGGACTGTATTACTGACTTTTTTTGAAAACTAACACCAGTTGAAAGGTAAATACTGAGTATATACAAGCTTGAGATGTTAAAGCATATACGTATATGTAGCATATAGTAGATATATAAATCACAATGTGCAAAATTGAGCATATGCAATTATATATGCTTATAGCTTTGCCAACACTTCTATATAATAGAGATTTAAATTCTTAGGTACAAAACCTTTATTTTTCAAATACATTATAAATGTACTGGTAAGTCAAACTGAGAGATAAGCCCAATCCTCACTTCCTTGTTGAAATAATATTCTAGAAATTAAGTAAATATAAGAAATCATGTACCCAAGGTCACTTTATGGAAAAGTTATTAAGTTAGTATTAGAGACTCTTAACATTTGATTAAAAAGAATGAAATAACAACTTAGTTCATGATTATTGTACATGGGAAGGCATAAAAGATCTTTTGCATTGTTGCCTATGGGCCTCAGCCAAGAGTATAGGACAGTGTCAGAGGCAGTTTATATTCCTTATGCATATAAGCTTCCACTATAAAGTAAGTGAAATATATAGACAAAAAGTTTTAGAAGATAAGCAATGTTATCACCCCCACCTTAAGCAGATGAAGAGAACTACTTTCAAATGTTAGACTACATTAAGTCTCCTAATTTCATTTTTAAGCCCTAAAATAAGTAAACTTTTTCTTATACACTACAGGTGTATTTAGCCCTGTTGTTTGTTTGTTATGGACTTATATGAGCCATTTTTATGTTAACCATTGTGCACATACTGAACATGACAAATATTCTGAGATGTGATTCCAGCACTGTCAGGTAAGATAGGATTCTCCACATCACTTTTGATGGAAATTCTATATTGCATGAATATAGGTTACATCAGGGTAGTAACTACACTAATTTAAAAGTTTAACCCTATGAAAATTAAGAGAAAACAGTAAACCCCATAAAATTAGAGTATCAAAGAAATCTATGAAGTATATATGCTGCTCTCCTTGAGTCTTTTTGAAGGACTGATATGTTATAAATAGAATAATGGAATTTTTCAGTTGGAAAAGACCTTTAAGATCACCAAGTCCAACCACTAAACTCACACTGCCAGGTCCATTACTAAAATAAACCATATCCCTCAGCACTTCATCTATGAATCTTTTGAATATCTCTAGAGACAGTGACTCCGCCACAGAATCATAGAATCTTAAGGATTGGAAAGAACCTCAAAAGATCATCTACTTCAACCCGCCCTGTCAGAGCAGGACCACCTAGAGTAGGTCACACAGGAACTCATCCAGGTAGGTTTGGAATGTCTCCAGAGAATGAGACTCAACAACTCATCTGGGCAGCCTGTTCCAGTGTCCATCACCCTCACAGTGAAAAAATTTTTCATTCAATTTTTTGGAACCTCTTGTGTTCCAGTTTATACCCATTGCATCTTATCCTATCACTGGACATCATTGAGAAGGGCCTGACTCCATCCTTCTGATACCTACCCTTTATGTATTTGTAAACATTAATGAGATCATTCCTCAGTCTCCTCCAAGTTAAAGAGCCCCATCTCCCTCAGCCTTTCATCATAAGGGAGATGCTTCACTCACCTTGATGGCCCTGACCTGAACTCTCTTCAGCAGCTCCCTGTCCTTCTTGAACTGAGAAGCCCAAAATTGGACACAATATTCCAGATAAGGTCCCACAAGGGCAGAGTAGAGGGGGAGGAGAACGTCTCTTGACCTACTGACCACAGCCCTTCTAATACACCCCAGGATGCCATTGGCCTTCTTGGCCATGAGGGCACAGAGCTGACTCATGGTCATCCTGATGTCCACCAAGACCCCTAGGTCTTTCCTCTACACTACTCTCTTAAGAGTTCATTCCCCAATCTGTACTGGTCCATGGGATTATCCATGATGCAACACTCTACTACTTGCCCTTGTTGAAATTCATTAGATTTCTCCCCGCCCAACTCTCCAATCACCTCTCTGGGCAGCCCATTCCAATGCTTAATAACCTTCTTGGTGAAAAAGTTCTTCCTAATGCCCAATCTAAACCTCCCCTGATACAACTCGAGCTCATTTCCTCATGTCCTTTCATTCATTAACATAGAGAATAGACCTGCTCTCACCTCACAACAACTTCATTTCAAGTACCTGTAGAGAATGGTAAGGCTAAATTAGGTTAGCCTAATTCTCTAGGCTAAACATCTCCAACTCTCTCAGTTGCTCCTCATCAGAGTTGTTCTCCAGACCCGTCATCAGCTTCGTTGCCTGTCTCTGGACACAAATCATTCTGAGAAAGACATATTAAGAGCTAATTGTCTTAACTTTCTAGGAGAAATTGTAGCTCCACCTACAAAGATACTCTAACCTGATAAATTGCCTGACACTCAAGGTGCTGTAAGTGGCTGCAGAACATGTTTTCCGAATTAGTCCTTCACATGAAGATAAGATCTTTTTATTAACTGCAATAAGTTTGAACTATAAAGTTCCTTAAACAATAGACAAGACTCTCAGTAGTGTGACCAGCTGAAGTCAGTGTATTGAAAAATACAATTTGATGAGAAGTGTACAAAATTTTCCACACAAGAGCACAAGGCCTATGGCCTCTCCATGGAATAAAATAGTAATTAACAAGGCAAAATTTTATCAAAGTAATGTACTGGTAATGAATATGTGGAATTATAAAGGTATTCTGTTTTTATTAAGTATTCATGCATGGTTGATGTCAATTTAGAGAGTGTAGATAACTGGACATTTAGTGCATCTGATTTTAATTAGCTGAACTATACGGTATGCACACTAGTAAATGGAAACTTGGTGAGAAAATATTTGATAGAAATTTCTATTTTTATTGCCATAATTTTCTCTGAGTTTTGCTTTTCTGTAAATAGCTTCATATATTACCAAAGTATACTACACTTCAGAATGGAGCATTTAAAATTAATGTTTTATTCAGGATTATTACTTTGTCCTGATCTACTTGGATTTTATGTAGAGATGAATATACATGGTTCTATCAGAAAAAGCTATCATGATCAGTTCCTCTGAGTTTTCCTGGTGTCCAGCAAGCCTGAAATTTTTTCTCTCTTTTTTTTTTTTTTTTTTTGAGTAATCTTTGCAAATATTTTGAAAGTGATCTTTAGATTCACAGCCAGGACCCATGAACTTGTGGAGAGAGAGAAGCCTATACTAAGTTAAGTTTACTGTCAGGACTTGTGACCCTGTGGGAGACCCATGCTGGAGCGGTCAGTTCCTGAAGGACTGCCTCCATGGAAGGGCTCCATGCTGGAGCAGTTTGTGTAGAAGTGTAGCCTGTGGGAAGGACCCATATTGGAGGAGCTCATGGAAAACTGTCTCCCACAGGAGGGACCCCACGCTGGAGTAGTTGAAGAGTAGAGTTCTTCCTCCTGAGAGGAAGGAGCAACAGAAACACTTTGATGAAACGACCATAGCTCCCATTCCTTGTCCCCCTGTGCCACTGTAGGGCTTAGAGTTAGAGACCTAGGAAGAAGAGAGGGGTAGGGGAAAGGTGTTTTAAGGTTTAGTTTTTGTATCTCATTATGTTTGTCTGTTTTTATTGGTAATAAATGAGTTTCCCCAAATTAAGTCTGTTTTCACCTGTGATGGTAATTGTTGAGTGATCTCTCCCTGTCCTTATCTTGACTCATGAGCCTTTTGTTATGTTTTTTATCCCTTGTCTGGCTGAGGAGGAGGAGTGATGGAGTAACTTTGGTGGGTACCTGGCATCCAGCCAAGGTTAACTCATTAGAGTTAACAATTCAAATAAGAAATGAATAAGAACTAAAATTAATTTTACTCTGTGTATTGCTGCAATTGTAGAGTATTTCATATTGCTTTAAATGACATTGAAAGAACCACATAGATGTACCAGCAGATAGGGCAATCCATGTTAAAAACAGTCTAGGTCTCCTGAATCACCTTAAAGGACTCTAATTTGAGAGATGCTCAGTATTTGAAATTCCAAAAGGCACTGTGCAATGGGAAATACTATTATTGTCTCTTACAGTCCCCCAAAGTCAGTACAGAGTTTCACTTTTGGACAAAAAATGATCTATTTATACATTTAATGTATAAATGTTTAATTTAATGTTTAATGATCTATTTATACACTTCCTGTTAGAATTCCAAAAAGTGCTTTTTTTTTTTTTTAATAGGCATTCACTGCTAGGAGCAAGTGTTCTGTAGATTTCATCTAACTTAACTGAATCATTCTGTATGAAGCTGATCTACCTTACAGCTGAGGCAGAAACTCATTTGTAACCATAATCATGACAGCCTTTATTCATATCACTTTTTGATTGGATTTTTTTTTCCTTAATTCAAGGAATGTATCTGTATATCTGAAGTTGTTCCATTTCAATGGAAATAAAAATTAATTCCTAGAACTAAAAAAAAAGTTCATAGAAAATATATTTTTGTAAAATTTCTCCAGCTTCCACTTCTGTCCCAAGTTTTTTTTTTTAATTAAGAAAAGCAAAAAAATAAGCAAGTATTTCTATGGAAACATTCTGAGAGACATTTGTTAGCATTTGCTTTCTAATAAACAAATAGATTTGTTGTGTTTCTTTGTTTATTAAGTTTAATAACTTTATTTTTATGTATTTATGCAATTTCTGAGAAATCATAGCCAAAAGTAATTCTACTGTAAAATTGTCTTAATTTCATCCTTATGGATATTGCAAAAAAGTGTTAAACCAAATTAGATTAGCACTGAATTTGAAGATAAGGACTACTTTTCACTTAGAAAAGAATAAAAACATTTTTTCATTGTGTCTAATCATCTAACCCAGTAAATCCAAATATGACAGGCAAGAATAATCTTCAAAGCTCATATGTAACTCTTCATGATCCTTTGTTAATCCATCTTATGCATTTCTTCTCAGCAATTAATATAATGAACACTGGAAAAGTTCAGTGCATGTGGAGCATAGCATGGTGAGGGTTTGATCTGCAAAGGCTGAAAAATAAATACACAAATCCAGACACAAGTTTTCTGAATAAATATTTAGGTATCATATGAAGACTGTATTTTTAAGACAAGCTTTTTCCCTTGCCAACAGAAATAACTACTAACATGTAAGTAATTACAGAAACAAGTAAGGTTACTTATAAACTGGAGTGTTGGTAATTGGAGCAGACCTGTTACATGAAGCATATATTTCAATATATAACAAGCAATGTATCACTATCATTAACTAATTTTTGTGAGCAAACAATTTATGTTAGTAATTGTACGGTCTTCAAAAATGTGTATATTTTTGTTGTTTAGGTCTGTAATGAGCTATACTCGATGGAATATCATAATTGTTTTCATTATACAACTACTGAAGAAAATGCATGTCTGTTTCTGTTGGTAGGTTTTGAACTCTGATCTTGTGTTCTTAGAAACTGATGGTAAAAAATCCTAGTGATACAAAGATGGAAGGATAGGCACTTAGTGGAGTTGCATAAGCAGTTCATGGGAGCAGATGGTCCTACATTGAACTGTTCTTTGGCTATTTTGTCTTTTCTTTCGTATTTGATCGTTTCAAACAGAAGGAGGGAGCAAAAGTATGCCACAAGTCATATCCGATTTGTTCTCAGCATCTCCTAAGTATTTTTATTGAGAATCTGAGGAAAAAGGTTGCAAATGTAGAACTGAATTTGGGACCTCTCTGGAACCACAGGATGTACTTACATTTTTCTTGGTTTTGCTTCAGTAACAAAGTTTAAATTATGTTAAGACTTGAGATGATTAAATTCAGAGTTGTGTTTGCAAAAAGGATGACTCTCTAGGTTCTCTATAGGTGTTCATTATAGTGTGCTCATTACAATAAAGTTACTTGCTCAAATTAAATCACAAAATAAACATAAACATCGAATTAATGTCTGACCATGTGGGCACAACTGTCTGGTTACAGTGAAACTGAACATGCATAAATCCACACAGGAATTTAGCTATCAACTCATATTGGTGTTCACAGAAGTTGAAAGCTTACTGCCTGTGTAGGATAAGTCCTGAAGTCCTTTTAAGTGAATGTGTTTGAGCTGACCTTTAAAAAACATCTTTTAAGATGTACTGTACAATGTACTTATTTAATAGAAATTCCTAAAAATCTGTTAGAGGTCATACATGTTCAGAAAATAGTGAATAGTCACTTGAGAATACTGAATTAGCAATATAGTGTGAAAAACTGAGAATTCCTCTAGTGCAAACATGTGTGTTCTCCTGAGTGTAATCAAACTCTTTTCATGAGCTATTACAATCTGATTTGGTTTGAAGTTTTTTTCCTGAAAGCTACCCTGAATCCATATACAAACATATGAGTAAACACACATCCACATAGCCAGTCCACCGCCCAGATGCAATACCGTACATAATGTATACAGCGATTTCACTTAGTCAAGTTTCTTTACCTATCTACCTCACAGAAGTGAAGTATATTTGCAGACATAAGTGCTATGCTTCCATATGAAGCATGTGGATATGGTTAACATCTTATTTTTCATCTGTCTTTTTGTAGAAACATGTGTGCTTATAGGAAAAACCAACAATGTGTATATGCCTCTGCGTGTTCTCCAAAAAACAAATGTCAGGAACATGATAATTTAAAAATTCTATTTTAGAGTAGATTTTAAAATTTTATTTCTATGAAATCTGATTTTAATTTATTTAGTGAACATTTCCATAATAGTAAACACACCATTAAATAACTCTGCTCATGTACACTTTAAATAGGACTAACATGTGATACTGTGATGCTCGTAATTCTGTCAGATATCCACAAGTTTGAGATTTTTAGATGTGGGCAAAGTTATTTTGAAATATCGTCATGAAAGATAGTTTTAAAAGAAAATATTACAGGAATATATGCTTAGAAATTGGGCTATCAAAGGTAAAAGTTCTCATTCTTCCATGATCAGAAATGATCCACATTTCCTTGCTTTGTAGCACTTATATCTGTGATATGTAAATAGTTCTGGTGGCTCTGCTAACATTTTTGATGGTAGTAACTTGACTGAAAAAAAGAATCTACGTGCAATTCTTTGCTTTCTCCATTACTTTTTTTCTCCAAATATGGTCTTTTGATAACATTTTTTGTTCTTGATATTCAAAGACATATAATTTGTAAAGTGGATTTATTTCCTTCTGTCTGTATAGTCCTGGTGGGCATTCATGAATCAACTCAATTTCTTCTTTGTGTTTATTTTGCATTCATAACAAGCTTAAAGTCATCCTATCATCCAAGCTTCAAGAAATAAACTCCATATCAAAATTATCTTCATATACATCTGCATAGTTCTATTTTTCAATTTAACTTTTCAATTTTCCTTAAAGTTTACAACAAATAAACGTTTATCATCACCTGCTATTCTAGAATTCAGCCTTTGAAAAGCATATAAAATATAGACAACTGTTAGTAAATATTCAAATAGTGTTCATATGATCTATGGTCATTGGAAAGGATAGTTACTAATACTTGACTTAATTAATGTTTAATCTGTAGTCAGGGGAGTCATGGAAATGTACTTAAAAATATACAATGCACATCTAGTAATATAAATTAAAAGTGAATTTAAATATGATGAACGCTCTCTTTTTTATGCTTAATCTTCAGAAGGATTGTGTAGAATGGGGATGAAATTTTTATGTTTATCTCTTAACATGTCAAACAACTTAAGGAAGAGAATTGTATTTATTTAGTAGGTACTTACAGGACCTGTGAGCTTCAATTAGTCCAATATCTAGCTCTTTCATAGGTTGTCTTCATCAAATTAATAAAATATTCTTTTGAAGATTTTTACTTTTTCACTTTTTTTGCTAGGATGGCCTTTTTACTCCCATGGTACTTCAGTGGTCCCAGAAAGATGAGTTAAACCAGAGGCCACTGTCATAACCACTGCCAACAACAGTCATCACTAAGAAATTCCAGTGACATGAGATTATGTTTTCCAGATCTTGTGTCATCACAAGACATCAAAGCGCTACTGAATTTTTTTTTCATAGCTTAAGTTTGCTAACAGGGTTCAATGTTCATTCTCCAAATGATATCCTCAAGTGTTAAAAAACCCTCAATGATGCCTAATACTGTGCATGTAGCCTGAGACTACATACACACCTTTTTGCACAGACACAATGTCAGGAACAGGTGAAAAAACATATATTTTTTTTCTGTAAATATTGGAGATGAAATATTGGCTTGTAATTGAATAGAGACTGATATTTCTTACTGTTTCTTATTAGGAGCTAAACTTGTAAGTAAAATAGAAAACACGAGATTCAAGACTAAGTCAGTGAGCTTTAAACAAAGACAAGTTGATAACATATGTGCAGATTTATGGATAGATGGAATGGAAGAAATGGAAGAAAACTTATGATTGACATACAGGATTAAAAAATGTATTTTATCAAAGAAGGTGGGTAATCATCATGGCTAAAATAGCTAGCAGTAGAAGGAAAGAGATAAATTTATTTGGTCAACATGATGAAATATAGTCTGCAAATAAATACACCATAAACTGGCATTGGTGAAAGTCATCTCACATAGGTGGGTTCCTTCAGTAGTCTGCAGAAATGAACAGCCACTTATAAAAGAAATTTATCCTGCTTAGCTTGGGCACCCATTTTACCATGGACTAAACAAAGCTATGGAAATATTCATCTCCCTTTCATGAGGACAAAGGATCCATGACTGGATCACAACATAAAAATGAGTTTTAGTTGTTTAAAATAAAGTAAAATAATAATCACTCAAGTACTCGCCTCACTTTAGAAATTTCTAGTGCTCTAGTTCCTCACTGAAGCACAATAAGTCAGTGCAGCTTCCCTGCACATTCATAAATTAGGGAGCACAAATCCAAAATATAGTCTCTGAGACCTGAAATATCCTTGTTAGGCCCGCCTGTGGAGGGTAGATTTGGAAAAAACACAAGAACTGGCTTCCTGCTTATAATGATGGACAATGTAATGAATTTCAAATATCTACAATGTAATGAATTTCAAATATCTATCACCTTTTATTGTGAGAAAGATTGTATAGTTGGTACTGCAGCTGGGATGATGTTTAACAGTTCATCCTATGTGATATCTGTAAGCAAGATAAAACTTCCCATAGGAAAAAAAAACCAGTAAATGAAATGCTGAGCTGTGAAACAATTATTTGGAAATAAATTATCTTTTCAGGAAAGCACACGGGGTTCAGTTCGTTATAAACTCCAGTCCATCAGTCTGTTTGCCTGTAAGTTCGATACACTATACTGTATGTAGCTAGTTACAAATGTGCTACAGTTTCTATCAAAACAGATACTGTACTTGAACACATATGCACAGTTTCAAAGAGGATTTTCTTGAACAAGTTTGTTTTGATAACTAAAACTGAGGAAGTATGAAAGACAGCTGAAAATGATCTTAAAATCAAATCACTTCTCAAACATCATATTCTCTTTTATAGCAGCAGTATCTCCTACTCTGCATGGTACAGAGCAATCAATAAGAGAAGAAAGTAAAATTATTCCAAAGACCTGAAAACCATCAGAGAAATGTGGACAGAACCAATAATATCATCCTAACTTTTCTGTTCATTAAAACACACTATTCAGTCCATTTGATACAGGTTCTTTCTATGCTGGTGAAAGGATAGATGTCTCTGAAAGAAGGGTCATGCTTTAAGACAGTATTTTAAATTGTACTTTGCCAGCCACTATGTGCAAATAAAAATATTTTGTGTTTATAATGGATTCTTGCGACAAGTCTTTAAGTTAATGAGTTACACACTAGCCCCTTCCATTAGGTAACTTTGTTCTGCAGCCACCAAGAAAAGTGCATTCTCTTTCTGAAAACAATTGCCACAGAGACTTTGTAAAAGTGTAAAACTTCTCCTAAGGGCCACACTTGTGCATCTGCAAATGGGCTTTTTGAAATAACATACTGTTTAGCTATCGCACGTGTCTACTGTCCGATCATAGAAAATATTGTACCACTTGGTGCAATAATTGTGTTGAGTCTCAGGGGTAAGGCAAGTTGGACTGAAGCAATATGTAAATGACAAGCTGTCAGTATAAGACTGATATTTCATTACCTGACATTCTTTCCTAGAAGTCAGTACAAATATAAGACAATGTCTAGAGATAGAATGTAGAGCGTATTGAACTTCTACTGGATTCTAGGTAAGAAATTACATAGGTAGTGAACAGTGTATTGAACAGAGACCAGTGGAGATATGTGCTGTGTTCTCATAACAACTGAATTACTTCAAGCTAGACACTGCACTTCTGTTGATTATCTGTAAAATAGAGGTGATATTTTTGTATCTTCTAGGTGAAAAGCCCTACATAAAATAAATCTATTGCTCTAAAGAAATTTCAGATAAAATTCTCAACCCTCGCCATGTACATATTCATGCCAGCTTTTAAAGAAATGTTGAACTCAGCATTCTGGACAATATTCTAGTCTTTCAACTACTTTCTGCCTTCCAGAATTTTCCCTTCAGTATTTTGTAAGTCATTTCACATTTCAGTGTGCTATTCAGTCTTGTTGTGATGTTCAGTACTTGAGACAGTTGTTGTATTCATCTCAAAATGTGGTTTCATTGCAGTTGCCATATAAATTCCCAACCTAATCCACAGGTGAGCCATGAGACTTCAGAGTTCCTTCTCAAGAAGAAAAGACAATGCAAAGGATCTGTCTAGGATGTTATTGTGCATATAATTCCTCCTATTTTCTCCTGAGTTAAATACCAGTTCTTTTAAATCTACCTTTTTCACAAAAGATTTTAACTGCTATTCAACAAATTCAACCTAGATAGAAATAAAAACCTCCCCCCTCTGCACTGAAAGTTAACCTTATTACATAGATATTATACAGGTCACATGTTTGCATACAATATCTTTTCAGATCTTTCCTCTGTTATATGTGGACATTTAATCTCATTTGCTGTGAGCGGATCCATCAACTTTAGCTTTACAATTACAAAGCTTCCTTACATGTTTCTTGTGAGAGAATGTAAAGTCCTCTGTAAGGCAAGCACTCAGTTCTGCACCTCATCTCTCAAGAGTAGCTTCTTTGTGCAGAATGAATCAGTGTACCTACATTCATGTCATGACAACTACATTTACTATGCACTGGAAGTGACAGCTGTCCTCAAAAATGAATTTAAAATTTCAGTAACACAGTCACATAAACACAATGATATTATTATATCAAGGCCCCTATTTTTGAATGTTGTACCAAAGCACAAGCCTGTGCATAAAATTCTGAACATGGAACCTGTACCAATAGCTAAGGTGATTAACTGATATTCTTTCTGTATTATGTATGCATTATCTCTACTGTGTAGATTGCAACAAAACACTGCATGGTTTGAACACATTCCAAATGAAATAGAGGACAGTGTCTTGGTCCTAAAGAAAGTAGTCATAGGCTTTCTTAGGCATTTCAAAGCAGAATCAAAAGCACAAGAGAGTTTCTACATAGAGTCTTGGAAGCTGTATAAGCTTCCATGTATTTGTGTACCTACAGTTTGCTGCCCACTTTCATCTCTATATTTTTGTATGAATGTTTCTGTATACAATGACCTGTTTTTGGGAAGAAATAACAATGAATATTTCTAAAATGTATTGTAGTGCAAGATATGATTGATGCTGTACAAACTGCAAACTTGATACTTGGTGCTGTACAAATACAGAACGTGGTCCATTATACCTGTTGCAAGGTGTTCTTTTGACTGTCGATTAACTCACAAGAATTCTTCAGACTACTTTGAGAACAACTGCACATGAGAAAGCTTGTCTTATTCCCTTCTCCAAGCCACAAAATAAATGTTTTTCTTCCTGTTTGAAATACAAATAATGTGCAGTTATACCAGGTCTATAGTGTTATTCAAAATACATATTTATGATTATTTTTTCAGACAATTTTAAATCTCTGTACACCTTATACACTGAACAACCGAGAATAAAATGTGTTATGTTTGGCTCAGAGCCATAATTCCATTAATGGTTTATTGGTACACATGTGACCAAACACGAACAGTTCTAGAACTAAATCTTTGGAGTGGATCATCTGATATAAGCCACTGAAAGTCTATGAGTAACTTGGGCAACAGAGATACTGAAGAGTTAGAAAACACAGTAATTTTCTGTACAGTTTCTCAAATTAAACATATGAAATTTTAATTACACTCTCAATTATAAATAGAATTAAACTACTACCTAAAAATTTGGAAAAAAAAAAAAAGAAAGAAAATAAAAGAAAGAAACTTCTTGAGTGAGGTCTCCCTGTGTATTTGAATGAAAAATTCAAGTTTTTGACTTTGGTGTACTGTTTTGTTACTAACAGTTTTAAAACTCAGAATATGAATTTCATAGAATCATAGAATGGTAGGGATTGGAAGGTAGCTTTAGCTCAAGAGAGACAGAGAATGTCTGGAGAGAGTCCAGCGCAGGGCCACCAAGATGATCAGGGGACTGGAGCATCTTCCTTATGAGGAAAGGCTGAGGGAACTGGGACTGTTTAGCCTAGAGA